>NC_135376.1:37474500-38850000 GCF_049243985.1 Paroedura picta | reverse complement strand
TGGTGAGCCTGCTCCTCCACATGCAACCAGCTGGGTAAAATTGGGCTCGCCACAGCACTGATAAAGCTGTTCTGACTGGGCAGTAATATCAGGGCTCTTTTAGCCTCACCTCCCTCACAGGGTGTCTGTTGTTTGAGGAGGAAAGGGTAGGCTTCTGATAGAGAAAATTTATTGAGAGTCTGATTATCATAGGGTATGTGGAACACATACCTACTGCAGGACTCCTTGGTCCTGGCGCCCTCGCTCTCTGTCACAGACACTCAAACACATGCACATGCAGACACAGACTCCCTACCCCCCACTCCCCCTTCCCTGTCCCTCTTCTTCCTGTTCCCTCCCCCTCCCCCTCCCCCTCTGACTCTCCATCTCTGTCTCCCTTCCCCCCACCACCACTCCCCTCTTGCATCTCTCACCTTCCTCTCCTCCCTGGTCCCTCCCTCCTACATACACACCCTTCCCTCTCCTTACCTATCACAGCAGGAGTTCTGTGGCCCTCCGCCAGCAGGGCTACAGAGCTCTGGGGACCAGCTCTGAGCCTTGGAGCTCTGCGGGTGCCAGCCTCAGCATCTCCCCTCTTCTCAGGCTGGTCCCTCTCTTGGAGGGCCTGGAAAGATGGATGCTGTGGTGGTCAAGCTCTGAGCCTCTCAGCTCTGCCTCTGCAGCTGCCATATACAGGCGTCCTCCCTAAGGCGGAACAATGGTCATCATGCCCGTGATCATTTCCAGTTTAGGAGCATGCCAGAAGATGTGTTCGTCATCAAAAAGCAGCATATAAGAACCAACTCTTCTTCTTCTTCTTCTTCTTCTTCTTCTTCTTCTTCTTCTTCTTCTTCTTCTTCTTCTTCTTCATGCTGAAGGAGTTCATGAGAACGGACCTTCCCCATTTTTCTCTTTCCCAAGCATCCTCCAGTGTACCCTAAAGACCAACTACTAGGGTTAAGAGACCAGAAGGGCTTTGGGACTGCATGCAGCGGCTGTTGTGTAATGAGAACGTCTGGAAAATCTACTTGTCCAAGCTCTTGCTCACATATGATAGGATCCAACTCTATATCTGCTAAACAGGTACAGCTATAGAATATGTATTTATTGAACATTCCAAGTCTCACTGAGAGCCTGTGTGGTATAGCAGTTAAGAGTATTGGACTAGTATCTAGGAGTCTTGGGTTTGAATCCCCACTCATGCCATGGAAGCTCTCTGGGTGACCTTGGGCCAGTCACACTCTCTCAGTCTAACCTACTATTGTGAGGATAAAATAATACAGAGGAGAGTGAAGAAGCCTCCTTTTGTTCCCATTGAGGAGTATGGTGGGGATTCATGTCACTAATTCAGAATTTTATTGTATGGACAGTTGAACCAATGATCATAGAACAGAAACAAATTGAAACTGAAACTGACGGATCTTTCATAGAGAGAATGGGATAGGTATGCACAATGCATTTCTTAGTATTTTGATAAGTACAGTTTTAAATAATTAATAGTTAACTCATTCATTCATTCATTAAAAGTTCATGCTTCCTCTCCAGGGACCTATTTATGATAGTTTACAAAATAAAAGTATTCAAAACTTTCAAATATAGTAATTAAAATCCAGCATTTTGAAAACAACAACAGCTCAGCATAAGAATTAACTGTTTACTTTGCAAGATTTATTGATTAAAAATCTTGTGATCAAGTAAAGCAGGTTTCCTAATCAGCTGGGCAGCAATTTTAAAAACGTATTATTTTAAATTCAAGTACTTGCAAGTGCTGACCGAAGGAGCATTCCTCTTTCATACAGAAGAGGGAATGCCTCTTAGAAGATGCTCCCTCCTCTGACATATGGACACAATACCTTAAAAAAGAAAAAAAGCATTTTTCTTATTTGCTATTTTTATATATGGATTAATGCATAAAATTACTTGACTCAATATGATTAACCAATAATATTTTCTATGATCAGGTGGCAGGCCTAGTTTTAAATGTTCCATTCTAGTGAAATTTACTACAATTATGGGTAATTCTTCACAAAAGGCTTGCGTTTCATGATATAAAGCCCTATAAAATTACAAATAGGTTTTGATTCTATGACAATAGAATCATAGAATAATAGAGTTGGAAGGGACATCATGGATCATCTAGTCCAACCCCCTGCACTATGCAGGACATACTACAATAAAAGTACTACCTTGGTCCTCATTTTTAGGCTTACCCTATACCTGTGATTATTTCATCCTGTTTTAATTGTTACCTATCATCAAAATAAATTTTGTGCTATATTTTAGGGGGTTGAAAGTGATTGATATATATTATCTTATAATCCTTACAACAATCCTATAATGCAGACCAGTAAAATTATTCCCACTTCCCTATCTGAGGCACAGCTTGTCTCCTTATGCCCCCTGCAGGGCTCTTCACCCAGTGGGTGCCAATATGCTGGAGGACCCTGGCCCCAAGGTAATTTGCCTGGCCTTGACTCAGGCCAGGGCCTTTTCAGTCCTGGTGAAATGAGCTCCCAGAAGAGCAAGGGCTACAAGATAGAGCTCTTCCACCAGATATTTGGGTGAGGCCAGGGTTTAAGATCAACCAGACTCCTCCATGGGATCTGGTCCACGCATTAACATCTGGGCACCCTGTCTAGGGTAGCTGTTGGGAGGAGGTAGAAAGTTTCCACCATTCTTGTTGGGTTTTTTGTTATTATGGGGGTTAAGGGGTTTTATGGTTTTATTGTAAGCCCCCACAAGTCCTTGAGAAGTGGTGGGGCAGAAATCGAATAATAAAATAATTAAATAAATAAATTGTGTATGTTTGTCTATGTGAGACTCAGGTGATATTGGGTTTGGGGACTTTCCACTTCACAACTCATATTTTAGCTGCCACACAACACAGCCTTTACTTAGCTTGTGGCCCTGGCTAACTATACTCCCATAGCCAGCCTAAGCAGATCTATTCAGAATCCTACTCAAGTCCATCCAGTGGTGCTTACTCCTAGGAAAATGTTCTTAGAATGGCCCTATTACATGGATGCAATGTCTCCAAAAAACCAGTGGGCTTATATACAAATTAATGGGCCTGATCTCAGAGAACATTACAGCTTGCAATTATACAGTAGAATTTTAAGAAAGAAGGATGGATTACAGAATTTAACAGGATATATTTCCATCATAGTTTTCCATGGATAGCAGACAGTGTGCTGAGCACACTGTGAAGCATGTTATTGATGGAAGTGTGCACTGTTGTGATCTCAATGTGCTCCAACATTTTTCATCAGTTCTTTTCTGCTGGCACTTCAATTCCTGATGGCCAGTGGAGTAGAGCAGTGTGAGATTTCCTGATACCAATGGAAAGCTGGAAATTATAGGGTTATCTAGCCAGCTTGGTGTAGTAGTTAGGAGTGCGGACTTATAATCTGGTGAGCCCCATGCTCCCCCACATGCAACCAGCTGGGTGACCTTGGGCTCACCACAGCACTGATAAAGCTGTTTTGACCAAGCAGGGCTCTCTCAGCCTCACTTACCTCACAGAGTGTCTGTTGTGTGGAGAGGAAAGGGAAGGCGAATGTAAGCTGTTTTAGACTCCTTCAGTTAGAAAAAAATGGCATATAAGAACCAACTCTTCTTCTTATTCTTTTTAGTACTAAACCTGTGAGTTATTGAATTAAAATTATGTGTTCTAACATCATTAAAAAAATTCAGAATTCTTTCACCCTACATATAGCCCTGGAAGCTCAACTGAATTGATATGAAAAGGTGCAATGGAAATGGAGATTTTCTCCATCTTTGCCAATTCCGTTGAAGAAGCCATCAACAGAGATCTGTTTCCAATCTGATTCAGCTTCATTTCCTTGTTATGCAAACTTCATTGCCAGCAGCTGGACCCAGTTACACAGTGAGGACCCTGCAAAGAATTGAGGGGGCACCTCATTTCTCCATGGATCCCTTTCCCGCTTATTTTTTCCTTTTTCCCTCCTCCAAGCAACCTCCAAATCCTCATGTTTCTCTCCTCGCTTTCCCATCCACCAACAAACCTACTTATTATCTGTCACCCATCCTTGTTTATTATTTGTATTTATTTTACATTATTTATAGTCTGCCTTTCACTCCATATTTCTCTACACTGAGCACCCAAATCATCTTACATCATTCTTGCCTCTTCCATTTTATGCTCACTACAATGCTGTGAGGTAAACTAGCTTGAGAATGTATAACTCCTCCAGGGTCACCCAGTTGAGCATCCATGGCAGAGTGGTGATGTGAACATAGATTTCTCAGATTGAAGTTTGAATCTATAACTATCTATAGCTATTACATCTCACTGGTGGACATTGTGGAACAGTAGCAAGCAGCTAATCCTAGCAAATTGCCTGATTGGTTGCTGCTAAGACTTGTCCTGATGACATCTCTCTTCAATGCAAGAACAGTCATGAACCCCCCCCCCAACCCATTTACTGACAAAAACTAAGGCAGTACTATTATGGTTGCTCAGCAACTGCCACTTAGGGATTCATTTCATACCGCTACAGGTGCAGCTTTTATTTGGGGGAGGGGTGTATGATGGACTACATCTACATCCCTCCTTCAGAGGCAAGATTTTCTGTCCATTTTTCTTTCCCTTCTGTGTCTGAGACCTTTATGCAATGGGAATTTGCCTCATCTCACCACTCATTTGGTTGCAGGGTAAACTCCTGGTTCCACATAATGTCATGGCTGGGTTGGGGCCGTCCCAGGCCTGACCCAACTCAGGCCCTCATTTGCTCCATGGTAAGGGAATGTGGATAATTCCATGTTCCCTTTTTTGCCATGGGTGCTGATGGGCCCTATGTCAGGCCTGGGCTGTGGGGAAAGGAAGACCCATGGCTGTGACTACAATGTCCTGGGACAAAAGGGACAAAAAAAATACCCCAGGCAACTTTGCCACATGGCGCAACATGGCAGAGGTGCCTGGGGCATTATAAATATTTAAGAATGGGGTATTGTATGGTAAAGCAATACTCTGTTCTTAAAAGTCAAAATTGGCCCCTGCCACCCTACAGCATGGTGGAAACTTGCTGCTCTGGCTGCCTCATCTGGAGGCACAAATCCAGGGTGGATTGGGTGTAGCAGGGAAAATGCTCCCCCATCTGGAGGCAGGACAACCTGCCTTAGCCGAAGTACCTGGTGGAAGCCTGATGTGGTGCTTGATGCAGAATAGGTCTGAGCCACACTAGTTGTCAGTTTTTTCCTTTCCTGAAGAATTGTGTCTGTTCCACCCTACCATAGTACACTATTTTGGCTGTTTGCCCAGGAACCTGAGGGAAGGGATGGGAAGGAAAGACCAGACACATGTGTATGGTGGTGTTATAAGATGTATAGAATCCCCTTTAACTTAAATTATTTAAATAGCACTCAAGAAGTTTTTATATTCCAAATTAACAACATATTTTATTCAGTAGAGTCAGGAGTAAAATTCCTGAAGTAACTCAATATAAACTCTGAGGGAAAATCAATTTCTTAAGCTAGTCAGTTACTTAAAATCTTTATGCTGAGAGGTTTATGTTCCAGTATTTCCCAAACACTCCAAAACATTCCTTTAGCATTCTTTGGCTTCCAGAAAGCTGGTATGCTCTTTAAGGGACCCAAAACCCTTCTCTTGAAATACCAGTGCTTGCCTTGAGTTTTTAACTGACTCTTATTGCTTCTACGGGCAGTTTCTAACCAGAGATCTATGCTAACTCACTGAGCAGCAAATTTTCTTCTCTCTAGAAGATCTATCCCCTTTTCTCTGGCCTGAATGAGAGTCTTCATCTAACTACCCACTCATCCTTGTTAACTCTCCCCGGTTCTCTTATTTGTGTTAAACTGCTCTCAGTCAGGGTTGTATTCTGGCATAGTCAGTACTTGACTCTTCTCAGTTGGGGCTGAAATCTGACTGAATTCTCCTCAGTATCCAAATCAGAAATCTTTCGTTGTTCAGCTGATGCTAACCAAGCAGATGTCTTGGAACAGCTTGTATCAGGAACAGGAATTTTGAGGCTTGTAGAAAGCCTTGTTTGTGATTCTAGTCATAAGATGTTATAAGGTGTATAGATGTATATCCAGGCCTCAGATAGCATCCATAGCCCATATGTGTCAGATGTTCTGCTCATACGTATTCCTGCTCATTGCCACCATAGATGGGATCAGTTTCAGGGACACACAGTCTGTGTGATGTAGTGCACAGTGCTGGTAACAGACACTTCTCAACACATTGGACTATCTTCTCAGAATTCCGTGTGTTATAACACGGAATTGGAAACCCAGTTCCCTTGCAGTCCCCTATGTGACTAGTTCTAGAGAAAGGAGCATAATAATTTAGTTTTCTCTTCAAATCTTGCTTACAGAGTTTTTCACAGGAGGCGAAGAGCAGGACCTGTCCTTACTCCTTTCCTTGGCCACGTACACATTAAAATGTTCCTGGATCGCTTTCTCCCTGAGGCCAAAATTGTAAACACACTTCACTGGGACTTACTCCCAAGTAAGTATGCACAGCATTATGCTGTAAATCTTTGTGTTCCAGCCTTTCACTCAGAACAAAAAACAGCAGAAAGGAGGAGAAATCTTGCGTTGGAAGGTCATTCGCTTGATATTTTTGTCCCTCTAAAGAGAGAGCCATTCAAAATAACAAACTGAGGAGACACTGATGAGGGAAACAAATGCAACCAGTCCCTGGGCATCAGTGCTTAAAATAGCTTGTATGTTTTTGATATTTGGGAGCAACCAGTTTGTCGCTTTGCTGAGTGTCTTTCTTACCCACCTCTTGTCAGAAGAGGGGAATAAATGAAGGGGGAGGGGGGGGAGAGAGAGTGAGAGTGAGAAAGAGAGAGAGAGAGAAAGAGGGGCCTTTGCATAGCATGTGCCTTTGTGCAGTGCATTCAGACTGATTTGTACCCTTTGTAGTCTTAATTATTTGTGAGAGTGGGATAACAGGAGTACGGAGCTCACCCATTATTTCCTGCATAAAAAAAGGCACACAGAAGCCGCTGATCATTTTTGAATTAGCAAACATGATACTAAAAAAAGGGGAGGGGGGGTTGTGTGTGTGTGAGAGAGAGAGCATAAAAAAATTCATTAATACCATCAGGGATTAGGAGGCTGATTAAAGTGTAGCTGTTAGCGTATGCAAATGAGCGATAGGCATTTATCGGCGCCTGTGCAAGCTGTCTCGGAGCTGTAAAGCCCACGTATGTTTTTCAGCTGATTAAAACAGTTTTAACTTCTAGAGGATTTTTTGAGGGAATAAAAAAAAAAAAAATTAAAAAGCCACCACCATCTATCCTTTCCCTTTTGGCTAAATTCCTCTAAGTGCACTCCAACCATTTCCACTTGAATGTGTTCCCTTTCGCTCTCTCTTCCCTTCTGAGAGAGCAAGGCAAAGAAAGGATGCAAACCAAGGGTAGGGTAGTGGGGGGTTTTGTGTGTGTGTGTGTTTTTAGCCTCTCCAAGAACTTCTTGTGGATGAGCCAGCCTGGTGGCTCAGTGGCTGCTTAATACAGCTGCAAAATAAAACCCAGACAGATGATGAGCACTGGGCTTTGAGCCATCAGCAAGAATGCTGGAGAGGTTCAAGGCCAAGAGCAGAGATCACAAGCAAGCCCTGCTTGGTCAGCAATCAAAAGGCCTGGAGTAAGTATGGCAGCTAGGAGGTCACTCACAACACACATAGGCTTGGAGCTCTCACATAAGCAATACTGCTTCATGAGTGTTGCCCACAGGAAACATGGTGGCCACAATCCAACCTATTTATGCACATTTGGTTTGTGCAAGGGCTATGGCTCTGTGGTACAAGATCCAATTTACATGAGGAAAGACCAAAATTCAGTCCGTGGGATCTCAAGTTTAAAAGTTCGTGTAGTAGGTAACGGTGAAAGACCCTTCCACCTGAGACCCAGACAAGCTGCTGCCAGTTAAAGGAGACAATACTGACTTTGACAGATCAACAGTTTGACTCAGCATAGGGCAGATTCGTGTGTTCTTGTGACTGCACTGGTTTGCAATATGTGAAAAGAGCCAACGTAATCAGTAAAAAGTTCAGTGTAGTGATTATGGAGTCAGAATAGAGCTGGGCAGACCGCCAACCCATACTCAGCCATGGAAGCTATGTGGCAACTTTGAACCAGTCACTCTTTTTCAAAATAATCAGAAGTCCAGTAGTGCTTTAAAGACTAACAGTGTTTATTTCTATATGAGTACTCATGAGCCATAGCTTGCTTCTTTCCACTTACCATATCTCACATGGTCGTTGGGAGAATAAAATGGAAATAGGGAGAACACGCTTCAACATCCTTGAAAGAAGGGTGGGTTAACAAGACATTTGATGAAACTGACAGACATGTACCAGAGAGCCCTGATCAGCCTTATTGGTGTAAAACTGGTATTACCTCTAGAAGCATGATTGCATGTGGAAAGATGCAGTGTGTCACTGGATCAAACCAGACCTGTTCCTTCTGCTCAGAGTGTTTATCTTACCTGCTTCTGTTGTCTCTTCAGTCTTGAGCCTCCTCAAGAAGGTCTCTGGAGAGGTAGCATAACAATTTTCTAAATCAATGTTTACTCATACTCCTGGCTCAGATGCTGAACTACAGCGCTGCCTTGACTCAGTGTTGGGTTTGGGCTTGGAGCCTCTTTTTCTTGCTTTTGCAACAATCTGATTCTGGGAATCTTATGGGAGTTTGAAAAGCAGCAGAAGAGGAATGTTCTGAGGGTGGATAGGGAAAGGGGCTCGAAGGAAGCTTCTCTAGCTGTATCCACTTCTGCAACTGCGTCAACAATGGATGCATTTAGTCATTGAAAATATTTATATCCAGCCTTTTCACCTTGGATTTAAGGCGTCAAATTAAAGAAGTAACATATTTGCACATTACACTTTCATTCTGTCTTCCTTCCAAAACATTTGTCAGTGCCCTGCTACTCACCCTCATAACAGCTCTTCAAATTAGAGTAGTCCAATGGGGACCTTTAAAATTAGTTCTTTCCTTTTCCAGACTTTGAACCAAGCAGAAGATATGTGGTCATATTTTCCTCCTTGCCACTTGAAAGGAAGTTGTAGACAATCCATTTCCCAAAGAGTCACATGCATGCTGCGATAAGTTTGCATTCACCCTACTGTCACAGCACGAACCGTAATGTGACCGCAGGGATCTGATTAAAGAAGAACAACACAATATAGGACGTTGTTGCGATAACACTGCCTGAGATGCAGCGTAGACAATGATGTCCCAGTTATTCCTGTGTTCAGTATGGAGCAGCAGCAAACCCATAAGGGAAATCAGTTTGTAGATTTGTGCTGGCCTGGTCACAGCTGTGTGGGCTTTGGAGATTACAACTGAAGACTATGGTTGTGATCCAGCAGTGACCCATCAGACATGGTGCTGTTGCAGCACCAGTACCAAAGTCAGTTGTGGGGAAAGGAGCCTTTATGGGACTACATGTCGTGCCAGGCAATTGTGAAACAGAACATTGAATCCATTCAGAACACAAATTGTTATGTCTAAACAAAAGAGTTTAAAGAATAACTATAATCATCAAAACCCAGACTCAAATCTGAGACTGAAAACTCAACTCTCAAGCCCTGGCTTTTAAATCTAAGTATGTGAGTTTGGCAAATAACCTCGAACTACGGTGTGAAAGCTGATGTATAATCAAGATGCAGGTGTCTTCTGGTCATGCAGTTGGTATATCTAGCTCAGCATAGTTTACTTTGACTGGTGGTGGCTGTCTGAGATTTCAGCAGATATTGACCTTGGGACTATTGCATATACAACATGCTTCTTGCCAATGAGTCAAGCCCCTCCCAGGCAAGTTCAAGATAAAGAACTCTTTCTCCAATCCCTGTAAGCAGTCCTAGTCTAAGTAAATCCTCAATACTCAATCTTACCATTGCAAACAGTTTCAACTCTGCATAAAATTTCATTGCAATTCTTGTTAAAAGCAGCCAGCTTTATTATTTATGGTGTTAGCTGCTTTGCATTTCCTGGGCATATAGCCTATGAATGTAAAAGCCAAAAATGGGACAGGCCTCTGCAAATAGTGGAAATGTACCCAGTGATCCCTGTAGTGGAAAGAATCATTTTTAGCTTCTCCACAAGTGAATCTGCCAAGGGCAGTAATCTGCAGTTAATGAGACCAGTTCTTTTAGGAAAACATCCACTCAAATTTGAAATATTCAAGCAATAAGGAACTTATCTCTTCCTATGGGAAATTTCCCAATGGTTAATTACTCCCATTGTGCATTCTTTCTAATTTGGCACTCTGACTTCTAACTCCAACCATTAGACCTTGTGATGTTCTTGCAAAGAACTCCATAATATCAGAAGGCTTCTTCCAATTCAGATCCTTCCGTTAACATGCTTCTTTTTTACATGAAAGCTAGTAGCATCTGGCCTAAGACTCATGGGGACCTCATTGGTGGACTATCTGCAGAAGGCAATCACTTTTGTGGATTTCGTCAGTGGATCCCCCCATGGGAAATGTGTGGTATGTGTGGAATGCTGAAATGCAGAAATTGTAGTGTCAACTCACAACATCAAATGGAAATCACAAATGAGGCTAAAACAAGATATGTCTCAAATGCAGAAATGGTCAGTGTGTACAAACTGAGATCAGAATGACTTTGACAGAGAGTTCATTTTTGCTGAAGAGTTGGTATTTGAGCCACAACACAGTTCAGTAGGCTGCTGGCTCATACTGAAGCCTTTTAAAAGATGTTTGCTAGTCGCTATGAGTCCTGCTCTCAGTGCCAATGCTCCATTCATGGTTCTGACACATTGTCTATTATCAAGATTCCTGACAAATTGTTTACTAGCTACTTCTTCTGGACTGCCAGTACATGCATCCATTTACTCCAGAGCCTGATGGCATTCACTATGATTCCACCATTAGGACGTAGTTCCTCCATAGGAAGGAATTATCCAAAGATTTTACTGTTTCTTCCTTTTTTGGCCCCCAAAAACTTATGACCAAATCCTATGTGATGACAGCAATTTCATGAGATATCTCATAATTTCTCCAGTCACATAGAAAGAGAGAATCCTCATTTTTAAAAGCTTCAGGGAAGTAAATGGCAAATGGAGAGAGGATTCTGCATTCGTCATCATGCCCTATATCATATATCAAATGTGTATGCAAATGAAAATGCTCCATATATTTTCAGGAGGTAGTTAGGCCTGGCTTTGGGCGGAAGCTAAGGGAAAGAAACTGTCAGAGGTGGGAACAGCCATATTCTCTGGATGCAGCATGGATGCCAAGAAACAACCACCAATTTACAAGAGAAACAATACGGCAGCAGCTCTTTTGGGTTTTAATGCCTTGATTGTGCTTGGAGGGCATGTGGAAGCCCACTATATGTTAAAGTATTAATGGAAAGCTAGCAGGTATGATAGAGAATTAAAAAGTAGCAAATGCCAGTATTGGAGACCAGTAACACCAAGAAGGATTATTTTAGTATCAGTTAATTGAGGTGAAACAATAACTAAAAAGACTTTCAAATCATTTAGATAAACATAGTACCACAGGGACAAATCAAGACATCTTCCCTTCAAGATAATGATTCCACGGCAGCCTAGAAGACTTATTTAAGTGTGTAAAAATAATAAGCAAAGGAGAATGTGTTGATATAATTTATCTATGCTTTTCTTCAAGACTCCTTTGACAGATTCCCTCCCAAGAGGCTATTAAAGGAAACTAAGTAGTCATGGTGTGAGAAGCAAAGTGCTGCCATGGATTAAAAACTATCTCAGAGTAAGAATAAATGGTTGATTTTCAACATGCCAAATATCTAACAGTAGGGTGTCCCTAAGATTTAGAGTTGGGCTAGTGCTCTTCAGCATATTTTTTTTAATGAACTGGAGTAGGATATGAGCAGGCAAAAATGTTCTTATATGACACATTGGTTTACTTATTGAGAGGTTGTATCATTGTATCATTGGTCTTCAAGCACCAATGATAACTATTAATTTAAAATGCAAGGTGTGCATGTGTGTGTGTGCATGCATGCATGTATGTGTGTGTGTGCTCACACTTTCTAAGGATGGGCGTGAACTGAACTTTTGCAGTATGTTTCATTTTGTGGCAGCTCTTCCGTAAACAAACATCGCTTTACGATCCACAAACCGCCCCAAATTCATCATGAACTTTCATTTGTGAATTGGTTTGTGCCCATCCCAAGAGCTTTCAGAATCAAACAGGATAGTGCCACAATAGGGATGTGTTCTTCGCTCTGCTAAAAAAGGGAAAGCTATGATCACAAGGAAAGGGATACATTCGCTTTTAATCTCAGTCGGGTTATATTAACCTTAATGATTTCTTAGTTTTTTAAAGGTGTCAGGTACCACTTTCCTGCTTTCCCATAGGATATGGGGGAAGTGTAGGAGGCAGTTTGAGCACAACATCTGCATGAAGCATCCAGAAGTACCATTTAAATTCCTGCTAAAATGTTCCCATGGAGTAGGGCTTCAGGGGGCCAGAACAGCTGGAATTTTCTGATTATGTGAATGTGTCCAATTGTATGGCAAGACTCTAATGCTAAAAATAGGCAGACAACTATTTAGATCTGTAATTCTACCAGAGCCAGACTGAATTCTGGCATTTGTTTATTGGTTTATTTATTGATTAAGCACATTTCTATCATTTAGCATATGGCTAGAGGCAATCGATGGCTTCTAGAATGGGTCACTGGAAATCTGGCATGTTGACACCAAATTATGTTATTGGCTGCTGTTGATAGATGCCATATTGGAAGTGTCTCTGAATGGTTTTACTGCACATTCATGAAGAACATTTGCATGCCATGCAGTTCAATGCCATTATGTTCAGGGGGATCTAGACTCTAAAGGGCAGTTCGGAGCTGCTGCTTGGCTTCAGGTGCTTTGTGATCTCCTGTACCAGAGGCATTTTTAAATGCAAGGACTGCATGAATCTATCTAGTGTTGTAGGGTCAGACACTTCTCCCAATATTTCTGAAGCATCAGGGAGTGACATTTAACCAATCTTCTCTTTACTGACATGCTTCCCCCCCCCCCACAGTAGTGGATGGCTCAAGTTTGATTAAAGTCTGACTGAAACCTTGGCTAGACCTGAAGTTGGAGACAGAGGTTTCTTGGTAACTTCTATAATAATATATTGGCAGTGAAAAATATGGTGGAATTAGCACCAAGGCAGTCTTTTCCCTGACAGCCTTCCAAAGTGATATTCATTTAGTCTGACTATTGTGTGGCGTTACATCTCCAATACACTTGTCTTCTACAGTTAGTTCTGTAAAATATAACCCCCTTGATCATTTGTTATGTTAGCTGAGCTCAATCCTACATCTTCTTCTTTGGAAGAGGGTGTTTGTACATTTTAATATGGTAGAAATGGCTTGAAAATATAAAGCTTTGCTTTAGCTTTACTCAAAAGTCATTATCATGCATTGACAAAGGCCAAATGAGCTGGCAAATTCCAGATGAAACAATGAAAACTGAGCTAGTCCTATGAACTTGTTACTTTAAAAAATTCTCTAGAATGGACACCCCAATGTGGTGCTGCCAACTACTTCTCTTTTTCAGTATTTTAAGACCTCCAGACCATTCAAGTCTAGATGGACTGAAAAGATTGAAGTGACCTGCAAAGCTGGTACCTTTGAGGAATGGGAATAAAAGGCCAGGTAGGGGAGGCAGGAGAGACAGCTGGCACAAAAGGGCAGGAAAGCAGATGACTGGTAAGTTCTGGGAGGTGATAGAGAGCCAGGGAGGTGATATTCTTGGACTGAAGAACAACAAATTACTCTCTGAAGATCTGGCTTGCTTAAAGCCTGACCATGTGGCAAGGATGTACTGACTAGAGCAGTTGGCCCCAACCCCCGGTCCGGGGACTGGGACCAGTCCGTGGATCAGTTGGTACCAGACCGCAGCTCCTTCTTGTCTTCCTCTCCAGCTGCTGCCTTGGGGGCTGCCCTGCCACTCTGCTGCCGGCTCACCTTTGGTGCTCTCCAGTAGCCACCAGGGCTAGGGCTCCCACTCGGCTGCTGCTGGCAGTGCCCCCCCAGTGAGCGGCAGGAAGTCAGGGGTGCTGGCGGGAAAGCAATCAGAGCAGGGGCTCAGGCGGCGACATCCCTTGGCAAAAGACTACCCCCCCTGGGCCTCAGTAAAATTGTCAAGCGTTGACTGGTCCCTGGTGATAAAAAGGTTGGGGATCACTGGACTACAGGACTCAATCAAGGAATCTTGAGCAGGAACCAGGCCATGAAACAAAGGCCAGAGCCTGGATGGAAACTGGTGAACAGGATAATAAGTAGGCATTCGAGGCTGTGGTCAGTTATTTTAACCTGGGGCCCCGTTATTGTGGAATATATACCAGAACCTCACATGTCCCCCTGATGTGTGCCTATTATTGGACAGGATGGATATGGGCAGAGTGTCCAAATGGTGAAGCAGCCCCTGACCCTGGGACCTTTCCAGAATCAGAAAATGTTAACCAGGCTGTATGTTGCATTCTTAGCGATGTAGTGTATTTGCTTGCTGAGATCAAAATTATTGAGCATTCAGCTCCCTTCATATGCTAAAGAACTGCTGAAATAGGAGAGCCTTATGGCAGAGAGAATTTAGTAAAAGCAATATACTTACTAAAAAAATAAATAAAGAGGACAATGGCCGAAGCATGTATCAAACTCCCAAACACTACCCCAAAACAGTTTTTGAAACTGGATTCCCTTTGGTGCAATCTCATCTGTCCCATATTGGGATGGCATTTTCTAGCTTTTTCCTTTTACTTGTCTCATCCTGCCCCCTCCACCCCCATTTGAATTTCCTGTATTTTGTCAATGTTCATGTGTATGTTACAAAAAAAAACTTGTTTAAAATTAAATCCAGATTGCATGTGTTCATTAAACCGAGGGGGGAAAATTGTATTTTTGATAAGCATCCAGTTACAGTTTAAGATTAGGACAATGAAAATGGCCAACATCAAGGAAACATCCTGTTGGGGACAAAAGGATTCATATGAAAATGGGAGCAAGTTCCTGTTCAAACGATACACATACTTGTCTTTTCTGCCTGGCAACAGCTGTCCAAGAATTCGGAGCGAGTACCACAAACTTTTTGCCTGAAGTCTTTTTACTTTAGACTGCAGATGCCAAAGACTGATCCCAGAACCTTCTGCAGACAAAACATATGATCTCCACTGATGTATGGCTCTTCCCTATAATGACCAGCCAGCGGAAGCCAAGGAATTTTAAAGAAAGCTTCATAATTACCAAACACAGAAAAGGGGCACTTTCATAGATGCTAAATAATGCAGTTTCAATCCACTTCAGTGACTATTTGCAAGTCAATTTTGCTATTTTACACAGACCATTTCCACATTAATGCTATCCCCGCATTTGTCTCTTTAAAGGCCCAAAGATCCTGCTTGGTTTGAATAAGATTGGGACAGCACTATGTTTGTCTTCCTCTTCGTGTGACTAGTGCTCAGGTGGAAAAACCCTTCAGCTACAGCATTTTCTCATTAAAAGATGGATGTAGTATTTCAATCTAACCCATGCTTTGTGCAAGGTGAGAGATATTTTGCATCTGGAATACCAGCTGGGAGGTAGGAAATTCTTTGGGAATTGAGCCAATGGGAAGAAAGCTGTTTAACATCCTGTCCTGCTGAGCATTCCTGCCATACAAACGATGATAGTATCACAATGTTATCTTGTCTTCTGCTCTGTGACATTTTAGGATACATGTTCTTTTGCTTCTCAGTTGTTGTGATAGTTCCTCTACAGACAAAGGCCCCACCCACATCCACGTCATCAACATTTTCAAAAAAATCTCAGCTACCTCCTTGTGGAATCTCTCACGCTCAAAAGGTACCCGAAGGTGGCTTTTTAAAAAAAATTAAGAACAAGTCAACTCATTTCTTCAGTCTCAAAATGCAAACAGCTTCATTTGGATAAAGTAGGTAACGGTCTGCATTTTAAAGCTATTGATCCAGTTACTTCTAACCCTCTCATTTTCTGCTTGTAACATTTTCTGTGTTTAAATCAATTTTTTCAGCTCTTGATTGTCATTCTCATTTGTGAATTTTGCTGCAAAGCATGTATTTGATCATACATTTAGTAGCTCAACTTGTATCCTGCTCTTTCTTCAAAGAAAGTGCAAAATGGTCTCATTCTGCCAGGTTTCCTTAATTTTGGAACAAGCATTGCAGAATGTCCCTTTGGACCCCTCTAGTTATGGGGTTCATTCCAGCAAAAGCTAATTTTGACTGTGTCTTGCTAAGACCAGTGGAATATGCTAGTGACAACTAACCTAAGAGCCAGACTAGATGTGATAATGTCCTGAGGGCGGCAGTGAAGATGCCACCATGATTCTAAAGTCATTTTAAAGTGCCATGAAGGCTCAGTCCTGATCACAGGATGGCAGGGTGAGGAACCCTTGGCTCCTCCCACCATGCCAAAATGGTTGCATGCCCCATGGCTGCCTCATCACATGAATAGGAGCATGGGGAGGGTGTGCAAGCATGCCACAATGGACTCTTGTGTCTATTTTGTACTATTAGCTTGGTTCTGTTGCTGACTCATAAGTGGTAGCATGAAGTTGGCTAGGCTTAGCTTTATTCATCCTATTTGCCATTGGATAATATGACAAAATCTTGATACATTAAAGAAAACAAAAATGGATTAAAAAGGGAAAAGAATGAGCAGATCTGATATGACTTCCTGTGTATTAATTATAGAATCATAGAATCACAGAGTTGGAAGGGACCCCCAGGCCCACCCAGTCCAACTCCCCGCACAATGCAGCGACCTACAACCACTTGCCCACCCATAGTGACCCCAGCCTCATGCCCAAGTGATCCCCACCCCACAAAAATCTCCAGAATCCAGCCTGGCCTGAAGGAAATTCACCTACCATCCCACAGTGATAATCAGCAATTCCCTGGGTATGCAAGTGGTGGCCACAAGAGACAAACACTGGTACATCCTTTCCTGCTCACCCACTCACAATCTGCCTAAGTTCATAAAATCAGTACTCCAACCTGGAACTGGCAATCCTAGCCTGGGCTGACCCAATGAGTTCACGCTCAAAGGCCAAAATAGAACTTGAAAATGGCCCTGCCCTCTCCTCTTGCCTTTAACTGACAGAATTAAGCCTTAAATCCTGTGGTTGCCTAGCAACAGCCACTGAAAGAATCTGTTGCTTAAAGCCACAGGCAGTCTTTTTTTTATTGATTTTGGATTTTTTAAACACCCCATAGTAATTCTTTAAAGATTTCAGATTTTTCTGCAAACCTAGGGTCCTTTTCAAGTTTTCAGAAAGATCTGTCTTGCCCATTCTCAGCTTGGATATAAGTATCCAAAATTTTGGCCAACTTCACTATTAGAATATAAGATGAATATGTATCTAGTTCAGTTTTCACTTATGTCATTCATTTCTTTCAGTTGTTATACATGAATTTCTTAAGGTTGCATTCAGCATTTATTGAAGTCAACAGAAATTGCAACCATGCTGCATTTTCCTCAAAATTCGGAATACTGTTTCTATTTGGGGATTTACCCAATTCCTTGTAATTGAGATCCACCATTATGATTGCCTATGTGTGAGAAGGAGTCTTTGTCTCAATGATAATTCATTATCTGGTCATTTTCTTTAAAAATAAAAACAATCAAACCCAGATCTGTAAGGCATTTTTGAAAATCAATAATTAATGACTGCCTAATTTGTTGTCTTGACAGGTATGTGGGTTTCACCCAGGTGAATCAATAGGAGCCAGAACCAGGACTCAGATATCGGGCCGGGTAGGTGGTTTCTACAACCGGATATATTTTGACCTTTGTTGTGAAAACATTTTGATGAGGTTAAGCCTCAAATCTCACTGATCGAAGAAGCAATGTCTGCTCTGCTTTGACATATCTGATTGGCTCACTGAATACATCATTTCTGCAGTGGAGATGAGTATTGAAGGACCCTACTTGTTTCTGCTGCGCCGGTGAATATTGGAAGACAGTCAACAATCAGGGGCAGGAGAAAGTGCAGCAAAAGTTGTACAATGGGGGAGAGGAGCCATGAAAGATAGGGAACAGCTAAAGAACACCTCCCCCTCCAGATCGTTCACCTTGTTCTGAGGTTTCCCTCACCTTAATCTACACAGCTGCAGCTGGTGCAGGAGTCCTGCACTCTGTTAATTGAAGTGCAGCTGGATCAGGGCTTTGTTGGTGCAAAGTACAGCTTTCCTTTATGAGGCACCATCTCAGATGCACCTAGTTTTGATTCCAGGGCTTGATAAAGATGCAGTGAAAAGAGGAGAATAGAAATATTATCAAGGTATGGTGCAGAGGTACAACACTCTCTTTAATTGCTTCTGGAACTCTTCACCTGGGCCTTATCAATAGGACTAATTCTCCAAGAAAGGAGAACAGAGGCAACTCTTGATTGAGCACATGCATTCAATTCATTTCCCCACAAGAGATAATTGGACTCTTGTTATTAAGATTGATAATAGCAAACGAGTAAAGCCCAGGCTTCCACTTTGCCATCTCTTCCATCTTTCAGCTTAGAGTAGGTCTGATAACAGCAACATGCCTGGGGCCATCCTGTACTGGGAAAATGTGGGGCATTTCAAGACAATGGCAACACCTGAGCCTCCTACTTGAGGACCGTTGTGTCAATGACCCGCTGCACCTTCCCCATGAGGGTCCAGGGCCTTGGATGGCAGAGAAAATGGCACTACAAACAAATGCGGACAATTGACCTTATCGTGTTTCTTGTCTAATTTTGACATATATCGCTAATAACTGCAATGACTAAAGAAACAGCCCTGTTTCTAGAAGTGGACCAATGGTTCAGCAAATACTGAGGAACATACCAATTGTCCTAACTTTCACAAGTGTCTACCATGTAATTTTAATGAAGTCTTTACATTTGAAAACTTGGTCATTTGAACTGCTGTATGCTCGGAGACTTGTTGGCACAAACAAGAGGCCAAGGTTTTCTTACGAGATCTGTTGTTTAAGTACAGCATAAATTTTAGGGTATGAACAGCTGCCCCACCCATTGCTTGAGTCATTCACAGATCAAAATATGCCCCTGTGGAACAGAATACTTGTCATACCCAACTTCTTCATGGCTTATCATGGTGAACCACTGCAGTAAAGCCTTTTTTATTGCCCAGACTACGGAGTGTGCATGCCCAGAAGGAAGCTCTTATAGGAGATCAAGAAGTATGACCTCACTGTTGTGGCCTAGTCCCTTGTGGTCTCCCTTGTGGTCTCCTCCTTCCCCCATATTCTGGTAGTGATGCACAATATGAATCCCTGCCTGATACTCCACAGAGCCCAGATTCAGGTTATACTTTGAGTTTCAGGTCTAGCTATTATTCAGCAACCTCTGCATAGTCGATGAACATGCTGCTATTCATTGCATTATTCATTATCCAAGACTAGAAGAAAAGTGGATCAAAGAAGTCTGGTGTTGCTGAAGTTTATATTTGTGGCACCATTCAAGGGTACTAAACTGTCAGTTATTTTGCTATTATTAGTCAGTACATTGTAGTAAGTAGAGGGCTGGATTAGAACTGAGAAGACCAGGATTCAAATCTTCACTTAGCCATGCAGGTCATTAGATCAGACTCCCCTTCCTATCTCTCTTAGGCTAACCTACCTCCAAGGGTTATGCAGGGGTAGTCAACCTGTGGTCCTCCAGATGTTCATGGACTACAATTCCCATGAGACCCTGACAGCTAATAGAGGATGGAAGGAGAACCATGTCCTTGCCCTGAATCCCTTAGAGATAAATCAGGATAAAATAAAAATGCTTGATTGCACAGATTACACAGAGACATTGTTTGGGCTTGGTTTGTGCTGTTGTTCAGATTACTTAATATTATTGCACCATATGTGCAGGATGGTTTTTGTATCTGAGTTATGTTCATCTTGATTTTAATGGGGAAACATTCCCACTTATAATTTCCCCCTCTCCACCTGGACAGAAGGGATTGTATGCAAGAAATCCCTCTTCCCAATCTTTAGGCACACATCTGGCAACTGATGAGAAATTCATCATACTGGAGGGGGGGGCTCACTGGCAATGTGCTGATGTTACTTCCAGTGTGACAGGAAATGATGTCAGCATGGCCCAGGTGAGTCATGCATGTTACATGGTGGCAACTTGCTTGATGAGTTCTCCTTCAAAGTGTAAATTAGTCCTGGAAATTGCCTTCTCCCTCTGCCTTTTACTGGCAAAAAACAAGGCATGATGGTGGGCAATATTGTTTGTGTTGCTTGGCAACACCCACAGTGGCCACTGCAGAGGGTCTTCATTTCTTAGTGCTGTTTCTATTATTTGTGGGAGGTTAACCCTCAGTGTATTTTTTTCTGAAAACCTGGGTCTTTTCTCAACTTTGTAGAAAGATCTGGCTTGTCTGTTCATCATCCTAAGTATTCACAGACCTGCCCAAATTGAGCACTGGATATATTGCTACAAACATAGCAGCGTGTCATTAACCTCATTAACAGGCAGTCAAGGTGGTGTTATCTTTTATTCATTAAAATATTTGTTCACTGCACTCTCAGTAAATTGAGTCCCAAGGTGGCCAAAACAATGAATGTTCAAACATTAAATCCTAAGAATGAATAGCTATAAAAAAGAAACAAATTCTGAGCAGAGTGCTGGTCAGGCCTAGTGAGGCAAGTTCTTTGTCTTTACTTTGCTGCATCAGGCCAATGTCTGTCTAATGCAACATTTCTCTTTTCAAAATGGTCAACTAGGTGCCTCAAATGAAGCTCATTTGGTCCTCCCTGGCTGCTGGCCCCCTTACCTACTTGCATAAATCAGAAAATAAGGTGTGTGTCAGTGTGGAAGTGATCAAGTGGCATATAGTAGCCATGCTTTGATTATGTAATCTATGGTAATTCCTCTTAAGCCCTAGCTATCACCCTCCTTTCTTGTTGACCTTTCTCCTCCCAGTGCACATACAATGATATGAGCAAATGTCACACTGTTAATATACAGAAGTTGATGTGCCTTCTGCTTATGGAGAGGTTTGAGTGACAGCAGCTTGAAGTGAGCTTGGCCTCCGCTTTACTGGTGTTTAGGTGCTAGGCAAAACAACAACAACTACTAGCCACAGCAAATAAAAGAAACCTCCATATTTAGGGGAAGAAAACTTCTGAAACCCAAGGCTTAGAGGCAACATGGTGGTTGGCCTCTATGTTGTAAGATGGTAGACAGATAGTTTGACCCAGATAGTCTGACCCAGCAGGGTTGTTATGATGTTCTTATGTTGAAACTTTGTCATGAATTCTATAGTTAGTCTTGGGCAAGCCCCCCCACCCCTCCCACCATTTGTATTAGGGAAATAATAACACTGGCCTTTCTTACAGGACTGTTGCTTATATGACAAAATAACAGGTGTGGAGTGTCTTGAACACTTACAGTGCTATTTTAATGAGTGCTTTTAGAGCAAGCCTTAAAAATGTTTACTGGATATGTTCTGCTAAGGCAAAAAACAAATATAAGCTTTGTCTGGGAGATGAAAGTCTGGTGGTGACTGAGTTAACTCTGTATTAGCTGGAGGGCATTGTGTTGGCCTTGTGGGCGCAAGAGGAAGCTAAGGACGATAATAACAAATTCTCCCTTCTCTCCACAGCCATCTTCTGTTGGTAGTATTTGGTTAATGGAAGTCCTTTGGCCATTGCAATGCCTTTTGAAGGGCCACAGAGGCCTATCATAGGAGAAGATTTACCAATACAATCAGCTTCTGCCTCTCTAGCAAGCCTATTGGGTCCCTCTACTTGGTGAATACGACTCAATTTGATACCACAAAGCCACACTGTATTGACTTTGAATAGAATGCTAGTTCCTGTGGTTACAGCAATTTGATACTGTAGAGCTGTTGGCCTGTGAAATGATCAGTGGCAGACCTTTTAGTAGGACTTTAGAGTCTGGTCGATATAGAACTTTTTGCTGACCCATAATCAGAAATGTTTTTCAGCCGCTGGTGCAAGGTGGATGCCTTTACCATGTTATTAGTTGAAAAATATACCTGTTCGATTCTATCTTATTTGGAGCACTTTGTTACAGCTTTCCCATGGCTAATTTCAAACTACTCACGGGAAGCTGCACATCTTCCACCCACCCTATATGATAAAAGTGAATCATACATATATCACACACTGCTAGGCCTTTCCTCAGTGGGTGTGTTTCACAAACATGCTATGTAATACTTCCTAGCCATAACCATGCTGATCCCAAAAACATTTCACACTGAAACTAAGTTTAAAGGAGAAGTCCCACTTTATGTGTTATATGTGTGAACACCTTTCAGGATAGAAAATATACAGGCAATCTATCAAGCATGAAGAATCTGGAAGTGCAGAATTTGCCCATTGCCTCTTTTTGAAACAGGACTAGCAATCAGGAGCATCCCCCTGCCACTCTACGAGATATTTACATTCCAAGTGGGCATCCTTCACTCCTCAAGGAGCCTGCCCTTTTGGTACGGAAGTCTGTGTACCTCAGTTCCGGCAGCAAACTGGGTGTCAAAGTCGAGGTCAAAGTGGAACCAAAAGAAGGAATTTTACGGCAGGTGCGGCTTTGAGCCCAATACGGAACGAGTGGCAGGCAATCCAATCGGTACCTTCTCATTGATAAACACACATCACCATATCAGTGGTTCAATCTAAGATGCTCCGTGCAGGGCAGAAAGCAAACACATTTGTAAAACCCAAATGGGACTGTTGCATTATTCCACAGTCTTCCTTCCCCCCTTCCCCCTCCTCTGTGCTTGCCTGTGTAATGTTCTCCCCTTACAAATTTCATCTTGCTGCACTGTGCATCCAAACGATTCCGTGATGGAGCGCACAGGGGAAAAAATTATAATGCCATTAAAAGTTATCATAAATTTCAGATCAGCATCACTTCTAATCCGATACACAATTTTACTGCCTCTATAAAGCAGGTGATTTGCAGTGGTCTGAGGCGTCTCCAGGAACGTTTTACTTCTTTTTAAATTAAACACACCAACTTTGTGCTGAATTCAGAGTGTGGACATAAAAAAGAGGGTAAAAAGGAGAGGGAAGGGACATCAGATGGGAATTGCAATTGAATCTTTATATATGCCATCTTGGCACTGTGGTACTAAATATAGTGCCAGGTAAATAGATGTGCTGAAATATTCAGAATAAAAAAACAAATGTTCAAATAGCAGAAGAACTGAAACATGGAAATGCTTCCCAGCGAGTCACTGCTTTAAAGGGCAACATCCAGTTAAACGCAATAAATACTAGGAAGGTGGGAGGTGTGCTAGACTACTTTGCACACATTTAATTATAATGCTGAACATAAGTATGTCTTTTGGACAATGCATTGGGAGACTTTTAAAACACATGCACTCAATGAGCTTGTTAATACAGAATATACCAAGTCTAAAACAAGCATCCTCTAAGTTCTAATAAGGCATTTTTACAACTGGAAGTGAAAGAAATGAACCACCATTTATGAAATAATGCTTGAAATGTAAGTGAGTGGGAGAGTGATTATGCTAATGAGGTTACTGCAAAAAAAATTCTAGTATGGGGCATTGGTTCACGGAGGTATCAATAAAAGAAAAAAGAGAAAAACTATTAGGAGCATCTCACCTGACCTCCTGCTTACCACACAGACCAGGAAAGTGTGGTAATTTGTTACTATCTTCTTTCTTAGCCCTGTTTTCTGTGCCCCTGCTTGCAGAAGTAAGACAGATAGCTGCCAGACACAGGTCTTTTTCAGTGGTGGTGGTGCCTCCCCTTTGGAATGCCCTCCCCCCTGAGGCTTGCCTGGCAGTTGCCTTACTCTCTTTGACCGTTTACGCACTGGAGGTTTCATGCCAGGCTGCAGGCTGGAGTTTTCATCATGGCAGGTTTCCCCACCTCTTCCTGCACCCACATGGGGGAGCATTCGGCCCGGTGTGCCTCATTCGCCCTCAATTTGTGCTCCTGCACGGGAGCTGGGCCAGTGAAGTTCCCAGTGCGTAAACGTCTTTTAAGTGCCAAGTCAAAACCATCTAATTCATTCAGTCTTTTAATTGAGGGGCTCCCATCTTTGATGGATGCATTTTTAATGCTCTGCTTCTGGACTAAGGACTGTTTTGCAAATATTAGGTGCCTGAATGTTGTTTCATGCTTTCTTTATGCCTTGGTTTGTTCTTGTGCCTTTAAAAAATATTGTTAAGTCTCTAGATGGATGATTTTATTGTATTGTTTTTATGTTGTGAGCCATCTAGGGTAGGTCTCTGAAGAGGTGATATAAATTTTCAAAATAAACAGCATTTTCCTCGTCCAACAAATGTGATCCACATGAGGCAATCTGTCTCCTAGAAGTCATTGTTTTTATATAATCCATGTGCACAAAAGGATGTGGTGCAGGGAGGGAAACCCCCAGAGTTGTGCATGGTGCTTCTGTCCTGCACATGTACCACTGGCGATTATAAGAACAGAAACTCAAGGGTAAGCCCCCAAATGATTAGCATTGTAAAAAGTTTCCTTGGGGGCAAAACTTCTACATAAACTGCTGCTGAGTGTAAGGATCCCTGCATCAGGGGCTATGCCTAATTAATCTGTCTGTATAAACCATTTGTTGGCTGAAGCTATATAATTTACTTCCTCAAAGTAGTGAGTTGTCCTCACATACAATAAAACCCGCTCATGTATCTGCTATTTTTTTAAAAAAATCTTTAACTTCCAGATATTTGGATTGTGTTATGCCTTCATTACGATTAAAGGACCATATCAGGTAGCTTTTCTCTGCCAATACTGACCAAAAGCAGCTAAGAATTCTACCATGGTAGGGATTTAAACAAAGCTTTTCAGATCTTCCTTTTAACGTGCCCCTAACTGAAGTACCTTAGCTACTTCCATTAATGTTTAGAGTTTAAGAACATAAGAGAAGCCATGTTGGATCAGGCCTATGGCCCATCCAGCCCACACAGTGACCAAAACCCACATGCCATTGGGAGGTTTAACAAAATTTGTGGCAGGGTATGAGCTTCTGTGAGTCACTTGAAGTGAGCAGTGACTCATAAAAGCACCACCAAAAAATTTGTTTTAATCTTTAAGGGGTTAAGACTCTTGCTCTTGGATTGCAGTGATATTTTAGGAAAGACCATAGTCAAAGTACCCTTACGTGTCACGTAGACAGGAAGATGTACATTTTTAAATGCTCTGCCCACATTAGCGTCCCTTTTATTTTCTCAACTAAGGCCATGTAAGGGGAAAAAAAGATAATTGCTAGATCAGTATATTACTGTAATGATCTTCCAATTTTTCTGAAGTCCCAGTTTTCATGTTGAAAAAAAAAGTCTCTAACTTTCTTATGGAAATATAAGGAGTATACTTTCCCCCTTATATCTCCATAGTGAAAAGGGTTATACAGTTACTTTTTAAAGAAAAACAAAAGTTGCAAATTCAGAGGAGGTAATAGATTATGCCATTAGATGTTTGGTTTCTAGTTGAATATTAAAAATGGAATACTCCAGCTCTTGCAGGGAATCGGGCTCCTCCCTTTTTAGGAGTTTGGAAGTTTCCAGGATGCTCCAAGTCCCTGCTTGGCAACTTGCCTATTTCCCAGATTGACCCATTTGTCAGTCACTGTTTCCTCCCACTCAATTTGTACAGCATAACTGGCTGCTGTAGTGGGACCCTACAACTCTAAGCCTCTGAAACCTCATGCTGGCTCCACTTCCTTACTGAAATCACCATTTTGCTCAGCCAGGTTATAGTGGAAATAAGTATCCTCAGGGATGAAGCTTGCTGCCTGTCAAGTTTCCAGACATGGTCTGGGAGAGGCATACTACCAAGCAGACAATTCCAAAGGAGGATGACACATGTAGTCAAAACAAAGGCTGAAGGTCAGTAAAGCACACAGAATCTGAACAAGGCAAGGCAACAGGGATGGGAAGTGCAAGTGAAGTCACTAGCACAGAGAGCTTGTAACTCCTCCCCAGTTTTAAGCTTGATGATCAGCTAAACACGAACAGCTGCCTAATCAGGCAAGGCTCAGACCAGTCCTGCACCGAGTTGCTAATCTAGCTGAGCGGCATCTCTCAATGCTGTTGTTCTCTGGACTTGGGAGATGAGGGTGGAGAATCAACTGGTGCTTCTGTCTCCAGCAGGTGTACAGAGGCTGAGTGCTTGTACCTGGTTCAGGTTCTGAGCTGGGCTCCTTGGCCAATTCTGAGTCTACTGGTGGCTGTGGCGCTGATCCTGGCAGTACTCTCCACACTGCTTCTGCCACAGAATCCAAAGGGGTTGCAACTGGCAGGGACCTGCCTCTCCTTATTTTGCCTTTGGAAATATATTTAGGGTTGCCAATCTTCAGGTAGAACCCAGACATATCCCGCTATTATAACTGATCTCCAGATGAACAAAATCAGCTCTTCCGGTTCCTCCCCAAATCCTGCGCTCCCTAGGCTCCACCCCCCAGAATCCACAGGTATTTCCCATCCCAGAGCTGGCAACCCTAAACATGGTTAAAAGTCAGGAGTGGCATTGGTGGTGTACAGAAATCCAGCATTCAAGCTACACAGATTTAATAAAAGAACCATGCACATACTCCATATTAGTTATAGGCAGCAGGACTAAGCAAAAGATGGAAAGTAATTGTATATAGCCATTTTACTTTGGTCAAACCCCTTGAGGACTTTGCCCTGAGAAGAAATCAGAGAGTTGAAAGAGAAGAATTACGAAGATGATGAAGAATTAGTACAATCTGGTAGAATTTGGCCTCCATCAAATTTGCTAAATGTGACAGAGATCAATATGTTTCAACTTTGATGTTTTCCAGCTGGAAATGGAATCTTTGAGAATGAACAAGAGGTGTTAATTTCATTTCATGGTAAGAATTCATTGCAATAGATTCATTGTTGGGTGGGCATATTAAGAAGATAAATACTCACCTTATCTGCCACCCTTGTGAGAGATCCTGCCATCTGTGCCACACTGTTCCAGGACACACCCTTTGGTCTACCAGGTTGCATTGTGTTGTGTGATGCCAATTTTCCTGGACCTGTTTTATGCAAGGACATCAGTAATGTTTCATCTGCCAGTCAGATGCCATCAAGAGAAGCATTCTGTGTCCACCTATCATCAGGAGAGCACTCAGCAACAAACAGCACAGGGTTGATGGTCCTATATAACAGTGTCAGGATCAAGCATATCATAACATCACATCAGCAAGGTCCAGTTCCCCTGGATCAAAAAACACAGGTCAGTGGCCCATTGTTCAGTAGACAATTATTTCATTCCTTCACAAGAATGAATGGGAATGGGAAACATATGTCAGAATCTGGAATGGGTGTATGATGAGTAACTAGCATGAGTAATCTAGAATTATACCCTTCTAGATTCAGTTAAGCCAATCAGCTTACTAGGGTATAAATCGGTTTAGGACTGCATTGAAAATGTCATCCTGATATCAGATACTCAAAGTGGGGTGGGGCAGTAGTGAGCTGGGAGTCAGCTTTAAATATTGGCTTCTCAGCAAGACTCAAGTGAAAATTAATAGTATAAAATTAAATTAAAAAAAATAAATATAGGCTGTCAAAGACATTGGGGCAAATAGTTATATATAAGAATATGTCACAACTGGCTTTCTCATTAGATGGCAGTGTCTCCCCAAAACTCACCTGAGCTGCTCTTTATTACTAATTCTATGATATGATAGCACAGGGCACAGCAATGAGCTGTTTTGAATTTTCGAATGATATAATCTGTATCCCAAATTCTTTATCATGCTTCAGATTACACATGCTGCAGCAATATTTTTTAGCCTTGACTTACTTCTAGTTGTATTTATTTTATTCTGTTTTTAATTGATGTTGGTTAATATTTTACCTGTTGTTAGCCATCTTGAGACCATTTGGCAGCAAGAAGTAACATATAAATGTAATAGTACTAATATTAATTTTTTTAAATGTGGTTTTTGTAGTCACAGGACTACAGGACTACTACACTTGACCAATTTGTTATTGCCTGCTTAAGTTGTTATTGCCTGCACTGGATGCTGGCACACTCAGCAGGAAAGCTGGTTGCCTGTCCAAATCCTCTGATTTGAGTGCTTTCCCAAGGGGCAACTCTAGGCTGATAGGTGGACAGAAGAAATAGGGCCAGGAGATATCTCTGCTGCTTTGGAGGGTAGACTTGATGTTATTCTGTGTTATTGATATTATTACACCCTGCTGAGGTCCATCCCCTCCCCAAATCCCACCTTCCCCAGGCTCCCTCCTAAAACTTCTTCTGGTATTTCTCAACCTCCAATTGGCAGCTATAGATATCCATTAGGTTTTTTTTTTTCTGGCCTGACTACATCTTATTTGCGCCAGCCTGCACCAGCCTTCCTTGCCTTTTGCCAGCCTGGAGGACTGCCTGTCTTGCCTTCTCCTTCACCAGCCTGCTGACCCTCTGCCTTCACCAACCTGCCTGCCTACTTCCTGCCTATGCCTGAGGCCTTGTGCAGCTGAACTCTAGGTTCTGTCCCTTGCCTGCCCTGTGACTTTCTGGACTCACCAGTCTCCTTCTTCTGTGGCTTTCTTCAATGGCTCATTGACCATCTTTAATAGCCTGACAGCCTACCTTGCCACCCACAGGCAAGTGATGAGATTTGTGTCTGCTTTCTTTAGTAGTCTGAAGTGGACTGGTCTGAACATCCTGCTAAAAGCCCAGATCAGCTGGGTAAGTAAGACCAGCTCTAACCTGCCTTTACCCACCCAGTAATCTCCTCTGTCGGTCTTGACCTTTGGCATATCCTGTGGCATGTCTGTTAGCTCACCTTATTCCCTCCCCAGATTCCAAGCCAGTAGAGAAAAATAATCAGCCTTCTGGCTAAAGTAAGACTCTGGCATGAACCTGAATTATTGCCCATGTACTATGACTGGGAAAGTCCCATTCCTGGCATTTCATATCGTTTTTCACTTCTCTTACCCTTTGGATTACTTGGCTTATTTAGATGCCTGGAAATTTGGACTTCTGACTATGAATCTGGATCTCTGCCTGGAACCTGCTTATAGGGAGCCACTTGCATTATTCCCACCAATAAACCTTGCTCTTGATTTCATTTTGTCTAGTTTCTCAGTAGCCCTTCCAGAGTTTTTGTGAAGCTGCTTCACTTTGTCAGCAGATCTTATTGTTATTATTTTTGCCATGTTACTGCCTAGATTGGGGATGCTTCTTTAGCTAGGCATAGAACCCGATAGTCAGTGCCATTAGATCTGAAACAAATTTGCTGTTAATCAGGTTCTCCTAAAAATTCTGCAAATTATGATGGACATATGACATGGCTGCCAAACTGGTGAATATTCTTTGAAAATTTACCATACAGTATCAGCAGTTGACATGTAAAGACAGCAATTGGTAGTTTCTGACAGCTAGCAGTCAACACATGTAGAAAATGTCTCATTTAAAACATTTTTATGATGCCTTCCCACTCAGTCAGGGTCCATTTCATGTATATGCTGTGTCACTAGAGACCTGCTCAAGGTGACTCATGAAAACAGCATAAAATCATTACAATGAATAGACTCAGTACAAAACATAGAGGGCCATTCAGCACAATTTAAATGTAGCCGAAATCTTACCTTTTGTAAACGCTATTAATTTAACATTCCACATGACGTCGTAAACAAACCGCTAATGGAGCTAGGCCCAATAGCAACTGCAGGTGACTTGCCATCACATGACTTGCATGACTTACCCAGGCCTGGCTGCTTGGTAGTTTTCAACAGCAGGCATCTCACAAACATGAACATTGTGTAGCGGTTTCAGACTAGGATCTGGGAGACTCAGATTCAAATCCCCATTCTGCCATGGAAGTTCACTGGGTGACTTTGAACCAATTACAGATTATCCGTCTGATCTACTTCACAGGGTTGTGGTATGGATAAAATGGAGAAGAGGAGAATGCTGTAGGCTGCTTTGTGTCACCGTTGTGGAGAAAGTTAGGGTATGAATGAAGTAAAAAATAAATACAGCTGAAGAAGAGGCAGCATATAAAAGGTGAAGGTGAAAAGGAAGCATGGATGGATGAAAATATGGAGATTGCCAGGAAGAGGGGGGGGGGGACAAAGAAATAGTGTGGGGAGGGGAATATAGGATGAAATTATATGCCCTCTTCAAAGTTTTTGTGGATTCTCCACTACACAACTGGACCTGATTTGGCAGCAGGCACTGCAAAATCAGACCCAACCTGGTTCAGCAGCTTAAACCACGTAGTTTTTCCAGGGGAGGCTGCCAGATGAAGGGAAGAAAAGAAAGCTGAAGATGGAGGCAGATTAAAGTAAGTTAATGGGTGGCTGGAAAGGAGAGAACAAAGCATGAAAAGGAAAAAAGCTACAGAGGCTTTCAAAAAAGGGAAAGAGGAAATAGGGGAGAGAAATTGAGAGGCTGCCCACAAGCCCTTGTGGGCCCATGCTTGTGTTTTTCCACTTATGACACCTAAAATATTAGGGTGCCTCAAAGGGAAGAACATACCACAACCAGCATGCCACCACTGCAAAAGCCCTGTCTCTGGTTGCCACCCACTTTCCTTTTGCAAGTGGGGACAAGAGAGAACAGAGTTTATGAGGAGGATCTTAACTAAGGTGACCAGATATCTGGCCCTGCAAGGCGGGACACGGCACCGCCACTGTGGCGGCAGCAGCAGGCGGGTCCCCCTCCTTCTCTCCCCCTCCCCCTGACCCTTAGAAGTGGGGGCAGTGGGGCATTTTTTAAAAAACGCCGTGGGACACGGGCAAATGCCCCAAATGCGGGACTGCCCTGTCAAAGGCGGGAAGGATGGTCAGCTTAATCTTAGCTGTGAGTTGGACAGTAGATATGATCCAAGTCAGAGCTTCCAAACAGGGTGCCCTTCAGTATTTACCCTGGCACCGACTGCACTTTTCAGAAAATGCATGGAGCCACTTAAATGAAAGGATTTTTCTTTGGCTGTGACTGTAGGATGAGGAAGCCTGGTAAGCACCTAGGCCTTCTTTAGACAGTGTCTGGTTCCATTCACCCCTAAGTATGTCCTCTTTCTCATTCCTGAGTCTCTTTTCCCCTCCTTTCTGCAGCCTTGCCTTTATTTCCTTTCTCTTTGTCCACTTCCTGTGGCAGCCATTTTGGAGTGGGTCTCACCAGTATCTCTCAAAATTCCAAAAATGCCCATGAGTTCAAAACAGCTGGTGACCTCTGTTCTAAGTATCTGGTAGCATGAGTCATGTAAGACTTAACATGTGATGGTATTTAACATCTGGCATGCAATACCAGTCAAATTTGAGAGGGATATGTATATGTGTTTGGCAGTATGACAACTGAAATTCATATATGTAAACATTTAAACATAGAGCCTCTTGTGGCGCAGAGTGGTAAGGCAGCCGTCTGAAAGCTTTGCCCATGAGGCTGGGAGTTCAATCCCAGCAGCCGGCTCAAGGTTGACTCAGCCTTCCATCCTTCCGAGGTCGGTAAAATGAGTACCCAGCTTGCTGGGGGGTAAACGGTAATGACTGGGGAAGGCACTGGCAAACCACCCCATATTGAGTCTGCCATGAAAACGCTAGAGGGCGTCACCCCAAGGGTCAGACATGACTCGGTGCTTGCACAGGGGATACCTTTACCTTTACCTTTTTAAACATTTAACAGTGACAGAAATATAGCAAAACATTTGACAGGATCTGACAGTTGACATGCAGAGGCAATCAGTAGTTGACAAATTTTCTTGCAACACAATGTAGTAAAGTTCACATTCCTTGATGCAAGTGAATCTGGTTTACATTCTTTGAGTTTGATACCTATTTGCTGAATTTTATAATCAGATTTTGATTTCTGTTTCAGCTCAGTCACTCCCACCTGGAGGCTCAGGAGTATGTCATATCCCACACATGAACTGGGTTGGACACTTCTGGAGAGTCATCAGAGATATGTCTTTCTTGTCCCATGGCTGGACTGTGATTGGAAACCTTCCCTCAGAGATTTACTTTAAAAGATTTTCCTTTGTGTGCCCCCTCCCCCACTCCTTAACGAAAGATGGGTCCAATTTTAGTAAACAAACTCTTCTCCCTCATTTCCTCTGTTCAGCACTCCTCATCTACTGCTTCTCTTTCACCTTTGAACTTTCTCAGGTTTCTTTTAAATGGAGACAAAAGGTCTTATTACCCATGCTCAGGAGATGACAGCCAGTGAAGTGCAAGTCCACAGCATTCAAGTACAAGTAAAATGCCAGTAAAGTGTAAAATCCTGGCAGAACCAATTATGTATTTAACCTACAAGCCACATTTTGTGGCATTCCAGAGTGAACGATAAACCAGTTAAACTGAACTCACATAAGAAAAACCCTACAAGGAATATCATTTTTGTTTACATGTTAACAATGATTGTTGAACTATACAATACAATACAAAAACCTTTAATGGCATCCAAACTATGATTGTACTGAAAATGTGGTTGTGAAACTGCTCTGTCCTCTCATGTGAAGTTTGAAACAAACCGTGTTGCAGCTCACTGAATGAAATATCGGAAGCTGGCCTTTATATGCAAAAAACATCAGCTTTAACATCAAATGCTGTATAATCATCAAATCACCAGTATGGTATTCGGGAAGATTTTAAAATTATAGGTCTGTTATACCCATCTAGCACTGTGTACACACATAGAGAATATAGATTCTCCAAATCTGTTTTTTTTAAGAAGATGGGAGAGGGCAGTGGCAAGTAAACACTTTGGAACTTATTTGTAAGTTTGATTCTTTCCTATGACATGATGCCGTGGTTGCTCACTAATATCAATGACTTTTAATTACTTTGTAAAACAAGACAGGAAAACAATCTCTGTATTGTGTTCTTGTTTCTCCTAGCTTTATACCAAAGCCATGAAGAGGAAAATCTCTAAGGGATGGGCATGAACCAAACTATGAAGCAAGCTAATTCATCATGAAATATACCCTGCTTATGAGTCACAAACAGAAGTGTGTAAGAGGTCTGTCATCACAAACTTCCATGAACTTTTTAAGCAATTCATTGCAAAATAAATCTGGGATGTGATTATCATTTATGGGCATGGACCAGGAAAATGTGGTTCATATCAGTTTGTGGTTTATAGGCAAGTCACAAACTGAACCGTGAATGGAAACTAGGTTTGCAGAAAGCTTGGAAACCACTTAGTTGTTTTGGGCTTTCTTCTGCTGTTTAAAGGGACTACACAAAAAAGCCCCCAAAAGTTGAGCAGTTGGGGACAGGATGCTCAACTGTTTTTGCAACTTTCACAGGGAACAGAAAGCAGAGGTTTAAAGGGATTCGGAGCCACTATAAAACCCTGCTTGCTTTTCTACCCACAAACTGCTATGAAATATGAATTATAAAAAGTTCAATGTATAATAATGGTTTATGTTCAACTGACCATCATTTGAGCTTGCATCCTGTTTGCCAGATACAAGACGGGAGGTGATTGGTTGGTGAGCTGTTTAAATGTTTATGAGCAAATTTGGATTTATCCAGTTTGTACAATTACAGTGTTCTTACTTGATTATACAGCTTTTTCCCCAGCAGATGCTCTTTACTGTTTGCTGTCACTGCCTTCAGTTTTAAATGAACACAGTAAAAAGCAACAACAACAACAACATATTTGGAGATGTTTTAAATTTAGACTTACTATTTATGTTCTCTGTGTGCCTTTGGGATCTATCCATGAACCCAGACGATCAAACAACCAGTTCTTGCAATCACTTTTCAGATAGAAGCTGCTGACTGTGCAGATTTGGCTGTGCAAAGAAGGCACGAACTGTGCTCTACAATACAAACTAGGTCAATTTAACACCAACCGGACTATGATCCTGGGTGGATATCACCTTTATTTCTGTAAAAAGGAACAGCTGCGAGGTTCACTGATCAAGAGGCTATGCCATTAGTAAAAAATGCAGGCTATCAATGAAGTAAATAAATACTGTGCAAGTGCAAAAGGGCTATGCTCAGGATGCATTTCGCTAAGTACTATTGAACAATATAGTCATGTGTAATGGAGAAAGTCTGAAGAAGGTGAGTTTTCCTGGCAGTTTTGGAGCCTCTTAGCCTGCAAGAGTACACTGAAAATTCTCCCCCAGTGATTCTGGTGTTCATGAATACCCTATGCAAAATGATTCACTTGGGGAGAGGGAATGGGCCATTGGCTGGATTGGGGGCCCTGGAAAATTCCCCTCCTTCTCTTGTGTTTTGATTCACTTATAGAACATATAAAGTACCAACACTACAATAGATTTGGAAATTGAGGACAATGGAAGAGTGACCAGTGTTCCGAGTTTTATTTTTAGGAGGGGATTGAAGGTTTAAATGAAATCCTTAATGTTATTGGAGTGCATATTTTTAGGGTGGTTTACTTTCTCTCTTAACGGGAAAAATGATCAAAAAACATAAGAAAACAATCACTGTTTGAAAGTGAAAGAAGGGTGCCTCCCCCTCCCTCCAGCCCCTTTTCCTACTTTGACATCTTAGTGTTTTTTTTCTCTTTTAGCTGCGGTTTCTGGGATAGGTGATAACTGCCAGTAATAGGATTAGCATTGATTTCTTTAGCAAGAACAGAGATGTGGCAGTTCCAGCCATTTACTGAACTGCCAGCTTTGAAATATCAAAAAAAAAAAAAAAAGAAAGAAAGAAAAAAGAAAGAAAGAAAGAAAGAAAATAAATGGAAAAGAAAAGAATGAGAAAGAAATCTTATGGGGAAAAGGCTTCTTGCAGATTTTAAAGAAAGGAAAGCTTGTGTGAATTAAAATACACATACACCCTCACTCACACAGAGCCTATATAAATACTCACAAACACACATATATTATATGTATAGATGTATATGTATCTCATTTGGTGCTTTTTTGTTATGGCAAGATAAAGGATCAAAAGGACTGTCTGTGTTCTGAGCTTCAAGAAAGCCTTTCTAAAATCATTTGGCTTTCTTTAGCTTTCACTTGCTAACATATTTTAGGAGCTAATCTTACATATTTACTATTGTATCCTGACTTTTTTTAACCTTGAAATGCAAGCAAAGGCAGAATGTGGGAAAGAGGAAAAAAATAATAAAGAGATTAATGGGAAACAGCACAGGAAGAGACAGTACCCACGAAGGCTGGCTATATTGCTGGCACGGGCACATGGTGGCACGGAACATGCTGTCTCTTAACTTTGATCTCATTCGTTCCATTGATTTCCTGTTGTTTTCTCCCATAATTTTATTTTGTTTTCTCTCAGAAAAAAAAAAGCTGTGTGAAAAGGTGAGCTGACAGTCACAAAGCAACCCCGTGTCTCCTGAGGGACCAAATCATAGTTTGCTGACATCAAAACCACCGTTCTGGTTTTTTTTAAAAAGGAGCTAGAGTGCATCCTAAACTCACATGAAAACCACAGATTCAAGTGGGCAGTCGTGTTGGTCAGAAGTAGCACAACAAAAATTGAGTCCAATAGTTCCTTTAAGACCAACTAAGATTGATTCAAGGCGTGCGAGGGGGTGGGATGGGGGGCCAGAAGGAAGCGGGCATGGACTGCTGTAATGCAATATATGTTGATCTCCCCTCAAAATGAATTTGGAAATTCCAGTTTGGGCCAAATGCCACAGCTCAGCTACTATTGGGGGCTACTATTGGGTTGCTTTTTACCCCCATTCTGTAATCATTCCACTGGCTGCCCATCCATTACTAGACTCAATTTAAAGTATTGACTATTGCATACAACATCATTCATGGCCTTGGACTGTCATATCTGTGCAACTGTCTTTCTCCCTATACTCTGTCATGACAGTTTTGCACATCCAAGCAGGGCTTTCTGCAGGTGCCAAATTGCAAATGGGCAAAATGAACAACTTGGGGGCTTTCCGCACCAGGATCCTTGTAGCAAATTGTTTGCTGAACGAAAAATCGCCATTTAAAATAGTGCAATTCGTCATTATGCATACCTGACTTTGTAGTGGAATCCAGTTGCGTTTCTATCGTTTCCCACAAGCTTCCGGTCTCAGCAAAAATCGCTAGACAGGAAGCGCTATTGCCAAGCTCGTCCCGCCCCTGGCCGTCAAGCAGCCAATGGGCAGCCGTTAGCATGCTCCCAAACAGCCCCTTTCCCTTTAAGAAAGGTTTTTTTTTTTAAACACACCCATTGCAACGAATATGTGTTGATTCGTTGCAACGGAGAGACCCATCAGCTGGCAGGTGTGTTTGAGCTGTCGTTTCATCGTTGCCACGCTCCCCCCAAGTGAAAAAAAAATCCCCCCCCCTCACGGGCCCGATTTTCGGCCGAAAACAGTGTAAAAAATAAAGGGAAAATACATCAGCAAACGGGCTTGTCTGTTGTTTGTGCTTAGTGAATAAACAGCTCTGGGGAGGGACTGAAGCCGGGGAAGCCTCTAAACAGGCTTGCTGGTGGGTTGAACTTCGCTCGCTCGGAGAAAAAAAATGGCGATCGCTTCGCCGGAAGATCAGAGGAGAGAGCCAGGGGGAGGGACTTTGTAGAAACCACAACAATGGTAACGCACAGAACTTTCCCGCTAGTGTTGCAGATTGGTTGCAGGAGTGTAGCGCTTTCCGGAGGGTGAATCCACTTTTGGGGATTTCCCTGAAAGCGCTACAAGGAAGCGCTTTTTGCGGATCGGTTTCAGGTGTGTGGCAGATTGTCAACGACGTTGTGCATAATGGCAAATCAGTAGCATTTTCAATTGGCAACCATTGTGTGATTTTGAAGGTGTGCGAAAAGCCCCTTGGTCTTTGACACCTCCCTTTTGAAAGGGGCTCAGGTCACTAAAGTAGTGGAGCTGGCAGTTTTCCACCTTCGTCAAGTCAGGCTACTAGCATCCTACCTGGCTCCAGAGACAGCCACAGTGATCCATGTGATGGTTAACTCCAGGCTAGTGTACTGTAACTCACTCTATGCAGGCCTGCCCTTGACCCTGATCTGAAAATTGCAGCTAGTCCAGAATGCAGCAACTCAGGTTCTCACTAGAACACCTTGGAGGACTTGGCAGCTACATTGGGTCCCAGTTGAATTCTGGATTAGGTTCAAGATTTCAGTATTAACCTTTAAGACTATTTGTGGTCTGGGCCTGGCATATCTGAGGGACCTAGCTGACTATAACCCCCCAAAAGCACTTCACTTTGCCAATTCCAAGAAGCTTGGATCCCTGGACTGAGAAGTACATTTGTCCTCAACCAGGGCCAGGGCCTTTTTTGTACTGGCTCCTACCTGGTGGAATGAGCTCTCAGAAGAGCTGAGGGCCCTGTTCAAAGATGGAACTCTTCTGCCAGGTGTTTGGTTGGGGCCAATAAGGACATAACATCTACTGGGCCACCACACAAATACACCCCCTGGATGTCAGAAGCAACAAGCGGGCAGGATGCCAGAAACTGTAACAGATACTAGTTGGTTTGACCGGTCTATGATTTTTTAAACTGAATTTTATTGTTTTATTGTTAAACTAGCAAGATAGCCCATTGCAAGCAGGAATGCAATGGGCGCTAGGACCCAGGGGACACTGGGAGGTGCAGATCTCTCCCTCTCCCTCTCCCTCTCCCTCTCCCTCTCCCTCTCCCTCTCCCTCTCCCTCTCCCTCTCCCTCTCCCTCTCCCTCTCCCTCTCCCTCTCCCTCTCCCTCTTGCTGCTTGTTTCAGTGAGCCTCGCAGCAGGAGGCATAGCAGGTAATCAGGGCTGGTTTGTAGGAGGGAAGGAGGACTGGTGTGCAGCTTGGGGCAGCTCTCTGTCTCTGTCTCTCTCTTCCTCCATCGCAGCAGGGGTGGCTCTCTCTGTGTCTCACTCTGCCTCCCTCGCAGCAGGAGTGATAGGAGGGAATGAGGGCTCGTGTTCAGTCTGGCAGGGCTCTGTGTGTCTCTTTCTGTCTCTGGTGTGTCTGAGAGGAATGTGGCTAGCATCCAGGGAGGGAGGGTGGGAGCTGTAGGGGCAGGGCCCTATTCCAACTCGGACAGCTGGACACGTTCCACCTCCCAGGCTGTTTCACAAATATATAGAGAAACCATGGATAAGGATTATAGACAGTGTTATCTCTGTATGGTTTTAAATATTGCAAATGACCCTGAGCCAGCTATGCTGGGAAGGGTGGTTACAGAAATCAAATAAACAAATAAACAACCTGCCCAACAACCACCATCTCCATTGTGGCCCTTGCCATGTGGAATGGCCTGCCTGAGGAGATCAGGAAGACTCCCACTGTCTTGGCTTTCAACAAACAATGCAAAACTGAATTACATATTCAAGAGGGCTTTTTTACACAAGCTATAGGGTAGCATGGTACAAAAGGCTTCATAAAGTTATTGAGGATTGTGGTCTGTAATTCTGTATATAGTTTTCTGTGGTTGGATCCTGTTGTGTAAGTTTGGAAGCTTGGTGTAGTGATTAGAGGTGCGGACTTCTAATCTGGCAAGGGCTCACCACGGCACTAACCAAGCAGTGATATCAGGGCTTTCTCAGCCTCACAGAGTGTCTGTTGTGGGGAGAGGAAAGGGAAGGCGAATGTAAGCCACTTTGAGACTCCTTTGGTTAGAGAAAAGCGGCATGTAAGAACCAACTATTCTTCTTCTTCTTCTTCTTCTTCTTCTTCTTCTTCTTCTTCTTCTTCTTCCTCTGTCATGTTTACACTACCGCTCAGCTTCAGTTCTGTTTTTAGGCTTCTGTGTGGAGAAAGGAAACCAGCAAAGCCCCAACGAATGCTTCTGCACTGGCATAACATCACATACCAGAGTGCATGAGTCCTAGGTGACTGAAAGAACATAATTAGTACAATTAAGTAAAAGCTGAAATACTCTTTAACATTAGGAACAGTGAAGCAACAGCAAAATGAGCAAGGGAGGCTGAAGAATATCTTTCTAGGAATTTTCAAGAAAAGTCTGAATCTATATCTTCTGGGAGCTGCACCTCTGGCATTAGTTGTCACTGAAATGCCATCTCTCCTTTCTAAAATCTTTTCTTCCAGAGGTACAGCAAACCCCAAACAGATTATCAGCTTTGACACAAGTCTTCCTTATCTCCTGATTCTTGTAACACATAGATATAGATAATATTAAAATACTTTTTGTAATATGATTGTCAATCATATCATGGCCTAGTAGTACTTTTGAGAGTATTTTTAATTCCATGTAATTTTATGCTATATGTTATAAACTCATACCTGAAACAGAAATTTTATTATTAGGCATTTGGATTGGGACTAACTCTTCTCCTAAACCATTTTTCTGACCTGAGGAGGCCCTGTTTGTCCCAATGGGGAAATATATGTGTATCCCTATCAGTACTCCAGTCAGTTACACATCATTGTGGGACAAATAACAACTCTTCTGGGACCTTGTCAGTTTTAGAAAATGGCATGACAGAAGGTGTAACCCCCACCCCCTCATGATGCAATCCCAATCTGAATGTGGCCCCATGTGCTTGATAAACAGCTTTTTTTTGGGGGGGGGGAGAATGGCTGGGAATTGCAGAAACATGCATATCTAGTTATACCCTTAGCCATCAGATTTCAAGCTTATGGGAAATGGACACTATATGTCAAGTTGAACTATTCCATGGGATATATCTGATATAGGAAGGGAGAATTTCCACCAGCATCTTCCACTTGTAAGAAAGGCCTGTCATGATGCAAACTCTTGGCTGTAGTGTGTCACTCAAATTGGTACTCCCAATTCAAAGCACAGTGACTGTTCCAAGATGCACTCAAAGATTCCATCGTTTGCTTCTTTCTCATTTACATGGTGTAATCTGCCTTGGGTGTTAGTGAGAAGGTGGACTATGAATAAATGGTTTACTTCAGTGCCAGAAGAACCCCTGCCAGAGATATGTCCATGTTCAGTTGATTCATCCCTAAACGGGAAAGCAAAGGCTTTGTGGGAGGTGAGCTCAGCCCACATCTGGTCTGACTTCTCAGCCATGGAAAGAGCAGAGACCAATGCGATCTTTTGTAATCATCTCTTCACCAGACTATAACCAATCAGCAATTTGCACAGATTTCATTCCAAAATCGCAAACAGATGTCAATCAACCTTTATCAATGAGTAAATCTTGTTGGGTAAGAGCAAATGGAAGTAAAGAGGAAGTGAAGATGGGAAAGCTGATTGTATGTGAATTGAAGACCATTATCAACTCGAACCTTCATGCACTTTTTGGAGATAGCCATGCAGGGGCAAAATAGAGCACTGGATTAACTGGACTGAATCAGAACTGGACTGATTAACTGGACTGAATTAGAAAGCTTTGGGATTTTTTTGCTGGGGGAGTCTTTGCATGCCTTTAAACATGTTCCATCAGCCATTGGATGTTAAAAAATAGGATTCCTGAAATCTCCTTATGATTGTGATTGAGAACTTTTGGGATGCTCAAATCCTGGGCAGGATTTTCTATATTTTGCTGGCAATTAAAACAAACAAACAAAAAAATAGAGGAGATACGGTATAAGGTTGTAACGTAGGCTTTTTTCTACCTTGGTTGTTAATGGTGGTTAACTGTGTTAGTATTTTAATCCAGTCAGTTTAAATGTGTTTTTCCGCAAACCACTTTCAGCAATGAGAAGTGCCACAGAAATATATTACATGAACGAATGACGTATTTCCCAGACATAACCATGTAGTAATAATGTTAGCCATTGTCATCAGACATTTCAGCATTTGCTAATGTTATTGTGTCTGTCTTCTTTTCCTGTCTTGCTGCTACTCTTTGTGAATAACAGGCATTCTAAGATCGCTGTGGTCAGCTTGTCTTCAAGGCCCAGTTTATTTTATTTGTACATTCAAGGGTAGCATTTCAATAGTTTAACTGACTGCTAGTAAATGTTGCTAGCGATTGGCAGTTAATATCTCGGTTAGTTGAAAACAAGGATAGGAAGGACTGTCAATTGCTACAGAGATGAAGATGCTAATGCAGTGTGCTTAGTAGTGTGCCTGACATATGAAACTCCATTTGGGGGGATTTCCTTCACTGGATGCAGCAAAAGCTTGTCTGCACATTGGCTAAGGTTGTGCTAAATATTCTCTCATTTTAATTTTCTGGATAGTAATAGTTCTTTCAGCATTCAAAAATATGGGGGAACAGACAGATTGCTGCAATTCTCATCCAGCTTGGTTCCATTGTCCCTCCAGGGTGCTGCTGCTTTTGGCATTTCTGTTAAAACAACTATGTTTTCTGTTTTCCAGCAGCAGCAGTATGGACATTATCTGCTTATCAGGGACCACACAGTAGCTAGGCTAACATCATGATACCACATAGAAATCATATATGCCTGTTTGACTAGGGATGAGAATGAATTGGCAGATAAACTAAACTTCATCACAAACGTTATAGTGCTGTATTTATTTTATTAATATTTGAACTTATATTCCACCCTGTCTCCACAGAAAGAGACTGATGCAGGTTGTGGTGGTTTATGAAAAGCAGGAAGCAGGTTTACCCTTGCATTCTACTCTTTACAAAAAACAGCAGGTTTTTTTTTAATTAGTATCTTGTGCCAGGTATCTCCTGGCAACCAGCAGGGGATGAGGAGGACTTACCAAGAGCAGGAAGGAGGCCCTACTGACATAGCCGCAATGTCTATGTGGTCCAGAAGTGATGTTATCACACAATGATATCAGGGTGGTGCTCTGGTATTTGGGCTAAAACTCTGGTAAATTTGGTTTCTACCACAGAGTTCTTGCCCAAGTACCAGAGTGTTGCCCCAACATCACATTGCTTCCAGGTCACATCAAAAGTGATATAGACATGTTGCTGCAACATCAACTCTGCCTTGTTGTTTATCCAGGCAAGCCCCACCTCCTGCTGGCCAGCTGATCAGCAGTGGGGTGATGTGGCAACCCGATGTGTTGTGGCCTGTAGTGGGGAAAGAGGAATGGGAGGGTTTCTTATTGCCAACCCACCACTGGGTACTTTCAGTTCAGCTCTAGCAATATGAATATTTGATATAGAAGAAGGATGGTTTTTGTACCCCGATTTTACTACCCAAAGGAATCTCAGAGTGGCTTACAATCCCCTTCCCTTCCTTTCCCTACAACAGACATACTGTGAGGGGCTGAGAGAGCCCCTCCACTTCATTCTCTGCTGGATCTTGAGATTCAGCATGTTGGAGGTGATTAAGAAGTAGGAGACTCTAATCTCAAGAGCCCAGCTTGATCCCTCCATGTGCCGCAACCTGGGTTGCCAACCTCTAGATGGGGACTTGAAGACCTTAAGGAATAACAACGGATCTCCAGGCACCAGTTGTTCTGGAGAAGACAACTAAGAGGGAGGGAGGGAGAGCAGAGGCCATGCTGGGTCTCATGGGTCTTTACTCCTCCCACCCCACCCGTACTCTTGAGTCCCCACTTCCAAACTTCAAGGAACATTCCTTACTCAGGGGTCACTGACCTCCAGGTGCAGCCTGGAGACCTCATGGAGTTAAGAGTTCATCTACAAACTATAGAGATCAGCTTCTGAGGGAAAAAATGTCTGCTTTGGAGTGGGAATTTTGCTATGATAGCTCATCTTCAGACAAAAAAGATCAGTCCTCCTGGAGAAAAGGGCTGCTGGGGAGGGGGGACTTTGGCCTTCTGCCCTACATAGGTTCAGGGATGCCAGCCTCCAAGGGGGACCTGGGGATTCCCCAGAAGCACAACTCTTCATCAGACAGCAGAGGTCAATTCCTCTGGAGAAAAGGGCTGGTTGAGAACAATTCAGTGGGGCTGGCTCTGCTTTCCCATTGGAGAGCAGCTTGGTCTAGTGTGGATTAAGAGTGTGGATTTCTAATCTGGTGAGCTGAGTTTGATTCTGTGCTCCCCCAGATGCAATCATCTCGGTGACCTTGGGCTCGCCACAGCATTGATAAAGCTGTTCTGACCGAGCAATAATATCAGGGCTCTCTCAACCCTCACCTACCTCACAGAGTATATGTTGTGGGGAGAAGAAAGGGAAAGTATTTGTAAGCCACTTTGAGACTCCTGGTAGAGAAAAGTGGCATATAAGAACCAACTCTTCTTCTCCTCCCGTGACTTCTACATGAGGGCAACTCACTGGGTACAGCCTATGCTTCTCTCCCCCCACACACACACTTTTACACCGGGGCAATTCAATGGATACAGGCTGTGCTTCGCTTCCCCTCACGACTTCTATACCAGAACAACTGATTGGGGCAGGCTGTCCTTCTCCCCCCACCTTCCAGGGCCAAGCTACTCATTGAGTCCAGCTCTTCTGCTGCTGCTGCTGCTTCTCCTCTCCCTCCCTCCAGGGCTGAACTACTCAGTTGGGTCTCCTCTTCTTTTTTGCGGCTGCTGCTTCTCCTCCTCTCCCTCCATCGACACCAGGGCTACTCACTGGGGCCTCCTCTTCTGCTGCTGTTGCTGCTCCTTCTCCTCTCCCTCCACTACTGAAATACTCAGTAGGGCTGGCTGGGTTTCCACCCAGCACATTCTGAGAGCATCAAGAAGTTGGGGGCGGAGAACTGACTCTTTATCAGTCCTTCCTGGCTGAGGGCTCACTCAGCTACAGGGGAGGGCAGGTAGCGAGTGACCATTGTTTCCGAAAATATATAGTTTACTGATGATTGGACTAAGAAGTATCAAAGCTAAAGTATCACCATACTAAAAGAACACTATTAAAATGTTTGCAGCATGGTGGTCTTTATCTAAACAGATTTAACAGTCAAACTGACTATGCTTGGTATTGTGCAATGTGACAAGTTGATCATGAGATTTGATCCATAGTTTGGCAAATGTCTTAAAGTACTTACGAGCCAGTTTTTAGCTATGTTGTTCACTGCCTGTCCTAATGTGACCTGGTGCCTTAGTTTGTGCATGTATAGCATGCTACTGAAGTGTTACACTACCTGCACACTATGATATTTTGCCTGTTTTTGCACTTATATAGTTATCAATTGTATAAAATCTTTAAAAAGTTTTAAACTTTTTTTTTTGCAACTCTTCATCTGGCAAACACCAAACATACAGGATCAGCATTAAAAAGTGATCAAAAGGGAATTAAGAATCCAAACAATTATCATGGTGGGAAACTACCACTCCCATGGTCCTATGCAAAACTGGGCACACTCAAAATCCCTGTGAAATTACTCATATTGATGGCTGCATGCAATTCAAAGTCATTAATTGGGGACAGTGAAAAGTAGACTCTACTTTTAAAAGAAAACATTGTCCAATGTATAATGTATAGCAGTTCCTATATGTTGTGCAATTTTCTCAGTTCTGTATTAGGGCATCATAATTTCATCATAATTTCCCTGGTTCCTAACATTTATAATATACAAGAACTAAAAGTAAGAAGATATTAAATTATTTTCACACAGTCTTTTTTTCTGTTCTGGAGCTGGAAGCTTGCAATTCAAATATTCCTTTTCTTTGTCACCCACCAGCAAGCAATGATTCTTAGAGGTTGTTTGGAGGTGATATATGCCACTGAATGTTTTGGAAATTACATACTGCGAACAAAGGCAACACAACAAAGGGAAAAAAGAGGCACGAATTGCATTTGGAAAAGTATTCTAATACCTTTTTGTCATGCTTTGTCTAACAAAAAAATAAATCCCGGAAATTTTAAAATGCTTGAAAGTGAAGAGTACATTTTGGAGATGACGAAAAGGGAAAAGAAGCAAAATTTGACAGCTATTTGGATGTGAGGGTAGGAAATGAAGAAACTGAAAAGTCAAAGGTTGCATACTTAGGAGATGGGGAACAAATAGCATTTCTAAGGGTTTGTATAAAATATATTTTGGAAGGTATACTTGAAGATGCCCAACTTTCCAAACATCATTCTAGCCCTATTTGCCCTAACTCCACAGCAGTAAGTATAACTACTGTTCAAAAATGTGAATGGGATTGCTTGCAAAGAACATTTATCTCTTTCTCTCTCTTTTTCTCTGTTTCTTTGTTTTCTCTGGTTATCTCACCTGATAGATTCATGAAGCAGCAGAACAAAGCCCAGTGGCACCTTGAAGACCAACAGATTTGGAACCCATGTTCAGGTCCCAAGTCATGAAGCAACTGTTGCAGGGTTTTGGAATACACCTCACCACCGCAGCATACCATGAAAGATTCAATAGCATCCTTAAAGAAGCATGGATGGGATGAGAGAACTAAGAGTGGCTGTAGCATACAGTATGCAAAGAGTCCAGCAGAAACCGTAGACGTAGTATGATACTAAAGCCAGAGAAAGAATCTTCAAGTCAGGAGATCAAGTCTTTGTGTTGAAGCTTCAGAGAAATTACAAGCTGGAAGTCACTGGGAAGAACATTTCTGAACTGTAAACAAAATATGTAGGACATGTGCTTTGTTGTTGTTGTTGTTAGGTGCGAAGTCATGTCCAACCCATCGTGACCCCATGGACAATGATCCTCCAGGCCTTCCTGTCCTCTACCATTCCCCGGAGTCCATTTAAGTTCACACCCACTGCTTCAGTGACTCCATCCAGCCACCTCATTCTCTGTCGTCCCCTTCTTCTTTTGCCCTCAATCACTCCCAGTATTAGGCTCTTCTCCAGCGAGTCATTCCTTCTCATGAGGTGGCCAAAGTATTTAAGTTTCATCTTCAGGATCTGGCCTTCTAAGGAGCAGTCAGGGCTGATCTCCTCTAGGACTAACCAGTTTGTTCATCTTGCAGTCCAAGGAACTCGCAAGAGTCTTCTCCAGCACCAGAGTTCAAAAGCCTCAATTCTTTGACATTCGGTCTTCCTTATGGTGCAACTTTCGCAGCCATACATTGCAACTGGGAAGACCATAGCCTTGACTAGATGCACTTTTGTTGGCAGGGTGATGTCTCTGCTTTTTAGGATGCTGTCTAGATTTGCCATAGCTTTTCTCCCCAGGAGCAAGCGACTTTTAATTTCTTTGCTGCAGTCCCCATCTGCAGTGATCTTGGAGCCCAGGAAAATAAAATCTGTCATTACCTCCATTTCTTCCCCATCTATTTGCCAGGATTTGAGAGGGCCGGATGCCATGATTTTCATTTTCTGGATGTTGAGTTTCAAGCCAACTCCTTCACCCACATCAACAGGCCCTTTAGTTCCTCTTCACTTTCTGCCAGGACATGTGCTTAGAGGTGGAATAATCACACCTGATTGGAGCAAAGTGTAGGTTATATAAGAGTGTTCTAGAGCCACAGCCAAGGCAGATCAGAACATTTATAGGAGTCATTGGTTATTATAGGAGGTTCATTTCTGAATTTATTTCCATCATTAATTCTTTGTCTGAATAAGGTGACTTAAATACAAGAATGCCAAACTGCATATGACCACCTAAAAAAGGTAATATCCACAGAGCCAGTGTAAAGAGCTCCTGGCTTCATAAAACCCTTTATCTTCTATACTGAGGCATCTAATATTGGTTTGGGGGCTATGTTAAGTCAGACTGAGGAGGATGGAAATCAACATCCCATCCTTTACCATAGTAGAAAGTTGATGGAAAGAGAGCAACACCTCTCTACGATTGAGAGGGAATGTTTGGCAATTGTGTGAGCCATAGGTAAGCTAAGGAAGGAAATTGACTTTGTGCACTGTTTGTTGTTGCACTTGTTAAATCAGATGAAGAGTACAAACTGTAAACTCATAAGATGGAGTTTTAAGTTACAGGATTACAATTTTGACATACTGCACATAGAATGGAAGAAGAATGTCATTGCAGATGCACTCTCCAGAACCTAAGGTGGTTGAAACAGGTTGTTGATACATTTTTAATGTTGTATATAAATATTGGTATAAGATGTTTTACTATTGTTGTTAAAGTAAATAAAAAGGTAATGCACACCCACAAGCTTCATCCATTGGATAGGAGAGGTTTGTCAGAACCTCCCCTAAAACTATGAACTCAAAGAGTGGGACATGTGATGGAATGAGCTTTTAAACACTTAAAAAGTGGTATGTAAACAGACTGTGAAGGGATAATTCTTCACAGAGCAAGAGATCCTTGAGTGACAGGCTGTTCCAGGATATCTGATTGGTTATCATCAGCTGAGCAGAGAAAGACTTCTGAATGGGATACTGAGGCGAATTCAGTTTCATTTCAGCTGTACCGGAGAAGTATAGTACAAACAGATTTGGAATTCAGCCCTGACTGAGAACATTTTAACATGGACAGGAGAATTGGGGAAAGTTGGCAGGGATGAGTAGGTAGTTAGATGGAACTTTGAAGAATGTGATTAGAAACTGCCTGAATAAACCTTAAGTCACTTAAAAATTCTAGATGAGTACTAGTGTTTGCTGTGAAGGGGATTAGGTATTGGAAAGTGTGTACCAGTATCTGGAAACCAAAAAGATTAAGAGAATACTAAAGAAATGTGCCACAGTGTGCCACTGGAACAAATGCCTCTCAGTATATAAAGATTCATGCAACACTGAATAGCTTATGAAATTCACTCCTGATTTCACCTGACCATTACCTCCTGTGTTGAATAAATTTTTGCTAGTTTGAAATATAAAAACTTCTTGAGAGCCATTTAAGTTGTAGAAGTTAAAGTGGGCTCTCTCCCTCAGGTTCCTGGGCTAAGCACACACCCAAAAGATTATACTGTGATAGGGTAGGGCAGCCAGAATTCTTCAAGAAAGAAAAAAACTGACAATTAGGTCAAAAGGGAAAGAAAAACAAAGGTAAAAGTTTGTCTCTGAGGGGAGGGAGTGGATGGGGTGTCATAAATGTGCTTTCAAATAATGATTTCCTTTGCATATAGTGCATTCTGCTTCATTTAATTTCTGCCAGTACTGAAACAAGGACATTTTATTTTAAATTTATGACTACATTTGCACTTCATCTTTGGCATATTCCTGGTCATGAAGAAAAAATACAAGCTGCTTCAGCTTTCACCTTGCTGGTCTGGATATCCCAAAGGTTTTCTCTCCCACACACAAGGGTACTCACTAGAAGGGCCCATTATGCACGGCCGCCAAAACGGCAATTTCGGGTCACATGGAAAACGTGGAGGGGGAAGAAGCGAAGCAAGCCACTTATGCACGGGACGGGACGCAATGGCGGCAAAACCCAGAGTAACCGATTATGCTTCTGATTGCGCCCCGGTCACCCGGAAGTTGTGCTTTCTTCCGCGTTTCGCTAATGCCACTTTTTCGGCAGCATGCACCGAATCTGAGGCCAGTTGCAGCCGGTGCCATGTGTTATGGGTGATTTTAGTTGCCGCCATTCCACCCCGAATGCGCGCTATTCCCCCCGTGCATAATGGGCCAAGTAGAAGGCAGCAAATGCAATGAAACGTCTTGCAGACTCACTCACACTCCAAGGGACTGAGTCCACACAGTCTTGGTACAATAAACAAGAAATTTTATTTGGATTTGAGTTTCAAGATGATTAAATCTTTAAAAGAACATGAACACAAGGCACTCAGAACAGAAAGCAAGGACTTCAGTCCTCTCCCACACAGGCAGAGGTTTCTGGTAGGGAACCTAAATATCAGACTTGGTTACCAGGCAACCTTGCCCAAATTAATTTTCTGCTAGGCCTCTAAAAGCAAGTTAACTATTTCCAGATATGATGCACTACTATTGTTAACAAGAGCAACACCAGAACTGTGTTCACACGGAGGGGCAAAACACAAGTGGCCTCCTGCTTGCAAGTGTGGGATGGTAAACCTTACATTTGCAGCCCTCCTCATGAGGAGACCCCTCCCACTTTTTTTCTCTGCCCTATCACAGGTTTTTGCCTCCTGATGAGGCTGCAAGGGAAACCAAATTAACTCCCCCCTGGTCCTTGGCTTGTCAATCACAGCAAGCTACCAATCCCAGCACAGCAGTTCTCTTGTGGACTGAAACTTTCTCCCCCCCTGAGCCCTGAAATTAATTTAAAAAAAACAGGCACTTCCACATTGCTATGTGGTAATGCCACAACACAGATGCATTTTTAATAAAAATCAACACTTCTATGTTGCTATGGAGAAATGGCAGAACTATTCAGCATTCCCAGTCCCCTTTTTGGGATTAGTGTTTTTTTTGGACTTTATTTATGTCTGGGTGGATTTCTTAGATGCTGAACATGATAACTGGAGCCCAAAGAGTCATTTTGTGTAAACGGTTTGCTTAAAAACAAAGTGCACAAATGGCTGAATGATTGGGAGAAGTCTGCTCAATCACCTGCCCCCCTTCCCCTTTCATTCCTCAGCTCCCAAAAACACAAACAGTTTTGTGCTTTGCCTGCCTCGTTTTTCAGAGGCTGAACATGGAAACTGGAGCCCATTTGTGTAAATGGTAGACTTAAAAACAAAACATACACATGATCGAGAGAAAGCTGCTCAATCACCTGCCCCCCTTTCCCCCTTTCATTCCCCAGCTCCAAAAAAACCAACAGATCCATGTTTTGCCTACCTGATCACGAAAAGACCATGAACACATTAAAGAAAGTTTATTTTACCTTAGACAATGCAGCTTTGCAGTCGCACTGCAACGCAGGCCGTGCCATTAAAAAAATACTCAGAGTAGGAAATGGTGAGGGTAGGGCAGGTGCGAGGGCTGGACAATGCTACAGAGACTATCATGCCTTTCTCCCTCCATATGGGCTTGCCTCTGGTTGCTCACAGATGCGATGCAAGATAAAAAGTGGAAAATCCCCTTTTTGCTATTTCACTCATCCCGAGGCAAATCTGGGCATAACTTGAGCCAGCTCCCAGACAGCCTTAGAATGCAGGAGACTTCATGAGGAGGGGACTCTAAAACTTGCCAGCAACCGGAGGCTGTCTAGGGGCAGATTCCGCATGTGGAAATGGTTCTAGAATGTCCAGGACCCCTGCACTTCCTACCAGCAGGTGGGGCTCTGTGCCATTGCTACAGGGAGAAAATATATCATGTGGAGGAAAGCAGTCTACAGACTTAAGACAGCAATGAATTAGGAAGTCCTATTCAAAACACATATTAGGGAGTATAGATGGTGTCAAAACTGAAGCTTCTTTCCACTGGATTTTCAATAAGAAAAGTGGATATCTTCATAATTTGGTTGAAAAGGAGCCCAAAAGAGGACAGACAACAAAAAGGACATATCCTCTTAATATGAAGAGCCTCTTGTGGCGCAGAGTGGTAAGGCAGCGACATGCTGTCTGAAGCTCTGACCATGAGGCTGGGAGTTTGATTCCAGCAGCCGGCTCAAGGTTGACTCAGCCTTACATCCTTCCGAGGTTGGTAAAATGAGTACCCAGCTTGCTGGGGGGTAAACGGTAATGACTGGGGAAGGCACTGGCAAACCACCCTATATTGAGTCTGCCATGAAAACGCTAGAGGGCGTCAGCCCAAGGGTCAGACATGACCCGGTGCTTGCACAGGGGATAGCTTTACCTTTATCCTCTTTTTTATGTGATATCTCTCACAATCCAAGGGTTATGGAGTTTTGTGGGCCTGCCCCAAACACAAGTTCTGCCATCCTGTTATGGCCCTATGAATGTAGCAACAGTCTTCCCTGTGAAGGTGATAAACAGAAGTCAAAAATTCAGGTCACTTGGAGAAAATGTTTTGTGGTCAAAAGAAACTATCAAGGGGTGTGGGTAATGGTAGAGCATTGTCTTTGCATGAAGAAAGTTAAAGTCTAAATATCTCCACTTAAAAGATCTCTGTGACAGACCTTTGTCTGAGACCTTGGACAGCGACTGCAAGTATGAACAGACAGTACTAATCAATAGTCTGATTCAGTATAAGGCAGCTCTGTGTTTCTCAAACAGCCATCAGCAGAAAAGGAACTATAAAGTGATTGAACAAATTAAGAAGAACCACAAGAATACAGTGTTATGGAAGCCAAAGGAGTAGCTGTAAAGATGGTGTCAAAAGAAGAAGAGGTCCTTGGAACAAGTTCTGGAACAGAGATGAGACCTCTCTCTTCTAGCACCTGTTTCATCATCTTTCTGCCCTTCAACGCCAAACTCATTAATGATATCAAGTCCCTGACTCATCTCTTTTCTCTACTGAAAATATTCTTACCTGATCAAACTAAAGGTGCTGAGAAGGGTGCATGGGAGGATATAAATACAGAATTTTAAATATGGGAAAGAGGCATTGGAGCTTCTGAACGAAAGAAACCGTGGCGGATAAAGCAGAGTTACTCAGCAAGGAAGAGATCAGATCTAAGAACAATTGAATTTACAGTGGACGAAATCATGCCATTCCCTATCCACAAGGCCTCATTCACATTTAGGACACATCTAGGGGTTTAAGTGGTTGTTTGGTTGTTTTTTGGCTTGCGCAACATCTGTGAATGGGCACATCAAGGGAAATTAGTGGTTTCAGAGCTCCTAATTTCTGGTAGTGCAGAACTGAGGTAGTTTATTGAAAAAACTGCTAAAACCCTCTCTTGAATTCTCTCCCCACCCTGCTTAATTCTCCAAAGAAAGCCTGTGCATGAGTAGTGTGTACTGTGGGATGAATTTCAGCCTTTGAGATTACTAGACAGCTCTAGGCTTTTATAGCCTTTGAGAAAGAATAGTCTGTAAAAGCATAATGAGTCACTATTAAGAGAGGCTGCCATATATCTTATGGCAAGTTTCTAATATCCTATTTTTCCAGCCTACTAAAACAGGGTAGCTGTTCCCTTTTTTACACTGCTATGAAATCTGACACATAATATGATAAATAAACCCTAATGACAGGTGCACAGTAATATGAAGGTGGGGGAAAACCAGCCCTTGAGTGAAATATCTGTGTTTCTGCTTGCTTATGTCATTGCAGGAAAGAAAACTCCTGTATTTCCTCTTTATTTGTTCCATTTGTTTATTTTGCTAGACCACCCCATGAACCTGCAAGAAACACGCGCGCGAGAAAAAAATTATAGCAACACCAACTATTCTGGGAGATACACGAGCCCCTCCATGTTTATCAGGTTGAGGGCACTGTATTTTGATGTCAATAAGCAATTTTTCCAGCCCGGTCTCCTGCCCGACCCTTTTAATCCATCAATATATTATTAGAGATAAAGTTGGTGGATGCCTGCTGCAGTTAGAAGATAAATGACATCTCTGAAGTCAGGCATTAAAGACTAGATTAAGGCCTTGTGACACCGTTTTCAGTGCTCATCTCTGCACTTCTGTTCAACCTATCACACTGAGTGACAAGAAAGAAAAATAATGAACTGGGCCAAGGAAAGAAGAAGGAAAAAAGGCAGAAAGAGAGAGAGAGATTTCAACCCCCCCCCCCTCCATAGACAAACTACATCAGTTCACACTCGGGATTAGACTGTATTTAAAGAAAGAAAAAAGAAAGGGGAAGGGAGGGGGCTGGAAATGGATGGTGCAGTGAAGATTAAAATAGGGAAAGGAAGAGTGAAATGGACAGTTTGGGGCTTGTTTTGCCCTGGCTGATTTTATTGTCATGTACTTTATTTGCCCTGAAAGAGAGACCAATGTATGTCTTGTGGACACTGATGACGAATATTTTTTTAATCAAATCCCATTGGGATGTCAGTTGGTAGATATAAATCAGTGAAAACAAATTGTCCCTTGCAAATTGAAATGAAAATCTTGGTGAATTAGGGCTTTCTTGTCTTCTTTCCTCGCCTGGGAATGGGATTTGTCTTCCCTGAGTCAAGGGACTTCACTTTCGTAGAGGTTTTCTACAGTGAATCAGAAGTTGCTAGGTACAGAAAGTATAAATGGCACACTTTGCCTCTGTCATTACATAAAAATGTTGTGATCAGTGGTTAGTCCAGGACTTTACAGGCCAGTGGTAATAATTCTTCTACCATCCTAACATGTAGCTTCATGTAGCCCTTCAGGTCAGTCACTTTAGCTCCTCCATGCAGACAAGGTTTTTAAATTGGACACAAATGGGAAATAATTTTGCCACAGAGGGCAGTCAGAGGTTATTGCTTATGCTCATTGTGTTTGTTATATGTTTGCATCCAGGTTCATTGTCACGGATGCTGAGATGGCTTCAATGTTTTGTTGCAAGTTCAGATTGAACAGTTTATTGAATAGCCTTGCGCCTGAGCAACAGATACTTCTGTAAGCTTTCCTGTGTGACTTATTTCGTGTTCTAGGTAATCATGAGCATGTGAATGCAGCTCTTGTCAGGAAGTAGCTGGAGAATCATGTAGTTGCCTATTGAATGATAAAGCTCCCCTCTGCAATAAAGGCAGAGAGGAATAACTTGGCCAACCCTACACTGAAATACCAGACACCAGAGCTAGCCTTCTAAATGTATGTGCTAAATACCAAACGGTAGAAGCAGCTAGGCCAGGTGTACCTTTAACTCATATCACCCATTCTCTGTAATGAACATTCAACAGAGAATGGAAGCAGATTCTGCCTTAAATACACCTGCAACGTATGTGCATTTCCAAGCATACATTCAACTCACTCACATTCCAGTTCCAAATGTACATTTAAAAACCTTTGTTATTTCCCCAAAATCCTTTAGGTGTAACATTTAGCTTGAGTGCAAAGTCTCAAGTAGTTTTCAGCTTTTCTGAAAAACTGATAAAACAGTGTTAAGGCTAGTTCAAAATTTCATATCTGAATAGGATTCTCTACCTTTGCTTACTCCCTTGCTGTCCTTTTCCTTTTGAAGATTTTTAAACTCTCTTAAAAAATTACTTTGTCACAATAATTCAGCAAAGGGTTTCTGTGCCTGTAGAAAATATTAATAGACTATTATGAGGTCCTACAACTAATTTTTCCACACATATCATCTGTCTTTGCATGGTTATTAAGCACCAACAATATTTCATGCAATGCTTCCTTGCTAAATTAATTTGGTTTCTTCTTCTCCTACTTCATTTTTTTCTCCTTCTGCAACCTTTAAAATTAAATTGAATCTTCATAATTATGGCTTTTTGTTGTCCCTCATATCTTTTGCTTTTCAATTTCCCTATCAAAGTGGCTATAGAGTTTAATAAAGATGTAAGGAAACAGCATTGCTGGTTATAAGAGGCAGGAATGCTTTAGGGTTCAGAGCGCACCAAGTGTTGTGAATTCAAGGGAACGGAGCTCACTAACAATTCCCTGCAATATCCAAATGCAGGGGATACATCTGTTCCACAAGGTACAGCAACTATGAAATAACTGGTCATCTGGGAACAGACTGACATTCTCAAGAGCTCTTACAATTTTTGGTAGCTCAGATGCAGACACTTTCTCCAAGCTGTAACTGGATTTAGTGTCTAGGTATGAACCCAGTGTCAGTTTTGAAAGATCCAAAATTCTGAAGCCATTTGGCCAGGACTTCTACAGGATGGACACAGCTACTCTTAGTCTTCTTTCCACTAACGATTCTTGCCAAATCTGAAGTCTTTAGCACTATGATTCAAATTCTCTGGTGGGGTAAGTACAAGTCAACCAAGAAGCTCAGAAGAGAGTCTTGAGCCCAGAATGGCTGCATTACGATGTTGATTGCTTGTTTCCAAAGGGTTACAATCAGATGATCAGGGAGAAGGATGTGGAAGATAAAGTGTTCAGAATATACTCCCATTTTGCTGCACCTGACAGAAACTAGCTTTTCTGCATCAGAGCTAGTACAGTTTCCAGTAAAAGTCTTGCCTTTTTTGGGATTAACTCACACCAAGAAATAAATGCATATGCATTTGATCAGGTCAAAAAACTTTGGTTAGGAAATGATCTTTCAGGAGTTAGTGAATTATAGCCTATATTCCATCTCATGCTGGAATAAAAGCTATTAGTCTTTAGGTATCACAAGACTTCTATTTTATTTTGCTACAACATACTAACATGGTTGCACTCTGAACTTATCATAGGAGATATGGCACATGGCACTTTTGTTCTTTATATATGCACCTACATTGAAGGCCACTGTGTTGTTGGAATCATGTCCCCACAGAAAAATCCAGGAAGTGAATGATTATGATAGCACAATATCCAATAATGTGTTGATCCCTTCCTAGTTCTAGAATCGTTCTTCAGTTTTCATGGGTTGGGCAATGGCAGTCATAGAAGATTTTGTTGCTGGGGATTCACAATGCCTAATACAAGACTCAAGACACCTTTATTGGCATAACAATGCCTAATACAAAACAGCCAGTTACATATGCATTAGAACACAGCTTCATGTAGCATGCTGCCTCGACAACAGACTTCTGTGCAAATGGTATAAAAGATTTGCATGTGGAAATGGAATGAGTCAATTTACTCAAATAAAATTATTCACCAGAGATATCTGGGTATACAGTTCTGGCTGCATAGAACAGTCTATCAAGATGTTGGCAGGCTTCACATGTAAGCCTGGGTTTCTTCTAAGAGTATGTAGAATGAGTCTGTTTTCAACAAAAAGATGAATTTCATAGTTCACCACAGTGTCAGTGTCACATCATGCCAGTTCAAGGACTGGAGTCAACCCAGAGTGTTATCAAGTAGATTTCAGCCATTTGATCCAGTCCAAAGATGATTGGCCAAATGTTTATTTTGAGGTTGTCCTCAAAGGACACCGATCAATTATTGCAGATTGAAAGAGACCTGGGCAGAGTCTGCACTTACTTTCTTTATTCCATTGTCAATCCTGTTGAATCCAGATCGCTTTGAACTCGGGTCTTCCTCTCCTCCCCCTCCCCATTGAAACAGGAAAGTGTTCTGCACATGGTTAGGGTAGTTCAGAAGGGGGGGGGGGAGCCAAGCCTCTTTCTTTCTTTTCTTGAAGGGGGGGGGGAGAAGCCAAGCATAGAATCATAGAATCATAGAGTTGGAAGGGGCCATACAGGCCATCTAGTTCAACCCAAGAGCATGGAGCCTCTTTCTTTTCATGGAGGGGGGTGGGTGGGTGGGAGAGGATCGAAAAAGGCAGAGAAGGGGAAAAAATGCAGGACTGACAGAAGTTGAGAGAGAAATTAGGGGCTTCTCCTTTAAGGCAAGCTTGTCACGTGACCAGGTGTGGCCTATCAGAGGTTCTCTACCACGGAGCTTTCTTTCCCAATCCGGATTTGAGAAATATTGTGGATTAAAAGCACTCTAAGATATCACACAATAAAGGTAGGGTCACTCCGGATCAATCTTTCTTGCTGCAGAAGGAAAATTTAAATTGCCCCAAATCCAAACGGAAGTCGCATTCTGTGTAGACGGCAGGGACTGAATCAACCTGTGATTGGAATATAAGCTCCGTGCAGTTTACACCCTGGTTTTGTTAAGGCCCTTCTGCCCAAGTTTCTCCCTATTTGGGAAGCAAGTTATTATAAGAAAGTGCTGTTCAATCATGCCAGATGAGCAGAAAAAGGAAACCAAGCATATTCACAGCAGGACATTTTATTGATACAGCACATGTGTAGATCCATAGCTAACAGCTTAATATATAATCCTGCTTCTGTCACCATTTACCTATCACCATAAGTCAGACATACCAATGCAGAGGAGATTAAGGCAAGAAAGCATTGAATGAAGGTTTCTCACTCTCTCGACCTCCACCTTTGGCACTGAGTAGCAAGAGCAGAAACAGACAATGAATGATTCAGCTTCAAGTGGGCTGTATGCAGTTTCATTAGCGGTGCAGAATTACACTCTTCTAAGCCCACTGACTTCAATAGATCCAGAGTGGTGTAACTCTCCTTAGGATGGCCCTGTTATTCCTTGCCTCATGGGTTTGCCTGATAATCTTTGTATCAAGGCTAACTCAAAACCTCTCCCCCCACCCTAGTATTTTTTGGATATATTGGACCTGGAAATATTGGTATTTCCTGCTATTCCCAAATCCCAATATTTTATAGTATTGTGATTCAGAAAATATTCAGGAATGTGGATTTTTTCTGGCTTGGAGGCATTTAAAGGGACTGAGATCCATTTAAATGCCTCACTAGCAGAGCTCACCAAATAGCTGATCCTATGGAGATAACTTTTAATGCAGGATGGGTTTGGGGTCTGCTGGGCCCTCCATTTTGAACCAATCTCCTCATAGAGTCTGTTGGCTGGCATCCATTTTAACATCCATGTCTTTTGTTTCCTTCTGTTTGAAAGGAGGAGAAAGCGAAACAGAGAGTTTAAATGGCTTTTGAACATTTAAATTTAACAGCTGATACATGGACCCATCAAGCTGCTCAGTTTAGTTGACTGGCAGCCATTTCAGCTATCCCTCTAGCTCCCTCCCACTTTGATATGAAAAGGGAATGAAATGGACAGCTTATCAGTAGAGTTAAATATGTTTGAAGAAAAATTGGACACATTTAGCTTTTATTTTGGTCAGCTATACTGGTAGCTGAAACAATGAGAGAATCTGTATTCTGTTTAAAGGTGTTTTTTCCCAGCTCATGTGAACTGAATTCACATGCCCACATCTTTCTCTGTCTCTCTCTTAGTAACATAAACATTATAAAGAAAAATAATAATATAGACTCCCTCCATGGTGCACCGAGAGGGGGTTAGCTGTTGCGGGATTGGGAGGATCTTTTTTGCCGCCAGGGTTTATATATATATATTTTAAATAAGATTTTTATTTTCCAAAAAGATAGAAACAATATAGATACATATAATAAACATTAGTAAAGCTATTATTTAGACTCTAAACATATTATAATAGTAAACCCCCCTCCTTTCCCCGTATATTTTACTTTCTAAAATAGTTCAAATAAGGACCCCATTGTTCTTGAAAAGCTTCAGTTTTTCCATTAACAATTTTTCCATTAACAGTTAATGTCAGTTTAGCCATCTTGGCAAGATCCGCCAATTTGCTCAGCCAAGGGTTTATATTTCAATGGGGTTATAATGATTCTTTTAAGTGGGGTTTTATTCTGTAACCCGCCGCGAGATGGTTTGCTGACAGTGGTGAGTAACAAATCTAATAATAATAATGATAATAGCAAATGAAAGGTCAAAGCTCTTTATTGAAGCTAGGTTTTTCCTTGTCTTCATTACATATACATTTTAAACAGCATGTGAGACTTTGAGAGAAGTAGATTAGCAATTAATTGAATAAATAGATAACTAATAAGATGAGAAGCTCAGCGGATTCTGATAAGTCAATATGGTGTGATGGTAAGAATGTCACACTAAGACCAAGGAAGACCTTGGTTCCATCACCCACTCATGAAGCTCAGTTGGTTACTTTGGACCAGTCACTCTGTTTAAGCCTAATCTACCTAAATGGATTGTTCTGAGGATCAAATGGGAGAAGGGAGAATGATTTACGCTTTAGAGAAAAGACTGGATAGACGCTGAGCCATTTCAGATTGGCTAGGTTGACCTCTGGCTTTGGTGGTGCACTTTAAGGTGTGAGAAGCAGTGTTAGAAGATTTGAACGAGAAAAAGGCAACTTCACTGCCTCCCTACTCTCACTGTGCCTGTGCTCCCTGGCAGATCTGAAGGACTAGTGAGGGGAGCAAACTAGGAATCTTGCAGCAGGAGGAAGGAATCAGCACTGTCCCTCTCCTCCTTCACAGACCAAAAAGCCCTTCCTTTGGAGGAGCTGTTGCTCCACCTAGAAAACAGCACCTGAGGATCCAATACAATAGTTCTGAAATTCAGACTAGACGGCCTTTACTTTTTGAAAACCCTTGACCTCTGTTGCCCTTGATTATGCCTTCCTTGGCCCACATGGCTCTATGGACAAAGTCTGTCATCCTAAAGTTACTCATGACTGATTTCAATAGAGTTTTATTCATGAGTAATGTGTTTAGGATTGAGGGCTTTCATTGATTTGCAGTGTTGAACATGAATGTTGATCCAGCCTTTCTAGACACAGGTGACTACACAGTGTTATCAATTAGCAATCCTTTAGCTATGGAGGTCGCCCCCCACTTCCAATGGCAACACTACATAAAATATCCCTCTTCAAACTAAACACGTTTGTTTAGGTTCTTTGTTTTTTTTCATTTTTAAAAAATATATGGACATTGGGGCCATATTTAGAAAAATTTTGCCCCTGCACTTCTCTCAATTAGAGGTTTGTTTAAAAACATGCACAAAAAACTGTCATTTTATCCATTTAATTTTAAGAAGTATTTCCTTACTCTCCAAGGTGACAGGGATATGGCAGAGAAGCTCAATGCATTTTTTTTGTCTCAGTTTTCATTTTGGAAGATGGTGCTTATCCACTCCAGAATCACCAATTTTAGGAAAGGTGTTGAAAGAGGAGATCCTACAACTCATGGAAAAAATAAAAGTGGATAAATCACCAAGTCCAGATGGTATACATCCAAGAGTTCTGAATGAACTCCAATGGGAACTTGTGGATCTCCTGACAAAAATATACTGTCTATCTCTAAAATCTGCCCCTATTCCTAAAGGTTGCCAGTGTAACCCCAGTCTTCAAAATAGGTTTCAGAGGAAATCCAAGAAATTACAGGCTGGTCAGTCTAATGTCAGTACCAAGTAAATTGGTGGAATCTGTTATTAAAGGTAGAATTAGTAGTCACATTGACAAACAAGTTATTGAGGAAGAATCAGCATGGATTCTGCAAAGGAAGATCTTACCTCATTAATTTTTAGAGGGTGAACAAATGTGGACAAGGATGACCCAGTAGATGTTGTTTACCTAGACTTCCAGAAAGTTTTTGATAAATTTCCTCATCAACGGTTTCTAAGTAAACTCAGCAGTCACCTCAAAAATATACAGGTACAAAGAAAATGATTAAAGGGATGGAACACATTCCCTATGAAGAAAGGATAAAGAGGTTAGGTGTTGGTGGTTACAAGCATAGACAGCTTCAAGAGGGGACTGCAAGGTATAGAGCAGGGGTAGTCAAATTGTGACCCTCCAGATGTCCATGGAGTACAATTCCCATGAACCCCTGCCAGCATTTGCTGGCAGGGGCTCATGGGAATTGTAGTCCATGGACATCTGGAGGGCTGCAGTTTGACTACCCCTGTTATAGAGGGAACACTGTGCTTGGGACAGGGATGTTTCTATCTATCAAACTCATTTTTAAAAATCCTGTCTTCTGCTTCTCAGGGCATTATGCTTGGTTTACATCTCACCATTTTATCCTCACATCACCTCTGTGAGGTAGATTAGCTGAAGAAGAGTAGCTAGCCCAAGGATGGCTAGTGAGCTTCATGACAGACATATGAACCTGGTCTTCAAGATCTTAATCCAACACTCTGAACGTGCTAAACACACTGTGCAGCAGCATAACCACATCCTGGCCCACCTCTCCTGTGATGCCTGCCCACATCATATGCGGCTCCCACCTTTCAGAAACTCCCCCTAACCCCCAGCTGTGTCAACAAAACAGCAGCAGGTTGTGCATTTATCATCTTTAAGGTCAGTCATGCTAGGGCATCAAGGCTTGGCAGATGGATTTATGGAGAGTCTCGGATGGAGTTATATTTTATAATGCATGTCAAAGGTGCCTAGAACCATGGATAGGCATCTTTCAGATTTGATTGTATGCACTGGGATAAATAAATAAAGCGGTGGCTTCAGGGAGAATTTTGCAGGTGACAAGGCTGTCAATATGGGATTTGAAAGTCTGCCAGGCAAGACTATAAGATTAGGTTTACCTTCCCCTGTTAAGCATGTGTTTGATGCATGATTTCTTGTCCTGCTCTCCCTGCTTTTGAACTGAAGAGTAACATGACTCTTATACTTGATCTTAGCCAAAAAGCTGAGAAACAGCAAGCCAGTAACCTGGTTCAGGTGAATTCGTGCTTAATTTAGAATCCTTGTGTCATAATTTCTATAAGACACATAGCTCTTGTCCCAGGAAATCTGGGTGATGTCTGTAAATGTCAGACGCTAGTCAGCTGCTGTGGGGGGACATCTTGCAGCATTCCAAATTCTCATCAGCTTCTACAGCACCAGTGAACCCAGGGAACAAGGGCCTTATTTGAAAGATCTAAAAAGGCTAATCCAGTAAAATGACAGAACAAGAGAAATTCAAAGTTTGGGGCTGGAAGAAAAAGAACTGGGTGTATGCTCCTTCTATCCCTGCTTCCCAAACAGACCTGTGAAGTTTCCCATGCTGAGCACAATTCATAACCATTCTGCTCTCATCTGGCTTTTTCTCCTCTCCACTTTTCCTTTCACTTTGCTAAGTAAGGTCATCACCAACCTAGGCCTATTCTGCACACAATCGATAATGCACTTTCAATGCAGTTTAGAAGTAGATATTCCTGTTCCGTACAGCAAAATCCAGCTGCCAAAGCACACTGAAAGTGAATTATCCTATTTGTGTGGAACAGGCCCTAACTGCAAACTGATACACGCTTACCTAGAAACAAGCACTGCCAAATACAGTAGGGATTAGTTTGACAGCAAATATGTGTGTGTGATGCAGCAAAACAGAGTTAACTTCTAGGTCATAAGGGAAAAGCAGTTTTCCCTCTTGGGTGTCCAGTCTGTAACAGCCAGCTATCCCCGAGGGCAACCCGTAGTGGCTAAGAAAGCTTCCCTTGTCCAATACTTTATTGCTATTGCATATGCCGACAGTCAATATTTACAGAATATATATGTATAAATAACCTTAGAGAGAGGGATAAAAACCAAGGAATATTCACCCCGGAAAGTCTTTTATTCCAACTGGGAAATTGCCCTGCAAATGTACCCGACACAATGCTCCATATGTCACTCGGAAGTGACAGGCGCAGCTGTTAAGGCAGCTCCGTTATCTCATCTTTGAAGACAAATTCCAGGCTGTATTTCACTGCTGCTCTGTAATGCGTGGGGGTCTATGGCATAATGGCTGTTTTTCCTTACTATACAGATTTCAGGCACAGTTCTGCACTTACTGGGGGAAGCAGGCAACTAACAAATAGCTGTGCTGTCTGCGGGGCCCAAGCCAACCTACAGTAGGGACTGGAGGGAGGGGGGAAGCCAGGTGAAAGGGGTCACAAGCATTCATTGTTACCTCTTCAGCTTGCCTTCCAGGTATGGCTGGGTGATTTTTACAATGACATTCATCCTGATACATCAGTAATTGTCTTCAAATCCATTTCAAGAAGATCATCGCAGAAACTCCCCCATGCTTGTGCAAGAGCCCTGTGATACTTATTAATGTAACATTTTAGATACCACCCCACGCAAATTTCCCTAGGTGGCTTGCTAGAAAAGTCATTAAAACCAGTGACACGATAAAATTAGTAGGGAAGATCAACAATAGCAATTAAAATCATCTCTAAAAAGAGCAACAGTTAAGACATGATCATAAAAATAAATGGTGAATCTTAAACTATCTCTCGCCAGATGCCTGGGTGAATAAAAATGTCTTCACCTGTGAAGACACCAGAGGAACTAGTGAGGGGAGAGAGTTCCCTCTATGCAGCATCATAGTTGAGAAAGCCCTGTACCTAGTAGACTTCAAGCTTCGGAATGGGCATGAACAATCTCATAAAAGTAAATTTGTGATACATTTTGGCTGATTTATGGCTTATGAAGAGCCACAATGAACTTCCATGAATTTTAAGGCAGTTTGTGGTGCATCATGAAGAACAGAAGTCAGGGATTTAAATGGCTCAGAGCTTTTTAAACCCCTGCTTTCTGCTTCCTGTCACTCAGCTGTTTTTCACCAGGAGCAGAAAGCAGGGGTTTAAATGGGTCAGAGCCATTTAACCCCCCCCCCCCACTTTCTACTCCTGGCTGCTTTCCACAGGAAGAACCCTGTTTTCTATTCCCCACAAAAAGTGGCAGGGACAAGAATGCAGCAGTCACAAACTGCTGTGAACTGGTTCCATTTGCAAACCAACCTCCCAGTTTGTATTGGTTCATGATTTGGTTTGTGGTTGGCCACGAACAATTAACTGAACCTCAGAAATGTGGTTCATGTCTATACATATTCAAAATCACTTCGGAAGGCCATCCCAGAACAGGACCTAGTTTTGAAGATATGATCAAGTTCATATGGGAGCAGGAAGTCATTCAGTACCCTGACTATCAATGGCTTTAAGGGTAAGAACTAGCACTTGGAATTGCACCAGGGGGAAGACATGGAAGCCAGTGGAGTTCTTCCAGAATGGGTAAGATGTGTTCTCACCAATCTACTTCAATGAGAAACCTCGCAAGGGCATTCTGTGCCAACGGAAGGTTCTACATAGCCTTCGAAGACTGCCCAACACTGAACATACTACAAATCTAAGTGGGATGTGATGAGGATATAGATAGATATGCCCTTGCAAATTATCATAAAAATTGGTCCTCCAGTAAGAGAGCAGGATGCATTGCCACAGGATGCCTCAGGATGGATGTTCCCAGTTCTGTCATTTGGTACAAGATCGTACAAACAGATGTAGAGGGATACAGAAGGCCATCTAGTTCAAGCCATCAATACTTTTTCCACACAAGATTTTTCCTCAGAAAACTATAGAATTTAGGACAGGTTACCTAAAGCAATATACAGTAGGAGAATGAAGCAGTAGTGGAATGAATGGTCATGTAATTTGTTTCTAAAAACCAAGAATAACTAGGTAATTTCAGCTGCTTGCTGGGCCTTTGAACAACAGGAAGTGGGAGAAGGTTAATAAGATAATGCCATGTTCCCACTTTTGGGGACATTCTGCATCTTTTGACTTCCTGCTTCTAAAGTGCCTTTACTCACTTGCAAGGTTTCATGAAAGTTGCACAGACTTGACTTAGTACTACTTGAAGCTTAAACAAAATCTCTGTCCTTCTTTCTCCAATAAAGGTGATGGTAAAAGCAGACCTGGATTTATGCACAAACTAAGAAAACTAAAGTTTAGGTCTCTGATTATGAGGGATCTCTAAACAGAAAAAAAATACTAAAAAATACTAAATAACCATTTTTTGGGTATTGCTACAGGGCCTCTTAAATTCAGCAGTTTAGGGCCTCAGCATTTCTTAATCTGGCTGTGATTCAAGAGTAGGATTCCCATGCAGCCTGCCTTTCACACCAGTCATCTCAAAAGAGAGCACCCACCCTGAATAGAGGCAATGCATTGTTACTAATCTCTTCTCTTTCTTGCTGGGCAAAGTTCTGCACTTTGCAGTTAGCTGTTCTTTGCAGTTAGCAGAGGAAAGTTCCTTCCTGCCAGTGCCGAAGACCTAGAGTAAAGTCCTAATGTGATGTCTTGGCCAAATCCCATATTTAACTTTGTTTCCCAACTTAAGCCCTACCTGTCAAAGCAATAGCAGCACCAGACAGTACAGTTGAGATAATGTACAGTTGCCAGCTCTGGGTTGAGAAATACCTGGAGATTTTGATAGGGGAATCTGAGGAGGGCAGATCTTTTTGGGAGGGAGAGCTCAGTGGTGTATAATGCCCTCCAAAGTAGCCATTTTCTCCTAAGGAGATTGGCAACCCTATGTCAATGGCTGGCACTTGCTGTGAGCTGTCTGTGTGAGGTAGATCTGGCTGTTAAAATAGAGAGGGCCCAAACAGACGATGGCTTAGAAGCATTCAATCTGCTTTTGGCAGCTGCCATTTTTCCTCACGACAACCCTGTGAGGTAGGTAAGACTGAGAGTATGTGATTCACCCAAGGCCACCCAGCAAGTTTCGGTATCAAAATGGAGATTTCCATCTGAGTCTCCTTACTGTGTGGGTGATGGTCAGAGATGGTCATACCTTCACACAGATACATCTGGCTACTGTGTATTTCCCATTGGTCTACTCGCTCCTTTGGGTGGCAATTCAAGTGACGATTCCAAGTGGACTGTTTGGGCATGTGGGTTTAGTTTTAACTTCTTCAGTATTTGGGTGGTTTCAAGCTACTTGCTGTGCATCCTTTTGAGGGCTGGGGAGGCTAGAAGAGAAGAGGTTGGTTTTTATACCCTGCCTTTCCCTTCCCAAAGGAGTCTCAGAGCCTCTTATAATCACCTTCCCTTCCTCTCTTCACAACAGACCTGTGAGGTAGGTGGGGCTGAGAGAGCTCTGAGAGACACTGCTCTACCAAGACTGTGAGCAGCTGTAACAGGACTGTGACTTATCCTGGATCACCCAGCTGGCTGCATGTGGAGGAGTGGGGAATCAAAGCCGGCTCTCTAGATTAGAGGCCCCTGCTCTTAACCACTGCACCATGCTGGTAGGAGACCTGATCTACCACTAGGTGGAGAAGGAGGATTGCCTTGATGGTAACTGTGATGGATACTTCTGCACATTGGTGATGCACTGTAGATATACAGATGTTAATAAGTTTCAGTTAGTGTAATATTTTAATTATGACATTTATATATTCTTCCTTTCTTCCACTGTGCAGCTCTAGGTGGTTCCTAGGAGGTCTCCCATCTGGGCACCTTCTTAGCTTCATCAAGGTGCCCTTAAATCATCGCCTCCACCTTTACACTGAGACACATTATGCCTGAGTCTGACTTGGAGTCAGTTTGATTGAGCCCAGCAGTACTTCTTTGCAGTCTTGTTTAGGATTGAGCTGGAAATACGGTGAAAAATTTTAATAGATGAGGAAATTAACCATTAGGATTTGCAAGCAGACGTGGAGCTCATCAGAATCCATACCTCAAGAATGGGTGTTTACCACCTCCACCCCTAAAAACTGATGTTTTAATCAATGAGCTATTATGTGCTTAATCCAGAAACAACTAAGCAGTATTCAGAAGAAAACATCTAATCTGGAAATTCAACAAATGTCTAACCTGCCACTGGCTAAGTGGCTAGAAGAACTCGCATCATCCCTAATGCTGCTTCTGGCTTGTCGCCTACAACACAGATTCCTGTACTGCAAGTGGGAGAAAACTTCAGGCAGACCCTTGAATAAAGCAGTACAAAGGCAGAGCCCCATTTTTATCTGGCTAATTTCCTATTCCCAAAATTAATTGTATGAAAGAAAGAGAATAGAGCAACCTGCTGGAACAGGAAGGAAGAAAAACCTTGGACAGAATGGCTTTGCCTCCCAGGCCTGAAATTTAAGATCTTTATAAATGATCTGTTAAAACTATAGTGACGATAAACTTATGAATCATGATCTATATTAATCAGGGCTGCTGATACAGAAAGATTAATTGAAACGTGCAGTTCTACACAAATGATAAAGTGGTAACAATTTAATATCAGACAAGAAGAGTGAAGAAATTACACTCCAAGCTTCATGCATCATTACTATGGATATTAATATTTTACACAGCGCAACAGCATCGGGAATCATAATGAAAATCCATAACTAGTGCACAGACATGATTAAATACAACAGTCTTTAGGTGCTGTTTGGTGATGGGGGTTTAGCCATATTTCACTCCTGCTGCGGGTGATTCGAGTGATGGAGTCTAGACGAGAGTGATTAAAAAGTGTTCCTCCTAAAGGCTGTTAACCTTTTACTACTGAAATGAATTTCTTTGATTTTAAAATTATGCCGCTCACTTGGCGTTCCCCCCCCCCCCCCAAAGTCAAACCCTTGTACAGAATACCGATAGAGTGGGCTCCCTATGTTTTCCCCAAAGCCCGGACACTACAGCATGTGATACCCGCCCCCCTGCCAAGGTGGCTTATACGTATATAAGAGAGAGAGAGAGAGAGAGAGAGAGAGAGAGAGATGTTCTGACAGCACTCACTTCTACCTTGTTTCTCTGACTGGGGGAACTGGTAATACCGGCTCTGCTGTAATCAAGACTTGCAACCTCGTGGGAGAGAAATACATCTGCTTAGTATATTAATTGTGGGATTCTTCTTGATCAAAGTACTGTGATTTTTCCCCACTCTGTTAAGACTACTCCTCCGACCTTGTATGCATATTATACTGATTTCACATCCATTTAATGGCATGGTTAAGCAAACATCTTCTCCTTGATAGGTGTTATTTCCTAAATGGCATCCACCCTTATTTCCCTCTGCTCCAATTGGCTTGTCCTTAAGCCGCTGCTTAATTTGAAATATACCCAAAATGTTTTCAATTGGTTAAAAAAATACTCCACCCTGAGTCATGAGAAGAGATCAATAAAAGGGAAAGAGTGGTGATCATTTTTTCCGAACAGTAATTTCTGGGATACATATCTGTCATAGAACTTGCTACATGCTCAGTTTTATTTTGTTTTGCACTCCTTTTTGGACACCCCAAAGCAGAAAGCGGAGGGGAGAGGTCATGTTGTTCAGCCCTAGGTGTACAGACATTTCTGTGAAACATGAAAACAGAGCATCCACATTGGCGTGGATCCTAAGATGGCGTTCCTTCACTAAAGCAGCAGCTTCTCTACAGAACAGCATTTCCTTCAGCTGCAGAAGGAAGATTTCCCCTGATTCCTCCCTCCTGCTGCAGACTGTTCCTTCATGTCCACTTACCCACAAGAGCATAATTTTAGGGGGCCCAGAGGGCTGCAGGGAGAGTGGGTGGCTCTGTGCATATATCACATCAATACTTGAAGGTCAGAAGAAGGCAGAGCCAGTGGGTGCAATGCTGATCCTTTCTTCACACTTTGAGACCACCCCTTTGGCGTCTTTGAAAAGGACAGTTGACTTCCTAAAGATTGATGCTGACTCTCTTAAGAAGTCTTGTACCTCTTATGATCTTGCAATGACCAAAGGTCCTCGTTTGGCATTTTGGTTAAGAAGACACGTTTGTGTTTATTTTTATATATCCCTGCTTTTGTAGCGATCCTACAGATTCATGCTAATAAAGTGACACCAGTTTTCATCTTTCGTCCCATTCTTCTCTTGCCACCCTACCAAGGTGGGGCAGGAAACTTGGTAGGCCTAACAAGTGAGTAGCAATTGCAAAGACATATGCAATAATCACTGCCATTTTCTGCTTGCATCCCCACCAGTTCCCTTGCACTATTCCAGAATGAAAGAAAATAGTCAAATGAGCCAGCAGTTGCCAGCTCTTAGTTGGGAATTCCCTGGAGTTTTGTTGGAGGATCTGGGAAGGGCAGAGTTTAGGATGGGAAGGGATCTCGACAGGGATATGATTCCATATAGTTTCCCTTTAAGCTTGCCATTTTCTCCAGGGGCACTGATCTATGTCTCTGAAAATCACTTGTAATTCCAAGAGGTTCTCACCTGGAGGGTGAAGTTGGAATGAATGTTCCTCCTCACCATGATAAATGTTCACCATCTGTCTGGAAAGTAGTGCAACTGTTCATTCACTCACAGGTTCTTGAACCCAAGAAAGATGTCAGTCAAGTGAGAAGTAGATGGTGGTGGCTGCTCCACCTCCTGAAAGCTGCCTTTGTATAGTCTTTTGGCTGAAGAAAGGGAAGAAAGGGCAATGACAACGAAGAGCATGAGAATTCATTGCACTGAATTCTTCTAGACACACTTTTATCCAGGGATGGTGCTGGTGGCTACAACTTTTTCTTGCATCAGTTTTGTACTTGCTTGAAAACAGTGAATGAACAAGTAATAATGACAAAAGAGAAGAAGCACCAAACTCAGAGGGCTCTTGAAGGGGTTTACAATTATGTTCCATACTGTGATGTCCAACTTTCATTTCAGATGCTGGGGATTTATGAGGTAAATTGCAATATTGGTGAGAAGATGGTGAGAAGATTCCTCGGAGGCCCTACACTGCTTATTTAGTCAGCATTATGAATTCAGGATCCAAATTTGACTATGAGTCTTCTTCCAGGTAGAATCCAACCTCTCCTTCCATTTTCTTTGGGAACTTTCTTGTGTCTCTTGAGACAATGGTCTTTTATGCATTGGTGTTTTCCTTTAATTTCATTGTGCATTCCCATCGGGGGGGGGATATTCATTTTACCTCAGTATCACTACACATATGGTTGGGCTTTCTTTTTCACTTGACATGAATTTTCTTCCCTTCAGTGCTCAGTTTGCATTCAATGTTTCTACAAGTTTTTTAAAGAGCGCTTTTATGGCACCTGAGTTCAAAAGCATGAAAGGTCTGTTAGACCCCCCCTCACCATATACACACCTTTTTTCTGCCCCTGAGAGGCCAGTCCTCCACTACCCACGTTGAGATCATTCCTCTCACTCTGTACTTTCTGCTCTCCCCACCTCCATCCATGTACCATCTCCATTATAAGTCCAATTCTCCATCTTTTAATCCCCCCCCACACATTGGGCTACTAAAAGGTAAAGGTAAAGGTATCCCCTGTGCAAGCACCGCGTCATGTCTGACCCTTGGGGTGACGCCCTCCAGCGTTTTCATGGCAGACTCAATACGGGGTGGTTTGCCAGTGCCTTCCCCAGTCATTACCGTTTACCCCCCAGCAAGCTGGGTACTCATTTTACCAACCTCGGAAGGATGGAAGGCTGAGTCAACCTTGAGCCGTCTGCTGGGATTGAACTCCCAGCCTCATGGGCAAAGCTTTCAGATGGCTGCCTTACCACTCTGCGCCACAAGAGGCTCTATAGACCTTGGGCTACTAGGTCTATACAAAAGGGCACATGTAATTCTAAACTAGGATTGCTAAGGGAAGAAGTCTAATTTTGTTTTTAATTGCCAGAAGTATCATTGTCATGCATTGATCACATAACATGTAGCTTCCAAGTAGCTCCTTTGCAAGCTCTGAAATTGGGGGGTGGGGGTGGCGCTGGCTGCTTTTGTCGCGAACGGCCGCGTTGGACATCGAAGCGCCTAACCCTACTCTCCATTTCTGGACCCAAAACATTTTTTTAAATGCTGTAGTCCACATTGCTGCAGGACCACAAAGCTACATGGCCTCAGTGCAAATAAAAATGTTCTCTTCATTGTGTGTGGTAATTTAGGGATTGGGCAACTAAAACACATTGCTGTTTGTGTTTTCTGGTATGAACGGGGCAAGGGGAGGCATGTGATGAAGCAGCCCTCTCCCTATTAGCTTGGTGTCCATGCTCGGTGTTTTAAATCATTATTGTGAACACACAATCATCGGGGTCCAGTTACCATGGCCAGCCTATCACAAATCTACCTGAACATAAAGCGAGACCATTATACAAAGAATCCCCAAAAAGGGATCTAAGGAAATGTTTTATTGTTGTGGCATGATCCCTAAGCATTGTGGAAGTGCAAGTTTTAAAAAATATATGTTTGCTATTGTGGCATTTCACCACAGCAACACGGAAGTGTATTTTTAAAAATAATTAGTTTGGGGGCTTTGGGGGGGGTGGAAGTTTGAGTCCCCAAAACAACCACTGTGAAAAGATTGTGTTAATTGACAACTCGGAGAGTGGGGGGAGAAGTTTCAGATTCAGATCTACACTTTCAGATTCTCTACCACCTCGACAGGAGGCTAAAAGCCACGATAAGACAGCGGGAAAATATGGGAGGGGTCACCCATCTGGAAGTATGCAGTTGCACATTTTCCAAAAGCGCGTTTGCAAGCAGGAGACACCACACATTTTACGCCTCCATGTGGAATTGGTCAGAGTTAACCAAAATCCATGGGCTTAAACTGGAGTATCACTGCATAGGGTTGCACTGTTAGACTATCAAGGTAATGCAAAGACATAATTTGAAAACACAGCAGTCAATGTAAAAGCCTTGTACTATGTGCTGGAAGTTAAGCCTGGTAAATAACCTTCAAGCCCATGTATCCTTTTATATGTCAATAATAACAAGGGCAGTGGGCTGAGGCTTTGCTGTGGGAGAGAAGTTTCATTGCGTCAATCCCCTTTCAGTCATTCTGTTGGCTCTCTCTCACTTTGCATTGTATGGCACATGCAACTGTATTGGTGTGTGTATCTATCTATTTATCTGTCTGTTTTGTGTGTGTGTGAATATTTATATATGCATTCGGGGTATGTGTTTGTATGACACACACACTTTATGGTATTAAATAGTAAAGAAGATTGGGCAGGTATATTGCACTGCACCATGACGATTACCTATTATAACACAGTCCATGGCTTTTTATAATGTAAGTTCATAAGCAGCAATTATGGAACAATCAGGTTCTCTGCAGCCTTTGTCGTTATTTTCTTTCCCCAAGGCCAAGGCCTGCCCACATAGCTTTCCATTCACAGGAAAAAATGAGCAGAACCCGTCTGTTCAGGGTAATACTATGCTGGCCCTTAAATACCTGGTGCTATTGCAAGGCCCACAACATGACAGCTTCCAAAGCTGACAGTAACACAAAAGCAGTTTGAAGCAGGAGTCCTGCCTGTAGGCCAAAAGACAGCCTCTAGGCATGACATCCAAAAAGTGTGCCTATGTGGAGACATCTACTTCTTCAGCATGGACCACAATCAATGCACTATGTTGGAAGGAAACAGTTAATAGCCTATCCAGTTAAGTGACAGAAGGACCCCAGAGAGAAGTGGGTATCACCTCAGTAATGGATAGTGGAAGCCATCCAGGGAAACTAGCAAAGCTGTAGTGATTTCTTCCCAGTTACTCTTGAGATTTGGCTCTAGATTCAAAGGATAGACAAGCAGGGAGGGAAACTGGCAGAAGGAGGGAAGAAGGGAGGGGGAAAGCTGGCTCATATTCTACTGTGACCCAATTCCATACAAAGCATTTTGTAACAAAACACATCTCTATCTACAAAGTACAAGCAATCTTTGTTTTCTGTACAATACTTATCTGCATTTAGGCCAACAACAGCAGTGGCTGGCATATTTTCATGGATCCTGTTAGCCTTTTTATCCCTTCGTCTCTGCCTTTGTCTCTGTATTTTGTTTCTCTTTCGCATCATTCCCTCTTTTGTTATGTTTACACAAGGCCTGGGCATCAGCAGGTACAGAACACAGGGCAATAGATAGCTAGACTAAGAATATGGGAAGCAACAGGAATATATAACAATATACTGAGGGGCAAGATGTGGCTGAGGGGTTTAAAATTGTAAATATGCTTTGCAGCATATTATACACACATGTACAATTGACAACAAGAGACACATGGTCGAGGCTCTGCTGTGGAAACCTCTTTGACAGCATTCTCTGCCAACCAAACAAGTTTTCCTGTCCTCAGTTATTGTGCCTCCTCATTAGCTTGGGTCTTGTACATGTTCGAACCTGCCCCCTTTCTTATGACTGCAGTTTTTTCAGACAGTTAGGGAGGCCTAGCATGAGCTCTATACTCCATGAACAAATAACAACATATACTCCATGAACACATATGAGTGTTACTTGGTGGCTGCTTCTCCTATGTTGAATTCCTTCACTCTGGAGATTTGCTAAATTCTATTTTTAAGAGGTGATTATCCAGAAAGCATTCATGTGCCTGGTGGTATATGGAGGTCACTGACACAAACACAACCACTGTTGGCTCATAGCCAGTCATGTGCAATTACCATACTTCAGGTTCAACTTTTGACTCCTTATGGTTAACTTTTGAGTATTTGACATTTCACATTTAAACGTTTATAATATATAACCAATACTACATTATCGTTGCCTTCTAATTTGGTTTCATTGGCGTATTGACAGTCATAAACAATGCATGCTGAAGGCACAACATGACCAGTTCAGCACATGTTTGGGTTAATGGAAGTTATTATAATTATAGAATCAGAGTCTAGTAGCACCTTTAAGACCAACAAAGATTTATTCAGGGCATGAGCTTTCGAGTGCAAGCACTCTTCGTCAGACTAAGAACTCCTTACATGACCGTGGGAATATATAGCAAAAATTAATTCTGTCACATTAGTAAACTGTGTCACACATCCAAATACAGCCAATGATAATTCTTTGCCAAAACAGCCAATCAGTCCCCTTGAAATGCAGTTGTTATTCACACAAACATGGGAGAAATAAAACTCTCTGTGAAAGAGATCAAAGGCTATCATATCACCATATGTTGCTTGCCCCATCTGTTCCCATACCAGTGTGAAACATTCTTACAAGGTAATTGCCGGTAACTATCTTATCCCAAGGCCAGTGAGTAAACTCAACATACCATAACATTACCATTACTTTACAGTCACATTATCACAGTATCACAAATAAAATAAGTTGTGAGGAATATGGATACACAAGTTGAACAAGGTTAGCATGAATAGTGAGATAAAAAACCTTTGTCCCTATTGAGTCCTGGGTATGTTGTAGTATTGAGTGTTATAATAACTTGCATTTCTGCATTCTCCCTTTCTAGCCTGTTCTTGAAGTTCCTTTGTAATACCACAGCTACTTTCAGGTCCGTTATTGAATGTTCTGGAAGGTTGAAGTGCTCCCCTAAAGATTTTTCAATTTTGTGGTTTTTGATGTCAGTCTTGTGTCCATTAATTCTTTGGCGTAGGGTTTGACCTGTTTGCCCTATGTAGAGAACATTGTTGGAACTTGATGGCATATACTAAGTTTGAAGATGAGCAAGTGTATAAACCTTTGATGGTATAGGTGACGTTGTTAGGTCCAGTAATTGTGGCATTGGAGTATATATGGCTGGAAAGTTGGCATCTGGGTTTGTTGCAAGCTCTAGTCCCAGTGTCCATGTTCACATTAGATGCTGCTTTGTCGTGGGTGAAGAGTTGTTTGAGATTGGGGGGCTGTCTGTGTGAAAGAAACGATTTACCCCCCAGTGCTTGGGAAAGAGAACTGTCATTATCCAGTTAGCTTTCCCCAGTGACCATCACATGCTTCATAAGGATATGAGCATAGCTCCCTTGCAGTGGCCATGAAAGAGTGGGGGAATATTTTAAGCAGTAAGTCTTATTCTAATGTCAGACATCTGACATTACATATTTAAACCTGTTTGTTACCTGCTCCGAGCCTTCAGGAATAGATTGGATTAAAGTGAACTTAAAAAAAATAAATGCATGTTGCTGTTTTCATTAATTAGACGATCAGTTGGACAACATGTTCTGGATCTGAAAATCCTATGTGAACATTTGGGAAAAGAATAATCATCAGCCTAGGTATGTAAATTAAACTTGGAAGTTAAGATTGTTTACATCATGCACCATGATGTAAACTAGTAGTTAAAAGATTAAATTTAGATCAAGAACAGGTATAGACAAGGACTTGAGCTCCCTAAAGATCATAAGTATGGCCACTAAATTTACATTTAGTAAATTTACATATAAATTTACATTTATATGATGCTTTAGCAATGCCTGTGAATGCATCATATTCAAACATACAGTTATGATACTAGGCTGTGACTCCATGGTCTTCTATCAGCCAGATGTGGAAAACAGACAGGTGATTTCCTTGGGCATTAGTTGAATTGTATTTTTGATAACTTTTACAGGCTTGTATACTTGTGGGTTATGTGTATGAGAATGCATTATAGCCATTGTCAAAGTTATATGACATGGATAGAGGCTGCCCAATCATGGATGGTGACTTCATACTGACCTTTGTGGTGGCAAGACCTTTGCCTTAGAATTTAAATTTGAACAGTTGCACTCGTACCTTAACAAGTCATGTAATATTTCGTACTGCTGTTTCCTAACAGGGCACAGAAAGTAATATGACATTCCAGTAAAGCAAGAGGAGCTGCTCCTTACATGCAATGATCTCATTGGGTCCTGGGTCATTACAGCAAGTGCCTAATCACAGAGGAACTGGACTGGCACATAATGAGCTAGAAATCTACAGGCAGATAAATGCTTGTTCAACTCCATACTTATGCTATGGCAATGTTTAGTGCTCCTGCCACCTTCCCCTTTTTTGTCATAAGAAATATGTGCTGTGAGCATGCCAACACAACAAAAACAAACTCAGGGTGGCTGCACGTGTCTACATTCCACTCTATTACTGCACAGGCCTCCAAAAAGTGGGTTCACCTCCTCTGAATTGTGTTTTAACTGTGCTAGGCTTGGAGAGAGAGAGTGTATGCTACAAACAACAAAAAGGGGAGAGCGGGATTCCTGTGGGTAACCTATGTTGGCAGAACCAGGAAATACTTGGGCAATATTTGAATGGGAGACTTCCAAGGAATACTAGGGTCATGAAATGGAGGTAGGCAATGGCAAACCTCCTCTGAATGTCTCCTACATGGTTGCCAGACAATCCCAGGGTCTCCTGGCTATATTACACAACAGGTGGGAGAACTGGAGGTCTACTTGGGTTTCTAGTGCTAGAATATAGCAGGAGATGGCTGGCATCCATGTAAACCCTCCTTAAAAGGCTGGGACATTTACCACCAATTGTATTGAGCAGACATGAGCTGTTTGTAGCCCCCCCCCCCCAAAAAAAAATATTGCAGTACCAGGATCTTAGAAATCTGACTAGACCAAGGTCAATAGCAAACATGTAAAGCTGAGTGCTTGGAAATGAATTTTTTATTTTAACAAAACAATACAGATTTGCAGATTTTCTTTCTGTAACTCCCTCCCCACCTAACCATACAGACTTTAAGAAGTATTTTTGCGTGTTCATTAGCAGTTGTGTGGGTGTGAGCTCACAATTTTTTTAAAATGTTGGACACTGAAAACAGGATTCCCCCCACCAATACAGCAATCCTGATATGAGGAACTTTTTCTTTGCACTCTTCAGAATCAATGCAAACTCGCACGCACCCTCACAAAGAACCGTTGACAAACATAAACCAAACCATGGCTTTGTCCCCCTCCCCACCGATGCTTGTGTCGAAATGGAAATATATAGTTATCATGGACAAATAATGGTGAGAATTCCTCCTTTCAAATGGAAATAGAGCCATGGGAGGCCCTTCCTCTTCATAGACATTGATTTTTGAACATGAAGTTAGCCATCACCTCCCTAACACCTTACCCTTCTGAGAAACTGAGAGGGTGATGGGAATCAAAGTCTTCATCTGACATTGCTCTTAAGAGGCTGGGTTGTGATAGGCAGAGTTCTGTGATGGTTCATGCCTGCTCGTAGTCTCCCTCAGCCAAAACATATCCTCAGCCAAAATATCCTCACAGATATTGTACAGGATAGCACACGCAGTGACCAACATTGTGCCATTTTCAGGAAATATTCTGAGGCCAGCAGACAGGCAGCGCCGATGTGACTTCAGTCACCCAAAACCACACTCAACCACATTTCATGCCTTGGCCACTGTGTAGTCAAAGTTCCTTTCATGCCTGTCCTTCAAAAGCCATCACCTCATGGGGCATGCACCATCTACCACAATCAGAATAGGTACAGTCACCCCTTCAAGTCCATGACGCTAAGAGTTGACAAAAACATATGTGCTGTGGCTCTGTCCACTCCAGTCAACCTCAGCATTAATGAATCTCCCTGAAGCAGAATGGATGAGTAATTTTTCCGATTGCCAAACTCAGCCACTCTCCCACCAAGTGAATGATTGGCAAGGTGAGTGCTATCTATGGTGCTGATATAGTGCAGGAACCCAAGATGATTGAATCCATCCATGATCTGAAAAGCATGACAATACAACAGTAATTATAAATGACAGAATTCGCTGTGAGAGTGTGCCCTGCATGTTCTCTCATGGTCAGCTAGGAGAATAATGGCTCTAATATGGGTATAATAATGTGGGAATGTACTCTTGCTAATTTAAGTTCAAAGGGAGAAAAGGATAATTAAAGTGTCTTACTTTTGTAACCTAGATCACCTGGACATGTAATCTTCTGGAAAAGCTCTGCTTCCATGTTGTGCAGCATTGTGCAGCTAGTGTGTTCACCTGAGGAGGGTACTGAATTCAACAATGACCTCAGGTGAGTGACTGTCAGCAATGAGTAACAATTTTAACTATTATTCACAAAATATGTGCATTGCTGAAAGCTTTATTGAATGCCAGATAGTGGAACTGTGGCACATGAATCATCCTAAATGTGGCTAGTTCACATCCAATGGAGACAATGCACTTAGGGCAACCCAAACCTTCCCCTTCTGACCACAACATTTTCTGAAACATGTGAGTGTTTGTGTGTTTGGGTGTATGTGTGTTCTAGATCACAGTATGGTCACCACTGTAAGTGCAGGTTCAAGAAAAGGGGTTTCATACCCTGGGATTTAACATAACCCAATGTGAGCACCCTGTTTTTCATGGCACAAAGGACAAAGGTAGAGTCTAGTGCCAATTACATTTGCCAACATTTTTCTTACTTTCTTTGACCATAACAATAAATGGATTGATTGTTTGCCCATATATGTGTAAATGAGACTATACCCAATGGCTGTGTATGTCTATTTCTACATAATTGACAATCACCACATAGACTAAGTAACCTCTGAGCTTTAGGGTGGCTTCATTTTTCTCAAGTGTTCAGTTTGCTGCAGAGCAACTGTCCAACTCCTTTAAGGGAAAGAAGACATTGTGAATGATTGCCACAGGAGCGATGTTACCACTGAATCACCTACATTTGCTGTTACCTACAGACAATGTTATGCACACATGTATACCCTTGGTGTAAATCCAAGGCAGCAGTCCACTTTGCAAGCCATCCCCCTCCTCAAGCAGCACCAACATAATGCTCCATTCCCAAATGAGATTGCTTTTCCAAGCTGAGACTTGGGAAAATCAGGAATGTAGCTGTGCAGGGAAATGCATGCAAAGAATGGAAAATAAAGAAGAAGAGCTGGTTCTTATATGCCACTTTTCCTTACCTGAAGGAGTCTCAAAGCAGCTTACAGTCACCTTCCCTTTTCTCTCCCCACAACTGACACCCTGTGAGGTAGGTGAGGTAGATACCTGGAGCTACTTATACTCAATTTCTTAGAACATCTATGTAAACGTTCTAAAATGTTTTATGTAAACCGCCCAGAGCCGTAGGGAAGGGCGGTATAAATAAATAAATAAATAAATAAATAAATAAATAAATAAATAAAGAAAGAAAGAAAGAAAGAAAGAAAGAAAGAAAGAAAGAAAGAAAGAAAGAAAATGAGGGGGGAATGTGAAAGGGAAGAGGACAGTGCCAACAGGCATCATGGAGAATGTCTTGTGAAGGGCAGAAGACACTATGAAGAACTGATGGCAGAAGAGAATTGCAGGTTTGACCAGATGCTGGAGGACAGGAGACCAAAAAGGCATGGATGTGCTGCTCATGGTCATCAGTGGCCTCTGATCCCTTGGTGAAATGCTGTGACACAGACACCGTGAAGTCCCAAGCGATGTAAAACAGTGATTGGCAACCAATGACTATGCTGTTAAGTGCTGCAAGTAATTGGGTGGGTGGGCAAAACGGTTGACTCTGTGAACCATATTGTATCTACAGCAGCCACTGTTAACAATATCTTTGTTTCTATCCTTTTGTGGTGTTATTGTCATCTGCCCACCCCTTACCCCGACTACAAACTAAAGCATATTGTAAGTTAAAATACTATGGAGACTTCAAACAAGAGCTGTACAGTTTACTTTTAAAGGAAAAATATGACAAGGTTTTTGGTTTCTGAAGGCAATTTACTATATACAGCAAAAACTTAACCACGACCAAAACCAACACACAAAACACACAAAGTAACAACCAACCAAACAATGTCTCAACTATGTACATTTTTAAATAAAAGACCCCTCTCCCACCCAAACACACTAGCCACACCCAAGCACACAGGCCACATTTTTTATTGCAGTTCTGTGTGCTCCATGAGGGTGGCTCATGGAGCACTCCACCTGAGCAATTCCTTCTATCGTACATCACACTGTTGATGAAGGGAAGGCCAACACTGGTCATTAACTTGTACTCTAAACCTCACTAACAATCTAAATTCTATTGTGAGTCTTAATAACATTTATGAACTGCGCCATCATGCTGGAGAACATGCCTAATCATTCCCCAGTGAGTCCTGGGTTGCCACAGCCAGCACTCAAGCACCACATAGTTGCACGCAGCATCATCAGGTAAACCTTGCTTAGTATTATGAGCGCGATCTATGATGGTGTCAAACATGTGAGATTACCCATTCTCTCAGCTTTGAACAATAACGGGGATAGGCTGACACCATCAACATGCGCCTTACAGTGCTTAGAAGCACTCATTTGGCAAAGCCAAAGCTATCATTTGCATGAGTCTTGTGTGACTATAACTGAACAGTCACTAGTTAATGTGAAGGGGGAAATGTGCCTTTTAACTTGCAGAGCACAGACCAGGCGTTGTATATCAATGGTTCATGCTACCGACTCATGGGAAAGCATCAAGCTTTGAGGGACTGCACTGCTTCCATTGCCACACTATCTGTAAGCAACGTAAGTGGCATGGGATGGTTGGTGATGTTGTCAGTCTGGATGGCAGCTTCTGGTGGAATTTATTGAATTACCAATGTAAAAAAAAATGATGCTTTGACTTTTCCAATATCCTTGCAACAGAAGCACATTTCCTAGTGGGCTTAGGGTGGTTAACTACAAGATATAAAACCATTATAGGTTTGTTTTTAGATCAAGACTTGTTCAACAGAACCTTGGTTATAGATTCTAAGTGATATTTCTGTTTGGCAAATTAACCAAGTTGATGTGGAGACTTCTGAAGCTGAAGCGGTAGCAAAGCACTTGAGCTAGCTAACTGACTGCTGGCTGAGGATGTTTTATACTACTCTTATATTGTTCTTCCACAATAATGCTTTATGACTATATCAATCTTATGCTTACAGAATGAGTGGGCAATTGTGTGGCAAAGGAAGGAATGAACTTTCTTTGCCACATTGTTGCCCACTCATTCTGTTTGGAGAGAGCCTCCTGTAGCTCTTCACAGTCCACCTGGTTTTTGGACAATTATGCTGTCAAACCAGAGCCCCCAAATGATTTTCAAATTACGGTTGTACAATGCTTTGAAATTTTAGGTGCTTCAAAAATACAATAGGATTGACGATGAAGACCAAGCTCTTATTGGTACAATGACAGCAAGTGTACCCACTTCTCTTCCTTGGTCCTAAACAGACAGCCTATTTGAAAATCCATACTGTTATTTTATTCCCTTTGTTGGATTCCTTTTTCCTAAACCCAAATGAAAAAGTCAGCTCTTTCTTCAGAACCATCACTTAGACCAAATCACAATGAAGCTGAGGTGGCTGGCATGTGGAATCAGTTCTAGGAAGTAGCCTTGGGCTCAGGAACTGGTCTTCAAAATAAAGGACACTTCAGTAAACCTCACTGTTCTCAGAATAAAAGGCAAAACTTCCCCTTTCGTCTTGGCCTTCTCCCTGGGTACAAATGCATCTAGTGCTGAACAAGTTGTACATATTATTCAGATTACATATTGTTCTGGCTGGGAAGAAAAGATAATTTAAAGGGAAAATATGTTATTACTTGTATCCCTGTTTATAGATACTCATGCGGTGAAACCCATAGCAATCTCTATGTAAAATGGAATGTTAAAAATATGCAGGTTTTAATTACACCAATGTATTTACAGGAATTCTTTGTATTCCTGTCTTTATTATGTGAGTCTGTATATAAGGCACAGTTGCTATGCTACTTAATACCACCAGTTTGGGTTTAAACTATAAGGATTATCACAGAGCTTTGGAATTCTGGGAATAAACAGATCTACTTTTCCAAGGGGACGGAGAAAGGGAGAGAGAAAGAAAGAGAGAGAGAGAGAAAGAGGAAGAGAGAGGTGAGGGGAAGGAGGGGTTGGAGAGAGAAAGAGAGAGAGCAGGGAGGAGGGAAAATGAAAGGATATTATTTTTTTGTATCTGTCATTTCCCTGCTATCTCCCATATGACTTCTTAATCCATCAGAATGCTGGGAAGATAATGTTTTGGGCGAAATAACATGAGAGAGAGGATAGACTCCCAAGGACCAATATCTTTATTGCTCGGAGGATAAACGGATTATGTCAGCCATTTTCTGTTGCTGACAGCTTTTCTTATTAACCGATTTTATTTTTTAATCTTCCGGGGAAGAAATATGGTTTTATGTCACAATAAAACGCCGGTCACATCTAATTCTGCCCTCAAACAAACAGATTTCTGAAAGCCTTGCAGAGAAATTTGAAATAACTTTAAAGAGGGTTTTTTTGGATAAAGTCTTTATCCAGAGGCTTGTTCAACTGCAGTGTAAAAGGTTTAGAGTGGGGGGGGGGGTGGAGGGAAAAGTGAGAGTGAGAGAGAGAGAGAGAGAGAGAGAGAGAGAGAGAGAGAGAGAGAGAAGTCCCTCTCAGTTGTTTTTCCCCGTTGATCCCCATTAAAAGAAACTCTTCATTGTGATGTACTCAAGGAAATACAGCTCAGACGAAAGAGTCATATGAATGTTAACAAATATGGCTATTTGTGTGGCTTATGCTCTCCGCTGGGCTTAGAGATGTTGTGTGTGACACCCAAAGAATGAAGGAAGCAATCATTAGAATCCCAGCAACCTGCTTAACCGCCTTCTTTCAAACTCCCTGTTTGATCTGACACTTCCCCCCCTTCAATTTTGCTGGGATTACTGTGGAAGATGCTAATAAAGTATTGCATACATTGTGAAGGCAGAGAGATAAGAAAGTCTCTTTGGATGAAACTTTGAAGTTTGCAAGCAATCCAGATGTATACTTGTTGCTCACCCATTTCCCACTATGAATTTAAAAGATCTTAATATTTTATTTCTGATGTAGCTTCTTTCCAAACCCCACAATAGAACCTCTTGTTCTCCGGTCCTCTCAGGAGCTCCACGAGTCACCACTAAGCTAATCATATACACATTCTGGAAGATGTTGCTGTTGACTAGGCCTCATTTACAAGGAGCTGCTCAAGTGTAAGACCCAAATTTGCTTCGGTTCCACAATATAGGATGCTACCTTGCCTTTTATGCTGATAAATTTTATATACGGGCATGTTGAAATGTGAGTGATGGAACGCTTTTTCTACAATGAAATGAAGACTTTTCTTACCTTGCCTATTCCAGTGCAGCACAGTTTGCAATCAGAAAATTCTTCTTGAATAACACTTCCAGATGTTGAAAATGTTGTCAAACTATTATTTTATAAAACAGTTGTTATCTGGAGAAACACTGGTTGCATGGTTCTAGCTGGAACCGGATGTACAAATCAGAATCACCACACTGAGGATGCACTCTAAAAACCATATATGAGCATATAAACACATAATCCTACCAAATATTCTTCGCCCTGTTAGTTTGAAAAGTAAGTCACTTGGTGAATGTTTCAACCAAAGTAAATTATATCCAATATGCCCTGATTTCAATAGGATACTGACACTGCAACCCTAAGCAGAGTTAACCCTTATAAGTCCCTTGATATCAATAAGGGTATAATTCTGCTTATGACTGAAGAAGAGTTATTTCTTATATGCTGGTTTTCTCTACCCGAAGGCATCTCAAAGTGGCTTACAAATTGCCTTCCCTTTCCTCTCCCCACAACAGGCACCCTGTGAGGTAGGTGGGGTTATGAGAGCCCTGATATTACTGCCCAGTCAGAACAGCTTTATTGGTGCTGTGGCAAACCCAAGGTCACCCAGCTGACTGCATGTGGGGGAGTGTGTAATCAAACCTGGCTTGCCAGACGAGAACTTGGGCTCCTAACCACTGCACCAAGTTGGCTCTATAAAGGCATAATCCAGCAGGAAGCTGTCTTACCACAGTCCCATGGATATGAATGGGAACTGCATTCTTTCTTATTGAAATTAATGGGATTATAAGAGACTTCATTTCAGCTGAATTTCTCCCTTGACATTTCAAGATGAAACATTTAGGATCAGGACTTAGTTGCAGCTTACTTATTCTTGCAAAAAGAGAAAGAAAACAAATCAATGAAAGTTATTTTAATAACTCATTATAGTCATATAAATAACAAAATATTTGATAACTACAGCAAATATGATGCATCCATAAGAAGATACATGTTTGGTTTATCTATGAGGACATCTGCATATGTATGTATACCCTTAAACCATCCTGGATTTTGCAAGTATTGCACAAAATTCTGCTGGTCCACAATAAACACACATGGGAGGCCATTTCTACAAGAAACAAGGTAGACAGAAGTTAGACCCACAGCTCAAAAAGAGCTTGAAAATATTTTGAATGTTTAATGGAGAAATGTACTCAATAAATGGGGAAAGGTACCTAATAAAGCAGAAAGCTTATTAGTAGGTAGGTGCTCCCATATGCCCCTTGAAACAAGGGATTGTCATGTTTAATTTACTGGTAAATTTAGTTGTGAGTGGGGATGTCTTTAGTATGTATAATTTTTGGAAATTTTGAAGTCATGGAGAAAAACTGCTCCCCCAGTATTTTACATGGGGAAATTTTGAGGGAAACTGAAATATATGCAGTACTTACTTTCTTACCAAACCTAAACTTATTTTACTGGTAGAACAACATTGTTGTTGTTAGGTGCGAAGTTGTGTCCGACCCATCGCGACCCCATGGACAATAATCCTCCAGGCCTTCTTGTCCTCTACCATTCTTCAAAGTCCATTTAAGTTTGCACCAACTGCTTCAGTGACTCCATCCAGCCACCTCATTCTCTGTCATCCATGACAACATAAAATACATTATTTATAACATAGTATATTAAAGTATACTATTTGGTATATTTAAGAAATTTAAAAGATAAATATCTTAGTTCTCTACAAACAAATTGCAAATACCCATTATTTGAGAAAGAGGGAGATGAAAACTGCTGTTGTATGCTACCTCAGCACCTGTATCTTAGGCCTGGATCCTGTACTTTCTTCTGCTTGTACTCTTCTTTGTTCATTGCAGAGGAGATCTTCTGCCTCAGCTCCACATTCCTCTGACAGTTCTGCTAATAAAAACCCCAATATCTTTCAAGGAGTTGAAGTAGAGGACCTATTTTCACAATGGAAAAAGAGATCTACAAACAGAAAAAGTATATAGAAACCAAGGCCCTTATTTTTGTGGTCTGAGAAGTAGGATAAATGTGGTACAAGTTAAAAACAAAATAAATAAATAAAAATTAAAAAGATATATTTTTGGATAGAACCAATTTCATTCACTCATAATAGGCCTAGAAACATATCTGGATATTTATCTATCTATCTATCTATCTATCTATCTATCTATCTATCTATCTATCTATCTATCTATCTATCTATCTATCTATCTATCTATCTATCTATCTATCTATCTATCTATCATACTTATATACTGCCTTCCCCGGAGGCTCAGGGCGGTTTACATCATAACAGAGAGCAATACATAAAACAGTCTGTAAAACATGTATAACTGATAACTAATAATTGTAACCAAATAACAGCACAATATAACAGTATAACAATATAGTAATACGAACAGGTCCAGGGCTTATTGATGGGATTCTGAGGGAGGGGTGGGGGGGGGAGCAGGGGCCCTTTGGTCGCTGTTGATTACGTCTGGTCTCGGCCAAATGCCTGGTGGAGGGCTGCAGGCCCTGCGGAACTGTTTAAGCTCCGTCAGGGCCCTGATCTCCTCTGGGAGTTCATTCCACCAGGTAGGGGCCAGAACAGAGAATGTTCTTGCCCTGGTCGAGACCAGGCGGACTTCTTTAGGGCCAGGGATCCTTAGGTGATTGGTGGCAGTAGAACGCAGAGCTCTTTTGGGGGCATAGGCGGGGAGGCGGTCCCTCAGGTACACTGGGCCCTGACAAGTTTAATATCAAGTTAACTTTAACAGGATCAAAAATATCTAACTAAATATTAATTGTGAATAATATCAATCATACTTAAATAGTATGCATATATTACACACAATATTTACCATTATCAACTGTTGTATTTTAAAAAATAATCTTTATACTGCCCTCACCTGGATGGCCCATTCATGCTAAACACTCCAAAGGACCTCTATTTTCCTTGGTCTAGAAAGGAATTGAGGGAGCGGCAATCCTGCAACACTTCCATCTGAAAATCATTGCATCCAATTAATAATTTATGTATTATTATATTTATATACCGCCCTCCCCTGAGGCTCAGGGCAGTTTACATGGAACTGGAGAGAAAAAAAACAGTACAATAACATGATAAGTTGAATAATAGTGATACAGTCATAACAGGAGAACAATAACATAATGGAACAAACATGGTGAGAATGACCATTTTAACTGTGGCATACTGACAGCCCTGTGGGATGGACGTGTCAGTGGTGGTTTTCATTGGGGAGGGTGCTCAGGGGCCAATGGGAAGTGATTGAATTCAGGTCGACTTTAACCAAAAGCCTGGCAGAAGAGCTCCCTTTTGCAGGCCCTGTGGAACTGTTTAAGTGCTTCATCCACCTTTGACATATGTCAGTTTGCCCCACCCCAATACTTCTTTTCCAGCTTATAACTATGTAGAATGGTGATCTATTCCAGTTTTTGGATCAAAGACACAGCTTTGGGGACTCAGAAATACATTGCAAATTTACCAGTTGCAGGGAACAATCAGGGACCATGTAATGAATCTGATGACGCCACAACACTGTATAGCCAAGTCTAGACCTACAGGCATTGTTGAGCCAAATGAAAACAGAGTGAGATCAGTTCTTCTTGGATAGTCTCATGAGCTGCCCTAGCCAAGGTGGAAGAAGAGGTCAAACAAACCCTCTTATCAGTGATGATGCTCAAATACTGACTAACTTTGTTCATTTGGAAAAGGAATAGGATCCATGTCATAGTTTCTTGCAATGTTTTTTGTACTAACCATTTTCCTTTCACTGCATTCCATATTTGTTAACTTCTTCTGTATTATAGTATGCCATGCCTCAGATTTTAAGGCTATCCATGGCCTGGGCCCAGCATATCTGAGGGACTGCCTCTATGCCCATGTCCCTCAAAGTGCACTCCACTCTGTAAATTCCAACTGGTTGGTGGTCCCTGGCCCTAGGAAGTATGTTAGGCCTCAACCAGGGACAGTACATTTTCAGTCCTGGCCCCTACTTGATAGAATGAGTTCCTGGAGAAGACCCAAAGCTGGCACAGTTCCACAGTTCCACATCTGTGGCCCTCCCCTACAAAACACCCCCATTGACACCCAGTCTGGAGTTCTATGGGTAGTGGAATGTCTGGACACTTGTTAATGCTGCCAATTTGTTAGGTTTGTTTTATTTGTCTTATGTAATATTGATGTATGGTATGTCTTTAAAGGTAAAGGTAAAGGTATCCCCTGTGCAAGCACTGGGTCATGTCTGACCCTTGGGGTGACGCCCTCTAGCGTTTTCATGGCAGTCTCAATACAGGGTGTTTTGCCAGTGCCTTCCCCAGTCATTACCATTTACCCCCCCAGCAAGCAAGCTGGGTACTCATTTTACCAACCTCAGAAGGATGGAAGGCTGAGTCAACCTTGAGCCGGCTGCTGGGATCGAACTCCCAGCCTCATGGGCAGACAACTTCAGACAGCATTTCTGCTGCCTTACCACTCTGCGCCACAAGAGGCTCTTGAGCGGTATGTCTTTAATCCACTGTTAATTTTAACCCATTTTGTACACCACCCTGAGATTATCGGGAGGGTGGCATAAAAATGTAATTAATAATAATAGTAAAAACCAGGTGCCCCACTGAAATGTGAGGAACATAAAGCTCCGCAGCACCGGACCACCAACAGCCCAGTGTGGCTGCCACTGTGCAAAATCGGCCTGTGTGAGACATCACAAGGAAAAAGCAGTTATCACTGTATTTGTGAAAAATGTTTCTTTGACAGAACAGTAATATGAAGACTCAGGACTTACTGATCTTCTATAAAGTCTACTTTGCTCAGAAGCTCATATCTTTCTTTAAACAACAAACTAAGGAAACAACTGGGAACCTTCCATATAGATATGGAAAGTCTATTGCTTTATGTTTGTAGACAGCCAAGGACACATTTCATTTTGTACATTTGTTTTATACATACAGCAGTGCCGGTGTGCCCAGTAGTTAAGATCTTCTTGTGGAACTCTTCTGTGGAGGTAGAATGTGTAACAACAACCAATAAGGTCCTCATGGTGGTGACAGCATCCCTCTAAAACTCCCAGACTCCTTCTGCTATCCAATCTACTTCAGCTGCCAAAAAACCATGTATTTTTGCCCAAACTTTTTACTGTTGTTTTTATTTTACCTCTTTGTTTTCATATTATTAGATATTATAGCGAATTTTATCTTTTACATTTTGTATTTATTTCTTTAGGTTTCAGGGTTTCTTTAATTTTTTTCCCTTTTACTGTATCATGAACCTTCTAGATTCAGAGTTGTGGGATATATGTATTTAAACAAAAATCAATAAATTCTAGTCAACTGCAAGAGCAACTGACAGAGTTGCTATCAGTAATTTAAAAGGTATGAACCTCAGGGGGCTCACAGAGTGAATCAGGTGATATGGTGTTTCTTCATAGCACTATATGTCCTTGCATAAAACACAAGGCAATAACAGTACAATCCTAACCACACAGGATGGTCACTACATCTGAGACTGGAGTAACAGAAATACATCAGTGTATCCTGAAGATACACCAGCACATGTGGAGATAGTGCCATCCTCATCATTGCATTAATATAACTCTCAAGTTTATCATAAAATTGGGCAGCATAATGGGAATTTCTTGCAAGCCAGGTGTTGCTTAGTCAGCTTTCTAAGTCTCTTCTGTCTGTAATGCCCCATAACAGTGGTACAACTGTATAACACCAAAGCCTTTTAAATATAGCATGGAAGCCAATGCATGTGAAAAAAAAACAACCATTGTTCTCTCTTCCCACCCTGCCATTTAAGCACTGGCACAACTTAGGATACAAACAAAGTGTGTTGCCAACCGCAGCCTTCCTAAGCTTTATATAAACACCAGCAAGGTCATCCATAGTTCAAATGTCAGAGCACGTGACCTGGGGTTGTCTCTTGAATCTCCCATCAAGCATAGTTGGAACACACACGGTCAGTGGAACCCTTCAGGAAGGAAAAAAATGAGAGGTCACTAGGCACAAGCAAGGCAGAAAAGTTCTTAAACTTCTCTCCTCAGAATCCTTAGCAGTACTCCATCTCCAGACACTGACCACAAAAAGAGACTCTATGTTCCCAACTAGGGATGCAGGGGGGGGGGGGGAGAATCCCTGTCTCAAACTGGGACTGATGTAACTGTGTCTTCCTGCCTTCCACATGGACCTACTCTGTATATTACCTCAACAATCTGGCCTCCCAATTGCTAGCAATATGTATAGTGCAGAATTGAGGGGAAGACATGCTGGCACCACATCACTGTGCTATCAGCTTGATACCCTGCAGCTGCAATTCCCTTCTTTCTACTCCAGGCTGTGTTATTGCTGATTTTGCAAAATCAGAGTCCCATGGAGCAGCCCAACAGACAGGGCAGGCACAAGTCCATTGAAACTCTCTACAGGAGATAGGTAAGTGGCTACGTCATGTCTGCCTAGAGGGAGAACCTCCCCAACTTTACATTCAGCCCTTGATTTCCACTTTAAAAGAATCCACATGTTGAATAGACCATTTCTTCAGAGCTGCACAATTGTGACTGCGATTGTATATCATTGCTGCACCAGGACCTATCCTAGCATTCTAGGGATTTGGGATGCTGAGTATCTTGCAATCCTAATCAGGCACCAAAAGCCAGTGGTGGCCTCTGGCCTCAGGCCCTCTAGAAAAAGCCTCTTTATGGCAGGAGTATGTCCTGCCATCAATGCTGATGCAAAAGGAAATATGAAGGGGAAAGCCCAACTGTACCCATTCTACCATCACTGTAAACACAGAAAATAAATTAATATTTCTGTTCCAATGTGGAAAAGAAAAATCAATAGGGAAAGAAATATTATTTTTAATCTTCTAAGTGATTTTTTTTAACAAACAAGGAGGGGAAAAATGGAAAAAACAAGAAAAAAAGACTTGCCTCTGTCCTTTTAACCTTTATTTATTATCACTCAGTCCACATCAACCCATGACTGTGTGATAATTTGGGATTTCATTTTAATTTCAGTGTATCATATAATTTAACACAGCTTTTCACAATTTTTTTTCACTGTAAACTTTAAAAATCTCTTTAAAGGAAATGCATCAAGGAGAAAGCCCCCATAGCCCTTCTGTTGCAGTTACTTAATTTATAACATGAAAAGGGTTTGTGCTAAAATATGATAAAAATAAAATCAACCCACTTCAAAAAGGGAATATTCTGTAATAAAGTGTTTAAATTTGAAGGGGGGGTGCTTCTGTGCTGCTCTGAGAATTTGCCTGTGCCATGTGTGAGCACAAGTTGTTTTAGAGACCATTGTCTTGATCCTGCAAACCCAACCCACACGTACTCACAGACTATTGAGCCCTGATCAGTGTACTGCTTTTGGCTGCACAAACAGGGGTTCTGTACTAACAAAAGGTAACTGTGTTTTTTATTTTGTGGGTTTGAAATTGTACTAGTTAATTGCAACTTGTAGCCTGCCTTCAGCCACAAGGAAATGTGGGATGTAAATATTTTAATAAATCAAAATAAATCTGGAAGTAGAGAAAGTGGGATCTGCATCTTTAATCCAGGGGTCAAACATGCATTACTTCTCCACTGTTGATCAAAAAACAGCAAAAATTCCCAGAGAAAAGGATGGGGCTTAATACAGGTATTTCTTAACACATAACTGGTATTATTGGAACATGAACTCTTGGTTTAGTGATGGGAAAGAGAGACACGTATAGCATTGGGCACACAATTCATCATTCATGTCTCTGACTGATTAGGGCCTGTCTACAAGTTGTTTAGAATCTACAAGTTGTTTAGAAATATTTAGCTTAACAGAGCAGATATGTTTGTGGGATATCTCTGCTTGGCCACACTGGCTGGGGTGGCCAGCTGACAGGCACTGTTTGCTAACAGGAGAGAAGGGGTGGGCAGGCAGCAGATTGTTCTCACTAGATGCCCCATATGTGATCCCAGCAGTTGCTGTAAAACCATGATGCTTCATCTGACATCCTATGCATGAAATGTTGGCTCAGAATAAATTCTTATTAATCTCCAACAAATTTAATGCTAAGCATGGTAATTTTTATATTGCAGGGAACAAAAAATCTGAGAAATCTGTGTTCATCTCAGGAACTATTTATTCAAAACAAATCTGGAAATTCTAGGCAAAACATACATGGGTGCAAACTGCAGTTTCAGCAAGTGGCTGGCAAGCAATGTGCATCATGTGAGCTCACGGTGGTGAAAAACGGCATCTGGCACAACTAATAGATGCTACTTTCTTTTCCCTTTGTGGAGCTGGGGTGGTGGTAGTTCTGGCTGCTTTGTCAGGTCAGGAGGATGGACAGGAAGGGCTGCTGCAAGCCCTATGAAGCACTCATGTCTAGGAGCTTCTTTTCTTATTCAATTCTCACTGGTTAGCCCCTGGTAGGAACGTGTTGTTTGCAGACTCTGTACAGCGGCAACAGCATGGGAGATAGGACATTGCTGGGACCTCAGAATTCAAAAGTTGCTGAGATGTGTGTGTGTCTTTTAAACTTAGCAATGCCCATCTTGGAATTCAAAGAGCTTGCTTATGTCAGCAGGGGGTCCAATGATAGTGACTGCTGGAAGAAGCAGGACAACAGTTTAGAGGGGCAAGGGAGCCTGCAGGAAAGTATGAACTAACCATAGCAGGCTTTGGCCAGCTCACTCTGGCTACTCTTGTCCTTTCCTCTTGGCGAGGAGCATGAGATTCAATCAGGCCCTAAACCTCCACTTGCAGACAGCAGTATCTCACTCCCTGCACACTGTTCCTAGAGCAGAGAGAAGAAACTTGCTGATAGAAACGGCCTAGGTGATATATGGGTGGCACTCCAGTTGATTGCCGCCATTTTTCTTGCCAGTCTTCACTGAATGGGAAATGGATTCCTTGTTTATTTTCCACAATAATTATTTACAAAAAAAATTCCACAACATTAATTTGCTTAATAGCACCCTGCTGCAGATGGCACATTTTGCCCAGCCTGTTGGCACTGGCTGTAGACATAAGGAGTCTCATCTATTTACGTCAGCACTCATCAGCAGCCCTGTTTATCAGAGGGCTCCTTAAGTAAACGAGCACAAAAGGGTTGTTTATTTCGAATTACCCGTCATTACAGAGAGCTGTAGAGACCCTTTCTGCCATCAACCATAGGGAGTTCTGCGTACACAAAAATGAAAGTGACATAGGCTGTGGGTGGGATGGGGAAGGCAAGTTCATTCTTGTTTCTGGAATATCTTGTTTAAAAGAAATCTGCACCCTGCTCCTCACTTCCCCACAGAGAACGTTCATTCATGCGAAGACTTGTGGACAAATTAGACATAGCTGTAGAGTATAATTATGCATAAAGGAGAAAATGTCTGGGCTTTGCATGGCTTAAAAGAAGCAATTTCAGTAATATCACCTTCTAAACAGACCTAGTGATTCCTGGATCACTGCAACTCCCTAACTTTGCTGCAAGTTGGGAACATTAGTCATCTTAGAGAGCGACTTGCTTAAATGGGAGCTGGATCGGGGTGACAAAGATCAGGGCTGAATCTGCAAGAAGTTTTTATTGCAATCCCAGGTAGATTCAATCTCTGCCATCTACACTGAATGCAATTTCAATTTTGATTTTGGGTGATTTAAATTTTTCATCTGCAACAAGTATGATTGATTGATAATAAACATTCCTTTCCCCTGTGATATCCTGGAGTGGATATAACCCTCAATATTTGAAAAATTGGCATGAGAAAGCGTGCAGCTGTCTGCTTTCCCTGAAATAACTTGCTGCTGAGCTCCATCACTATAGAAAAGTCCTGATTGGCCAGGGCATCAGTTCCTAGTTTCCAGGTTGCAAGGCTCCTGCTGTGTTTGCCTTCCCCATTCTGAGCTTCCCTAATCACGTGCGGAACACTTTCTGTTTCAACGGGGACGGGGGACACAAGATACAGGAAGATGCAAGTTCAAATTGACCTGAATTCAGCAGGATCAACAGTGGAATAAACAAGTAAGTGCAGAATCACCCCAGGGATGGTTTAAAATATTACGGTTGCTGAGTTTTCAAGACACCGGCCATCCTTACCCATGGTTCCTCTCTATATTTGTGAAACAGCCTGGGGAGTGGAACATGTCCGGCTGTCCAAGTTGGAATAGGGCCAATCAGGATGCAGCCAGTGATTGGCCCTGCCCCTACAGCTCCTGCCTTCACTCCCTGGACGCTTGCCACATTCCTCTCAGCCATGCCAGAGAAAGAGAGAGACACACAGAGCCCAGCCAGACCAAGCATGAGCCCTCATTCCCTCCTATCGCTCCTGCTGTGAGGGAGGCGAGAGCTGCCCCAAGCTGCTAACCAACCCTGCTTCCCTCCTAAGAAGGGGTCCTAATTAACTGCTATGGCTCCTGCTGCAAGGCACACAGAGAGACACCCAGTGAGAGGGAGAGAGAGAGAAACATAGAGAGAGATCTGCACCTCCCAGTGTCCCCTGGGTCCTAGTGTCCATCGTATTCCTGCTTGCAATGGGCTTTCTTGCTAGTTTGTTAATGTTCCTGCTGTGAAAATAAGTCAGAGCAAGTGGTATTCATGACTTCTTGGAAGTAGATTCAATAATTGGATATGGTGTAAAGTCATCTAGCATCTGAAGCCAAGCACAAACTATTATGCCATGCCATAGCCTGATCCATTCTTGCTTATGATAGGTTAAACCCTCTAATCCTAAAACAACCACTGGCTGAAGGCATGGGAGTCAGGCAACATTCCAATGCTTTGTCGACCATGTAGACAAAATGGCACCCCACATTTCAGAAAATTTCTCAGACATCCATAGGCAGATCTTACTGCTAGGGTTGCCAACTTCCAGGTGTTGGCTGAAAATTTCCTGGGACTACCCCTGATCTCCAGGTAACAGAGATTAGTTCACCTGGAGTATGTGGCCACTTTGGAAGGTGGACTATATGGCATTATACCCACTGAAGTCCACGCTCCTCGAATCCCACCCTCTTCAAGTTCCAGCCTCCAGATTTCCCAACCTGGCACTGACAACCGCACCTACCTACTTCACGAGGGAGACAAGATCATTGTCTGTGATGCAACCATGACAGGAGCTGGACTGGTGTAGATATGGATACCTGCTGGAAAAGCTTGGCCTGGAAGGAACTGTAGAAACGGTGCCCACTTGGGGAATCAATGTCAAAAGACAGTTTCTAAAACCATAAGACAGAGGGCAAATTCAGACTGTGAGGTTTCTGACCGTGTATTTTCAAAATGATGTGCCGGTTTTAGTATCTGGTGAGCCAGTGTGATTATATGAATACAACTAACCGCTGGTGTGATAGTTGCCAATTGTGGTTTTGTAAATTTTATAATTTGAGTTTATTTTGTATTTTTTATCCCGGACTGAGCCCGCCCTAACTCCTCCCACACAGCCCTTACTCTTTTATTCCGTCCGTGGTGCCCGTGGCGCCACGGGCAGTTTAAAGATAGTAAAGAAAAAAAGTGGACAACACCCAACAATAAGTCACAAAAGCTGAAATGCCAGGTGATAAGTAATGCGTAGGGACGTTGTAAAATAAATCTATTCACCTGGTATATTTTGCTTTTACTTTTCATAAGGGCATTTGATTATGGATCGTGTGTATTGTCATTCTTAAATTGAAGTGATTCTTTTCACTTGCATTTAGCTTCTGATTGGTTGAAATGCTGCTCTTGACAGTAACTTGTTCATTGGAACTGGATAACTAAATTTTCATTGTGTGTATGAGAGAAGGGGTTGAATCCAACCAGGTCTTCTGGTGAGGAAAAAAGACGGTATGAAAAAGTGCCTTTATTAGACCACCTAATTGTTTGAACAGCATTTCAAGCTAAAAATGAAATATGAGATTGATCATAAAAATGCATTTTGGTCTGTTGATCCCCTGAGGGGCACTGACAGCCTAGTATAGTGAAAGAGCCAGGTACCTCAAATAGAATTTCAGGTCCCCCCAAAAAACTAGGATGGAAATAAAATAAATAGGTCTTTACAAAATTAAATATTTATTGATTATTAAATATGTTTAACTACTACAAAACAGTAAATATGCACTAACAAAATCTCAATCTCAAAGATTGTAAGTAACATAGAAGAAGAAGAGTTGGTTCTTATATGCCGCTTTTCCCTACCTGAAGGAGGCTCAAAGCGGCTTACAGTCGCCTTCCCATTCCTCTCCCCACAACAGACACCCTGTGGGGTGGGTGAGGCTGAGAGAGTCCTGATATCACTGCTCAGTCAGAACAGTTTTATCAGTGCCGTGACGAGCCCAAGGTCACCCAGCTGGTTGCATGTGGGGGAGTGCAGAATCAAACCTGGCATGCCAGATTAGAAGTCCACACTCCTAACCACTACACCAAACTGGCTCTCTATGGCTCTCTCATATGTGCCATATTTCATCTAAATTCAGTGAGATAATCAACCTATAAACATAATAATCAGAAAAAGAAAAGAAAACTCTAAATCAACATATCCATTTTTACTGATTCAATGTTGCTCCAGTATTCAGTGAAGGGGGACCCAGCAAAAGGCACAAGTAAAATTGACACACCTTCATCACCTCCATCATTACTACTACTGCCAGACTCTGGATATCCAGGCTCTAAAGGAAATCCAGAAATTTATTTTAGCAGGATATTCGGAGTGTTGTCTTTTAACAGAAATCAATTTTTAACTATGATGGTTTTACTGTTTTAAATATATATGTACCAATTCTCTAAGTGTTGTTAGTCACACTGAAACTTTTGCAAGACGAGAGTGGCTTCTAAATCCAATAAATAAATAGATATATTAAAAATTATATTGTGATTGTCTTTCACCTTCCCAAGATTTCTTATATGCAAATGTTTATCCCATTAACATGGAACAGAAGAAACAGACTGGAGGTGATTTTTATTTCTTGTTTCATTCTGGCCACACAGTTTCCTTGTCAGACTCAGAACAGTTAAATTAAAAGAATAATGATTGTTTTTGTGGGAAATGAGGTCCCTACATCCTACCCCAGTATCTTAACTTGGGCAGTGTTACTACTATGCTGATTGCACAGAATTTAAAAATATACAGATAGGCAGAATACAGTAAGATGGACTGCATATTTAGCTCCATGTCATCGGGCTTAGCTGTTGATGGCTAAACAATGACAACTTGCTGATAAAAATGGACCCCTTTCTACGGTATGTCAAATATGATTATTTTACATGGGAACAACCCAAGAAAGGGGCCACAGGCTATCTTTGGGAGCACGGACAAGCTTTCTCTGCATGCAGAACAGAAACAGTAGGTTAATAGACACGCCTATTGTACACACAAATGCAATGTCACTTAGAGATGATGTGGATGAACACGACAAGCATGATAATGAAAATCATTATCAACTGTTTTCCTGAATTTCACAACTGCTGGATAAGTAAGATATCCAAGTACTCTGTCAGGTATGCTAGTGTTATTACAATGAATAGATCTCCTTTCTTTGAGCACTACATCTACTTCCAAAAGGGACACATCATCTACTTCCAACAGGGACACATTATGTCTACAACAGATGACAAGAACCTGTCAACTCTCACATTTTAATCTTGCCTTTCTTCAAGGTGCTCATGTGGCAATTAATACAGTTGTCTTCTCCTCTGTTTTTGTCCCTATAACAACCCTGTCAAGAAGTTCAGAGTGAGTGAGATAGACTCAAGGTCATATTTTTTAAAAAGTCTTGGCTGAATAGGAATTTGAACCCAAGTCTCTCAGAGCCTAACCACACATTCTAACCATTGGTAGGCAACCTTCATGACCAAGCTGCCAACCTACCTTGTTTCCTTGTGGAGATGTTGGTGTGCCAGTAAACAGTGGGAGGCACAGGAGAGGCTATACTTGGTCTGAGACACTGAGAACAAGATGAGTTCAAGTGTTCTGCAAGTGCCTCAGTCTCACCTTGACCCAGCTGATACCTTTGAGGGTCTGAGAGGCCTCACCCATCATGTTTTCCCATGCCAACAATCTCAGTGGCACTGAGGAGCTAATCCAGGCTGCTTGGGTAGAGAACCAGTCCTTTATGCCAAGCAAAACATTCCAACATGCATTCTCTCCTTTAACCACTCCCTGAAACCCGAATTGCTGCTGGTTTACAGGAACCATGTGCGTGAATTAATAGGTACCAGAAGAAAATAGGTATGAATATAGCACATGGAGGTAAATAAAAAGTGAGCACTTTTAAAAAGTAAAAATTTACTTGCGTGCCCCTAGAAAGAAGTATCAGAAAGAATTCTGGGATATAATGGCATGGAACATATAGCTACATTTAATCAGATGAGTAATCCTGTGGTCGAGCTTTGCTAATGGAAGGCATTTACATCAGTGAAGCAGGGCTTCCTCACCTTTCCATTCCTGTTGCAGCCCAAAATGCTTCCCCAAAGGCAACTTCTGGAGATAGGAGATCCCATGAACAGTGTCCTGGGTGAATCAGTGGTCTGCAGCATTACCAAAAGCCAGCCCCCATTCCATTAGTGGATATTTACTGCAGAATCCAAGCCATGGCAAATCTGATTAGAAAACTGTACTCTTTCTTTACTGGTAAGAAATGTACCATTACCACATAATGCTGATCTTAATAGGAGGCTCATTTCCTAATACTTGACACTTCTGCACCTTCCACTAGAAGAACACAGTGGCAAATTTCCTCCCTTGAAACCCACATTATAGGGGAAAATACCATTTCTCTAAGCTTATCTTGCAAAGTGTAACTAGTTTTTCTTTTTCTGTTCGACCTTTTGTTCTTTAAAAAAATTGTTTCAGATTATGCTTTTGAAATATAAATATCAAGTTAAAACCTTTGAAAAATGTCTAACCAGAATAAGAGATGGCAGGCCCAGATCCCCAGCCAACTGAAATTGTCACGTGGTTAATGTCTCTAGATATACACTCCTGAACTTCCAGTTTTGCAGCTCATTCGGTGGGCTGAATGGTAACATCTGCTTTAGGATGCAGAGAAACTGGGCCTGCAGCTTCCCTTCATCACACATTTTTAATGGGCATCCACATTTCGGTACATTTGGTCACGACTGCAGGCGCTGTTGTGTGCGATTGCATATGCATGTCAGAAGGGGGGCAAGCAGAGGGAGTGCTCTGTGGCATGGTGGATTTGATAGAAGAGCTTTGTGTCAAATGAATGGGGGTGGTTGCATTATATACATTTCTGTGCTCCAAGCTCCAGATGAGAGAAATCCTATAATCCCACCCTGCTTTAATAGTGGATTAATGTGGATTTGTTAATAAAAATGCTAGTGAGATTGAGAATAAATTGTAATTAACTCAAACTTCTACTCCTCACATCATTTTTGAATGTTTCTAAGTAGAAAGGAGGGATTGCTTGAGATGCTGCCCAGGCCTGCTGCAAGCACCGAGAGGAGGCTGTCCGGATCGACATCTGTTCGGCTGAGCTGGCTGTAGCAACAGCTCCACAAGGATAGCAAAGGAATAATGACCGTGCTGCCTTGTAGGGGCTTTGAGGAGTGCTCTTTGATATTAGTAGAGCATAATCCCAAATGGATATGGCAGTTTATTTCAAAGAGCATGTACCAACAGGCAAAGTATTGTCACAGGCAAATATAATGAGAACAATATGAAAACTACTTATCGTACCCACTACAGTAGGTTTAGAATTACAGCATTAATGTTGCTACCTGCTCAACGGCATTAAGGGATCATGCTTTGCATACATGGGATTTCTTCTAAGATGCTCCTCTGATCTAAAGTCTTTCACAGGCACTGAGACATGCGGAGCACAATACTGAGCTATCCCACTCAACATCCTGCTTAATCCTTATGCCACCCCATGGAACTCTCACGAGAACGAGGGGAAGGCAGAGCGACACAAGCAGTCGCAGAGTGTGAATGAGATCTCTCGGGAGGTGTGCACACAGAGGCATCCGTCCATCCCATCCAGCACTCCGTCTCCAACAGCGACCAGCCAAATACCCTGCGGAGGTCACCAGCAGCACGTGAGGGATAGCTTTATCCTGCCCTCCCCCTAACATCTAGTAATTGGTGATACACTGCCTTTGAACATGGAAGATCCATTATTTAGACTGCTGTCAAAGCCCACTGATTGACCATGCTTGGATTTGACTAATCTATTTCAAAGCTGCTTATGTCAGTAACTAAGACAGCTTCCTATATAGTTATAACTTTCATAGGTCAGTTGTGCATTACCTGAAAATGTATTTCCTTTTCTTTAACCTGGAGTTTTTCCCCTAAGCTTTAATTGGATAATCCTGAAACTTTTTTTGTTTTAGGGATTTAACTACTGCTTCTGAGATGGAGTAATTATAATTATTTCAAACGTTGGGCTGGTGCACCATAGCTATAGCATGATACTTGAACTGAATTGCCTTTCATACCTGCTGACATTTTTGTCTCACTCTCGATTATAGGGGTGGGCAAACGGTGGCTCTCCAGATGTCCATAGCCTATAATGCTGGCAGGGGAATTATAGTTCATGGGAATTATAGTTCATGGACATCTGGAGAGCTATAGTTCATTATAGTTCATGGACATCTGGAGAGTCACAGTTTGGCCACCTTTGCAATAGAAAGTAAAGTTTCAGAAGGTCGCCTTGTTAGTCTGCTGTAGAAATGCTGAATCCGAGTAAGGTAGGACCTTAGAGAACAACAAGATTTTGGGGAGTATGAGTTTTAGAGAGTCAGATAAAGGGAACTTTGAGTCTCAAAAACTCATAACCTGAAAGCTCTTTAAGGTATCTCTGTAGTAAAATCTGTGAGAAAGCCACAATGTTCTTCTAGGGTAGCTATAATCTATTTAGATCTTCTGAACATATAGGGATTTTTATTCCCTTTTTTATTTGTTTTTTTATGATTTTCATCTGGGGTCTAGATTAAGTTGGTGGTGCAACAAAAAACCTTATACTGAAATGTGGCACCTAAACAAAAGTGCATAACTCCTTAGAAGGTTCCAGCATCCATACCTAACAATGAGAGAAAATCTGTAGGTGTAGGACAGAGCCTACTGCGATATTCACAGGCATGGAAACACTAGAGTAACACATACCCGTCTTTTCAGTTTGAGAGGAGCCATTTGCCTCCTCTCCATTTTCCCTCCCATGTTCTTAACAGCACAAAACTTCACAGTGGTAAATGTTGAATGGAGCTCAGTGGAAACTTCATAGTGCAAGGAGATTGCTGTGTACTACTGATGCTATTCTTATGGATTTTGTCCCTTGCCTGTTGCCAAGTCACCCAATCTGCATTGAGTCCTATTTGAGATTTTATCACCTTGGAACAATTTGGTGTCACCTGCAAACACACTGGATCACAGAAGACTTCGGGTTATTTAGAAATGTATAAAGCCACCCTAAATAATACCACATTTCTAAGAAAGGGAAGGAACTGCCATCCCCCAACCCTCTTTTGGGAGGCTACTCCAGGGACATTGAGCAGTCATTGAAAAAAACCTGAGTCTGAACTGTGGCAGAATGTGCCTTAGACCAGGGGTAGTCTACCTGTGGTCCTCCAGATGTTCTTGGACTACAATTCCCATGAGCCCCTGCCAGCAAACGCTGACAGGGGCTCATGGGAATTGTAGTCCATGAACATCTGGAGGACCACAGGTTGACTACCCTGCCTTAGACAACAGAGGAACTGATAACAGCCCTTGGTGGGAAGATTGGAGCTGCCACTCAGGGATGTTTACCTCACAGACGCCATTGCTCCAGGCTGCAGCCTGCTTGTTGAGCCAGACAGGTTGCCCTGCCTCTTCCTCCTCAGTGCAGGGGAGAATTTGGCTGGGTGCACCTCATCTGCCCTTGATTCGTGCTCCCACATGGGAGTCAAGACAGGGAGGTTCTTCCACACTGTTGGGTGGCAAGGACTTGGCATTCTTAAAAATAAAAAAATGCCCCAGGTAGCTCCATGGCACTGTACAGCACTGTAGAGCCACCTGAGGCATTTTTTGTCCTTTCTGGGACACCATAGTCAGGGGAGGAGCCAGGACAGGACAGCCCAACTCTTCCCCTGCCACATGGGCCTGCCCTGACATAGGTCCCATTACCCTCTGGGGCAAAAAAGGGAATGTGGATATATCCATGTTTCCTTGCCATGGAGCAACAGAGGGCCTTAGTCAGGCCACTCCTAGGATGGCCCTGCCTCAGTGTCAATGTTGAGCAGAGCTGGGAATTTGCCCCGCCCCTCCCACTGGACAGAAACCAGTGCAGAAAAGGTTAAGGACATGCTATGAGGGGTAATCCTTCAAGTATGTGGTTCCCAGGTCATGAAGGGCTTTAGATCTTGGATCATCAGGAGAACTTTGATTTTTTTTCTGGCAGTACCCAGCACAAAGGGTAACTAGTATTAGAATGGCATTGAGGACACACTTGCTCTGTCATAAGTTGGTTCACATCAGCACCAGTAGCTTGATGGGTTTCGACTGCAATGTTTACATTGTCTTCCCTGCTTTTGCATTGGGAGTCCTGCACTTAATAGTGTTAATGCTATACCAGCAACAGAGAAAAAGACAGCCCTAACCAGTGACTTGATAACAACTTAGCCAAACCCACATGGAGGAAATGGCAGAGTTTATTTCAGCAAAATAGATTTCTATGGTGTGTGTGTGTGTGGGGGGGAGAAACCCTGTTTGACAGGAAGCCTGACTAACCCATCCATCCTGAGTGGCACATATCTATCACATTCCAAATAAAGTCATGCAGTTTAGAGTAAGACAGAGAAAATCCCTCCAGCCTAACAAAATTAACCAGCCATGCTATATCTCTGTCTCTGGTCCAACTTCCACGTATCTTTCATCTACATCTCTCTTTGAATACCTATGGTTGAGATCACTCTTAAACTCTGCTTGGGTGCCTTTAGCAAACCTGTACCACTTTGTCCAGTTCACTCTCCAGCTATATTTTAAACAGGGATTGCTGCCTTTGAAAAGAAAGGTGATTACTTCTAGCCATCTGAGTTCTATTCCAAGTTTGCCGTGGAGGCAGGGGGATGCCTCTGCGAGGTAAACATTCAGAGTAGAAAGGGACTTTAAATTCACTCCTACCAAGGAACGTGTGGCTTCCCGAGCTACGGCTCCTATTCTGGCAGAAAATGAGCTCAGTACATGAGGCTTAGAGACTGTTTGCCAATTGCAGGTGCTGAGCAATGAAGCATTTGGCCCTATCAAAAATATCATGACGCTCGAAGCCAGCTTGGCTTTGCCTTCCACATTCTTCTTCCCTCTCAAAGGGATAACATTCTGTCTCCTACAGATTGGAAGGAAGTATTGATCTGAAAGGAGCAGTAATTGAAAGCATCACATATAGTTACACTGCAGAAGGAGCCGCCAAGGACAGTCCTGTCTTAGCACCAAGGATAGCGATTTTATTTTATTTTTTATTAGGGGCCTACCGTTTTTGCTGGTGCTGTACAGAGATGAAAACAAAAGCCAACTGGCTTTGATAATCTCATTTCGCTTTTTATTCCATATTGGAATAGACAAAGATATCTGTTTTGTCTTGTACATAATATAACTTGGATCACTGAGGAGTTACATAGCATCGCTGTTTCAAGAATTGTCAAACAAGAGGGATTCTACTCCAGTCGCATAGAAACATGCAAGTATGCTTTAGTGCCACCTAGCTCACCATCCTTGTAATTAACATCACTAAATATCTGCCAGCTATTATATACCCAAAGGCTCCTCTTAAAGTGGAACTTCTGCCCGTTCCTTTGAAAGCCTCCCCCCCCAAAAAAAACCTCTCAATAACTTATAATAGAGCAAACACGTTATTAAAAATACAAATGATAAACATGAACTGAATCAAGGCTGCATACAAGCATTTAGCCTTGATTTCATGAGTATTTGATTTTAATTTTACAATAATAATTCATTTCTGCTCAAGGAACCCTTTCAAGACAAAACATTCAGTCATTTAGAAACATGCCAGAGTACATCTATACAGGCTAGAATGTTAACAAAGGATGGGGGCTTTGTGGTTATTGCATTGTGTGCATTTAGTTTCATGTTAACTGTGTGTGTATGTCTCTGTGTGTATATTTATAATTTTATAGCCACTGCACATAAATACACTTAAGTAGGCCTCCCCTCTCTGCTCTCCATTTCCCCTCCCATTTTTTCCCTTTCCTCTCCTCTTTTTCTTCTTAAGGGGGCATATAGGGGTTCATAGGTGGGGTGCTGTTGCTGGGAACAGAAGGGGAATTGTACTGGATGTTTTAATATTTTAATGTTTTTATGTGCCTATCACATTTTTAATATTATGTTTCATTGCTATTATGTAAACCGCCCTGAGTTTGCTCATGGGGAAGGGTGGTATAAAAGACCAATAACACACAAACAAACAAAGAAAGAAACAAACATGAATGAATGAATCTTCTTTTACTTCAGCAAATTGATGTTAGTGGGATTGGCATGCATGTGAATGTATTGACAAGAGAGTAAATGGTTTTGTGTAGCTGAAAGCCCAGAGACATACAAAACAGCATTTATCTTGCAGCATTACATTCCCAGAAAGACTTTAATCAGGGATCGTATGCAGTGATGTTGGATTATCTAATATCAGAGGAACTGGGGATGCTGTCATTGCCTGATGCAATTTGGAGGACAAAACTTCTTTTGGAATCTAGGAAGACCACAGTGTTATATCCATTTAAGCCTATTGATTCCAACTGTCTTAAGCATGCAAAACTCTGTGCTGGATTCCAGCCTGGCCTTACAAAGTCTGTGACCCATAAATACAAACAATAAATAGCTGAACAGCATGATTCAGGTCCAGTGGCAACTTAGAGACAAACAAGATTTGGGGGTTATATGTAGCTGGATACTTTTAGGGCTTAGAGAATCCTGGACAGTGATTTTTTTGTCTTTTGTCTGTTTCAGCTTGGTTCACAATTATAATATTAATACCCATTGTTCCCTGGAATACATGTGGTCAGCCAGCTTCTGCACCTGATGCTATAGTAAGTATACAAATGAAGTCTAATTTGCAGTGCAGTCCTAAATAGGGCTGCATCGTTCTAAACTCATTGATTCTAAAGCAGCCTTTTTCAACGTTTTAACTGCGGAGGAGCCCCTGAAATAAATGTTCAGGCCTTGAGGACCCCCAGATGGCCACGCCTCCCTTCCACATGCCCCAGAAGTGATGTCACTGGATGTGATATCACCAATCACACCCTTCACCTTCCTTGCACTCCCTCCCCTTGCCTTTACTACTACTACAGCAGCTCCGGCTCATGTTGGATTGAAAGAATGGCAGGAGCTGAGAAGGCAGCCCAGACCACCTGTACCGTGACCCAACTAACTCCCTCCCTTTGATTTTCACACCTATGGCCCTCTGGGTGGAGACATCCAGTTCCCTAGCTTGTGCCAAGTCCATTACAGTAAGAGGATCCTACAGCCATCTTACCACTTGATTGAACAAAGTTTGAAGTCTTCCTTTAACCTACTTTCCTCCCATTTAAGTGGCTCTTCCATTGGAAGAAGCCAGCATGGTATAGTGGATAGAGTACTGGACTAGGATCCCGAGGGTCCTGGTATGAATATCAAGTTCTATCATGGTAGCTCTTATAAACTCTTTTTATATGTTATTTAAACATGCCTATACAGATAATGGCTTGAGGTATAATAATTTCTACAAAGACTGTTGGCCAAAGTCTTTTACTTCAATTTATTGCTTGAAGTGTTCACAGGAAAATCAAAATGATTATTTCTGTCAATATGACTTTTCTCAATTGATAATTCAAATACAACAAAATTTTTCATACACTCAAAAAGAGCTTTCCAAAGTACAGAGAAAGTTTTATTTCAGCTTAGTCTACATCTATCCCTCAGGCTTCTGTGACTATCAAGCTGATATTCTAAGCAACTGAGCCCCAACAGGGGAGAAAGGTGGAATATAAATAAATAAATAAATAAATGCAGATGCATGTTCTTAAGTTGGAAAAAGGCTCCTTGGAGGATGGGTGGATCCATCCCTGTAGAACGGTATAACTGTGGTTAGGATTTTACAGCTTGTTACTTAGATATGAGGCTTGAACTAAAATTGGTAGAATGATTGGCTGCAGGGTTACCTCAGGTAGGCCAAAGCTGGACAGGTGTGGAAAGCCCCTGTGTTGCAGCCTCCATCTTGGACTTCATGACTTGAAGGAAGAAAGCAGTGACACAATAAAGCAGCCACACACTTTGAGTGTGTAGCAGAAAACAGCTATGAAAATTTTAAAGTAAAAATTTAGACAAATGAAAGCGAAACCTGCCTTGTTGACCTTCTCCATCTCTACTCAATAACGTTATAAGGTACTTGAAGTGATCTTGTATTCCATTATTACTTTCCATATTCCCTCGTTAAACATTTTTTGCACCAAAATAGCTTACCAGTTAGAGAAATGGAATCACATTTGTTGAAAAGGACTTTGTACCAGACCAGCCAAAATGGATTTGAAATTTGGCTGGGACACAGAGCATGGCCTTTTGACTTCCTTCTCAAAAAGATTACAACCAAATATGTAGACAGGAATTGAAGACTGTCAAGCTTCTCAGACTGAATAAATATGGACCTGGTATGGACAGATCCCCACAACAACCTCACAGCTTGTGGTCTTTTGTTTTGTTGTTGTTGTGCTTGTAATAACTTCCTTTCAGGATAACTCTGTCTTCTGATTTGTGCAGTGTAAACAAATCTTGTCCATAAACTACACTAATGCAGGCTGGCAAGCTAGCAATTTCTGCTCAAACAGCTCACCTGCTTTCCATAAAGTGAGCATGCTAGATGCCTGAATAATCTTATACCTGAGAGAAATAAGGGTCACTCAAAGCTTTCACTTCCTTTTCACATAACATGTTTGGTGCGGTCATACAAGCTGTTTTTGGTGAGTCAGTTCCACATCACTTCAAAATTGAACTATGTTCATTTCATCCACTAGAAACAAAGTGATACACTTAGGAATTTATAGATGCTCTGGGGGCCCAGTCCTGCTCCAAACTGCAGCATGGTGGGAAGGAAGGTCGTCTCTCTCCCCCCTGCACCATTTTCAAGAGTGCAACCTAATTGTAAAGAGGACAGTTAAAAGGTTGGTGAAAATGGGAGTAGTATAGTGGAACCCTGATCTACATCAGGCTAGCCAGATATCAGAAGCTAAGCAGGGTCAGCTCTGGTTAGTATTTATATGTAAGATCACCAAGGAATGCCAGATTCAGGTGGCTAGCCATGTTGATCTGAAGCAGCAGAACAGAGTTTGAGCCCAGTAGAACCTTTAAGATAAAGTTTTATTTAATGTTTAAGCCAGGGGTAGTCAAACTACCTTAGCGAATGCTGGCAGGGGCTCATGGGAATTGTAGTCCATGGACATCCGGAGGGTCGCAGTTTGACTACCCCTGGTTTAAGTTATCATGTGCATGCATCTGAACTTGAAAACCCTATGGGGTTGCCATATTGGCTGCAACTTAAGAGAAAAAACATTCTAACGTTTTATAAATACATAGTATTTGGAAATGCTGAGTTCATAAAATGAAATGTTGCCATAGGAATATTCTGTGATCTAGGTACTTTAGTTTTCAAGTTTTACTTCAGCAGTAGCAGTAATGCAACATTTAAGGAGAGAGGTGGATCAGGGCCCCTTAACACATTACAAACTATTTGTGTTTGTGGTTATCTTCTCACAATCTGGGGGAAGTCAGTACATATAACAGTTGAGTTACAGTACACAGGCAAACCATGGCTCTCTGGGGCTATTTCAAATCAGGAAAAAGGTATGTAGGAAGGCTTAAGTCTTTTCGGTGCCACAGTCCTGATCCAAATTGGGACTGTGTATACCTGAGTTTAAAACTGAGTTTAAAACTGTGTAAAATTGAGTTCGTAGTTTGGAGCTCCCATATCCCATCTGTCACTTGGGGGACATGTGGACTCTATGACATGAAAATCAGCCCTCAGTTTCCTGTGTTTTAATCTCTAAAGAGCAGTTGCCAGAGCCTATAATACTGAGCTAGATGGACCACTGGACTAATTCAACAGCATAAGGTAGCTTAATAAAATCTGTTACTTTTCTTGACCAATGGTAATTTTGAGCACCTGTGATAAACGAACTAAAGGGTTGCTTGGGCTTTGGGGATATGGCAACAAATCCTGAACTTGTTCCTCTAGTACCCATATATTTGAGCTAGTCATATCATCTCCCCCCCCCCCGCTCCACCCCAGTCCTCTCATTCCTAAAAGTAAAGCTGCCTAATATTAAGTGGGTATTAATTTAAATGAAGAATGACTTAATACTTAGTTAATCTAAGGAAATATCCACCCTTTGGAAAATTGTTATATAGGTTTCATGACAGTGATTACTCCTCCTTTTGCACTGCAAATGAGAACTTAAAAATCAAAGCACAGCAAAATGTAGTGGGATCACGGAGGGTTCCCGTGGTCACATTTCAAAATGCAGTGCATCTTTCCCCATCAGCACACAGACACATGGAGGCACTAATGCACATGTGCCCTTGCTGACGCAGGCCCATAACACGCTTCGTTCGCAGCAACCTCAAAAAGCAATTTTTCCTCAGCATCAAGAAAGTTCCCCTTTCCACTTAAATGCTTTTCTGATTCATTTTACTTTATTTTTTTTATTTATTTCTTTCTCTGCTGTATCCTTTTCAATCTGGAAAAGTGACTTGGCCTCTTCTCCCGCCATCTATTTTCCTCCTGCCACTATTCAGTTTAGGCATGAAACACAGAACTAGATTGAAAGCATTCAATGGCCATTCAATCGGAGAAGAAAAGAGCCCCTCAGAGCTTTATTAGATATGAAGATCCACAATAAAAATCAATTTCTGCCTCTTTATGCAGTTTAAATGACAAAGCACCCACCCATTCTGCAGCCATTGTGCCTCGGAAATGTAATTCAGTGGTGGAGCCGGGACCAGAGCACCACGGACTCCCTGACCTGCGCTGACAGATTCCAATATGATACAGACCTTCTCAGATAATGACAGCCACTTCATCTCGCTGTAGGGAAAAAAAGTTATCTGATATCTTTGAGGGTTAAAAGGCTATGTGGGCAGCATTTTTAATAGTCCTCTAAATCAGCATCCTAAAAAATACCACTTTTTCCTTCCTACATCTAGTTTGCTCTGCCAAGCCTCTCTTTTTCCTTTTAGTACTGCATCCTTCGGCCTGTTTTTGTCTTCTATACACAGGCAGCATAAAACCCCTCCAAACAGGCACACGGTTGAAAGAATGGGGGGAATGGGGAACTAGGACATACCTCCTTTTTCTATCCAGCACCTGGCCAGGAAAGAGCCCACGGGGATGCTTCTATTGATGCATTTATATCCTGCCCTTTCCTATGGGCTCAACGCAGCTGATAGCAAATGCTCTATGTCTAAAAGTCTCACAGTCTAAATAGTAAAATTTGATATTTTGAGGACAAAAGGAAGGCAAAATAAAGTAAACCCCTGACATTTTATCAGCATTTTAGCCCATTGCAAAGTAAAGAGTTCTTACAATGCATGTTCTGCTAAGAGAGTGTAGCTTGCCTAAATCATCCAAACACATTAATTGCCTTCTTCATGGAGCTCCTGTCCATTTGTCATAGCAGAGCAGCATTGCCAGGGCAGATGGCTCAGTTACACCACTACAGAATCTGAAGCTCATCTGGCTTAGTCTCCATTGCATCAGCTGATCTTGTTGGACACACCAGTTTTTGTACTGACCACCAGTCCTCAAGAGTGTCAAAGCACAAAGGGTCCTGTAGTAACCTGTCAGTTGTGTGGGGTTTTTGTGTTTGTGTGTGGGGGGGTATCATATAGCCTGATCTGCATATCAAGCACAATAAGGTGGTAGAATTCTGGGATGGAAAAAATGGGCTGTCCTATTCCAGACTGCAAGTATGGAGAGTCACACTGTGGTTGAGGTCTAAATCACATGATCTGCTGGCCTCCCAGTTCAGATCCACCAACCAACTCAAATGGCCATCTTCATGATCCCCTCTCTTTCTCATGATAGAAGAGCAGAGAATTAGTTTAATGCTTGTTTTAATACTTATGATGGAAATAAATGTAACTATAATAATAATGTTAAAATGGTCTGCAAAATACAATATTAACATGTTGAGAATTAAGGTTATCATCTATTGATTTACAAGAACATGGCAGCCAATGAAATGGTTGCAAGAACATGGAAATGTTGTGTGTGATGTCATGTGCCTGATTCAGCTAGACATTATGGGCTGATGCAGGAAAGAAATGTAGCTTTGTAGCAGCCATTCATTTCAGATTAACATCTGGTTTGATGACATCTGGTATATCACTACATTCTATGGGTATTATAGACAATGCTGAAGGTTTGTGAAAGATACTACAAACTATAACTGCAATCTAGCTGGAGAAGCCCAGGTTCAGATCTCCATTCAGTATAAAAGTTCACTCATCATAAAATGAGGAGTGGGTGGGGAAAGATTTATTTCTGAAGACATATAAAAGAGCTCCCCAGTATCTATGCCCACTGTGTATTCACTAAATTTAACCTCTCTTTTATACACAATGTGAAATGTATGGCGGCAAACGCCAGCAAATACCTGAATTTGCTTTGCAAAAATCCCTCTTTTCCATTTAGCCAGTTTCACATGATTGGTGTGTAGCTCATGTACTGTTCTCAAATGTACAAACAAATAATGTAATCACATGTAACGTGGGGAATTAGCTGCATTTAGCCTATATTCCTACCTATATTCCTTCTCTAAGTGTGTGTTAACCTCAGGACTGATAGGTACCTGTCTAACTTTTGCTGTAAGCCTTTTCCAGTGCTGAAGTCTTCTGTGAAAATGAAAACCTTTTAGGTCCTCAGGTCCAACAGCACTCAGGGAACAGGTATTAGAAACAGATATTGCCCTGGGGGCATGATAGGAATCAAATATTAAGGGCAATCCCATACACTGGGTAGTATCCAGCAACATATAAGCAAAAATATAAACCATTTTTTTACAATTCTGCTAGTACATAATCTTGTGCAATGTCTTTCACTTTCCTGCCTATATATCTGAGTACCCAAAAATTGGTTGCACAAGAACTTCCTTGTGCAAGTGCAAATGAAAGGAGGGGATACAATGTCTGATTTAGTGCAAGTGGCTGATGTGGTCTTTTGCTTGTAATTTTGCTTGTACAAGAACTTTGGCACAAGTGGAAATTTTGTGCTGGATCTAACCCACAGAAAGCACCTCTATTTAGGAAACAGCACAAAATCTATAAACTTTCAATAATTTTTTCTACTTGTTTTTTTTTTCTGGGCCAGCCTGACAGAATGTGAACTCCAATATAAACAATTAAATTTAAAAAGAGCAATGTGTTCATTCATATTTTTATTTTACTTCTCTGCCTTTTCCTATTAGACTATACAATTTTGTATGGCATAAAATGCATGATTGTATAGGTGTAAGATCACAGTACAAGACAAACTTTTATGCTTTTGGTTTCTCCCCTTCATTCTATCAGTTTCTTATGCAAAGGTGAAAAACATATAAAATCAGAAAGAAATATCTGTCTCCCTAATTTAAAAAAAACTTCATGAAGCAGGTCAGTTCTCTGGCAATTTTTATGGCAACCTACAAATTTCCTTTTTGTCAGCCTGAAATGAAATGTTTCTGAGTTGAAATGCTGTAATGCTGTTGGCTGTAATGCTCACTCTTCTTTCCTCCTGTATTTTGGCACAACCGGAGTTCAAAAGGAAGATATGTGAAAGGTGTTTGTATTAACAAGAGTAGAATTGTGAGACAAGCCCATAAGTATAGCTATTGCTTGAAGTTTAGCTTGACAGGAAAGGGGGATGCAGATATTTCACCAACCCAAATGTGTACATATGGAGAATTCTATGGCCAGATTCCCACATCAGGCTTAAATCAAATCTACATTGGCTGAGCATTTACACCTAGGTTTGTAGTCCAAAACAGCACATGAATATTTAGACAGATTTTATTGTGCCCTTGCTCATAATAAAACAAAAATATTATACTTAAAACTACAAGCATTTAAGAAAAATGTCTTAGTTTAAGGGGAAAAAATTGGTCTGTGGTCAAAACCCATGACTTGCTATCCTGTAAGTCAGTGTGTTACTTACTGAATATCAGGGTGCATTGCCATGCCATAAGAAGGATATATAAAATTAAGCCACCCTGTTGGATGTATCCACAACTCTGTGCCCTAAGGTGAAGGGACCTTCCTCACAGCAGTGATACCTTCTCTCTGATGAAATGAGAGCAACCCAAGAGAGGATCGAAATTACCTGGCACAGTACATCCTACAACCAACATATCATTATTGTCCAGAAAGTGTATCCCTGACTGAATGGGCAAATGGAAGGGGAAAATGGCAAGAGGCAGTATCAACCAAAACTATCCCAAAGCTGTAAGAGAAAACTTGCCTATGTTCTGGGTGCTGATTGAGAAAATACACATAAGTTTTGCATGTCAAGCTTCTCATCTGAATCCAGGAAAAGTCTGTGTTCCAACTATCAAACGTTTCGGAAACACTATCAAGAGGTATTTCCTACCAGCTTCCACCCACTATTGTACCATGACAGCATCACATATCCTGCTGGCTTACGACCAATTCAAAGAGACTGTTTGATGTTGGTGTTAGATATGTCCCACAAATAATTACCATAAGGATATCCATGTGGTTTAAATCTAAGGGCACAATTAGAACAGATTCTGAGAGATCCATGAACGAATCTCCTACTATCGTTAATTGTATGGCTGCAGATGCCTAGACCTCCACCATGCCCACTGCATTTTAAAAAAATTAAAGAGACTGGGTGATCTGATTATGGATTTCCCATGTCTTCTTTCATTGTGACCTCAGCCACAATGGAAGTTCAATCCCCAGGACTGGGCAACCATCTTCTTTTGAACAGGCGACTCACATATTCCAGGTTAAACACTGCAGGGCTTTCAGTTGAGCTATCCAACATGCAGATCTGATGTTTACTCTGTCCTTGTAAATGAGTTTTCTAATATCCTTTGCTCTCCCCTATCCCCTGCTTCCCAGGCCCCTAAAGAGATGAAGTGGGGAGTCTTTATTTATTTAGACTGCTTTACTGCCTGATCAGAATTACCTGTCTGGAACGTGGATTTGAATAGCACCTTATCTGGGGTCTCTTTCTAGTGGAAGAAACTGGGGGCCCTTACATTGCTTTAATTAGACTGGGAGGGGGAAACTGAGAATGGATTGAGCAGCAAAGTTAAAATATTTTTTTTAAACTTTAAAAACTACAATGCGAATCAAGAGGAAAATGATGGTTTTACTCTTTTGCCTTCAAGTAAAATAGCTTTTATCTTCCTTCCCCCTCCCCCACAACAGCATCCTCTACCTAGATAATGCATTTGGTTAGATTTATTTGCTCAGCCCAGAAAACTTGACACTAAGGGGATTATTTAGTTTTAGATTCGCTGTAGTCCATAGTAATAGCCAACAGGGAAAGGAATGAAGCAGCGATATTAGCAGGGAGATGGGAGGGAAGCGTGGATGAAGGAGGGGGTGGCAAAGACTGCAGCTAAGCAAAACTGCTTGCATAAACACCATTAAGAAGATTTAGACATTGCTTTCCTTATCATCAGCACTCCTGGAAGAAATAAAAAAGAGAGGGAGAGAGAGAGAGAGAGAGAGAAAGCAAAAAGGAAAGGGGACACAGCCCGACTTGCTGTGTATGCGTTTCCATCAAGATTCAATAGGAAATAAAACTAGCCCAGGGTCCAACTGCAGCATTTCTGCCGAGCTCTGTTGAGTTGCTTCATCATGGTCCAAAGGAGACATTTGTTCCACATGTTAGAGGAGGCAGAAGTCAGTACCAAGAGACGAAAGCGCCTGGTTTCAGAGCATTCGCTGGATACGATAAAATTAGGTCACTTTAGAATGGCCAAAGAGCACATTTGCATTTAAGTCTGGTGCAGCCACTATTGTTAAAGACATGGGTTTCCCCCATGTCCTTTGGAGTAGCGATCCCCAACCTGTGGGCCGCGGACCACATGTGGTCCTTAGACTAATTGGAGGTGGGCCCCGAAGGACACCTTCTTTCCCCCCCCGCCCCTTTACTTTATCCCCCCCAGCCCTTTACAACACACTTCATTGTTGTGGCGTGTCTGTATCTTATTTTGAAGGGATGTTTAAACATTACCATAGCAATCAGAGAGTGCTAGGGCAGTGATTGAGAGTAGAGGAGTAAACTACCCCCCACCACCACCACCGGGCCTCAGTAAAAGGCGTTGAGTGGTCCCCGGTGAGTGGTCCCCGGCATTGAATGGTCCCCGGTGATAAAAAGGTTGGAGACCACTGCTTTGGAGGACAATGCATTCTCTGGGGAAATGAGGATGCAATTGATACAAAGGTCCCACTGGTTGCATAAATGGTGGACCAACTTTGAGCAAAGCTGGCTTTGATCCAGGTCCCTCTGATGTCACAAGGAAGATTTGGGAATACTGTGTCATAAATGCCTAGGAATGGCAGATGTTGAAGAAAGATGGGAAACCAATTGCAAGGAATGGAAGAATGAAATTTGGGGCTGAAATACCAAATCTGCTCCTGTACAGAGCAGCCTCCTTGCTTGTCCTGCTTCTGCCAGAGATGCTTTGTCTGATCTAAGCAGTTCATATGATGAAAGTAAGCTACAGAAGACTCTATTATAGTTTAAGATATATAATCCATCTTGAGAAAGAGAGAGAGAGAGAGAACAAGCATAGGGTCTGGATGAATAACTGTGAAGATTTAATCGGGAATCTTTTTCCTGTTCTTTTCACCTTATGTTCTTAATGCATTCTTTCATTTCTTCATATGAAGCCCATTGTATGCTCATGATCCACAATAAAAAGGAGAAAATATCCTGACCCAAGTAAAGACCCCACCCCAAAGGGTCAAAATAAGGAAAATGTGTTCAAGCCTATGTAGGGTAAAATGTGTTGTAAAATTGAATATTAATATTTGTTAAAATTAAAAACAAAAGGCTTAAAAATATAGCCTCATTAAAATTCAAGTGTACATTCATACTAATGCCAACACTGACCAGACACATTTCAGCATCACTGCCTTTATCAATGGTCAGGCATAAATAAATGAAGCAGCATACATAAAATACAGGAACAGATATGTTAAATATATAGATGGCTCCCTTACATACAGTGATATAACTGTGTAGGACACTAAGGACCTTAATTGATTCTATGGATCAGAAGACCAGATAAAATTCTTTGTGGTCTCTTATGTTTCTAAAGCAGGTGGTGGTCCAAATGAGCACTTCCAGTGTCTAATGTGTCCTATAGGTGTCCCTTTCTCCAAAGCATGACACTTCCCACATTGTCACTGTCTCTCTTCCTTCCCTCTCGTAGCTACGTAGAGAAAGTGGAAAAGCTCAGTACCTACCTTGCCTCTGTTTTTTCCAGAAGAATATGGACACAACTAGGGATAGTAGTCGGCAAGGGTGGCAGATTGGGTGGCAGACTGACATGGAGAGAGAGGTTGTCAAGAGGCACGTGGATGCACTGGATGAGTTCAAATCTCCTGGGCTGGATGGTGTGCTCAAAGAATTTTCTGGTGGCACCTTTGTTCATCATCTTCATGACTTCATAACTGGAGAGCGAATTTTATCCCAATATTCAAATAAGGGAGAAGATGACCCAGGAAACTCCTACCTCTGTCGCAGGAATGGTAATGGAAGGGATGTTAAAGGGGGTGATTTGCAAACATCTGAAGGTCAATTTGTTGGTCAGCACAGATTTGTTTCCCACAGGTCTTGCCAGACCAACCTGGTTTTCTTCTTTGACCAAATGATGTGCTTACTAGAGGTTGTTTACCTGGATTTTACCTGTAGAGCCAGTTTGGTGTAGTGGTTAGGAGTGCAAACTTCTAATCTGGCATGCCGGGTTCAATTCTGCACTCCCCCACATGCAGCCAGCTGGGTGACCTTGGGCTCGCCACAGCACTGATAAAACTGTTCTGATTGAGCAGTGATATCAGGGCTCTCTCAGCCTCACCCACCTCACAGGGTGTCTGTTGTGGGGAGAGGGAAGGGAAGGGGACTGTAAGCCGCTTTGATTCTCCTTCGGGAGAGAAAAGCGGCATATAAGAACCAACTCTTCTTGGTTGAGGCTGAGAGAGCCCTGATATCACTGCCCGGTCAGAACAGTTTTATCAGTGCCGTGGCGAGCCCAAGGTCACCCAGCTGGTTGCATGTGGGGGAGTGCAGAATCGAACCCGGCATGCCAGATTAGAAGTCCGCACTCCTAACCACTACACCAAACTGGCTCTCCTGGATAGCTCCTTTTCATGGATGCTTTATGCTGATCCTGCTTCGAGAGGGGGTTGGAGTAGATGGCCTGTGATTCTATGACTCTGTCTGACAGAGACCTCAGACACCACACTAAGGTCTAAGAAAAATAGTCTATTTTTGCCATGAACTCCCTGTTGATCTTTGGACAAATCACTGCAATCTGTTGTATACAACATTTTCTGGTTAGAACAGTGGTCCTCAACCTTTTTATCACCAGAGACCGGTCAAGACAATTTTACTGAGGCCCGGGGGGGGGTAGTCTTTTGCTGAGGGACGTTGTCACCACCTGAGCCCCTGCTCCACTTGCTTTCCCACCGGTGCCCCTGACTTCCCACCACCCACTGGGGGGTCCTGCCAGCAGCAGCTGTGCAGTGCCACGCTGAGGGGGAGCCCCAGTCATGGCAGCCACTGGAGAGCACCAAAGGCGAGCCGGCAGCAGAGTGGAAGGGCAGCCCCCAAGGCAGCAGCCAGGGAGGAGGATGAGGAGGAGCCATGGCCTGGTACCGACTGATCCATGGACTGGTCCCGGTCCCCGGACCAGGGGTTGGGGACCACTGTGTTAGAAACAAAGTTTCTGTGCTTCCGCTTTAGAGTCTGAACACCAGGATCAATACTTGCAAGTTAACATGGTAAAGTAGTTTGGGATATATTCATGGGCCATGAGTCTCTCTGGAGGGCAGATCCTCATCTTGCTTTAGGATGCTTAGGGCTAATCCTGCATTGAGTAGGGGTTTGGACTAGATGGCCTGTATGGCCCCTTCCAACTCCATGATTCTATGATTCTATCTAAAAATGAGGATGTTGTCTGTCTTATTCTACTGATTCTGCTGTGTATAAGTGTGGCTTTTAGCATAAGGAAACCATGCATTTGGAGCATATGTCATTATTTTCTCCTTTTATTTATGCAGTCTTAGGATGAGAGACCCTTAGCTGGGGGCCTGGAGATATATAACCCTGCGAAACATCAAAACAATGAATGAAGTTCTTTTGCAATCTGCACTTCCTTTCAACAAGCCATGACAGTTAACAGGAAGCTGTATGTGTGGAGCCTCTGCTGTGTTAACTGTCCCACATGACTGCTGCACAGATGTTATTAGTAATAGGAGGAAACAAATGCCCTTAAAACTTCCTGCTTTTTTGCCCATGCAGGAGTGAAGCTCTGATTGATCTCTTGAGATCCAAGAATAAGGCCAAGTCTAAAGGCAAAAGGAGAGGCAAAGAAATCAAAGTGGACCATTAGGAAGAATGGTTATCTAGGAAGTATGCCTTAGGCAAAGAGTTAATCCAGGCCTGGGAAGACATCACTGCTAGTTAAAGGCCTTTAATGGCCTAAGCCCTATGATAATTAGGCCTGCCCTGGAGGGAGCTCATAGTGAGCCACTCCAGCTTGAAATGGAGCTTGATCCACTGCTGCGGCCCTAATCCGCTGCACACAATGGAAGCTGAACTAATTCACTGAGTAAACACTTTCTCCTGTTACTTACAAGCTGTCTTCTTTCAGCCCTGTACCAAATAGATTCACTTTCAAGGCTTGGGGAGGGGGAAAACCCACTGATCTTAGTTGAAATGCATTTTAAGTTGAATCTCAAGTTGAATCTTCAAACATATACAGTAGACTATCTGCTGTAGTTCCCAACAGCCTTTTATTTTAATTTGTTTGATTGCTATAAACAGGGGGGGGGGAAGCATTTCCATTTCAGACTTCCCATTTTTCTTTGAAGAGGCACCTGTTTGGGGATGCTGGTATTGGCCAGTATGAATCATCCAGAAAAATGTCTTACAAATTACTTATTTATTTATTTAAAACATTTGTGAGCCGCCTTTCTCCCATGTGGAACTCAACAACATAAATGAAACAATATGAAAAAACAACAATAAAACAACAATGATAAAACCCATAAAAGTCACAACGCCAATTTGAGTTGCCAGCATAAAAGCTAAATCAATTTAAAAAATAAATCCTAAAAATTTCTTTGACTGCCTCTGACTGAACCTGGAATGGTTGCAGTGGACACACCAGACAGAGCTGGGCGAAAGGACTCTGAATGACTGCAGCCACCTGTCAAGCAGCACTCCCAAGATGTGCACCTGGCTTTTCAAGGGGGTGTATAACTCCATCCAAGAGAGGGGAGAACTGAAGTCCCTGGTATGCCATTCTGCTAACCCAAAGAACCTCTGACTTTTCAGGATTTAAGTTTCAGCTTGTTCACCTTCATCCACCCCATTACTAATTCCAAGCATCAGTTCAGAACATCAATGGCATCCTTGGAATTAGCTGGGGGGGGGGGAGGTAGAGCTGGGTATTATCTGCATATTGGTGACATCACAGCCCATGCCTCCTGATGTCCTTTCCCTGTGGCCTCATACAGGTATTAAATAGTATGCGAAATAAGATGGAACCCTACAGCACCCCATGCCAGGGGCAGAGGAGGAATCTCCTAACACCATCCTCTGAGATTGACTATCCCCACCCCCCATAAGTTGCATCTGTCCAAGGATCATTCTCAGAATCCACAAGCTGAAAGGACAAGCAGATGATAAAGGTACATCATCTGGACATGCATTCATGCTGGCATCTGGCCCAGAGCTAATCTGAGTGATTTTGTCTGCAAAGTAACTGGCAAACTGATCACATTGGGCCACCATGTGGTTGGAGTCCAGATTCTTGGGGCTATAATGAAACATCTCAGCTGGATGCTTATATGCAGATGCAATGGTGGCAGAGAAATTCTGCCTTTTCATCATCATCACTTCCACAGAATAGGCTCCAATATGGGACCTGTGCCAGGCTTTATCAGTTGCATTCTGTGCTTTCTCCCTGAGGCACTCTAGCTGCTGTCCCTCCTGTTTCATCACCTCCTGTTTCATCAACTCACAGTGAATCAGGGACACTGCTTGGCTCTGTCTGGAGTGGGGAGAGGGTGTTGAGGGGCAGTTGTGTCAAGAGCTTCCCTAGTCCAGAGAGCAGTCTGAGCTTGACAGAATAAGATGTTTTCTGCTCATCACCAGTTCAAGTGGCTAAACCAGCACAGTAAGAAACATCAGAGATCTTGAACCATGAAGGACCTACTGAATGCGTGGAGTGCAATGCATAGCAATCAGAGTTGCCAGGTCCTTCCTCATAGATAGAGGTTATACCATTATGGGGTCTGCGAGATAATGTAACCACTCTCCACTTCGTTCCTCCACTGCTTGCTTTGGTCACCATTCTCTCCTACTTGCAGGAGACAGCAGGACTCTAATCTGTCCCAGTGTGAACTCTGAGAAGGGTAAGTGAAAAACTGAAAGGCAGATGGTACAGTGGTTTGTCTCAGCTCTTTGGAGTTTCTGAAGTTCTGAATGAACACCTGGCTACTCTACAGAAAATGCCCACCTCCTTCATACTACCTTTTGTCATAGGGCTAGCGACATGTTCCATAGAAATTAGCCTAACAAAGTTCTGATGTTTGCGGTGGGGGAGGGCTTTATAACGAAAGTCAGCCTTGTGGAAGGATGTGGTTTTGAAGGCCAGGCAGTGTGCGGCAATAGGCTTTCGGAGTGGCAGCCTAGGTACCCAGGCTTGGCAGGAGGGTCCTCAAAACAGATTTGGCATCTAACGTAGATATCTCCACATAAAAGAGGGATGGGGGAGCAGAAGATTAGAGTTTAAAAAGACCTAAATGTACCAGTGACTGGAGGAATGATGGAAGAAAAGTGGGTGTTTTCTCTGCACTCAAAAAACACCCCTCAAAAGTGCTGTTTTCTTCATACATTTCTGGTGCATATTTACTATAAAATCCCACACAGTACTTTGGGTCTGAGCCTCAGCCATGGCTCAGATAATTTGGGCAAGGATTCCTCCCCTCCTTCTGCACACTTTTTGCCTTGGGCCCCCACTTGTACCATATAATTCTTTTCTGAAATTTTAAAATGATAATGATAATAATAATACATCGGGAAGGCAGGGAGGCAAAAGGGTCTGTTATCCACCTGTTTGCAGAGCGCTGAGGGAAGGACGGTCCTCCTGAAGGCACTCTCCGGCTATCAAACTTGTTCGCAAGCACTATTACTACCATAGCTTGGAGGTAGGAAAAGAATAATTTTTTTTGAAGTGTATGTGTAGATATTTTTTTTCTTATGCAAGGAAAATGGAAAAGAAGTGGGAGGGAAAAAATCCCAGCTTGCATTAACAGCTGCTTCTGTCTCCAGGCACTATGGCAATGATACCTCATCCCATCCATTCAGCAGCCCATTATCATTTCCCTCCTTCCCATTATTCCCCTTCAACCTTATCAGATGCAAGCATCGCCTCAGACACTCCAACTGGAGCCTTGTAATTGTCCCCTGGTTAGAGCTCGATAGCACCTTGAACCGCCAGAGCAATCTCTGCTTAAAAAATAGGCTTCCAAAAGGAGGCGAGCAGAGAGTTTGCCTGTGGCTATGTGGGATCCTTAATAGCTTACTCTCTCCCCCTCTGTCTCTGTCTCTCTCTCATACACACAGAGAGAGATAAATGGAAAGGGCTTTTATTTACCACCAACTGTTTTGGATCAGGGTGGGCTGGCTTCCATTGGTGTGCATAGCCTTTTAAAAATTTACAGTGTATACTAAGGATACGTTTACAGTTCAGGTATAATTCATCTGTGCTAATTGATCAGACTCTTGCTTAAGAATATAAGGAGTGCCTTGGTGGGTCAGGTCAAAGTCTACCATGAAAGGAGTAGGTACTAGGTGGTCTGTCCTCTGCAAACCCTTGTTTGGCGTGCCTGTTCACCTCATTATCACTATTATCGTCATCATGATTTTTACACTTAGAAAACATTGACGGACCCTTCCCAGGCACCTTCTTGAGGCAGCTCACAAAGTAAAAAACAAACCAGCAAAGAACCACATAACACCCTTCCCCCCACAATAATATATCACTTGTTTCTTACCTTTGTCATCGGGGAACCCAAGGCAGTTGACACAGAATTCCCAGAAGCTCTTCCATCTGTGCCTTGATCTGACCTTGATCTGCATTGCTTCAGCAGGATTGCTGTCTCATACGCCTCCAATTGTAACCTTGGATGAGGTACCCCAGGGAATCCCTCGCTTGCTTATCCTCTCCCAGTATAACATTGCTTGAATGCTGCCTTTTGTAGATCAGGACTGACTTCTGCATTTTTTCAAAGTATTTGGGAATTAGTCATTGTGCTAGTACATCACTGCTGTTTTTGTGCCCCTGGCTTGTTTGAATGGATGTAATAGTTTGGATTGTTTTATGTTGTTTTGATAACAGTATTATTAGCACTGGTACTTATGAAGGGGAAAGAAGCAGTTTCATTTGATTCCCTCAACACCTTCTGTCTAATACCAAATCCAAAGCTGTGCCAGTGGCTTGGAAAGAAATGCTACAAAGCAAAAAGTGGTGAATCACACAACCAAATTTCCCATACCTGCTATATTACAAGTATAAGTGTGTTGCGTGATACCCAACCAACATGGTGCAGGGGATAGAGAATCAGACTAGGAGCTGGAAGCCCAAGTTCAGATCCCCTATGGGAGCTTATGAGTGATCTTGGGCCCATCACACATGCTGCAGGGTGACAGTCCCAAGAATACTTGGCTCCATAGAAAATCTCTGGGAATTAGCAGCAAAGTGTATCTCCCACATATACTTCTTAGATAAAAGTAGATAAGCATAATTCCCTTTATTTCAAATGTGTGCATTTTATATCCCCCAATCCAATTTCTGTACCCCAGTAAATTATGCTATATAAATAGGTATACATGTATGTGCTTTGCATGATGTGTTTTATTTCTTAAGTTTTCAAAGCTTTTGTTGTTGTTAGGGGGAGTTGTTGAGGCTTCATTTTTTTTTCACCAATTGGTTAAGGGCAAGGAATAACAGAGGCTATTGTTAAACTGCCTTTGTTTTTCTTTTTAGTAATTGGTTGTGAATGGATTTTCCCTGCCATTTCAAACAGACCTGTTTTAGTAACTGGCTGCTAGGAGAATTTATATACCTCTGCATACAAAGCCACCAACATCAGGTTAGCAAAAGTGTGGCTAAGCTGCTTTTGTGGGCAACAGCTTTCTTCCATTTTCCAACTCTTTGTTGCTGTTCTGAATTGTTACGGTCTGCTGTTTAAAATGCCCAGAGCACTTCCTACAATGCTGTAAGTGATCTACTGCAGACTTTTAATGCTACAGTGCTAAACCGATATAGCATTTCAGTGTTATAGCAGCACCACTGTGATGCCAAGGCATCTCAATGGTGCCGCTATAGCACCAATGTGCTATATTAGTTTAGCACTAAAGCGCTCAGCTTATAACATTAAAAAAAAATGACTCTGAGGAAGATTGGTAAAAAAACAGAACTGTTTGAAATGACCACAGTGGTTCAGAGATGGCTTATTAATGGAAGGAAATTTGTTGTATGAAACCCCAGTACTGCTTTACTCGAAATCAGGTCAACAACAAATAGCATTCCCTTTTGAATGGTAATGTGAAAATTTGCAGAATGACACAAAGACTGATGACAAAAAGATGCAGAAAAAGTGGAGAGAGTAGCCAATGGGGGGAAAGGGAAAGGCAGAAACGGAATGACTATTCAAAGCCCCACTTGACACAGATGCCACTGAACATTTGTAGGTTTCCAACCTCCCCTACTCAGGTCAGGAAGGATGATTATTTCTTTAAAAAACAAAAACCCAAACAATAAAAGGCAAGATTCCCTTGTGTCAAAATTTAAACTGGGGACGAGCAGGATATAATGAGGCATTTTATGTGGCAGCTTTTTCCTAAATACTGAAAACACAGACATAACACAAAATATATATTTTATTATTTATATAAGAATTTTGCTGCTGTCTTTCAGCTTCATCTCCCGAGGCAGCTATAGAAGTTAAACAAAAATTGAAAACCATCAATTAAACTAAGCATAACTGCAATAAACTTGCAAAACCAGCACTGAACCAATAGATGAAAGCAGAAAGAAAGCTAGAGGTAGAAAATATGCATCAAGTATTAAAAATTTGGGAGAATAAAACTACCCCCAGCTGTTGCTTCTAAACTGTCAAAGAAGGTAGAAGCTTTAGATCCCTGGAGAGAGAATATTCCAAAAACAGAGTGCCATGTTAGAGGAGGCCCCATCTCTGCTGCACTGTGACATAGCCCCTAAAGACACCTAGGAGAGGGCTTTTCATGATTCATATGCAAATAAAAATAATAATTTGTATATTTTATAATCCAATGATAAGATGGCTAAAATACTGTCACATGTAGAGCAATCAGTTTGCTCAGTGAGAAGGGTGCTTTGTTGGGGTCTACATGCCCCAGGCAACTGGCTCTGAATTCTATTGTATTGCAAGGGACACTATGGTGCCATTCCTTGCTAACACAGGAATAGGTTCAAGAATAGTTTTGGCAAACTGGAATGAGTCACAAAGAACATCCACAGAGCTCATTGGTAAATCAGAACATTAGTCAAAAATCAGATACAGAAAAGCCGATCAAGATTTATAGATCAGAATTTGGCATTAAAATGTGAGCGCTGGATCTATAAAAGCCCATCATAACAGTGACGGGGCTGAGTTCCTGTGTGTAAATCAGTCTGTTGTACTCCAAATGCAAAGGAGAGATTTGTAAATGAACACCTTTTTATTTATTTATTTTACTTGGAACTTATTGGCATGACTTGTGATTATGTTGCAGGATTTGTAAATCTATTTCTTGACTCGTAAGCCAATCGAATGTTTCAGAAGTCAGTCAGGTAGTTAAATCTGATGCTAAAAGTCATGGCTTGTAAATCAAAAGGCAGTTCTTAGCTGCCTTTAAAAGGATTTATGAATCTAAACAGAGATATCTAAATCTGGTTTATTAAAAGGACTGATTTATAAATAAAGCTCCCCAAAGAATGGCTTGGCTCACAGCAGATGATGAGTCAGAACAGGCAAAATAGCCATGACAAGGAGACACACTGCTGTCTATCAAAAAAGGGAAAAAGGGAGGGGGGGGTGAGATTTAGCTTTAGTGCACTGCAAGAGCTTTAGCCTTCATTAATGGAGAAAAGCTTCTTGGCCCTGTATCATGGGGCTGCTGGAGAGGGATGTTGAACTGATTTTGCTGACCAATGGTTGCTCCCCCACATTAAGACACAGGTGGAGCACTATCCCCTCCCCAGGTATAAACAAATGCCCATTAAAACTGCATGATAACCTCTTGGCTTCAAATTTTCCTTCCAAGCAATGGATGAGCATTCATGTAACACCCACAGCTTCACAAGTTTAACATTCTAAATGTGCCTCTTATGTAAAAAGAGAGAGAGAGAAAATCAAATTTCCACAGTTCTAAAACTTTTTTTTAAGCATTTGAATTTTAAGCCAAGGATTTATAAATGGGCTATTAAAGTTTAAGAGTTTCATTATAGTTTTTTAAAAAATCATAATTACTTGAGGTTGGGGAGGAGGGTTAGGCATACTTTACTCCTAGAGGAAACTATACATATATATGAAGCATCTATATAAAAGCTGGAACTGAGCTTATATTAATACAGTTTAACTGATATTCAATAACTTCACCCTCCCCTTTTCCTATTGTCCATATTTAAATACTTCAAAAAGAATTCTAATCAAGTGGAAATTAATAGGGGAGGAAATACTGGGGCTAGCAGGAGAGGGCTCTAATCCCACTATCTCTTAATATTTCAAAGTCTCTTTTATTTTCCTAATAAAAAGAGAGAGAGAGAGAGAGGAAGGAAAGGGAGAAAGTGGAATTAATCCAGTGCTCTGAACTGTCCTCTCGTCTTACTGCTTTAAATAGATTCTAAGAGCATATTGAGCATGAGAAGGCCATTCCTGGCCTGTGGCCAAGTTGGGCTGTCAGTTCCCAACTTTTTTATTGAGGAAAATGAGGTAGTAGCATACTTGGTGGCATCTTAAGATAAGCATCTTATACCATTCATGAAACTCCCTGAACCTCTGATGCGCCATACACAGAGATCCATCATGTGCTCAGCTTTCCCTACCCATTGCACCATAAGTGTGTGTGTCAATGCATGTGCATGTGTTCTTCTTGCTTTGCGTTGAGTGGCACCTTTGAGACCAACAAAGTTTATTATTATTATTATTATTATTATTATTATTATTATTATTATTATTATTATTATTATTATTATTATTATTATTATTATCCTTTAATTTATATCCTGCTTCCCCCCGGAGGCTCAAGGCGGGTCACATAAAACCAGTCCCCTAAAATCAGTACATTAAGAACAATAAAACAAGGCACATTAATTAAGACAAGGCAAAAGGCAAGAAGGTTCATTATAAACTAACCAAATTTCCACAACCCCACTACAAAGGAGAAGGGGGGGGTGGATGACACACGCAACCACCACATTTGTGAGGGGTATAAGCTTTTGTGCATGTGCACACTTCATCAGACCAACATGGCCACCCACCTGAATCTATATTCATCTTGCTGCACGTGGAATTCTGTCCCTGACTTTGTATGGATGAGGATGTCTTTGTAAAAGAGCCTCCACGGCTTCACCGAGGCCCCAAAGCTTTGCTTTGCAGTGGATGACCTGACTTCTCTTACAGGAAGAATTTGCCTCACAAAACAGATAGAATGTTGTATTGTTTGTTCATCTTGAGGAATGCTGCAAAAAACATGAGATAGAATTGTCTATGCTTATGCTTTTGCCCTTTTGTTGCATTTGATACAAAGTGTGGGGTTTCAGCTGCACTTCTGACACAGTCATTTCTAGTACTGGATTTTCATGGGATTTATAGCAATTCGCCCACATCTAAAACCCCCTTCACAGAAATACAATAAGCATAACTGTGACGTTTAAAGCCCTGAATGATCTGGGACCAAGGTACCAAAATGACTGCTTGCTCCCATGTGAGCCTGCCTAATAGGTAAGATCTTTTCAGACAGCCCCTTCTTTGGGAGTCTGCACATGGATCCCAGATGCTTTTTACACAGTAGCACATCAGTTAGGGAACTTCTTTGTTACACCTACCCACCAGATATTCCATTCTTCCATCCAGTTTCTGGCACCAATGACGAGATCTTTCCCCCCCCCCCCCCTGGATTCTGATAGATTTTGGTGGTTGCATACGCGTGCCTTTTCTCCCATGGGTGTCTCTTTTACATCTGAAAAAGAGAGCAGTAACTCATGAAAGTTCATACCCTGCCACATATCTGTGATTCTTTAAGGTACTACTGGACTCTTACACTTTTCTCTTGCTATAGCCAGACTAACACAGCTACCCATCTTTTCCATCTGCTAGTTTTAGTAGGGGAGTTGTTTGCATTTCTGCTGTTGCTATTTCTATTGCTGACTATTTATTGAATTGTTTTAACTGTGGATTTCATATGGAAGTCAACATGATGTAAAATTCGTCAATAAATCATGTATTTTGTAGGACTGTCATTGGCTACTCTTGGATAATATATGCTGAAAAAATGCCAACCTACCATTTAAGAAAGCAAAATTATGGATACTGCCTACCTACTTTATCATGCCTGCTGACCCTTTAAGAAAGAAGAACATGAGTCTTTTCCCTACAACAACATCCTGCTTTCTCAAGAATTTATCCCTCCTTTCCACATTCACTCACTGTAAATATAAGGGGCTTCTGAGGTAGAGAAATCTCCCTCACCCAGGAAATTGGCTCCTTGCCCTGGAAATTCATCTGACTATAGCTGTACATGCAGATACCCTCATACAGATGCATTTCATAAAGCTGTCTCCATAAATTGGAGGTGGGAATGTATTAGAGGCTTATACAATTATATAAGAGAAGGAAAAAGTTGAAGAGAGAAAACTTTCTTTGCATCTCACAAAATACTAGAACTGACAAAATGCATGGTTAACTTGTATGACTTAGTGCCACATGATGGTCCCAATGCAGTGGCTATACAAAATTATTACACATTAACAGAGAATAAGCCCATTGATAATAATAGCCATAGTGACACTATGCTACATCCACATGTCTAAAGAGTACTCTTGGAATACCAGTCATTAGAAGAGGTTTTGTCCTTTGTGGGAAGCAGGCTGCAGAACTACATAAGCCACTGATCTGATTACATACAGCCTGTAAGATTTTTTCACTGTACAGCAGTGTCAGGAAGGCAAGCTTCCCCCTTCCCAGCAGGATCAACTCAACCAACAAAAGCCCCTCTCCTGTACATTAATTTATTCTCAGTCAGGTGGACAGCAGATGGAGGGTGGAACGGGGAGCCACTGGAAAGTAGCTTTGAGGACAACATACACAACCCATTTAAAATGCAACTTCAAACAATTTTGGATGCCCCACAACAATTCTTTTTCTCGTCCAAGAATCAAGCTGCAGTTTAAGCAGAGGAATGACTGTGCACCATTATTCCCAGGAAAACCATTAGTGGTTATTTTCACAGACAGGGTTTTAAACTATTTTTTGATTCAACAGTGTGCTTAATTAAGACATTTAAATACATACAAGCAGGGTTTACAATAGTTCAAGATAGGTAGCACACGGTCAATGGAAATAAGTAAGTATAGAACAGGTGCAAAATAAAATTTATTTAACAACGCAGAAATCACAACACTTTTCTCAGAGCTCTTTGAGGCCGTGCACTTTAAAGCCTGTAAGAATTCAGTTCAGTCTGAGCGTTTACTTGAAATGCATTGGGATCCCTATTTATTGAATACATTCTATTTTGCATCTACTAATTCTCCTCCTTCAGCTGAAACACAACGAAGGCCAAGGCATACAGCCAATTCCATTTAAACCCATTTGTTCACTGTAAATGGTAATCAGTGGTTAAGATGCCATAAGAGTGAAAGGCAGCAGAAAGAATCAGAAAGTAACAAAACACAACACATGAAAATGTATACTATTCTTATTATTACTATTATTACTGATATACAAAATGCTACCCACTCACAGGAAATCAACAGTTATCAGCCTCTGTCACCAAGGACAGAACCGGTCAAGCATGATAAATCCTCCACAGGGAAAAGATTAGAAGCGGAAATATAATCAAATGAGATTTTGCTTGGGAAAAATGCCACTTAGAACAGGAGGAATTAATCACAAAACACATATATTTACTGTTGGTAGAAGTGCTGGGAACTCTAATGGAAAAGGAGACCCATGGGTGATGTTGGCAAATGAATTTGCCATATGACCTGGCTCCTATATAATCCCAGTTACCTATTCAAAATGTTTAAATGGGGATACAAGTCTGTGGCATATTTGTGATGCAAGGAGAAGCAAAGGAATAAAGAACAGAGAGTTATTTTGGGATTTCAGTCAACTATAGCTGAAGATTCTAAAAAGAGGGACTTCATATTTGAGTAGGATAAAGGAGCGGATACAATTTCTCACATTCTTTCACGAGGGGACCTTTTGCATGAGGCTGTCCTCCTAGTCTTGTCTAAAAATGTTCACAAATATATCAACATGGCAATGCATAGATTTACCTCACAGAAGAGGATTTTACATGGCTGAGCAACTGCAAACCTTTCTTCCAAACTCACACAATCTGTGTGTATTGCTAAGCTTGTTGGGTGTACAAGATGAAAAGGAAGTGTACGTTTTTAGGCTCTGGTTTTTTTCCTACCATAAGGAGTCTCCTCAGAGTTGCTTACAATCGCTTTTCCTTTCTTCTCCCTGTACCCCACAATAGTCCCCTTGTGCGGTAGGTGGAGTAAGATACTTCTAAGAGAGCTTTAAAAACTGTTGAACAGTCAAGAATCATGTCCTCATGTTTAAAATATTGCAAAAGAAGCTGCCATTCAGACACTGGAACCACATATTAAACATCTGAACAGTGTGCCCAGTAAATCAGTGATAACTTCTTGGGGTTGCTGACTTCAGGGCATGCCAGGAGGTCTCCTACTATTCCAACTGATCTCCAGACAATCATGATCAATTCCTCTGGAGAAAATGAGTGCTTTGAAGGTTGCACTGTATAGAATTATCCCCTCCTCAAACCTCACCCTCCTCAGACTCCACTCCCCTAATATCTAGTTAGTTCACCACCTAGAGCTGGCAACCAGAGAGCTGCTTCCTAGTTTTGTTTTTTAAACTCACGTAATACATCTGTTTGAAAAATGATTGTGGTTTCTTTATCTGTCTTGTTCATTTGAATCGCACCTTCCCTCAAAGGAGCTCGGGATAGTTCTCTCTTCATTTTGTTCCCATTTTAGAATGTATAGTTTGAATCTCCCTAAAGCCACTATATTTTTGAGAGGGGGCATGGTCAAGGCAAACTAAGAATGGAGGTCTTTCTAACATACTGGGTCTTCCTCAGTGGTCAATATTATTAAATAATGCACTCATATCTAAAACCTATTATGAAGTCTAGCTGGGTGGTGAAGGGAAATCTGTTAGGTGTATTCCCAACAAATACTGGTATAGTGTTTCTTTCTGGAGCATCACCTTCAAAGATATATAATATCTAGGAACACCACTCTCAGCTACTGTATTACTCTGCAAAGAGAGTGCATTTCATGTGTGTCAGAAAAAAAAAACTCTTTGAAGGTGGTGCTCCAAAAAGAAATACTATACCAGTATTTGTTGGGGCTATACCTAACAGATTTCACTTCACCACCCAGCTAGACTTCATAATTGGTTTTAGATATGAGTGCATTATTTAATAATATTGACCACTGAGGAAGACCCAGTAAGGTCAAAATGCATTTGGTCTGTTCATGTGGAGTTAGACCTGTATAGAGCCAGTTTGGTGTAGTAGTTGGGAGTGTGGACTTCTAATCTGGTGAGCCAGGTTTGATTCTTCACTCCCCCACATGCAGCCAGCTGGGTGACCTTGGGCTCGCCATGGCACTGATAAAACTGCTTTGACCAAGCAATAATATCAGGGATGTCTCAGCCTCTCCCACCTCACAGGGTGTCTGTTGTGGGGAGAGGAAAGAGAAGGCCCTTGGAGACTCCTTTGGGTAGAGAAAAGTGGCATATAAGAATCAACTCTTCTTCTTCTAATATAGTATTTATTTTGTTTTAACCTAATATTGGTGCATTTTAATAAATAATTGTTAAAATGTTATATAGCTCAACTTTTGAGTTCCTGACTTTGTTAAGACTGGGTTTTTGTTCCCTCCCTGCATTAGCCTTTCTAACATACCTTCCTGCTTTCTAAAAACCTGGTAAAGGGCAGGAGTGTGATTTGGCACTTGTTTTCTCTGGCTGTGACATGGTGGCAGGGATGGGTCAAAGCATCCTGGGAGTCTACCTCCACTTCACCTTACACTGGGCAGGCGACCATACCACTTACTTTTAAATCGATGTTCTACACTTTTGCTCCTTCCCTTGTGTCTCAGACCTGATCTGCACCTGCAGAAAAATAAAGGGGCCATGAGGTGACAACATGGAACTGGAGCCCTCTACTCTGAAGAGTATGTTTTTCACTTTACACTCAGTGCTCTTTAGCACAGCATGCAACAGGCTATGCCAGGGGAATTACAACTGACTTCTTCTAGATGACAGAGATGACTTACCATAAACAAAATGGCTAATTTGGAGGGTGGACAATATGGCATTATGCCATGCTGAGGTCCCTCCCTCTCTCCCCTCCACAACCCCTGCCCTCCCCAGGCTCCACCTCTTATCTCCAGGAATCTGCCAACCTAGAGCTGGCAATGTTAAACTGGAGCCAACCACAGAATAGCTCCTATAGGAGGTGATGCCTACCCTTGTATTTCAGGAAGTGTAGTGATGTATAAGTCTAATAATTATTCCTCAACATTTCAGACAGAAGCTATGTATAGCAGGATGACTTTAAGAATGAAAATATTGTGTGTAAATACTGTCTTGTATACCTGTGGCTTACTTGCATTCATGCAGAAGCAATTTCATTTTAATTTGCAGTAGCCCTGGTGGACAAAAGCTCAATTTGGCCCTGCCCACTTTCTAAAAATATTTGGCAGCTGCCAAGAAAATGTTGCCAACCACTGCATTGAAGAGTCCTCAGTAGATGAGGCCTGAGCCACTAGGGGAGGGGTGGGAGGAAAGCAATACAAAAATATCATTCCAATGTGTTTTTGAAGATTGAAACAGGATAATAGACAAATCTCCATTTCTATAAATGAAATGCATACTCACAGTTTTTATTATTATTTGCAAATAATTTCAATTCAGTAACGTTGGTGGGGGGAACATTAAAGAAAATCTTGGAAATATTCATGTATTCCCCTCACCCCAAATAATTAATCATGCCTTTTCAACATTTTAAAACAAAAATCAGCAATGCGGGGGGGGGGGGGGCATCACCAGGGCATGGAATTAGATTGCACATCTTCTATTAATTCCCAAGGGGCATGTGGAGGACAACATCCCATAGCCTTTTAAAAAATCCCCATGGGCTAACCTGATCTTGAAGCTAAGAGACAGGTTCAAATACCCACTCATCATTGCCTTGCCAGGTATGTTCAAAGCCTTAGATATCTAATCCCTATTGATAAAATTGGACAAATATTAGGGTTAGAAGAAGAAGACTGCAGAACACTTTGGATATTAAAAGTTTATATATTAGATGTGATAAATAATAATCATACATATAAAGAATGTAATTGGGGACCACCAAATCATTTGCTGAGATGGATTTTCATATGGTCTACAGAAGGCAATCTTTCTGACACAGAATTTACTTTTCCATGCATTACATGCGTAGCACACAATGCACATATATGAACACCTAGTCCCAAATGCTTCCATTCTGTAGAAACATATGCCTGGCCATAGAAATATTTACACAGAAAGAGACCCATTTACACAGAAATTGATTCAAAACCTAGAGAGAAGGCTAACTGTGTTGCTGAACAAGAAAGAGATAACGCAGAGGGAATACAATAACCTACAAAAGTCAGCAAATCATCCAGTTAGAATATAATTTTTGCTGGACAGAGGTGGGGGGGAAGCCTTTCTTCCAAGAAATGGTGGTTTAAAATTAAAATTCATTAAAGAAGTCTAGCTGACACATTTTTGTATTCTTTGAGGAAGTATATCTGTTTAATTTAATGCACTGTCCAATTAAAAAGAAGTGGTCCCTTATTACAGATATGATTTATTCTCTGATAAACTGCTGATTTATGGCTCACTGGGGTATATATTTAATACTGTCAAGAAAAAAAATGAAAGGACACCCAAAACTATCTGCTGTGCCACAGCGACTGAGTCTGAAAAGGATCTGAGGCAGCAGCGGCCCCTGGGAGTGAAATGTAATCTTTGCCTGGGATAAAAGCACACAGAACTGCTGATCTTTACAAAAGGATCCATCTCCTGCCCCCCTCTATGCTCACCTCCCTTCCTGGCATAGCACAGCTGGCTCCTGCAGAGCAGAGAGTTGCACTTTAAATATTAGCATTGATATTGCTTTAAATAGTATCTTTATTTAAGGAAACAAGAAAGAATCCAAGCATAGATGCAAAGGCTTATGAGACCGTTAAGCTTATTAATACTAGAACCCAGATCCAAAGAGAAAGAAGTAAACTAATTTGAACAAATGAAAAATTATGCCCACAGAATGCACAAGGATTGGATATTATTGTGGCTGCTGCTTTTTTCCCCCTTTCTTTTTTTCTTGAAGTTAGTGGGCGGCAATTTTAAAACCTCCTCCCTTCTCCAAACGGGGATGTACCCAACAGCTGCAAAAGTGAGAGGGCTTTTAAATAGATGCTGGTTGCCATGGCCTGAGAAACATCAGCTGCTCTCTACCTGCTCTTGGATGAGGGGAATGGTGATCCTGTGAGAGGTGAGCCCCAACACTTCTCATTTGGAAAAGTTAAGCCATATCATACACTTTTGAATGTATGTGTTTTTATATCTCATTACCCAAAACTGAACCGACCAACAAATAAATAAAAGTTTGTCAGCAAACTTTCGACTGTATGTGTGGTAAAACAGAATAAAACATTAAAAGCCAAAGTTTTTCCTTCTGTAAAATGGAAAGAAAAAGTTGGGCAAAGATGAGGATTTGAATTAGGGCCCAATGGAGTTTAGAATCTACTTTCAGTGCTATGGCTCAGTCCCAGAAATGTGAATATGCAACAGAATGCCTCTTGCCACTGAGTAATTACAACGGAACTCTTTATGCCTGGGATTAGAGAGAACATTTTCCAGGTTTTGGGAGAGGGGGCAATAAGGTATCTCTTAGTATGATACCAAGCACACAATTTTCATTTGAGAAATGTAAAGTGCAGTCAAACCCAATGGTTTTAGTAAGGAATAATGCTGTTTAGGATTGCAGGGGTACAGGCCCTATTACAAATGCTGGCAGGGGCTCATGGGAATTGTAGTCCATGGACATCTGGAGGACCACAGGTTGACTACCCCTGCTGAGTGTGACACAAATTAAGCTGCAAAGCCAGCATCTCACTTGTTCCCCCCATGCAATTGTGAGCAGCCCAGTCTCTAGTGTGTATGGGGGAGGGGGATCTGAAGGAACCCTCCTAGTAACTCCAGTTGCCTCCCCTTGGAATACAGCCACAGAACAAGCCCCTGCCACACAGTTATTTCCATTGCAAAGATCATGGGCCGTTCTCAGCCCAGGAGGCTGATACTGTGTTTATCCTTATAGAGGCAGTAGGGAAGAGAAGCAAGTAGGCAACTGGGATTCCAGCTTCAAAACTTAGCCTAGGATGAAATGGCCTCCCTATGTGGGAGGGACTTGTCTGGCTACAAGGTATATTGAGCACATTTGTTTCTCTTTCCTGATCTTATTTTCAGTTGTAAATTGAACTTTACTTTGAGGGACTTGCTCCTTTCAATTATGGAGGGCTCATAACGTTCCTAGCAGCACTATTGGTGGGAGGGTAAGGGCATTCCCAGTTGATCAGACTAGATATGCGTTTCTTCTCATTTGCAGCACAACAGCCCTCTCTCAAGGTTTTTGTGCTGGAAGTATAATATTTTCCCAGTGCTCCAACCTCAATAATTTGTTCCGAGGAACATTAAATTCTTCCCTTCAGACAGTTCATCGGTAACTATGGAAATAGCTATGCAGAATGTGTGCACTGCACACATTCCCATTTGAGAATCCTGGAGGCAAAACTGTAACCACCATTGTATGTGGTACACACGTTCATGTTTCCCTCACACAGTGGTATTTGTTTTCTCCTGGTATTAAGAGCTGGGAAAACCTGAAACCACCCCCCCCCCCCAATGCAATCAGCACTCAGGGTTGCAGGCACCTTTTGGAAAGAGGCCAAACATGGGGAAAACCATAACTGTGCTGTTATTTGCCTCTCTTTAAAAAGATTAGTAAGAGCAGCAGACAACGTGACCTGGGTAGGGGTCACAGACCAATCTGGGAATTGTAGCTGGAGAATTGTAGCTGGAGAAGTTTATAATCAGTGTGAACTGGCTTTTAACAGAGAGTTCTTATATGAATTCCATGTTACAGGGAACCCACAAATCCCTCAGAGTGTTGGATTTCCAACAGTGTGTTCCTCTTCTCTTGCACTAGGGCACATGTCTAAAAAGATACAAACTGCAGCATGGTTATCCCTCACTCAACATAAAGGTCATCTTCTCCTCTTTCCCATTTATATTGCACAGATGGGATTCTGTTTTGTTATCACTGAACTGGAGCTTGCAGGAGTACAGTACTTGGGGAAACAGAAATCACACAGAAAGGATAATAGATATCTGGCCTCTGTGTGGAACATTTCCTCCCACTTCCTCCTCCCTAGTGTAACTACCTGTGGTGTGTGTGTTTTCCTATACAGGTCCTCCATTCCTCAGCATCATATTTGGGAAGCTCATGGCAGATGTTGTGGGAAAGGGAAGCTGAAAAGCTCTGCCTCTGTCAGCACTCTCCCGCATCATATTATCTAACCCAGGGGTCCTCAACCCCCGGTCTGCAGCCCGGTACCGGGCTGTAAAGGCCACAGTACCGGGCCGCCGGCGGCCACGCCTGCCTCCCCCCCGCAGCAAGAAGCTTGCCAGGCCGTGAGTGAAGCGGTCCGGCTAGCTGCTCGCTGAGAGGGGGGGAAGAGGCAGCTGCAGCCGCCGGCACGGCAGTGCCGCAAGCACACATGCGCGGAGCTGCCGCGCATGCACGTTTGCACCCCTGCTGGCAAAAACGTGCATATGTGGCAACTCTGTGCACGTTAGCGCCACCTGGTGGCGAAATGCGCATGCGCGGCAATTGCGCATGCACGTTAACACACAGCTGCCATGCGGCGCCCGGGCTGCCAGCTCTCCCCCACCGCCAGAGGCGGTCCTCATCCAGAAGAAGGTTGGGGACCGCTGATCTAACCCATTTGCACTTTGCACTTGCAAAAAAGCACTCAGTTTATTCCCACTGTACCGATACTGAACTGAGACTAGCAGATGACTTCCTATAGCCACATGACATGACATGAAATTCCAATGGCATGTCCGTTGAACTGCACTAGTGTCATGGCTACATTCTTAACTGCTGCCATTTGTTGAGTGGGGAGATGACAAGGTTTGTGTTTAAATGGAACTCAGTAGGTCTCAACTTCTTCACAATGTTTTTGAGAAATTCAAGCTGGACACATAGAAACTCTCTCCCACTTACTGTGATGAGGGTCAAGAGATGCTGTGGCATGATTATGGACCCTGGCATGCCTGAGGCTGGGAAGAGAGGAGGAAGGGTATCTTGGGCAGAAAGTTATCACTCTTTCCCAACTGAGAGGAAAGCATGCTAGCCCTTTGATGTGCTACACTTGATTCAGGTGTGGTGGGCCTGAGCCCCAAGACCTGGAATCCAAATTGGCAGAAGGCCCTTGAGCACACATGGGGGTAGAGTCAGAAAAGGGGAGCTGTTCCTGTGCCTGAGAGTTGGCTGGAATTGGGTTTTGGCATTCACCGCGATCTGTCTCTTCCATGAGTTTTGCCAAGAAGGTTGATAAGGTAGATTGATGCTAAGGAGAGCTGCAAATGCACCAGGGATGGGGGCATTGTGCCACTAAAAAAGACAGATAAACCATGAATTATAAACACCTAGTTATTAATTTCCTTAGTGCAGTTAGATCTGGTTCTTACAGTACCATGAGTTTGTACCTTAAATGAAAATAAAGTTTTTTAATTAGAGAGAGTCCTTACAAGTCCTTACCCTTGGCTCATCTTCCCACTTCTTTCCCCATGTGGTTACTGTGCCACTAGCTCATATAACCTCCCCCTTACCAATTCTTATTTATTATTTACCAATTATATTTGTAGCCACCACTCACAGACCTGCTGTCTTGTGGCAGCGAACAACAATGCAACATACCAAAAAAACAATATAATGCAAAACAATCCCATAACCTCCCCAAACCCTAACCCCTCACCCCCTCCTCTCTCCCCTGAATGCCAGATCCACCGAATCCACTGAATTATCCAATTCGCCCAAACTTGTCTTAAGCAAGTATAAAACTCATAAAAAGAATTTTCCCAAACAATATTTTTCCTTCTGTTGATGCCTGTAATTTTACAGAAATAAACTGAAACAGGAATGATGGGTTTGCCCAATGCCCACTACCCTTCCCCAAGGTCACCCAGTGAGCTTCATAGTTTTGCAAGGATCCTGAAATCCCAGGCTCAACAATATTCCGCCCCCTACATCCCACTGATGCTCGTATGGTTTCTGCAAGAAGCCTGATGATTGGAATAGCCTGCTCACATGGTCTTCAGTATCAACAGAAACAAGCCTGAAATGTAACATTTACAAAGCAGTTCTCCAGATCAGGAAGCAGGAAAGATGCTGGATCAAGAGAAGAGTTTTTATGAAAAAGAAAAGGCAACTTTTTGCAAACTGATCACAATATTTGCTATCTATAGATTTGGGAGACATTTCAGTAATTATTCTTTTATCTACATTTATTATGCAATGATTCTTGGCACTATGTGCTTTAAGACTCAGATTTCAACTGGCATCTTCAGACATTTGTTTTTTGTTTAAAGCAGAAATGTTAAAAATTACATAGGCTTCCCACAAGTGATCTTTTTTGTATTGCTAATCCCCAAAGCAAAGATGTAAGGGATGTACATTTCCATACTTGCCACTCAATTCTAGGAAATGACCTACACGTCCCTATGCTTCTAAAAGGGTTTATTCCTGCATAGGCCTTTTCAGCACTTGTGCCCCTGGTTAGTGGGTAGGTTTGTGTGGTAAGGATTCAGGGGAGATAGACGGTGGCCTCCATAGCATGATGATTGGATGTAAAAATGTCCTGTGTTGAGCCGAGACATGTTAACTGGTTTTTCAGATACCATCAACTATATTTAAACAAGCCTGATGCCTGAGTGCTCTTTGCAGCTGGTATGTTATACATAAAATATGTTGAGTCAGTGATAGCGTTCTTATCTAAAGACAGAAGCCAGCAAAATTTCATCTAGCGCACTTCGTCAGATTGTTCCCTGACACAGACAGCGGGCAACTCGCTGTGACAAATGGGTGATTGCATCTGACTCTCGGGAGAGGGGCTGTTTTCATTCTCCCTCACCCGCTGTCTCTGTTCCTGCTTCCCTAGATATTGGCTGCTTAGAGGAGAGAGCAGAACAAATAGTTGGTGCAGCAAAGATGTTATTAGCCATGCCATCCAAAAGAGCCTGGGTGAAAATTAGCCTTGCATCCTTTCCATCTTGCTGGTTTGAAGGAGGAAAAGAAGTGATTCTGGGTTGCTAGAAAAGCAGACCCATGGGCTCCTCTGGGATGGGAAGGTACACAGATGCCTGTGAATTGATGGTACAGGCTATGGGAGTCAAAGGCAGGGCAAGCATGTGCTCTCTAGACCTCCTATCAACACTGGCCTGGAGTGAACAGCCAACTGAGACAGGTCTCAAATGAGGTCAAGACAATCAGCAGAATGTAATGGGAAAGACTTTTGTGTTTGGAAACGTGGGTCACATGTTCTGCTAAGTAGGAGGAAAGTTGAGATGGCAGTTACTACCCCTTTGAGGGCAGGTAGAACAGAATGGTTATGGTTAAATGAGCTACGTTCTGGGAAGTCTCTTGTTCAAACTCAGCAACAGAAGGCCGCAGACAAACTTCATCTTTTAGCCTTGGTGTATAATAGAGAGAGACTAAATCAGGGGCGGATTTTCGTATAGGCTAACTAGGCTTCAGCCTAGGGCCTCAAGATCAAGAGGGGCCTATATTCCACATTTTTTATAAAGGTTAGTACCAATCACAACATGTTTCATTTAACATATTGATATATATCACAGTAATAATGTATTTTATTATCTCTCATGTAATTTACAAATGTAAAAATGGTAGGTGAAAGGGCCACATAAATGGAATGGCCTAGGGCCTCTTTTCATGTAAATCCGGCCCTGGACTAAATAACCCTTAAGGATTAATTTACGGATTAGTTACTTAGATAATCAGTAGGGAACCATCATGGAATAATGGGGTGGAGGAGGAATTTCAAACTCCCACTGCTACTTTCCTGACCTTTGTTTCTCCCTTGATTCTCAGCTGGTCTCATAATTCTGTCTCTCTTGAAATGCAATCAGCCCTTATTAGGAGGGGGCTCTTCTTTTTGGTTCCTCCACATGCAGCCAGCTGGGTGATCTTGGACTAGTCACAGTCTGGTTAGAGCTGTTCTCACAGAGCAGTTCTGTCAGAGCTGTCTTGGCCCCACCTACCTCACAGAGTGTATGTTGTGGAGAGAATAGGAAGGTGATTATAAACCATTTTAGGTAGTGAAAAACAGGGTATAAAAACCAACTCTTATTCTTCTTCATGTTCATTGATTGAACATTTATTCTGGTATAGGTCCCTTGTTTGATTTGTAAAGTGAGTACATGTTGGCTCTTACTTACAAGAAAGAAGTACATATTCTCACTGTAACATATGAACAGGGCTACTAAAACCAGCTATTTCTTACCCTGGCAGTTATTGGACTGAATTTTATTATGTGACTGAGGAGGGCATTTTGTACCCAGTATTTCAAAATTTTAGATCTATTGCAGCATTACAGAGACTAAACTAGTTTACAGCAAAGTCTTGTTCAAATGAACCCATTTGACAGAAACTATTAACATGTTGATGTTTCTGTTGCTTGATGGCTTTTTTTTTTTTGGTTTGGCAGATTCCAGTGCAGTGGGTTACTTTTCGGTTCCTGATGTAAATATTTTTGTATCCACATTGTTCAAAGTCCACTTTTCTCTCTATATTCTTTATATGCGGTTGATTTCTTGTTATAAGCACTGAGGCATTACTAGAGATAGAACCTGTTCCTTTAGGTAAAATTCACTGTGAGAAAAGGTGCACCTGGGGAGAAGAAAAGTTTATCTCCCACCATTTGTGAATTTTGGTTTGCTTGAGGAACATAGAAATGAAGTACAAATTCACATGCCAGCAGCACCATTCCTTGCCTCCTAGACTGATTCTGCATTTACTTTGTTCTTTCTGTTATCAATCCTGCTGAATTCAGATCGATTTGATCCCAGGTCTATCCCCCCCCCGCCCCCAATTGAAACAGAAAGTGTTCTGCATTTGATTGGGGAAGCTCAGAGTGGGGAGGGGAGCCAAGTGGAGGCTGTTTCTTTTCCTGAATGGGGATTGAGGGGGGGGGGGGAGGAGGATTGGAGACAGCAACTCACAGAGGAGGGGGAAATAAATCCTAGAGGCAAACCTCTGCTGAGAGAAGTGTGGGCTTCTGGAGCACAGTCACTGTAAAACAGGGCAAAAATAAGTATTGGGAGGGAAATCTTGCAACCAGGAACTAGGAAGTCTTTGAACTGACACCCTGTCCAATCAAGCCAATCAGGGCAGACTGCTTTGCTACATCAGCATTGCAAGAAGTTAATCCAGCAAAACGCAGAAGATCTACACTATACTGGGGGATTTAAAAGCCAGGTCTTCAAATATAATGACTTATATCCGTTCCTGGATATCGTGGGGGAAAGGTAGAGTCACCGCGGATCAATCATGGATATTGCAGAGGGAAAATTTAAAGCACCCAAAATCAAAATGGAAATCAAATATAGTGCAGATGGGAGGAATTTATTTGAGCTGGGAGAGGATAAAAAGCAAAGTGCAGACTTGACCCTAGATCCTGCACTGCAAGGAAGCATTTTAACTTGCTGATCAAATAGTGATATTTTCTCCTTCCTGTTTGAAATTTGACAAAGAGTACTCCACAGACAAGGGGTACAATTTCTGTGATAACTTGAAGTCAAAAATATTTTCCCACTGAAAAAATGATAGAAACCTAAGGGCAAATTAATAATTAAACAAATATCATTTACCCCAATGATTAAGAGCATTAAGTTTGTTTTAAATTAACATGAATATAAATAAATTGTCTCTCAACATCCACACTGTTCTCTTTAGTGACCCATGAAGTAACTGAGGCCTGAACACACATCATCCAAGGCTATGCTCAGGCCATGAGGTTTCTGATTTGAGTGCCCAATAAACATTCACCCACATTCTCTCTATATAAAGTAACTGTACGAAGAGTAGAAATGTGTTTGTTCTCAGTCATATTGATTGTCTAAAGTTGGATCTTGGAGTCAGAAAAGGAAGAAAACATTGGGATTAGAATTAGCACATGCAATCATGATACTGCTGAAAACTGGATGATGTACTTCCTAGGTAATCCTAAAATAACAGGCCTCTGTGATTACTTTTCCGAGTATATGTAAAAGGGGAGGGGGAAGAACAACCAAACTTTCTATTTCTGTTCCCTTTTGGATGCTAGGAGAGTCTGGCTGTTACAGAATCCTTGCCTAGGAAACTCCATAAAGGACAGAGGACATACTCTTCATCTCTTCCCTCTCTCACACATTCTCTCTCTCTCTCCTTCTTCCACCTCAGAAAGTAATCTCATCCTTTCGTCACATATTATTGAAATCCCAGCTCTTTTAAAAAACTCTCATTTTTGCCCAGACTGAGAGCATGTCATTTGGAAGTGATGTGCAAGGCAGGAGATAACCAGGTAGAACTCAGCGATTCGCCACAGAAAATGGCTCCATGTATGGCTGTAATGCTATCAGAGTCTGTCCCTCAATAGCTCTTTACTTCTCCTGAGCTCACAATCTGCTGATTCAAGAACTTTGTCTAGAGGAGGAGGAGGAAGAGAGGAACTGAGGGCGAAGAGAGTTGTGGAGATAGATATAAATTTAGTGTGTTTGTGGTCCTAACTGAGCACATATGAATGCAGGAGCTTTTGAGAAGCAGGGAGGAGGGCTGTCACTTTCCCTCTCTCACTCTGTGTCCTCATTTCATGCTTTACTTGTGCTGATTGGGCGGGCTGAATCCCCTCAGCTAACTGCTTAGTACAAAACAGTTGCACTTCAGTTTACAGAGGATAAGAGCTAGAGGCAAACCAAACACATGCAGCGGATTTAACAAAGGCAAATGTGGCTCTCTAGATGGCCCAGAAACAGGAATCATGGAAATGACTGATTTCCAGTCACAAAGGAGGAGGGTAAAGAAATAAAATGTGTACTTCCCAATCATTTCTCATTTCACTAATTACATATGAGTTATATTTACATGTAAAACAGGAAAGAGGCATTCTCTGTTCAGCTTGGTTTGAATGTTCTGCCTCCTTACAAGCAGGAACGAGTATACCAAATTCAGAATAGTTCCCTTGGTAGCTTGTTAAGTACACATTATCATGCATCATGTGGCTATAAAGACGTAGCAAGAGCATTTCAATACATTTTAAAAGTTTAAATTAAAGTTCTCTTTAACATTAACAAAGAAATAAGTGTTATACACATGTCTCTGTTCCCAGTGGAACTGGTTCAGATTGCTAATACTTCAAGAATACGGGTTCCATTATTCCTAATGTGTGGCACTGGTTTCTGCTGGTTGCTTTATAACAGAACTAGTTGTGCTGGGATTGCAACCGCTCCCTGCTTTGATTGTGAATCTGTACTTCACATCAGTCATGTTGAGCTGGCATTGCCACAATGGCACTGGAGTCTTCTGGGCAGTCTTTAACTGCATTAGTACTGTTGGGCACTCTGTACATTGCAGTGGTCCTGCTGGGTTTGCAAAAATGCCTCCCACCACCTTCAGTTTTCACTGCAGAAGTTCTCTGGATTAATCTTAGTTTTGTAGAATTTGCACTGCCACAGTAGCACTGGTTCTGCGAAGTCTGCAAAAATCCCTTCATTTTCTACTGCAGAGATTCTCTGGCTTGCCCTTAGTCATGTTGGGTTTGCACTGCCACAGTGGCACTGGTTCTGCTGAGCATATTGCACTAGTTCTGCTAGGTTAGGAAAAATACCCCCCACCTTGAGTTTCTACTGTAGAGATTCTCTGAGACTTTGATTCTGTTCTGCTCAGGCCTTGCTGTTTGCTGTCTTTTCTTCCTCCATTCTAGGGGCCATAACTTGGACTCATAAATGTAATCCTCACCAAATGGAGATCTTCTGTGAGTCATAAGGAGATCTCCTGTGAATTTGGTGTCTCTAGCATGCTGAAGGGGGGTGTTCTACCCGATCATAAACTTTATGAACCAAATTGGTAGTCAAAAGTTCATAATGGTTTGTGGTTCACAAACCAGGCACATGATTAACTGAACTGCAGTTTCCTGGTTCATGCCTGTTTATAGGGGAAACTATGCACTAGTTTAAATATACATCCAATTGACAGAAAAAAATAAAAATCATACTGCTAAAATCATTATGACAACAATAAGCCTTTCTTTAAGTACAGAAGAAGCAAGAATCCAGCCAGAAAGGAGATGAGGTCTTTGGACAACAAAAGTGGTGAAAGGATTGCTAAAGGAAGAAAGAGAGATTGTGGAGAAACCAAATTAATTGTCCGAGACACTTTTTACAGTGAAAAATGCAACAGATTCTTTTCAGGAGAGTTCTTAGAAAAATAGAGTCAAACAGAGATAATAAATAATGAATGATTAAATATTCAGTGTTATTGACATTGATGCAGTGACTATGTTGTACCTGTCATATTGGATCCATGTTCTCTGAAAACCACCTTAGCAGCAAGGGAGGGCAGTATAAAAATGTAATAAATAAAAAATGTATATTGTATTTTTCCACTTTGTAACCTGCCTTGGATCCTTACAGTATAAAAAAGTGGTAAAAAGTAGCTCAGTACCAAAAATGAAAATAAAATGGCTTATGAAAAGCTCCAAAAATAGCTCTTCAAAGTGGGTAACAACAAGGAAAATGAAGTTCATTGTGACTGGGTGCAAAATGTTTGGTACCCAAAATCCTATCTTTATTGTATGCTGATGGGGTCTGAACTGACTGTGACTGACTTGCAGAGAGAACTTGGAGTCAAGGTGTCTAACTCAATGAAAATGTTAACTCAGTATGCAGTAGTGGTGCAAAAGGTGAACACCTTGCTGTGAATTATTGGTAAAAGGAATCAAAATAAAATGGCCAGTATTATAATTTTGTTGTTATTTAATTCATTTTACCCTCCCCACCCTGTGGGGACTCAAAGTGACTTCTCACTATGCTCCCTTTTCCATTTTATCCTCACAACTAGCAAGAAAGCCCATTGCAAGCAGGAATGAAATGGGCACTAGGACCCAGGGGACACCAGGAGGTGCAGCTCTCTCTGTCACTCTCTCTCCCTCTTGCTGCCTATCTTCCTGTGCCTCACAGCAGGAGGCATAGCAGGTAAGTGGGGCTGGTTTGTAGGAGGGAAGGAGGGCTGGTGTGCAGTTTGGGGCAGCTCTCTCTTTCTGTCTCTCTCTTTCCCTCCGTCACGGCAGGGACAGCTCTCTGTGTCTCTGTCAGCAGCTTGGGGCAGCTGTCTCTGTGTCTCTCTCTGCCTCCCTTGAAGCAGGAGTGATAGGAGGGAATGAGGGCTCATGTTCAGTCTGGCAGGGCTCTGTGTGTCTCTGTCTCTGGCATGTCTATGAGAAACGTGGAGGAGTGGGGGTTCAAACCTGGGACCTCCCAGATCCTAATCTGATCCTCTAACTGCTACACCACCTTGTCTCACATAGCATCCTTGCATAGAATTGTGGTGTAAATGCATTTGGAATACTGAGTACAGTTCTGGTCTCCATATCTCAAAAACAAATGCTGGAAAAGTAGCAGAAAAGAACAGCCAAAATGAGCAAAGGGTTGGACTACCTTCTATATGAGGAAAAACAGAGTTTGGAGCTTTATAGTTTAGAGAAGAGTTGTGGAGGGGGGTATGATAGAGATATATAAAATTATATATGGGTGAAAAAAGTGGATCAAGAACAATTTTCCCTTCCATAAAATGAGAACTTGTGAGCACCAATGAAGTTGATGGTTGGTAGAGAGCCAGCTTGGTGTAGTGGTTAGGAGTGAGGACTCCTAATTTGGCAAGCCAGCTTTCTTCCATGCTCCCCCACATGCAACCAGCTGGGTGACCTTGGGCTCGCCACGGCACTGATAAAGCTGTTCTGACCGAGCAGTAATATCAGGGCTCTCTCAGCCTCACCTACCTTACAGGAGTCTGTTGTGGGGAGAGGAAAAGGAGGCTACTTTGGGTAGAGAAAAGCAGCATATAAGAACCAACTCTTCTTCTTCTAGATTCAGAACAGACCAAAGATTTATTTGTTCATATTATTTTTACAGTATTCTTCTATGCAAATCTGAAATATTTAGAACTTATTTTAAGAGAGGAAATGTATTAAGTGTAGTAGCAAGAGCTTCTTCTGATCAGTCTTCCACATGATAACATGTGTAGCATAATGAATTCCAGAAATCTCAGCATCATCAGTCTCATACATGTTGTTAGGATAGTAAGAGCAAGCAAGACAATGATGTACAAGTGAACATGGGAATTAAGTTTGAAATATTAGAAGTCCAGCTATATCAACCGGTAAGGATTCAGCTTAGGACTCTATGCCTACAGAGCCATCTTGATACATGTCAAGAAAATAATGCTGGTCCTTCAGAACATCTGCTTCTCCCTGAAGACCCCACTCTGACAGGTAATTTTTTCAGAACACATCCTTGCAAATTAGGTAAACAAAACAATTGATTCTGTGACCATGAGGAGCCAATTAAACTCCAGGGGGGTGGGTAGTGTCCTTTCTGTATGAACTTTACTCCTCTTTTACCTCAAGTTTCTTTGTTTATGTGTTCAATTCCTATTCATTACCAATGAGAAGGGAACAAGCTCCTAAAGTTTTCTGGGCAACCTTCTGGTTAGCAGACTGCGTTGAGACTTATTTCCAGTCTCTTTCAAAATGGAGTTACTTATCCCACTGAAGCAGAAAGAGCAAAAAGTATCAGCAAACTTTAGAAGAACTGGAAAATGTTGTGATGAGAACAACAGTCCAGGGATGAGGATTCTCTGAGATGAACTTGAAAACACAGACTGATTATTTAGGGTTGATTTCTAGGCCCCCTTTTACAGTCGCAGTAGTAAAATGTCACTAGCTCTCTGCAAGCAGTAAAGTTCCTACTGAGAAGAGAAGCTGGCAGCCAAGGCCAGCTCACATCCCAGAAGCCTCCTGGCCTCCAAGATCCTCTTTTATTGTACTCAAAATGGCATTGTGATTAGATATAAACCGAAACTGTATTTCCTGCTCTTCAGTAATTACACTGGCTTATGGGAGCTTTATGCAGCATGAAACCTTATTATTCTGCAGAATGCAGTTCTGTATAATTTGCTTCTCCTTCATTGCACGAATGAAAAAAAAATCATATTTTGGTCCGATTTGGGAAGAAAGGCCCAGTTATCACTTGAGAGCGTGGTGTTATTTTCCTCTCGGAATTAAAAAATCCATCTGGGTGTATGACCCCTTTCACCCCACTGCCTTGCCATTCAGCCTTTTGTATGCAGATGAACCGTATCAATTTCCACTGGCTCAAAAATATGCACCTAGCTGGGTGCACTCCCCAACCCCCCCCCCCCCTCCACACACACCATAAGGCCAACACTCCACCGTTGAATGGAAATACATAAGGGTAAAGAGTGCTGAGTGCAAATGCTTGCCAATAACCCTGTGCTTTAAGAGAGGAACAGAGAAGAGGACATTAGGACTTTCCTACCAGTGTTCATGTAAAGGTGCTTCCATGTGTTACTTTGTGCAAATGTTTGACACGCTATACTCTAAAGAGGGCACTCTCCATGCCAACAGCTGTTTGTACAGCCATGGTATCTCTAAGGCCCAACAACAGGGAGGATCTCTTTTAATAAAATATTGCCTGTTTCACCATTTGGTTTTTGAACTAGAACTGGTCGCAGCATATGGAAGCAGCTGAAGGAAATTTAAAGAAGACACGTTTGATTCTAGTCACTTTGATATTAAAGGATCACCTATATCAACAGATTGGTATAGTGGTTAGGAGTGCAGACTTCTAATCTGGCGAGCTGGGTTTGATTCCCCGCTCCCCCACATGCAGCCAGCTGGGTGACCTTGGGCTCGCCAGGGCACTGATAAAGCTGTTCTGATCAAGCAGTAATATCAGGGCTCTCTCAGCCTCACCCACCTCACAGGGGAGAGGAAAGGGAAGGCGACTGTAAGCCGCTTTGAGACTCCTTTGGGTAGAAAAAAGCGGCATATAAGAACCTAGTCTTCTTCTTTTTTGTGAGAATTTGAGAATGAAACTTATTGTTAAAAAGGAAGGAAACAGCACCTAAGTCCCCTGATGGGAAAGGAGGCAAATGGCAGCTAAGGAATGAGCTAAGTGGCAGGTAGGGATAAAAACTAACAATACCATGCTGAAGTTCTGTTGAAGTTGTGTTTCATGATTCTCACTAACAACTTCTGTTCTTCACTTTTTTATTAGGTTAGTGGGGATGGAGACTTAAGCTTTCCTATTATGGTTTCTGTCCTTTAGAACTCTTCCACCTGAACCCAGACTCTGCTTTAATAGCCAAAGGCCAGCAAAGACACTTCTCCACAAACTGGCTTTCGGATCTCAAGCTGGTTTGTTTTTATGCCCTGTTCTTTTTTTCTTTTCTAGACATGTTTGTTCTATTTGATTTCTAGGCTTCATTATACATTACCATGGGCGGATTTTTCACCACAGGTGGATTTGGGGGGGACGGAAGAGCTAGCTGCATAAAGAGATGAAGTATTGCTAGATGGGTGTATAGTTATACCTTGTGCTTCTCAGTATCCTGGTTTTCATTCTCAGCACCCAAACAATAAGACAATGGATCTATAGAACTGGCCAAGTAGCAGGAAAATGGTAGCCTTAAAACTGTAAGCCCAGACTGGTAAAAAACGCATCGCATATAGAACATTTCTCAAAGCCATAGTATGTTACAGAACACTCCTAGCACTCAGATCTGCAAAAGGAAGCCGAGAATCAGATCACCACTACCGAAAATCACCAACAGATGTAGGCAAGAGAATGCCAGCCCCCCTCTCCAAGCTGGCATTTTCCACTGTCACTCAGAGTGGCAATGGGAGAAAAATACAATTTAAAAAATGGCCTGACTCACTTGCAGTGAAACTGAAATGCCATCATACCTTTCTAGAAATCGTGGAAAGTGTAGTTGAGTTGCAATGCAGTTCCAGGGTAGAGGTGCCATCATAGAAAAGGCCCTGTCCTTGGTGGCCACACACTGCACTAGTGATTAGAGATGGTAGCAATGACTGCAGAATAACGATCTACAGGAAGGTTCATATAGGAGCAAGTTACTAGAACAGAAAAGGTACACCTTTCTGCCCTCTCAGGTTTCTCTTTTTTTCTAGTAAGAAATAAACATATTCTCATTATGAAAGAGGTAAGGTGGAGTGTGTGTAGGGGTGGGGGTGGGGTGGCTTTTCCAAAGCCTTTGTCCTCATTCACAGAAAGGCAAATGGAGGAAAGGAAAGGCCAGCCTACTTAGCAGGTCAACAGTGCCAGAGCTATCAGATGCCATGCCGAACTAATTCCTAATTGGGGCAGTGTTTGTCAACACTGAGAGAGCCCTAATGCACTCTAATCGCTGCAGCCACAAGCTCTGATAGAGATCTTAATCTCCCCCACTGTGTCCCTTTCACATAACAGCAAGCTGTTTTTCCTTCCCTAGGCAGCAGACAGGCACTCCTTTTGGGAGAGGAAGAGATTTTAAAAGAGGCACTCCTTTTATTACAGTTTCCAAAGAAATGCCAAGGAGATCAGGGAATATTCATGGAATGAAAACAGTAGAAGTGCTTTATACAGCAGACAGTGTTTTCAAAATTAAAATGTGCTTTGCTTTAGGTGCGTTAACTGAAACTTTTGGATAACCCATACAAAAAACAATTGTAAGGGGACCTAGTTTTTAGAATGACCTTGTCCCTGTACCTGCCTATTGAAAATTCAGACATCAAATGAGAATTAGGCATCCATCTTGACCACCTTTGAATATCTGCCAAACATAAGCAGCATTTTGAGGGGAAGACAAAGCCACAGTCTAGTCTGATTATCCCTTGCTACGGCCAAAAGCTCCAAGGGCCAATTGGAACAGCTCAAGGGAGAATAGACTCCCTCCCTCAGTGTTAAGGCCCAAAACTATTAATTACTTCATGTGGCTGAGTTCTTTTTAAGTTAAAGAAAATACTTATTTTTCATTCATTCATTCATTCATTCATTCATTCATTCATTCATTCATTCATTCATTCATTCATTCAATACTTAGTTCCTAATGGGGACCAGGAATGACTTATAGTACAAGACAAACAACAACAACAACAACAAAAGGAGGGAATGGGACAAATGGCTTCTAACTGCAGAACAAGGCTTCCTCTCTTTCTTTAGGAGATCTGATCAGGTTTCTCATGTAACATGTTTGTTGGCCCCTCACCTCAGAAACCAAGCCTCCATCAATCTTAAAATAAACATATCCTCCAGAACTTGTGAAAGAGAACTGTCATTTTCCAGTAAAGGTTGTAAGTCGCTGATGATGCATTGAACTGTTTTGCTTTGAGAGCTGTATGTGACCACCACATACAGCTTTTTCTCTTTGGGGCCTGTCTTATAACAGGTATTCTCTGGGTAATTTGTTAATTTGTTTCTTGACTTCTTCAGGTGGATACTTGAGTTCCAAAAATGCTTGTTATAGATCCCTCAGATAAGAATCCCTGTCTATAGGGTTGGAGCAGATGCAATTGTAACATAGTCTGGCTATATACAATGGACCACTTGCTGTGTTTAGGATGGTAGCTAGAAGCATGCAGGTATGTTTGTTGGTCAGTAGGTTTCTGGTATAATGTGGTCTCTAGGCATCCACTGTGTATTTTTACTGTAGTGTCCAGAAAATGTATTTCTTGCATAGATAAGATTCCTTGTCATGTTGATAGTGGGGTGAAAGTCATTGTATGCTTGGTGGAATGTGTCCAGGGCTTCTTTACATGTGTCTAGACATGTAAAGATGTCATCAGTAATCACAGGTATAAGAGAGATGGAAGTGGGTGGAAGCATTGCTCAGGAAGCGTTGCTCCAAATCTGCCAGAAAGATGTTGGCATACTGTGGTATGGATACAACTTGTATCTTATATGAAATTGCCTAGCTCCACTTTCTCGCTTCTGAATCTCCTGATGACCTGCATGGGATTCTCCTTTTCACCCTGATCTTGTTGCACCATCTTGGAGGTGTGGAAGAGCACCTGATGACCTGGACCGGTAACCATGATCCTGACCTTGGATCATCCTTGCTGACATGTTGTTTACATGGCTCTGACTCTCAGTTTGCTCTCTGGACTCTCCTGCCTCTGGTAACCCTCTGGCTTTTGACTCACAGCTTGTTAATGACCATGGCATTGGACATTTCTTTCAGTGCAACCCAGTGGCTCTAGGAACTGCAGTTCCAGCCAGAAATCCATACTCGGCAGCTGTTCCAGTTCAAGGCCTCTCTTCTGACCCAGCACACCAGATCCCACCTGCCAGCACACACTGTTAGCCTCCCAGCAACTAGTGTTCACATAAACACTAGAGCAGGGGTAGTCAACCTGTGGCCCTCCAGATGTTCATGGATTACAATTCCAATGAGCCCCTGCCAGCTCATGGGAATTGTAGTCCATGGATATCTGGAAGACCACTGGTTGGAGGAGGATACTGAACTGTCTCCATGCTCCCCCCTCCCTATTCCTTACCTCCCTCTTCTACTTGAAACTCTTTAACTAGAGATGCCAGGAATAAAACCTGGGACCTTCTTCATGTCAAGCACATGTTCCGCCATTGAGCCATGGCAGATTCAGAAAGTGTTTTGGAACATCACTATATGCCAGCGATGTTCCAGAAAACTAGCTGCAATTGTATATGAATTTATCCAATGGTTCATTGAATCCAGGAACAGTGCTATGAAGTGTAGCACACTGACTATACTTAAGTACACTTGAGTAGAATTATACCCTTCGAAGTGCACTGATGTCAATTTAGAAGGGTATAACTCTGCTTAGGATTGCACTGTAAGTTGACCAGAGTGAAAGAACAGCAGGTGTTTCTGATATCCCCGTCACATTAGAGCCTCCCTCATCCAACCCTTCCCATAGCATGTGGTATGATTACCTCTGATTTATTGATGATAATCATGGGGGCAGCCATTTGTAATCAAACATATAACAAAGATATTCCCACACTGAGAATGAGTGATAACACACCATTTAGTGATTTCTGTACAGCTGGTAATTTGGAGAATGAATGATAATTTCTGGCTCTCAAAATTTGCAGTGACGATCCTCAGTGTTATTCACTTTATGAATAAAAGACGCCTTCCTCTCCATGTCTGGTGATAAATTCCTTTTATTAGGCCCACTTATGCAAGACTTTATCTTAATAGTCTTACATATGGGGCAATCTTTGCAGCGAGGTTGGGTCATTTTTCACAACAAGCTCAAACATGCAATATAAAGTAAATAAATACTAGTCGCTGATAGGAGAACAGGCATTTGACTGATATGAGCTTTGAAAGGAAAGCTATGTGACTCACTTTTTAACACGGCATATCAGTGACCGGTGATTTCTGTGTGAAAGGATGGACATTTTTTTTTCTCTAGGTTACTGGCAACTCTCAGTCACCACGGTAAGGCTGGCTACCTTACACCAAAATGTTGGTATATGTATATGGATGGATGGGCATGGGGGGGAAGGGATTCCTGCCAATTAAAACCAGCAAACAGGAGGTGCCTAGGAAGTTGTGATGGTTTAGAGAAAATGACACCTGTTTCTCACAATGGTAGACATCTCTCTCATATCAGTCCTTCTGTTCTGTCACAACCTGCATTGATTAAAATGATGTCCATGACCTGGATCCCATCTAGATTTCTATGGAAGCAAGAGGGGGGCATTTTTTACTAACAGCTTCCTACTGAAGACTTCCAATTTCCCCTCCCACCAAGCTAGTCTTGGGGGTCTCCCATCCTTACAAAGCGCTTTTTTAAAAAAGGCATTTCCTTCGACATGTAATGAAGAGAAATAGACATCAAATTGGTATTTATTTAGGAAATTTACATGTCAGCTTTTTGGAATCCTGCTCAAAGTGGCTTACAAGTAAAACCAGTACCATACTATCCGCATGATCACCATTTTGTCTGAAAGGCCCAACTCGTGAACTTTCAGCCTCAGAAAACAAGTACCCTGGAAGGTTTCCACTAATTCAGATCTAACATAATTCTGTTTTTTATTTGGAGCTTTTCCTAAATGTTCAGGAAGTGCATGGTTTGGGTCCAATAGCAATTCATAAATTTCTAATTAAACTCCCCTAAAGTTTTGTAGATTCCCAAAACTAAGGAAAGAATGAAAAGGGGATTAATTCACAGTTCTGGCATGTAGTGCTCCCCTTTTCCTTTGAAATGTTTTCCTTGGCTTTATATTTCATACTAAAACTTGAACTTAGATTCCCCATGCACTGTAGTATCATACTGCAAATAGAGTCTTTTGGTGTCCATTGCTCAGTCTGTCATGCTTCAAGCTCACTTCTTAAACTTTAGTGGTAAATGCCATTTTCTTCTTTATTTTTTCTATCCCAGTTTATAATGATGTAGTTTCCCCCCTCTTACTCTATTAAATGGATTAATGCCTTTTTAAAATTAATGTAGCTATCCAGTTGTCAAATCATTTCTAGTAATCATTTATGGGTTTTGACCCTGTTTAGTTAAAGGACACTCTACGTAGCAGAGATGTATCAAAGGAGATGTGCGTCCCTCTTTCTATTGATCTGCAAAGAGGGAGGTCACTGAATGAATTTGGGATTTTAATTTGAATATTCAGCTTTTGAACTATGCTCATTGTGGTATTTGATGAAGGCAGTTTCACTCCTGGTCTCTGCTAATTATAAATTTCTCTTAGATGATATTTTTATTTCTGATGTGGTATTACTGAAGATGTCTAATTGAACTTGGTCAGATCTTTATCAAGTTATCCATGTTTAACTCTTTCTCTCCAAAAATGTATGAAATTTACTTATTTAGGAAATGTATTAGCCTCATTCTCCAAAGAAAAAAGATGTACAAAGAAGCTGGTATACATAGTTTCTGCCTTAGCTACTATGAAGACTGTTATTCATGTTGATGAGCTGAAATAGTAATCTTTTATGGGATGCAAGCTTTCTGCAATGTCAAAAACTTACCATCCTCTGTTACCCAAATTGCTGGGGAATCATGAATATAGCAAGAGGCTGGGTAACACAGGATCTTTACTACCAGTTTTTATGGGGTCCGTTACCTGGAAGAAACTCTTCTTAAATGAAGAAGACAATTAAGCTTACACTCAGGGGATTTATTTGGGGAAAATATCAGGGTACATTCAAAACACACACAGAAGCAAAAAACACATAGTTCTACAGGGGGACAAGTTCAAGTTACTGCACCTTTCTTGGATCCAAGCAGCCAAGACACAAGGTTGATGACATCTGGAGGTGGACAGGATGCCGGGTGTGGAAGGATCAGCACAACACATACACACACACCTGGGGCATGCACAAGGATTGATATGTTTGAAATTCCCAGGCCAGCCCAAGTGACTGCCCACTAGGAAGTCCATGATTGATGATTGGTCTCTGATATTATGAGTACCTGATTGGTGAGTTTGAACTGTGAGGTCACTAGAGTGGGAGGTATGGAGTAATCTCATCAAGTGGAACAATACCTTGTCTAGGTGTAATGTGTAGCTAAAGGCCCTGGCTTGTTTAATCAGGAAGGACTGGGGGAGTCCAATGGGACACATTTAGGGGTAAGAGATGCTGCTAGGCAGAAATTACACTGGACAAAAGAGACAAAAGAAGTTGCAGTTAGTACCTGGAAGGGATATTCCTTTCCTGTAGATAGTCTAATGGTCTTTGGCTGGGAGGGAGTGATTTAGATAATGTGCACTTTTAGCTCGGTCAGTTGGGCAAGCAGGCAATGGAAGATAAGGTTCTAGTCCAGCTCAAACCAGATGGAAATCTGGCCTGGCTTTTCTAGGCAAGAGAAGAAATCTAGTGAAGTCAAACAAGATGGAGACTTGGCCTGTCAGGTGGATCAATAACTGGTAGCAGCTAGTGTAGAGCTCAGGGGTTGCACTGGGCAGTGGCAGCTGAAAGACTAGGGGCCATGATAGCAAAAAAGTTGTCCAGGAGGAGTTCTGGACCAGGTGGTGGCTGCTTAAAAACCCAGGGGCTATGCTGGGCTTGACGGCAGCTGCTAAAATGCCTGAAGACTGATGCAGTGATGAAGTAGTGTGGAAACTGAACCAGATCAGACAGCAGCCCACGGGTTGCGCCAGGTCTGGTGATAGCTGCTGAAAAGCTCAGGGGCCACAGCAGCAACAAAACAGCTGGTACTATGCTGGACTTGGGAGAGATTCCCCTCCCGAGAGCTTGTGGGCCCCCACTTGTATATAGAAGCAAGTGTGGTGTAGTGATTAAGAGTGGCAGCTGCTAATCTAGTGAGCCATGTTTGATTCCCCGCTCCTCCACATGCAGCCAGTTTGGTGACCTTGGGCTTGCCACAGCCCTGATAAAGCTGTTCTGATCAAGCAGTAATATCAGGGCTCCCTCAGCCTCACCTACCTCACAGGGTGTCTGTTGTGGGGAGAGGAATGGGAAGGCGAATGTAAGCCACTTTGAGACTTCTTCAAGCAGTGAAAAGTGGGATATAAAAACCAACTCTTCTCTTCTTCTTCTTCTTTTCCTATATAGAGAAATGTAGAATACCACAGGAACACCATCACAGCAGCAAGAAGAACAAGTGCATCTGATGAACTGCTTCTAAGCCATAAAAGAGCGAGCTAGGATTGGAACACATTCATCTTTAATGTGCCGCTAGATACCTGTTTGTCATTGCTGTAATGGTCTAACAAGGTTACCCAGCAGGAAAACAGGGAGTAGAAAGTTGAAAGGAGTTTCATGTACCGCATTCAGGCAATCCTGCATTTGAAGTGTGCCATCTTTGTGGGCCCTACTAATCCCTCTAGTCACCATTTAGAGAAGTGAGATATGTAGAAACCTCATATCACTTCTTTATTACTTAAAAAAAAAACATTTCTATGCTGCCTTTCCTCCTAAAGAGAGTCCTGTTATTGGCAGTGTGGGTACTGAATCGGCACACCTGCCCCTAAACACTTTGTCTGAAAGCTCCATTAAAGTAATTCTCCCCCACCCCCGCCTCATGCTGTCTCCCTGGCCAATGTTTTATAATAAATTAAAACTAGCATGGATCAAAAATTACATAAACAGTGAAAACAGCCTGCTGCCATAGTATTAGGGACAGACTACATGTGACAGCATCCTGAGATCCGACCTGTGAATGCAGCCACTTTTAAAAAGGGATTAAACATGACTTGAGATCCAATGCTGATCAGGCCCACAGCACAGCAAACTGAAGCCTTTAAAGTGCCACGAGGCAGTATAGCACTTGAAAAGGCAGTGTGGGAAGAACAAGTCTGGCCCTCACAGCATTTTTAAATGCCTTCAAAATGGCAGCATCCAGGGGTTGAACCTACAGGTGCTGTCACACCCTTAGTCATTTCTCCTAGATCTCAGCCACTGGTGAACTTGATAACACGGACAACAGACAACCAGTGTAAAATCCCCTGTGTGTGTCTCAGTGCTGCTGCCCTTCTTTCTGAGAATGCTGCCAATGGTGTGGTTAGAAAATGCCATCCTCTGCCTTCCTGCCAGTACTCTCTCACTGCGGTATCCCCCCGAAGCCAGTGCCATGTCAATGCCATCACAGCCAGATACCATCACAAGCATTTCAGCTTATTGTGTGCAGTGGCACAATGCCAAGAAAGACCCTATACGTTAACGATTATACAGAAGTTCTCGGTGCTACGAAAGATGCACTGTTTCCTTACATCTGCAGCAGCAGGCCAGAGAAGAGAGCTAAGATAAACAATTGGAAGAAACCCTACAATGATCTGTAGGCAATTTAGAACCAGTTTAGGCATTCAGAAAAAGGCACGTGATAACATCCTGTCCTGGGATGATCCCACTTCAAAATGCATTTGAGCACTTCTTTTTTTAAAAAAAAGTCAAACAAATGAACATGGAAATTTTTGATCTGAGAAAGTATTCACAGGTGATTCCCTAACTACGTTCTGAAGTGGTTTAATCCAAGGTGGACACTACCATGCTGTTTTTCTTTGCATATAGTTCAGCCCATACTTTGCCCTTCCAGTCAGCCCCACACACACCTTCAAATGTTTGGTACTCTCTAGCAAGAAATTAGACTCCAGCATTCCCTAAAAGGTGCTTGAAGGAAACTGAAATTAATTTGTAGCTTTTAACTTTTTCTGAATTTAAGAGGTGGACTTGGAGATCATGGCTTGGCTGCAGTAAGAAACCACTTCCTTGGTTTTAAAATTGCCTCTGTTATTTTCCAAGAACTGAAGTTTTCTTATTTGAACAGGTAGGTTCTTAATAGTCTCTGTCATAACCGTAGGAAACTGCTGCTGCTTTGCCCTCTGCGTTTCGGTCAGATTGTGTAGCCCAGTTCTGCAGCAGGAGATGGCAGACTCAAATTCAGTACAATGCACACCTGATGTGTACAGGAACTCACATTTTGGAAATAACAGTTTGGTAAACAGTTTGGGCTGCTTATTTATGATGTAAGGAAGTTAGGAAAAGTGGAAATGTGAAAACAGCTTACCTTTTGCATGCTTTATCCTGATTTCTAAACTGATGTATCCTTCCCAGGAATATACTACTTTAGGACACAAGTGGTGAATGAACACAGGACACATTCCTTTTCAGCACACACCCTTTTAAAGGAAAGGAGGAGGAGCTTCAACATGGGGCACATCCCTTTAAAAGAAAGGAGGATGGACTCTTGTGTAATGCAGGTTTAGAACCAACAAACAGTATTGGCTCCAGCTACTTGATAATACACATTTCTTGCCAAATACAGCACTTGGCAATAGCTGCTCTGAAGAAATGATGAAACTGTGGACAGCAGATGCAGGAAAAGTGAACAGCCGGACAAGGATAACATGTATGATGAAGTGAGCATGCACATGAAAGCTTATATCCAGAATTAAACATTGTTCATCTTACAGATGCTGCTGGACTCAAAATTCATTACACAGAAAGTGTGGCATCCAACTATTCTGCTGTATCCAAATTTCCAGAAATCCAAAAGAGTTTATTTTATTGTATTTCCCATGTGAAACCTCACCCTGGAGGGATACAGTAAAATGGAGTTTGGCTGTGAAAACTTGCAAGCACTTTCACCCTGAAAGAGCTACCCGGATGCTCCTGGATTTCTGCACTGCCTCCTGTCAGCAAAGTGCTGAGGCAACAAACTTAACCTCTCTGTCCATGGTACGCCTATCAGCCATGGTTATTAAATCCCACAAAAGGTAGAAGAAGGCGAGTGAATGGGGCTAAAAGAAAACGTACATTCCCCATTCGGATTACCTCCTACAGAACAGGACCTGCCAGTGAAAGAGTGTAATTGCTGGGCTGAAAGAGAAAGACAAACTATAAAAGAAAAGAAGAAGAAGAAGAAGAAGAAGGGGAGGAAATTGATAATGAAAATTTATCCGCTGAGCTAACGGTTAATTAATTCTGAAAATATCTGTCAGGCTAATAGAAGGAGGGGGGAAAGGAGAGCACAAGCCACATAACACAATTAGTAAAATAATAACAAAAAAAGGAAAGTAGAAAAAAAAGATTTTTGTAAGGTGTTGCTATCTTCTTACAGAGCAGGCCCTTGGCTTCCCAATGTCATTCTCTACACAATCCCTCCCTCCCTTCGTCTCTTTTCAGAAATTGTTCTCATGAATGATTTATATATGTCTAGTTATCTGGAGTGATTTCTATGGACCCGGGCGCGCTGCTGCATAATTGTTAATTTTAATGCCATAATAGCTTCAGATGGAGGAAGAGATTAGGCGTTTATTGCACAATTAAATGAAACATACTTGAGAATCACAAAAGGTTCCGTAATTATTTCAGACCATTAATAAAATGGGCATTAAATTATATGGGACACAAAAGGGAAAGGAAATAGATTTTCATTACAGCAATAGAAGCCGAGAGTAGTAATAGATCCTTGTTGAATTCTCTTTCTCTCTCTCTCTCTCTGAAATTAATTGTTGCCCAGCTTATTTCAAAGCAAAATAAAAGAGAAATAAAGTGTGTTAAAGAAGCCCTGATGAAAGGGCTTTGTTTGATAAGGACAATAGCCACTGATAAACTCCAAATAAAAGACTGTGCTTTGATTTTGACTTCCATCCTTTTGCACTGAAGGCTGGGAGGGGATTCACAAACACAAGTTTTTTTAACAGAACAATGCTAGTTTGGGTCAGTAAAAGAGGGGAAGCCAAATGTGGGTCTCCTTTGAATCTGGTACTTGTGTTCACCTTTTCACACAGTAGATTCCTCCACCTTCCTTCAGATTCCTTCTCAATGTATACATCTTCAGCTATTCCGAGCCCCACCACCTCATTACCTCCATTGCCCCTGACCTATTTTACCCCCTTCTCACTATATATCAGTACTTGACACCTCCTTCCATCCTAGGCAGTGTCAATTTGAAGCCCCTTAGGCAACATTACACCTGTACTCTGTGATCTGCTCCCAGATTGCTCAGCAATAGCAGTGCATGACTCCACAGTGGGAGATGGAAGTGAGCAGGGACAGGCTGGCTAGTGGCAAGATAATCTCTAGGAGGTCAAGCCTGGCCACCTACAGCTGAAGTGAGACTTCAAGAGGGAAGCTTCCACAGAAGGCAAAAGCATTGGATCAAGACCATATTGGGATGAGGATAAGGTCCTCTTGCAAAAGGCCAGGGGTGGGGACAAGACCACTGCAGCTAATGACATTTAAGTTAAACGGTGGTTGGAAGCCAGTTGATGAGGACATGTTGTACCTTAGGTCTTGATACTGGAAGGAGCAAGGCATGGGAGAAGGTAGAGAAGAACATGGGCTAACCCCCTCTCTCCTATGGCTGTGGCCATCAGGTGCTCAGCTCAGCTGGGAGAGTATCCTACCACATGCTCCCTGATGTTTAAAAAAGTAGAAAACAGTCACAACACAGAGAAGCCTGAGCTATGATCTTTCTCCCTTATGTGCAGGATGATGATGATGATGATGATGATGATGATGATGATGATTTATATATTTGTTACCTACCCTTTTTGTTCAGGCTTAGGGTGGGTACATCATAGTAAAACATACAGCAAGATAAATTGTATAAATATAGTCTACAATAAATAATTAAAATCTAAGAGTTCTATTCTTCATTGCCTGTTTATAGAATTGCAAGGTCAAGGAAGGAGAGAGGGAGCAGAAACGTTTTATTGACCCCAGATGGCATATATATGTGGCTTTGATAGGGAGGCCAGTGATATTCAGTGATGTTTGTATACCTCAACCGTAGGCCTGGTGGAAGAGCTTCATTTTACAAGCCGTTCAAGGATCCGCAGGGCTCTAAGCTTATTTGGAAGAGCATTCCAAAACAGGGCTGAAATGGTCCTGGCTCTGGTTGAATTCAGTTTCATTACCCTGGGGCCGGGGCCCCTCCGAAAAGTTTGCTGGCTCAGTCTTAATGAATTTTGGGGGGAGTGCATGGAGAGAGGTGGTCCCTGACCATTTCAGGCTTTTAACCGTCATTAGCAAAACCTTAAATCTGATTTGGTCTCCAATCTGGAGCCACTGGAAGAGCACAGGTCATATACGTGCCCTCCACAACATTCTCATAAGTATATAAATTGCAAGAGAAGATGATCCTTCTATTCAGCCCATGGCTGGTTCATCCCTCAGCAACATGGTCAGAACCCATCAGAATCTATCACAGTCTGAATGAAGAATAAAATGAGTCCAGTGGAACCTTTAAGATCAATGCAGTTCCATTCTGGGTATAAGCTTTCAAGTGCATGCACTTTTCTTTAGTCTGAAAACCAGCAGTTGTCACAGACTAAACTGAAAATATGAACTGAATGAGTGTAAAGACGAGCGTTATGGATGTGTGTGCTCTGCAGTGTCTGGGATATTGCATTTGGATGCGAGGAACCCATGTTCCGACCCCCACACAGGAAAATCACTGTCTCTCAGCCTACACGGCATCTCAAATCTCTTTAAGGGAAGGAGGGGATTCAAATGAATAAATGTTTCCTACCATAACACTCTTCTTCTCCCAGCTGTCTTACTCAGTCTGCATATTCTTTCTCCATTTGATACAGAACACCAATTTCTGTGGGAATGATTTTCCAAAGCTTGAAGGATAGTTCAGGGTCTAATGCTCATTATAATTCAAATTTCTCCATTTGTCTTAAAAAATGCCTGAGCTGTTTCTCATATTACAGTTCCAGGGCTGGCTGGAATAAGAAATGGGCTGGAAGATGCTCATTTGATTGCCAGATGAGTGTATGAGTCTGAGACATATTTGCCAAATGGGCGTTTGCAAAATGCATTTAAGAACAAGTCACTGGCCAAGCAAACCTAAGTATTTGGTTAACTCATTCAGTATTCTGAATTCATAACATGATTAACTCTGCTGAACACTCAGAGTTAATATATTTACATGCAGACGAGCCCAGATTAAATCCCTGCTATTTCCAGTTAAAGGAAGGTTTGGGTGATATGCCTGAAGACTCAGAGAGCCACTGCTTATACTGAGGGGCCAAGCTAAATGCAATAGCATCTTTGTGGCCACCATAATGATGCTATCACAACTGAATAGTAATTTAAAATGCTATGGGAGCCCAATTCTCACAGTATGGCAAGCTAAGGGCTCTTATCCCATGCCAAACTGGCCACACCCCTGTGGCTGTTCTGGTACCTGAAAACACATGGAGAGGAGAAAAGGAGCTCCACAATGCACAAAGATCAGGATTGGGGTCCATTGTGCTTTTAAAAATAACTTGGAAATGGCCCTATCATACTCATAGCTACCACAAGGAGATCATCGCATCTAGTATGCCCCTGAGAGAGATGATATGACAGCTTAAGGTAACTTCATATGTTATAAAAGTGCACACATTGATGACACAATTCTGCATTTCATGTTCAAATACCAGCTCCATTTCTATAATTTTTTCAGGGGAGAGAATGCAAAATGGATTTGTATTCTTGAAAAATGAGATTTTGAAATAAAAGTTGATAAGCTTCAAATTCAAACTCCAGTTCAAGAAAAAATACATTTTTTTTTCTTGGGTCTTTAGAAAAACAGAAAACAAAAGAACAGTAGTCATTAGAATTGGGATTGTTGTTGTTGTTGTTAGGTGCAAAGTCATGTCCGACCCATCGCGACCCCATGGACAATAATCCTCCAGGCCTTCTGTCCTCTACCATTCCCCAGAGTCCATTTAAGCTCGCACTGAACTGGGATACTAGGATAAAATTTGGTATATATAGTCAGAGCAGAATTCTCAGCTTGCTTAATTTCCACATCCTTTTTCAAGGTGGAGATTGGAGATGGAAAAATTAATTCCACTGTACTATCCAAAGAAATGTCTCTTGAACATAGTGAGCTTGATCCAAAGATGCTGTTCATTATTTGACAGAACAGCAGAACATGAGACTCAGTGGGAGGTAGAAAAGTCCCCTTCTAAAAGCTTATATCCTTCTGGTCTAATTCCATGGCTTTAGAGCTTCCTTAAGGAAATTATCAGTTTACCTTCATATGGTAGGCTGACAGATCAATAACTCCAAGAAATTCTGACTTTACATCAAAATGTACACATCAAATTGCAAACGTGAAAATTTTCAAAAACAGCCACTTCACTAGGAACGCATCATTTCAAACACAAACTCTGAAATATAAAGTTTTAAATTCAAAATTCTGAAATTTAGTTTGCACACATGGCTTGAGAAGCTGCATGTTATTATTAAGAGATACCCCTAGCTCAGCTGGTCATCAAAAGCCATTTTGTTGTAACTATTTGTGCAAAATATAGAGACAGAGTTGCACTAAGTATTAAGGTTCACAGGTTGTCTAAGAAGAGTTACTTGGTGGCTGGAAAGCGACATCTCAAAACTTAGAAAAAATATTGATACTCTTTCCTCCTCTTTAGTCATGCAGAACTCATGCAGCTGGGGTAGCCGAGTCCTGGAGAAGTGCAGATGATATTCCATCTCTGGCCTCAAGAGAACTCTTTATTAAATCCTAATCCCTGTGCAAATTTACCAAAGGGCCTTAATTGGGAAGCATGCATAGGTGTCACTGACAGCTTAATTTGGCCTATGGAAGCATTTCTGCTTGATCGGGATGCCTGAGGTAAGGAAGAATCCAAGTTCGCTTTTCAGACCTGGTACACTCTAAAAATCACCTTGCCATAACAATGCCAGATCAGTATATAGCCAAGATGTACAGGCTGGCCCTATATAGAGTCTGGTGTACCTAAACAAACTGATTTTCATTTATTTCTACATGCCTAACTCAGTAGAGAATTGCAACCTATAAACAGATTTATACTGTTTTGTATTGGAGCAGTATATAAAACACTAGCATAAAAACCATGCAGTGTCTGATCTGTATTAGAACACATACATTTGCGGCTCCAACTCTGGGAGAGCTACTAGAATAAAATTAGCTTAGAGGAATAAAGGAAAAGGGATGGCAATGATGGAAGCAGCGAGTTCCCCATACATACTTCACAGAATATCACCCATTATGACTTTCGAGAGTTCACGCCTTTCCCATCCACAAGACTTTGGTCAAGTGTCATTTCTTCATCTTACTGTAACCTTTCCTTGAGGACTGATTGTTACTGAGAAGACAGCAAGCCATTTTGCAATGGATGAGTGTTTCTACATGGTACAAAGTATTTAACATATTTTGCTACCTGGGTACTCCAAGCAGCTTCTTTTCACTGTTCACTTTGGTCCAGTAGATCTCTTAAGTAAGATCTACAGCCTTTTCAGATGTGGCCCCAGAGCTTGGAAACTGGCTTCCTGAGCAGGTCCATAGTCTCTTCCCAAAATTCTTTCTGGAAATGCTACAGGGAAATTCATTTTGATGAGAGAATTTGGACCTAAGGCCATTCTTTTTGCCAGTGTTTTCTGATGTTCTGTGTCTTCCCATTGTGTGTAATAGTCATAGCAGTTTCTTCTTAATATTATGGTATTGATATTTTTAGAACAATGATCCTTTAAAAGACTGGTTGTTAGTTACCTTAAAGGAAGAATATAAGTCTAATAAATATTAAATAAAATATTTAATAGTCATAAAAGATCTGGAGGCAAGTTTGTAGGTGATCCTGGTTATTCAGGAGTGGTGTAATACATACTATATAATGGATTTGATGGGGGGTGGGGAACAGTAGCAGCTAGCATGATAACTCTCTCCTCTGTGTTTAGAGCAACCAGAAAGCTACTGCCAAGAGGAACCTGGGAGAGGCGCCTTTACAAGGCTCACTACCAGCTCTAATGCTGCCACAAGGCTCTCTGTATGAGTCTGCTCTCATGCAAATCAAAGTGAAAGCAAATGCAGTGATGCACAGTGCAACAAAATAACTTTACATATTCATTGCTTGTACATTTGCATTTGTCAATTTATTATAATGTATGAATATTTAAGTCTTGTACAGGGGTTGTTCTACAAGAAAAAAGTGCAAAAAAAATCCTGATGAACAATAAAGTTGTAAGGAACAAGCTGGGCATACAAAGATAATAAAACAATGCCGATAATGAGCTGTCCATTGTGTAGATGCAGTATTGCCCTCTGCTGGATGGAGTCAGAGCTGTTTATCTGTGTATCCCCAGGTAGGAAGACAATCGGGAGAGTTTCCTGTTGATCAAAGGGCTGAACCTGGGCTTTCAATGCAAGCTGATTCTTCTTTTTGTGGGTCCTTTCTTTGACACACTAATGGTATGTTTGTGGCACAGTGACAACCATGAAGCCCTACACTGACCTGGTACAATACCAAATAAGCAAAAAAGTACTTAAAGGGGGAAAAAATAAGAGGCTAAAGAGTCAGAATCAGGAGAGGGGAAAGGTCTTAGAAAGATGAAAGGTTGGCATTAGGAGGACAGAAATAAAGACATAAAATAAAACATGAACAGCACACAGAATTAAACTCCCTCTAGGGAAAAAAATAGAAAGAAAACAGGCTAAAACTCCAGGCAGAAAGAAGAGGTGGAAGTTAAAATGGGATCTGTGGTGGCCTTCATTTATGGTTTATTTAAAAGACATTACTGTTTATGGGCAAATCTTCTCAGAACTTTTTCTACCACTTTATCATTCGTTCTGAGGTAGTGAAAGGAAAAAGGTAGACCATGTGTACATTTATCTGCATAAGGCCTGCGTAGTAAATTAAAGGCTGCAATGTTCCCTCTAAATGAGAGCCAGCATGGTGTAGTGGTTAAGAGCAATAATCTGGAGAACCAGGGTTGATTCTCCACTCATCTACATACAGCTAGCTGGGAGACCTTGGGCCAGTCACAATTCTTTCAGAGCTCTCTCAGGTCCACCTAACTCACAGGGTCTGTTGTGAGGAAAGGAAGGACAGACAATTATAAGCTGCTTTGAGACTCCTTCGGGAAGTAAAAAGCAGAGTACAACAAAACAGCTCCTCTGAATTGTTCTCCCTACTGAGCAGAGTAGTTCACATCCCAAGAAAAATATAATTGCTGAAATCATAAAATGGACAATGTGCAGAGCAACGCCCTAGTGGCCTCAGATTACTGCTGAGCAGGGCTTCCTATGTTAATGAGCTGCCAGTCATGCATACAGCTCGGGATCGGTGTGGGAGATGTATGGGGATGGTAGGGAGGGTGGGAGGGGGATCTTAAATTGTTTATTGGTTGTGTTGCTATGACTGTTGTGATCTGCTAGGAGCCAGCTGTGCTGGGAATGGTAGTATATATATATACACAGAGAGAGAGAGAGAGAGAGAGAGAGAGAGAGAGAGAGAGAGAGAGAGAGAGACTTTGGTTTGTCCCTGATGCCTCAAACCGATTTGCTTTCTTCTTCTACAGAACTGCCTCTTGAATTAAAATGCATGACGTTTTCCTGCTAACATTGCCCTCCTTGAAATTTCTACCTAGAACCTTGCCATGATCATGTGTTTGGCTTCCAGCTTCAGAATGAAAAAGGTCACTGCTACATGCTTTTCTCACCTGGGGCTAGGAGCTCAGTCTCTCCCTCTCTCCCTCTCAGACTGTCACGTGTCAGGATTACAGATTTAGCATCATCATGGAAGGCTGGAGAGGAAGACACAGGGGTCCCGATCAGTGCAGTGGTGCTTAACTGCCTTATTCTATCTCTGTCAGACCCAAAGGCAGCTGAGCTGTAATCATTCCAGCCCCTTATTATAGCAGGAAAATCCAAGAGTTGGCAGCTCATGTGGCTCTGGCAACTTTCCAAGAAATATGGGAAACTCAGGAATTCCAGCAGCCCTGGACAAGTTTCTCACAAGAGATTGTTGCCTTTCGGGCAGTTTGCACAGGGATTGCTTACTTAAAACACTGCAGCTTCCCAGGGAATTAACTGCTACAGCAAGACAATATCTGGGACAAAGGGTTACCAAAAGGTAGGCCCAGAGCTGTAAAGAATGGGCGGTATAAAAATCCAAATAAATAAAAAATAAATAAACATAGCAGAACACTAACAGTGGTAACAGAACTCCTCTTTGTGCAGCTTATCTGTGGGTATCAGATAAATTTGCACAGTCCAGTTCCCAAACCACAGCCAACACATGGCTGACAGAAATGACTGTAGGTCCAGCATGCACAGAACAGCATGCATGTCTGACTGGCTCACCACTTTCAGCATGATGTTATCCCGGGGGGGGGGGGGGAGAAGCTATCTGGGGAAGAGAAATCTTGCATGCATAGAAGAAACAGGCACTGTACCTCTGATGCTTTGGAGCCGAGTGGCAACTTTGGTTTTGCTGTACGGTGCTACTTTTGCCAAAGAGGTCTGTACAGGCACATAACTTGTGGTGCCTCCAGCTGCAAGGCTGGATTACAGAGTCCTTTGTGGGGGTCAGAGAGGGGAGAGCTGTTAGCAAGGATTTTCACTATCAGAATGAAAGCTTTAGGATTTCCCTTCACTTCAAAGAAAAGATGCCAATAGAAGCACATCCTTGCCTTGTCACATTGGTAGGCAGAGGCAGTATTAGCATCATCGACATGTAAGCAGAGGAAGCCAGGGGCTCAGTACTCTGGTTCCATGCTGTCAAAAACTCACAGGGAAATTTTCAAAGCATCACATCGAGACTTCAGCCAGGCGACTCCCATTGACTCGTGTATTAGTAAAACAGCTAAATCCCCATGCGCTACTTAGAAAACTTCACCTTAGGAGACTGAAGGGGACAGCAAGCTCCTGTTGATTAAATTTAAAGGGATATTTTTTTAAAAAAGGTATTTCGCTGGGAGTCAAGGAAACCCGCAACTTACCTATATGCGCCTCATAATGGCCAGAGCTGGTTTCAAGCAGCTCAAGCATTAACCTAAGAACATGGGAATCTCTGAAGTTGTGGCGCATTTTCAAGATTTATGTCTCAATGTAAACTTTGGATTTCATCCAGACAAGCTGCAATGTTATGTAGGAATTTATCTTGTCAATCAAGCATCAGCTGATACATTTATTCAATGTAACCCCCACTCCCACCACTTTCTTTCTAGGGGAGGATAAAGAACAGCTGCAAGTAGTCTGGAAACTGAAGTCCTGAAAGAAGGACCTGGTTGAAACTCTTATTCCTTCGGCACCTGAGACTTTAGCAAGTACTTTCTAAATGGTCACGGGGCAATTTTATTGTATTTTTCAATGAAACCCATACCTCTGCTCCCCCTCCCACACACCCTGTACCTGGATAGAGGAATTGTTGGTCAATTTACATTTCAAAATAACTTCCATTATCTGCAGGCAACTCTCAAGTGGTTTCAAATGTTAGAAAGACAGAAAAAGAGACTCAGCAACTTCCTATTCCCCAGTGGAATTGGTTGGATGCGTTTGAGAAGGAATGCTGTATTGGATTCTGCTGAATACATTTCTCCATATCTCATTTATTGGTGGACTTTTGGTGTTATGACCCCTGGCATCTGTATTTCAGTTGTGCAGGTGAACCTGTACACTTCTCTACATGAAGCATTAATGTTACCCTAAAGGTAGCCTATAATGGAAGGGTGCCTCGCACAGAGACACCTTCATGCACAGAAGTCCATGACTGGATTCTGAGCAGGTTGGTACACACAGAAACCATCCTGGCAGGGACTGACTATGGAGTCAATAGGGCCTCTTAAGAAACCTAGGAAGCCAGGCCAGGTCTCCATCTTGTTTGGGCTTCACTAGATTTCTTCCCTTGCCTAGAAAAGCTAGGCCAGATTTCCATCTGGTTTGAGCTGGACTAGACCATTTCCTCCTTGCCCAACTGACTGAGCTAAATGTGCACGTTACCTAAATCACCCTCCCCAGCCAAAGACCATTAGACTATCTACAGGAAAGGAATATCCATTCCAGGTAATAACTGCAACTTCTTTTGTCGCTCTTGCCCAGTGTAATTTCTGCCTAGCAGCATCTCTTATCCCCAAATGTCTTCCCCCACTCCTTCCCAGGCAACCAGGGTGCAACCAGAAGTCGCTCCGGAGTGGCTGCGTGTATAATCAGGGAGGTCCGTGGTATACAGGGCTTCTGAGTGTGCTTGCTCTCTCCCCTTCCGTGCCCTTCCGTTCCACCAGCAGTGGCTGCTCTGGGTTTTGCTGCCGTTGTGTTCATCCCGTGCATTCGCGGTTTGCTTCGCTTCTTCCTCCTCCACGTTTTCCATGCAACCGCCAACCGCAGTTTCAGCAGCCGTGCATAATACGCCTCTCTCTAACCTTTGATTACAGTGTTAATTCAAATGTAGCAATTGTGTTATACCTTATATTATGGTCACCTACAACATCATCAATGAGTGAACACGCATCTGAACTATTGAAGTTTTTTTTTTCAGGCTAGACATTCACTAAGCCTAAATGAGAGTTATTGGAACCTCAAAAGCCTGATCTCTGCTGCTTCTTTCTAAATTTTAATTCTTAAATCTTAGAAATACAGTGAGGGTAAAAAAAGAAAAGAGAAAGAAAAAAGGGGTGTTTGTTGAAAATATTCATGTACTGCAAAATGTATAGAACAGAGAATATTTTCCCCTTCATTATAATCCCTGTCTCTGATCCGGAAACTCCAGCTAGTACAAAATGCAGCCGCTAGGGTCCTCACCGGCACACCTTGGAGGGCCCACATCCAGCCTGTGCTGAGGCAGCTGCACTGGTTACCAATTGCTGTCCGGATCTGGTTCAAGGTTCTGGTTCTAACCTTTAAGGCTTTATGCGGGCTGGGACCCACATACCTGAGGGACCGCCTAGTGCCCTATGCCCCCCGCAGGGCTCTGCGCTCTGCGAGTGAGAATCTTCTGGTTGTTCCCGGCCCTAGGGAAGCACGCCTAGCCTCGACAAGGGCCAGGGCCTTTTCGGTCCTGGCCCCCACCTGGTGGAATGAGCTCCCGGGTGAGCTGTGGGCCCTGCGGGACCCTTCAACGTTCCACAGGGCCTGCAAGACGGAGCTCTTCCGCCAGGTCTATGGTTGAGGCTGGGGCTGCCAGGGTACATCGACTGCTCTCCCCCGGGCTTCTTGACAGCGTTGACCTCCTCACCTCCACCCCCCCCTTTTTTAGGAATGGGGGTAGGAAGGGGATCTTATTATTGTGCTGCCATGTTGTGACTTTTTAAAGTCTTTTAATGGGAGTTTTAATGGGTTTTTTAAGACATTGTAACCCGCCGTGAGTCATTTGGGAGTGGCGGGAAATAAATCGAAATAATAATAATAATAATAATAATAATAATAATAATAATAATAATAATAATGTTAACATATTATCTATAAAATGCAATAGTTCTTATTTCTGTTGAGATACAATGGTATCCATCATTTAAATTTTACGTTTCAGATTTCATAACTAATCTATTTGACTGCAACCCTAGTTTTATCATTACGATATATTAAATATAACATATTTTCACCACTTCTACGTATTATTATTATTATTATTATTATTATTATTGTAATATTTAAATTTATTGCCCTACTCTCCCCAAAGGCTCAAGGCGGGTTACAATGATCATTAAAACCTTTAATATATAAGTCATGATGTAAATAAATGGTATATAATATGGTGTAAAAGAAAGTTTATTATATATTTCATATCAAGAACCCATTTGTATTTGAGATACTACATTTGGAACAGATTTTAATTCTACTTCTATTTCATTTCGATATATCTGTAGTGAGTATTAGGCATGGGCAATTCAGTTTGGATAATTCAGAAAGTACCTGAATCAATGCTGATTTGGATACATCTCAGACCTACCCAAGACAAACTGCCCATCCTTGCATTTAAACAGGCTGAATCAGCAGTGGCTGAATCATGATTCAGCAGTTTGGTCATGATTTGGCCTGATTAAATGTCTCCCCCTCAGAAGGTGTGTGTGGGGGGAGATCACCCACCAAATAGCTGATCCCTTTAGATGCTTTCCCAAGCTTGGGGAGGGATTTAAAGGGAGTGGTGTGTCTGTCATTATCAGTTGTTTGACAGGCACTAGCTTTAAATTCTTCCCCAAGCTTCATAGGCCTGTGAAGCTTGGGGAAGTATTTAAAGTCAGCAAGCCTCTGGGAGGGATTTAAAGGGTTCAGTGCACCTGTCATTATCAGCTGTTTGGCAGGTGATCTGTTCCTCCCCTTCTCAGGTAGCGGAGATGCTCTCTGCTGCCCGGGAAGGTAGGGAAGCATGTGCACAACCCTCCCCCACAAATCTGAAATGGTACAAAAATTGTTTATATGCACATGCCTACTGATTATGTTTATTTGTATATGACCATAGGCCTTTACAAAATAGCAACACCAATATGAACAATAACAAATTTACAATAAATATATGGTTTAAAATTTATATTCAATTCCCACTGCTCTATGGCTTTATAGTTTAATATTGCAAATTATCCATATATATATATGGATATATATATATATACACACACACACAGTCACTTTAAAATTGTTGCCAGCTAGCATAATACACTCTCCATCTCTTCTCAGATTTTGCCATTACTACATATTCAGCAAGTTTATTTTCTTATTCTTCTAAACACGGACAGACTTTTAGTTTCCATTTTGCTGCATTAATAGTTCTAGATACTGTCATAATCTGATTATTTCTTGAGGATGTTTTAGTACACCAAACACAAATGTATTTCTGCTATTTGTGTTTTTTGTTTTGTTTCTAATAAATCAACATGGCCACCTGTGATTTTTTAAAGGAAAATTAAAATTCATTAACATTTACAAAAGCCCCTGAGTTATTTCACTTATTCATGAGTTATATTCTAAGTTATCACTCAAAGTGTGATTGTGTGCTAAAAATGCTTTTTTTGGGGGGGGGGGATATACTAAGTATGGGAAGTGACCTGCAATAGTTTGGAAAACTGGAATGCAATACTAACCGATATTTGGTTATGCACAAATATCCACTGTTTGCATTTGTGCCTTTTGTTTTGAGAGTATCTTCTATTTCTTGTCCTAGTGTTGACAAACATTACCTAGTTATGTTGCAAACTGGGTGCACATGTATGTAAATAGAATTTGGAAGTTATTGAGATGCAATTTGAATTTTAACTCCTGGGGTGAGACTTTCTAAGGATTTCAAATAAACAAATAAATGCTCTAACAAATTCCTGTTCCTGCATTTCTAATCTCAGTAAACACAAAACTCAATATACAAGACCATACCCTTATACCCATTAGTTAATACAGACTAGCTACTGACTCTTGGTTGTATACTTCCCATAGCAAAGACCCTATGCATGGACCCTAGTAACGGCCTACCTTATAGCCTATGGATTAATTTACAGGGAAGTTCTCAGGGGGCTGTTTTGGATATGAAAGAGACAAAACTGATTCTTCTTATGATAATTTAAGGAGGAAGTGGTGAAAATTCTGAGGAAATTGAAGTCCCCAGAAAATTTAACCTGGAATGGGAACTGAAGCCATTGTGAAGATGACTGGATAGTTTTGTGGTATGTGGCTGAAGGTTCACCTGCTATGTCTAAAGGGCAATCTGTGATTCAAGAACATTTCTTCATTCTTTTAATTGATTCACTAGGGTTGTCATGGAGTGCCTATATTCATGAATTTACAGGGTGGAAAAGATTCTCTTGCTGTTAGTATGAGGGGTGAACAGGAATTACTAACGTTAAAAAAAAAATCTGTACCCCATATCTATACCCAATTGTTCAAGGTGGCTTCAATAAATTACAAAACAAATAAAAATCAAAGTGGATACATAATTTAGCAAACAAATTTAAGCTATTTTATGGTTTCACTAGCAGAAAAGCCCGTTGTATAAAAAATACAACAGGCTCTAGCCTCCCCCCCCAACAACCCCTGGGCTAGGCCTGGCTGCTACCTCTTCATGCAGCTGGAAGGCGGAGGGGGAGGCAGTCAGGGATGGCATGTCCCCTACCTGATTGGTCTTCTGGAAGGCCAATCAGGAAGGTAGAGCCAGTTAGGGGCAGGTCATCCCCTGCCTGATTGGTGCTCTGGGGCGAGTTTCTCTCCAGGGGCCCAATCAGGTAGGTGATGAGTCCCAACGTCTCCCACCACTCCTCCTTATAATTGCCATGTGGTGCCTCAGGAAGATGGCACTCATTTGAGCTTGATACAAGTTAGATCAAAAAATCAAAAGCAGTATGTTTCACTATCAAAATTACCAAGTCAGCTTAAGTGTTATCTACTAGTAAAAACCAATTTTTTTGATAGCATGCAGATAGGATCAGCTTTTGAAAACAATAATTATTCTGCTATGCACACAATATCAGAGAGGGATTCAGGGGGTAGCAGCAGAACAAAGTTTGAGTCCAGCAGCACTTTTAATACCAACAAAGTTTCATTCTGGTTAGAAGCTTTCATGTGCATGCAGTCTTCTTCAGCTATCTGAGGGGCATCAGCAAAGAAAACTGTATTTTTTTTAAAAAAAAGAACACCTGTATTTTAAAGCACTTGCAGCGGTTAATATTAGGTTTCCAAGGAGAAAACAACACTACATTTTGAAGTAAGACCATTAGGTTTGAATATGCAACCGATCTGGTTTATATCCCAGGAAAGCCATGCAGCTCCCACCGGGATGCCGTTCGTACAAGGTTGCTGCAAGTATTAGACGAGTTGCCTCTCCCATGAAAGTTCTCCTAGGAGAGTAGCCAGAACAAAAAAGACAAACAAACGATGACTTTTTCGCTCCACAAATGCATCGCCAATCCGGCCATCCAGACCAAACTGCACAATAAGAGCTCTCTGGGACTGGCCGCCGGTAGGAAACTGACCTTCTCAGAAGGACCGCGTCCTCCCAGCCACTCCTTGACTCGACTTGAATTTTGGCGCAGGTGAAAAAGACCGTCCTCTCTCAGGAAGCCCCCGGCAAGGGTCTGTCCGGCGCACTGCCTGATCTCCATTCTTGGCGGTCGATTCAGGAACGCCGGGTGACGTCAGAAACGAAGCCCGTGCTCTCCCTTCCCCCCCTTCGGCTCGAGCGTGACAGGCGTCGGCGGCCAACCAGGGCGGGGGCATTTTGCTAATTATAAAAGGGGACTCCGCAGCGCTGCCGCGCCCGCTCCGTGCACGGCGGGGCGACCCGATGGGCTGGATAGCTACTAAGCAGTCAGTACTGGAGACGTTGAGACACGCTGGGTCTGCAGGCTCTTTGGGGGTATAGTAGCTCTTCTTGTGTTAAAAGGAGCCTATCGGGAACCCGACCTGGCGAGTTCTTGCCTGAATCACATGCTCCGTAGGGGGAGAAAGGATTGCTCAAGTCCTGACAGTGCCAATAGCAGTACTTGTAAAGACCATTGTCTGTTTGAGGTGGTGACATATGCTATTAGTCATTACTCAGCAAGATGTTGTTTTAATCTCCAGTAGGTGATTGATTTAAAACCTGATCTGTGTTGGCTTTTAAAATAGGCTATTAATAAACTCACTGTAGACATTTTCTTTATCACCCCCCCCCAAAAAAAAAAAACCACAACCATTGCATGTGTGATCTCATGGATCTGATTAATATCTCCTAAAAGCCACTCAAATATATTAGGCAATGTAGACAGGATGGCCAGGGAGAGAGAGAGAGAAAAGTAACAAACTTTAGGATCAGTTCATGGGTTTTAAAAGCTTAAAACTTAGTAGTCATATTGCCAGTAGTTAATGGGTAAGAAAGACTTGGATATAGGTGATTTTATACCATTTTTACAATTAAAATATGTTTTTATTTTAATGGCACACATGGCTTCATGGCACATGTACAAAAAACAACAAACATACACACGTGCACTAGAAAACATGAATTCTTGTGATTTTAAAATTAGATATTCCCCATATTCCCAGACAAATCAGAAAGAAAGAAAGAAAGAAAGAAAGAAAGAAAGAAAGAAAGAAAGAAAGAAAGAAAGAAAGAAAGAAAGAAAGAAAGAAAGAAAGAAAGAAAGACCATACCCAACATGGATTCACTGCTTTGTGGTATCATCCTGACACAAAATGATGAATCCAAGGTGCAGATCTTCATGAATTTCCTTCAAATCACTGTCAAATAACATTAGATGCCATTGGCAGCTTGGCACAAAAACGTGCCTAAAGTGTGTATCCTGATGCCTAATTAACATATCCAGCACTGTATGGCAGCACCATTCTAGTGCCACCATGATATCTCCTTTCTTTTATATGTTTCCTCTCTTAACACCATCATTATTAGGGGCTGCTAAACAAATAACACTCTGTAGCACAGATATTCACTGACTGAGGAGCCATTTGTAGCCCTTTGACATGATGCCTGTGGCTCTTCTGAGCACAGTTCACTTTTGTGGCATCTACCACATACTCCAGGAAAGTAGGCAAGGCCTGTAGGAGTTGTGTTTGGCTGGTGGTCCCAACCCCAAGTGAGCTGCCACTGCAAAGACTGAGCTTCTTGCCTCATACCAGGGATGGAAGTGAAGGGCCTGGCCTCTACAACCTCTCACTTGATCTTTACAACCTCTATGTTCCCTGAACAGCTTGCTGTCCTCTGGGAGCCTTGGCATTCACTGAGGAGAAAGCAAGAAGCCAGAGAACTTCTTCCAGTCACTCCACTCATACAAAGCTTGAAGGCTTCTGGTAACTGAAAAGGATACTTATATATTTAATATCAATGGTCATATATTATTACATGTATGTACATGTACAAAAAATAAATAGTAGCCATGTGGAACTTTGGGTTGATGGGAATGGCAAATGGCATTCTCCATGTACCTTAGAGAGAATACCACTGGTGCAGAGGTTCCTTTGGTTATCATATTTATCATATTTATCCCATGAACTTATTCAGCCCATTGTATGATTATTGGGAAAGGTTATAGAGAAATGGTGAAAGGCATAGTTGACAGAGGGAAAAAATCCCTGTCTTGTTCCAAGTTTAATCTCAAATGTGTCTGATACTTTTGAGAGAGAGAGTCTGAATAGATTAATTCTGTCAATTTAAAGTATTTATGAAAACTGATCTTAAAGAATTTCCCTCTATTCTATCAAAAGCCTTCTAGGATTAAAAATGGACAGATCAATTAAAATTGACAAATTAGTCAAAAGCAATCAGTTTTCTTGGGTTAATCACCTGCAAGATGTTTGGGGTTTTTTTTGCAAACAAACAAAAAAGCCATCTCCCTGGCCTCCTCATTTGGCTCACTTGCTTGAGCCTCTAATATCAGTTTCTTACATGAGGCCTGAAAATATACACCCAGTTCTGGAAATAGGTTTTCCAACCTCCAGGAAGGGCCTGTAATTCTCCTAGAAGATCACTAGACTATGGTTCCCCTTGAGACAGTGGAAACTTCAGAGGGTGGACTCTATGGCATGACATCCGTGCGCAGATGCCCCCCCCACTCCAAACCCCATCCTTCTCAGGAGTTTTCCAACTAGGAATTGGAAGCCCTAGTTGGAGGACATCCTGATAATTTTTCTCTTTACCTGAGCCAAAGAAAAAAGAATGGCATGAAGCAGACCTGATCTTTCCTTAGTTATATCTACATTAGATACTGTAAACAAGTTCTTCACCAGGCAACCTTTAAAAAGTATTCAGAAATCATGGAGGACCTATAATGTGGCTCTATTGCCATGTCATCCTTTCATTAGGTATCATATAAAATGATCCATTTTTCTCGACACTTGTAAACTTTGTATCTCTCAGAGAAATGCATCCCTTCCTCTTTTGACAATAATGCATTTTGTCCTTCTAATTGAAGAATTAAGACCTTTAATAGTTACAGTCAGAATGTTTAAAAGTCCTATGCTAGCGTATTATAAGAAATAACATCCTGCCTTACATCTGTTTGCTCAGAGTTTCATAAATCATTTGGCGTCTTACCAGCTTTCCATTGCTGTCCTTGTAGTCTCAAATATATATATATTCCATTCTCCAGGTATAGTTACACCTACACTGCTGTTCTCTAAGTGTTCCTGTGAGAAAGGGAATATTTTCCTGCATTTAACAAGGATTCTTGATGGGGATCATTTAGCACTATTTCCTGTTGAATATTAACAACATTTTTCCCCTTTCCGTACTCAAAACAAAAGGTAATAAGACTGTGTGTAATTCTTAGGTGTATAACTTCTTTATTTGAGTCATAGCACCACAGGGCCTCAGCCAGGTATCCATCTTAGGAGAACATGCTGACAAACCCCCTCCCCCACTTTCCCAGGAACATACCCAGTCTGACTGCTAAACAACAATATCTGGCACCTGGCCACTAGGTGGCAACTAATGTGTACACACTGTGCACACTGTAACTTATGACTTCCAGCTAGGTTTGGAAATTGCATGGAGAAAATAACATTCTGTTCCTTTAACAGAGCCTTAATGGGCTCTCTTGATTTACCAGATGAAGCCCTGAAAAGTTTCTACAACCCATTTCCACACATTAAGTCTTTATTAAAGAAAATTAACTCCTTTTCCTTCAGGCTGATTGGTAACTCTCCTTACAACAGGCAATGCAATATAAAAAGAAAAGAGAAAGACCAGAAAATGAGATCAGACACCATCATATTAAAAAAATCAGGGTGTAATATGCTATTAGACAGAAAAGAATGTGCCCATTTGGGCTTGAGAGCCCTTTTGGGGTTACTAGCCTCAAGATGACGCTCCCATAACTATGATTGAATTCCAGACTACAGGTGTAGCTCCCCTGGAGCAAATGGCAGCAGATCCCACTGAGCTTCATCCCCTCTATAAACCCCACCCTCCTCAAGCACTGCTTCTGAATCTCCAGGAGATTTCCAAGTTGCAACCAAGAGTTGGCAACCAAGTGGAGAAGCAGGTAAAACTATTGCTGCCCATTTGTCCTCATGGTCAGCGTAATAGTAGGCAACATCAGAAAGGCTGTATTTGCATCAAAGCACAAAGGGCCTCAGCCAGGCATCCATCTTTGGTCTGAACTACCAGTTATGATTTGTATTATGTAGGATTGGAGTTTCCCCAGAGACTGTGACATGGGAAGAAGGGGCTTCAGCTGATGTAGGCCCTCAACACAGGAAATAATGGCCCTAGGGCCACTTTGCAGGGAAAGGAATACTGAAGCCCATTTCTCCCAGTTCCCCATGATTCTAATCCAAATCAGAGACCTGGGTGCTTCTTGATGTCAAAATCAGGTTGTAGTTTGAGCTGCAGGAAAGCAGGCCAATATTGGTTTGTTTGTAATCTGCCCTTCCTCAAAGGATGTACAGAATCAAAATGTACAGAATCAAAAATTTTGAAACATCTTAACTTTCAAAACATCAAAAATCAAAAACTAGTTTTCCTGAAGCTGCTTCCATTATTGGGAGAAGAAAAGGGGGGGGAAGCAGTAGAGGGGAAAGTATATAAATATAAACTTTTAGATTGAATTTGATTAGGTGGATTTAAACGAAGGCCAGCAGATTTCTGATGTTATTTCAGGGTCTTAACCATAGGCCTGGTACAACAATTCTGTTCTACCTGAGGAACTGTCCAAGGTCCATAGAGCAGTGGTCCCCAACCTTTTTATCACTGGGGACCAGTCTATACAATTTTACTGAGGCCAGGGGTGGTGGTAGTGGTGATTGTAGTCTTTTGCTGAGGGACGTCACTGATGCCTGAGCCCCTGCTCCACTTGCTTTCCCGCTGGTGCCCCTGACTTTCCGATGTCCACTGGGGGGGGTGCTGCCAGCAGCAGCTGCGCAGTGCCATGCCGAGGGGGAGCCCCAGCCATGGCAGCCGCTGGAGACCACCAAAGGTGAGCCAGCAGCAGAGTGGCAGGGCAGCCCCTGAGGTAGCAGCCGGGGAGGAGGATGAGGAGGAGCCGTGGCCCGGTACTGACTGATCCACAGATCGGTACTGGTCCCCAGTCCAGGGGTTGTGGACAGCTGCTGTAGAGTATTCCACCAGGCTAGGGTTTGAGGCCACTTTCATTTCTTTAGGGCTGGGGACCCTGAGCAGATTTTGTTCACTCAGTCTCAGTGTTCTTTGGGGGACATAGTGGGTAAAGCAATCCTGCTGCAGATACAACCCTTCGTAAAACGATTTGCAGTAGTCTAACCTGGAGGTGACTGTTGCATGGATCACAGTGGCTAGGCCAGATGCTGACAGTTAAAGTGCTAAGTGAAGAGGGTAAAATACCTGGTGAGTGACATTTGTGCCACACAGGAACATGAGTATTCTGACTTCTACACAACTCACTAGATGGCAAATCATATGAATTTAATTAGTCTTGGGCAGACTGGCCATTGAATGTGCTGATGAAATCTGGTGATCAGCTTGGAAGGGCATCAAAAAAGGTGAAAGATTTATGCAATCTGAAGAGAAACCAGAGTAGGGTAATTGGCATGACTGTACCTGACTCCATCCAGTGCAGACCCGGGTGTGATGCAGTTGGCAAGAAGAACAATCAACAAGCTCCTCCTTGCTGGCTGCACCATGCCCAGGTTGGCACAAGGTGAAGATAGACATAATGCTCTGTGCCAGCTGCAGCAGACTTGGATCTTCACAGGATGAAACTGTGTACTGCCGTGACCTTTGTCAGCTGCCTGTTCCACATCTGGATTGGCAGCATGAAGCTGGCTGCCACATTAACCAGCACAGGGTAACGCCAATCACCACCATCCTGCTCACCAGCAGTCCCTTGGCCAAACAACCAAGTGTGGCCGTGGCTGTTCCCCTTCACACTGGTCACACACCAGTCACACTACTCTCAAACTAGTGCTGGGTGAAAGAGAGCCTTAATGGGGGGAAAAAAACTTGTAAGGACAAGAACAAAAAGAACAAAACTTTAGATCTAACCCATTTCAGAACAAAACATCTAATCTGAAAATTCAACAAATGTCTAATCTACTACTAGCTAAGTGGCTAGAAGAACTCACATCATCCCTAATGATGCTTCTGGTCATTCATCCTTTCCCACCCGCCTTCTGCCCTCCCTCTCTCCCCACACATTCTTCATTCTATAAATAATTCACTCCACCTTCCCAATATTTTTGTATTATTAACAGGAGACCATTATCTGACAAATGGACAATGATTTTGTTATCCTAAAAAATAAGTAAGCCCTATTATTGTCTTGAATTAACTATTAGAGTGGTTTAGACTTATTTATATATATATAACAGTTATTTCATTTTCTTATTTTTACAGTTTTAAAATTTTGTTAATTATACTGGCTGTTTTATGTACTTTCCACTGAATTATTACATGTGTCCATAATTAGACCTCTGGAGAAGACCCAATTTGGGTCGAAATGCATTATGTCTAAAGTTTAATATTGTATAGTATATATTACGATTTTCTAAGAGTAGCCTATGGTCTTTGTGTGTGTGTTTAATTTCATGATTTTATAAGTCACGCACAATAAATGTTTATGTAGTTGTATATCATTCACTAGTAATTAAGCCCGCTGTAAAAAGAATACAGCGGGCACTAGCCATTCCCAGCCGCCCTGACAGCGCTCACAGGCGCCTGGGAAGGCCTTTCTCCCCCCCCCCAGGTTAAAGGAATTCCCAGGCGGCTGGGCCGGCGGCCACGCTCCCAGGTGGCTGGGAACGTCTCTCCCCCCCCCCCGGTCCCAGTTTCTCGGCGGCAAAAGCCTTTCGCCCACCCTCCCCCCCCCAGGTCCCGGTGGCGAAGGCTCTTCCCCCGGCTCCCTCACCTCTTGGACAGACAGGAGCAGGGCCGTCCCATCTTCGAAGCGGCGGCCCTGCTCCTTTCCCGGCAGTGAAGGCTCTTCCCCCGGCCCCCTCACCTCCCAGACTGACACTTGGAGGGGCCAATCAGGAGCCGCTTTGCAGCTCCTGATTGGGCCCTGCAAGTTTTTATCCCGGACTCGCCCCACCCCTTTCTCCTCCCACATTGCTCTTAGCGCTTTATTACTACCGCTCCCACGGAGTGGTTTACAGATATTGTACAGACATCCAACCTTTAGGTCCTGAACCATTTTCTTGTTCTGGTGCAGGGTAAAGCCTGGTGCTGTCTTGCCTGAGCTGCTTCTTGCTGGTTACACCAGTGACTTAGTCACAAAAGATGAAACTATGTATCGCCATGCCCATGCTCCTCCTCTTTCATTGCTGGGGGGGAAAAGGTGTTTCTGTATTCTTTCTTACTGCCCACACTGGCATGGCAAAACTTGCACAACTTAAATGGCACTCAAAACTTTTTTATATTCCAAATTAACAAAATATTTTATTCAACAGAAGAAAAAGGTCAGGTGAGGTAACTCCATATAGATAACTCTGAGGTAAAATCAATATATGCACACTTTAGTTTTTATATTTCAGACGAATAGAAGTTTCTTAAACTCTTCACAGTTACTTAAATATTTTATGCTGAGAGGTTTTTGATCCAGTGCTTTCCAAATGCTCTAGTACATTTCCTTGAGTATTGTCTGACTCTTTTAGTTTCTAGAAGGCTGGGACAGTCTTTTCATTACACAAACCACTTATCTTGAAACACCAGTACTCGTCTTGAGTTTTTAACTGATTCTTAAGGTCTCTAAAGTTTCTAACCACACCAGACCAGGAATCTCTGCACTCATTAGAGCTAAATCCCTGTTTGATTGAGTAGGGAATTTTCTTCTCTCTGTAGAAGATCTATTCCCTTTATTTGGATGGAATGGGAGTTTTTGTTTAACTACCCACTTGTCCTTGCCAACTTCCCTCCAGTTCTCCTGTCTGTGTTAAAGTGCTTTCTGGACTGTCAGTACTCTTCTCAGCTAGGGCTGAAATCAGGAATTCTCCTCAGCGGTGATCCCCAACCATCGGGCTGCAGCCCTGGCACCAGGCTGCGGCTCCCTCTCCTCGCCCCCCCCCCCCCCCGCAGTAAGAAACTTCCCGAGCCACAAGCAAATCGGCTGCAAAAGTGGCCGTTTAGCTTGCAGCCCGGCAAGCTTCTTTTTGTGGGAGGGGGGGGGAGAGGGAAGCAGGGCCATGCATGTGCAATGTGCATGCATGGCTGCAATTACACATGTGTGGCAGTTTCGTGCATGTATGCATGCATGGAAGTGCCGTGCATGCACGTTTGTGCTGTGTATGGTGCAAACACACCTGCGCAGCCATGCATGTGCGACATGCATGGCCGGGCGATCGCCCTCCCCACCGCCGCCGGTCCGCAGCCTTAAAAAGTTGCGGACCACTGCTCCTCAGCATCCAGTTCAGAAGTCTTGCTCTGCTCAGCTAATGCCAACCAAGCAAAACTCTTGGAGCAGCTTGTCACTCAAGGCTCTCTGGCTCAATGTAGAATTAACCTTTCACAGTCCTTTATCTGTTTACACATTCTGGGTAATTCTTATACCATGGGGTCATGGTGAGGCAGAAGGATGGCACTCACTCTCTTAATCCCTACAGACAGCAGTGAAAAGTGAGACACAGAAGCTAGGCTCCAGCAACAGGGCACAACAGGGCCTGTCCTCCTTGCTCCATAGGATGCCATCACCCGCATCTCCATGGTCAGGTAAGGTGAGGCAATCAGGTGTGGTGGAGAGAAGGAGGAAAAGGGCCCATCTAGGTCCAAAGGTGAGTCCACCACTTCACCATTCCATTGTTTGAAGGAAAGAAAGAGGGAGCAAGCTCCTTGCTAGCTGCCCACTGGGGCTGAGAGTGCTTCTTGATGCTGTGGGTGGGTAGGGGCAGCTGGCAGGTTAGCACCTCTCCACCTCTGATATCATTTGCAGTTGGACCTCTCCACTTAACTGTCCTGTCATAGTAGATAGGCCACCCTTCAACTAATTGCTCAGCGTTAGCTATCAAGGTAACCAGAATGATCCTAGTAGGGCCTGCTATTTGTGCATGTTCCAGATTCAGTGACAATGCAAGGTGGCTTTTGTATCTCAGGCCACCAGATAGTTTGCCCATCACAGTAAAAGTGGTATGATTTAATTCTAAGGCCAACCCCACACAATTGAGTACTCTGTTGAAATGTCAGCAGCTCCTGCAGTATGGATGGACCTTTAGCTTGTTTGAAAAGGTTTCTTGTATTAGGATGACAGAAAATATTTCATCTTCTAATCTAAATGTTATGAAGAAAAATTAAATATGCTTTCCTTCTAACCATGAAATGGTTTCATTCAGTTATATGAAGAGCAATCCTAAGGGGGTCTACTCGGCAACCTATGCAGCTCTGTTCAATAGGGCTTACTCCCAGTAAAGTGTCGTTGGGATTGCACTGTTAATTTAATTAAAAGTTACCTTTGCTTCAGGATAAACTACAAAGGAACTTTTATTGAGGTTCTGTGTTTGTTGAATTAATTAGTCAGAGGTTCAATCTGTTCAAAACAATCAACAAAAACTTCTTAAATAGGTTGGCAGCCCTAGTGAAAACAATTTCATTTTCTTTGCTCCCGCCTTCACTGCTCTTATGATGCTGTCCATAAATCTTAGTTTTCTGTAGCAATGCTGTTGCCCTCTCACTCCGCTTTCTTTACTGTGGAATGACTGGTGTGGCGTAGTGGTTAGGACAGGGGTAGTCAAACTGTGGCCCTCCAGATGTCCATGGACTACAATTCCCAGGAGCCCCTGCCAGCGAATGCTGGCAGGGGCTCCTGGGAATTGTAGTCCATGGACATCTGGAGGGCCACAGTTTGACTACCCCTGGGTTAGGAGGTCAGAATAGGGCCTGGGAGACCCAGGTGTGAATTCTCACTCTGCTCACTTGGGCCACTCGCACACAGAAATGAGGATAAAATGGCAGAGAAGAAGACATTGCTTCGGGTCTTCAGCTGGAAGCAGGGTTGCTCTAAATGATGTAACTCAAGAAATGCCTCCACCTGACCTGCAGTGAAGATGGGAGATAAACAGAAACCTTCAGATACAAGTTGGCCAAGTTTAAGATGACCCACCTGTGGGTGGCCCCCAAGAGACGGGTGTTCACTTCTCCTATAATGGTCCCTGAATGATGTAGGACTGGCTGGGACTGAACTCAACAGCTGTTCTCTGAAACTGCTGATGAGACTCTACCCTCATTTACGGGCATATATTTCAGCCAGCACAATCTGGTTCATAATCCAGTTCGATCTCTTTCTACAGCACCTGAAGCAGACTATTTCTGATGCCAGATGTTGGGGTGGGGGGTGGGGGGTGGGGTTAAGCTGCATTAAAGTCCGCTTTCCCCGGATTCTCTACAATCCCATTCCTGCTCTGAGAAGTCAGGGAGACTTTAAACACAGAGAGCAAAGCGGGTGGGAACCCCCCAGATTTCCCCGCGCGGACCAGACGGCTGTCTTGTGACCCGGCGGGTCCTCCGTGGGGCTGTCAGCCGGAGGCTTTCTCTCCAGCGTCGGAGGCGCGCGAAAACTGTCCGTGTGTCCAAGACGACGTCTGGGTTCCTGAGCGGAGGAGCCGCTCTGCCGGCTGCCGCCCGGCCTTGTCCTTCCCCGGGTCCCGCTCCAGGCGCCGGGGCCTCCCCTCCTCGGCCTGGACTCCAGCAGCCTGGCCTCAGGGACCCGCTGAACAGCGCCGCGGGAGAGAGGAGGGCCTTCGGGCGGCAAAAGGTGGCCTTCGGGGCGGCCGCGCTGCTGCTCTCTAGCCCGTGGCCCGGGCAGACTTCAGGCAGGCAGGCAGGCGGCGGCGGGGGGAGGGCGTTCTCCGAGAGGGAGACGCTGACGCCCGCCCCGTCCCTCAAAGACGCCTTCGCCTACTTTGGCTCGACGCTGAGTTGATCAAGTGCCCCATGATCCGGTCGCGGCGGGCAGGAGGAGGCGCATCCAATAACTCGAAATGGCAGGCCAACTAACCTGGCACCGCAGCCTCGACTCTCCCGGGTATGGGCCGGCAGGCGAGACGCCTTCTAAGCCCAAACAGTCCGATTTAGGGGGGAGGGCCATCCCACACCTGGAGAGGAAGCCTAACCAGAGCGAGTCAAAGGGAAACCCCCTCTTATTCAGGGGTCTGAATTCCAGGACAGCGTTGTGAGAACCGCGGTCCAAATCTCGCCACCCGCGAGTTTTTGTTTTTAAAAAGCATACGTAGAAGTTGGGTTTGATATCCCGCTTTTCACTGCCTGAAACGGCACTGCTCAAGGCGGCTTCCCTTCCTTTCCCCAGAACAGGCCACCTGTGAAGTGGGTAGGGCTGAGAGAGCTCTAGGAGAATTGCTCTGGGCGAAAAGCTCTAAGAGAACTGTGGCTGCCCCAAGGTTACCCTGCTGGCTGCATGTAGAGGAGTGGGGGAACCAAACCCGGTCCCCCAGATTAGAGGCAGCTGCTCGTAGCCACCAAGCCACGCAAGGAAGGAGGAGCCTTGTTTCCAGGCGAAACTGTCCTGAAGGACAACGGCCCCTCCCGCCCAGACCACGGTCTCTCTTTCCGGCTCCTGGGAAAGAGTCGCTGGCGGCGAGAGCCTCACCGTCCCGAATGGGAAGGGGATCTCTTGGGGAGCGAAAAGTCAGGAGACCCCGCTGTCCCTCGCGGGGAAAGGGCTCCCTTCTCCCTGGAGCCGAAGTCGCGCGAAAGCCCGTTCACTTCCTTCCCTTTCTCCGCAGGCCCGTTTTACAGATGGGGGCCTGAGGCCGAGAAAGGCAGGCAGGCAGGCTTCCCCGAGGCCCTCCTGGCCTCTGAGCCGGGGCTGAACGAGAGCGCCGCAGGGGAGGGGTGGTCCGTGCCCGACGGCCCCGGACAGAGGCGCCTCGACTACCCGGGCAGGGTTCTGGCGCCGCGTCGTGCCTTGGCTGGCGGGAGAGTGGCACCGGGAACACCTCCGCCTTAACCACCGGCGACAGACTGGGCTGCGCTGGGCGCACTGGACAGAGCAGCTCTGCCAAGTCAGCAAAGCACCAAATTCTCTCCTCTTGCCTGACTTCCGAGGTGATTTCCCTCAAGACCTGATGCGGGCCGACTTCTATGCGAAGAAAGTCTCCCCCCTGCCCCCCTCCTCCCCCGGGCACGGCTGCTTTGAATCCTGTCCCCATTGCCTTCGGGTGGCCCCTTGCGCAGACCCGTGGAGGAGCCGCGCTTCTGAACAGCTGGAAGCCCCGTCCAGTGCGCAGGAGGGCCTATTCGTGGTGCTGGTGCCACCCATCTGTCCTCGAGGAGGGGGTGGCCACTGTCCCCTCCTCTGCTCCTGGCCTCCTCGGAAAGTGCAAGCGGGAGGCCGGGCTTAGGGCAAGGGCAAAGAGCGGCGCTCAGACCCCCCACCCCGCGGTCCCCACCCACCCCACTCCCCGCCACCACTCAGCCGAGAAACTCCCTTTGCGGCCGGGGGAGAGGAGGGGAGTGTGTGTCTGTGTGTGTCGGGGGGGGGGGGGCAATCTCCCTCCAGCCAAGGCGAGGGCCTGGGCGTTGCGCTCAGGCTCGGGGTCTCAAGGGGGTGCTTTCCCCTTCATGGGGCTGTCGAAGGCAGCCCCCGCACGCCGCGGACTTCTAGATCTGTGCGGCTGTCCAAGCAGATGATCTCACTTCCGGGTCTAGAAATTGAGGTGTGATGGACATCCTAGGCATAAATCGGGCGCCAACTTCTCTCCCCAAGAATAGTCCCTAAAATCTGGGTGTAACAGAAATGTCTCCCCCCCCAACAAGCTTCCTTGGGGACCAGGCTGCTGAGGCCGGCCTGGGAAAGGGCGCGCACACCGGGGGGGGGGCGGGGGGGTTGGTGTGCCTGCCAAGTTCTTGGACCAATTCCTTTCCGATGCACGGACCGCCTCTTCGCTTCTGGGCAACCTCCACGGCTACCCCGGGGAACGAACGCGGAGGGCCCCGGGGCGGAGGAGGAGAACGCATCCGGCTGAGAAATGATTGGGCCGTTCCAAAGACGTGAGATCGAAGACGGATCCGTCGCCAAACGCCCGGCAGGGCTTGCCCGGTCGCCTTTGCCAGCCCCAGCCGCGTGTCTGGGAACGCAAAGGCTTCGAGGGGGGGAGGGGGTGTGGGAAAGGGGGTGCTGAGATCTCCTAAAAGGCGCCGGGACGATCCAGGTAGCAGGTGTTGCGGGGGGCGGAGGGAGGGAGAGAAGTCTGTGCCGTGAAACCGTTTGACACCACCCCCGACCCCAGCGCCCAAGTTCAACGAAATCAGTGCCTCCGAGCGTAGGTCGGGGTGGCAAAGGGGAGCTGGAAAAACAGAAATTATCAGTTTTCCTTTAATAAACCGCGAGGAAAGAAACTGCGTGCAAACATCTCTCCTCAGCCCTCCTTTACACGCTGCTGCAAATTGTAAGGCTTCACGTGAGTGTGGATGGCCACCGGGCATTCACTACTTGATTGGAATAGAGACTTCGGAGCCAGGCTCCTCTAGCGACACGCGGAGCTGCTTTCATCTGGGTCCAAAATACCTGGCGTGCTGTTTGTTGTTGTTGTTTGTTCTGGCAATGAAATGGACTCTTCCTGAAGAACCATCGAAAGAGTCGCAACTTCTTCTTCTTCCTCTTCTTCTCTTTCTTCTTCCTGCAAGATTCCCCCACCCGCCAAGGGGAGCCTCGCGGAGAGGGAGAGCGGCCAAAGCTCGGGAAGAAAGTCCTCCCGCGCCCGACGGCTCATGGAACGAGAAGGGCCCGGGCGGGAGGACCAGCCCGACAGCCGAGAGAAGGGGCTGGAAGCGTGTGCGCGGGGGCGGCGATGGGGGGAGGCCGATGTCGGACCTGCTGCCTACCAGGCAGGTGCAGAAAGGCAAGATGCCCTTAAAGAAGCGGGCCTCTTCAGGGATTCCAGGGAAATGGTTTCCATTTAATAAATATTCCCCCCAGGGCATTTCGCGTTAGGCAGCAATTATTCAAAGAAAACAGACGTGGAGAGGGGAGGGAGGGAGGGAGGGGGCTCCTGGGGGCATTTCGCCCTCTTCAGAAAGCCCGTCGTTAATAGTTCCTCAATAACAGCAACGCCCCTGGACGGCAAAGGAGAGATTGGAAGTTGAGGAGAATAATAGAAAGACATCGCCCGAGCGCGGGGGGGGGGGGGTGGTTTCGCCGCTCTTGCACTCCTGCCCGGTGTACAAACTCACTGCAGCCACGGGGGTCGTGGATCTGGCCGCCTCCCTCCTCCACTCCTCAGGACCCACAACTGCGCAGAAGTTTCTCTCCCTCCCGCCCCAATGGACTTGTTCTCCCCCTGGGGCAGGCCTTGTCTCCCCTAAATATGCATCACCTTTCGCCGCCCCGCACACACAGGAAAGTGTCCCAGGGTCAGTCCAGAATGTGTGAATGCTCCCGAGAGGGACACGTGCTAGTCGCCCCCCCCCCCCCCCCCCCGGTTCGTCCGGAAAAGAAGGAAAGCATCTGACTTCGGTTCGGGTTGGGGCTCCATTGAGTAGCTCACCTGCCCCCTCCGTGCTGTGAATCGGGGATGCTGCCCCCCCACCCCCAGCCGGATCTCTTCCCCCACCCCGTCCGCCCCCAAACGAGGGGGCGTGCGGCGTTTTATTGGCTGCCGCGATTAGCGCGCCCTCGAACAAAAGCGTCCCTCTTAATCCGGTGTCTTCGGCGCCGGCTGCCCTTCTCCCCCCTCGGCCCTCGCTCCTCGCCTTCCCCCGCCCCTTTTCCTCCTCTCGCCTTGCCGAAGGTACTCAGTCTCTGGCTGGCTCCTGCGCGGGCTGCTGATTGGGCGAGCGGATTCGGGGAGGGAACGCCCTGCCCGCCCTCCCGCCGCCCGCCTGCTTGCCTGCCTGCCTGCCGCGCTGTCAGCTTGCGCGCCGTCCCAAGCAGCCTCGCCTTTGAACTGCCCCGCATCGGGCTCCGCTTCCGCGCCTTCCCCGCAGCCGCGGCCAGCCAAGTGCGGGGAAGGCAGGCAGGCAGGCAGGCAGGCAGGCGGCGAGCTCCCTCGGGACAGCTGCCCTTCCCGGATTGCGCCTCTCGGCCCGGCCGTCCGGGCTCCTCCGCCCGCCAGGCAGGGCACCTCTGCGGGGACAGGAGGGCTCGCAGGAGCACTGGAATGATCAGCTGAGCGGCAGCGGGCTCTCGTGGGCGGCCACACGGGCCGGCGGGCGAGCGACCGGGGAGAGCCAGGTGAGCGGGGCTGCTGGTGTGGTGGGCTGCTGGAGGAGGCGCCATGTCGAAGCCCTCCGACCACATCAAGCGCCCCATGAACGCCTTCATGGTGTGGTCCCGGGGCCAGCGGCGCAAGATGGCCCAGGAAAACCCCAAAATGCACAACTCGGAGATTAGCAAGCGCCTCGGGGCCGAGTGGAAGCTGCTCTCCGAAGCCGAGAAGCGGCCCTACATCGACGAGGCCAAGCGGTTGCGAGCCCAGCACATGAAGGAGCACCCCGACTACAAGTACCGGCCCCGCCGCAAGCCCAAGAACCTGCTCAAGAAGGACAGGTATGTCTTCCCTTTGCCTTACCTCGGCGACACTGACCCCCTCAAGGCGGCAGGGCTCCCCGTGGCTGCCTCGGACTCTCTGCTCGGCTCCGCGGAGAAGGCGCGGGCTTTCCTGCCCCCCACCTCCGCACCTTACTCCTTACTTGACCCCAGCCAGTTCAGCTCCAGCGCCATCCAGAAGATGACTGAGGTGCCGCACACCTTAGCCACCAGCACCCTGCCCTACGCCTCCACCTTGGGATACCAGAACGGGGCCTTTGGCACCTTGAGTTGCCCCAGCCAGCACACCCACACTCACCCGTCGCCAACCAACCCGGGCTACGTGGTGCCCTGTAACTGTACCGCTTGGTCGGCGTCCACTTTGCAGCCTCCCGTGGCCTACATTTTATTCCCAGGCATGACCAAGACTGGAATAGACCCCTATTCTTCAGCGCACGCCACGGCCATGTAACGCCCCCCAGTCCCGTTTGACAGTCACCCCCAGGCAGGCGAGACGCTTGGCTGGCAGATGGAAAAAGCGGAACCCCTACACGTGCATGTAAACAGAGACTCCAGGAAACAAAGATATTTAAACGCCTAAGCAACACTCACCTGAGCGCGGGAACGATGCCCAGGGGACCTCAGCTCACCTGGGGAAAGACTTTTTTTGGAACTCCGACACTTTGTAGTCAAGTCCCTCCCCCAAAAAACAGAAACACACAAAGCTGTCTTTTCGACCCCCTCTTTCTGCACTTGGGGCTCAGAGGGGCCCAAAACTTGTAAGAATTGTAAATGTGTCCAGCTTTGTAGTTGCCCTTTTGGCCAAAAAAGGCCAGACATCTTCGAGTTTTATTTTAATTTATTGCCTTGATGTCTATGAGTTATTTGGACTTGAATTCTGGAACTATTCTGACTTAATGATTTCCTCTCTTTTGTTTTGCACATTAAAAGGCAAGAGTTAGCTGTGTTATATATATCTATATATCTATATTTTACCATTTGGCACTAATGGGTAAATTTTCTTTTCATGTCAAAAGATTTTAAAAGAAAGCTCTTCAGAGTTATTAAAAAAGGGGGGAAAGCGTTTATATTTCAGACATGATATGATAGTGTTTGCTTAATTTTAAAACAGATAGTCCTTCAATTTGTGTGAATCGGTGCAAGTAGACTTAAGTTTACTTTAGACAGAATGTCAACTATGAAGTCAGGCAGTAGAACAGTTACTTAAAAGAAAAAAATGGGGGAGGGGAGAGAAAGAAAGGAGAACAAGATAATGGTTGAAATATGTTTTCACAATGTATTGAGGGGGGCGGTAATGTATCCAAAAGGATTTTACCTCGTTCATTCTGTTCATTTGTTGAACAAAGACATTTTGAATAAAGACAATCTGTCGTCGAACCCGTCAGCAAATGTGGGCGTGAATCCAAATCTCACAAGGGCCACGAAAGGCTGCGTGGAAGTAGGTGGCGCCTCGGGCCTCCGAGGGCCGCAGGAGCTGGGCTCGGAGTCCGGCCCCAAGTCCTGCCAGAGGGTCCTCCTAATCTCAGCCAGGGGCTACCGGGTGCATTCGTGAGGCGGGAGCCACAGCCCGGGGAAAGTTCTCCTGCGCAAGCTCCCGCGGCTCCAATGGGGCCTCTGCAGGAAACCAGAGGGCCGGATTCCTGCGCAGTTCCCACGGATGCGCGGAGCTGGTGCGGGAAAACTTCACGGAGGGTTGCGGGCCCGGCTCTGCGGACCACCCGAGACCTTTCGATTGACGTGTTCCTCAGGCCCCAGGGGTGTCCGCCTCCCTCTCTCAGTCTCCCTGGCAACAAACGACCCCATCTTCCAGAGTGTGTGTGGCGGGGGGGAGGGTCGGGGGGCGCGGAGGCTGCGTCCGGGCGAGCGACGGGCTCCAAGGCGCTCCACGTGCCGGTCCTCGGCCGTTCCATCGGCTGGGAGGTTCGACCTCGGCCAATGAGGCTTGAAATCCCCCCGTTCAAGCACTGGGAGGCTGCTGAGCTCGCCCCTTGTGGGGGAAGAAGGGCTTAGAAGCAAGGGAACACCTGGCAGGGACTGGCTCAAAGTGCGCGTTGCGCTCGAGGAAAGCGCACCTGGCCCACACCGCCAGAGACCTCGAACCACAGAGTCAAACGCGGCCGGGGAGGAGAGGTGCGCATCAGCACCCCTCTTCTCCCCACTGGCTCTTCAAGGGGGGGGGCGAGGGAACGGTCCTTCCTAAACCTCCGAGCTCTAAGGATGAGTTGAAAACTGGCCCGGATTTGGGGCGCTTGGAAGGACCGATCTTTGTCACAGCGCAGAGCTGGGACCCTGAAGAGAGTGTTGCTGAGCATGTGCAGAATCCCTGATCCCATGAGCATGTGCAGAATCCTTAGACACCTCCTCAAGTCTAGGCAAAGGCTTCCAAAGTTTAAATTAGAACTTAAGCACGGTCGCCAGTGGGTTTTTCTGCCCCTATGCCAAGTGTCAAAATATTTTCTGTTTCTCCCTCTTCCCTTGATCGCACAAGGCGCCGGCTTTTCACAGGCTTTACCCCCCCCCCCGGCCCGCTCTCCTCCCCACCCCCATTTAATTTCAATTTAACTTTCAGCCGTATCCCAAACAAGAGGGAGGCTTGGAAAACCTCCGCCAGCCTCAGAAGGAAGCCGGAGCCGGCCGATTAGCATCTTGTCCCAAACAATTAGCGGTGTTGGGAGCTCCTATTCATCAGGTCTCCCCTTTTGTTCAGGAAAGGATTTTTCATTAAAAGGGGAAGGCGGGGGAGCGAAGTAGCAGTTGTCCATCTGGCTGAGCTGAATAGCCAACGTGATCCATGTTGTAGATGTTTTTCTCATTAAGTGCTCTTTTGAGACCGCTGTTAGAATTAAATGGCATAACACAATTAACATACACGGGACCTGAATGGAAGGGGAAGCATATAAATAATAGAGAGATAAATAAATGAGAGATCAGGCGAAGGCAAACAAAAGAGCAGAGGAGAAAAGCTTTGCAAGAGGAGGTTAGCACGGCTGGACCACGCTTGTTTAGCATGACAAAAAAAACAAAAATCCAATAAAAATCCCACTTACACGCGGGCACAATTAAGACCTGGCCTGACTCGGGCGGCCCTCGGAGGCACCGCTGCGCCGGGCCAGGAAGCGCACGTGAATGGAGCGGCGGGAGGAGCGGGGAGGCCGCCGCTTGGGCTGCCTGCCTGATTTAACCCCAGCTGACAGTTGCTGTCAGGCCAGGTGATAACACGCATAGCTCAGTGTCCTTTAACATCTCCCCAGATTAGGTTGCAGGCTGGCCTCAGGGACAGGCGGCTGCCTGCCACCGGCTGCCTTCTCCCCGCGGGACTGGGGCCAGCCAGCCCAGAGAGAGAGAGAGAGGGAGGGAGAGAGGGAAAGAGAGAGGGAGGGGGGGAGGGAGGGCAGGGGGGAGGGCAAAAGCCCCTCGGAGAGAGACCTGGGGGGAGGCGCCCCCTCCCCGGGCTTCCCCCAGCTGTGCTTCCCTGCCCCGCCTTGCTTTGCTGGGTGCTATCCCACCCACCCCACCCCCGCCTTGGCCCCCAGCCCTCCGGCCAAGGGGGAGCGCTGGGCTCGCGTTGGCCGGGCGAGGGCACTGCGGGCTGGGAGACCTGGCGGCATCTGGGGAGGGTGTGAGACTCCTGAAATGAGCTGGCCGCTCCCGGCTAGTTCCGAGGGGCTCTGCTCTGGTTGATCGGCTCTGGACACAGTCGAAATGCAGCGCAGGTGAGGCGGGTGGGATCTTTGCCACTTTCTGCCCGAGCAGGGGCAGACACCTTTCGGGTGACACGGGATGCTGCAGGGCGGGGGAGCCCATTCCCAGCGATCCTTCTAAAGCAAAGTTCCTCCCAACCTCTGAGACATTCAGGACGCGTTTGTTTGAAAAGGATTTCAGCACAATCGCTGTGAGGGTCTCCTCCTCATCCGTGTCTTCCCCTCTCTAGGGTCCTTTTCGAACGGGACCCCTACTTTTGGGTAGGAGCTGCAGAAATATATGTGAGAGAGAATCCTTAAAACTTAAAAAAAGAAAAGAAAACAAATGCAGTTTAAATCCATTCTGCTCCACCCAGAATCCTGTGTGATCCGAAAGTTTTTTTACGAACACACATGATAGCAAGAACAGGGAAGATCCCTTTCTGGATAATACACTGAACCAGAAACTCTGCTAGCAAAGAGGCAAAATGGGAGGACTGTCTTGAGTCGGAACTGCAACGCCACTACCCCCCCCCCCCAGCTTTCCTCCTCTCCTCTCATTCTCTCCGCGCCCCCCCCCCCCGCGTGCAGGTGTGTAGATGTTTTGAGCGCGCAGACAAATACATCAAATAATCGCCATGACACTGAAATGAACCGATTACTGACTTTGATGTCAAAGGGAGACCAGAGAGAGAGAGGATGTTCCCCAAAGGGGAGAGGGAGCCGCTCCTTGTCAAACCTGTTCCCCCACAACTGTCTCCTTCTTTCAATAAAATCATTAAACAAAAGGCTGCGGGGTGAGGAGACGCCACGCCTTCTGTCCTCTGCCAAAAGAGCAGGGGGAGGAAATGGGCTCCCGTGTAGCCCGCAGCCTCTCTCTGCTCCAGGCGGGTGGCGGGAGACCGGGGGGGGGGGGGTTGGGCCGCCTGGCAGCAGGAGACGCCCGGGAAGCCGGAGCGGTGAGGGGGCGGCGGAGTTGGGTCAAGCTCGGAAAGGGGGAAACCAGCTGGGGCCCCGGCTTGTGGGAGGCGGCGTTGGAATCTGGGGCTGCTCCCCTGGGGAGGCGGTGTTGGGGCTGGGGCTGGGGCCGAGCCCATCCTGCGGCAAGCTCAGTCGCAGAAGAAGGCAGCCACAAAAGCTCCGGACTGAGTGGCCGCGGAGTGTCCTGTCGGAACAGACGCTTTGGGCCCGAAACCTGGAGCTCGCGCCAGCTCCACTGCAAGCAGCGGGGCTTACTCTCCTGCAAATGCAAGCCGGATCGAGAGACGTTAGTCCCATTGATTGCCCCTGACCCGAACACACCGTGGTCAGCAGATAAGTCCGACTGGTTGGGACGGAATTCACCATCAGTTAAGGTTACAACAAGCGTCAAGGCATTGCCATCAACAGCAAATCTGTTATTGAATTTAAGTGAGTTGACAATCAGGCTATTCTAACCCCCAAATTATGGATTTCAAATGGCATTTAAGGGAGGGGGGAGGGAGAAATAGTGTGAAGGCACAAAGTGTTTATTAATGAAGTTCCCTCTTAAATATCACTATGGGTAAACTTCATTTACAACTTAAAAAAACAAACAGACAGTTGCCCTTCTAAATTCGAGGTGACCTTTGCTGCGTGGGAGATCTACCAAGCAAGGCAAAAACCTGGGGAGAAACTTTCTTTGAAATGACATATTAAGAAATCTCAAAGAGCTGTTAGTTATTTCTGTTTGTTGGTGATAATAAGAGTGGAAATTCGCCACTGAGGACAATCAAAGCTGTTCAAAGGGGCGCTGAGAGATCAAAAAGATCTCAGGTTTTGATTTGCTGGTTTTCATCCTCCTGGCTACATTTCTTGGCCAGTACTGCTAGTCAGAAATCAACTGGGCAATCCCTGAGCGCATCTTCATTCCCTATCCGAGCGCAGGAAAGGCAATTAAAGATTAATAATATAATAGGGACAACTACAAAAGCCAAGAGGTGTTTCCTAGGAAGGAAGCTCCGAAAAGGCAGCTTTCCTCCTTGAAAAGCAGGCTTGCCATTCGGAGGGTGCTATTTCGGGAGACGCAGCGAGCAAGCCCTTATCTAGTTCCATCTTGTACGTAAACATCTGGCGGCGCATCTTCAAAGGGGCAAGGGAAAGTGGCACAGGTAAGAACACGTTCCCGGGCGCATAAATACAGAGATCAACGCAGATCCGCGCCAGCTGCTGCCTCCCAGCGGGGCGGGAGGTGGAAGCGCCCTGCAGGAGTCGCGGGAATCCACGCCTGGCCAGGTTTACAAGCCGCTCCTCCACACCTGCCAGAAAGCGGCCCGTCTCAGATCGGCCCGGACCCTCCGGCAATTCGACGGCAAAGCTGACGCGGGTTCTGCGCTCTACAGCAGCCGTGCGCCTCGCGGGCTAGCTGTTGTCCAGCAAGGGGCGGGCCTTGGCGCGCTTGGTTCGACCTGGCTGAAATCCCCACTCAATAACAATCCCCCCAATACGGATTAAAACCGATTTGGTTCAGGCAGAGTGGGGGGGGGGGGCGGAAAGAAGGGAGATCTGTCAACAAGACCGATAAAGGGGGGGGGGGGAGAGAGAGATGGAAAGAAGAGTTTTAGTGCCAAACCAGGAGGTAGCCGGGTTGAAATGGGGCGGGGGAAACCCAGACGCAGTGTCGAGGGGGAGGATGGGCGGGGTGTGTGGAGATCGGAGGGCGCGTGTGCTTGTGCACACCCCCTGGGAGTAGCTCTAGAAGACCCATTTTCCCTTCGCCGCCCGGCGTTGTTCTTCTGTCCGGGATCAAGGCGGTCTCCATGCAAACTGCGGGTGTATTTGACGCGCCTGAGCCAAACCTTTTCTCTTTGGTTCTTCCCTGTCTTTACAAACACGTCGTTGTTGCCCACCCCCCGCCCGAAAAAAAAAGCCCTCTTTCTTCTTTCACACGCCCCAGCTTCTGTTTGGGGGTGTTTTATAGGCACATCAAAAGCAAGAGTCAACCCTGTTTTCTTTCTCTTCTTTCTTTTTATTAGGGCCAATTACCCAATACTTCATTAGGGCCGAGCACGCCTCATTTGAATGAGTTAAACAAGAAATAACGTGCAGAGTCTGAGGATCAAGGCTCGCATCCCAGGCGTTTGGGCATGAAGAGACCGGGCCGTACCGAAAGTTCGATGGCAAATTGAAACAGACGGCAGCGCGAGTCCGCCGCACCCGCCTTGTCCGCACCCAACTGGCGCCCAGCTCCGGCGGGGGGCTCGTGTGCTCCCTTGTCTGGGCTTTGTGGTCCGCCTCCCCCGCCCTCAGCCCATTGTCACACTGCAATGCAATGGGATTTGCACACTTGAGGTGTAATAGCATTACTGCATTAATTAAAAATTTCATTTCACGTCCAGATTGTTTACTTATCTGCTGGAAACATATGTTGAGCGAAGTTAAGAGTCTGGACTCTGCACTGTTGCCCAAGGTGCAATTCAATACCGGCGGGCGGGGGCGGAGGGGAAGGAGAAGCCTGCCGATTTTTTTTATTATTATATCCTCCAGCCTTATCTGGGTGGCTGTAAATTATAAGGATACTCCACTGAACTGAATATGAAGATTATCCCCTTCCCCCCACGTCCCTCGGAAAGCCGGCCGCATCTCTGCTTCTGGAAAGAACGGATCCAGCCGCCCGGCAGCTGCCCTGCCCTGCTGCGGCCACGCGGGTCCCTCGCTTCCCTTCGACGGCGCACGGAGAGCGGGGCGGCCGCGGGGCTGCCGTGAGCCGTCTGCCTCTGGCACGAGCGAGGCGTCGGTCCGCCGTCGAAGATCCTGCCGTGGGCGGAACAGGGACCGGCGGCGGGGCAGGCAGCGGCCTATTCTGTTCGCTTCCCGCGGAGGAGCCGCTCCGGACGGCGAAGGCAATCTGTCCTTATCTCGCCCGGGCTCCTTTCAGGCCGAGATCAGAGCCGGCGGGGGGGGGGGGGGGGAGAGAAGGGGGAGTAATTGCGCTTGTTTTGTCTCCTTTTAATTTCCTACGGCAGCCCGCGCTTTCAGGTCATTTCTATGCCCAATTTAGTGATAAAAGTCCGTCGGCGAAGATCACAGCCTCATCCCCCTCGGTGGAAAGATTTCAGAGGCGGCGGGGGGCCCAAATCCGCCGCGGAGGCGCCTTCAAAGCGCCCGTCGGGCCGATCGAGCGGCCGGCGGCGGACTCCGTCAAAGGGGAGGAGGCCCGCTGGGCTTCGGCCGCCCCCGTCGAGTCACAAGGCCTCCCGGCTCGGCGCCCGGGTGGTTGCGCCTCTGCCCGCAGACCTCCCGCGTCCCCCGCCTCGTGGGAGCCTCCCACCCTGGCGAAGATCGGATCGGGGCTTTTGAGGTGCTGCCGGCGGGCAGCCCTCCCCTCCTCCCGCCCCGCAGTGTGTCGCCAGAGAGGGCGGGCTGGACCCAACCCCCAGCAGGGCCTCAGCAGATTCCGCCCCAGTGGGCGACTGGGGTGGGGGTGGGGTTCGGGGTGGGGAGTGGGGGAGTTGCCTTTGCGGCTGGATGGTGGTGAGCCCAGGAGAGGCATTTTTCTAATTTTTGAAGAGCAATGGGAAGGTGTCATCCACCCTTCTGGGTCTATCTGTAATTGAATCTAGGTCAGTATTCTAAAGCAAGAAAAGTATGCTCCTCACTTTCCTGCATCAACCTAGAATTTGGGGGAGGGGGGTCTCATTTCATTTCATTTAAAATGTAATGGTGGATGAACTGATAAGCAAATGGGGGTGGGGAGAGGCTCTGCTTAAAAGAAAAAAAAATAGCATGGTTTTAATATGCTTCCAGGTGGGGGGAAATGATTTACATGGGGAGTTTATTTCCTCTTTGCTGATATGAAAGAATTACAGATACAAAACCCACTGATCTATAGAATAAAAAAAAGAAAAGAAATGTTATTTTCCTGTAAAGGTATCAGTTCATTTATATTCATTTAACCATCCATCCATCAATTCAGTTTCTCACTCCTTGCACCGACTCCTTAGCTCTGTTAAAGCTGCCTCACCAATATACTTTTCTGGAATATACAATGAAGTTCTCTTTTAAAAAACCTGGAGGTTGAAGTAGGCAAAGAGGAAACCTTTGCTCCCCCCTAGGGATGTGCAGGTATAGATGCATTCTGACATCTAAATATATAGACAATGAGGACAGGTGTGTGGGTGTACATCCACATGCCTCCACATGCATTTATAACATTTGTTTAGTTTATAGTGTTTGTGATTAATGTAATACCTCGTGCAAGGAAGATGTGTGCGAAATGACTGTACAATTTTTTTTTAAAAAAGAATTCCATTCAACCCATAGTATATGCATTCATTTACACATCTGTATTAAATATGTACTGCCTACAGAAGCAAACCTTCATATACTTCCATGGTGGTAAGGCTATTTATATAATCTTAAGTGTCTCTGTTACAGTGAAAGAGAAAGTTCTCTCTCAATTTTCAACGAGAACAAAAAGGGCAGATTACAATTGCCATGATGCAGAAATGTCCCATCTAGTTTTAAAATCAGTAAGAGATTTTCATTTGGGGGAGGGAGGGATAGAGCTATGGATTGTTTTTTGTAACAGTAGTCAAAAGGAAACAAAGCCCAAATCTTTTCTTTGCCTTCGGTGATGTATTCTAACATTAAACCAGTCTGTTCTCTGAAATGTTGTTATAATTACTTTAATGCTTTAAATGGCTTTTCTCCAGTGTTTGATTCTTGCAGGCTTACTCAGGTGAACAGTTGCAGAGGAGTAAGTGGCATTGTTGCCCAATGGAAAAGGTGAAATCAATTAATTTCTTGCTGGTTGCATAAAGACAGAAATAAGGTTTTGATTTGCATAATGACAAAAATGTAATAATTTCAATAGGTATGTTAAAAACATGCTTGGGACAACAGGGTGGGGGTCATGACTCTGTTTCTGTGCATTCTTACATAGGATTAAATGGCCCTGAATCTAGTTTTGAGTAATTGTGTACAGGATCATTCTCCGTCTCACTGAGAGCAAATAAGTCCTAAAACCTTTGCATTTAAAATAGATTCTAAATAATTTTCATTGGATTGTGGCCTTCTTTTGTTATTCTCAGTTTTTATATTTGATAAATTCATCAAAATACTAAATTCACCGTATTCACTAAAAGAGCTATCATGACATCTGGGCTTCCTTCTCAGTCTTTTAAAATATAAACAGACAGATTAATCAAATACCTAGAAATCAAATATTCTCATTATAATCACACAAGCAAAGTGACAGGGATGTTTCTTGTCCAACCACTGGGCTTTCCAGGCTCATACAGTGATCAGAATCTGAAAGGGAGGTACTTTTTGTGTTCTGAATTCTTCCTTGAGTAAATGTGCTATAGTCTCATACTATACAAGGGATCTAAAAACTGTGAATAGCTGTTAAAAGAAAGTGCCAGAAGTTAATTCGCATTGTAAAAGCAGCTTTAAAATGCAAGCACTTGTGGAAATCAGAACTCTTGGTAGTAGCACACTGGAGGTTTCCCATTTAAATCATGCACCGACTGCAGGTTTTGTGCTTGATTTGCAGAAGACCAAACTCCCTGGCAGTAGGATTGTCACATGAACACAGAGGCCTGGCCTAACCAGTCTCATTTCAATCAGTGGGAATTTGGTTGTACATTTCCACAAGAGTCCAAAGGGATTTGAAAGGCCCATTTGGGTTGGGAACTGAAACACTGCCACAGAGTGTTTAATTTTATTAATCTTTTAAAGCCCATTGCTTTTGAACAAGTGGCCATTTAAAGCAGTTTTGCATAATTATCCATTTAAGTGGTGTTTGAGTTGATTCTTGATTTTGCATTATTATTATCATCTTGGGTTGTGTGAATGTTCTTGATTCACTGAAATGCCCTCAGGCCTCTCTCTCTCTCTCTCTCTCTCTCTCTTGAGTCCTTTCCTCTGAGATGCACTCAAAATCCTTTGCCATGCCATTGGAAGGCTGACACATAGGGCTGAGCCAGCCTCAAGATCTGGTGAGTAAATCTTTCTAGCATCCCTCTTCTGCTGTTTCTCTCTGACATACAGACCTGTTCCTGCATTGGTCCCAGAAGTTACTCCAATGGCAAGGTACTACTTTATGTTGTTTGTCCCTTTTTCTACAATCCTATCATTTACTGCAGTATTCTTTTTGAAACAATCACAGAACCACCTTTGGAAAGCCAAGGGTAGGCTATTCTGTTAATGGAATCTGTTCTAAAGGTAAAGTTAAGAATTTTTGTCTTGACTGAGGCTCAATGAGAGAACTAAGCACATGTTTAAATCTCCTTTCCATTAAAATGCAAGGCCTGTAAAAATGCTCTAATTTGTCTGGATTTCTCCCTGTATTTTAGATCTATCTATGAAACATTTTGCATATCTGCCTAATAATGTTAAGTTTGAACATGACATCAATCTATCTATCTATCTATCTATCTGTCTGTCTGTCTGTCTGTCTGTCTGTCTGTCATCTTACATGGCTACTTATCCATCTTAGGGTTCAGTTACCCGATGCAGTAACAAATCCACATTTATTCTTCTGCAGCATCATAAGCATCCCTTCCAAGTATGGATATTTGATGTGGAAAGGATGAAACTGAAAATGACACAAACTAGAACAACAAAGAAAGCTTCCACCATGCAGATAGAACCTCCTCCCTCCCAACCCAAAATTCTTTCTCCTAAATGGCAGCCTCAAACTTTTGCCTGAGGTGGCAATTTATGGGAAGAATCCAATGAGATGTTTTTAAGTGTTTCATGTGCCACAAACTGAATTTTGGATGGTTTCATCTTATTGCTCCTAGAATAATTATGAAGAATACTCAAAACATGCTGGATGGTGCTAACAAAGGGAGAGTTGTCAGGACTGTGATGGAGCAAACCTTGAAGAGTTATAGTGCACAACAATGGGTAACATTTTAAAGGCTTTTATAAGGGGTTTTGTATTTCCCTTATCAGCAGTGCAAATGTAAAACCTATATAGGCTAAAATGTATATTTGATTTAACCGCTCTCTTCCTTTTCCTGCCCATCTTATGTGAGTGTGCACAAATCATGTCATAGAATCATAGAATCATAGAGGTGGAAGGGGCCATACAGGCCATCTAGTCCAACCCCCTGCTCAACGCAGGATTAGCCCTAAGCATCCTAAAGCAAACAAGAAATACTCATAAATGTTCCTCTCCACGGAAATCTTTAGTAAAAAGTGAAAGATTTATGCGATCTGAAGAGAAACCAGAGTATAACCAGAGTCAGAAAGGGTCAAAGGCAAGGGTGAGCAAACTGTAGCCCTCCAGATGTTCATGGACTACAGTTCCCATGAGCCCCTGCCAGCATTTGCTTTAAATGGCTTTAAATGGCATTTGCTGGCAGGGACTCGTGGGAATTGTAGTCCATGAACATCTGGAGGGCCACAGTTTGCCCACCCCTGGTCAAAAGGGCTCTTAATGTGGGAAAAGAATCAAAGTTTTTTCTTCCCTATACTGCATATGTGGAATATCTAATATTTCCCACTGGATCAGCATACAAGCTAGGCAATATGTACTGATAAAATACATATTTGAACTAGAAATGTGAGGCCATCAAAGGTCTTGTTCCTCATTCTGGCAATTTGCAAGAGAACAGTTTACAATGCTTGGACCTTAGTCCATACAGAAAACAATTTCAGAAGGTTTTTTTGGGGTGGGGTTAACCTTTGTGTGGATACTTTTTCTTCATCCACTAAATTTTGTGAAATTAGGGCACTGTTGATAACAGAGTTGGTTCTGGCTGCTGAGGAATGTAAAAACACCACCACTACAATGACCGAATACGTCTTATTCTAGTATAAACTTGCATTGACTAGAACTCACTTCATCAGATGCATATTATGGATCCTCAACAGAGAGACATTTTGCAAATGGCATGATCAAGTTCCCATGAAATGCAGGAAAGAGAGTGACATATAATAATGCAAAACACGTGTAATCAAGAAAAAGTGCAGAGATCATACACAACAGTGTTAAGTGACAATCTCTTTAGTTTTGCTGTCTGGTTCATGAACATGTCTGATGGGATGTGCAAAATAATTTCCTCACTGATTATGTCATGTTTGTTTGTTTTTGACTGCTGCTTCATATCTCCGCTCCGTGCCTCTGGCTTGCCAAGTTGTGCCTGCCTACTCTGGCTGTGTGGAAACTAACCTCAGGAACCTTCCTTCATGAAACTTCCTTACATCTTCTCATCCTGCTCTGTGAAGCTTACAACCTTGGATCTCACCTCAAACTGTGGAGTTGTGCCAGAAACAGTAAGCAGATTGCTTTAAGAATTCACACTTTTGACACCTCTGGTCTACTCTTGCATGTCAATTCAAAATCTGAAAACGCGCGGTTTTGATTTTGTCCTTGACGTCCTGATTTTGCATTGATTGTTTTGCTTGTTAATTTAGAAGCAATTACAGTGCAGCAGAATGCCACAAGACAGAAGAATGTGTTGGATGACCCCATGCACTTTTTACTGTAAACAACTATGGGATAAATAGGCCAGCCTCCTTCTACCTTAGTATCTGTCAACATAAACGTAATCCCAGATGTCTTGATATTTCAGTCAGATCAGATTACATGGGCCTGCTATGCACAGTTTTTGCCACTTAGACAAAGCATAGCCCACCACCTTATGTCAGTCTTATGTCAGTACTGTGTCAAAACATCCATGCAAAGGTTGTGGTTTGGCCAGAGATTTGTGTTACCTAAGGGAAAACAATATAACTGTTACACAAGAGCAACATGTATTCAGGAATGCATAACACAGCTTCAAGCATGCAAAAATAAATTAACATGGCACCTCCTGTGATAATAAACAGGGATTTAGGTCCCTGTTTTAGGTTGTAGGGTCCTAGGTACTTAGACCATCCTTTTACTGTGATCACACTGTATTGCCATAGTTCATTTCCTTCATACAGAAAAGATGCACTCCAATAACAAACCACTAAGTGATTACAATTCAACATGTAATTTCGATATAAAGAAGAACTGGTACCCCACTTTTCATTAACTGAAGGAGTCTCAAAGTGGCTTACCATCACATTGCCTTCCTCTCCCCCCAAAAGATGCCCTATGAGGTAGGTGGGGCTGAGAGAGCTCTGAGAGCACTGTAGAGAAGTGGAGAACGAAACCCAGTTCTCCAGATTAGAGGCCGCCACTCTTAACCACTATACCAAGGCAGCAATTTTATTTTTTTGACTAAACAGTAAAAAAAGCTATTATCAGGGAAGCAAATGAGGTTGTCTGGAAGCAGAGCAAGGAAAGTGACTTGCTGATAACCACAGTGGCCACCCTGGTCCCACCAGTTCAGGTCTAGAGAGCCAGTTTGGTGTAGTGGTTAGGAGTGCGGACTTCTAATCTGGCATGCCATGTTTGAATCTGTGCTCCCCCACATGCAACCAGCTGGGTGACCTTGGGCTCGCCACGGCACTGATAAAACTGTTCTGACCGAGCAGTAATAACAGGGCTCTCTCAGCCTCGACCAACCCACAGGGTGTCTGTTGTGGGGAGAGGAATGGGAAGGCGATTGTAAACTGCTTTGAGCCTCCTTCGTGTAGGGAAAAAGCAGCATATAAGAACCAACTCTTCTTCTTCTTCTTCTTCTTCTTCTTCTTCTTCTTCTTCTTCTTCTTCTTCTTCTTCTTCTTCTTCTTCTTCTTCTTCTTCTTCTTCTTCTTCTTCTTCTTCTTCTAGTGCTTTAGGTGCTAAATGGTTGCTGGGCAGCTGAACTTTTGGCCCTTCAGCTGTTGTTCTTGCAATCTGGAACTCATGAGAAATATCTTGGGTGAAGCATAGTACCTCCCTACTACTGAGTACATCCCTCAATAGTACCCCAACCAGTCAGCAGTACATCCTTTGAACACTAGTGATGTAGCACTGGTCCTCCTTGAGGTTCCCTTACACCGTGGGACCATGGAATATCGGTCTGAGACTTCTCTGATCCTTGTGATAGGTGTGACAAGAGTGTGTCACTTTTCCTTCAGCCCTGAGGCTGGTGAAGAGATGAGTATGGCAAGCGTCATTCATCAAGGAAGCAGATGTCACAATAAATTCAGCTCTGAATTGTGGAAGTGGTGAGCTTCCTTTGCCCTGAGTCCACTGCAGTTCTGAAGCAAGTAGAAGGACACATGTTTCCTCTCAGTCTTCCTAATCTGAAGCCTTGCCAGGCAAGGGTTGAACCAGACTGCCAGTCTTTGTTGCTACTTTGCCATATCTGTCAAAGTAGAACCTACATTGTAGGACTTGCTTTCCCACAATGTTTAGGGCATTTGTGGAGCAAAGGGGTATTATTGCTGTTACTAGATCTCACCAGTGCTTAGTGATCCCGGTTTGCATGCTCAGCCCTGGTGGGACAGATAATGATGATTGTTCTTATCGTCGTGAAGGGGTAGATCATAACTGTGGCATTTGTCATTCAAAGACATTCCCTTATATTTAGCAATGTGATGGAACTGGTAGTTTAAAGGCTTGCTTAAGATTGCACAATCCTAGTTAGAACAAGAACTTAGAGACTGCTGCACAAGATTTTTTAGTTGGCTGTCATAGTTGTTTTAAGGTATTCCTCATTATATTATTCTTTATCTATGGCCACAGAAATATTGCAAGCACAGGCTAGTAAACATACAGGGCAAATTCCTGGTGAGGTCAAAGGCCTGGGGGTTGGCTGGCAATCAGCATCAAGCAGCACTACAGGAATCACAAAGCTCAGCCTGGATCAGAGGTGCCTATCATGTTGGTTTGGGTGTTGATTCACTTGCTGCCTGCTCCTCTGATACTACCAGCCAGTAGCATCGCTGGAGGAGGCAATGGATGATCTGAGACCCATTTAAGCTTGCCAGCCTTGCTGTGGAACATGCTAGAGATTTCAAAGATAGTGTCTGGGAAGGATGGATGGGGGGGGGGGGAGAGGATGGTGTGACAGCACTTCCTCCATGCCTATATAGGATTTCTCCCAGATACCAGGGTAAAAACCATAGAGAATAGGGAATTCCTATAGTATCATTCAGAAATGACATCATTTCTGAGCATCACAGCTGCTGGCCCTCACAACACTTCTGCATGATGCTCTAGGAATTCCCCCAATCTTATGGTCACTAGGCAATTGGCAACCCAGGACCCATTGTTGGTATATAGCTGGCTAGGTTTGTACTGAGTTGCCCTTTGAGGGCTGGCTTGTAATGGTACAGGGACTAGTTTTCTTCTGGACCATTTCAGGGCCTCTGAAGATGATTGAAGTGGTTGGGTAGGTTCACAGGAGAGTAGGCAGCCCTACTCTAACCTAATACATAAGAACCTAAAGGTTCTTAAATGAGTCACATTTATTTTTTGTGTAATTGCAGTATGTATTTTATTGATCCTATGGGATTCAACCCAATATGTTACCATTTGTAACATTTGGTGCATGCAGTCCTTCCTCCTCAGAGTTCAACCCATTGTATGGAAGGCTGTTTGGCTGGGGAATAATAGTGGCCAGATCAGTGATCAAGTGTAATCCTGCAACACACATTGGGGGGATTGGTGGGATTGAATCGCCCTGACATTTGGAGAGAAAAGAAATCCCCTCAGCGGGGTTTTCTATGGAGTTACAGTAGACTTTTGTAATGTTACTGTGGTTTTGATGACCGTTTTCTCCTCACTACAATTTTATCTTTAATCAGTTCTGAGGTTTTAAGTGATGAAAACAATAATAATGTGGCTGAGCAACTTCAGAACAACTTAATTACATTACAGTACTTATCTTTACCGCAGCTTCTCCTCAGAGCTATTTAAGTTCAGTTTATTCAGCATCAGTATGAAAAATAATCTTACAGGATACCAGTATTGGTCTGCAGTAAAACAGTTTGAGTCAAGTCCAGTAGTAACTTAGAGACCTAGAGGAGTTTATTGGTCTCTAAGATGGTCTCTTGTTGGCATCTAAGGTGCTCCTGACTGAAATATAAAAGTAATTTTGATTCATAAATAGATAATAGCTGCAACACAACCCCAAATTCAGCAGTCTCAGATCAAGCTAATCTTCTCCCATAGTAAAATCAGACATTAAATGGAGCAAGAAGAAGATGTGAAAAATCCAGTCTGCAAAAGTTGCATATCCTAGGTGAATATAGTTTTATCTGTAGAATGTGTACTTGATTCAGTTTTCTAATCCCACTCTTCCACCCTGGAACTCAGAGTTGAATACTTATGTTCCATCCCCTTATTATATCACGAGGCAGGTTAGAATGATAGGCCCAAAATCACCCAATGAACTTCATGGCAAAGGGGTCTGAACCTGGGTCTTTTCAGGTAAAAATCTAACAGCTTAATCAGTATGTCACAGTGACTAGGCTCTTACATGTTCTGGGAAATTCTTCAGTTTCTGAGGGAGGAAAATAGTTTTTTTCTATGGAGTTTTATTTTGATGTGACAATTTATCAGCTTGTTACACAGTCATACTGGCAGCAACGTGAGCATGTTAATTGATAGATTCAGCAAAGATACAAAAGAAAGGTGTAAACAATACAGTTACTTTTTCCTTATTATATACATGTGATAGCTGGTATTGTTCTAAGGCAGGCTGTCTAAGTCACAGTATTTGTCCAGGCAGTCAGAGCCAGCTTGGTGTAGTGCAGGGGTAGTCAAACTGCGGCCCTCCAGATGTCCATGGACTACAATTCCCAGAAGCCCCTGCCAGCATTCGCTGGCAGGGGCTTCTGGGAATTGTGGTCCATGGACATCTGGAGGGCCGCAGTTTGACTACCCCTGGTGTAGTGGTTAGGAGAGGGATTGTTAATCCAGAACTCTGAGGTAAAAAGGTATTTCTCTGCACCGAGGAAAAGGAAAGAGGGGAAAAAGAAATAAAAATATTTTAAGGCACATGAATATTTCCTAAAAATGTTATCAGGCCTTGTGCATTCCTGCAGTGCCTCTTATTTCAGTTCTCACTCCGTAATGAAACTACACATGGTTTTTGAGTTCTGTGACTGGAAGACGGATGTGTCTTTTGACATATCAGCTTCTTAAGGAAACATCCAAATGATAAGCATGATATGAGTCAGGCCTCTAGTTCTGAGGAGTTAGTTCTTCCCCCCTCACTGTGACATAGGCAAAATTATTTCCCTGACATACAGAGTAGAACACTCTATATGTCAGGAGAAAACTTTTGTCTGCGTCATACCAGTTACTCCTCTCAGGAGTTTTTAGCTGCTTTGCCTTTCTTCCCTGGAGATCCACAGCTGTGTTAATTCTGAATCCAGAGCCCTTCAGTGTGCTTGAGAAGCATGAGAAAAGGGACAATACCTCTGCAGAGGGGGGACCTGCCACAATTTGCCTGGTCTGTCTCAGTTACTTTACCTTTAACTAACAACAACCAAAGCCAAAATATAGTCCCAGGACTACCTAATCTGAAGCAAACACCGGCAAGGAAACAAGGATTAATTCAACTGTTTTGTAGCTCAGCACAAAAATCTCACAGGGTAAGACAACTGATTGAAAATGGAACAATTTGAAAACTTTGAAAAAGGGTGTCAGCATTCCCAGCCTAAGCAAATAGCTACAAAATGAATTCCTTTTTATACCTGTTTTTACCCACTCAGTGTCTACATGCAGAGTGTGAGAAAATGGTGGGGGACAATGGTGGCCTCAAGCTAAAGACATTTCAGTATTTGCTGACCTTCAGTTTTGCTACATGATCCATCTTAAAATGCCATTTGGTCCCTTGTGAACCTTTTCAGTGGGATAACAATTCAGGCTCTTTTCTTCATTATAAAGAAAAAGGGGGGGATAGTTTTGCTCCTTTTCTTATGTCCTCTGATATCGCCAACATATGTTTAGTTTCTCTCAGCATCCCCTTTTCTCTTTCCCCTTTGATTTCAGTTTAGAAATACCAGCAAGTTATTCTGTTGTTTCAGCAGTATCAGGTATTCTTCCCATTCCAGAGACTTTCAAGTGCATGCACAGAAGCAGGGCCTATTTTGCTCCTGTGCTCTCAGTCACAGCTCCACGTAAAGAGGACCCCAGTGCACATGTGAAATATCTTCCAACCGTGAAGAAAGTGGCAGCAGCTCATGGTTAGTCTGAGTACATTAGAGAATCTTCGGTGCTTGAGAACTCCAGTGACATTTCTCACTGGAGAAAGAGCTTTTCCATCTTGAATCATAGTCATTTTGTTCTCAGATAAGGTGACCAGATTTTAACATTGGTTAAGCGGGACACCATTGACCAGGGGGGTTCTTGATTCAAAATTTGGTCTATATGGAGCAACAAAAAGTTTCATAGAATGTAAAAATAGTATTGTAATATATATATATATATATATATATATATTTAATTTCAACGTAAGTACAATTTGCCAGGTACCCCCAGATGTCCCTCCAAAAGTGGGACAATCTGGTCACCTTATTCTACGACTCAGGCCAGGTGAAAAGTGGTAATTGCCCAAGGCTATCCAATTTGCTTAATGGATGGGACTTTTTGAGAGCCAATGTGGTATAGTGGTGATAGTGCAAGACTAGGAGATCATAACCAACTTCAGAGGGTTGTTGTTGTTGGTGTAAAATGGAAAACCCGAATATGATATTTTAAATAAATGGATAAAATTATGCATTCAGATCCAAAATGTAATTCATGGTGGCCCAGATCCAGCAAGGAGTAAACTCTGAACCAAAACAGATATCCCCTTATGGTGGCTTGTTTACACTACCTACACATAAATAAAGATCCCTCATATCAGACAGCTTGGCAAAGGGAACTCCAGCCCTGAGATCTGCATTCGTAGAACGATGCAGCCCATTGTACTCATGAGGTTTCCCCACCCCATAGTTTTTGCCATAGCTAGGATGGAGTATACAGGCCAGAAAGATCTTTCTTCTTTGGGCTGATTATCTGTTGAAATGTGAAGGGGACAGGGAGTTCCTTGCATGCTGCTGGCCTTGCACAATCTACTGATCAGTGTGGATGTTTTTAATCTTTGGCCATTTTCAGAAGCAGCAAACTGTCTTTGCATTTCCTGCATCTCAGTTTAAAAGTAGCACTGACTTGTTCAATTGGAAAAAAGAATAGCCTTTGTAAAAACCCCTTCTGAATTTCTAATGTAGTTCCTTTTAAAAATGATTTAAGCATCATTCTTGCATAATGCAAAATACTAAAAAACATACATGGTATTAAAGTGAGTAATACCTACATATAAAATGCTAAAGAACTTTATGATAACCCAAACATTTATGACCATACTGGTGGGTTCCTTATGTCATTGCACTTAAGTGGTATCGTATTCATTCTCCTCTTGGATTCTCCTACCTAGAATGGAAAAATCAGGAAAACACTAACCTCAACAGTGAGGGATCTGGTCACTGTTAGTGTTTGCTGCTGTAATATAGACAAAATACTATTACTACCACTAAGAACTTTTCTAATGTTGCGGGTAGCCTTTCTGACTACAGATGACCACACTGACAGTCTTTGAGTCATGTCCCCAGTGTGCAGAACAAACCCCACTGGCTTATTCTGATGGAGATTCCTTCCTGTCACCTTGCTTCCAATGACTTCCTTTTATCACTGGGATTGCACTGCAGAGTGTTTTGTACCTCTGGGCGGCTTCAGCCTCATATTGCTAGGAAGTGGGACTAGTGCAAGGAAGAAGTCCCTTTCCAGAATAAGACACTGGTCCACAGCCCAGCTGTAGGATGCAGTGTCACATTAGCATCTAGTTACTTTGGGAAATGATAAAATATTCCCAAGATGTATCTCATGATGTATATTAGGATCTTTTGATGGTGGTTCAGCCCAAATTATTTCACTGCCTGTGAATCAGTAAGAATTCTTACTGATACTCTAATATATGAATCACAAAGGAAAGTAGTGAGACATCATCAACATTAATTTTAAGGTATGGAAATGGGAAGGGTTTTTTTATTGCAACTTTTTAATTAGCAAGTATTCTTGCTGTAGTGGTTAGGAGTGCGGTCTTCTAATCTGGTGAGCTGGGTTTGATTCCCTGTGTCCCCACATGCAATGAGCTGGGTGACCTTGGGCTCACCACAGCACTGATAAAGCTATTCCGACCGAGCAGGACTATCGGGGCTCTCTCAGCCTCACCCACCTCACAGGGTGTTTGTTGCAGGGAGAAGAAAGGAAGGTGAATGTTAGCTGCTTTGAGACTCCTTTGGGTAGAGAAAAACAGCATATAAGAACCAAGGTGTTTAAGCTCTGTTTGGTGTGCTTAACAGTCCCCCAAACTGGGTCATTGAAATGATGGGGGCCTGGAAAATCAATTTTCCCAAAAATGAAATACAGCAATTGTGCACTGGAAAATAAGGAGTTGCTACTAGCAAGGCAACAGGTTCCAGAACAAAACAAAATGGTGGAAGATGAGTCTTAACATCCCTTGAAAATGATAACAGACTTATATGAATCTGTGAGTGAATTTACTCTATACACACAAAAGCTTTCAAGTTGCTTGCAAGTGTGTGTTTCCCTTCAATCAAAGTTTTGACTTTCAGTCTTGCTGACAACAAAACTTTCACACTCTTTTTATAAAGAGTGAGGAAGAACCTAAGGCATCCAGAGATAAGGCATTTGAAATTCCATGGATTTCAAGGAGAGAGAATGTGTGCTTAAACCTTTTTCCATTGAATTCAGTGGGAATTCAGTGCCTATTACTGGATCAGTTATGTTCCCAGTTAATAAATGTACAGATAGGAAAATAAGCCTGTATTTCTCAGACTTCAGATTTTTCTGTTGTTGCTTTTTGTTGTGTTTCTTTACATCTGTTATACATAGATAAAAGAATAATTAACATAGTTTTGGGATCAAAAAGATGGTACATGGAATTAAGTCCCATTAATTTTGATGTGACAGTTCTACACAAATATGCCTCAAGTCTTTATTTTAGAAATATGCATAGAAGTGGAAATACACTGAGATAATTGTGACTGAATAGTTTACAGATAGCATCCAGTTTGTGCCATGTGGGTTGTGGTTCTGTCATTACCCCTACTAGAGGACCAGGTTGTTGTATTAGTTAAGAGCAGTGGCATCTCAACTGGCCAATCAGATTTGATTCCCCACTCACATGTCTGTCTTGGACCAGTCACATTTTCTCTCAGGGCTCTCTGAGCCTTACTACCAGGGTGTTGATTATAGCAAGAGGGAGGGTAGGTAATTGTAAGCCACTTTGAGACTCCTTTGGGTAGTAAAAAGTGGGGTACAAAACTCAACTCTTTTTCTCTCCTCTTCTTCTACATACCATTACTATGTATGCTGGATAAGTACATACCTGTCTCTGTAGTCCTTGACATCCTTTAAGAATCTTGTGCACTTGAATTCTCTTCAGGTTTGTTCCATGCTCTAATCCAGTTTCCCGCCACTGCATAGTTTTGCATCCCTTTAACAGACCACAGTGCTAGTGGCTGTTGCCAGTGTTCCAGCTCCAGGTGACAGTGATGAACTCAGGTGACATCCTGGACCAGCTGTCCTGCAACACCCATCTCAATCCTGAGATGGTAGAACAGGCATTTTACAATGGTTGCATTTGATTTCAAAAAGTCAGAGTAGATCCAATGCACTGCCGAATAAGCACTAAAATACAGCACAATCATTATTTTTATACATGTTTTCCATACTTATTTAAATACTGGGGGCCAAGCCCATTGCATTCAGGAATACAATGAGCACTAGATTAGGGGGTGGAGTGGAAGAACTTTGTGGATGGCCTCCTCCTCCCCCCAGGACCTGGAAAGGCTGCAGGTAGCGGCAGGGGCAGCTCTCATGCAGCAAAGATCTGCAGCCTCTAAGCCTCAGAGAGAAGTGGAAGGAGGAGGGGGTGGTTAGGGGTGGGGGATGGAAGGTGACTGGCTAGCTGCTGGACAGACAGGCTAGACAGTTGGAGGAGGAGGCACTCAGGGGTGGGACAGCTGTCTTGAGTGGGTGTTAAGCGCTGAGTGGCACTTAAGCCATGAGATCATGATCCTCCTCCAAGGCCTTACCAGAAATATTAGGTGTAACATGGCAAGTCTCTAGGGCGGAACTATCCAATGTAGGGCCTGTGGGCCAGAACTGGCCTGTCTAGGGCTCTTGTCCTGCCTGCAAACAGCTGATTACCTTTACTGCCAGATGACAGAGGCTGTGCATTATGTCCCTGTGTACTGGCTCAGTGCTAACACATAACAGGCAATGGAAATGGGAGGATGGACATCTGGTATATACTGTAAGAGCATTAATGTTTTAAGCATGTTTGTATGTTGAGTAAAAAATATTGTTAATTGGGTTCGCCTGTGTCCCTTATAAAGTTTATATCTCTGATACCTGGGATTATGTTTTATGGCACACATGGCATGGACTGCCAAAATGAAATATGTCAGGTTGAACCCTTGTAATAAATGAATTTAACATCTTTGCTCTAGGGGAAGTAGGGTAGCTATCAATAGGCGTGGGACATATGCATCTCTTCTCACCAAGCCGGTATGAACTTGGAATCCTGACTGTATAGTCAGAAGGTACTCTTGGCTGATCTTCCAGGTCACAATCAAAGTTAGGGGAGAACCATTAGGTAAGGAAGGCAAAAATAAAGCACATTTATTTTCAGCTGAAATCAATGGGACTTTCCAAATAATTGTACTGAGGGACATCAGTGGATGTTAAATGCAGATTAATCATTTGACTCCAGATAACATAACCCTGCTTCATCCACTCTCTTAACCTCAAAGCTTAAACAGCCTTTTCATCTTTGTGCCATCACACATGATACGAAGCAGCACTAAAATGCAAATCCTCAAGAAGGTGAAACTTACTCTTGAAACTGCTGGGAATATTTTCATCTTTTAGCGGGTAGAAAAAAAATAAAGAGACCTTTGTAGAGGAAACTGATATAATGTTTAAGGTGCATTTCCTCTTCTCTTCAAAAATCATATTGTGTGAAGTTTTTCTAGGGAAAGCTTGGTTGTTTTAATAGATGCAAATATATACCAATTTGTTTTATTGTATTAGCCCAAGCCATAGCAAAAAGAACAACACACAAAACAAAACAAAATACCCCTCCAAAAACCCAATAAAACCAGATCACAGTAAAGTAATATCTATATAACATCTATTAGAAGATTAAAATGCAAGATCAATATTAAAAACATAAACCTTGACAGTTAAAGAAACAGAATTATCAAAAACTGACAATTCCTATTGTCATAAGAAGTGATCCAATGTAAAGCTAGTTAACTATTTGTTGCCCAAACATGCATCAGCTGGTTTTCAATGTATCTTTATATCTGGGACCACAAACTTTGCCAGTTGCAGTGTTACTCATTTACCGTCATCTGCAAGTAACATGACCAATTTGTTCTGATCCAACCTGCCTGAGCATTGTAATAAAATATTCCCAAGAGATCTTTCATGATCTACTGTGAGCCTTGGGCACCAAAAAAATCTCCTCAATGAACCTATGGAGGCAAGAGCAGACTTGTTCATTATATGGGGTCTCGTTATACTGACATCTTAACATTGTCACTTGTAAAGCATCCAGATTGCTTTAGTAATGGCCTTCTTATGCTCAAAATGAGACAGATCTGTAAAACAGGGTGGGAGGGTTAAGGCGGGGGGCAGACTGCTTAAAAAAGAGAGACAATTCTCTGAATACCTAGTATTCCAGTATCTACGTAGACACACATCTAATAATCTTTATTTATTAAACTTGCAGACAAACCAAGCCTCAATAGAGACTCCTCTGAGAATCCCAGTTTAGCCAGTACATTCATTATATGACTTTGACAGGAATTAGTTTTCATTTCAACATAAGCCAAAGTTAAGAAATCTGAAGGAGGACAAAAGAGAATTTTCAACTGAAAATGGGATTATCACATAAGAAACTGGAGCCTGTTAGAAGTTATCAGATGGAGGGGGAGAAGGATGACAAACACCTGGGAAATTTTCCCCTCTGATCCAAATTGCTTTCTTCAGTTGTTGTAAGTGCATCAGAGCTTCAGTAGTGTCAACTTCCCCATCTCCCTTCAGATTCCAATCTTAACTAACTCTAACAACCCTAAACACAGTTGCACCCTTATGTAGAAGCAAATAGACTTAGACAGGCGTATCACTGTGGAGGATTGCACTGTTGACTGCTCACAACATGTTGAGTTCCGATCAGGTCCACTAACTGAGCATGTGGATGTGTCTTTTTGTACACATTTTCTGGAATGTGGAGGGAGTTGCTCCCCAATATATTAAAGAAACCCTGTCTTCTCTGTGGGCTTATTTAGTTTGTCGCCCCACTGAAAAGCACTCAGCCATGTGCTTTGCTCTCAGAAGTAATGGTAATGTGAACAGGAATGCTGTACAGTCATCTGGAGCATGAAAGTAGAAGAGACTGGGAGGGGGAATTTGGGCACTGACATATCAGCCATGCCACGTGTTCAAGAAGGATCCCTTTTGAGAAATCTCAGCTCACTCAGTCACTTTATGGGAGGAAACTGGGCAAGGAGTCCTTGGTTTTGATCCTCAACATACCACACGGGGAGAGGGAGCACTCTTCATTCTTTCCATCAGTGTCTTCTCTCGGTGGTGGTAAGCGACTGTTTTTAATATACCGTATTTTACCATGTTCATTTTTCTTTACTGACTGGACAGGATGAAACAAAGTGCAATGTCCTAGGATTGTTTGGTCACCTGAACAGACATGTCCAAACTCTCCAAAGGAGGTCACCTACACAGTCTCCTAGGCACAGGAAGGTTAAAGACTTGTTTTTTAAAAATTGCTATAGATTGATGGGCCAAAACTCTTCAGCACTGGATGAGGAAATGGGTCTATTATATGAAGAAAAAACCCTAATTCTGTTCCCTGTTATTTCAGGATGTCTTTTAACCCAGAAATTCATACATGTATAAAATTATTAATGTTGTGACATTAATGTTTGACATCTAGTTTTAATTTGTACATTTTTGAATATAAAAATAACCTAAATGCAGCCTTTGAGGGTGGCTGGAGGTTAAGCCCCCACCATGTACTCTTTTGAGGGAACATGGGATTAAAGAAATAACTAAAACACTTTATTAGATGTTAATTTTGGGAATATTCAGCCATGCATACTGGGGACTCATGCTACCATGATCCTGCCAATACACGCACTGTCACCATTCACCTCACATAAACAGGTAAAGGAATCTGGTTCATACAAAGTGGTGACCAAAATATGCCCACTCTGTATGCTTGCTTAGATACTTCCAAATGTAACCTTCTGAAAAGGGCTCAAGAGTATCACGATAAGAAATAACAATTAGCATTAGTCTCCATAATAAAAAAAAACAACCCATAGAATCAGTCCTGGATCATTTTATTTGTTTATATTTCTAGGCTGCGCCTCCCCATGAGGAATCTCGAGGTGGCTTATAACACATCATGCTCTTGCTGATACCCTTCTGCTCTTTTTGTGACACTGATGCTCACCCAAGTCCAGAAGTTTTCTGCTCCACTGCCTTGGTACTGGTAATTGTCCTTGGAAAATCTGGTACTGGTAATAGTCCTTGGAAAATAGTCCTGTAGGAAAATCTCACAAAGAGACAACTTGTTTAAAGTGATGGCTTCTACAGTTTCTGCATCAAGAGGGCCCTTCAAAACATTTCTCAATAAGAGAGGGAAAAAAAGAATCCCCTCCCAAGCTGCACTGAACCTTCAGTTCTGGCCATGACCGCCTTAGCTATTGGGTAATGCGCTCATTTAATGGTTTTATTTAGATCCATTTTTCTATATGCAAATCCTTAGGATTTGGCATTACTGCAAGCCAGTTTAAAGCAGTGTTCATCCAGTCAGCTGCATTTGTTCAAGAATCCTGCTTGCCCTGTATTTTCATTTCTTCTCCTAAAGGAATGTAGTGCTTTTTGTGTTTTGAATTGCTATGGAGCATTCTTACTTTGTTAGATACATCACTAGCATCTTCATGGCTGTGTGACTGTCTGTTATTTCCTGGGTTCTGGACATTTAGGGTCCTGAGAATAAGTACTGCTTTTGACAGGTAGACCATTAACATTTTGATCTCCCAATTCATCCACAAAATGTGAGGTTCATTTTCATAAATGCTAAAGTTCAAAAGCAGCATCTGAACTTTTTGTAATTTTGAAATGCTACTTAGTTCTGAATTTCTGCAATAATTGATTTCATTAATTCTGAGAATTTCACCACGTCCCTGGTCACAATATGCAAACAAATTAACACTTATTTGCTCTCTTATTTTAGTTTTTGTTCACTAGCTACAGATGGAATTAGTGGCATCATCTTAACCTGGCCCTGGACAAGTAAACCAATGGGGACCCTTCTTTCTAGCTTTTATTCCTCTCAAGGTAAAAACTCCAGTTGCACTGAATTATTTCATTGGGCTGACAAACTGGAGTAACTCTGCATAGGATTGCATTGTTAGTTTTTCATCCTTTAAAAAAACAACACCTTTTTTTACCATGTTATTTTCCTGTTTTCTCCACTTATTGGCTGGTGCGACTATTCACCAAAGAAGGATGGCTATTTTTGACAACTTTAGATTATATCCTTTAGCTGCCTAGGTCTGCAATTTTAAGCATAAGTATTTGGGAGTATATCCCACTGACTTTGGGATAGATTCTGGCCTATATATACATAGGATTGCATTGTAAATTACAAAGGCCCTTTGTCAAATTGTTTGCTTTGTGTAGTCTAACAGTGATTTAGCAAACCCAGTGTGAGAAGGAAATACATCTATCAGCTCTCTTAATTCTAAGATTCATTCATAAAATGCCATGACTGTTACATGGGATGCGAAGAGAACCAGATTGGTATAGTGGTTAAGAGTGGCAACGTCTAATCTGGAGAAGTGGGTGTGATTTGCCATTCCTCCAGCCAGTCAGTCGCAGTTCTCTCAGAACTCTCTCAGCCCCACCTACCTCACAGAATGTCTGTTGTGGGGAGTGTTAACCAAAATGCTCTGTTCAAATATTGGGGACACGCTGAAAGGTGGTTAACTAGCTAGGGATCTGTTTTGCACAGCTTACGAAGTGCTAAAGCCCTTCAGGAATCCAAGCCAGGCAACTAATACTGTTTAAAATCATTTGTAGTTTTATTTACAGAAGACTAAGCAATTTCACCAAAACATACAGCAGAAAGAAATGAGAGGAAATGGCTACATTTGGGGAAGGACATCAAGGTTCATACGATTACCTATCTTGCACAGATGGAGAAGTTGGGTGCATTGAGGGAGGGGGTCAGCCACACAAATGAAACCAGCATCCAAGTTGGGTGTCGCCAGTGGCGAGTGAGCACCCTGGGAGCTCCAAGGAAGGGTTTTTGTACCTTTTCCTTAGCCAGATACACGGTAGAAAGTCACGTAGGCTTTGGGCAAAGGGGGCAGATGCCCCTTTTTGATATAGGCCCAAAAGTTTGATTTATCCAGGATGTCTTGGAACAAAGTGATCAAATAGAATGATCTGGGAAACTTTGGGCCTGGTTTGAGCTAGATAGCTAGAGCAATAAAGCTTTTGGCAATCTGGCATGATAGAATGGATAGGAAGGGGATTTCAGAAACAAGAAAGTACTCCTGAGATCTGCTGTTTAGTGGGGTGGGGTGTCTGGAAGGAGGATGCTCTTTCAAATTGCCAGCACTGTGCGTATGTTTCCCATGGATGCAGGGATGCTGAGTTCATGAGGTCAGCCATGCCAAGCTTCACTGATGCTCTCCAGAGAAAGGTTGGCCTAAGTTTTCTTTTTGTCTAGGCCAGAGCAAATGTCCAAAGTCCAGAGTCGAAATAGTCTTGACTGAGTCTTGATCGAAGAAGCACACAAGTGCTAGTGTCCCCTGATAAGGTCTGTTGTTGTAGGGTTTCTGGCACCACAGAATGCAATCCAAAAGGACTGGTTTTCACTGCTTATAATCCAGGGTCTGGTAGCATTGGTTACATTTCAGGGGGATGGTTGCACTGTTAATGGGAGAAGATAGGTCTTCTCCTAAAAATGTTTTCTGCTAAATTGATGTGGATTTTAGAAGAAAGTTTCATAACCTAGAGAATGATTTCTGTCTACCCTTGTTCATTAATCAGAATGTATTGAGGCCAAATTAAAACCATAATTATGGACACCTGCCCTGACTCACACAGCCAAGCTAATTTAACTAAAAAGATATTATAATTAAAAATACATTTCAAATAATCAATATTCTTTCATCCTTGTGATCAAAGAATGTTCATTGTTTGTGCCATTCTAGCCAAAATCTTCTTATGAAAGTCCTGTATTTTTAAAGATTTACAAATAGATACAGGTATCAAAAAACAACTTTTTAACAGCAGACATCTGAAGCCCCTTTTGCAATCCAGAAAAGGTTGTTATTGGTTCAGTGGTACAGCATTTGTTCTCCAGTTAAGCAGATCAGGTACTGGGTGGTATGAAAGACTCTACCTTGGGGATCCAACAAAGCTGATGAGTGGGAGGAAAAGCTCTCTATTCACTTTCCCCACCCTTCACACATTTAAAAAGAAGGTCTGTCATGACACCTCCTTACTTATCTCCCTTTGAAATCAAAATACCCAAAGTGTTCTAATCCTTTCATCATTTTACTTGGCCTTTTCTGAACTTTCCCCCCCATTTACAATATTTATTTGGAGGGGTGGCAATCAGAATTGTATTCCAAATGTGGTCACATCATATACCGATATGAGAGCATTGCAGAGCTGGATGTTTTGCTTTTAGTTTGCTTCTTAATAATCCCTATTCCCCACTTTGGAGTTGACTTTTTGTAGCAGCTGCCTGTTTTCTTCAAGCAATCTATCTGGAGCGAATTCAGCTGGCAGTAAAAAAGATGAACAAGTATTAAAAAGATGCCTGCCATTCAAGCCCCCCTCAAAAGCCCCTGAAACAGGCAGGCCTTGCAGTGCCTGAAAAGATTTCCAAGGAGTTCCCCTCATCTCGTTAGGGACCCCATTCCACAGAACCAGAACCATGATGCCAGAGCAGTGGGCAGTAGACAATGCCAGATAGATTTCCATTTATTCATCCTCAGTCTTCTGACCATCAAATTAATTGAATGCCCTTCAGTTATAGTATTTGGGGAGAGGGAGAAAAAGTTCTCTATTTCCAGCATCTTTCTCATGCATAATTTTGTAAATCTTTTATAAACCTCTATCATTTTGTCCTTTAGCTATGTCTTTTCTAAACCAAAAAATGGAATATTCTTGAGCTCCTTAATCATCTTGGTTGGTCTCTTCCAGCTCTGGGATATCCTTTTTGAGAAACGGTTACCAGAATTCCACACTGTATTGAAAATAAGGCTGCACCATAGATCTTTACAGGGGCATTATAATGAAGGCTGTTATAGTTATAATCCATTTTCTAACAGTCATAGTCCTGCATAGTCTTTTTTTTGACTGCTGTGACACACTAGGTTGATATTTTCATTGAAATACCTACGACTATCTTTTGCCCTTGGTCTCAGGTACAGACACTATAGCATAAAATTAAACCTTGGATTTTTAAATTGTAGTATGTGTCACTTCACATTTACCTACACTGAACTTCATTTGCCACATTCTTGCCTCCTCACCCAATCTATGGAGAGCATCTTGGAGCATCTTCGTATGGTTTTCACCATCCAGAAGAAGAAGAAGACTTGGTTCTTATTTGCCGCTTTTCCCTACCTGAAGGAGTCTCAAAGTGGCTTACAGTCACCTTCCCTTTCCTCTCCCCACAACAGACACCCTGTGAGGTAGGTGAGGCTGAGAGAGCCCTGATATTACTGCTCGGTCAGAACAGCTTTATCAGGGCTGTGGCGAGCCCAAGGTCACCCAGCTGGCTGCATGTGAGGGAGTGCAGAATCAAACCCAACTCACCAGATTAGAAGTCCGTGCTCCTAACCCCTACACCAAGCTGTCTCACCTGCTTACTTCCCATCCTTAAGAGTACTGTCTATTTATTCCTACACTCTGCTCCGTTCCTTAATCAATTATTAATTTAATCCAATGGCTGGTAAATTTACCCTGGAGTCTGTGCAAGTATATACAATGTCTAGTGGGTCACCATTATTTACATGCTTGCTCATGTTCTCAAAGAAGACTGGTGAAGCAGGACTTCCCTTTGCAGATTTTATGTCAACAGATTTTATTCCTCCATGTGCCTAAGAAGTTTGTCTTTAAATACTGTTTTTGCTACTTTACCTTGGACAGATGTTATGCTAAAGGTAAAGGTAAAGGTATCCCCTGTGCAAGCACCGAGTCATGTCTGACCCTTGGGGTGACGCCCTCCAGCGTTTTCATGGCAGACTCAATACGGGGTGGTTTGCCAGTGCCTTCCCCAGTCATTACCGTTTACCCCCCAGCAAGCTGGGTACTCATTTTACCGACCTCGGAAGGATGGAAGGCTGAGTCGACCTTGAGCCGGCTGCTGGGATCGAACTCCCAACCTCATGGGCAGACAGCTCCAGACAGCATATCGCTGCCTTACCACTCTGCGCCACAAGAGGCTCATTGATGTTATGCTAACTGACCCATAATTTCCTGGTTTCCTCTGAACCTGTTTTAAAATTGCTATAATATTTGCTACTCTCCAGTCTTCTGGAATAATGACTGAATTTTGTGATAGTTTATATCTATGGTTTAGTAGATCACCAGTCTCATATTTGAATTCCTGAAGAGTCATTGAGTATGTCTAATGTAACTTACATTTCTTTTACCAGGGCTTATGTTTCCTTCTTTTCAATTCCTTTCCTTTAAACTATTCCTCTCATTTTGTTAAGTTCTCTCTGTTGACCTCAAATGTTAGTTTTGGACTTCAGGGGTAAGTTTCCATTGACCTGAATGCTGAACTATAAAGCATTGTGGTCACTCTTCCCAAATGGTGTAACAACCTCTCCATCTTTCAACAGGACTTGAAATATTCCCAGAGCTAAGTCCTTTTTTTAAAAAAGTGGTGGTTGTTATCTGTATCTGTTTCTGCTATCTGTATCTGTTCCCTGTTCCCTGTAAACTGCCCTGCACCTTTTGGGGAGGGCGGTAAATAAATAAATAAATAAATTAATTAATTAATTAAATAAAATCACCACCCTCCTTTTTGGCTCTGTGAGCAACTGTACCATTGCACAGGTATTTATGATGGCTAGGAATATCATTTCTGACTTGAGCACGTGTTGAGTCAGTGTTGAGGAGGTTGAAGTATCATAACATTTATCTGCTTCATTTACCTCCCTTATTTCCATATTCTTCTCAAGATCAGCCTAAAGGGTATCATCAGGTGGGTGATAGTACACCCCCACTTTTAAGGAATATTCGATTCTATGCCCTCTGTGATGTACAATGCAACACCTCCAACCAATCCCTCTCTGACTGTTTCCACACTAACCATATTGTCTGGATTTGCATTTTTAAAAGGTCAGTTTTTGTCCATTTTGCACAAATATTTGCTTCTTCAGGTGCAGTCCTGAATTGCCCCCACTCTTCCCTGCGGCAAAGGAATCCCCAGAAAACCAGATTTCATATTTTCAAACAGTGTCTAATGGGTCTAATTCAGAGCTGCCCAATGTGGAAATGCATGCAATCAGGTTTTCCCTGGGCCTGCCATTTTGAGTAGTTTGGGAATGCCCCTTTCCTTGTCATCGCCCTCCCTCCCTTCTTCCCCCTCCCTCCCTCCCTCTCTCCCGAAAAACATACCTTTTTTTTTTAAAGGGGTGGTTGTATTTCAATGCTGTTTCTAAGTTTAAAAAAGCAATCTTGCAGTCTTTTACAGCTGTGCTATAATGTTATAACATTATAGCCCACAGTTGTTTTTTTTTAAATTACATTCAGGACACTTTGGGGGGAAGGGGGAGAAGTGATCAAGGGTGCAGCATGGTGGGATTAAGGGGGTGCATTTTCTCAAAAGCACATTTTTTTTTTAGAGGGGAAGGGAGCAAAGCATGATGGGAAAAAGAGACTTCTAGCTTTGGCATATGGACACCTGAAACACGTTTCCCTTTCCAAATACTTACTGTTTTTTAATTTCACCAATAGATCTAGAACTTCATCAAGTCATCTGCTACATGCAAGGAAATACTACCAAAGGCGGACATACTAAACGTAGAGGACAGCTTCATGATGGAACTTATAGCAAGTTTCAATAGACTACCTTTCTGGAGAGGGAGAGGGAGACAGAGATGTAATTCTAAGCAGTTATTTCCTTCCAAGTTTATTAAAATCATTGTAAAACAATCAAGCTGAAGTCATTTAAGTGAAGCCTATTTAATCCCCATACACTTTTAATTATCTATGTCTCTAATGTCCTGTCTGTTACCTTTTGGTCTAATAATAACTGCTTAAGGAGGCTGTCCAAGGAACTTTCAGCTTTGCTCCTCTCTTACTTTCAATGGCTTTTCTATCTGGAACTTCTTTATCATGACTGCAACCCAGGTGAGGCTTTTGTGTGTGTTTCAAGCCGGGGGTACTAATTATCTCTCTGCTGTTTCCTTCATCCCCAGAAGTAAATGTGTCTGCCAAATTTCAATGCAGCATATTCATGATAAGAACCACAGAGGTTTTGCAGGGATTATGACAGCAAAGGCATATGTTGTGGAAGGTTCCCACCTTCTGCAGCATGAGCTTAACTTTTCACTCTGGAGGAATCACACTGAATTCTGCTGTGGGTTAAGATTTGCACTGAAATTTTCATTTTCTCTTTGCTCTAGGTCCAGGCTGTCTCAGCATTATCCTTACAGGAAAAGGATGGCAGAAAGCTGTTCCACAACATGACATCACAAGTTTTTTCCCATCAGGGTTCTCAAGAGGGAACATTTACTGACATCTTTCTGTCAAGTATTGGACCTGTCCTATTTCTCTGGATGCATAGATGACAGATGGCACAGATGATAGATAGCATTTGGGTACTTGCTAATGAAAATCTGAAACAGGTTTTCTTCTTTATTGAAAATATACCACCAATAAAATATTCTGTTATTTAATCCATTTAATATGCCAGATCTGAAGCAGAGAAGAGACACCAGGAAGGTCTAACTACATGACTGGAGGTCTCACTATATGAGAAATCAGAAACAATTTTTTCTCAGTGTTTTTATTCTTAGTTGGACTGTGCAAGTTATTTTTTAAATATATTTTTTAAAAGCAACTATTTGTTTATTTATTTGTTTAATTTATATAATGCCCCTCACTGTGACCTCTCAGGGTAAAGGGGGAGGGACATTGGTTTGGATTGGGACCATAGCACTGGAGCTGGGAATAGAAGGAATCTTTAAAAAAAGTTCAGAAGTAAATTATTTTATTTTTGCCTGCAAAGAAGGTGGGAGGCAGGAGACCTGTTTTGAAACCCAAATGGAACCAGCAGGGCAACTCTGCCATCTGCCTGTTATCTCATGGCACTTCCTTTCAGTACTTTTCTTCCTGTCTGGCTCGAGTAATGCAAGTCAGCTGGGCTTGAGGGAAAATGGGGAAAACCAGACTGTTCTCCATTTGAGGCGTCTCCGTCTGCAAGCAAGAAGTTTAATTATGCTTAAAACTGGGCCTTTGCCTGAAGGTTCTTGTGTGTAAGAGACCCTGTCTCTAAAGATGTCATCTCCACTGAGTGAAAGGGGGGAAAGGTTACTACCAGACATGTGTCATCCATTGAAACCAACACAAAAGAGGAAATAGCAGATTAAAGAAAACAAATGTATAATAATCATTATAATAAAGAAAAAGAAGGAGGATTTAAAAAAAAATAAAACAAGCCCTCCCATATTAAAGGATACAGATTCTGAGTACATTTCTTATGGAGCTGGGACCTCAGAGATGCAAGGCGTGAGCTGTGCCATTGATCTAAGGCCCTCTTCTGCTCTGGACAGAGGTCAGCTAAGAAGGAAGTCATAGGTAACTCTCATATTCAAAGCAGCACCCTTTCTTTGCTTGTGAGGTCTGTCTTTGAGTGTACCACTCACTGTTCTCTGTGGGCGTGAGTCATCTGTTCAGGTGCACCCACTATGCTCCCCATGGCTCCTTTATGGCAGCACAGAACTGGGCTCTTACGGTCATCCTGCACAAAGAGTAGCTGGTGCACCGTTATCACTCTTTCTGTACTTTGGCTAACTTCAGACATGGGATGAACAGATACCTGGCAGGGTGCTTGGCTTTCTCTGTATGGCTGTTTCTGCTTACCTGTGTGGCAGAGAGAGTGTGGCTTATAGAGAAAAAATAATGGTTTAATGTGGAGCCTCATAACCTTAATCTAACACTGGTGAGAAGGTTATTTGTTATGTGTCAGATACATCATTAAAATATATTGGGGTCCCCCTCCCTGTGCAGTCCCTGAGAAGCGACTAGAGTTCCCATTTGAACTCCAGAGTCCCATTGAAATCATGACAGCCATGTTTATGTGCTATTCTAATACTGGTTTGAGCTGCCTAAGTGCTTTTTAATGCATAGCATTACAGCGCGTGTGCCCTATTCTCTCCCTTGCAGAATGGCTGTCTGGAGGGATGTAATTCCAGCCTCTTTCTTCTGTGCATCGTTATTTACAGGCGCAGAAACATGTCCACACCAAGCATGCTCAGAGCCTTTATTGAACCCTATTCAGTCGGAGTTATTTGGCAAGTGACACAGCATAATCACCACCTTTATGGAATACCTCCCTGTATGTATATGGACTGACTAATGCTGCTTTCTTTGTTTCTAAAGAGAAACAAGGATTCTTTTGCCCTCAATGAAGGGAATTTGTCCTCTTGGTTTCATATCTATTGCAAAAGAAAGAGTGGTTGGTACTTCCAGCTTGGCGTACTGGTTAGGAGTGCGGACTTCTAATCTGGCGAGCCGGGTTTGATTCCCTGCTCCTCCACATGCAACCATCTGGGAGACCTTGGGCTCCCCACAGCACTGATAAAGCTGCTCTGACCAAGCAGTAATATCAGGGCTCTCTCAGCCTCACCCACCTCACAGGTGTCTGTTGTGGAGAGAGGAAAGGGAAGGCAAATGTAAGCTGTCTTGAGACTCCTTTGGGTAGAGAAACGCGGCATATAAGAACCAACTCTTCTCCTTCTCCTTCTCCTTCTGTGGGTCTGATGTTATAGCAGTTTGAAATACAGATAGTTGGCCTGACCTAGATGGGGGAGAATGGCTCAAGCAAAGCCTGAGTGAGTGATTAGGTGGTGGGGAGTGATTGGGCATGTTCTCTCCCCTTCATTTCTGGGGATTTGTGCATGTGCTGCAAGTGAGCCTACAGGGAAGGAGAGGGGAAAGGGGATCTGTTTCTCGTTACAGATTGGACCCCTTTCTCCTGTGTTTGGGTCAATCCTCCAGCCCCTTCCTCTTGAGAAACTGCAACAGTGTCATGGTGCCATCTTGTGGTTTTATTGAGTAGGGGCATTTAAACACACACTATTTAGCAGCATGCAGAAAATATTAAATTGTCTCCACTTGTGGCATTGGCAAAAAGCTGATGTGTGCCCCAAAATATACAGCCGAGTCATTCCTGAGATAACAAGATAATGTGAATCTGAGAAAAATAAACTATTTTTTTTCTTGGAATTGTTGGTGAAATGTTCATTGCAACAGAATCTGTCTGTGATTCTTTGTAAAGATCATTTTTCATTTCCTCTGTGAGGCAAGGATAGGGCTCATTCCAAGTGGCCAATGAGGGCTGTATTAGTAGCTGACAAAAGTACCTTTGCACATGACCCAAATGTTTTTCCTTAAACCATGAGCAACCACAAAGCCCTCAGGACTAAAGAAAACTACAATCCCATCAGGCCTGCCCAGAAATCACCCTCTCTGAACGACACATGCATGCAGAAAAACATTCAGTGCATGGGGTTCTGCAAATGACCTCTTTGGAATGTCAATCCTACCTTCTGTTCACATCTTCATGCTGAAGCAAGTGTGGCTACACTTAAATGAAGGCCCCTACTTGCTGGCTGGTGGTGACTCGCTTACTTCCTGGAATAAAGGCACAAAAAGGGAGGAAAAGCACACTAAACACAGTCATGTTCTGATAAAGCATTAGGGGATGACTGCACTGTCATAATGCGCAAGATGTAAGGTCTGCCTTTTGATGGTGCAGTTGACTTTGATGAGATACCCATGAAACTCCTTGATGACAATCACCTGTGCTGAAGAATTTATACTGGGAGCTTTTCTTGCATATGACTTTGTAAACAGCCTTGGGTTCAGATCCTTCTTCTGTTAGAGCTTTTAAAAATTAGGCATTAGGACTAGTACATCCCTGTATCCATTGGCCTTTTGCTTCCTGTGAATTCCCATCCCTACCTTAACATAATTTAAAAACATATTTTACAAAGTTCTTTTAAAGCTCCTTATTCCACATGCTTTTTACAAGTTCTTGCTGCCCCAAGGAAATATCAGATATCCTCGATCTCACATTAAACACCCAGGGGTGCCTTTCTTACCTTCTATACATCCTTTGAAACCCAATGATTCCCAGGACATGCTCTGAAACATATTCCTCTATTTTCACCCCAAATAGAATCAGGGAGATGGTCTTGCTGAGCCCTGTACTATAAAGAAAGACAAATACATCCTTACTCTACATTCTAAAAAGTGTATGATATCTTTGTCATATTTGTAGCCTGTCTTTGTGATTTCTCCCATTTTATCCATATAACATTACTGGGAGACAGGCTAAAGTGTATAGCAAGCTTTCTGGATGAAATGGGCCTTGCTCCCAGATCTTCCAAGTCCCAGTTTATTGTCACTACATCACACCAACCTAATGGTCTCATCCTGTGTTACAAAAACTTGGCTGGGATGAACATGTTGGGAGGAAACTGTAATGGTTCATGTGCAAAATGGCCTGTTCTAACATGGATTACTTATATATATTATTTAAAAACTTGTATAAGAAGCCATTTAAAGATGTAGCCTGGGCGTGGGCATGGCATCAGTAAAAAAGGAATGGTGCTATAAGCTAAACACTAAAGTTATAATTTCAAAAAAGGGCTAAAGGAAGCAAACTTGCAGCCAACATAATAAAATCCAGTAGCACCTTTAAGACCAACCAAGATTTATTCAAGGCGTGAGCTTTCGAGTGCAAGCACTCTTCCTCAGACTATAAACTGACCATCATGACAGTGGAAATATATAAGCAAAAGTTAAACCTGTTACATTAGTAAACTGTATCACAGCATCCAAATACAGCCATATGATAGTTCTTTGCAAAACCAGCCAATCAGACCCATAGAATTCAGTTGTAGTTCACAAATACATTGAGAAATAAAACTGTCAATGCCAGTGATCAATAGATTCTACCCCACCATTTACTGCTGGCCTCATCTTTCCTACAAGTAGTAGGAACATTCCTACAAGTATTAGTATACAAGTGACTTCATCCAGGCACTCCCACCAGATGTGACATCATAGAATCATATAGAATCATAGAATCATAGAGTTGGAAGGAGCCATGCAGGCCATCTAGTCCAACCCCCTGCTCAACGGAGGATCAGCCCTAAGCATCCTGAAGCATCCAAGAAAAGTGTGTATCCAACCTTTGCTTGAAGACTGCCAGTGAGGGGGAGCTCACCACCTCCTTAGGCAGCCTATTCCACTGCTGAACTACTCTGACTGTGAAATTTTTTCCCCTAATATCTAGCCTATATCGTTGTACTTGCGTGTCCTCTCCTCTGTACTGCGTGTCCTCTCCTCTGCAGCCAACAGAAACAGCATCCTGTCCTCCTCCAAGTGACAACCTTCCAAATACTTAAAGAGGGCTATCGTGTCCCCTCTCTACCTCCTTTTCTCCAGGCTGAACATTCCCAAGTCCCTCAACCTATCTTCGTAGGGCTTGGTCCCTTGGCCCCAGATCATCTTTGTCGCTCTCCTCTGTACCCTTTCAATTTTATCTACGCCCTTCTTGAAGTGAGGCCTCCAGAACTGCACACAGTACTCCAGGTGTGGTCTGACCAGTGCCGTATACAATGGGACTGACATCCTGTGATTTTGATGTGATGCACCTGTTGATACAGCCCAAAATGGCATTCGCCCTTTTTACCGCTGCATCACACTGCCTGCTCATGTTTAGTTAAAAATCCACAAGTACCCCAAGGTCTCGTTCACACACAGTATTACCTAGAAGCATATTCCCCATCTAGTAGGCATGCTTTTCATTTTTCTGACCCAGATGCAGAACTTTACACTTATCTTTATTAAATTGCGTCTTGTTCTCATTTGCCCATTTTTCCATTGTGTTCAGATCTCGTTGAACTCTGTCTCTATCTTCCGGAGTATTTGCCAGTCCTCCCAATTTGGTGTCACCTGCAAACTTGATGAGTAGTCCCTCCACCTCCTCATCTAGATCATTAATAAATATGTTAAAAAGTACCAGACCGAGCACCAAGCCCTGAGGTACCCCACTACTCACCTCTCTCCAGTCTGATGAAACACCATTGACAACAACTCTTTGGGCCATTCCACACCGGGATCCATGTTGCAAATTGTTTGCAGAACGAAAAATCGCCATTTAAAATAGTGGAATTGGTCATTATGCACACCTGCCTTTGTAGTGGAATCCAGTTGCGTTTCTATCATTTCCCACAGGCTTCCGGTTTCGGCAAAAATCGCTAGCCAGGAAGCGCTATTGCTTAGCTCATCCCGCCCCTGGCTGTCAAGCAGCCAATGGGCGGCCGTTAGCATGCTCCAAAACAGCCCCTTTCCCTTTAAGGAAGTTAAAAAAAAAACACCCGTTGCAACGAATCTGCGTTGATTCGTTGCTACGGAGAGACCCATCCAGCTAACAGGTGGTGTTTGAGCTGCCGTTACATCATTGCCACACTCCCCCCGAGTGAAACCCCCCCCTCACGGGCACGATTTTCGGCCGAAAACAGTGTGAAAAATAAAGGGAAAATAAACCAGCAAACGGGCTTCTGTGTTGCTTGTGCTTAGTGACTTTAAACAGAGGGACTGCAGCCGGGAAAGCCTCGCTGGCTAAACGAAGGCTCGCCGGTGCGTTGATTTCCGCTTGCTTGGAGAAAAAAAAATGGCGATCGCTTCGCCGGAAGATCAGAGGAGAGTGCCAGGGGGAGGGACTTTGCAGAAACCACAACAATGGTAACGCACAGAACTTTCCCGCTAGTGTTGCAGATTGGTTGCAGGAGTGTAGCGCTTTCCGGAGGGTGAATCCATTTTTTGGGATTTCCCTGAAAGCGCTACAACGAAGCACTTGTTGCGGATCGGTTTCAGGTGTGTGGCAGATTGTCAACGACGTTGTGCATAACGGCAAAACTGTAGTGATTTCAATTAGTAACCATCGTGCTATTTTGGACGAATGCGGAAAGCCCCTTTGAGTGCGGTTCTCTAACCAATTCCCTATCCACCTAACTATCTGAAAATACAGATTGCAGTCCTTCAACTTATCTATCAGAACATCAGAACATCATGGGGAACCTTATTTTTTTTTACAAAAATCCAAGTAAACGACATCAACCAACATCAGCCAATCATGCTCCATTGCCCCACCCCCAACACTAGAAATGGGCCAGTGGCCTACTCCTCTGGGCCGCGGGGACAGGGCTGGGATAGGCATCCATTACTATGTTATCCACTGCCACTCCTCCAATGCAGTTAAGTTAAAATGGGAGTACTTACTTCTGTGGACTCTAGTCGCTGCAATGTATGATGAGTAAGAGTTTTAATGACCAGCCCCCCCCCCTTTCCATCCCCTCCAGGACTGTCATAGGCCATTTTTGGAGGGGGGGGGGCTGTTCAACATAATCATAAATGGTCATATCACCTGATACTTTGAATAATATATATATTAAAAATATAAGAATTAATTAACTCTCACCCAGTCAGTGAAACCCTTCCAGGGCTGTCAAGAAACCCCAGAGTTTCACAAACCCCCTGCTGAAAAAGCCTGATTTAGACCAAAACTGGAACAAGGCAGATGCTTTGGAAGAATTAAACACATGTGTTTTTGTAGATGGAGTAAAGCTGGCATCTACAGCTCCCAGCGTTACAGCCTTCCAAAGAAGGTACCCCCATCCTCCATTGTTACCTATAGAGGGGAAAAAAACAAACAAACAATCAAACAAACAAACATAATAGGAGCCCTGCAGAACAGAATCAAAGTCCCAGAGAATTGCTTCAGTAGAAACTGAAGGTAGGAAGCATATTTGCAAGTCCAGCAGAACCACTGCCATTGTGGCACTGCAGAACCAATAGGTCTGAGGTGGAGCCAAGAAAGTGTTTTTTGATATAAAATGGATGGACCCCCCCCCCCCGCAAACTCTACACCCCAAGCACACAGGGGACTTCACCCTGCTGCCTGTTCCTCTACAATCTCCCAGATGAGTGGATGACATTTCTGGACCTCCCCTTACACACCTGCCCCCAAATCTCCCCAGTGCTCTCTCTGGAAAAGACAGCTGCAGTTATAGCCAGGAGTCTATGTGACAAGCCAGAGGCATCAAATTCTCAGAGAAACTTCACCTGGGCTGACTCCCCCCCTCCCTGAATATTTGAAACAAGGCACTCATCCCCCTGGTGCTTGCAACTCCCCAAGTCTCCAAAGGCAAGTTATGAAGGATAGGAAGGCAGACATCGACAGAGTTTTGACAGGCACTCCCCAAAGTTACCCCACAATGACAGATTGGCAGGCACTCCAGCTGGACCAGACCAGTGGAAACCTGACTTTTCCACTTTTAGTGATGAAATGACAAAAAGAGACTTCTGACAGGGGCTTCCCAAATGTACCCCATGTTTGACAAAGCAATTATTTATTTATTTAATTAATTAATTTATTAGATTTATATACCGCCCTCCCCCAAGGCTCAGGGCGGTTTACATTAAACTAATCAACAATACATGAAACAGTCTTCGTTAAAAACATACAGTAATTAATAACAGTATAACAGTATAACAATATAACAGTAAAACAATATAATAAATAGTATAACGATGCAACATTGCAATACCACAACAGGTCCAGCTTACCTATGAAATCCCATGCAACAGTAAAAGCAGATAGCTTCTAAGGTGCCACAGGCAGGCCTTAGGAAATGTTGCATGTGCTTACATGCCCAGCAGTCGCTTTACAGCAGCTTCATAGCAGCGGCAGAGTGCTTCTGGTCCTAGGCAGTGTGCTACAAAATGCTGCCATGTTCAGGAGTGTTCTAGGCCCTCAAGCCACCCTGGATACAAACACAGTGGCTGTGCACACTTTTCATTTTGCCTAGTTCTTGGAGGTCATTCCTTTGGTTAGTAAGTATTTTACATTTATACAGGGACATCTATTGTTCTCAAATCACAATGGGAAGCAACCTGAGTAAAACAAAGCATGCCAGACATCCTGATGCTGTAGCAAAGTTAAACCGCAGCACACAACCAGACACGATCAGTGGAGATCCACATTTCGACATGCACTTTTTACAGTTTAGTGCTGTGTTACTAGGCTGCTTGCCATGTACGCTGAAGGCAGAGTGCCGCTTTGTTTACACAATGCCGCGAAACCCCCATCGCACAGCAACCGGGAGGGTGAATGAAGTGAACACTTGCTCCTCTTGCCCTCCTCTGCCACCACACATTGGCGCCAATTAAAAGGTGTCGCTGAAGGGGTCTTTGTAAAGTGAGTCGCATGAGTTTGGATGATACGGAAACGTGGCACGGGGGAGCGCACTGCTACTGAAGAGCTGTTCAATTATTCATTCCCTATTTCTGCATATACAAAAGGTTAATCCACTAGGTGCTCACCACACAGGGAAAGCAGCTCTTTGGAGACAGCTCTGCGTTTGTTCGTTTCTAATATTTTTCTCAAGCTTTTATCTGTCTCCAGTTTCTTCCACTGTGGAGGGGGGGGGGCACAAACTGTGTTTGCTGTTGCTCAGAAGGGACATCCACAAGGAGGATGTCAACAATGAGAAAGAGGGGAATTGGAGAAGGAGTCTTCTTTCAACAAGGAGAGCCTTCTAGCCATTGTTTCTCCTCTGCTGGTTATTGTTCTTGGGGTGTATGTGCTTGTATTGCCCATTAGCCTAAGTGTGCTAGGTGTCTTATTTGCTTTACTCACCAATCATTGACGTCCCTATACAACTGAAAGCCAAGGATATTTAGTTCATCACAGATGCTCTTGATGGTTTTGCTTGGTCCCAGATTTAACCCTTCCCCCCCCTAAGGAATGCTTAAACAAACAAGCCTGGCCTATTTTTCTCATAGTCTTTCCCTTTCTAAATAAATGATAATGTCTTGATGCTTGCCTCACCTTGAGTATCAGACATACAGAAACTAAGCAGCAATCCCAGCTCCAAATAGCTCCTCACCCCATGCAATATCACCCCCCTCCCCCACCCTTACACGGGCAAGCCTATCTGTCTTCACAGTACTCATTTTTTTCAGGTTCTTCTCGTATGAGAACTGAAATCAACAGAATGATCCTTGTTCTCCTGGAAATCTATGATGAATTTGTATAGGTACATACAGATATGGAGTACTGTCAAATTGTCCAGAATTCAAGAAAATGTTCATTTCACCTGCATGTACCACTGAGTTGAGGGCTGAGTTTAGTTCTCACAGTCCACTACCAGCATAATTCTAAGAAGAGTTCCTCCTTGCCTTCATTTAGGATTACACTGCACTCAGCTCAGTAGTTGAGGAAAGGAAGTGTTTTTGGAACTTCAGTTTTGCATAAGGTCAAAACTCAGTGCTAGAGTAACTGCTTTGCGTGCAGAAGTTCCCAGGTTCAATCCCTGGCCATCCCAGTTAAAAGGACCAGGCAGCAGGTGATATGCAAGACAGGCTTCCTTGGGAGGTGGTGGGTTCTCCATCTTTGGACATTTTCAAACAGAGGATGGATAGCCATCTGACAGAGAGGCTGATTCTGTGAAGGCTCAAGGGAGTGGCAGGTTAGAGCGGATGAGTGATAGGATGGTGAGTGTCCTGCATAGTGCAGGGGGTTGGACTAGATGACCCATGAGGTCCCTTCCAACTCTTCTATGATTCTATGCTTCTATTCCATCTGAGACCCTAGAAAACCTGAGCAGAAAATACTGACCCTGATGGATCAAGGGTTTGATTCAGGAGAAGATTGCTTCATGTATCATGTGCCAATAGTCCTCCTTACCTGTCTGTTTTTGCATAGAGAGGTGTAACTCTGCCTAGGAATTTAACAGTCTACTAGTTTACTAGTTTAACATTTTAATGTTAATATTTTATAAAAATCTAATAAATACACAGATAGGTAGATTGTACTATGTGTTATGGAAATGGCAGAAGAGCATTTCATTGATACACCCTGCACCCACTGGAATGCCTGTGGATGAGGACATGCATCATGTGGATGATGACATGCATAGATGACATGCAGGACCTGATCAGATCTCAGCATAGTACAGAGCTGCTCCCGTATATATTATAAATGGTTTATTGTACCATGAGAGTTTTTTTAGGTGCTAGATTATTTCATCAAATGCAGGGAACTGACTGAAAAGGTTACAAATCCAGGATTCAATGCTGAATGAAGCAAATTAAATAGAAAGGATAACAGTAATTGCAGCAATACAATAGGATAACAAGTATGCTACATATAAAGACAGAGAATGTTCTTGATGATCAGCATTTGAATATCTGATAACTACTGCAATACAAGAGACATGAGGTTGGATCAAACTAGCTTTTCTGCTGATGAAAAAGGAAGAGTACCTTTTGATCCTGCCAAAGGGTATATTAAGACTCATGGGACCTGCATGAACTGGGGCTGTAAGAAGGAGGAGCACTGGGTGAGACTGAAATAACTGGAGAGGTCCAGTCCATGGATGCTCCTTGGGAGGGTCTGTGGCTCGGAGCTAGAGCATCACTTGGTATGCACAAGGTCCCAGGATCAATCCCGGGCATCCTTAGGCAAAAGCATGAGCTAGTACTTTGGCCTTTGGAGAGCTGCTGTCAATCTGAGTGTGCTTACACAACAGTGAGGTTCCTAGGCCAATGGCCTGACTAATTATACATGTAACCAAAATGAGAGACTATGTATTTTTCTAGCATTCTGCTACATTTTGTAGAAGTTTCACCAAGATGTTCAGGGAAGGCTAGGTGGTTCTCCCCTCCTTCATTTACTCCTCCCAAAAAGTCTGTGAGGAAACTTAAACAGAGAAAGCATAATTATCTCTAAGTTTGTGTGTTCCATGGCGGCATGGCAATTAGAACCCGGGACTCCTTCCGTCTTAGTCTCATTGCAATTACTAATAGTGCGTAAAACCATTTGTTAATGCCTTTCTTTTGCTGGGACACTTGCACATTTCACTAACAATTCATGTTCACAATAAAAACAAAACAAAAAAAATGTAGCTCAGCGCTCTACCTACAGTGAGCACGTTGGCAACAAACCCATAGGATTTAAAAATGCTTGGTTGGCTCGTGCCTCAACTTTACCATGGCTTAGAGGTCAGTTCAAATCTAGTGCTACAATATGACGAAATGCAATTCTACAGGATTCAGGAAGGAAAGAAAATACTGGGGGAAAACTTTGAACTGCTTTTCAACCGACCAGATACAGTCAGGATCAAAATTCTCACTGCTTTGAATTGCATCTTCAAATAAGGGATAAGGGAACCCTGGGAAGATTTTATTCAAAGGAAGGTACTTCAGAGGTGAATCATAGAAAAACCACTAAGAAATTATGTTCAATATTTTTAATGGCAAGATCAGCAAGAGACTATAACCTTTAAGATGCCATGTTTACCAATTGGTCTCCTAGTTGCTTGAGAATAAGTAGGCATAAGGTTCTTTCCAGCTGGGTTTATGGACCAGGGATTATTACTGCCATTTCCTGGAAACTAGTTAAATAGAAATTACACAACTTTAAAGTTGACAATGGCCTCCGGGGAATGGTAGAGTACAGGAAGGCCTGGAGGATCATTGTTCATGGGGTCACGATGGGTCGGACACGACTTCGCACCTAACAACAACAACAAAGTTGACAATGAAGATATAGAAATTGTTAAAGGTGTTCTGTTCCTTGATTTAATTATCATCCAAAAGGGAGAACAAATTAGAGGGAGACTGAGATTAGGAAATGCAGTGTTGAAGGAACTAGAAAACTCCTTAAGTCTAAGGATGTGTCATTGGAGAACAAGATCAAGATAATTCATACCACAGTATTCCTCATTACTCTGTATAGGTATGGCAGTTGGGCAATGAAGAAGGCTAAAATGAAGAAAGTTGATTTGGTTGAAATGTGTTTTAGAGGAGAGTTTTACTGATACTGTGTGGACCAACAAAAAAGACGGTTCTAAATCAAATCACACATGAAACCTCCCCAGAAGCTAAAACAACCTAACTGAGGCTATTGTACTTTGGTCACATTCTGAGAAGACAGGACTCCCTGGAAAAGGAAATAATGTTAGGAAAAGTTGAAGCCACCAGGAAAAGAGGAAGACCCAACAGGAGATGGATTGACAACAAATGAAACCACAGCCCTCATTTTACAAGACTTGAACAAGGCTGTTAATGGTAGGGTGTTTTGGAGCTCATTAATTCATAGGGTTCCCTTAAGTCATAAGCAATGATGGCACCTAGCACACATGCAGTTAAAGTAGAGAGCCAGCTTGTGTAGTGGTTAGGAGTGTGGACTTCTAATTTGGTAAGCCGGGTTTGATTCTGCGCTCCCCCACATGCCACCAGCTGGGTGATCTTGGGCTCACCACAGCACTGATAAAGCTGTTCTGATGGAGCAATAATATCAGGGCTCTCTCAGCCTCACCTCCCTCACAGGGTTTCTTTCATGGGGAGAGGAAAGGGAAGGCGATTGTAAGCCGCTTTGAAACTCCTTTGCGTAGAGAAAAACAGCATATAAGAACCATAAGAACCAACTCTTCTTCTAAACTGCATGGCTACTAACCACAAACAATCCATTTAGTTGCTAATCCACAGATTTCTATGATTGACTTTGAGAATCATGTGAACACAGAGGAAACCCACCATGAAATAAAATAACTCCTGGAGAATAATAGGATCTTCCTTGCTTTTGAGAAGTGTGTTGTAATAAGAGTGTGTATATGTCTGTTACTTTAAGTGAAGTGTGCTTCCTTTCTTCACTTACTGGACAGCTAGTGATAATAAGTATTCCTGTGCCATAGAAAAAGGCACATATCTAGGAATGACCCATGAGGAATCTTGCAATAAAGATTCCTACCCTGTCTCCTCTGATTCATTGTCTAAGAAGGTTTCTAAGACAGTGAAAATGTCATTTGAAGACGAAAAAGAAGAGTTGGTTCTTATATGCTGCTTTTCTCTACCTGAAGGAGTCTCAAAGTAGCTTACAATCTCCTTCCCTTTCCTCTCCCCACAACGGACACCCTGTGAGGTAGGTGAGGCTGAGAGAGCCCTGATATTACTGCTCGGTCTGAACAGCTTTATCAATGCTGTGGTGAGCCCAAGGTCACCCACCTGGTTGCATGTGGGGGAGCGGGGACTCAAACCTGGCTCGCCAAATGAGAAGTCTGCATTCCTAACCTAAGGTGACCAGATTGTCCCACTTTTGGAGGGACATCTGGGGGTACCTGGCAAATTGTACTTATGTTGAAATATATTACAATACTATTTTTGCATTCTATGCATTTTATGAAACTTTTTGTTGCTCCATATAGACCAAATTTTTAATCAAGAACCCCCCCCCCCCGGTCAATGGCGTCCCACTTTACCAATGTTAAAATCTGGTCACCTTATCCTAACCACTACACCAAGCTCTTTGAAATCTTGTAAGGTGCCCACTCTCTTGTAAGAGGTGGCAATTGGCTGACCTTTTGCATGCTGTACTGCATTTCCCTTCTATTCCCCCCCATAAGGAGTCACGGAGAAAAGTACATTTTTCCTGCACACCTGGGGATTTCCTTGGATGCCTTCATGCCTGATTTTTGTTAGATGTTCAACAGACAGGTCTTTGCAATTAGATATGACAACTAACGCTTTAATTAGCAAGAATGTGTTGTGTGTTTGTTTGGTATATTATAATATTGGAGAATCATTACGGAATCCTTGGCTATGTTAAGGCAGGATTGTTTCATGAGGGAAGAAACAGGAGATTCCTCTTTGACCAAGTCAACAAGACCTGTGCCATATCATCCTTTAGGAAGATGGGAGAGTTAGAAATAGTTGAGGATTTGTGAAGGGCCTCAGTGAGTCAGCATGATGCATACAGTGAACAACAACTGCTCCCCTTAAAATATAGCCACACAGGATTGGTGACCCCTAAAATCTGTGTGACCCTAAAGCTCTTCTATTATTCATCCTACTTGGCAGATCGCACAGATAGGGTTAGGAAGGTCAGTCCAATTTTAATATGTTGAACTGGAAGATGCCATAGGCTAGAAATTGAGCTTGTCACACCAGAGTGATTCTCACTGATGGTATTTGATTTGTCATTAATATTAATTTTTTCTTTGATGGACACTTACAGAGATTGGCATACACTATCTATCTCTAAGTTGCTAGCATCTAGCTTTTGGGGAGGAAAACCCATAAACATTTTTTCCTGTGTGGTTATTATCAAGTACAGTAACTTCCCCTATTCTCCACCAAGGTGATAGTGGAGAAGTTCCATGAACAAGATCCATAGGAATAGTTACTGGTAGACCTCCTCCTTCTTTTTGAGGTTTTGTATTTTCTACAGACTTATCTGAAAGAGGCACAGACTTGAGTAGCAACCATGCCACATAGCTCTCAAGGACATTTTTGTATTATATCTGTTCTTTGAAAATCAAGCACTAACAGTTTTAACCAGGTAATATATATCCCAGCTTTCTTGTGCATGGCCTTGTTGCATTCCACTTTCAAGCTCCATTAAAAATTGTGTCCATTTTTATTATGGGCATTTAAACATATTGTCATGGCCCCATTACTGGAGGGTGCCTCTGTACCAATGCCAGAGCCTGTTCTGCCAGATGAGGAGCTGGGGCATAGCAGCAGGATGCGGGTTACAGAGGCAAGCTCTGATAGGGACACACAACCAGGTCCCAGCCGGCCAGTCTTCATGCCCTCTGCGCTAGCAGCACCTCAGCCCGCAGCAACACCCCTTCGCAGTCCAGACTCCTCTCCAGAGCGCAGGAGGGAATGCAGACGAATGGCATTGACAGCACGCCGTCAAAGTTCTCGGCTAAGAGCAAAGGAGGAAGCTAGATGGGGCCCAGGTGGGGCTGATTCAATGGACGGAGACTGAGTACAGGTGCAACCATTTAGCCTGTCAGCTCAGTCTACATTTAAGCACAGCGACAGTGCTTCTCAGTGTGGGTACAACTTTTGCACAAGCTCACCCGTTACCTTGATCCGGTTCAAACTACGCCTCAGCGAAGCTCTGCCTGACTGATTCCTGGCTTGACAACCCTTGGTAGGACGACTGACAACAAATAGATATTGTGGACTTGATTTATGCTTGAATGACTTTCCGGCTTTCAACCTTGGTGAGCTAAACGACTCTCCCTTCGGTATTCCTTTGAACATTGGCTGTCAAGGCTTCAGATAAGACCCGGACTGGACTTTTGACTACTCTCTGGTATGTACTCTGAACTTGGGTGACTCAGAAAAGCGTGCATTCCTTTGGACTAACCCTGTGTGTGGCTGGCTAGGGCAGCACACATATACTCTATTTCCAACTGGGTTGTGAGGTAGTATAATCTCATAAGAACTATGCCATATGCTTTATCTGTGTGTCCATGCATGCACATGTGTGTAAAAGGTAAAGGTATCCCCTGTGCAAGCACCGAGTCATGTCTGACCATTTGGGTGATGCCCTCTAGTGTTTTCTTGGCAGACTCAATACAGGGTGGTTTGCCATTCCCTTCCCCAGTCATTACCGTTTTACCCCCCAGCAAGCTGGGTACTTATTTTACCGACCTCGGAAGGATGGAAGGCTGAGTCAACCTTGAGCCGGCTGCTGGGATTGAACTCCCAGCCTCATGGACAGAGTTTCAGACAGCATGTCGGCTACATTACCACCCTGTGCCACAAGAGGCTCTTAAGTGTGCACATGTGTGTACACACACACAAAACCCCCACTGTTATTTTCAGATTCATGCTTCTGCTTAGAAATAACCTTGAACCTGAGCCTTGAGAACAAATTTTGAAAGAAAATAAATTGGCCCCATTAAACATCCACTTGAGCAAAATGGTATGGTTCAACCCATATCTAAAAAGCAGGAAGAAAGAAATACTTTTCATTTTGGAGTTTCTAAGAGACATTGACATGTCTCATAGAAGTTAAAAGAGGCTTTTCTTAATTGGAAACCATTAACTCCTTCCTCTGGGCATAATCTATCCTTCCTATAGGTGCAGGATCCCCCTAAAATCCCCCCAAAAGAACAAAAACCCAACAACCAATAACAATATAAATGAGAAAAACCAGAAAAATTGGCAGCTGTCTAAAAATCCAGCCCCAACCCTGCTCGCAGAGAACATAAATTCACCTCATAGGGGTTAACAGGGAGTAGACAGATCTTACTTGATCAGGAGAGGGGAGCCCAGATATTAACAGCCCTGACCTCAGCCATAGATCTGACAGAAGTGCTCTGTCCTTCAGGCCCTGTGGGACTGCAAGAGCTCTGCCAGGGCTCTCAGCTCTCCTGGGAGCTAATTCCACCAGGCTGGAGCCAGGACTGAAAAGGCCCAGCCCAGGTTGAAGCTTCCTTTGGACCAGGGATCTGGTTTTAAAAGAAATTGGTGAGCCATAACATCTGATTGTGTTGATGTGCAGCCTACACTATGGACAAGATCGGAATGTATATGTTGGTTTCTAATTAGCTGGAGGTTATGCCTGAAAACCACTGGCAAAGCATCCCGTATTGAGTCTGCCATGAAAACGCTGGAGGGCGTCACCCCAAGGGTCAGACATGACTCGGTGCTTGCACAGGGGATACCTTTACCTTTACCTTTTTATGCCTGAAAACAGATACCTTTAGGTATCATGCCTTTAGGAAGGTCCATTCATACATTTCTGCCCTTTATCTCTGAGCTATGTTTGCATCAGAACTTGTATTTGTTCTGCAAATAACATTTCAAAGTTCTCCAGGCCTTTATTTCCACCTCCTTCTTGCTCTGGAGCTAGTTTATTAAATATCAGCACAGGAGAAGAGGAGGATGCTTGACTTCATGTCAGTGTTCCTTCTTCCCATTTCCAAACTACAATTTATCTAAGGGTGGAAGAATGGAAATATACCTTCAGACAGAACAAGCCCCCCCGCCTCCCCAGAAGAACCTGCTAAAACTGCAAACTCCATTAACTTGTCTTGCCGACAGCTTCATTTCCCAGAAAATAGAGAGGGGAATCAGGGGCTATACTGTTTTAGACTTGATTCTCATCAATAGGGAAGAACTGCTAGATGAGGTGGAAGTAGTGGGCACGCTTGGTAGTAGTGACCATGTACTTTTGAAAATTTTAATTGTGGGAAAGAGAAAACTTTTACGTAGTCGTATGTATAGACTGAACTTCAGGAAAGCTGATTTTCACAGACTTAAAGGTATGTTGCGTAGAGTCCCATGGTCAGATGGGAGTCCAAGAGGGCTGGGAGTTTCTTAAAAGTGAAATACTGAAGGCTCAATCACAAACAATTCCCTTGGCAAGAAAAGATGGAAGGAGCCTAAGGAAGCCAAGTTGGCTCCATAAGCAGTTGACAAAAGATTTGAGGAATAAAAAAGAGTCATTTAGGAAATGGAAGGAAGGCCCTATTACCAAGGATGAGTATAAACAAATAATCAATAATTGTAGAGGGAGTGTTAGAAAAGCTAAAGCTCAATATGAACTTAGGCTAGCAAGAAATGCTAAACATAACAAAAAAGGCCTCTTTAGTTATATTTCAAGCAAGAAAAAGAGTAGGGACATGGTAGGACCACTGTGAGGACAAGAAAGTGAAATTATAACAGACTAGTAACCAAGCCCGCTGTACCTGAAATACAGCGGGCACTAGTGGGGCAGTGCCTGGCCCCCGAGGTGGCAGGCCGGTGGCAAGGGAGCCACGGCGAGCCGCACTGTGCGCGGCTCGCAATTGGCGGCGTGCTGGCGGCCTGACACGTCGGAGGCGCTTTGCGCCTCTCGACGCATCAGGCGGCCGGCAAGGGAGCAACCGCTAGCTGCGGCAATTGCCAGCGTGCCGGCGGCCAGACGCATCGGAGGCGCTTCATGCCTCTTGACGTGTCAGGCCGCCGGCAAGGGAGCAAGGTAGCTCCCTTGCCGGTGGCCTGATGCGTCGGAGACGTTTCGCGGTAGCTCCCTTGCCGGTGGCCTGACGCGTCGGAGACGTTTCGCGGAAGCTCCCTTGCCGGTGGCCTGACGCGTCGGAGACGTTTCGCGGAAGCTCCCTTGCCGGTGGCCTGACGCGTCGGAGACGTTTCGCGGTAGCTCCCTTGCCGGTGGCCTGATGCGTCGGAGACGTTTCGCGGAAGCTCCCTTGCCGGTGGCCTGACGCGTCGGAGACGTTTCGCGGTAGCTCCCTTGCCGGTGGCCTGACGCGTCGGAGACGTTTCGCGGTAGCTCCCTTGCCGGTGGCCTGACGCGTCGGAGACGTTTCGCGGTAGCTCCCTTGCCGGTGGCCTGATGCGTTGGAGATGTTTCACGGAAGCTCCCTTGCCGGTGGCCTGACGCGTCAGAGGCGCTTCGCACCTCTCGATGCGTCAGGCCGCCGGCAAGAGAGCAACTGCGAGCCGTGCTGTGTGCGGCTTGCAATTGCTGCCCTGCTGGCGGGCGGCCAATTGGAGGGCCCAATGGGCAGGCGCTTTGCGCCTGCCGATTGGGCCCTCTGATTGTCAGTCCAGAGGAAGGGGCCAATAGGCACCCTTTCTCATCACGGACCGAGCCCGCCCTAACTCCTCCTCCCAGCCCTTAGCGCATTATTTAGTCCGCGGTGCCTGCGGCGCGCGGGCGGTGTCAAGATGATGAAGAGAGGGCTGAACACCATAACTCCTATTTCTCCTCAGTCTTCTCTTGTGAGGGAAATAGTAATCAATGTGGCAAAAACGTAATACAACATGGGGGATGGGAATGGTGGCCTAGGATCACTGCTGGAGCAGTCCACAAACACCTAGTTTCTTTAATTGAAACAAAGTCTTCTGGGCCAGATGAACTGCATCCAAGGGTACTAAAAGAATTTGCAAATGTCATCTCTGAACCTCTCTCCATTATTTTTGACACTTCTTGGAGAACAGGTGAGGTGCCAGGCGATTGGAGGCAGGCAAATGTTGTCCCCATCTTCAAGAAAGGGAAAAAAGAGGATCCGGGTAATTATCGACTCATCAGCTTGACATCTGTAGCTGGCAAAATTTTGGAACAAATAATCAAACAATCGGTCCTTGAGCAGCTGGAACTGAGAGCTGTGATTTCTAAGGCTCAGCATGGGTTTCACAAAAACAAGTCATGTCAAACCAAACTTAGCTCTTTTTCTGAGAAAGTGACTACCTTGCTGGATCAGGGGAATGCTGTGGACATAGTTTATCTGGATTTCAGTAAAGCTTTTGATAAGGTTCCATATGATATTCTTGTTCACAAGTTGGTAAAATGCGGTAGGGATCATAATTCTATCAGATGGATCAATAACTGGTTGACAAATCATACCCAGAGGGTACTTGTTAATGGTTCAGCATCTTCTTGGAAAAGAGTGACAAGTGGAGTACCCCAAGGATCTGTCCTGGGGCCTGTGTTGTTCAACATATTTATAAATGATTTGGATGAGGAATTAGAAGGGATACTTATTAAATTTGCAGATGATACTAAACTGGGAGGGGTAGCAAACACAACTGAAGACAGCAACAGAATACAGGATGATCTTGATAGACTCGAGAAGTGGGCAGAACTGAATAAAATGAAGTTCAATAGGGACAAATGTAAAGTTCTGCATTTAGGTAGGAAAAACCAAATACACCAGTATAAGATGGGGGAGACTTGTCTTGGCAGTAGCATGTGCGAAAAGGATCTAGGAGTCTTAATAGACCATACATTGAACATGAGTCAGCAGTGTGACTCAGTGGCTAAAAAGGCAAATGGGATTTTGGGCTGTATCAAATGGAGTATTGTGTCCAGATCATGGGAGGTGATGGTACCACTTTGCTCTGGTTTGGCCTCACTTGGAGTACTGTATTCAGTTTTGGCCCCCCAATTGAAGATGGATGTTGACAAACTGGAACGTGTCCAGAGGAGGGCAACAAAGATGGTGAGGGGTTTGGAGACCAAGACATATGAAGAAAGGTTGGCGGAGCTTGGTCTGTTTAGCCTAGAGAGGAGACGACTGAGAGGGGATCTGATAACCATCTTCAAGTATTTAAAAGGGTGCCATATGGAGGATGGAGCAGAATTGTTCTCTCTTGCCCCAGAGGGACAGACCAGAATGAATGGGATAAAATTAATTCAAAAGAAATTCCATCTAAACATCCGGAAGAAGTTGCTGACAGAGCGGTTTCTCAGTGGAACAGGCTTCCTTGGGAGGTGGAGGGTTCTCCATCTTTGGAATTTTTTAAACAGAGGCTAGATAGCCATCTGATTGAGAGGCTTATTCTGTGAAGGCAAAGGGGTGGCAGTTTACAGTAGATGAGCAATTGGGATGTGAGTGTCCTGCATAGTGCAGGGGGTTGGACTAGATGACCCATGAGTTCCCTTCCAACTCTATGATTCTAACCAAACTTAGTATACTTAGTGTGGCACCTTCCACCCCCTGGCTTTCTTCAAGTTCTCTCTCTCTCTCTCTCTCTCTCTCTCTCTCACTCACTTACTCACTCACTCACTCACTCACTCACTCACACATATATTTGAATACAAGATATTAATAGGTATTAGCTCTTTGGATTTATCAGAGAGCACAGTGTCCTTGTTAAAATAGCATTGTGCAGTAGAACAGAAAATAAGGTGTCACGGCAAGGTAATCTCCTTCACTTTCTCAACATACTAAACAGTCCTCGGGTGAGAGCTGGAGGCAACAGATTCAGATGCCTCTTTTGGACTCTTTATTCATTTTATATTTATGCCTCATGCCCATGGTTCAGCAAATTCGCAGGTTGGGGACTAGTTAGGTAAGCCACTTGTAGAGTTAGAATGGTCATCCTGTCAGGGAAAAGATGAGATGTTGGGTAGACTTTAGTCTCAAAGGACATATGGAGTTTGATGTTGAATTTTTATTTTTATTTTTTATTTATATTTCAGTTTGTATACCACCGCATTTCCTAGGAACTTGCGGTAGTTCACAGAATAAAACATTAAAATACAATAAAATCCCCATAAAACCCCAATTTACAATAAAAACAAGCAAGTGATCAAGCATACTTCAATAGCCTACCCCATCCTGCCTCGTCCCTATTGTGCTCACCACCATATTTTGTCCCATTGCCCAAAGGTAATATTAATTTGCACCCTGGTACCTCCTGAAGATCATCCCAATGGTCTGGACTATATGAAACCTCTGGGAACTCCTTTATTTATTGATTCTTTTTTATTTTGCTTTATTTTCCTGCCATGTTTCGTGCGACTGAGTGGCCAAGTCAATAAAAAATGGAAAACTTGTGCACTCTGTATAATAAAGGAGGGCAGGTTACTGAAGGCCTGGCATTATGTTTTTCAATATTCTTTTCAAAACTACTGATCTGAAATACAGATATGCTAGATCAGATGGGCTGCTGATATTTCATTTCAGTGCATATTATCATTATGAATAGGAAAAGTCACTGGCATATAACTGTGAGATCTCCATAGGGAATGCGTACTTGGGAACAAGTCAGCTAGCTATGCGTACTGTGAAAAGAACAAAAACTTCAGCTCTCCTCCCCAGGCAGAATAACTGAACATATAAATTGCATTGATCTTCCCAATCAACCACTTGACTGTATTGAAAATAATAAGAGGATTGATTATTCTACTGACACATGGAAATAAACAAGGAAGAAAATCTCCATTGATGCCTTTTTCTAATGCCTTTATCTACTGTATTTAAAGTGTATAGATGCCAACTATTTTGCTGTGTGGTTCTCTCAGTTCCATGAGTTCATGGCCAAAATTCTGTGCTCTTCATGGTGCTATTCTGCTGTGTTTTGCAGTTGTGGTTATTGCTGTCCCAGAAAGACTTGGGCACGAGAATGGAAAGGAAAATGCACAGAGCTTTGCATGGCCAGGACAAGTGCTTACATTTTCTTTGTGATGCAATACTTAAGGACAAAGGTGCTGTCTCTCTAGGCCCAGCCCTCTCCACCCATTATTTGGTAACAGAAGATCCTGCTTCTCTGGCCTGCTTCTCTGGCCATAACAGAAGACCCTGCTTGGACACCGCCCAAGGGTCACCTTCACACAGCTGTGCTCTGAGTTTTGTTGTGAATGATTTTTGACACTGTCCTGTGTTTCTAGGCAAGTTTTAAGATGTAAAAAAAGCTGATGTAAGGGAGGAGGCACCTGAGATTTACCATGTATTTTTCTGGATCACAATCAGGCATCTATCATGAGCCTGTCAAGATTAATGGGAATTGTGCTACTGACTGCAGTAACTGTAATTTCCCTCCCACATCCTGATGGTATGACTAATTCTGGTTGATTTTTTTCATGATGAAATGTTACAGCAATGGCTGGGAGTGGCAAGGATTACTGTCGCCATAGTACTCATTTAAGGTTCATCTTCGCAGCCATAAATTGCTAGTGGTAGGTATATATCACCTGTGATGGGAACTTCGACAACTAGGAGCTTTCTATCAAAGGAGCTATTAAATACTGCAGCTCCAGATTAGTTTTTTTTTTTAACATAAGACTGAAGCAACAAATGGACTGTTATGAGACCTTTACCATTTCTAAGAAGAAAGTATGGATTCCCAAGGCAGGAATGTTCCTTCATCTGTGGGGCCAACACTGAGAAAACTCTGCCATGTGTCTCACAATAGACTCCAAGCAATTTACATCCTACCCCTGTGATAGCCAAGGGTCTGTAGCTCTTGATGCTTAGCAAGACAGGTATAGGAGAAGGAGCTTTCGTAAGTATGCGTACTCTGTGGAGCCCAGGCTATTACAAGGAGAATGGTTCTGATGCAATACTATCAATACTAAATACCAAAACAATCTACTAAAGCCAGGGCTTAGTGGAAAAGCCAATGTTTTGTTAGGGTTGACAGTTCCCCCCGCTCAGTAGCAGGGGAGAAAGGAATAGGGTTGACAGATTCAGGTTGGGAAAATCCTGGGGGAGGAGGGCAAGGAGCTCAGTGGGATATGATGCAAGAGAGTCCACCCTCCAAAGCCACCATTTTCTCAAGAAGAATTGATTTCTGTAGTCTGGAGATGAGCTGTAATACCAGGAGAGTTTCCTGGTCCTACCTGGATGCTGGCATCCCTATGTTTAGTGTACAAGAATCACTGGCTTTTCCTCTGGACCACTGGAAGAGATACATATGCCAGGAATGCATCATGATAGCTACATGATCAGAAACTTAGATAACCACTTCATACCCCGAGACAGCTTTTACATTGCCCAGCCTCCTCTTTTCCCATCTATCTATGCCCTTTCTTATTAGGATTCCATTAGAAACCTATTTTAATGTGTGTGTGTGTGTGTGTGTGTCTATGCTAGATATGGTCTTTGGTTACATTTTTATCAATCTTCCCGTTTCTCTCCACATCATGTAGATCAAATACTGGGGGAGATGGGAGGTAAGAAGACACTCTAGTGTTGGGACCAGCTTCTTCAAGAGCCAGCTTGGTCTAGTGGTTAAGAATGTCAGCCTCTAATCAGGAGAACTGGGTTTGATTCCCCACTCATCCACATGTAGCTAGCTGGCTGACCTTGGACCAGAGTTCTCTCCACCACAATGAACTCACAGGAAGAGGAAGGGTAGGTGATTGCTCTTAGGCAATTTCAGGTAGTACAAAACCTGCAGCTCCTCCTTCCTTACTAGTACTTTACCATAGTAAGAAAGATGGTCAAGCTGCAGACTCTTACAATGGGTGACTGACTCATCATAGAGAAATCTGAGGCAAATAAATGTACGTTTCAGGTAGATAGCCATGTTGGTCTGAAGCAACAGAATAAAGTTTGAGTCCAGGTGCACTTTTAAGACTTGTAAACATTTATTCTGGGTATAAGCTTTTGTGTGCATGCACACTTCTTCAGATTTCCCCATCTGCCCACTGTTGTAAGAAGAGAGATCAAGAGCTGAAATAGTCATTATATTTATTGAACAGGAAGCATCGTAGAGGAATTGGGGTTGCCAATTTTTTTGTCCTTGAAAGCTGATGAAAGATAGGGAACATCTGACACAGCCTTCCCCATCACTGAATCTCTGGTACAAGGAGATTGCTATTCAATATTTTGGGAGCATCCTATACTACGCACTGGATATAATTCAAGGGCGAGATCGCTCAATTCTTCATGTACGATATTGTATTGATTTCAGTGAGAACTGGCTACATGTAATGTTCTCATCTGTGTAATCCACATGCACTTGAAAGTTCTACAATGGGGACTAAAATTCTCAGGTGACTAGAACCCAAATCAAACTGGGAAGAATTCAGTCTTTCCAGTTACTGTTTAGCCAATGTGAAAGTGCCTCATGGGATTGCTATTTGCTCTGTTGTGGGCTTCACATGAATTGGTGGGGTACACAAAGGTTTCCCCTTTGGGGCAAACAGTGCTCTCCTGTGGCTGTTTTGGGTTATGAAAATGTAGGGGGCAGGGGAAACAATAAAAGCACTTCTCTTTGTGCATTGTTGTACTGATTCAAACTGGGTCCCATGTGTCAGGGAATTAAGCTCCCAGTGGGGAATTCAGAAGCACACATTGGATTCAAAGTTCTTATGAGGAGATCATATTGTGATTTATGCTCACTTCATTCTCATGGGCCTAGTGTCTGGTTTGCATGTGCAGTGAAGCAAAAAGAAGAATGTGACCAAATTCTGAGGTAACACCACAGTAAGGAGTTTGAGGATATACAACATGGACCTTTTTAACATCACTTTTCCAACCAGGCAAGGATAGTTCCATTATTGGGTGGCCAAGCCATAAAAAGAGGTCAAGCAAGAACTTAATACAGTGAGGTGATTCTGCAGACATTCTGCCCTTTTGGATGACAAGTGATCCTATTACAACCTTATCAAAGAAGCTGGGATTAGCACAGATAAAACAACTTTCAGCGCTGGTTTCTCCCTTTCTTTACTCTTTTGTTTGTCTAAATAGCTGTTTTGGTGAGTGCGGAGAAATAATAGGAGGTAATTATTGCCTCATGTAATGTTCCATGTTTGGTTTTGTAATCCTTCCGTTAGGTTTATTTTCATTTTAAGCAAAGAGGCTCCCTCTGGAATATTATAATCTCCTTCTAGCTTTATAGAGCTCTCCTCCTTCAGAAGGGCTTAAATAATACCTGGCTGTGATACAAGGTCAATAGACTTCCCCTCCCCACATGCACACTTGACTTGTACAAACCTTCTGTTTTAGAAGACACTTCTAAACAAGCTGAGAGAGAGAGAGAGAGAGAGAGAGAGAGAGAGAGATTTGCTCAGTGCCACACAGGGAGCTGTGTGACTGAGCAGAGATTCAAACCCAGACCTCTGTGTCCAGTAAACCACCCAGGCTGTTCAATCTATGTACTAGGAAAACAACTATTTCCTATCCTTCTTACAATACATAGATTTTATCCTTTGCAGTGATTATCTTTGTGTAGAGAAAAGTAATGTATGAAATGGCCTTAGTTTTCTTTAGACTGTGGTTCACTGTAAATCTTGTTGGCAGAACTTAAATATGGAGAGGTTGCAGAGCACCAGGCTGGTTAAAGAATAAAATAGTTTTCATTCAGAAGAAGAAAAAATCCATGTATAGAAAGAGAGATTTAACTATCTAGCTAGCATTCTGTCTGATCATCAACAGTTCTGGAGGAAAGCAGGAAGGAAGGGCACTCCAAAAGCAGTCTCCTGTGGAGCCTCTCAGGACACTGGAGGAAACAATTTAAAATTTATTAGGAATTTCCTATCCTATATATGCTAAATATACATCTCTTCCAATGCTCTCTGCAGGACATCCTTTATATTTTGCTCAATTATGCACACTGCCGATCTTGCATATCCCAACAAACCTGACCATTGTAGTACAACAAAATATGAGTCCAATAGCACCTTTAAGGCCAACAAAAAATTAGGTGCTATTGGACTCATATTTTGTTGCGCTGCTTCAGACCAACATGGGCTACCCCCTTGGATCTGATCATTGTAGGATGCTTTTATAAGGCACTGAAGGTACATCATGAAGCGGAAGGACAAGAAAAAGTCACTAACATGAATGATCATAAAAACCACTCCCCAGAAAATGAGGCTATGATTACATCAGTTTCCATTCTCAGGCATTTTTAAAGATCCAAAGAAAACAAGTTTTTCTGCACAGAAATCAACCTCCTTGGGCAGAAATTCATATTTCATGCCCACTTATCTCATGATTTCTGAATCCTCCAATGCGTTGATTTTGAAAATTTTTGTCAGATGTTAACTCCAAGTTTGTGAGGATTTCCAGCATTTGTCCCCCCCCCCCACCTCAGGTGCATGTTTAAATTCAAGGAAGATAAATGACAGCAGCATTGGAGATTGTACTTAGTTGTACTTAGTTCCCTGCCACTTTTCTCCCCCCCCCCTCAGTTTCTTTTTGCAATTCTGATTTTTTAAAATATGCTGTATGCATATAATTGTGGAACTGTATAAAAAAACACATAAAAATGTAGAGGGAATGTTTGGAAATATTTTGTTAAGGAGGGGGAAATGGCTTCAACAGAGAGTAGTGCTTTAAACTCTCAGCGTGAAAGTGAGCATAATGTTTCTGTGAATGCCCTGTGTGAATAGCCAAATCACAGACTGAAGGTAACTCTCACATAACAAAACAATACTGTAAAAACTGCATCACAAACACTTTAAAGTTTAAACCACAGTAAACCAAAACCGTACTTCAGGGTTCATATGACCTAATTCATGGAGCTAAACTGAACTTTAAAGCAGTGTTAGAGCATTCGAAAAATTGGATGGAATTGTAGTTTACCACTTACATGTATAAAAATTCGACAATATTAAGACACACCAAACATTGGGAGTCAAAAGTGTCATTTAACCATCCCCACTGGAAATCAAAGGCACTACTGACTTTGTAGCTGGCAATCACAAGGAGAAGGGGTCAGGAGTGTGCAGTGGTCAGCCATTATTACTGTGCAACAAAATAGCACCAAGTAGAACTGGTTTTAAATAGGTTATTTTTTTGGCAAACTTGGTGGAGGGGGAATGAGAAATGGATCACAGATGATAAAATGGTGGACAAAATATGCAGGTCTAACATTTTAACAATGTTATTACACAATAATGTTAACATGTATGCACAAAACATTTTTAATGGTGATTTATATGATGGGAGTCTGCACCAAATTTTGATGCAAAAGTGGAAAACATACAGTGGATTGCATCCTGCTAACTACTAACAAAAATCCCTACTGTGGAATGACAGATGTAGACTTGAATAATTTTTTGGGGGTGGGGGTGGGGTGGAAAGAATGTAGGAAAGAATGAAATAAATCTGAAAATGGTGTCAGTTTGTTCCTTCTGGGTTTTTTTTTCAGTGTACCAGCAGCATTACATGATTTTGCTAGCTCAAGTTTTGCTGCTGCCACTATACTTATTATACAGAAAGAGGCTTGTCCTTACATCTTGTGAACATTTCTTTCCTGTTGCAAATGAGCCCTCATATGGGATGGTGCATACATGCTCACAGCAGATTAAGGACTAGGTTTCTGATACTTATTGGAGAACAGCTTTTCCAGAAATGAGAGGACAGGTGACAGTATTCAAGAAATATACATAATAAAGCTTCAGAGAAAAGGGGAACAGTCAAGTAATGCATAATTCATAGGGAGAAATTAATCAAGTCCTCTTCCCTAGGCCCATTGCAATTATATAGAACATGGTTAATCATCAATTTACAGGTCTGGGTCTTTAAAAAAATCCCAGCAATAGGATAAACAGTGGTTATGGTGATATTTGAAAGGGGATGTATTGAAAGCTGGAATCACATTTAGAGCAGCACCTCACAGATCTTTATCTTGTTGTGCTTTCATTGTGGAATGGGCTTTTTCCCCTTTAGATTGGTGGGGAGTTGAAGGCAAGATAGGAAGAGGGACGGTGTGCGTTAGAGCAAAGAGATTGGGCAAAATTATTTTCCTTCATGCTTGACTAGGCCTCACTGCATAGGAGGGGACCCAGCTTAGAGCTGGTGGCAGATTGCAGATAATGGAAGCTTCATTTCTAACTGACCTTCTGAGAGAGGCAGGAGGGAAGAAATAATGGAAGACGCAACCTGAGGAGCAGCTAATGCTGAATGGCCAGGCCAAGGTCCTTGTGAAATGAGGCTGGGAAAAACAAAGACCATTGTCAAGAGTCTACCTTCAAACGGTTTCTACAGTTCCTACAAAAAGAGCACAACTGAATGGTGAAGAGAGATCAGCTTTACTGTGAGTGTATTGTGAGCAGTCACAATACAACTAATACAGGGAAACAGCTCATAGAGGGATATTTATCTATACGACAAGTAGTAATGCGCTCCAGATCTGGTTACTGAAGATTAATGCAGATGGATCACCCAAACCATACAGTTTCTGTGAGGTAGATTTTGAATTTGCTTGTTTTGTTTTGTAAATTCTCTCTCCCCCTGCAGGTTTACAGAATACAGTCCTTATTCGTCAACATGAAGCTGACCTATGCGGAACCGGACAGCTGGGTTTTTGAACTTAGTGTTATCTCCCCTGTCTGGCAATGAGTCTCTGGGGTCCCAGCTGGTGTTCTTTCACGTCATCCTCTACCTGAGCCTTTTAAATACAGATGGTAAGGATCAGTCCCAAGACCTTCTGCATGCAGAACAGATGATCTACCACAAGTGATGGCACTATTCCATTAAGATAGTTGACCTACCCTTATGTTTCTGTTCTTAGCAGCTTTTCGGCATCATAGCCATCTCCAGAAACTAGGCTAAATATTTATTCATTTTTATTTATTTGTATTTCAATTTCTAGGTTACCTCTCCCCATGAGTAGGCTTGGGGTGGCTCACAAAACACAAAACATTAAAATCATCTTAAAATATAAAACAATTTAAAATTAATTCCTATACCAATTCTACTCTACAGCTCCCCAGGCCTTCTAATTAGCTGATTCAGGCATGGCAAAACTTCCATAGGTGTGAGAGAAGGCTCCAACATGGGAGATTTGAGAAAAAAGGGGTCCTGGAGGCAGGGAGGGGGCTTCTGGGACTGTGCTTTAAAGTTTAAACTGGTCCCTTAATATAAACTATAAAATACAATTAAGATTCAAATGAGTAGCCGTGTTGGTCTGAAGTAGGACAATAAAATCAGAGTCCAGTAGCACTTTTAAGACCAACAAAGATTTATTCAAGACGTGAGCTTTTGAGTGTAAGCACCCTTCATCTTCTTGCACTCGAAAGATCATGCCCTGAATAAATCTTTGTTGGTTTTAAAGGTGCTACTGGACTCTGATTTTAATATAAAATACAAGTACAGCATTTGGATTTCAAATGGAGGGTCTACATGTAGAGGTCTGGCTTCTCCTTCAGTGTGACAGATAAATGTTTGGTCCCTCATTATGATATATATATTGTGGGGAAACCCATACATCTAAATGTAGGTATGCCATTCACAACCAGACTGTGGTGCACACGTCTTGAACCAGCTTAAACAGAGAGGCTTTTAAAAAATCACATTCAGGTATCTATGATCACCACCCTTGTAAGCAGAAGAAATCATCTCCTAATCTGATTGGTTAATGAACTAGGGGAAAGAGGCAGAACCTTTGCCTGTGGCATGTCCTTAGCTTGCTTGAATTATTTGGTCACTGTCTTGAATTTTAAGTAATAACTCATATACAGTTTACTCAGATGAAACTGCTGTAATTTTAGGCTGATGGAACACACCTTTAAAGTTGAAAATATCCATGCGTATTGAATGTAAAAAGAGATCTAATGCATTCTATGTGGAAATGTCATAGTCTGCTATATTAGCAAGATCAAAAAATATATTGATCAGGACTAAAACAAATCCCCAAGTGTGTTCAAATAGTGTTGTGCACCTAATAGGGCTCGGGATACGTCCTTGGAAGAACAATGCCCCTATTGAGTATGTGGGTCTGCTGAGGGATGAGCTTGAAGTCCAAGGCAGGATCCAAGCAGACATGGGACTGACCAATGCACAGTGAGGATCTAGTCTACCCGATCCTATTGGTTTAAAACAGTCAATGTTAATCTGGACAATCCTGTACATGGACAGGGAAACCTATTATCTGCTTTGTATATATATGTTGGTGTTTTCTGGGGAGTTTCTCAGGGGCTTTTCGCACGCCTTCAAAATCGCACAATGGTTGCCAATTGAAAACGCTACTGATTTGCCATTATGCACAACGTCGTTGACAATCTGCCACACACCTGAAACCGATCCGCAAAAAGCGCTTCCTTGTAGCGCTTTCAGGGAAATCCCCAAAAGTGGATTCACTCTCCGGAAAGCGCTACACTCCTGCAACCAATCTGCAACACTAGCGGGAAAGTTCTGTGCGTTACCATTGTTGTGGTTTCTACAAAGTCCCTCCCCCTGGCTCTCTCCTCTGATCTTCCGGCGAAGCGATCGCCATTTTTTTTCCCCCGAGCAAGCGAAGTTCAACCCACCAGCAAGCCTGTTTAGAGGCTTCCCCGGCTTCAGTCCCTCCCCAGAGCTGTTTAGTCACTAAGCACAAACAACAGAGAAGCCCGTTTGCTGATGTATTTTCCCTTCATTTTTTACACTGTTTTCGGCCGAAAATCGGGCCCGTGAGGGGGGGGATTTTGTTTTTCACTTGGGGGGAGCGTGGCAACAATGAAACGACAGCTCAAACACACCTGCCAGCTGATGGGTCTCTCCGTTGCAACGAATCAACACATATTCGTTGCAATGGGTGTGTTTAAAAAAAAAAAAAAACCTTTCTTAAAGGGAAAGGGGCTGTTTGGGAGCATGCTAATGGCTGCCCATTGGCTGCTTGACGGCCAGGGGCGGGATGAGCTCGGCAATAGCGCTTCCTTTCTAGCGATTTTTGCTGAGACCGGAAGCTTGTGGGAAACGATAGAAATGCAACTGGATTCCACTACAAAGTCAGGTATGCATAATGACGAATTGCACTATTTTAAATGGCGATTTTTCGTTCAGCAAACAATTTGCTACAAGGATCCCGGTGCGGAAAGCCCCTCAGATTTCTTGTCACCTGCTACAACATGTACTTACTGCTGAGATCATCAATAAAGAACTGCTCATTTGCCCAGTAGCCCGGTGTTCTTTCCATGAACCCACATATTTAACAGCCCCTATGCCCTCTTGTGGCGCAGAGTGGTAAGGCAGCCGTCTGAAAGCTTTGCCCATGAGGCTGGGAGTTCAATCCCAGCAGCCGGCTCAAGGTTGACTCAGCCTTCCATCCTTCCGAGGTCGGTAAAATGAGTACCCAGCTTGCTGGGGGGTAAACGGTAATGACTGGGGAAGGCACTGGCAAACCACCCCGTATTGAGTCTGCCATGAAAACGCTAGAGGGTGTCACCCCAAGGGTCAGACATGACCCGGTGCTTGCACATGGGATACCTTTACCTTTACCTTTTATGCCCCCATTACATGGCAGATAGCTCTTGAAACCTGCTTTAGGATGCTTAGGGCTGATCCTGCGTTGAGCAGGGGGTTGGACTAGATGGCCTGTATGGCCCCTTCCAACTCTGTGATTCTATGATTCTATGAAACAGGGGGAATAGAAAACATATCTACAATGCTGAAAAGCAATACAAACCAAGTCAATGAAGTGACCCTTTTCTCTGAATTATTTTTGCTGTGGAGTATTTTTTGTCTCTTGAATATGGCTAAATAATTAGGAATGCCCACAGAGGCATAACCAGTGATGTACCCTCTTTTTATTTTTTTCTATGTACCCTACCAATATGCTTTTAATGCTAAAAGAACAGTCCTCCGGTGAGACTGTTGTCATCACAGAACTTCCTTCCTTAAGAAAATTGTGTGCATGTACTCAAGCAATACAGTGACTTTATTTATTTATTTATTTATTTACTTACTTACTGCCCTCCCCGGAGGCTCAGGGCGATTTATATAAGAACAAGGAACAATACATAAAACGGTCTATAACAACATGTGAATAACCTTATAATAATAACTAATAGTTGTAACCAGATAACAATGTAACAGTACAATATTACAATACAACAATGTAACAGTACAAACAGGTCCAGGGCTTATTGATGGAATTCTGAGGGGGGGCAGGGGGGAGCAGGGGGCCTTTGGTCGCTGTTCATTACGTCTGGTCTCAGCCAAATGCCTGGCAGAAGAGCTCCTTTTTGCAGGCCCTGCGGAACTGTTTAAGCTCCGTCAGGGCCCTGATCTCCTCCGGGAGCTTGTTCCACCAGGTGGGGGCCAGGACAGAGAATACTCTGGCCCTGGTCGAGACCAGACGGACTTCTTTAGGGGCAGGGATCCTTAGCTGGTTGGTGGCGGTGGAGCGCAGAGCTCTTTTGGGGGCATAGGCGGGGAGGCGATCCCTCAGGTACACTGGGCCCTGACCGCGTATGGCCTTGAAGGTAATTACCAGAACCTTTAGTCTGATCCGGAATGCAACTGGTAACCATTGCAGCTGGTGGAGAATAGGCCGGATGTGAGACCTCCATGGTGTTGCTGTGAGGATCCTGGCTGCTGCATTTTGAACCAGCTGTAGTTTCCGGGTCAAGGCTAGGGGCAGGCCTGCGTAGTGCGAGTTACAAAAGTCCAGTCTAGAGGTGACCGTTGCATGGATCACTGTGGATAGGTGTTCCGGGGCCAGGTAGGGCACTAGTAGTTTGGCTTGGCGGAGATGGTAGAATGCCAGCCGCGCTACCTTTGTGATCTGGGCTTCCATTGTGAGGGAAGTGTCCAGAATCATGCCTAGATTCCTGGCGGAGTGAGCCGTAGAGAGCTGCGCACCATCCAGGCCAGGCAGACGCGCTTCCTCACATGGGCCCTTCCTACCCAGCCACAGGACTCCATCTTTGAAGGAATGAGCTTCAGACGACTCTGCTTGAGCCATCTCGTCACTGCTTCCAGGCAGCTGGCTAATGCTTCTGGGGGAGAGTCAGGGCGGCCATCCATCAGGAGGAAGAGCTGGGTGTCATCTGCATATTGATGGCAACCCAGCCCAAACTTCTGTACCAGTTGTGCGAGAGGGCGCATGAAGATGTTGAATAGGATAGGAGAGAGGACCGCTCCTTGTGGGACTCCACAAATAAGTTGCCGGCGGTCTGATGTTTTCTCTCCTATTGCAACCCTCTGTCCACGATCCTGGAGGAAGGAGATCAGCCATTGAAGGGCTGTCTCTCGTATTCCAGCATCGATGAGGCGGCGAGCTAGAAGCTCATGATCGACTGTGCCGAACACTGCTGAGAGGTCTAATAATATCAGCAGTGCCGACCTGCCTCGGTCCAACTGGCGACGGAGGTCATCCGTCAGGGCGACTAGCGCTTTCTCTACCCCATGGCCAGGCCGGAAACCTGACTGGGATGGGTCTAGGATAAAGGAACTCCCCCCCCCCCCCGATAAATATGGCTTGATCCATTTCTGTCTTGTGGATTTTAAGTGTGAAAAGGGTCATTGGCAAGATGGGGGACTTTTTGGCTTGTACTTTTGTAATGGTGGCCATGTTAAGATTTGAGAATCTCCATTTGGATTCCAATTTCAGGAGAGGTTGACAAAACCTCAATGGAGCTGGAGGAATTTGTGATGGTGATACTGCAGTTTATTGTTTTTGTTTGAGAAGCTGTTTACATGCATCAGGGACGTGTGAATCAATGATCCTTATCCCTAGTGATCTGTTGGGCAATGAGAACATGGAGAGCAATGTGGCTGAGTCCTTATGTTGGGCATGGGTATGTTAGTATGCCCTAGCTGGAGTGCCTGTGCCCTGTCTTTATTGAGTGTTCCCAAGGAACATGGACTGCTGGGAGATGTTCGTGGGAGAAGCTTGCTGTCCTGGCTAAGCTGAGGAAGGGCCTCTGATCTTAACTGCCCTGTTCTCAACCAAATTCCTGGTGAAAGAGCTCCATCTTGCAGGCCCTGTGGAACTCTGATATCAGGGCCTTCAGGTCTTTTTGGAGCTTATTCCACCAGCCTGGTGTAGTGGTTAGGAGTGTGGACTTCTTATCTGGTGAGCTAGGTTTGATTCCATGATCCCCTACATACAACCAGCTGGGTGACCTTGGGCTCGCCACAGCACTGATAAAGCTGTTCTGACCAAGCAGTAATATCAGGGCTCTCTCAGACTCACCTACCACACAGGTTGTGGAGAGAGGAAAGGGAAGGTGATTGTAAGCCGCTTTGAGATGCCTTCGGGTAGAGAAAAGCGGCATGTAAGAACCAACTCTTTTTCTCCTTCAGGTTGGGGCCTGGACCAAAAAGGCTCTGGCCCTGGTCAAGGCCAGGTGTACCTCTTGTGAGCCAGGAACCATCACCAGATTAGCATCCACAGAGCGCAGAACCTTGCAGGGAGTATAAGGTGATAGGCAGTCCCTCAAATATGTGGGGCCCAGACCATGGATGGCCTTAAACGTTAACACTAGAACCTGGAACTCGATCCAGGATGCAATAGGCAACCAATGTAGCTGCCTCAGCACTACCTCGGCACTGGCTGGATATGGCCCTCTGAGGTGTTCCAGTAAGGACCCTAGCAACTGCATTCTGCACCAGCTGCAATTTCTGGGTCAAGGAGGAAGGACAAGGAAAGGCCCGCGTAGAGCCACATGAACTCCGTCTTGGAGGGGTTGAGTTTCAGGCAACTCTCCTAAAGCCATCCAGCTATGGCTTCCTAACATCTGGAAGGTTCAGTGTTAAGAGAATGGTTGTGAGGCTGGATATGGCAGTTACTTTTCGAATTGTAAGCTATTGTTGTATGTAATCACATGCTTGTTAACCTTTCAGATAATGGATGAATCAGAATCACACAGAGCTGGATGAGACCACAAAGCGCCATGCAGTCCAGCCACCCAACTTCTCAGAGACTTAAAAATCAAACACTTCTCTCCTCCATAAAAAGGGATGGATTCAGTCACCTTGAGTTCTCTCACAGCACTGGTGCCATAGATTGAATGTGGTTCCTGATTTTATCCCCATCCAGGAGGACTGACAAGTATGAGAACTACAAGAAATATTCCTCCATGCTGGGTGATTCACTGATGCACAGGTGGGGTAGAGCAGGAGGGATCATGCTATTTTGTCTTTTGCAGTTCCACAGTCTGCACTGCCATGGATGTCAGTATGTATGTTCCAGGCAATCCCACCCTCCATCTATTCCTGCACTTATAGTGGTGGATGGATTTGAATCTGGGTCTCCTTGGTCATAGTCCATGATGATAATTGTTCGATTACAATGCTTTTGCATCAGCGTAAAAGACCCAGAGCCTCCAGCAACCCCCATTCCCTGCCTCGTCCTTTCTTAGTCAATGGCTCCAGCTATTCCCATGTAATTAAGGACTCTGCTTAGGTGGCACTAGTTATACCAGGGCAGAGTCTGCACTTACTTTCTTTATTCCATTGTCAATACTGTTGAATTCAGATCGCTTTGAACTTGGATCTTCCTCTCCCCCCCTCCCCATTGAAACAGGAAAGTCTTCTGCACACTGGTTAGGGTAGTTCAGAAGGGGGGGAGCCAAGCCTCTTTCTTTCTTTTCTTGAAGGGGGGGGGGAGGAGCCAGGCAGGGAGCCTCTTTCTTTTCTTGGATGGGGAGGGGGAGAGGATTGAAAAAGGCAGAGGAGGGAGGAAAAATCCAGGACCGACAGAAGTTGAGAGAAATTAGGGGCTTCTCCTTTAAGGCAAGCGTGTCACATGACCAGGTGTAGCCTAGCAGAGGTTCTCTACCATGGAGCTTTCTTTCCCAAATGGATACTGAGGATTAAAAGCAGTCTGAGATATCGCACAATAAGGGTAGGGTCACACTAGATCAATCCTTCTTGCTGCAGAAGGAAATTTTAAATTGCCCCAAATCCAAACGGAAATCGCATTCTGTGTAGAGGGCAGGGACTGAATCGATCTGGGGTTGGAATAAAAGCTCCATGCAGTTTACACCCAGGATGACATTGCAGTGCTTCACAAAAGGCATGTATTTCATTCAATTTTTGCTCTTTTCTGAAAAAGAAACTTCATATCCTAGCTTTTATTTTATTGTAGAAAGAAGATCTCACAACACGTTTGAAACCCAAATTTACTTTTGTTTCAAAAGTATGAGGGCTACTTGTTGGTCTTCCTTGAGTCACTCTATTTCCTACTATTTAGGCTTTTCTAGTGACTGTGCAGCTCTTCTAGATGGTTAGAAGTTTGACACCCAATAGAGAAGAGACTGATGACACTTTCCTTGACATTATGTATGTGTGGCAATAATGAGCAGATAGAAGCTGTAATTTGTATTTATACTTTGGATTTTTTAACCCTACCCTTTCCTGTCTAAAAGTAGGAATAGTTAACAGAATGCCTGAAGCCCAGATGGAGCAAAGGGGGCAGCAGGAGATGCTGTGTCCTAGCTTTCATCTTGGTGCCATGCTATCTTGAGTTGGCAGGGGATAAATTGGCATTTGAACAGTTAATAATGCTGCAGCCATTAAAAATGAATAAAAGTGCAGCTCTTGACTGACTACCTCTGTGGTGTCTTCATTCTGCTGCATGTCTGGAGCAATCTGTCATTACAACTTTTGACAGCCCCCGTAGTGATGCACCTATGTTATAGAGAGCACCTGGCAGTTGAGATCCTTGATCTGAAGTACTCCAAAGTTTGGGGGAGGCTAAAGAAAGAATCCGCATCCTTATAAAGCTGGTTCCATGAACATACATCTAAAAACATTGAGAAGATTGCAACTGGAAATCTAGCTGGAAAATTGATTGCTTCTTCCCATTTCTGCTTGGTCCAAACCCATGGTCTTAAGCGTCTTTTGAAGGGGTAGCAAAGCCTTCTAAGTGACATACATTCATTTTTTTTCTTTGAAAAAAATACCTGTTAGGAGAATTTATTATCCATCCAATTTCCATCAGAGGAAATTCTATTAAACCCCAGGAAGAAGTACATTACGGCTATACTTTCAGAAGCGGACCCTTGAATAAACGTTTTTTAGTTATTTCACGTAACTTCCATTATGGATCACATTATGCAGCAGCTAAACATTTTCTTGAACAATTAGATGCGGAATAAAGAATGTCGCTTGCCCGAGATCATTGAAATCTATCTGCTTAGGTGATTCATTTTCTTCCAACTAGCCTGCCCATAATAAGCTTTTCTTCTTTGGCTTTGTCTTGCTTTCCATTTCAGTCGACCACAATGCCCGAAGAATTGAAAGAATGTCTTTCCCTATGTCCTTGTGCTATGACCAAACCTAGCAAACAGAAATTAAATGGGGGTGGAGGGCACAGAGAAAGGAAGAAAAAAATAAAATAAAATAAACCCCAAGGATCTCTCACTGTGGCAACACTCCAACTTGGGAGCAAAGGCTACAAGGGCCAAATAAATGAGTAGATGAAGCATCATCTCTGGAGCATTGGTCTTCAAATAAAGAGTTTTTAACATTTGATTACTGGCTATATTCTTGAATTGGTCATATATAACAATGCATTGTACAGTTTACAAGTGTTAGTAGCTTGCCATTCCACCCCTCTGGTCATAAGGACGAATAGTATTTTGTACATGGGCATGCTTTGCTCTGAAGATTCATTGACATTCCACCGTATCTGTTACTATCTGATACTCAAAGGGATTGTGAACAGCAGATGACCTATATCTGGGCGACTCTGTTCCTATTTCCAGGGGGAGATTCATGTGATATAAAGGCTCTCACATGGAAAAACAAATCTTACACAAAGAAAACTTACATGTCAAGGAGAGAATCAGGCTAGGAATTTTTTTTCTGATATTTAGCTTTATGTTGATCTACCTGGAAGCAGCCAATCAATGCTACAACCCCCCCCCCCCACACCAGCCTGGTAGCCTCCCTGGGCACAGATGCACCTGCTCCCCTATGGAACAAGTCCCAGCCAGAATGGCTCCTGAGGAATAGGGATGTGGCAGAATATGGGCTCTGGGCATCCAGGAGGGGGTATATCCTCACCTTCCACAAGCCCTGCAGCTACAGCAGCAGCAGCCCAGGAGCCTCATAACTGGATGGCTCACAACATAACCGTGTCTGGGCCTTCCCAGGCTGTGAATCTCTGACTGCACTCCTGGGGGCAAGGATCATGCCCGGCAGAGTATGCCTAGCTCTACTTGGTGCATGGTCTCAGACTCGGGTCGTTTGTTGCCAGCAGGGCCCCCATACCTGGCTGATTGGGTGCTGGTGGCCTGTCTGCTGCTGGTTCCCATGATGCCTCTCCTAGCACATTAAGCTTGGGCTGCACCCCCCATCCACTGGTACCCAGGGCATGTGTCCTGATTGCCTGACATTAGACATGCTACCGAGCATGTGCAAGCAAAGTATCTCTTGTAGAACTCCCTTCAAAATTAGTTCTTTCCTTTTTCTTTTCTTTTTGCAAACAAAAGCTAGCTGTGGAAGTACTGCAGTTTATTTTTCTGTTGCAACAAATAAGTCCAGTTTCTTGGATTCTCATGGTTGTTACATACCTTTGTTGGTACTCTGCACAGATACTGGGAAAACAGGGAGGAACATTTCTCTTACTTCTAAGTTTCGGCTCTTCACAGTGCCATGAAACTCAACTGGATAATTGTCATATCAAAAGCCTTAAAGATGGAACAGGTCCTAGTTCTTAGTTGTTTAATTATATGCATATTTTCTGGGATCACCTGGTTTGCCATTGTGGGGAACAGGATATTAGTATATCTGATTCTGTTGGGGTTATGAATGCTTCTATCACCTTTTCCAGGAAAAATCAACAGATAGGGGTAGGAATTTAGTATTTGAATCATGGTTCTTTCCTGAAAAAATCCACATGAACCTCATAATCAGACTAAAAGGATTCCTTGTTCTGTATCTCAGAGCAAAGATTCTCAGTGGGGTCCATGAACATCTGGGGGCCTGGAGGAGCTCCAGAAGGGTTCGCGGCCTTTCCCCCCCTGCTTTAATGGACTTGGCCACAAACTAGGGAACTGGCCACCTCTGGCCAGAGGGCTCAATGGGTAGGCCATGGGTGTAAGAAAAAAAGAGGGGGAGTTGGTTATGACATGGTATGGGGGGGGGTTCAGGCTGCCTTCTCAGTTCCTGCCCTTCTTTCTGGTCTACATATAGTAAACATGAGGGGAGGGCATGAAAGGTGGGCAATGGGTTCATGTAGTTATGTTAATTCTGGGGGGTGACAGGGAGGTGTGGCCAGCTAACATCACTTCTAGGTGTCCTTGAAGCCTGAACATTTCAGGGTTTCCTCCATAGTCAAAAGGTTGAAAAAGGCTATCTTAGAGGATAGCTGTCCATTTTATTGATGTTCTGAGCCATCTTGAGTTTTTAATTGTTGGACAGAGCTGGTACATTGTAAAAACCCATCTACAAACCACCAAATTTCTCCCTGTGTCTTTATGGAGGCAGAAGTTCAGTCCTCTATGTGAATAGTGCTTATGCTTCCAGCATTATACAAGACAGTTTAAATTATCTTCCATGATCTTGTACAATCTGGACTCCAGGGAAGAATGTTACCTCCACAATGGCAAAATTCTTTAAAAAAAATCTCTACACTAATGCTAAGAATCTTTTGTTGACTGTTTTTGTAATTCAGTAAGTTACCAACAACTCTAATGAGAAAAGGAGAGCTTTGTTTCATTTCAGACAGTTGACAAGATGGACACTAAGTCTGCCCTTACGGATGGGTATTTGGAGGAAAGGAAATTGAATGGCAATTGCCGACAAATGTGAAGCAAGGGAAAATGTTTTCATAAGAAGAAGAAATGGCAAAACTTAGGGGGGAACAAAGAATATAAGACCTTGAACTGAGGCCATTCCGAAAAAATAAAGGGAGAAAAAAGTGCCTGCTAGAATAATAGCACAACCAGCAACCTTGAACATAAATGGTGTACATAATAAGAAAGAAACAAAGCTAGCTCTGAAAATGAGGCATTCTTGGAGCAAAGAATAATAAGCATAAGTGGCAAATTTAAAAAATAGAAAGTATGTAATATAATTGATAAAGCAGGGGCCTGAAGTAATGTGACTATAGAAGAATGCCTTGAGAGGCTTAGCAGAGGGCCTTGTTGAACAAAGAACCCAGTAAGAGAAGTAAGGGAAAGTTGTCCATATACGTATGTATATGTATGTAGGTGGCTGCTTCCCAACTGTGGTACTGATCAACTAATGTCTCATTATATTTACAGCATCTGAAGTTGCCAACCCACCACTGCAACTCCCAGGAACTTTGAGGGTGGAGAATGTGGAAAATGGCATCACACAAGACAAAAACACCACTTCTCTAAATGCTGCCATGGTGTTAGTGATGGACTTGGAATTCTACTAATCTCTATAGTAAACCCCAAAGACCTTAGGGAAATTCCTAGATTGTTATGTGATTCCATGATGTTCCTTCATGTCATGGCATTGTGTGCCATCAGACCCTCCACCCTGGGCCCATTTTTGCTCCTGTTATCTTGAATGCAGAGGAAGGAGAGGATGAGAAACCTGGGAGTCCTAACTGAGGCATCACTGATTTTTTAAAACCTCAAATTCCAGTTGATTGTTATTCTTTCAGCCATGCACTCCTAGGGGCAGGTCCCTGATTTTTTGTTAGAACATAAGAGAAGCCCTGATGGATCAGACCAGTGGTCTACCTAATCTAGCACTATGTTTCATGGTTTGGTCAACCAGCTATCTTGGAGAAAGCCCTGTGTCTACATCAAGTGCGAGAATACCATTTATTTTGGGTCAGGAGCTTACTTTTCAACCATCCCATCATTTAGCATTTCTTTCCCTTGCTTACACACATGAAAAACTTGAATACATTTCTGCTGGACCAGTCCTCAACAGCAAATCATTCCATTAAATATCCCTAGTGCAACAAGGTTCATCTCTGCCGCCTCCTGCTTTGTGTCAACCTTCATGTTGTCCTCATTTTTCACACGACAAAAGATTAAAGATAATACTTGTACTAATAATATAAAAACACTCTTCAAGGAATGGCCTGCTAGGCAACATTGTACAGTATAAAGACCCTGTCAAATAGCTCAGGTAATTTGCACTCATTAGGAGGAGAATGCTGGAGATTAAAGGTACCAAGGGTGAATAGGCTCCCATTTTTGTAAAACTTGCCTAACCTTTTATGCACCCACTAAAGCCATTATTTTATGATAATAAAACAGGGGCGAGAGAGAGAGCACCATGTGTGAACTTTGGGAGAAAGACAGAAGCAGCATGAGCAGCAAGGAGCTATTTTCTCTCAAGAGAAATACAGTGGTGTAGATGAAAGGTGGGAAGTCAGCCCTCATTTTAATCAATCCAACCCTCAAAGCATATTTATTTGTAGATTAATTAGAGTTGCAAATGAACATTATCTGGTTGGTGGGAACATTATTGAGGGCCTTTAAAATGTAAGAGCACAGATGAAAAGGAAGCACATTTACCCCCTTGTTTGTCATTCAAAGAGCGGATCAAAAGCAGGCCAGTGTCAAATTAACAGTTCGGGTGGCATCAATCTTTTTGTAGATCTCTGGTCATTTATTTGATGCTTGTGTTGAAATGCATAGATTGAAGGCCCTGAGATCTGCACAGGATGGATTAAGTGGCCACAGTTTATTACAGTCATGACACAAAGAACAGCATGGAGAGGGAGAGAGAGAGGGAAAAAAAGAATGAACACAAATGAGCAAGGAAGGATTTGTCATGTTCCTGGTTTGTATTTGGGGGATCACTACCCACCGGTTTGTATTTGGGGGATCACTACCCACTTGGATCTGTGATAGCAAATTAGTCTTAAATTATATATTTCATCTCAATGAAACCTGAAATATTTAAAGCATTTGGTAGAGCTACAAAACTAGATACAGAAATCCCTTTTTCCTCAGGACAGATTTTTTTTAGTTAGTGAAGTACTAACATTTTCACTGTCAAATACTTTTGGTAGTAAACTGATCACTTTAGCAAACTTTCCCCACTCTGCCAGTTTGTTAATCAACCCTCTGCTAAAGTTTGGTTGAGTGGCTGCAAAAACCAAAATGGAATCTGATGAATTTTCGGAATTCAATTTTTGTAACATTTTCATGTTTGAATTTAATTTGGTGTTTGTTTTTGAAACAAAAAATCAGCACTAAAAAAAAAAGAAATTAAGAGCTAGAGCTGCAAATATCTTGATCAGCTGAAGACAGAGCTAATCTGATAATGCTGCATGGCATGCCTTGAAGATGTTGTTATCATCTCAATGCGTTTGCAGGCCTCTGGTTTCCAGGGAAGTGAATGAGAAATATAAAATCAGCAATAAAAATACAATAAAATAAAAACAAATTCACTAAATTTAGACATGGCTTGGGAAAACCAGGCCAAATTGCAGCACTGAAATTATGCCCAACACTCATTGTCACTCATTAATTTCAACAGACATTATACACGTTCTCTTAATTTTGTCCATACAGCTTAATTTTGTCCATACAGCTTTTGTCCAGAACCTTGCTTTGTTCAAGGTTCCTTCATCCTGTTTGTTTTTCTGTCCCTTGGAGTGGCATATTTTCAAAGAAAGTACTCAAGTGCATTGTTTATTTTTTTCACTGTATTATCACCACACATAAAATGCAGAACTTGGCTGTGTTCCCTATATGTATGACTTCAAAAGTGACTTTTCAACCCATTTTTAACAATATGAGATAAGGACCCTTCTGAGCAATTGGTCCTGTCAATATTATAAGTATTAGGACTACTGCAAATATTTATATTTCTAATATTATAAGAATTATTAATAATGCTACACTACTACAAGCACTGTAAATACTAGGAGTAAATACTAGAAAGTATAAGGGAAGCACTTTCAGGCAGTAGTGTGTGGGAATGAAAGGGACATTGACTTAATGCAGAAGTGCAGGCAACATGGCCGCTGTGGCCCTAAACAATGATGCTATCATCAAGATCCATGCTAACTGGTCCCTATTCAGGAGGCTCTTTCTTGTGGTTTTATTTAGTTCTACCATCATTGAAAGAAACAGACATCTGGGAATTTCTTATTGCTACCTTGCTTGAACAGGTCCCAGGTGAGATTTTAGAAAGCAAGAACATATTAAGGAACACCAAGAAGTAAGTATGAGCTTTTGTGGCAGCCATGTTACAGATGGCTAGTCTCCAGGCTGAGAACCCGTTAAAGTTCAGAAACATCCAGAAAAAGGCAGATTGCATCTGAAAACAAGGTAGAATTCATTGTTATTGTTCATCTCCATCCTGAAAACTTTGCAAAGTCATGCCACAAACAACAAAGAAGACCTTTTGAAGTGGAGACATGACAAGTACAATTTTCTTAGAGGACTGTTACAGAAAGCAGAAATAAGAACCACAGGGACCTGTAAGAAGACAGAGGCAGAAAAAAAATCTACCCTGCCAGCTGCCTCCCAAATGCACCTGAACCCAACCCCCCCTTCAAAGCACCTAAACATGAAAAGTGATGCAAAGCTCTGTTTAATGGACCCTCCCAATGCTTTCTCCCCTCCAACACAATTGATTGCAGTGAGATTACGATGCCATTAAAATTCACTTGGCTCATAAACTAATGCTGTGGAAAATGCTGACATTTATAGTAGCTCCTATAAGAGACATATTTCAGCATGAAAGTGAGCTCTAATGCATGAACTTTATTTAGGTAAAACAACATCCACAGTGTGTGTGGGGGGAGCGAAAGAGGAGAGGTGGGGGCAATAGCCGAGAGTTTTATTTCTTCCAACTAATGGGTATATGGATGCTAAATTTAAAAGACATTTTTAAAATAAATCTATTGGTCTTTGACAAAATCAATCCAAACTCCATAAACCAAGAAGTCACCCACTTGATATTAATGAGGCTGAATTTGCATTTATTTGTCCCTTACAGTAGACAAACCATTAATTTCATGTTTATGCTTCCTTTGAAACCTGAATGCTTATAGATAGATGGCCACATCAACTCTCCTGCTGCTACATTAATATTTTGCTATAAATGATAAATTTGACCATTTTCTACAACACCCCTTCTTTCTTTAAGAAAGCTGAGAAAATGGAAGCAATAAGTCTCCAGCTCTTGAAAGCTGTTTTTTAAAAAAATGCTCTGTAGTCATTGATTATTAAAACTAGCGTTAACTGCAGTAAACGTTTGATAGCATTTAGGAGTTTGCCAGTATAAGTTGCAAAAACGATAATGACTTAAGCAAAATTGCATGCTTGCACGGGGGGGGGGGGACTCCATTTCATCAAATTAGCAACCATGCAGCTGGGTTTGCTTCATTCCTGTCTGGTATACTCCCATTCCATTCTTCAAAGTAATGTCCACATTGACTGACAGTACTGTAGTGCGGTGGCAGAGAACAAAAACTGCTCATTCATGATAATTATGAGCTCTAATTCTGACTGCATCATCATGTATTATCCTTTCAGAATGACACAGTGTTCTAGATCATAGCAATGCCTCCTAGAAGCCCAGTGGGGATGAGAAAGAGTCTGCTTCCTAGATTCAACTATTAATATTCTCCAGAATGTAGGCTACTCCTCCCCAGGCCAGCCTTCAAAATTCTATACTAGGAGAAAATCTGAATGTTTGCTTATATTTGTACCCCTTTCCTTCCCTAATAGGACCTGAACAGCTTACAATATCATTTGACTCCCCCATTTTATCTTCACAACAACTACCCTGTGAAGTAAGTTAAGGTAAGAGAAAATGGCTGGCCCAAGATCCATAGCAGAATGAACATATGAACCTTGATCTCTCAGATCATAGTTGGATACCAAAGCCTGAGGGGCTCCAACATGGAAGGCACAATGGTAGAGAAGAGGGAGAGCAATCTTGCAGAAGTGGTGCTCATAATGCTGAAGACAAGTTATTTTGGTGGTTTTTTGGTGGAACAGGGTTGTTTCAGCCAGCAGGTCCTGTTTCACCTTGTGCCCTCCAAAGTTTTCCCAACATCTGGTGAGGTTCTTCTCTCTCTCTTGGGTAAACCACCACTACCACCACACCTTTGTAAGGAATGGACCACTAGGAGGGTCAGGACACCCAGCTTACCTTACTAGATCTGAAGTCTTGCCTCTGTTTCTTCCACTGCTCAGTGCCCAGTCACCACAGGAACAGTTTAAGGTCTTGTGCATCCATGGAAGAATAGCTGCTTGCCAACTACCAGCCTTTCCCCAATGCTCCTTTTACAATATCATGTCCAAGATAGTGGAGGTATATGTGGTAGAGAGAATCACTACCAGCATCAAATTTTGTAAAGTATTTATTTAAAATAAAATGTTTACAAGACTGATTCCACATGAAGGCGTAAAATTCATGCCGCCATCTGCTTGCAAAAGAGTGACTGGAAGCTGCGTATTTGCAAGATTCCCAACGTAGCAGCTGCTGTGCATAATGGGTCAAAGAGGTGACAAGCGAGAACAACCTGAACTTCTCCCTCCTGCTCCTCAATTCGGAAAATGAGAGGGGAGGGGAGGGGAGGGCAGGTACAAGGGTGGGCAGAATATTACTGAGACTGTTGCATGGTTTTTAAAATGGTATTTAAAAAATCACATTATTACTCTCTGGAGCGAATGCCAAACATCTCCAAATCTATTTTATAAAAGCTCTAGCAGTAAGATGGTCAGCTACCCCAGCATGACTCTAATCTGGAGAACTTGGTTTGACTCCCTGCTCCTCTACATTAAGCCTCTTGGGTGACCTTGAGCAGTCACAATCTTCTCAGAATTCTCTTGGCCTCACTGAGTTGCCTGTTATGAGGAGAGGAAGGGAAGGGGATTAAAAACAGTTTTGAAACTCTTTAACACAGAGAAAAGTGGGGTATAAAATTCAATTCTTCTTCAAGGAGATCAAACATGGCATAAAGTTGTTAGCTATTCAAATAAAATGGCTGCATGCACCCACAGTAATATTTCAGTTTCAGCAGGAGGTCGAAATACCCCTCTAGGTAAGGTAACCTTTCTGACTGTTTAACTTAACCCCCTCCCCCTCCAGCTGGTATAAGATAAAGAGTCTTACAGAAAGACTTTTAAAAGGCTTCAGAATGGCAAAAAAGGAGGAAACAGCTTTCAAACAATTTACTGTTGGTATTTGGAAAAACTGGTACTAAGCAGCTTAAGGAAGCGCCTGCTTTAAGCACTGACACAATTTATCCAGGCAAAAATGTGGGAAAAAATTAACTATGTTATAGATTTTTCTATTTTCACTAAACCTGCAATGTTGAGAAAGCAGCATCCCCAGTCATAGGGAGGCAGTGAACATGGAGATGATTCCCTCCATGTGTTCCCACTGTGCAGACCTGGCAACTGAACATAGGTGGGGGGTGAGGCCGATGCTCTCATACCTAGTTCCCCTCCTTGAACGTTCAGTCAACACATGGATACATTTGAAGTACAGGACTGGCACGGAACACAAAAGTATGAGTTGTTCAGAATGCATGAATTATTTTACCTGGCTCATTATGAAAGCTGTTGTTTCTAGTATCAGTGAGACTTTTGCTATGGGTTTATTTATATTTACAGTATTAAGTTATGTTCTGCCCATTCCTGCAGGATGGGCTCAGGGAGGTTCACTATGTCTGTGGAATTCTTATTTTAAAACTTCCAGTGTTTTATACACATTTCTCAGTCAGGCTGTCCCACTTGTCTTATAATATATGGCCATGGCTCTGTTTATGAACAAAAAAGTATTAGAGTACATATTTATTAAATATTTTGTTCTCCCTGTTCCATTTTATTTTAGGTAAGCAAAAGATTTAATAATCAGGACAGACAAGTTATTTGAAGGAAGAATGGCCATGGCAGCATATGAAAAATATCCCACAAGGGGCATCGGGTACAAAATGTACTTAGCATATTTTGATTATTTATTTTTAAAGATACACCATGCCCTTCCCTATATGCCTAGGGTGGTTTACAAACGTTTAAAATATATAACAGATGAAATTAGTTTTAGAACTCTAAAATTAATAATTAAAATCATTCCGTTTATTCAGTCTTCAGGCTGCCTCTTCTTTGTGGGAGTTAGATGGTTACAGAACTGAGGGGGAGCATATAAGTTCTTAGAGAAATTGATTGGGGTGGATTTTCAAGCAGGGAGGCCAGCATCTCAGTGTGATTTATAAGCACCAACTATGAGGAAGGAACTGCGAACCACCCTGTATTGAGTCTTCCATGAAAACGCTAGAGGGCGTCACCCCAAGGGTCAGACATGACCCGGTGCTTGCACAGGGGATACCTTTACCTTTACCTTTATAGGCCAGGCAGAACAGCCCTGTTTTACAGACTCTGTGAAACTGTTTAAGATCTTACAGAGCCCTGATCTCATCAAGTAGAGCTCTCCATCAAGCCAGAGCCAAGGTGCCATGACTGTGGCAAGACTATTAATTGCTCAGAACTGGAATCAGCGAGACCCACCAGGAGTGGCTATATGGCTGGATAGAATTATGGGTCACAGAAGAATTCTACGAACATTGGAACTATTTTTTGAATTATTTGAATTATGTGATCCCTGGACCCAAGGAAGCCCGCTTGACCTCAACCAGGGCCAGAGCTTTCTCCATTCTGGCCCCCACCTTGATGAACGAGCTCCCAGAGGAGATCAGGGAAGAGCTCTGACGGAGCTCAAATAATTCTGCAGGGCCTGCCAAAGGGAGCTCCTCCACCAGGCATTTGGTTGAGGTCGACCAATACCACCACTTCCAAGTTTTGATTTGAGGTGATTTAAATTTCCCATCTGCAACCAATCTGACTGAGCCGTGGGGACTCTGCCTCCCCCCCTCCCTGATTTGTTTTTTAAAAGTTTTAAAGTGACTGTGGCCCGGAATCCACACTTCTCACAGCAGAGATTTGCCTCATTCTGTGAGAGGCTGCTGCTGGCTCCGCTTGGCTTGGTTTGGTTCCTCCCCTGCTCACCCGCTTGCTTCTTTAGGAAGAGCAGCCTCATGCTCAAGTGCAGATGGTTTTCTATTTCAAGTTTTTTTGGGGGGAAAGCACAAAGACTCAGGTTTAGATCAATCTGAATTCATCAGGTTTGACAGCAGAAAAAAAATTAAGTGCAGTATCAGCATGTGTCTGTTTGTGGGTCAAGGATTCTGTATCCTTTGCATCCCAGTGTGTAGGCAACAAAAATGCCTACTTCTGCATGAAGGTCCATCTGGACCCGCTTTTCTTTAGCAATGTAGGTGTATGCCTTTGATCCAAACACCTTTAGATGATTCACACTAGGCTTGTGCCCATACCATAGTTAAGGAATCCATACTTGTTTGCACATCTATCCAAATTTCTCAGCCACAACTCTTTTCTAAATTAGAGAGGTGAGTGCCTCAACTTTTTGGTACTAGCAATACAGCTGGGGTCCTGATAAGTACACCTCCTTTTCTCTTCTCTAGGAAGTAAAAGAGAATTCTAGGATTTTATGTGACTTTAGTCAACATAACCAACTCTTGTGGGGTAAAAGGCTTGAATGTTCTTCAGTTCCTAAAGGTATATGGACAGAACATGTGTGAAGTATGCTGTCCTCAGCAGCTAGGGAAGTAGCTGTGACACCAGGGATGAGGTGGCAGAGGAGTTCAAAGAGGGCCCCACACAGTGGCAATCAAGGCTAGGGTTTGTTTGAATCCATCCATTCATATAATGCTTCTGTATTTAAAAAGAGAGAGAAAGAGCTTGTAAGACAGGGAACAAAAGTAAAAAAAAGAGAGAAATGTTAACTTGTATGGCTTGGTATGTATACAGCAGACAATGCGCAGCTTGTTCTTCAACAATGGTTCTGAAAAGCAGGTGTCATAGCAGCTGTGCAAGGTTAAATCACAGGGACCATTATGTGCAAAATGAGTATTTATCCTGAGTCTGTGCAGCTCTTAAGGATGTGCTTTCTTTTGTGCTGGTGTTTGCCAGAAGGCCTCCATTTATACAATAGAGAAATCGCTCATTCACACTTTCTCCCAACCTCGGTTCCACCGTCCCAGTCTACCATTATGGATATAATGCAGACCTCTGGCATACAAGGTCCTTGTTGCCCTATACTTCTGAAACAAAAGCTATTGTACTGCACACTGAAAGCCTTCCTGCTGCAAAATAATGCAGCCTAGCAGTATATCCAGAGACGGTATTTTTGAATTTCTCTGTACAGTTAAAAACATATGAAAGAAAAAAAACATACAACAAAGATGCTTCCAATTAAAATAGTCCCTTTGTGTTTTTGTCTTTGTGTATGTGTGTACTGGAACATCTTTTCCAAATACTTGTTGTGACAGACTGCACTTTTAAAAAGCTGTGAAGTACTGTGCAAACTAAATAAAGGACTGTGAGGGGTTAATTCTTCACAGAAACAGAGAGTCTTGAGTGACAGATTACTTCAAGCAACTCTACTGGTTAGCATCAGCTGAGTGAAAAAGTCTAGGGAGAGCTGCACACTGAGGAGAGATTCAGTCAGATTTCTGCCTTGACTGAGTTGATTTCAGTCCTAACTGAGAAGAATCGAATACTGACAGTTTCAGAATTCATCATTGACTGAGATCAATCTAAGACAGACAGGAGAACTGGGGGAAAGTTGGCAAGGATGAGTGGGTTGTTAGATGGATCTGGACTAAGGAAAGGGGATAGATCTTCTAGTAAGGGAAGACTTTCCCTACCCAGCTGAATATGGAGTTAGCTCTGAAGAGTTCAGAGATCCCTGGTGTGCTGTGTTTAGAAACTGCCTTTAGAGTTCATTAATACTCAGGATGAGTGGTGGTGTTAGATGAGAAGGGGTTTGGGTCCTGGAAAGAGAATATCAACCTTCCAGAAACCAAAGGAGCCAGAGAATACTAAAGATATGTGCTGAAACAAAAGCCTATCAAGCATTGGAGGTTTTATTGGATACCTTGTAACCCGCCACGAGCTGGTCTCAGGAGTGGTGGGAAATAAATTAAATAATAATAATGATGATGATGATAAAGATTTTAAATACCGTGAAGAGCTCAAGAAACTCTCATTAGCCTAAAATACAAGAACTCAAGTCTGTGCATGTCCTGAATTTAACTTTATGTATATGTATATTGAGTTATTTATATTGAGAATTCAGGAATTTTATTATCCTCATTTGTGTTTGTGCATACAATCTCTGCCTGCATTTGGTGATGGGTTCAAAGGCTGAAATTAAAGTTAACCTAAGCAGACTTGCAACTCATTTATTGTTTGTTTAATTATTATTTAGATACTGTATGTATATCCCACTTATTACCCCCAATGGAACTCAAAGAGGTTTATACCCGGGTCGGACCAGAACCAATGGGTCGAAATTAATTCAAATGAATTTTTGGCTAAACATTCAGAAGAAGTTCCTGACAGTTTGAGCAGTTCCTCAGTGGAACAGGTTTCCTTGGGAGGTGGAGAGTTCTCCTTCTTTGGAAGTTTCTAAGCAGAGGCTAGGTAGCCATCTGATAGAAATGCAGACTTTTTGAATTTAGGCAGATTGTAAGTGAGTGGGCAGAAGGGATTGGCTCTTGTGGCCCTCTCCTACTTCTGATTTCACCTTGGCTGAAGTTGTGACTGAATTCTAAAGTAACTGTCAAGGGTGGATTTTAATGGTTTTTTCATGGTTGTTTTATGGGGTTTTACTGTGAGGAATTGTTGTTACCTACAACGAGTCACTGTGTGGAAGTGGCAGGTTATAAATTGGAAAATAAATAAAACAAAAATAAAATGGCAGCACATTGCCAGTTCGGGGCTTCTGCTACAGATCAATCTCGTACTAGCAACCCTATGGAAAGCCCAAGCTTGACAGAAGATGTTCAATCACTTTCTTTTATCCAAATGTGAGAAGAACTTGGGGACAGCTGGGGAAGGAAAGCATGAGCAGATTTTTGTTTGGTGTCTCCCAATGGTTCCTGTTGCAGCCTGCCCCCCCAAACATCGTGGCAACTCCTTCTGTCTCCTTTTAGTCCTGCAAGTACTCCAGCAAAACAATAAGCAACTCTTGTGCATCACCATGCAGCATAACTACAATGGGGTGGGGTGGGGTGGGGGGAGAGTGTGGGCTTTAAATATGTGTCCAGATGGAAGAGAAATAGGGATTAGGGTTGCTAACCTGTAGGTGGGACCTGGGGATCTCCCAGAATTACAGTTGAGCATGAAATTACAAAGATGACAGTTCCCCTAGAGAAAATGGCAGCTTTGGTGAGTTGTCTCTATTGCATGACATCCTGGAAATGCTTCATCAGCTCCCCAAACTCTACCCTCCTCAGGGTCCACTCCCAAATCTCCATACATTTTCCAAACAAGGGTTTTCAAACTTACTGGGGAGGAACAGTAGCCATGAGCATCCCATGGTACTTGTGTGTTCTGAGGGCCATCAAATCCTTAGTTGTGGCTGGAAAATCTCATTAATGCTCGCCTCATGAGAGAATCAAGTGGTTAAACAGAGAGAGGATAGCTATCTGTCAGTCTAACTAAGGGCTGAATGGAGAATGCCGGTATAATGAAAGAGCATTGAATACTTTGTATTGAATGGTTGAGAGGAGGTTACTTTTTAATAGATCAAGTATGAGTTCAGTTGAATGTGGAGCCATGTTTTGAATAAAAATAATTTTTTTTGCATGAGAGTCTCAGCAAAAATTTCAAAAGAATTCAAGAGCAAAACAAGACCTGTGTGTATACGCACAATGGGTAATGCTAGTACTGGTGTCAATGATGATCCAGAAACAAGTGTTTTTGTTACCACTACAACAAATTACTTGCATTAGTTGAAGCAAAGTTCATAATACACACCAGGGTGAGCTAAAGGCTTTTCTTTGTTATTGTGGAGGTAAAGTAATCAGCCAGGAGAAGTTCCAGGATAAACTAGTGAAAGCTACAATGGAGACCTCAGTTTGTCCATTCAGATGATATACATGACCCTGTTTTGGCATGCTAACATGGCATGGTGCTTAAAATACCTGGTGACAATGAAATACAAATATTCTATTTAGGATTTGTACGGTTGGAGGTGCAGCTTTATCCAGGTCAAGTGAATGCATTTGACAATATTTTGGAGTTGTCAAATATATTTTAATGTTGATACAAATATTCACATTCATGTTCAGAAATTCAAATAATCCATCCAGATGGCATGTGTGTATATGGGGGGAGGGGGACATCACGTTGAGTTTGAGTTTTAAGATTCATGAAGGCCTAGCATTTTAAATGTTCAGATTGGAGAGCTGAAATGAAAACCCAAACCTCTTATCCGCAGTTTTATCAACTGAGAATGTGAATAGCTCTCTCCATTACGTTCTCTCAAATAAGTAAACTATGATTCCACCATGTGTTTGTTTTCTATAGTTGCCATGGAAGTTCCTTGTTAGATGAAATTTGAAGTGAAGTATGTGTGGCTCTTTTGGCGAAACATTTCTAAAGAACCTACAAAAGTTTTGGTAACATTATCAAGGGTGTTCTGTGCATACTTATGTGATTGAATTTCATTCATTCATTCATTCATTCATTCATTCATTCATTCATTCATTCATTCATTCGATTTTTTCACTGCTTCTCCCAGCTCAGCCAACTTGAGATGGTTTCGATCATGTTCTGGTAAAGCATTATACATTCATTTATCTAATGTGATCTTTGAAGTAGGCTTGAAGATTCTGTCTCAGGTGAAATCTTTGAAGAACTTTTTGGAATGTTTTGGTAAGACTATTAGAGTTTCTTTAGGATATTTTGCATGTTGTTAGTATAGACATGTTTGATTAATAAAATGAGTTAGGCTTGAACTGGAGTTGCTCCAGCAGGAATGAAAGCACTTAAATAAAAATATTTTGAATTAACTGCATGGATGATGAAATTGCCCTGATTTATGATTATATTTGGCAGTTTTAGATGGGTCTAGTAGACAGGTAGTACTAAATTAGTAAGACTTACAGTGCTCATGTTTGAATAACATCCACCCATCATGCCATTCTAGAATATTTGAGATTGTGATCCACTTCCTACATCTTACTGTGAATACAGACAATAGGAAATACTGTTATACCCCTTAAAGACTTGTGCTATATAACAGCTCTTAGATAAAAATCACTATTGTGGGTAAGGAACAGAGCCATGAAATATATGCTTTGTTATTTTAGAACATATTTTTAGGTCCCGGAGAAATTCAAAAGCATGGATTGAATCCCATGGAACATTTCTGCATATGCAAGACCTCTTACATAAACAGCAAAATAGGAATTTCATTGTCAGTAGGCCTCACACTCAGTCCACTTGACTGTAGCCTGTCTTGAGTTTCCGGTTGTACAAGATCTTGGGGAAGGTGCACATCTGGACATACTATTGAATGTCCAATATGATTTGATCAAAAAAAGGTCATAATCAGGTTGGGCTGTAATGATTGTATCAAATAGTCTTCTGTAGTGTTGCGAGCAACTGACAGGGGATGGGAAGGACTTATGAGAAGAAAGAGAAAGGCCTGGGCCTCATTGTTGTTGTAACACAAGAAGTGATGTCATCATACTAGAGATATCTGGGCAACACTGTAGTATTTGGGCACAATCTGTATTGTAAAACTGTCTTTTATCACAGAAATTTTGCCCAGATACCACAGTGTCACCCAGATATTGCTGGCATGATGATGTCACTTCCTATGTGATACCAGCAATGAGATCTAGACTTTCTCCTTTCTCCTGGTAAGTCTGTCTGCCAATCAGCTGAAAGAGCTTCCTTGGATGGAGATTTCTCTACAGCTCAATCCAGCACACTATCCCATGCACCACCATGTTCCTCAGCTAAATGACTTTAAAAAGCTTTAAACTAAAAAAGTCTCCAAATGACATTAAGAACATCTACCCAGAATGCACTGCAAGACAGCACCAGTGAGGACATCCAGCAAATCTCACATTTAAAAGTCTCCCTGGTGTTCTTTCTAGATAAACTCTGCAGGTAACTCGTTGATCTCCATTAATCCACAAGAAACCAAATCCATGAAACAATCCCAGCAACATGATCTCTTAAAAGGACATTTTCCTCAGCTTCCTTTGTGCCAAACCTCAGCAAACAAATATAATGAGAGGCAACGCTTAAAATCTGACTCTTACATTAACTTGTAAATGGCAAGCTGGCTTCACTTCATCTAAAGCCTTCCATCCACCCAAGAGGAACAGTAAAGAACAGATTATCCTCATTTGTATTTGTAAATACAATCTCTACCTGCATGTGGTGATTGGTTCAAAGGCTGAAATTAAAGTTAACCTAAGCAGACTTGCAACTCATTTATTGTTTGTTTAATTATTATTTAGATACTGTATGCATACCCCTCTTATTACCCCCAATAGAACTCAAAGAGGTTTACACCTGGGTCGGACCAGAACCAATGGGTCGAAATTAATTCAAATGAATTTTTGGCTAAACATTCAGAAGAAGTTTCTGACAGAGACGTTCTTCAGGTGGACAGGTTTCCTTTGGAGGTGGTGAGTTCTTCTTCTTTGGACGTTTTTAAGCGGAGGCTAGATAGCCATCTGATAGAAATGCTGATTTTATGAATTTAAGCAGATTGTAAGTGGGTGGGCAGAAGGGATTGCGTCGGTGCTTGGCTCTTGTGACCCTCTCCTGAACACACAAGGAAATGTCTATTGCCATTTTGGGGTCAGGAGGTGAATTTCCTCCAGGCCAGAATGGCCAGGGATTTTTTTTTGGGGGGGGGCATCAATTGTACATAGAATTGGGGTCATTGTGGTTGGGCAAGTAGTTGCAAATTTCCTGCATTTTAGATGACCCTGGAGATCCCTTACCATTCTATAATTCTGTGATTCTATCTTCTCTTAATTTTATCCTCAAAAAAATCTTTTGAGCTAAGTTAAACTAAGAGAGATTGACTGGCTTAAGGCCACTTGGAGAGCTTCTATGGCACAAGTGGTGATTTGAACTTGGTTCTTCAGATCCTACTGTGACATGCTAACCCACGCGGCTTACTATTTTTGAACCCAAATGCTAATGATAATGGAAATTGATAGCCTTTCTCCCATAGAGTGACTACTAGCCTACAGTTGTCAGGACAAAGCTAGTCATACACCTGTAGGCTGTTTTCTCAAGTTTAAGGTCTCTGATGTCAGGAGCCTATGCTTGAAATGTAATAATCAAAACTTACTGCTCTGTTGACTAGACAAGAAAGTCAGTCAGGCTCCCAGTATTTATCTCAGGCCTGGCTAATCTGGGGCTCCAGGCTCCCTATCAGTCACATTAATCTTACATACATGTTTGTCTTACTGGGGGAGGCTGTGGCACAGTGGTGCAACATCTGCTTTGCCTATAGAAGGTCCCAGGTTCTAGTCCCTGGCATCTGCAGATGAAATCATAAGGTAGTGCTGGTGGGGGGAGGTGCGATCAAGTCACAAACAGTTTATGGCAACCCCATAAGGTTTTCAAGGCAAGAGACAAACAGAGAGGATTTGCCATTGACTACCTCTGCAAAGCTATCATGGATTTCCTTGTGGGTTTCCTATCTCAGTGCCAACCAGAGCTGACCCTGCTTAGCTTCTAAGACCTGATAAGATTGGGTTAGCATGGCCTATCCAGGGCAGAGTCTGCACTTACTTTCTTTATTCCATTGTCAATCCTGTTGAATTCAGATAGCTTTTAACTGGGGTCTTCCTCTCCTGGGTGTAAACTGCACGGATCTTTTATTCCACTCCCAGGTCGATTCAGTCCCTCCCGTCTGCACTGAAATCGATTTCCAGTTTGATTTCCATCGATGGAAATTTTCCATCTGCAACCGTCATGGCTTGACCCACATTCACCGTACCTTTGCCTCGGAATATCAGGGAGCGCTTATTTTCCGGAATATCCACCAATCCGCGCCGGATGCACCAAAGGATCCACGTGTAGATGTCCTCTGCACTCGGATTAACCGGCATTCCTCCCCCCGCTCCTGCCCAATGGTGATGTTACGGAACTGTCTTTTGCTGATTGGTCAACCAACCCCCGCGTTTCCAATGCTGACACTGCGTGGTTCTCTCTTGCTGATTGGTTGACAACCCCCCCCCTTTCCAATGCTGACTGAACGTGTTTATCTCCTGCTGATTGGTCGACTCGCGGAGTTGAAAGAAAGGGGGAAATAATTGTTTCACGGGGAAATACACTGTTCAGCTGTTTTGAGAGCTTAGATTGTTTGAGACAGCACAGAAATGGAAAAGTGTACAAATACGGTAATAAAGAAACATATCCAGGCGCACTCTGGTGGGAAGTACGTCAGAACGTCAGGAATCGATTTAAACTAACGTGATGCAGATGATGCAAGTATGTTAAAGCTGTTTCGTTTCGGAAATAATGTTTGTTGCAGATCACTCATAATGCCCGAGCCCGAATCGGGTGGAGATCGGCAAGAATAAAAGCGGGAAAATCAAGAGATACAGAATAGGCCCTCCCCCCTCCCCATTGAAACAGGAAAGTCTTCTGCACGTGGTTAATGAGGCTCAGAAGGTGGGGGGAGCCTCTTTCTTTCTTTTCTTGAAGGGGGGGGGAGAGGAGCCAAGCAGGGAGCCTCTTTCTTTTCTTGGAGGGGAGGGGGAGAGGATCGAAAAAGGCAGAGGAGGGAGGAAAAATCCAGGACCGACAGAAGTTGAGAGAAGTTAGGGGCTTCTCCTTAAAGGTTAGCGTGTCACATGACCAGGTGTAGCCTATCAGAGGTTCTCTACCACGGAGCTTTCTTTATTCAGGATTTTCAGCAATCTCAGATATGGCACAATAAAGGTAGGGTCACTCCAGATCAATCCTTCTTGCTGCAGGAAAATTAAAATCGCCCAAAATCCAAACTGAAATTGAATTCTGTGTAGAGGGTAGGGACTGAATCGATCTGGGGTTGGAATAAAAGCTCCGTGCAGTTTACACCTTGGTCAGAGTGATTAAGTAGAAGGTGATGTGAAATGCTTTCTACCTGAGACCCTAGACAGCTGCTACTGGACAAAAGAGGTATCCATGACCTTGACCAACCACAGAAGGAGCTGTGAGTTTTTGTCCCTCTGGGACAGGGACTCATCTTGTTGTGCAAAAACTGAGAGGCTAGGAATGTTCCAAGATGAACAGATGGGGCCATAATCTCTCAGTGGGATACAGAACAGCTTGAAACATCAGAGAGAGAGAGAGAGGGCGAGAGAAGCACAGGACACCACTCTCAGTAGTGAAGGAGATTATTGTTACTGATGACTTTATCCCATTGCTCCCATTGCTTTTCATCATCTTGGTGGCACTTTGATTTTGCCAAGAGCACAACATTTTTCTCAAGTTTATCCTTGTAAGTGACAAAACCCTGAGGGGAAGGTCATTTAAGCACAACACTAACAGTGCCATCCTAAGCAGAGCTACACCCATCTAAGAGTGACTTCAGTGGATTTAGGATGAATCTTGGTGAATTTAGAAAAGTGTAACTCTGTTTAGGATAGCACCGTCAATGTTACTATTTCTTTTCTTTCTCCCCCCCTTTTTTTTCGTGACCAAATGCAGTTGGGGGTGTTTATTTAGGGCCAGTACTGTGTAAATGAGGGGCATTAAGACCCTGATGTAATGATGTAATTCTCTCTTCATCAGCAAATGGCAAGATGATGGGAGCAAGGAAGCATTAAGCACTTCAACCCACTCCACAGTGCCCCATACCAAATTATACCCCATACCAAATTCAGACCTTAGTCATTGACCACATCGATCAGCCCTTAGTGCCTTCAAAATAAGATATAAATGGTATCCTGTATCATAAACAAAATTAGTTTTTAAAATAAAAAAGAGCTGGGATTATCTGTGGATTTCCCTTGTGCAGTCGACCCCAGTCTTCATTTTACAAGTGGGAAGCTGAAGTGAAGAAATGACTGCAGTTTTAAAAAGCTTAGAAGTGCTGTACAGAGTAAAGGACCATAGAAGGTTAATTTGTCACAGAAACAGAGAGCCTTGTGTGACATACTCCTTCAAGCAGTGTGATTAGTTGGAATCAGCTGAGCAGAGAAAGACTTGATAGCTGCATACTGAGAAGACAGTCAGTGAGATTTCTGTCTTGACTAAATTGATTCTGATTTAATCCCTAGCTGAGAAAAGTTGAGTTCTGACAATTTCAGAATTCAGCCTTGACTGAGATCAGTTTAAGGCAGACAGGAGAACTGGTGGGAAGTTGACAAGGAAATTTGGGAAGTAGGTGAAGACTTCCATTTGGGCCAAAGATGGGATAGATCTTCTAGAGAGAGAAGAAAATTCTCTACTCATTCAAATGGGGAGTTAGCTGTGAACAGTGCAGGGATCCCTGGAATGGTGTGGTTAGATGCCTGTAGATGTCTTGAGATCCAGTTAAAAACTCAATATGAATACTGGTGTTTCAAGAGAAGGGGGCTGGATACTGAAAGAATGTACCAGTACTCTGGAAACTTCTTGAGTGCCGTCTAAGCTGTATAAATTAAAGGGGTCTTCCATTCCTTCTCTCAGGTTCCTGGGCTGAGCAAACAGCCAAAATATTACACTGTGACAGGCGACAGCCAGAATTCTTCAGGAAAGGAAAAACAGATAACTAGGGTTGCTCAGTCACAGGAGGGAAAGAAAAACAGCAGGATTTTTTTGCCTCTAAGAGAGGGAAGTTCATGGAGGCTGTCACACCACGCAATGGATGGCAGTGAGAGTTGAGGTGAGAACCACTGGGTGATCTGGATAGGAAATCAAAATTTTTGAGTTGAGAATTTGCAGGGAGACTGATAGGCAGACTTGAAGGGTAGAAGCAACTATTGAGATAATTGCATCAAGTGCTTATATTCATTACCAGAAGGGACAATATAATTTTGAAAGCCGTTGATTTAAGCAACTCTTCCCTCCTTCATGCACAGCTGCCATCCTCCAGGTATCATTGGCACAAAAACCCGCTCTTTCCTGCTCCACATGGAAGTAAATATATACAAGAAGATGTGTTTCACTCTTTCTCAGGAAGATACTGCATAGCCATTTGTGAGCTTTGTTACAAGGAATGGCTAATGCAACAACTGTCAAAGCCCCCCACTCTTCCTCCACTGTACTTGATTGGCAACCTGTAATCCAGACTGTAAGTGTTGGACTATGCAAGATCTGCCGTGTGCAAGACTGAGCAGAATATATAGGATGTCCTGCAAGGGGCACTGGAAGTGATGTGTACTTAGCATAGTTAGAGTAGGATCTTCCTGGATTTTCAAATACTCTCCTCCTGTGCCCTGATTGGCTCAGTGGGGGACTTCCTGCTTGTTTGAGCACACTTCCTTCCCATTTCCCTCCAGAACAGCAGTTGAACAAAAGAATGACTGCGGACAACAGCTAGCTAGCTAGTTAGGTTTTTCGCTCTCTCTTTCTACCCATAGTTGTTTCTCGTCATACATAAAAACTATTTATTCTTTAAGCAGGCTGGTGCTTTGCTCTCTCTGCATAACTCTGCCATGTTAACAAGAAGTCTTGACAGGCAAGATGCAGATGCGTTGGCAAGAGTAGTATTTTGTAGTCTATAGGTGGCTCTGCTGGAAGGCACCATATAGAGAGACTGCCTGGTCATTACCTATAGGCAGCATAAATTCTGTCAATAAAAAGGAGGGGAGTTGCAGGACAGAAAGAAAACCATTCAAACAGCCTCCCCCTTCCTATGAAATGGGTTGGGAAGCCTGCATACCCTGAGAATATAGAGCTTGACTAAACAGAAAGTAAATGAAGCCGCAGACTGAAAATGACTCATTCAGTTATGCTGCCCCAAGATCTTGGTTCCTATAGCAATAACTGAAAGGAGACAAATCTGGTAAGCAGCAAGCCTTGAAAGACTTGGGGACTGGCTTTTTTACCTTAGGAAACTACAGTCCTAAAATGAGTGCAGAGGACAAACTAATGTGGGTCAGTTTATGTCTTTTTCACCTGAGCCTCTTGTGATGCAGAGTGGTAAGGCAGCAGAAATGCAGTCTGAAAGCTCTGCCCATGAGGCTGGGAGTTCGATCCCAGCATCCGGCTCAAGTTTGACTCAGCCTTCCATCCTTCCGAGGTCAATAAAATGTGTACCCAGCTTGCTGGGGGGTAAATGGTAATGACTGGGGAAGGCACTGGCAAACCACCCCGTATTAGCCCATTATGCACAGAGTGGAAGGTCTGCATTCGGGGTGGAATGGTGGCGGTTAAAATCAACCGGGCGCACAGTCAACGTATGCCGCCGAAAAAGCCGCGTTAGCAAGATGCGGAAGAAAGGCCCATTATGCACGGAGTGGAAAGTCTGCATTCGGGGTGGAATGGCGGCGGCTAAAATCACCAATTATGCACGCTGCAGGCGGCAACCGGGTGCAGAGTCAACTTATGCCGCCGAAAAAGCCTGATTAGTGAGATGCAGAAGAATGTGGAGCTTCCTGGGACCAGGGCGCAACCAGAAGCGGCTCCGGAGTAGCCCTGTGCATAATCGGATACTCTGGGTTTTGCCGCCATTGTGTTCTGTCCCGTGCATAATCGGTTTGCTTCGCTTCTTCCTCCTCCTCGTTCTCCATGCCACCGTTTCAGCGGCCGTGCATAATAGGCCAGAGTGGTGCTTCCCCAGACCAGGGCGCAACCAGAAGCGGCTCCGGAGTAGCCGTGTGCATAATCGGATACTCTGGGTTTTGCCACCATTGTGTTCTGTCCCGTGCGTAAGCGGGTTGCTTCGCTTCTTCTTCCTCCGCATTCTCCATGCTGCCGTTTCAGCAGCCATGCATAATAGGCCATTGAGTCTGCCATGAAAACACTAGAGGGCGTCACCCCAAGGGTCAGACATGACCCGGTGCTTGCACAGGGGATACCTTTACCTTATGTCTTTTTCAGCCCTTTAACTGCTGTTGGTGCGCAAGTACGAAAAGTGGAGAGGTGTGCTAGTATTGGGTTTCTAAACAGACTGATGCTCAAGATGACTGACAAATACATTTCAGTCCGTCTTTAATTGAGATATCTGCTTGTTTGGCTCAGATTGTCTTTATAGGTTGGAATGTACAAGATCGGATGAGATGTGAATTTAATATAGTTAGATTAGGAACTTCCTGATTTTTTCTTATAGTCTCCTTTCTTATAGTCTCCCGATGATGAAACTTTCTTGCCATTGCTACTGTTGGCTGCTGTTGGCCACTTCTGCACTCTCTAATATAAATAAAGATATAGTTAAATGTGTAATAATAATAATAATAATAATAATAATAATAATAATAATAATAATAATAATAGATTTTTTGAGTTGAGACTTACCATTTTTGTTCCTTAGTGTTGGCTCATGAATGTAGCCAATCTTGCAGTCTGTTCTTGAATAGATGCCACTGACTGCACAGAAACAAAAAGCAGGCAAGATGTTCTATTGAATGTAAGTAATTTAAAAGAAACCTGTCTGTGCAATGGAAGAAGAGACAAATGACAAATGATTCCATGCTTTTAAAAGTTGGCCACTTTAATGAATCAAATTACTGTGACCCAGAAGGATTTAGTTCTTGGGCTGGGCAGAAACAGAGGCCACATCAGGTATAAAGCTGCTCAGCATGGCACCGTACCAGGGAATGCTGAAACAATCCAGCTAGGAGCTCTCATCGTGTGCCATTGGGGAGCCTAAGCAAGGGGAGCATGTTCAGTATTCTCAGCATGGCCATCTTCCTGTGCTTTATAATGAACTTATGATTTTGGTCCTGCAGAGGTTCACACAGTTAATCTGTCAGAAAGAATACTGGTTTGGGACAGTTTAAGCAGCCTTGATCCCACCATAGAGGGAAATCGGGCTCTGCAGAAGCTTGAAGGACCTGAGGCCTTTTAATTTACCTTTTGCAACCTTCCATTTCTCCCCTGCCTTGAGAGCCCAGGTTTCCCCGATCTCATAAAATCATGGAAGTGAAACACGGTCAGACCTGGTTCAGACCTGGTTTGTACTTGAATGGGAGACCACCAAGGAACTCCAGGGTTGCTTTGCAGAGACAAGCAATGACCAACCACCTCTCAACCACCTTGCAAGCCCTAGACTGTTTATGTGCTAGAGGTTTCATGCCGGGCTGCAGGCTGGAGTTTTAGTCATGGCAGGTTGCCCCACCTCTTCCTGCACCCACACGGGGGAGCATTTGGCCTAGTGCACCTTATCTGTCCCTGATTTGTGCTCCTGCGCAGGAGCTGGGTTCCCAGTGCATAAATGGTTCTACAGAATCAGCTGCAAGTTGACAGTAAAAAGAACCCCCCCCCCCCCAAGCCACCTCAGACCAGCCTTGGGTTCAAGCAGATGAGGACCCATCAGCCATAAAGGCTAGCAAGAAAGAAGCCTCAAGCTGGCAATGGGGAAGAAACACTTTAGTGTCACTGAGGAAGACTACGAAAGCGAGTTAATACCTAGGAGCTCGTTTTGACACAACCTTGGGTTCAGGCAAACAGACCCGTGGGGGAAAAAGTGGTGATGCTTTACAAAAGAAGATTTAAGAAAAGAAGCAACAAAGGATCTCTCTTCCTTGCAAGAGGAGTGCGAAGCCATGCCCAGCTTCTAGCTCGTGCTGGTGTGAACAATCCTGAACAGAGCAATCTGGATTTAGTGAATATAAAGCAGTACAAAGAACAAGGTGACCCATCGAGTCTGTTTTGCCTGCTGTCTCAGTGATGCTGGGACATCTCGGTCTCAGCTGAGGGTATTCAGCATCTTCCATCAATTAACCCTCCGCCCTCTCTCACAGGATCCTGACACATACTGCTTCCGAGTGATAGGAGAGAGGCACACCACTGGGCATGGGCCAGGCGGCTGCTATGACACTCCTTTATCTAGGCTTCCTCTCTTCGGAATGTTGGAGATGACTGTTATCATAGGCCTCTGGACAGAAAGCTGCAGAAAAAATACTTTCAGACAATGAAATGGTTCAATTTGCTGCCTATAACAGAGCAAGTTATTCATGGTAGAACCTGATTTTTTGGGGGGGAGGGGGGCTTAGAGGAGGAGAGCATGCTAAATCACCAAGTTGTTGCTGTCATCTAGCGGTGGCAGTGAGAAGTTGCAGTTCACTTATCAAATGGGAAGATCCCAGGATGAAATTCTTCTAAAGTATTTCTCTTTTTTTCTGATAGTCCCCACTGTTAAACTATAGTTAAAATGTTCCTCCAACACAGTCCTTAGGATACCAAGTGTAAGGCTGATTTTCTCATAACACAAAGTTCTTCACTGCCACTCACATTCGTATTATGCTAACCAGTGTTTTACATACACCCTGGGACTCATTTTGAGGGGCAGGACTCAGACCTGGCCCTTAAGAAGTAAGAATGGAAAGAATAGCATTGCTGATCATGTATAGAACCTAATGAGCAATCATAGTTCACCTCCAGCCATCGGGGATTATGGTGAAGGATCTCTAGATTAGAAGGTAAATTATCCTTTACCTCAAATTTTAGAATCTGAACACCATCCCTTATGCTTCTGCATACATTTTTCACACAGTTCTGGGGTTTTTTGACCATCACAATAGCCAACAGCAGGTTAATAACCTAAAATTTTATTTGGCACATATCTGACAGTTTAACCGTAGTTTAACATACACACACACAGAGTATTTGATAGAGAGTGAAGTAAAAATGTTTTGTTTCCACTAGGGGATTCTGTAGTTTAGTATCTTATCAACTTCCTTGCAAACGTGAGATCACTATAATTAGGGCATTTTAAAGAGACAGAACACTTCAGTTGCATGTAGGCAATGCCATGGTTAACTTTGTCTTTCGAACAGAGCAGAGGGACAAAAGTAATTGTTGGACACAGTGGCAGCTCACATAAGGTCTCAGGAAAGTTCCAGCTCTGTGATTTACTCACACAATTCCTAAATTCCAGAGGGACTCTGGATTTGCCAAAACAATAAAATAAAAAGCTGAAAATAAAAAGCTCATATTAAAAAAGAAACAAACCCAATAACCTAAAACAAAATTGAGTGACTAATTCAGTGAGATTTTGTATAGCTATTTTTAAATCCTCAGAGATTATCCTTTCTAGTTCAACAAAAAAATGAAAAATGAAGCCAGGACAATGCTCACTGGAGTAGCACATTCATTGGGTTGTTTGTAGACTCCTGTGGTTTCATGGTGGCCTACCAGTACATTGGCTATAGCTGCTAGGGAAGCAAGAAGAGCCCTGCCACAGCCTCTGGACCTGGGAGGTAGGTTAGCTTGAGGGAGTGGGATGGGCCCAAGATCACCCACAAGCTTCCATGGAGAGTGGGGATTTGTACCTGGGTCCAATGTCACAGAGATCTTTAACGATAAGAATCAGCACAGTAAATTGAACCTGGATGCAAATAGATCACCAGTGCAGCTGCTTCAAAACTGATGTAAGATGCATATATCAGTTGAACTGTATAAGAAGGAGAGTGGCTGCATTCTGCGTTGGTTGAAAACTCTGAGTTGTTTTCAAGGGTGGTTCAATGCAGACTATGATGCAGTAGTCTAGTCTTGAGTTTACTAAAGTATGGATGAAAGTGACCAAGCCAGCAAAGTCTGGAAGGCAGGATAATTTCCAAATAAAGTGTTGATGAAAAGAAACTCTCTTAGACCGTTTATGCACTGGGAACTTCACTGCCCCAGCTCTCATGCAGGAGTACAAATCGGCGGCAGATGAGGTGCACCAGGCCGAATGCTCCCTCATGTGGGTGCAGGAAGAGGTGGGGCAACCTGCCACGACTAAAACTCCAGCCTGCAGCACAGCATGAAGCCTCCAGTGCATAAACGGTCTTAGTAGGAGCTCCAACCTTTTATTCCATCAGTAAATTTGGGTCAAAAAGTGCTCAGAGTATTTTTACATTCTCCAAGAATAACTATCTTCCTCCATTTAAAACTGGCAGATTAATCCTTTCTTGAACATCAACTTCCCCAAACAATATTTCAGCTTGTTCTGCCCCTTCTAATTGATGGTAGCTTCATGTCTCTGGTTCAGAACTGAAGCACCTGCTTCTTGAGGCATAGTGTCAGGCATATATAGCTGTGTATCATCAGCATGTTGCCTAGAACAAAAGCTCCAGATGATCCCGCTAAGCATAAATACTGAAAAGCATTGGTCAGACCACTGATCCTTGCATATCTCCACATTTCTGATCTCATGTATAATCCCAGTAGCAACCCTTTGTGTTCTCAAACAAGGATCAGTACCATCAAATTGCACCCCTGAAAGGTCCATCTTCCTTTCTCAGTGCTGCCAATAAAACTGAATGATACTGACCCAGTTTAGCTTCCAAAACCTGATGAGGTCAGGCTAGCCGGGACTAGCCAGCAGCTCCAGGGTATCGATACTGTAGTCATCCTCCCCTTCTCCTCACACAGTATTTAAATTCCATACAAGAATTATAATTGAAATTCATGTCTGTTTTTGTGTAGGTGGCATGTAAGTGGTATATAAATGGCACAAGAATTGTGCCATTTATATACTTGTGCCAAACAAACAGAAACAGGAAAGAAAATTCATGGGATAAAAAACAGTCTTCTAACACATGCATGAAAATGAAAACAAAAAGGGGATAAAACCTTCAAGAAAGCAAAGAAGTTGAAGATGGAAGATGGGGACCGGGGGAATCTGATTTTTGCAAGTTCAAATAAAGGGCACCCCACTCAAGGTGCCTTTACTCTCTTTGCCTACCCACCCACTCACTTCCCCTTCGCATACACTCTGGTCTCAGCTTTTTAGCAACCTGCTCTTCCATAAGGCAGGCCTTGTGCTGCAACTCAGCAAGGAACCTTAGTGCCCAATACCCTGGACCCTGATGATGAAATGCTTATCCTTAACGCTTCATTAGCATGAAGTTTGCATTTAATACAAGGGAGGAATTCCAACAAAAGCAACACATTTGATTAAGAGCTTGAGAAACATGACTCAGAAGGAGAAATGGTATGCAAGATGGGTCAGGGGAGCAATTCTGACAATGGTCCTTTGCTTCAATCCTGCTTTCCCCCCTTCCTGCGAGGCAGCAGAGTAGACCTGGGTGTAAACTGCACGGAGCTTTTATTCCAACCCCAGATCGATTCAGTCCCTGCCCTCTACACAGAATGCGATTTCCGTTTGGATTTGGGGCGATTTAAAATTTCCTTCTGCAGCAAGAAGGATTGATCCAGAGTGACCCTACCTTTATTGTGCGATATCTCAGACTGCTGTTAATCCTGAATAAAGAAAGCTCCGTGGTAGAGAACCTCTGATAGGCTACACCTGGTCATGTGACATGCTTGCCTTAAAGGAGAAGCCCCTAACTTCTCTCAACTTCTGTAGGTCCTGGATTTTTCCTCCTTCCTATGCCTTTTTTGATCTTCTCCCCCACCTCTCCAAGAAAAGAAAGAGACTCCCTGCTTGGCTTCTCCCCCCCCCCTTCAAGAAAAGAAAGAAAGAGGCTTCAAGAAAAGAAAGAAAGAGCCCCTCCCCTTCTGAGCCTCCCTAACTACGTGCAGAAGACTTTCCTGTTTCAATGGGAAGGAGGGGGGAGAGGAAGACCCAAATTCAAAGCGATCTGAATTCAACAGGATTGACAATGGAATAAAGAAAGTAAGTGTAGACTCTGCCCTGGCCAGGTAGTAGACCTGGCAATGAGCCTGGCTTCCCATTTGTTTCTGACTTGCCTTTCAAAGAACATTCAACTTCAAGCTGCAAGTCTTGGTAGTGTCTTAGGATCTTGCTGAGCAGTTAGGGTCGCCAGGTCTGGGTTGGAAATTAAATGGAGACTTGGGGGGGGCGGTGGAGCCAGGAGTGGGCTGTATTTGGAGTGGGGAGGGACCTTAATAGGGTAATAGGGTATAATAGGGTATAATGCAATGGAGTCCACCCTCCAAAGCAGCCATTTTATCCAGGGGAACACATCTCTGTCACCTAGAGATGAGCTGTAAAGCCAGGGGACCCCCAGGTCCCACTGGGGATTGGCATCCCTATGAGCAGTCAAGCTCCCCTTCTTCCCCACATCCTGAATTACATCCTGCCATTCATTCTCCAGTTTGACCTAACCTTGATAGTCTTTTGTCAATGTAACGCAGTCAGTATCAGCTCACATCACTTCAGTGTTGGGAAATGTTCAATTGCTTTGCTGCATCCTGTCAAGGATAATCAGGGAATATAGTGACCATTAGGCATTAGTGATATCTGGTTTAAAACGCTTTGCCTTAATGTAAGTAATTACAGTGATGTGACTAATTATACTGTGATTGGAATAAGCCCATTGATGCCCCCCGCTTGTTTTGCCCACTGCCACAGGGAACGGCTGCCTTCTTCAGAACTTTCTAGGTTAAGAGAAGGTGTCCCTCGGGTTGAGCGAGCAGGAGTCTCATTCGAAAGCTGCTGCCTTCGCTATTGCAGTGACATTCAGCAGGAAATGCCTGGCTAGTGAGGCACTTTGCATCTCTGAGCTTCCGCTTAGAGATGCCTTTGATAGAGATTTTCTCCTAAATGGGCCATTCTGATTCGAGTAGTCTGTGCTGTTGATAAAGCTGCTGGACTGTACTCTCCCGCAAGCCAGTTGTTTATTGATATGTCCTGGAGGGATACACACTGGAGGAGTAGACAGTTTTGCGGGGTACACGTTGGATAGGTATGTAAATAATGATGGAGATACTCTGCAAGCATGGATTAGAACATAGATCAAATACATATCCAAGTGAATATCATATGGAGGGCCATCCAACAAAGTTTGCAAAAATTTATAGGAGATCAATACAAGAATGCAAAATTATCTAGCAGACAGGTCAAAGCGAGGAAGCAAGTGTAGCGCAGACCAAGTATAATTCACCCACTTGTAGTTCTTTCCAACACAGCTAATGGTAGTTAATCCCTTTCCCTGGGTACCATTTCCAGGGACGCTAAGGCATGTAAACAGAAGCCCTATTAGAAACCTATTTGGCACTCAAGGGTTAGAGAGGAATCAAGACTCTTTTGGCAGTGGCCCTTCCTTACAAAAAAAAAAAAGAAGAGAAAAAGAAGTTTAATTGAAGCCCTCAATGTTGCATAAATAGAATATCTAAGTTTTAATTGAAAAATAATTATAACCACTTAATCATTTTAAATGAGGGCTGTAATTGCAGTCAGTTCATAATAGCCAAATACAGACACTTAGATTCCTGCAATAAAGCAGGGATGGTACAGCTTGATTTGCTAATAGCACTTCCACTTCTCTTTCCTTTTGTCTCAAAGATTAATTCAGGCAAGGGCTATTAGTGCCGTTAATTGGTTCTGCAATTTAGACCTTGTGCCTGTGAATGAGTGACTGATGCAGTCCTATCAGCCAATAATGCGAACACTCTGTCAAAGTGTTCCTTATTGTCCAGCTGGATATTATTCTGGCAACGGCTCCCCTGTGCCACCCAGCCACACTTTGTCCTAAGAGGGATCTGGGAGAAGGCTCCTTTGGGCAAAGTGATTTGCCCATTTTTAGATGGGTCAACAAGATGTCATTGAAGTTTGCAAGACTGAATGAAATAACTTGTTATTAAAAGGTAACCTTTGTAGCTTAATCAAGTCCTTAATGCAGGAGATATTTCAAGACAGGAGAAGACAGCGTAAAAACTATAATTGTCAAGAAGAAAAGGAAACAAAAATGTGAACATGGACTATGGCAATTGCTAGAAAACCATGGATTTCACTAGGTTTCAGATTAACTTTAGCAATCAAGCACCAGCTAGAAGCTTCACCTATATACACTCACAAAACACCCCTTTTGCCAGAGGAATGTGTGACCTTCCCCTGCTAAAAAATATTACAGTTGAGGTTAAGTGTGGTCCTTCCGCCTTAAAAGTAAAGTGGGTAGCTTGTGTGCCAGGCTTCCCATGTACAAAGCAGGAATTTCTACACATTCAGAGAACACCTGCAATATCCCAAGAGAGGGAGAGAGAAAGGGATTTTCTGTAACTTAACCAATGAAAAATGACAGGGGGGGGGACAAGTCAAACTGTCCAAAGTGCATATTTTGTGCCTAAACAGGGCAGTGAAATGAAGGTCACCCACAGACAAGGGATGGCTTCTGGGCACTTGAAGGACTGCTGATGTTTGAGGGAAAATATTACTACCAAAATGTGAAGCAGAGAAAATCCCCCAAACATGTAGAAAACAGTGTACTTAATTACAGTCTTCAGGCTAAAATGAGGTGCATAGATTGGCACAAACAATAGCCCATTTCTTATGATGCTGCTATTATGCCTGGGAGATATTTGGAAAACCAAGAGCTCAGTAGACCTGGAAGTTGCATCTAACATCAGAGCAGTGAGGGGTAAATGGCTTTGTGTGGATATAATTTTATTTATGCACTTAGAGAGTGTGCGAGAAAGAGAGTTTAAAGGAACTGCTACGGCTTGAGCTTTCACAATATTTAACCCTCTCCATATTCTTGTTGGCTGAATTTAAATATGCAAGACGAATACAGCACTAGGCTGCTTAAAATAATAAAATAGTTTCATTTAGAAGAGAACCAACTTTGTGTAGAAAGAAGAGAGAGACTTAATTCACCATCTAACTGTTGTCTTCATTCAGTCTGTTCTGAAGGCAAGCAGAGAGGAAGTGTGCTCAAAGGAGCAGGAAGTATCCAAATGAACCAATCAAGACATAGGAGGAGACTATTTGAAAAATATCAGGATGTTCCTAATCTAACTATACTAAATACACATCTCCTGTGCCCCCGGTAGGATAGTTTTCATATCCATTTGAATCATGTACACTACAGATCTTGCATAATCCAAGACTTCTCAAGGAAAATCTGAGAACATTTAGACCATAGATAAAGCTCAGTCATGTTAACAAACAGTTGCACTGTTTCAGCTATGGCTGGCCTTTACATCAGGCACATTCCAGGCTTACAATACACTAGCAGCCATGTGGTGTATTCTCAATGAAGTCACTCTCATTATCAGACCTCATGGTACCCACACAGCCACTGAATCATTTCCTGAAACCACCTTAATCTTAGCCTAAAATACGATGCAGAAATAAGCATATGTGTTTAAATCTTTATACCTCCCTCTTCTTGGGGTGCATAATATATATATATTTTTTAAATCTTGCCTAAAATCCACCTGTAAATCACATATTAAAACATCATGGAAAAAACACCCTCATACTAACCTAAAGAAACTAGATTTGCCACCTACTAAAAAGGGAAAAAAGGGGGGTGGGTGGATAGGGGAATTCGGTGTCCATCAATGACCTTCAGGAAAAGCTATGGCTTATAGGCTTTTCTGAAAACCACAGAGATGGGATTTGATGTATTGTTTCAGGTAATCTATAATTAGGGAGCTGCCATAGAAAATAATCCATGCACTGTACCACCTACAGTCTCTGAGATGCCTTCAAGGGCAACCGCTCCAGAAAGAGCATTTTGCTAGCCAAGCATCACAGTAATGGATCAGAACATTCACATTCACAGCTGTGTCTAGAAAGAAAGACAGTTTATTAATTAGGTCAGCTAGGCAGCCATAAACCTTAGGACCGCTCTCACCTGTTTCTTGGAAAGTAATTAAGGGTCCAAAGGAACCCACATACTTTGATTAATATTGGATGTCAGCTGTGACAAGTGACATCTTACCTAGATAGATTTTCAGCTTGTTCTCACATATCCAATTGACCCATGCATCTGGGCACGGATCTAGGACAGAGCCTTTCTCAACCTTTTTACCACTGAGAAAACCCTGAAACATTCTTCTAGCTTCAAAAAATCTCAGAAGTGAGGTCAGCAGACCACACATTCCTGCCACTCCTCCAGAAGTCACATGTCAGCAGAAGTAACATCACCCAGACATTACCACCAGATGTGATTTCACGCTTTGTCCTTCCACAATGCCAGAAATGACCCAGCAGCCTACTCCACTTGGCTGGGACAGGTATCTGCTACTCTGTTGCCCTCTACTACCCCCCACAAGGTCTCCTTGGCAAAATGATTGAAGTTAAAGACTATCATCCTTGGAATCTTCAAACTGTACATCTGAGACCACCTCCACCAGTTCAGACAGGGTTCCCCCTGGGGAGCTAGGTGGATGACAATGCAGAAGGTCCCAAAAACCTATCTCTGGTGCTCAACACAATGTACATGGAACATCAGGATCAGATAGCATCTGCGCTGGGAACCTGTGACATGAAAAAGACTTAGACCAATTCCACACAGAGGCGTAAAATGCACACTGTCTCCTGCTTGCAAATGCGTGACAGGAAACCACGCGTTTGCACACTTCCTGATGGGAGACCCCTCCTGCATTGTTCCGCTGCCTCATCACAGGCAGTAGAGAAGCAGGAAGTGTGGACAACCCACACTTCCCCCCATGCTCCTCAGATTGTCAATCAATGCAAACCACCAATCCCTTCACAGCAGTTGTTTTGGGGACTCAAACTTCCTTCATCCCCTCCCGAGTCCCAAAATTAATTTTAAAAAATACACTTCTGCATTGCTATGGGGAATGCCACAACTGCAAAACATTATTTTAAAAAACTTGCACTTCCACATTGCTTTGGGATCAAGCCACAACAATAAAACATATCCTTATATCTCTTTTCTGGATTCTTTGTATAATGGTCTCTCTATATGTTTGGGTAGATTTGTGATAGGTGTGCCATGGTGACTTGGACACCAGTGATAAAGATTTAAAACAAAGAGCGTGGATGCCAAGCTAATAGAGAGAAGGCTGCTGCATCACATGCCTCCCCTTTCCTCATTCGTACCCCACCACCAGAAAACACAAACAGGAATGTGTTTTAGCTGCCCAATCCCAATATTACTGTGCACACTGAAGAAAACTTCGTATTTGAAGTGAGGGCACGTCACTTTGTGGTCCCATAGCTACACAGACCATTCCATTAAAAAAAATTGAGCAGGAAATGGAGAGGGGAAGGCAGGAAAAACACTACCCCAAGTGATGATAGGCTGTCCAGGGGCAAATTCTTCATGCAGAATCAGTCTTATAAAAGTCCATTACTACTCTTGTTCCCATCCCCTGTTCTGGGTTGATAAAGAAGCCATGGTGAGTTAAGGAAACCTCAATATAGAGGCAGCAAACTTTTGAATACTAGGAGGTAGCATCCAGGAAGGTCTTGGCCTCTGTGCTCTTTGTTGGCCCTCCAGGGCAATTGATTGACCAGTATGTGAAACAAGCTACTGGTCTGATTCCTCTATGTTTTTAAGGGAGATATTGAAAACCAACAACAGGAAGAACCCTGATCATTTTGCTATGCTACCCAAATGTTAATAGCAGCCATAATACATTTGCTATGTCCAATTGCTGCCCGGATCTGGTTCAAGGTTTTGGTTCTAACCTTCAAGGCTTTACGCAAGTTGGGACCCACATACCTGAGGGACCGCCTATCGCCCTATGCCCCCCGCAGGACCTTGCACTCTGCGGGTGAAAACCTGTTGGTCATTACCGGCCCTAGGGAAGCACACCTGGCCTCGACCAGGGCCAGGGCCTTTTCAGTCCTGGCCCCTGCCTGGTGGAATGAGCTCCTGGGAGAGCTGCGGGCCCTGCGGGATCTTTCATCGTTCCACAGGGCCTGCAAAACGGAGCTCTTCTGCCAGGTTTATGGTTGAGGCCAAGGCTGACAACATAGACCTATGCCCCCCCGGGATTTGGGACTAGGACCGAAGTAAACCATCAGGATCCCCTCTCCACCCGCCAGTAGTGGGAGGGGGGAAGTTGATTTGCCGATCTTGCCATGTTAGTAATGTTGTAATGTTGAAATTGTAATTATTGTTTTAATGGAGTTTTAATGGGGATTTTAAGATGTTGTAACCCGTCACAAGCCGCAAGGGAGTGGCGGGTAATAAATATAACAACAACAACAACGACAACAATAACAACAACAGCAACAACAATAATAATTTCTTTCCAAATCAAAATAGAGCTCCACATCAGTGTTCCATAAAACAGAGTTGAATCCTTGAACTCCCTTCTGTCTTTCCTGTCAGGAAGACTCTTCACTTATCAAAATAAAGCCCTTGAAGTCAATTCATAATTTTTATATTCTGTCCACTTTCCCTCTTAGTTTTCAAATGCTTCTTTAAGCACAGAATTTCGCCAACTGGTTAGAATGGAGTCTGCCAGTCTTGAGTGGTGCCAGCCCTTTGAATTAGTCAGTGAAAACTGCACTGAAAAGTAAACAGAGAGTAAGGCCCTTGCAAAATGGATAACAAGTGACTCTTGGTACCAACTGAGGCAAATAATCTAACCGAAAAAGATAAAATGAAACTGGGCGAGCCTGTCTGGCATATGCCAGGTTTCCTCCCTTTTAGTGACGTGTGCAGGTACCTGATGGTAAAAGACCCTTTGTGCTTGACAGACAGTCAGATGCAGTTTTGGTGTTACTGGTGTACATTATCTGCTGATTTTAAATGTCTGTAACCATGTGTCAGTCTGTAGGGTTTCTGGTTTCATTGTTAGCTTTAGCTGGAATTATTGCTTCAACCTGCATGGACCAATGGAGCACCCAAGACCTTCAAAACAATCCGGTGACGGCTGTGTTTAATTACCAGGGGTTATGGCGTACTTGTGTCAGGGAGAGCTCTGGTTTCACAGAATGTCGTGCCTATTTCACCATCCTTGGATTACCAGGTAGGGATTGGATGTGCTGTTATTAAGACAGTTGTGGGATGAAGGGCTACCTGCTTCTCTTGGTTTCTACTTTTGAGTTCCACTCAATGGTTTTCCTCATAGAGTCCTTCAAATTCTGAGCCAGTCTGTTATAACTTTAAAACAAAATGGGATTCAAGTTTTGCTAGTGAGAAGCACAGAACTATGCAAAGAAGTGGGAAAAAAGAAATCGTTCCTTGCCCCAATATTTTTTCTCATGACGAAAAAGAGGACTGGAGTGAGTTTGAGGGAGTCAATACCAAACAGATCTCTAAAGATATAATTACGTGGACTGTAAAGATACACATCTTAATCTGAGCTGTTGTGTCCTAATCAGCAATTCTAAGGCAGGATTTTGAACATTAGTAATAAAATCTGTACACAGGAGACTTATGTAGGGATGAATAAAGAAAAACAGGAACTAGGACTGGAAATATGCCAAACCTATGATACTTTCTTATTGTTTAGTCCACTCTCCTCTTCCCTTATTTAACAATGTCTAACATGGACCAGCACTAACTTGAATGGCCCACCGGCCAACCTTGTCAGATCTCAGAAGTTAAGCAGGGTCATCCCTGATGACCAGAGAAGTTCAGGGCTGTTACACTGATGCAGACAATGGCAAACTACCTCTCAAACACTCATGCCTTGAAAACCCTACAGAGTAGTCATAAATTGGGGGTGACTTGACGGAAATTTCTTCCACCCTAGATCAGGTGCTTATTAATTTCCCAGAAACCAAAAATAAATAAAAAATGGTTGAGAACTGACATTAAATATATCTCTGCATATGTGGTCAAAATTGATATTATGAAAAGTCTATACTTAAAATAATCTGTGTATACATGGTATGTATTATATTTATATTTATTTACTTAAAACATTTGTATTCTGCCTTTACATAACATCACGGCCTCAGTTCAGAAATAAGATGTGTCAGTTCAGATGAAATTAATGAGCAGAGCTAATTCTACTTTCTGGGCTGGGAGTCCAGTAGAGAGATCTCCTTTTGGACAGGTACATTCAACTCAAGGGATTAGGAAAAATCTTCCACACTTACCATCTCCAGTCTGGAGTAGCTAATGGAGGGCACGAAGGGTGTGTGTGTGTGTGTGTGTGTGGGGGGGGTGAAGACGGGTTTTCAAATTGTATTTTATTGTAATTTATTATTGTAACTGCTTTTATTGAATGTGTTTTACTGTGTGAACCATCCCGAGCCCATATGAAGGGGTGGTATAGAAATTAAATATTCAATTCTATCCTTTCTCATTTCACCAAGGTTTTTTTTTTTTAAAGCTGGAAACCTTATGTAAAGCTTTATTGTTTTTATTCTTAATACAAACATGGAATAGTTTGTTAACAAGGCACATGCCTGAAGAAACAGGATTTGTTGGCGCTTTCCTTTTATTCTGATGGGGGCACAAATATGATACAAAGAAATCCCCGGTTTTCCTTGTTGTCCCATGTTTAAGGTGACCAGATTGTCCCACTTTTGGAGGGACATCTGGGGGCACCTGGCAAATTGTACTTATGTTGAAATTAAGAAATATATATATTACAATACTATTTTTGCATTCTATGTGTTCTATGAAACTTTTTGTTTCTCCATATAGACCAAATTTTTAATCAAGAACCTTTCCGGTCAATGGTGTCCTGCTTTACCAATGTTGAAATCTGGTCACCTTACCATATTTTCTGAACTAATTTCCAGTTACTTTAAATATAACTTTAATTCCTCTGATTAGCTTGTAGTGTTAAAAAAACTTACAGGAACCAGGATGAATGTGTTGAACTTGGCTGTGTAAGTTCTCTTTGTTTTACCAGAGGTTAGTAGCTTTTGTTGTATTATGGTGACAGATGTGCCACAGACACTGGTACCCAAGTTGCAGCTATGTGCACAGAACATATGACCAGTGCTGTCTGTTCTGACAATCGGTCACTTTTCATGGGGCAGAAAGAAGTATTTGGACTGAGTAGGAAGTGCTGCAAATTGAGCAGGAGTACTTGTATATCTCAGCCTGTATCCTACCAGTCTGTATAGCAACGTTTGAAATCTTCTATCCTAAGTATCCTAGTTGTTCTTCTACCAGAGGAGCTTCTTCTACCCGCTGGAGAAAGTCTCCTTAGGCTGAAGGAGCGTTTTGAGCTTTGCAGAGTTGTGATAAATTACAGGCTCTCTTGATTAGATTGATGTAGATTGACAGGGCCTGCACACAGGCCATAATTTTCACAAGCACCATCCCTCAGTAGAAGTTGCAGGGAAGCTCAAAGGGAGCCAACTGGAAAATATTACCATTCACCAAACTGGTGTATCTACATTTATGCTTTTGTTATTTTACTATGGTGATATTAGTGAATCTTATCTTTGTCTGAAGTCCAGTGGACAAATAACTATTGTAGGTAATGCCACATTTTCTGTATTTCTTGTGGTCTAAAGAAACTTCACACCTTGCAGTAAATTCTTTCTTTTAAAACAACTGCCAACAATGTGCTATTTTGAGATGTTGAGCCATGCATTGTATTGGTACTTCATAATGAGATCTAAAAGAAAAGAATAAATGGGTGTATTTTGTCATTACTATTCATCCTTGTCTTCCAAATAGATGATGTGATACTTTCATTACAGTTGAACAGTAATGTTAGACTAATTTTTAGTGGTAAGTTTATTATTTTATTATTATTATTATTATAGTCTATTTATTTCCCGCCACTTCCGATACTGGCTCGTGGTGGGTTACAAAGTCCAATAAAAACCCATTAAAACCCCCATTAAAAGACTTAAAAATCACAAACCACCACCCATCTCTACTACTTGAGGGGTAGGGAAGAAGGTCCAAAAGTTAATCTACTGTTCACACCCAGGGAGGGGGGGGGTCATCAATCCTCCTTGCTAACCCCAGCCTCAACCATAGACCTGGCGGAAGAGCTCCATTTTGCAGGCTCTGCGGAATTCCGGAAGCTCTTGCAGGGCCCGCAGCTAATCCAGGAGCTCATTCCACTAGGTTGGAGCCAAGTATCCAAACAGGCCTTCTAGAGCTTGTCCATCATCTCAGAAACATCTGAGAAAAGTCACCATTCTTGGTGCCTTTCTTGTCTATCACTACCTGACACTATCAAAGACCTTTTGAAGAACTAAGCACAACAGGGACATGTCAAGAAATTGACTTAGCCATCAAAACAAACAACAACAGAAAAAAGCAGCAAGCAGCACCAGCTCTATGCAACATGTCCAGGGCTTGACAAGGCACAAACAGTGGCTGCGCGTCTCTAGTAGGAGAAAAGCAGTGAGAGATTATGAGTGATGATGAATGTAGACATAAACAAGAGAGTTGGAAGGTACCCTCAGCTGGACAGAGACATGCATGGCTGAAGATACAGGATGGGAATTATCCCTTATGGGGCTGTCCTGGACAATTTGCAGTCCCTTAAAATTAGTAGGCACTAAGCTGTTATATGAGCTGCTGAAGCAAGGCTTCTACTGCATTTGCATTGTTTCCTGGCATGAACACATGTTCCCTCTAGTTAGTATCTAGAATATTTATGTCTAGTTCTCAGAGAAAGATTTTTAACATGGATGTGGTTTCCTTAGTTGTTTTTATGGGGGCAGTTCTTCATTCATCATCAGAAAAATCCATTTTCACCTTTGTTGAAAACAAAGAACGCTGCTAGCTCTAATCTAAAATATTCTACCCTCCCTTCCCCTGGCACTTTAAAATAAAAAGAACCACTTGGGAATAGACCTTGCATCAGGAGACGTGAGAAACAAAGCTATCACAGTCTGCTTGGCCAAAATAAAATCAATCTGAAAGCCTTGAGTGGTTTTATGCAAGATTCGGAACTGTGTATACGTTTTTAATTAACTTGTCATCCTAAAGTCCTAACAGACCAAATCAATTAGCATGTAAATTCCTCCTCATGGAAAGATGGGGGGGGGGGGGGCTTGAAAAAAAAATCCTTGTATTCTTATTCAGGGAGTATATACATGTTCACATAAATGTTTACTTCTAAGTGGCTAGGAGCTGGTAAACATTACCGGCATGACCCTAGGAAGAGTGATGGGTTATGCATTTTTAAAACTAGCAGTAGGATATAGCTTTTCTTAAGGGGAAAAGAAGTAAGAACATTTTCTTATTATATATTGTATGGCATTTGTAGTCTCTGGGGACAACCTTAGAAGAACAGCCTTGCCAATGGCATAGTCTCATGTTTAGAAGGTTTTCTCTTTTTTTCTGGCTGTGATAGAGATATCTTTCTAGCACTTCAAATGAGTAATGGACAGCTATGTTCAAAGAAGTACAAATAAGAATAAATAATCAAATTATAGCAATATGTATTTCTGCACAGCTGAAAATTGCAAGACTCTTCCTCTTGCTGTGCCCCACCCTTTTTTGCATTACAACCACCTCACTTGCTTGGATATAGTTAATGGGTCTGCCAGCGTTTCCATTATAAAGCCCTATTTATTATTCTGACAATAGCAATTTATATTATGAACAATAGTGTCATACTGAATAAAAACAGTAAGATTGGTGTGGAGTAGCCAGGCAACCCAAATGCATCATTGACATTTTTGTTTCTGTATTTCTTCTCCCCCTTATGCTTTTCAACCCCCAAGTGCAGGGAAAACAAAGGGTCCTTGGGATTCTTTGTGTGTGTGTGTGTGGGGGGGGGTTAATGCAAAATATCAGAAAAGAGCTGATGAAAATGTGATTCAAGGTGGTTCTGTTCAAGCCGTTTGTATTCATGTAGATGCAATGACTTCAATAGAATTACTCAAGGGTGGCTTCAGAGATAAGGATCATTTATGAAAATATAGCTGGGACTCAGTCTTGCACCAAAAATCTAGTCCTGATACCATTTTCCCCGTCTGACTAGGATATCACATTCACCATTGACCACCCTTCAAAAATATGCTATTACAATTGTCATGCAACTCAATCCTACAAAGAGTTGAGTAGTCCTAAGATTATTGAAGATAAGTAGACTTAGACATACCTAACTATAGGAGGAATCTGTTAATCATATAGTTAGTAGAAAAATTAAAAAGGCAGTGGTAATTATATTATACAGAATAGGACTGTTCAGTTTAAACTACAAACAAATGACAGAAGACAACCCCCTCCCCCAACATACATATAAAATCAATGTGCTAAGGTTTTAGAATTACATATTAAGAATTAGGTTCCATAGAAAGCGTTACAATTGATATGATGCAGTGGATCGTATGCTGATTTTCGATGTCAAAGTGTCAGGCCTAAAAATCTCTTCTTGATCATGAATCATGTGGAATTTGTCTTAGGCAAGTCACCGTCTTCCCTCACAAGATGACAGTAAAGTTAGAACTGTAAACCACTATAATGAGAATAGCTACAGACCTGGGCAGAGTCTGCACTTACTTTCTTTATTCCATTGTCAATCCTGTTGAATTCAGATCGCTTTGAACTCGGGTCTTCCCCCCCCCCGCATTGAAACAGGAAAGTCTTCTGCACGTGGTTAGGGAGGCTCAGAAGGGGGGGGGGAGCCAAGCCTCTTTCTTTCTTTTCTTGAAGGGGGGGGAGAGGAACCAGGCAGGGAGCCTCTTTTCTTGGAGGGGAGGGGGAAAAGATTGAAAAAGGCAGAGGAGGGAAGAACAATCCAGGACCGACAGAAATTGAGAGAAATTAGGGGCTTCTCCTTTAAGGCAAGCATGTCACATGACCAGGTGTAGCCTATCAGAGGTTCTCTACCACGGAGCTTTCTTTCCCAATGGATATTCAGGCTTAAAAGCAGTCTGAGATATCGCACAATAAAGGTAGGGTCACTCCGGATCAATCCTTCTTGCTGCAGAAGGAAAATTAAAATCGGCCAAAATCCAAACGGAAATCACATTCTGTGTAGAGGGCAGGGACTTAATCGATGTGGGGTTGGAATAAAAGCTCCGTGCAGTTTACACCCTGATTGTCTCGTCTCAGTCTAGTTGGACGTGCTTTGGAACAAGCCCCATTGGAATGGTTGGGAGCAGAACCCCCAGAAGAGCTTTACTCTCTGCCACCCCCAACTGCGGATCCCTGGCCCTAAAGAGGCACGTCAGTCCTCAACAAGGGCCAGGGCCTTTTCAGTCCTGGCCCCCACCTGATGGAATGAGCTCCCTGAAGAGATCAGGGCCCTGCCTGAACTTCGACAATTCCGCAGGGCCTGCAAAAGAGAGCTCTTCCCCCAGGCATTTGCTTGAGGCTGACTGACTCAAAACATCTACAGATCCCCCCACCCACCCGATTAAGAGGTCGAACCTACCAAGGGCTTGTCAAAGTTGCTTGTTGAAATGTTGTTTTGGCTGATATGTTATCATAGAATAGAATCATAGAATCATAGTGTTGGAAGGGGCCATACAGGCCATCTAGTCCAACCCCCTGCTCAACGCAGGATCAGCCCTAAGCATCCTAAAGCATCCAAGAAAAGTGTGTATCCAACCTTTGCTTGAAGACTGCCAGTGAGGGGGAGCTCACCACCTCCTTAGGCAGCCTATTCCACTGCTGAACTACTCTGATTGTGAAAAATTTTTCCTGATATCTAGCCTATATCGTTGTACTTGTAGTTTAAAACCATTACTGCGTGTCCTCTCCTCTGCAGCCAATGGAAACAGCATCCTGCCCTCCCCAAGTGACAACCTTTCAAATACTTAAAGAGGGCTATCATGTCCCCTCTCAATCTCCTTTTCTCCAGGCTGAACATTCCCAAGCCCCTCAACCTATCTTCATAGGGTTTGGTCCCTTGTTATTGTTATTTGTTATATTGATATTTGTTATATTGATATCTGTTATATTGTTATTGTTATATGGATATTGTTCTCTGTAAATGTTCTATATGTTTTATGTAAACCGGCCAGAGCTGTAGGGAAGGGCGGTATAAAAATATAAACAAACAAACAAATAAATGAACAGTTTCCATCCAACTTCTGGAGAGATTGTGACCTAAATTTGCACAATTCCATATCAGATTATATTTTCAAAAATGTCAGAAGATGAAGACACTGGATGTGTGTGTCTGTATTATTTGGAATTTTGCATACATTTGGGCCATTTCTGAATCTGCAGCAGGTGCTTTCATGGTTACTCCCATGAGGTGCAACAGTGACGAATGGGCATTTTATGAATTAGACAGATGTGGGCCTTTGTGATTGCCTTTCCTTAATCAAGGTTTATTCACTGATGATGACCCTATGTTGGTCCATATTTTTCATTATTGACCTTGTTAAACCAAGTTATACCACCATCTCCCTTCTCAAAGCTTACATAGAACATACAAATCTGAGAGTTCCTAAGTTTCCCTCCTCACCCTTTACCTTGCTACCCATACAAATTAGAAAATTGGTTCTGGCAGACTTATGTGCAAACTATGAACATAAAATCTACGATAGTCTTCAGCACTAGTATTGTGTTTACTTGATATTTCACCAAATGAAAATAGAATATTAAGATTTGTTCTGCTTCTTATAAAATTATCACCAGCACCTAGTCACTATTTAACTGTGTGTTTGATGCTTGTTTAATAAAGAAACAACCTTCACCAGGTCTTCTTCGAAACCTAGACAACTGCACTTTGAGTGTACCAGTGAGCTGTGTGGATATATGTTGCACCAGTGTCAACTCAAGCCCCTGAACACAGACTGTGAGGATCAGATGCTCTGCAAATGTACATCTCATCTCCAAAATAATAACTGTGTATATTTATTAATCATACTTCTATACCGCCCTCCCCGGAGGCTCAATATGGTCCTTTAGGAAGAGCATGCGTACCTGTAAATTTCCTAAAGATAATGAATTTCCTAAGGATAATAAGAAAAGCAAGTCTGCCTTATAGTCTTCATGAACAAGTTATCTCTCCAGCTCATCCTCTGAAGTTCATCAGTGAAAGGACTCAACTAGATGATTCAAGTGACATGTAACTTCATGTTCCCAAGCATGGACAGCAAGGCAAACAGCCCCATCCAACCACTGTTTCAGCTTGGGAAAAGGGGATGGGGTGTGTAAGGGCTGGGTGGGATGCTGAAGCCCTCTTCCCCTCACGCCGCACTCACAAACTGAATCCAGCCCACCATAGTGTGGAACATTTAGTTTCTCGTGTCACATGTATCATTTATCTGGGCTGTAAGATGCTTGATGAGCTTAGGCTGGACAATGATTCAATTTTCAATATCATGTTCTCTGCAGAATTACTGCAGTATGGGAGTAGGTGTGGTTGTCTGTTCCTTCTTTCCCAGTTTGAACTAGTTGGATATTTCCCTGTGGGAGTAGGCTATATTTGCTAAAATAAAGTCAACATTGGCTACATTAGCAGAACCAGCTATGATAACATTCAAATGTTCAAAAGGGGTGCAGAGATTAGTGTCAAAGACACATTTGTCTAAGGAAAGAGCAGATAAAAGAGGTGTGAGCTGCTGAAACTAGGGTGTTGTTCAGTGACAAAGAATACTATTGAGTTTTGTACACTGCACAAAACAGCCAGTAACAGTTGGGGACTACGAAACAATTCCTACCTGAGATGCTGAACCCTCTCCAAATACTTTTTGTCTTTTCAAAGGGAAACTGTTGCTTCTTGTAGTACCTGAAAAATTAACAGATTTCTTATAGTGGGAAGTTTAATGAGATAAAGCTCCCCAATTAGATGCATGGAGTTATATAGTCCATTAGAACTTATGCTACAATATGACCTAGTGCTTCTTTTTTGATTTTGCTACAACCGTCTAACATGCCTACCCCTTTTGGAATGAAAACACGAAGCTGCCTTATATAAAGGCAGCCATTGGTCTATTGAGATCTTTAATGTGTAAGGTGACTCTGTAGCTTCTGTTCTGTAGAATTATGTCTATTACCATGGGGTTAGTTCATCAGATATGGGTGGTGACCCCATAACAAGCAACTGACATGAGCCCTGTCCACAAGTTACAGTGAATACACATACAGCTTTTGTACAGTGTGCCCAATGTTTATGCATTGAGTCCGACTCATGTTACAGATGAAAGGATGATATAAATCTCACATTTACCAAGGTATTGGTCCTCCATCCCATTCATAAAGTGAATATGTATTGGCTCTTTATTACACGCAGAAGGACACAGAGGGACATGCATTCCTGTAACATGTGAACCATGCTAGAGGCTATCCAGGTAGCCTAGAAGAGTTTTTATATGAAGTTCCAAAATGAGATGGAGTTCCTGGTATTCTTCCTATAGTGAAGTGTGCTTTTTTTTAACCTTGTAAAAGCCATTTTACCATCTCATAAGTTAGGAGAGATTTACAGATCAGCAGGAGACGTTTTAATTTAGGACCAGGAACACTCTCCTGTTTGTTTACCTCCACTACCTGCACTCCTAATAAAATTGACAGTAAGAGGAGGATAGCTCTGCATATTCCTGCTCTTGTGCCTTTGAGATTAATCAATACCTTCTGCAGTGATGACTTTACCATGAAATGACCTGTAGATTTTAGGTGGAATAATGAATGTATTGGTGCATGGCACACAGTAGAATATGGGACATGACTCCTGTGAGGAAAGGGTCCAACTTCCACTATATCACCATCAGTATCAATAAAAAAAAAATCTTGTTGTACCTGAAAAATTAACAGATTTCTTATAGTGGGAAGTTTAATGAGATAAAGCCCCCCAATTAGATGCATGAAGTGAGTTATATAGTCCATTAGAATTTATGCTACAATATGACCTAGTGCTTCTTTTTGTTTTTGCTACAACCGTCTAACATGCCTACCCCTTTTGGAATGAACACACGAAGCTGCCTTATATAAAGGCAGCCATTGGTCTATTGAGATCTTTAATGTGTAAGGTGACTGGAAGCAGCCCTCCAGGGCCTCAGGTGGAAATTTTTCACATCACTTATTATTGGGTTCTTTTAACAGGAGATGCTGGAGATTGAACTTTGCATATAAAACAAAAGCCATGGTGTTCCCTATGATCTGATTAAAATGGCCAGATTCTGCATCAGATTTTCTTAATTTACACTGTCCTTGGTGACAGAGAGGTTCAGTCCATTTTCTACCTTACCAGGAGGGCTTATCCTACCAGTCTGATAAGCTTTAGCATCTTTCTTCTGAGTTGATCCACTCAACTTCTCTTTCCTGTGAAGCAATGTCAGTGATGCTTTAGGCTGATTTTGTATTGAGCAGGGAGTCAGACAAGATGGCCCCGTCCAACTCTATGATTCTGTGATAAGGATAGCTATATTGCCATGCTGCCATAAGTATTTGTACAGTGGACCAAAGTGCTAGAATAATCCCTCACAAGGAGTGGTGGTGCATTGCTCTTTCTTTTCAGATCAGCATCCAGTCTCTTCATTGTCGTGCATGACTGGGATGCCCTCCCCACCCACACAGTTATTAGACATCCCATTCATGCAGTGGCCTATGAATAATAAGCTCCCTGTAAAACTGTAACTCCTCAGTCCTAATGAGAGCTTCCATTTAGCTTCACGAGGAGGATACAATATTGATTGTGTCTGCTGCAAATAAAGATATCATGATTGGATAAAAGCTAAATTTGTTTCTAGGTCAGAGTTGAAGAAAATCTGTTGGAGCTGTGTGTTAGATTGGAATTGATGAGGCTGGAGTCCAGAAGGTTCCTGTAACTCACTGCTGTGCATCTGGCAGAGGAGTCTGGCAAATTTATATTGCTACCGAGAGCTATTCCCCATAGTGGAGAAACAGGATTAATTTCTTAATTTGCACAGGCCGTCTGCCTTTCTCAACCGCCACAATAAAATGACAGTTCTCCCTTCACATGGTGTTTGGAGATTTCTAACCGAAGTCAGTGGGTGTAACATAACAGGCCTGATTAGGGCTGTGGTTCCATGAGCATGGTTACTTGGGAAATAACGGAGATGAAGACATGGATGGGTGACTTGTTAGTGTCAGTCGCTCTCCCATTTGAACCAATGACTAATCAAAATATTCCTACAATTGTTACACCAGAATGATTTCTCAGACAGCATAAAGTGGTTGCAGCCACCCATGTTGTGTATTCATAGGTTCCTCTCCCTCAAGCCTAGTCCAGGATATTTTGTTATCCCAAGAAGCTAAATATCTGAATCCCCGTGATGGCTCCAAGGATCTTCTGCAGTGCTGCAAGGATTTCATGTTACCTCTCCAGTCCTTCAAAAAATATTGCTCTTCAAAGTGAACATTAAGGGCGTTTATGAACAGAAGCCTCAGGCATGACTGCAGAAAGTTTCGTTCAAGCTGGGGAACAGAAGCAAAAAGTGCTTTGACTTAAATGCATTGGATAATGGCTCCCCAGCTGAGGAACCAGCAGCATCAGCTCAGCTCTTTGCTCTATTGAGGACAAGCCATACAGAAAGGACTCCTATGCCCTTTTTTAAAAATAAAAAAGCAGACTTCCTGAACTTAAAGGGGTTGTACAGTGCTAGAGGTAAGGTAAAGGTTTGACTTTTGTTCTAGACACATACCTAGAAAACAGTTACTCACTATTGACTTCACTGAATGACTCATGGTTTCACACACTGAATCACAGATCTGTAGATTATCACAATGTCTACCCCACATCCATATTAACTTTGGTCCATAATGCCAGGGGAAATTGTGTGTGTTAAGTGCCATCAAGCCACTTCCAACTTATGGAAACCCCATGAATTAATGACCTCCAAAATGTCCTGTTGTCAACAGCCTTTCACAGAAGAGATTGCCACTGGGCCGGACCATCACCATTGGTGGACTGCTGGCATGTGTAGTTACCCTGTGGGGCACCAAGAGGCAGCCTGTTGCTGCTGTGGGGGTAGGAGGATAGGTTTTTGCCATCAGGGTACATAATTTTAATGGGGATATTATAGCTGTGTTTTGTGGGGTTTTAATTGTGTAACCCGCCATAAGACAGCTTGCCAAGAGTGGTGGGAAATACTACTACTACTACTACTACTACTAAATACTGAGGTTCTGTTGCTTTCTTTATCAAGTCAACCCATCTCATCTTGAGGTTTCATCTTTTTCTGATGCCTTTAACTTCTTAGCAAAATTATGATTATGATTCATTATGGTATCCATCTTTTCTCTACAGACTCAGGTGGTTGCATGATTGTCTTTTCCAGTGACTCTTGTTTTCTCATACTGTAACGAATGTACAATAGCCTCAGTTTAGGCATTTTAGCAGCTTTGGACAGTTCAGGCTTGATTTACTCTACAGTACCTTTGTACTGCCAGAAACAGAGCAGAGAATCCAGCCCTAAATCTCTGTCTTGTAATGATGGTTCGGGTCTCTTTGCCTTTGCAATTGGTAATGTAGGTACACCGAATATATTTTCAATATGTGGATGAATTTATTAAGAAATTATAATACGGATAGTACAACATGGGTTGTTCAGAGAAGGTTACTCTCTATTTGACCAATGATGCCTATTATATCCTGAGAGATCAAGGGCTTCTAAGGAGACTTGCCCAGTCCCCAGACCCACCAACCCCAAAGCATACAACATTAGCCAACAGGAGTGAAACTGAACTATCTTACAAAAACACAGTGAGCAAATAAAGTCTATTAAAGGAAACCATCTGATAAGGGTTGCTACGGTCTGCTGGGACAGGGAAAGGGACTTCAGTGTTCCCTTATGCTTAGCTAGTAGTAAGCTCCTGGCTGCACGGGAAATACCATGTCCACGACCATTTGCCAAGTGATGGGATTTTTTGTGTCAGCCCTGGGTTTAGCGGGCTGCATTGTTGCCACGGGGATGGACATGTGGAGTACCCAGGACTTATATGACAACCCGGTGACAGCTGTGTTCCAGTATCAGGGGCTCTGGAGGAGCTGTGTCAGTCAAAGTTCGGGGCTTACCGAGTGTCGGCCTTATTTCACTATTCTTGGGCTACCAGGTAGGGATATGGGCTGGTCAAAGTTACCTTAACAATGTAACGAATAAAGAGTTTGCACAGACCAGCAATAAGCAATGTATTAATATAAATGGAAGACCAGACATTTACTTCTGCAGCTGTTGCCATATTTCTTGTAGCAAATTCATGAGACCTACAGATTTCATGTTTGGAAAAATCTGTATTTAAAATTAAATTACCTTTCTAATTTTTGCGATTATATTTTTTATTTAACAGTGCAATCCTAAGCAGAGTTGAAGCCTTAGAAAAGTATAACTCTGTTTAGGATTGCCTTGTAAGAGTCTAGGAGGATACTATTTTATATTCTTTTGTGAATATCTCTCCCCCCCGCCCCCTGATGGGCTGTATTTGATTAATCTTTAACGGTTCTTATATGCTTCAAGACACTGAGTTTAGGAAGGTTCCACATCTATATGTATAATTACATGTAGGCTACAATTCTTTATTATAATTAACTTGAATGTTACTGACAGACGTTTACTGAAAGAGGATGTATCAGATCTCAGTAAGGTAACTGCTTGTAGATGTCTTTTTATGTTATTCAACATAATTTGAGTAGCCTGATGCTCATGATTCTGTATTTAACAGAAAGAGAGGTTGTGTTAATACTGAAAGAGTAATTTATGTATTTCCATTGAAGTTATTACAAATATTCAAAATGATTTTTATCCATCCTCAAAAAAGATATGCCATAAAACAAATGAAGAAAAAATATATTTTTTGTATTTTAAAAACAAACATTAGAATACTATCTAGATTTTATAAACACATTACTCTTTTTTCACGAAAACATTCCTGTTAATTTTTGTCAGTTCCTTTCTCTGGTAATTGTCTTAATATCATTATGTGTACAGTATTCTAAAATTTAGGAATCCTGTTTGTTTTCAGCTTACAGTAATATTCACATCTTTTTTAGAATTTTAGAATTTAAATATCCTAATAATAAGCACTGATAGTTCAAAAAGTTATGCATAAACATGTGTGAATTATTATTACATTTCCAGCTTATATCTCAGATACGATAAGTATCTTTTCTAGAATCTTTGGTACTCTGTGCCAGCCTTTTAGAAAAACAGGTTGCTTATTTTAGTATAATCCACTAGATTTTTGAAATATTCATGACTCCTAGACACCAGTTCATGAATTGTGGCTTATCACTTTACTGTTAACAATAACAATGTTGTTTAATATATTATACCGGAATAAGTATATAAAGACTACTTGTATATTTTTCAGTCTTTGGTAAACCATTAAAAAACAATAACAAAATATTGTACTTTGGGGGGGAAAAGGTTTTGCCAGCTCTCCTATTCTTCTTGTTTATATTTCTCTAAATGTAAAAATGGACAATTCCCCCCAGAATTTTCAGGGTTTCTTAATTAAATTATAAATAAATGTATGGCCTTTCCCCATAAGGGCACAGCATCAGTGAATGGATGGAGGGATCCTGACAGGATCAACTGAGTCCTTTTCTCCACTCCTGCTGTGTACAGTCTAGCGAAAGAAGCATAGTTGCATTCTAGTGATTAATTCTAGTGCTTAATTTGACTGAGTATAACTTGATTATAACTTGAGTAGTTCAGCAGTGGAATAGGCTGCCTAAGGAGGTGGTGAGCTACCCCTCACTGGCAGTCTTCAAGCAAAGGTTGGATACACACTTTTCTTGGATGCTTTAGGATGCTTAGGGCTGATCCTGCATTGAGCAGGGGGTTGGACTAGATGGCTTGTATGGCCCCTTCCAACTCTATGATTCTATGATTCCTATGAATACTTTGACACCTCTAAACAAGAGGTACAAAAGATTTAAAATGAACAATCAAAACATTGCTTTGACCAGCCTTTCTCAACTTTTTTACCATTCAGAAACACCTTCTCAAAACTTCTTCAAGTTTTGAGAAATCCCTGAAGTGGTGTAATCATGCAGAACATGGTTGGGAAGCATAGCTGTGTACATGCTTACCCAGAGCTTCCCCCCTTCCCACATAATCTGGGACCATAATTGGCCATTTTGGGAGAGTAGGCGGGTCAACAAGATCATAGGGTTTTGCGCGGTGGTGTCCGAATCGGCCGTTCCAGAGAGTTACGCATTGGTGCCTGTGCCTCCCCTCCCCCCCTCACCATGGTGCTGTCTGCGTGGGCCTGGTACGTCTGATTTGGATGCCGCCATGCATAACCTTAATATATATTGATGTCATCTGATAAATGCTTCACAAATTTAAAACAGATATATATAAAATTAATGAACTCCCATCCATTTGGGAAACTGGCACTGGACAGGTGCACATATTTCCAGCCATAACCTTAAAATCATAGTGGAATATTTCCATCTTATACATATACATAAGATTACAGTTTATTTTTATACCTAAATATGTTTCACGTTTCCTGTGTCTTGGGATGCTGTTCTATTTCTTGATATCTGACCTAAACTTCAGTATTAAACAGTTAGCATTTTCGATTCCTTTAATTGACTTTAAAACAATGTACAAATAGGTTTGCAGACTCATCTTGCAGGTCTGTACTACCTCATAATGATGTGGAGCATCACATATTGGAATGTGCTTTCATGATAAAATCTCCCTACATATGGAAAGCTAACCAGTCATGCAAAAGGCTATCTTAGTAGTCCTTTGAAGTGCTAGATTTCTACACAGAGACAACTACTGTTATCCTGCTAAAAGTCTAGTTCATGTCAATATGACTGAAAGGGTAGTTCATTAATGCGCAGGCACGGAGCTGCCGCACCTGTGCATTTGCGCCCATGCCTCCCCCCCATGGCGCGGGCCGTGCCCTGGCGGGGAGGGAGGCATGCCCACTGGCGTACCAGCACTGACACCTCCCTCCCCCCTACCATGGCCTTATACTGAGGGCCTCGTGGCCTGGTACCGGGCTGCAGCCCGGGGGTTGGGGAACACAGAATACAGATAAGATACATTTATTTGTATATAGCCATAGGCCTTTACAAAATATAAAATACAAATTTACTAACAGTAAAATAGAATAAAAGGAACTGTATAAAAATATAAAATTTAAGACCAAAAAACTGAAACAGCATACAAAGTGCAAGAGTGTTAAGAGGCTGCCTTAGTGGTTGTAACATTGGCCCTTATTTTCCTTGCAGCCAAGGCAAATAGGGCGGTTTTATATGTTACATCATCAACCTGGTCAGATAAAAGATAGATTATCTTTTCAGCAACGGAGTGAAGGTTAGAACCCCGTAAGGTCTCATTGAGGAATTTGGCTCTGGGTTGGGCATAAAGTAAGCAGTCAAAGATGTAGTGGGGTAAATCCACACCCTCCAAAGCAGCCTTTTCTCCAGCCATTTTCTCTCTTTAGTCGGGAGATGAGGTTCCCCAGGTCACACATGGGGACTGGAATCCCTTAGTTTAGGGACCATTTTCAAAACTGACTTTCTTTTAGAAATAGGACAATGACTGCACATACATGAAATAAATTCATGATGAGTAGGGGCACTAGGTAATGTTACCAAACTTGTTCTTTTTTTGACTTAACTATCTAATCTCTGCTCCTATGGACTGGAGAAAATGACTGCTTTGGAGATTGGCTTTTGGCACTATGCTCCCTGAGGCCCTTCTCCTCCTTAACCCCTACATACCCCAGATTCTTCCTACAAACTTCCAGGAATTTCCCAACCTGGATCTGGCAACCCAATTTCTTATTAAACATTCCATTTTTTAAATTTTAGCATATTGAATGCCATTTGGGTCTCTAAGTGCATGCAATATCTCCACAGTTGCATTCCATATCATGGATAACAGTTGTGCTGGCATGAAAATAAAGCACAAATTTGGACCAACACGCTGGGTAAAAGGCTTTTAAACAACAGGATAATTGCTGGAGTGGTAACATTTAAATTAGCACTTAGTGAACAAGTACATGTGCTGGTGTGTTAACTTTAGCTCTGTATCAGGAAGAAACCTATATGTGCTTATTTACAGCATTTTGGGATATCCCAGCATTTATTGTACTGGTCTAAATGACTTCAAATAAAATGTTCTTGTTGTACAGCATTCTCAGTGACAATTGCACACCTGTCTATGTGTTTACAAAACTGCAGCTTTGCTGTATGTATTGTATTAAGAAAACATAATTGGCAGTGAGTTTCAACACATATGTGGGAGAAAATGGACCCAGGCATAACAATTGTAGATGGATTTACATGGCTTTTTTGTGCATAAGTTTACTTGCATGCTTTCAAATGATTTTATTTTATTTTAAGAGGGATTAGATAGACTTGTGGAGACTATCAGTGTCTATTAGCCATGGTGACTAAAGGAAACATTCATATTCAGAGCAATTGCACTTCTGAATCCCAGTGCCAGAAGTGGACAATGGAGAAGGTATCAGTCTTTGTGTCCCATTGTTGGGCCTCCAGAGTAGGCTGTTGACTACTGGGTGATGTTGAACTAGATGGAACACTGGACTTACCTGGCAAGGCTCTTCTTATGTTTATAATGTCTTATGTGGAGTTCAGTGGTTCTGTAAGTCTTTATTTAACTAAACTGTACTAAGTGGTTTTTTTTTTTGGGGGGGGGAATAAAACAGGCAGGTAAATATATAAAGGTGCTATGAGGAGAAGGGCATCATTTACATTATCTGAGAATGTGTAATTGGATATGCCACATTTTTTTTGTAGCACACTTTAGATTTTAATGTGGAATATCCATTTCTTCTAATGACTATTGCAAATTACTTTGTGGTAGACCAGACCATCCTTGTAATTTTGACCTTGATGAAACAGAAACCACTAAGATGAATCCTGGGCAACTGAAAATGGTACACAATACCTTTCTGTTTGCTTTCTCCTGTTCTGTACACAATGTACAGCGACCAATCTTTGGTGCTGATAGCATGGCTTCATTAACTCTCTTGTTTCCTCATGCATCATAGTGAACTCACACCTCCATTAATGAATGAGCACCGGAAACGAAGGGAATAGTTAATGTCAGTTCTCTTGCACTGACTGATAAGGCCATACCTTGTGATTAGAATGACTCACAACCAAGGTCCAACTGTTAAAAGTATTCTCAAAACTCCTAGACCATTATGGCAGTTGGCCCACAGCTGTTCTCAGGGTGATTTTTATATGTGAATGGCAACATGTGTGACTTTGTGATGCTGCGAGACAGTCACATTTTTCTTCCTTTGATTCCCTTTTAAGGGCAGAAATGTGAGATATAATTGTGTAAATAAATATAATGAATAAATTTGATTGGTTGCTAGACTATATGACATCAGCATACTACCTGTGTGATTCCTCATTGGCTGGTTTTAGCTCATGAAAAAGTTCCAGCTTAAAAATGGGGAGGGAGGGGTGAAGTTGTAAAAAGAAGAAAGAAACAGATACAAGCAAGCAGTGAACAGCATGCAAAATTAACGCCCGTGGGACCTTCTGCTGAATGCCTCTTTGTTCTGAAAAATATTTGTGGTAAATAATTTGAAATAATGCCCTTACATGAGGAAAAGAAAACATTGTACAAGGTGGACCTGTGGATCTTTTTGCTGTTAAAAACTCCTTTTAGAATTAGCAACCCTTCCATTTTTATTATTATTTTTTTATTATTTAATTTTTAGACCGCCCTTCTCCAAATAGGTCTCAGGGCAGTTTACAACATAAATAGTTAAAACACAATAAAATCCCCATAAAAACCCCAATTAACATCAACAGAAGTTACATATAACATATATTTTGTTGTATTAAGAGATCTGAGCAACAGCTTCTGGTTTATGTACTTCAAATTACATACATTTTCCTATGTATTTTGCAGCAATGTTCCAGGCTGTGAGGGCTCTGATGATCGTGGGCATTGTGCTAGGAGCTTTTGGTATTCTGGTGGCTGTTTTTGCCCTGAAGTGTTTGCGGATTGGTAACATGGAAGACTCAGCAAAAGCAAACATGACATTAACTGCTGGAATCATGTTTATTGTGGCTGGTGAGTTTGGGGTTGTATGGTGACGGAAAAATGAAATTAATAGGCCGGAAGTATGAAACACACAGCAAAAGAAGTTAGATAAGCAGGTATTTTCCTTATTCTCTATGACTAATTTTCCATAAAGATTCCCAAATGATAAGAAAAATCTACACCTCTTAAGAAGGATGATGCCATTAAATCAGTTAGAAATCCAAGGATGAGCCATACTCCTGTATTGGCTTCCACTGAAGAGTTGCAACATTATTGTGACAGCTTCATTGTGTAATAACATTATTTTAGAGTACAACTCAGCAGAGTTTATCCTTCTGTGACATAGTGCTGGATTTTCCTGAGCAACAAACTGGGTGCTTTGGTGAAAACTCATGCCTTAAGCCATTTCATTGTGCAAAGGATCTTGGATTGAATTATTTTTGCCTTCCAGAGAATACAATAAGGTATTAGGGCCTTCTAAAGCCACTTCCTGCCCACAGCAATAAATAATACCCCAATACAACCAATTAGCTACAGCCTGTAGCTAATTGGCTACAACTGAAGGTCTCCAGATATCCCATCCTTGAAGTGAGTAATGCTCTTTTCTCTGTTTCAGGTCTGTGTGCCATCTGTGGTGTGTCTGTTTTTGCCAACATGCTTGTCACAAACTTCTGGATGTCAACAGCTGGCATGTATCAAACAGGAATGATGCAGACTCTTCAGACAAGGTAATTCCAGCTCTTCAAGGCAAAACTATGAGTTTTAACCTTTGTCAACCTCTTGAAAAACTTAGGGCATATCAACACCATAGACATGATTGGTATAGCAGGCCCTTTTCTTGGGGGAAGCCAGGAACTTCATCCCCCTGAGGACGGGTTTTGCCATCTTCTTCCCACAATCCCAAAGACCAGTCAACACACCAGAAATGTATAGGTTGCCCTTTAATTGCTCAACTCTTTTATATTGCCAGACCAAGAGTTTAGCTACAACCTTGTAGCCTGGCCAGTTTACTTCTTCACACTCCCCCTCCCCCAAGGGTTGGGCCACATTCCCAGTCTCAATCCTTCTTCTAGCTCCTTGAACTCCTGTCTTAGCTGCTGCACCCTTTCTGCAAGAGCTGAGAAGGGTGAGGCCAATATGCATGAGTCACGTACAAACATTCTTTCTAGCTTCCTTCTTGGACAGAAATGGTACCATTTGAGTTTCCTATAAAGGTTCCAAGTCTTCCACAATTTCTTCCAACTAGCAGCCAATTATTTTGCTTATCTCCTTCAGCTGGGCCCTTTTAGCCCTCCTCCCTGGCCACTCCTAGTTCCTGCTTCCTTCTTCCTACTCACAAATAAATTAATCTCAAGGAGCCATTTATCCCAGAGAAGACCTTTGCTTTATATGGAGCTACTTTTGGTTGGCTTTCTTTCTGGCTGCTCGTCCTTGCTGTTGCTATCCCAGCTTGTTGCTGGTGCCTTCCTCATGGTTATTCCCTTTCCACCTACATGCAGCTACAAAGAGAGGCAAATTACTTTCCCCAGGATTCTTCAAAAATACCTCTCCCCACAGCAGCTGTATGATTGTGAGGACAAAGAGTTAGGTCTGGGGAAGCAACTGGTCAAAAACGTAATGTGTAGTATGGCTTTTACTGTGATGTAGAATGTAAGGTTAGAATAAGTAGACTCACAATGATTTAAATTACTGAATTAACATTTAAAGTGATGTAGATTCTCCGACATTATTAAGGGTGGAAATCTACTAAGCAGTAGTGATGGGCTTATAAGGCAGCTATACATTAAAGACTCTTATGCAGAAGGAGGAATTTAACATAGAGGGTGACATTTAAGCTTTGCAATACTACTCTTTATTTTGTAGGTATACCTTTGGCTCTGCCCTCTTTGTAGGATGGGTTGCTGGGGGCTTGGCCTTCGTTGGAGGCATCATGATGTGCATTGCCTGCAGAGGACTGGTACCAGAAAAGACCCAGTGAGTGATTATATTTTCTTGTGAAGCTGTTATCGTGATGGGTAGACTGGGTGCTTTATTTCAGAAGCCAATAAATTATGTCACTTCTATTATGAGCTCCCCAACTTGGGAGCAAATTAGACATGAGAATCACAGCCACTTACAAAGAAATCATAGAATCATAGAGTTGGAAGGGGCCACACAGGCCATCTAGTCCAACCCCCTGCTCAATGCAGGATCAGCCCTAAGCATCCTAAATCAGGGACATGAGACTGAATAAACTCGCATTCAGAGATACATGCAGGAAATGAAACATGCAGGTGAGGAACTCTGTTCTCACCTTGCTGCATTATGTTGCCTGATTTAACTTCCTTACATTTGGATCCCTTCCAGGGCAGGCTGGGAGAAAAATGGAGAAGAGGGGTCATGGTTAGCTTGATGTTTTCATGTGAATGGGCAGACTTCAGATACAGTGACACTTTACCAGTATATGTTTACTAACAGGTAGCTCTGTTTTTGAGGGATCAGTTGCTTATAATACCAATATCTGCAGTTTTTGGCATGTACATCACTGCATATTTTGCTAGTCTACTACTTGCTAGTTATACATCACTGAAAATCAGCTTTGGGATGATTATAAGTTTTAGATACAATCCTATCAATCCTTATCCAGGAATGTCTTACTGAATTTAGTGGGACATATTTCTAAGTAAAAACACACCGGCTTGGGTTGTTACTGTCAGACCAATAATAAGTAGTTCAGAAAATTATGGCAGGAGCACCACTAGGCATATATTAAAAAAAACCTTTTTATTTTTATCTCTGTGGAATCTGCTCTAAATGATACTATAGCAAGAGAACACAATGGATATGTATGGAGTTTAGCCAGTTGCCTTATATCTACTGTCAGGAAATAATGTTGCTAATTATGATTATTCCAGTCAGTTCCACTGACTGATACCCCTTTTTATTTCTGTTTCAGTTATAAAGCTGTATCCTATAATGCCTCAGGAAAAAATATCTCCTACAGGGCTGGAACTGGGTATGAAAGCAAGAAGACTACAGCACATGATATTGTCAAAAGCGAGGATGGGAGGCGCTCCTATCCTTCAAAATACGACTATGTATAGAAAGAAGGGTGTAGTCCTGCCTTCAGCTTCCTAAGCCTATAGTCTTAAAGGTCTTTTAAAAGTCTAATCTGTCCTTGTTTGGTCTCAGGACATCTTGCCTGGATGTTTATTAATATGCTCTATAAGACTTTGAATAGATACTGTTGTCATAATGAACACTGCTGAACAATTCTGATTTTCCTTTTGCACTTATAAGGTGGACTGCCTTTTAAAATAAGGAGGATCAAAGGCAGATGAAGCACTAGTTGACCCCTTTGCTATCTCTGGATGCCAGTAGATATTTAAGACCACAACATCACTGCAGTGTGCAGTGATTATTTCCTATGAGGTTCATGCTCCTATGATGAGGTGCAGAGCAGTCATGTTTAGCTGTCCTTGACAAAGAAAAACATGAACCTAAAACTGTTGCTGGGGTGCCTAACCCATGTTAAACAACAACAACAAAAAAGAAATACTTTCCATTTCACATATGAGGCTGATCAAAGGTAGTTTTTCCTCCAAACAAATCTATCTTCATAACTGAATCGCTGATAATTTCAGAGGAAATAAAGTTGCAATTTGCTTTCTTCTCATTGCATTATATCCAAACAAAAACAAATACAAACTCCTAAGGGGGGGGGGAACTGTAATGAATATATGCCAGAAGTTCATAAACTCTCCTTCACTTTGGAATTCTGTTTTTGTCATAGGATATTAATAGCAGTCATTTGACTGTTGAGAAACATTAAGTGCCATAAGTGCCATTCTCACATCCGAGACCTGAACAGTTGCTCTGAGATGTTCATTTTTTAAAACAAATGTCATTTGCATTTCCTTAAAGCCCACTGGAGACAAACATTCCCCCAATTAGATATTAACAATGCCTTGATGCTTATTATTACCTTACCTTGCAATCTGATATTGAATCATGGTGACACTTAATATGAAGGACTGGCACCCCAGTTCTGAGGCATGGATACAGTTCCTCAGAGAGTATCAGAATGAACTTTAGAATGAGCATGCTAAGGTTCATACAGCCTTTAGGCATCTGATGTGTGCCAATGCTATCGAACTGATCTTATTTTCTTCAGAACTCAGTGGGGAACGGGTCTAAAACCATTCTTATACTTCCAATGCATATCTGAGAGTTAGAGCAGAAAGGCTTTGCACAGATGTCATCATTATTGAGATCCCAGGAAATGCAAATTAATAATTGGAACTATATTTTGAGCAAGGATTTAATGAGATGAGGTGCAAAGCAGTCTTTATTGACAGAGGAGCAGCCTCGAGGTAATTCCTTCCAACCCTTACAGATATAAACATTAAACCCTTTTAGTGAAATGGACAGCATTTCAATAATAACCTTTTTAAAGTTTAAAAGATGTAGTTGACAAATCTCCTGCCCTGGTGCCATCAAGTCCTAGCACAACTGCCATCTCTTGATCTCTCTATTGCATTCTCTCTCCTTGTATGAGTTGGTGTCCTAGTGAGGCATAAACTTAGGAACACTCAGAGCTCAGGCTGTAACCCACAAAAACAATAGTGGTGAAAAATGCTATCAAGCCACAGCTGACTTATGGTGACCTTATAGGGTTTTCAAGGCAAGAGACATTCAGAAGCGGTTTCCTGTTGCCTGTCTTGTGCAAATGGTAGTGAGAACCACCCCAGCTTAGCTTCTGAGATCAGGCTAGCCTGGGTGACAATTGCCATCTTTCCATGGACTGTGGAGAATCTTTACTTGTTTGGAGTTTCTGCTGGCCACATTTTGAAAGAATTTGTTTCACGGAAGAGTCAGTCTATTAACCCTCACTAATGGAGTTATAGAGAATAGAAAATGTAACTAGTATGCTTTCAGTTTTGTATTTTACATTAAAATAAATACACATTTTAAAAAAAACTTTCAATTTTTGTTGTTTCTGAGGAAGCTATTAAACTCAAGCTACAGGATTCACTAAGAGAGTGACGTCTTAGGGATCTCCTTATAGAAGGGACATTTATAGTGCAATCCTGAGCAATGTTATACCCTTCTTCATTTAGGCTTGTGCTCCTAGTAACCTTGTGAGATTATACTATCATCACTGTAGCAGCCAGGGATCTGGTAATTCGGTGGGGATCAGAGAAGACAGTGTGGGTCCCTTCTGGCCTTATGCAGCTACTGACATTGATCTGGCTAGTTACTGAATCAGTGATCTGCACAGACTGATCAACTCATACATTGCTTAAAGTTCACTGAGTCATTGGTAGGGATGAACAGAAACAGAAACATGAAGCAAAATTCATCACAAATTTTGCCCTGTTCATGGGCATAAACAGGCGTTTATGATGGATTTATCATCACTAACTTCCACAGGCTGTTAAAGACGTTCATGGTGGTTCATGGATAGAGCAGGTTTAAAGAGATCCTGAGTCCCTTTAAGTCCCTGCTTCTTGCCCCTCATGAAAGCCACAAAAATAGTCAAGCTGAGGGGAGCAGCATGCTTCCCACTGCTCAGTTGATTCATGCTGTCTTATGCAGTCCCTTTAAAGTTAAAAGAGACTGCACAAGACTGCCCAAAATAGCTGAGTGACTGCTCTGTTGTTTTTCAGGCTTGCACTGTAGTCTACAGCACTGTAGTCTCCTTCAATGGGTATGCAGGGCCACAAATCCATTTCGTTTGTGAATGGACCTCCTGGTTTGGTTCACCCACAAACCAACATGGTTTTTTTCCCCTTTTGTGCACATCCTTAGCCCCTGGCTTGCCTACTAGTATGCTGCCAGTCCCATCATATGCAAAATAATACTTTCACTGGCCCCCAACTGAAGCTTTCCATGGAAAATTGCTGACTGTACTTAATGAAAATGAAGTAAAGATATTAAGAACAATAGAGAACAATTCATTGAAAAGCAGCCTTGAAAGTCTAAGAAGAAAAAAACAATGCAAGATCCTATGGCCTAAAGTAATACATTCCATTTCTGGAGCACTGACCTCTGCTTGTTTAACTGCAGCAAAGGTACTTCTTACAATTATGTTTAAGAAAGCACAGCATGGCAAATAGTATGGCCTGTAACAGAACTTTGTACCAGTCATTTATACAGGGATGCAGGATCCCCATGTATTCATACAGGATGGAGTGTGATAGTCTGGTTCTGACTTTGATCAAGGGAAGCAAAGAACTCCTTCTGGAGCTACAAATTGGACTGTGAGATAAGAGCTCTCCAGTAATCTATATGCAATTAAAAGCCCTATTTCCCTTTCTGTAGCGACAAGGTTATTCCTCTTCTGTAGCTGAGTGGAGATAAATGACGCTCTGGATGAAATAACTCCAAGATTTATGACATGGTTCTGGCCCAAATATTAAGGGAGCTGAGCTCTCCTGGTGAGATAGTTCAGCTGAAGGAATTTGATATCATTTCCCCATTTCCTTTATTTTTCAGGGTCTGTGTTATTTTGGCTAGTTTTGTTCCATTTCCAAAGGTAGATGCTGGTGCCATTTGATTATTTCTTAATTGCCACCGTCATTTATATTCTCCATAAAGGCTTCATTGGTAGAAGCAGCCTTACATTTAAAGAGAAAGAAATGTCAATTGGGAAAACAAAATGCGGTCAAAAAACAGCCAGTCGGATTCGGACTGACTGCAAATCAGTGTGGTGTTAATTGATTTTGAATATGAACCTCTGCCAAAGTATACCAAGAGAAGACTGCCTCATCATGTTCTGAAATGGTCTGCCTAAAGATGTAGCAGCTACTTCAGCCACTCTTCTTAACAACTTCATACGATTCCCAGAATTGGGAATTAGCCAGCCTTGGCTTCCAGACACCAGGTCAATTTACCTGGGGCACATTCTGGTTGGCCTTCCATAAGGAGACAGAGATGAGTGTCATCAGTGTACTGGTGACAACCCAGCCCAAAACAATGAACCAGCTGTGCAAAGGTACATATAAAGATGCTATGGGACATGAGGGCGAGGAGCTCAAATTTCATCAAAGCACATACCATGGATTAGTGGTGAGGATCAAACCAAGAAACAAAGTGCACTGCTTTCCCATTCTGTGGAACTAGGGTTGCCAACATTTGGGTGGCTCCTGGAGATTTCTTGGAATTACAACTGCTCTCCAGACTACATAAATCAATTCCCTGGGATAAAATGATTGCTTTTGAGGGTTGACTGTACAGCATTATACCATAGGGCAGGGGCAGTCAACCTGTGGTCCTCCAGATGTCCATGGACTACAATTCCAATGAGCCCCTGCCAGCATTCGCTGGCAGGGTCTCATGGGAACTGTAGTCCATGGACATCTGGAGGACCACAGGTTGACTACCCCTGCCCTAGGGAGTTCCCTGCCCTCCCCTCCCCTCCCCAGGTTCTACCTTCAAATCTCTAGGAATTTCCCAACCAAGAATTGGCAGCTCTACATGTAACACACTTGTCCACACACACAATGAGAAGAGAGGAGGAGGATTCCATGGAGCCTAAAGGTGAGTCCTCCAGGCATTCATGTTCCATTTGTGGTGAAAAGGAATATGTTTCAACACACACATTCAATGGCTTACTTTACATGTAACTCAAAGCATGGAGCAGAACTGTGTGCACAAGCACTGAAGGACCCTAGACGTTTTTCATGCCCTTTCAAATGCCACAACCCAATTTGTTGTTTCTGGCTTTGTGACAAACCATAGCTTGCTGTTGCCTGGGAACCAGCAAACTACATTTTGTACTTGATCTTCAGATCCAGGAAAGTATAGGGATGTCTGGCATTGTAGTTCTTATATCAGAATCAAGAGATTGATACTGAATTGCTGCTATATTGGTGTGTGTGTGGTATTTAAAATCCTTTGTGAACTTTGTAGGGAATATGAACCTGGCAGAGAATGGCCAGGAAAAAAAAAACATTTCCATGTACATAAGCAGCTGAACTGAAGTAGGGACACGACCTTCTACAGGCAAATAATTGCTTGTGGTTGGTGAAATAAAAGCCTAGTTAAGTGCTATGCCACTGGGTCTTGCATGTCCTGAGTCTGGGGGCTGAAACTTAAACAATCAGCCTTATCAGTCCATCAGCATTTCAAGGAGGTCTGGGTAGCAGAGCTTTGAAATGTAGCAGGGCAGGAAGATTGTTTTAGAGACGCCTTTGTCACTCCCTAATAGCCAGTTAGGGATGGAGGCAAAAAGTGGTGAAGCTAGCAGAACCAGCAACAGCAGTTTTCTCACCTGAAGGGCACATCTTCAGCCAAAGACTGAGAATGACTTATTTTTCAGCCTGAATGTCCCTGCTGTCTCCCTCCTCTTCTATCCATCCATTTGTCATTGCTAATACATATCTAGGACTGAGCTGAAATCCCATGCACTTCCTTGGGAATTGTTCAGCTCTGTCCAAAAATACCCATTCTTTCAATGATTTATCAGCAATGCCCATAGAAATGTTTGCCTATTAATTTACATTTGCCCTCTCTTGCTCCTTGTCTGAGCCGGCTCCGTTTGCCCTAAATAAAGTCATCCCATAGCCAAATATGATTTGCTGGCTACGTCATATGCTGTTGCCATTCCATTCACTGCAAGATCATCGTATGACTGATATCACTCACTAGACTAGACTAATCCAAGGCACATTCCCTTCCACTCTCAATTTATTTTATTTGCTAGTAGGAGTGATACCATCACTTGGAATGTTGTTTCATTCATTATATGACACCTAATTGGCTGGGATTGCTCATGTGACTTCTCTCCTGGAAGATTTAAGAAATATATATATACAGAATGTGGTTGGGGAAATGGAATAAAATTATCAACTGCATCCTCAAATCAGCAATTTTTTGTTTATACCATGTATAAACCATGGTTGATCTTCTGCCACAGTACTGTTGCAGGGAATTCCATTTTCGAATTGGAAGTGCTTCAGCCCTTTGAGTTGTCCATCTATCCACTTCTTTCATCCTCCTTTTCTTCTGTCTTCTGGTCCGGATGAGATCCAATTTGGCCTTTTCTTTCATCATTCATATACAGTGGGAGTGCTGCCAGTTTACATCAGTGGAGGATCAGACCCACAAAGGTTTCAGCTTTCTGCATTCTGTTTTTTGATGTGTCATTGAGTGGAGAATAAGCTACAAGTCACACCACACATTAGCATCTTCAATTTGCATGAAATGCGTTTGCACATTGAGCGCTGGCCTACCCCAATCCCAGTGGCATGTGCTGGTAATAGGATTTCATTGTCTTGTGGTTGTTTTAGAATCTCATCTTTGCAGAAAGAAGGAAATTCATTTTGGATTAAGCTTTTGTTCCTTTCTATTTCTCTTGTGGGGAAGCTAAATTTGTTTTCTAATGCCATTACAAACAAATCTTTGTGTAAAGGAATTATCAGGGCACCTGTTTCTCCATTTAAACTCGATTAAAAGTAAGTTCCCACCCTTCAATGCCTACTTTTTTTGACATTGTCTCCTATGGATTTTCACATTTATAATTCTTTCCTGTTATTCTCTTGAATTCTGTAATCCCTTTGCTTCCCTTTGATTTTCTCTGACATGTTATCAATGCAGAGTACACCAAGAACATGGAATAATTGTAATGTGCAAGGTGTCAGCTTTAAACTGAGCACTATTGAATTTGGAATCTTTGAACCCACCAATTTTAAAGATTCTAACCTAGTAACAAGGAAACTCAAATTATGCAGAAGCCCAGATACTGACAGCAGGAGGTCTCCATTGCCAGGGACAATAGATTGGAACAGTTTTGGAGGACCAGGGCATTTCAGTTTCCTAATGGACATGACGTGGCTACAGCTTATTTGGCTCATTGTTTTGTCCTTTGCCCTCAGGGGTGGCCAACTTGGGGCTCTCTAGATGTCTGTGGACTACAATGGTAGTCCATGGGCATCTGGAGAGCCCTAGGTGGGCCACCCCTGCCTAGATGAACCTTATCCTAGGTAAGAGAGGAAATAAATGATGGGGAGGGAACTGATTTGGGAATGGATGACTGACTTGTTTTCCATTCCACTGGGGAATTCAAAGCTACAGCATGGATATCCAGGTTGTAATTTGACAGCTCTGTGGCTACTCTGTTGTGTTGTACAAAGGGAAGGGATAGCCTTGCTTAAGGAAAAATGATGGCAAGGTAATAATGTCTATAATGAAAGCCATCCTTTTCTGCCAGTGTTAGGGTTGCCAGGTCCGTACGGCAACTGGCTGGGGATGGAGGGGGAGGGGCTTACATGGATAAACCTAATTGGAGGTCTCATGACTGGTGTTGCACAGGAAGTGACACAAGCAATATCCAGGTGATGTTCTGGTATTTGGTTAACACGTCACCTGGACATCACTGATGTGATTATGTCACTTCCTCTGAAATGTTTGCAATGAGGCATGGAACTTTCTGTTTCTCCAGGTGAGTCCCCTACTGGCCAGCTGATTGGTGGCTGGTGAGCAGGGCCTGGTGGTGGGAAGACTCACCTCCACTGGGGCTGTGTGTCTGGCAACCCTCTCCAATTGTGCCCAAAATTCCATGTTCAGTTTTGGATTGGAACCCAAAATAAAACTAAAAATCTTAGACAACCAGAAATATCCACATGCAATGTTCATGGAAATGTGGAGCATGAAACAGTGCATGACTGTCTAAAGGAGAGCTGAGTTGACCACCTCTTTGTAAAGGAACACATGGTGCAAATATTCCAAATGGCTCGACCAGCCCTTTGTGCTTTTCAGTATATGATGAAATCTCTGCGTTCATCACAGCTCTGTAAATGTCAGCCCTCTGTATGAATCTTTGTAGACCTTCTCTATGACAGAGAATAAGTTTTAAAATATAGGAATGGAGCCTGCTACCCATATTACATATCGGCAGCAGGTGAATCTGCAGTCTAGTCCAGGGCAACTGATTTAACTGCTTCACCATCCTCTCATTCATTTAACTATATTATAGTCATAGCTGATGGAGACTGGAAGTACCAGGATGGTCTTTGGTGTGTAGAGACAAAGTATGCAGGAAACACAGTCACTAATACTTTCATGTTCCCATCAATTTATTATTTATTTTAAAGATTTATATCTTGCTTTATAATCAAATGATCCTCCAGGAAGTTTAAATACAATACTTTTTTTAAAAAGCCATACACGTTATATCAACCTCCAGTTGATAGCAGAAGCTCTTACATCTTCAGCCAATGTGCATGTTAGATCCATGTGTCCGGAGGAAGCCACAACAACTGGGCATATTAGCAGCTCTTTTTATTATGATCTCAGCATGGTACAAGTTACTAGTAATTCCAACAATACTGACCCCCCCCAAAAGAAAACCCAAACATTTTTACACAAATCAGACAATGGATCTTCCTGACAGTGTGTGCGATTGATTAGTTCAAGATTTAAATCAATAGGATCCAGTAGATGGGATCTAGCAGTGCTTTGGTCATTTCATGTCTGTTTGGATCCTTTTCGGACCTCAAGCTCAGTCCTCTGCAGATCCACAAACATAACAGTGCAACTGGTATTTGAAGACAGTGGTCTTCCTTGCAGGGAGGAGAGGAGCAAGTTTCCAGAGACTGCTCCTTCTTTTGGTGATGATCTTTCCCTGGAGATCAGGTTCTTCTGGGAAGGTGCAACCCCCCAGTGGCCCTTATACATTTAGATGTCCAAACCCACAGATGTTGGACTAGATGGGTCATTGGTCAGATCCAACATGGCTTCTCTTATGTTCTTAGATGAAGATGGAGGCCAGAATGTCCTTCTTTTCATATTTTTAGAATCATGAAATAATAGAGTTGGAAGGGACCTCATGGGTCATCTAGTCCAACCCCCTGCACTATGCAGGACACTCACATCCCAATCGCTTATCTACTGTAACCTGCCACTCCCTTGAACCTTCACCTTCATTGCCTCAGGCAATGGTGCTACCCTTATTGAAGCCTGCGGTAGTTGGCTGGGGATAATAATCCTCACAGGAGGGCCACACATGATTACCAGAGGGCCCACACAGGCCCATGACCATCAGTTGTCATTCAGCAGGTTATGAGGAAGACCAAGCAATGTTGGAGCTTAAATGGACAAAGCTGTGCAGGGAACAACAAAAACTGAGAGAATTATTCAAATAATTCTTGTCTGATTTTACATAGCAGCAAATATATGACTTTAGTTTGCATTCATTCCTGTATTGTGGCTGATACCCAGAAAGATTGACACTTACCGAGTTGTATTCTAAGTCAAAGCATATCTTGTTCATCAACAAGCAGCAGAGATAGCCAGTGATAATAATATCTGCCATTTTGCTCTAATCAACCATAGTGTAGCACAATCTCTTTAACATCTGTTATGTATTGTTTCCTGTCTTAGAAATTAGTGTTCAGAGGTGTCACGCTTATTTGTTTTGATCTGGAGGGATGGATCTTGCAACCCTTAGTGATGCTTAATTAATACAATACCACATTCCATGGGAAATCTATACACAAAAGAGTGGTTCGTGGATGTGAAGGCAGAAGCACCAAGAGTTGGGAGACTTATGTTATTTCTGTAATATTCTGGCATTCATTTTGATGCGTAGAAAATGGACCCATTATACTCTGTATTGGTAAAATCAATGCCACATTTGGGAGATCTTGTATAATATTTGCTCTAACTGTAGAAAGATCAGTAAGCAAATACCAAGCATATAGATTTTCAGAAGAAAACACAGCAAAACAAGAAACACAAAGTAAAAACTTGCTGTAGTTTCTGAACTCTGGGTTGGATCCCACTAGCTTTTCTGAAGGTGAAAAAGGGAAGAGGCAGTCCCTTTCGAGCACTTAAAAAGCTATGTTAGGGATGGGGACGGGGAGTGGCTTACATGAAGAAACCTCATTGGAGGTCTCATTGCTGGTGTTGCTCAGGGATTGATATCATCACACAAGCAATATCCAGGTAATGCTCTGGCTATTGTGGAACGTGCTCTGGCCACACAAAGATTAGACTACTGCAAGAGTTTCACATCAGGCTGCCCTTGAAGACTGTGCAGGAGCTACAGTTGGTACAGAATACTGCAGCCACAGCATTGACTAAGGTGGGTCATAGCAACCATCACTTCAATCTTGTTCCACCTTTACTGGCTTCCAATTTGTTTTCTTGCTTAAGGTGCAGGTATTGAGTTCTAAAGCTCTGTACAGCTTGGGGACAACATACCTTAAGGACTGCTTTCCTCTATGTGAATCTACGACTCATTTTGATTATCCTTGGAAACTCTCTGTCTAGCCATCTGAGGCTAGATGGGTGACAATCTGAGAACTGGCCTTCTCCACCACCAAACCTTTTGGAGGTGAAGACTTTATCTGGCATATCCCCAAATAAAAGTTTCTGGCATGCCTTCTAGTGTTGTTTATATTTGTAATTGAATTTTAAATGTTTTAATGTTTTAAAGGTTGCTGCCTTGTAGACCCTGATTGGGTGGAAAGGTGGCATAAAATGTTTTAAATAAATATATATAAATGCTACTTAATCAGAATATTGACCCCTCAAGGTCAGTATTGTCTGCTTAGACTGGCAGAGAATCTTCAAGGTCTTAGGTAGGGAACTTTTATGCCACCTATTGTGTGTGTAAAATGCCATCAAGTTACAGCCAACACATGCAACTCCAGCAAGAAGCTTTCAAGCAACTCCAACTGAGAAGCAGAGGTCGTTTGCCATAGCCTTCCTCTACAAATATTCTTTGGTTGTTTCACTTTAAAGTACCAAACATGCTTAGCTTCCAAGAACTGAAACTGGGCTATTGCAATGATAATTTCCTTCCCACATCACCTATTACTTGATCCTTCCCACCTTAATGGATATGCCAGGAATTGAATCTGTGACCCTCTGCAGGCCAAGAAGATGTCAGTTTTACCACTAAGCCACAGCTCCTCCCAATTTATTTTATTTTATTAGTTCTATTCTTAGCTGCCACAGCCGGGCATGGCAGCTTACAACAATGGTTAAAACAATAGAATTTCAGTAAAAATTGAAATGATCTCTCTGACTGCCGCCTTAACTACTGAGATGTTGGGGAATGTTCCAACTAGACAAAAGTCTTAAGTGGCAATGCACAATGTCTAGGAGAGAAGACATATGAAATTACAGTCAACAGACAGCATGTGGTTTTGTGTGAGACTGGCATGTGAACTAAATGTCCATGTAGTATACCACTGGGCATAGGGCATATAAGTCCTGAATTGGGAAGTATGTGAAAGTGAAGACTGAATGGATATAGAAAAGCTTATTATTTGTACATGCACATATCTTTGTATGGATTTCCAATTATTACACAGAGGTAGGCAACGGCAAACCACCTTTGAACATCTTTTGAGTCGAGAACCTTATGGACTTGCTATAATTTGGCTGTGACCTGATGGCAAAAGTTTCTCCTCAAAATCCACTGTGATGCTGGTACAATATAGAAAATATATCAGCATTTAAAGGCTTAGCATTGTGAACACAAGAACACTATAGCAATTATAAATGGAGCAACATAAAACCATTAATTTAACTGTGGATATAACTTTGATTAATGGATGGCCGGTCAGGAGTCGCCCTGTGCTGTATCTGATTGGGTACAAGTGGTGGTGGTGGCGGGGGGGGGGGGGGTTCTGAGGGCCCTAGTTGGTCTTGTTGCTTCATTTTCCCAACCAAAGCCTTGGTGGAGGAGCTCCATTTTGCTGGCCCTGTGGAACTGCTTAACCAGGGAGTCCTAAAACCCTTTTGTTTCTTGACAGCCCTGAAAAGGGTTCTCGAATAGGAGGGAGTGAATAAATTTTAATATATATTTTAAATTTGTTAATCATGTGATATGACCCTGTATGGTCATGTCAACCCACTAATTCTTCCCCAAATGGCCGATGGAGTGGGTAGGAAGGGATGGGGCCCCAGGTGGGTGTGTACACAGCTCTGCTTCCCAACCATATTCTGCATGATTGCCACTTTTGGGGTTTCTTGAAGACTGAAGAATGTTTCAGGAGTTTCTCAATGGTAAAAAAGTTGAGAAAGGCTACTCTATTGCAATTTCAAGAGCACATCAAAGTAATGAAAATAGCACCACCGTGTGGTTAATTCAAAACATTGCTTTTTAAAAATTCTTATAGTCTATGATGGTGTCATAAGACATTCTTGGGAAATTTATACTACAATACAGCAAGTCCAGCAGAACTGGTACAACCCTTTAACTGCTTTTATACTTTTAACTGTCTTTATATACTTATAGCTTGCTGTTTTAGAAATGTATAGACATCCGACAGATAATAATTTTAGTACTTTGAATATTCCTGTAATGTTTACATGATTAGTTATTTAAGGTTATAACATGTGTGATTATAGTTCCTTTTAATGCATCTGGAGAACATAGTCTGAACACTGACTTTGTGAAGAGAACGATCAACACAGTGCTTTTTTGTTAAAAGGAGACGGTACTCATGTATAAGGTTGTACTTCCACCAATTCCCCCTTCTTCTGCAAATACCCATTAGTCTGTCCCTGAGGGTTTACTCTTTCTTTCTCTGGCTGTGTGGGGCAGGTTGGCAGACACCTTTTAGGACTTGTGAGAGCACTGAACAACAGTGCGGATTTTATGAACATAGGCAGATTGTGAGTGGGTGAGCAGGAAGGGATGAGTCAGTGTTTGTCTCTTGTGGCCCTTCCTTGCATACCCAGGGAATTGCTGATTGCCACTGTGGGATGGTGGGTGAATTTCCTCCAGGCCAGAATGGATTCTGGAGATTTTTGTTGGGGGGGGGGAATAACTTGGGCATGAAGTTGGGGTCACTGTGGGTAGGCAGGTAGTTGTGAGTTCCTACATTGTGCAGGGGGTTGGACTAGATGACCCTGGAGATCTCTTCTTGGTTTCAGTGGGCATCGCCACAGAAAAGCCCTCTTTAAAAACAAATACTTCTAAACAAGCAGTTTCTGTATATTGCTTGAGCTGTTTTCAACATCTTATTTTCAAGGTGATTTACTGGGGATATGCATTATACAGGTTAAACAGTGTAGTTTGTAGAACAATGTTCCAATCTTTTCATATACTTGTTGGTCTGTTCTATTAATGACATTTGAAACAGTGTAACTTTATGCAGATAAAAGCTAGTCTTGAAACTGAATGGTGCCACTGAGATTATGTAGAGCTGGTCAAAATGTTACTTGTTAAGTGAGTCTTCTTGCTGCAGTCCTCAACTACTGGTATGATTAGAGAAACTCACTGAGTGATGGCTTTGATTGACATGGAGAGTTCACCTTTGCAGCTATGATATAGGAAATCCACCACAAAAATATCACTGTACGTTTGCATTTAGTTAGACTGAGATCAGGTGGCAGGAGAATCTGAGGCAAACAACAAGACTGAGATCATTGTTACTTTACCATTCTCTGACACATTTTATTTACAGTCTGACAGATATCAGGATTGATAAACAGATTATATAAACACAGTCTCTATTAAATCATTTAAATATAACGCTCTGCAGCTGTACATGTAACACTTCTATATAACACAGTACAAAATGTATGCACAAACAGAACAGCCCTTCCCACAATTTTCACTGTCAACACTGACAAAACTGATAGTTTTTAAAATTTGGTTTCCTTGTGATTTTTTCCCACCTTCCATTAAAACAGATTTTAAAATCAAGTATTATACACCTATTTGGTTAGACTAATTTTGCATATGTTATCTCCCCCCCCCATTTTGCAGTACATAGATGAACTTTTTCAGAGATTGTTGAAACTCAGTCACAGAAATGTGCACTTAAGCTTTTAAGAATCCCCCCTCCGTAATATTTCCAGTTTGCATGGACAATAGGATAAATGGGGACAAAATTATTCTCTAGGAACTGGAGCCATTTGAAGCAGAAATATTATCTGTTGTTTCTTAAGATTTGCTGCCCTCAAGTGGCCAGTTCTGGTCACCAAGTTTTAAGTGTTCTAAATTATTTAAAATACATGATGTCAATGTTATTTTGAAAGGAAGCCTACATGGCATTGGTGGTCTGTGATATATATTCTGAGGTGACTCTTGAAACAACCAAAATGAGAGTGCAAACTGATGGAATGGCAAATGGTGTGTGTGTGTGTGTGTGTGTGTATGTCAGGTGCTGGCGAGCGGATTCCAATTTATGGCCACCCATAAAATATCCTATTATTGACAGACTTGCACAGGTGTTGGAAGCTGAAGGTCATGGCTTCCTTTATTGAATCAACTCACCTCATCTTGCATCTTCCTCTTTTCTTATTCCCTTCAGCTTTTAGAATCATAGAATAATAGAGTTGGAAGGGATCTCCTGGGTCATCTAGTCCAGCCCCCTGCACTATGCAGGACACTCACATCCCTATCGCTCATCCACTGTAACCTGCCACCCCCTTGAGCCTTCACAGAATCAGCCTCTCTCTTTTAATTGCCTTACTGTCTTTTCCAGTGAATACAACACTGCTGTACAAAACACAATAGATGAAAAAAAAAGAATTGCTCAGCCCTGGGAAGATGCAGTAGGCTGAACTGGCCCTGAATCACGTAGACCTCGTTCTTCTCGCTATTGTTGTAAAGCAATACCCACTTCAGCATGCACATAGGGCTCATATAACTGACTGCTTCAGAAAGTAGATATCAAAGAAAGGAATCCTAGCCTGGCAATTCTCTTCTAGTGCCGTCCCAAACAGAGTTGGCTTCAATGGCATTAGAACGATTGTTGAGGACCGGTGTGCCAATCATGTATGTATTTCCATTGGCAGGGCAACGTGCAGTTCCACCTCAAATGGCTTCTGTTTTCTGACACAGCTCAACTACAGGGCAAGAATCACCAGGCACCTGTCCTTGTGCTGCTGGAACCCCATACACTGGTGGTCTGAGATCCAGTTGAATCTCCGCTACCTCTCACAGCTTGCTGCTTCTTTTGTAGGCTGTTGGTGTCAAGATGCTGGGTGATTTCCTCAAAAGAAGAAATATCCACGTCACTGTCCTCTTCAACAAACTAGAGCAGGAGAACAGACAGAAGATAATTCAAACACTATGAAAGCAGAGAGAGAGAATATGTTAACACAGCAGTGGGCGAATGGCCTTTCCATCCTCTGAGAACCTTTCTAATTGGCATGTGCACATTTGGCTGAATCCAAAGTGGTTCAAAATCCCTTCCCACCCCCTGCATCAGTCTCTCTCCTCCCACCTTCCCAGGCAGCAAAGAGCATCAGCTCAAGAAGTTCCTGATAGTTAGAGCAGTTCCTCAGTGGAACAGGCTTCCTCAGGAGGTGGTGGGTTCTTCTTCTTGGGAAGTTTTTAAGCAGAGGCCAGGCTGGATTCTGGAGATTTTTGGTGGGGGGATCACTTGGGCATGAAATTGAGGTCACTGTGGGTGGGCAGGTAGTTGCGAGTACCTGCACTGTTCGGGTGGTTGGACTAGATGACCCTGTAGGTTCCTTCCAGGTCTATGATTCTATGAAATCTTGTTACTCTTTTAAGGAGCTTCTGTACTTCTGTTTCATTCCTGGGAAAGACATCCATGGATGGCCCTCATTGCTAGGTAACAGGGTACTGTAACATCCTATATGTAGTCCCCAGCACCACTTCAGGAGGTATAGATCTGCTGTTTCCATTTCATGAAATGGAGTTTGGGGCTTTACTGAAAGCTCAAAACAGGGCAGCCAAGTCCTGTCATAAGCACATCTGGACCTATCCATAGCAGCCCTCATGGAGAGCTGTACAGTGGAGATTCCTATTGACTATCATCACCCACTATAAAACTGATGATTAGGAGTCTGTCCCCTTTTTTCGTTTCACTAAAGTGAGTTTTCAAGAGCACAAGCACAGGTATCATTGGGAAAATGAGTGACAGCTGAGGGAGAACATTTCTATGGGAACTTCCAGGTAAGTTGTACACTATGAGTGCACTGCCATTTGCATTTCCTGGCTTTACGTAAATATATGGTTCTACTCTTTTTCTAAGTACTTCATAAATAATTATGGAATCGTAGAGTTGGAAGGGACATCCATGATCGTCTAGTCCAACCCCCTGCAGAATGCAGGAAATCCTACAGGAGGTTAAATGGTTCCAGTGGACTTAGCCCTACAGTCTTCTTTTAAGGAGTCCCTAATTATCTCTTGCCTATTCTTGCTTTTGAAATAATGATTGCACTGATGCTGTTCCCATCACCAAAACATCTCTTAGTATATAATACATGAACAGAGGCTACATCTATGTACTACTACAGAGAACAAGAATACAATCTGACTCTTCAAACTAACAAGTAGTATTGGTAGTACCTGAAGTTTTTTAATGGAGTGACTGGGTTTATGATCTTCTTTCGCCTGGATGGAAAAGAGTTTCACTCCACCAACGGGTTTTCTTCCTGGCACAGTGAGAGTCCTCTCTAGATTTTTAGCCATTGATTGTACCAATGTCTCTGCATGAAGCACAAAATCATTCAGAATCAAAATCTAGACCTGATCATTATAACAGGTGGCTTCTATAAAGGTCATATCTATCAAAAAAAGCTGTATGGTGACAGTAAAAACTCCCAGAAGGACAGAACTAAGAAACAGATTCCTTGTGTTTGACCCAAGAGAAGTTTCAGTGGAGTCCGTGGCCAACTTCCTATGACAGACCCTTCCTGCTTTTCATATCAGTGGGCAAGATTTAAATATGCTGAATCCATATATGTGTAATTTTAGCACACTGGTGATACACTCTCTTGTGCCACAGGCTTTTGGTGTTCAAGCACTACATCTCATTGCTTCTGAATACCTGATAAGCATCTTTTAAATGGGATGGAGGCCATGGGTGATGTCTTCTTAAGTAAGTCCTATCCATGTCAACTTGTCACATCAGCTTAGCCTACATAGCTGACAGCTGCAGGCAGATGAATAACTAACAGCTGCATCAAGTGAGAGTAGCTATATTGGAAGCAGTTTCAGAAGGGTAGCTGAGGCTATGTCACAATGTTCATTTCTTTACTCACATCCAGATTCCTCAATACAATATCCTCAGGGCAGCTTAAAATATCCATTGCAACAATATAAAATCATGCACAAATCTTTGTTGCTGAAAGAGCAGAATCAATTAAAAAGAGTTAACTGGTGAACAAAACTATACAGATCTAAAAACCTGAAGCCATAAACAAGCAGCACTTCCCTTAAACACTCACACAGGTAGGAACCAGAAGTAAAAACATTTCACAGCCAGGATGGGGAGCTTAGAAACTTCAACCTCTTGGGAGGGTAAAAAAGTTCTCCTGGTATCTGGTGAAGTTATGTGGGAGGTAATTTAATGGCACCACAACAGAAAAGTAGGTGATAATTTCTTGAGTATGCTTGTCTCAGATTGTATAAGACTTTAGAGGTGATAAACAGCAATTTGAATGGCCATTTTGAAGATAATAACTGGTGAGATGTGACCTCTGCATACAGTTTAGGACAGACACTGCCTAATGCTGGGAGAGCTATAAGCACACAGAAGGGACCCATCTCCTCTTCTCCTAGATCATAGGTTTGTTTGCACTGTAAGTTGTATTGCTCTAATGTCACTGAGCTTAGACACACTAGCATTAACTAAAAGTCATCCTTCACTGAGCACATTCTGCTCCTTGACTTTGGTGTAGTCGTTAGGAGTGTGGACTTCTAATCTGGCATGCCGGGTTCGATTCTGCGCTCCCCCACATGCAGCCAGCTGGGTGACCTTGAGCTCACCACAGCACTGATAAAGCTGTTCTGATTAAGCAGTGATATCAGGGCTCTCTCAGCCTCACCCACCCCACAGGGTGTCTGTTGTGGGGAGAGGAATGGGAAGGCGACTGTAAGCCGCTTTGAGCCTCCTTCGGGTAGAGAAAAGCGGCATATAAGAACCAACTCTTCTTCTTATTTAAGAACTGTGGGTTCCCAGACTACACCAGAGTTAATGAGAGAAAACCTCACAGTGGATATGATCAGAGACAGCCTATATCATATTTTCAGGCATGTTCTGTGGTGGTAATGGTACATATCAACATTGCAATTGTGCAAAACACAGCTGTACCCTGTGATGAGGGGGCTTCTGCAGAATGAATCCCAGGGTAAATTGTCTTTGACAGAAAGAGTTTCTGTTAGCAGCATGGAACTCCTTATCCCCACCCAAGCAACCACGGATAATCCATCAAATGGGATCCTCAGGGAGGCCAAGCAAAAAGCCAAAGATCTGCAGTGTAAGAAAACAGTTTGAGGAATGAGAAAACTTGCCTCACTCCTTCTGTTTGTAGAAATTAGATGATAATAACCTAGAAAATACAATGTTTTATTCTGCTTATTTGCAGATTAAACTGTTCATATCCACGACGTGTCAGTCTCAGAATTTCCTTGGGGCTTTACCTTATTATTGCTTAAATTCACACTCCAGGAAAAGCTCCTGGTGAGACATGGCAAGCAGAAGCATTCTCTACATTTCATACATGCTTTAGTCTTGATCTTGCAAGCATTTCAGCACAGTAATCACACAACTTCATACTATAACTGCATCTCATTTCTACTCTTTAGCCCAGAGAGCCTTGGTTCTACCAGACTACAATAAAGCATGACGAGACAACAACAGAACAAAAGAGCATTGCCTTAATTTTCTTGATTCACAGGACAGTATTATGATTCACCTGAAGGTGCAGCTGTACCAGAGAGTACCCTTCCTGTATTGCTTCTCCCCTGTGATGGCTCTATGTCAGATGAATCCCAGTCACTCTCTTCATTCTGGGTCACTTTGGGAGGATCTGGTTTGGTCTTGGCGGCTCTGAGCTTTGGAGAAGTGAAGCTTGATTCTTCCTCAGATTCTTCTTCTTCAGAGCTGAAAGGGGAAGTACTGGAAAAAGAAATGTATCAGGTGAAAAGTTGAAGGAATTAATTTTTTCAACTGTACTGCTGTATGGGATTGAGGATGGTAGTTGTGGTTTTTCCCACCAAGAAACAATGGCGTCTTGAAGGATCCCAGAGGGCTTAAGCACTTTCCTAAGCTAAACCAACTAGTGAGGTGTCGTGGAAAGTCTCTTTTTAGGGCAGAGGGTAACACAGAACTCACCTAAGATGGTGGACGGCACTAGGCTGAGGGGAGAGGGGGTTATTCTTGGTTTGCTTTGGAGAAGATAACCTGTAAGCCCCCAGTGAACTAGTCATGGAGCTGACTCTGCTCCGAGGAGCTGGTTTAGGCGCTTCCATGCCATACGGCTGTAATTCGACTTGCAACTCTTTGGATTTAGATGTAACTTGAAGTGCAGAATGTGGACTCCTTTGGGCTTTGGCTGGAAGGAAAGAGCATATTAGAACCCTCAGTGAGAAGGGCTATTCGCTTTCGAGAAGTGATTTTTAAAACATTACATAGGAAAAAGGTGGACCATCAATGTTTGATATCCAGGTAAATATTTACATCCATTGATTTAACAGATCAATCTACCAATTTAAGCAATTTTATTCTTTAAATTTAAATATATTGTGAGCTGCTTTGAAACTGTAGAAGAGCAAAAATATGCAAAAAATAAACTGTTTGGAATCAGAGTATTAAGAAGAGTTGGTTCTTATATGCCGCTTTTCTCTACCAGGAGTCTCAAAGTGGCTTACAGTCACCTCCCCTTTCCTCTCCCCACAACAGAGACCCTGTGGGGTGGGTGAGGCTGAGAGAGCCCTGATATTACTGCTCGGTCAGAACAGCTTTATCAGTGCTGTGGGGAGCCCAAGGTCACCAGCTGGCTGCATGTCGAGGAGGAGCGCAGAATCAAACCCGGCTTGCCAGGTTAGTGCTCCCAACCACTACACAATTGTGTCATGAAACTCTACCTGATATTCCAGCAACTGGCACTGAGACTTCATTTCCATTCTTCTGATTCCAGGTAAGTTTCTGCTTCACTGCTTGCTCAAGTTTGTCCCTCAGTGTGAGCAGGTGTGGAAATTTTTTTGCCTTCTGCTGCTGTTGGGTTTTTATCACACCTTTCAAATGTTTATAGTTGTGAGATGAGATACCTTTTGTACCCTGTAAGAAAACCAATTATGATCAACGTAAACCATGTGGGGGTAATTCTCCTCTTAGTCACAAGGGACACAACCTAATGGCAGTTTCAGGTACCTTCTATTTAATTCCCATTCTCTTTTCACTGGAGAAAGTCTAGTAGGTTCTAGTCATTGTGTTCTACAGCCACACAGAAGAGACCAGAAACTCCATGAGTTTTGTGCACCAGGGTATAGTTGTCCAAGTGCATCAGTTACATTCAGGCCTTGATTATATAAAGTAGCCAAATAATCGTATCAGCCACATTAGCCTGGTGAGGTGCACCGGTGAGCAGTTCTGTCCTGGCTCTTTTCTTTCCTAAAGGAAGACTGGCAAAATTGGTCTGCAGCCAAGGGGTTCAGGGCATAATTGCTGTTTTGTGATGCTGAATCACTAGACGAGAATTCAAATGCTTGTGACATTGCCTGTTTTTGATGGCTCAATCTGCTGCTTCTTAATTTTAAATCTTCTGTCTTAATCCGTAAGCAAGGAGAAATGACAACTTGTTCTGATGGTACAATTACTGCAAATACTCTGAGGGAAAGCATTTCTTAGATCCCAAAGGAACTGGGACGGAATGCTGCTTAATTAGTATTTCATAAAAAGAAATTATGCAGTTTCAGTTTCACGGGATTTCCTGCCCCGGGGCAGGGGGGGGGGATGGACCAGGGGCAGTGGGAGAGATATGGTCTCCTTTTCACAAGCCATTTCCTCACGCATGAAGAGTCCTAGTGCTGGAGGAAATGAAAGAGTGCTATCCTTTCTCCACATCTAGGAACTTACCCGCTTCACTCCCATGCTCTCCAATTTCTCTTCTAGTGTCTCCTCCAGAATTGGCCGAAATTGCTTCAGTAAATTTGGATTCCTCCTTAACATTTCTAGTACCCTCTTCTTCCTATCCAGAGCATCTTCCAGTTCTGCAAGGGGAAAAATGGCTAGAACAGAAAAAAAATCTCAAGAAACTTCTAGCACCCTAAAACTTTGGCATTATTTTATATCCTGGTACAAGGCTACTATCTAAAATTTTATCTCAGATATTTTTATCTATTTTAAAAATACTTTAAAATTTTAAAATATTTTTTCTGGCACTATCAGTAACACTGAGATGACCCTTTCATTGTTCACATTGATTGTTGTTGTTGCTGTTGTTGTTGTTGTTGTTAATAAATTAAATTTCATATCCTGCCCCTCACTTGTGTCTTGGTGTAGCTAACATTATTTAGCTACTATACAGTAAAACAGTATAAATATCATTAAAATAGTATACATCCAGTAAGAGAAGTGGGGCTGATAAGACTTCCAACCCTATTGGCCCCAGTATAAATCAACCCAAGTTGACCCGTGGGGCAATTGGCATTGCTGCAATAGGAAGTGTGTGTGTGTGTGGAGGGTGTATATAGGAGGAGGCCCATCAGATAGCTACTATGCAGTAGCATGCCGTGGTTGCACTGGACTCTACCAAAGGCTTGGCAGAAAGGATTCATTTTGCATCTCCTGGGAACTGCTGGAGTACCGACAGGGCCCTGATCTCCCTTGGGAGCTCAATCCACCAAGCCAAGGCCAGGACAAAAAGGTCACAGCCCTGATTGAGGCCAGACACACTTCTTTGGGGATGGGGATCACCAGCCTGCTGGCATTGGCCGAGTGTATAGCCCTTTGGGGAGCCTACTCAGATAGGTGGCCCCTAAGATACACCGAACCCAGACTGCATATAGTCTTAAAGGTTAATACCAGCACCTTAAACCCAATCTAGAATTCAACTGGAAGCCAATGCGGCTGTCAAAGAATTGGTATCGTATGGGTTTCAGTGCGGATCTGAACAGCCACATTTTGGACCAGTTGCTGTTTCTGGAGCAGAGATTTATACAACACTTTGGAATGAGTATTTCAAGCACTTGAAATCTCATAGTCCCATTACATCTCATTGTGTGTGTGTGTGTGTGTGTGTGTGTGGCCCTGACTGAATGAACTGAAAAAATAACAGCCATGAGAAAGGGATCAGAGCCACAATATGTGAACCGCTATTGGCCCCAAGGGGAAAGAGATAGTACAATTACCTTCTTTAAAAAAATGTATTGGGACACGTGATCACAGACTCTCAGTTTGACCCTGAGGCAGGTATTTTTAACTCCACATTGCAGACCAAGGGTTGAGATAGCGAAAGAGTGGCTTGTCTAAGGGCAGCCAGGGAATTCCTGGTTGAGGAATGGTAGGAAACAGTGGCATCTTGTATGGGAGAACATACACAGAGCTTAGCTGGATAACCCACTGCACTAAAGGAAAAGGCTGAGAAGTCTTGGGCATACAGTTCCATGGCCATTGCAAGGGGACAAATTCCTTCATGCTGCTGGCTGGGAACTTAGCTAAGACACTGGGGTGATTCAAATCACTGACTCTCCTTCATTAACAGCCCCCTGCAGAGCATTGCTAAACCAACTAATAGGCTATGGCATAGTAGCTTATTTGCAGGATCACACTCTCTGTCTAGCTAACATTTCTTGGTTCATTCATGAAAGAAAACCCATTATCACCGTTCCAGAGTTCAGAATGGAGTGGTGGACTATTGTTCTGCTGTTTGTCCCAGATAACCCCAAATACAGTTGCTTTTATTTACCAGATCTAATATGGAAGAAAATCATATACCTGCTACATAGATCTCATTCAGCCAGCTGTATTGCTTTCTTTTATCATATGGCTGTCAGTTTACAATCAACAGAGGGCAAGTCTATTACAACTAAGTTTGCTTCTACACAAGGACAATTCCCCACTGTGCACTCATGGCTGCATGTATGAGGAGGGAGTGGTTGTGGATTTTAAAAATAGCCAAGCAAAAGGCCCAGCAGTGGAGGGGGGGATGGTGGGAAGTAAGGGAAATAAAAGATGAAATGGCACCAGATATCAGCAGGGACCTACAGATCTGCTCTTTCAAACTGTCTCCAAAATTTCGATTTTTCAGGGGCGAAAAATACAACAGGGCCAAGGAAAACCTGGATGGTGGGCAACTTCATGAACATGTTGTATGGGATCTTTTTAAAAACTCAACTGCCCCCTTTTTGGGGAGAGATGAAAGTACAGGGCAAAACTGTCCACTGTTGTCTTGTTGGAATTCATAGATCTAGAGCTCCCTTCTTTTTCTACTTTTTTTTCTGGGGAACACACTGAAATTTGAAATTGAACACCAGGTTAACTCCAGTTACTGAAGCTGGTGAAAAATACCTTCTTCAGTAGACTCTTCTGGTTTTTCAGTCTTAGGTACTTCTTGGATTTCTGCAAAAAAGAAGAGGCACATTATCCACATTCTAGCTGATAGTACCAACATTGTGCATGCATGTTCTTGGATGCAACATAGCCCACCCCCAGTTTCCCAGAAGAAATCCTCTTCTTTTCATTCAGAACTAAAAAATAAAGTTTCTTCAGATATTCATAGCATTGTGCCAAAATTTAGTAATTAATTATTTTGAATGCAGATGTCCTGTAGGTATATTTATGTGTATATCTGATATAAGTTGCAATGCAACATCAGATTTGTAGGGTTCAAAACATAAAACCATTTCTTCATTGTGGAATAAATACAGAGGACTGGTCTTTGAAATGTCAACAGACATGAAATAATTGAAAAATGTCTGTATGAGTGTACACTGAGGAAGAAAAACAATGGTTGCAAATTACAGTAAACAATCTTTACTGAAATTCCTACTTGACAGAATTACATCAAGCAAATCTGACTTCTGCTATTTCTGAACCTCAGGAGCAGCATCAATAAAAAATATTCCAAGGTCAGACGTCACATGTACTTTATCAGGCACTTTAATGATCACTCCACTTGAATTAAATACAGCTCCCTGAATTAAGGTCCTTTGTGCCCTGGGAGGAATGCAAGGGGAAGAGAGCCAAGGGTTCCATATTGCTTATCCACAGCCTCAACATTTTGTGTTGGCCGTATGTGATGTAACAGACTGGCAAGCTGAGGCCAATCAAGGGGACCAGAGGTAAGACCTTTCCTCTCTTGTCCACATGGGACCTTGGAAAGACACAGCTGAAGGCAGGCTGGGCATTTGGTGCCCACTCCAGCACATGTGTACAATTGTATGTGAAAAAATAGTGAGCAGAGGACTAAAACTGCACTTCAACATTTGTCTACAGGTGACACAAAAATCTCATTGTAAAACCAAGTCCCTGCTTGGCCACCACTTGATTTTGAAATCTGATATCAGTGGGCTTAATATTGTGATCTTTGTTGTTGTTGTTGTTATTATTATTATTTAATTTATATCCTGCCTCCCCATGGAGGCTCACCTCCCCCTGGTAGTCGTAGTTATATCCTGCCTCCCCCCGGTAGTCATACATGACTACTGGCAGAAAGCACTTTAAGTGGTAAATGTTAAATTATTCCCAGACTATCAGTCTTTCTCTATAGCCCTACAAAAAATCAAGGAGTAGTGTACCCTTGGACTGCCTTTTCTGCCAGTCAATGACAGTATGCTGCAGCTGGACCCTACCAATGACAGAGAAGAAAGGAGAGGTTGCTCTCATTCCAGAAATAAGAATCCTTATTGTCTAGTAAACCTCTAGAGGCAATTAAGGACTTTCAGCTTCTTAGCATCATAATGGAAAGTCTCACTATAGAAACTCACCCTTACAGTTCTGTTCTAATGAAATTTCTCCCTTTAATCAGTCTCCAACCGTGGAGACATTATTAATCATTAATCCTTGATGTGTGGTTTGTACTGGTGCTGCATGAAACCTTCGTCTCCAGAAAACAATCTGTAGTTGTCACTATTTATAACAGCAACTAATTCTGGAATAAATTGGGCTTTCCTTGCTTCTAGGCTCCAGTTTCAATTTTAATGCCGCAGACGCTGAGATCAGAGGTGAAATGTTCAGTGTGGCCTTAGAACAAGAGTTGAATAATTAACTCTGCTGTGTGCTTTGAATGAAGACACAGTCATTGCAGAATTTCCTTATCCACCTGACTAAATTTGCCCATGTATTATACAGCTGGTCAAGAGATAGAAAAGGCTTATGCTGATGGAAATTCACTCATTCTCATTACTGGACATTACCTCGGACTTTGCTAGAAGTCAGAAGTTTAATCTGCAAGGCAAAAATAAGTAATTAAAAGATCAACTTTGCTTAGTAGCTTTTTACTTATTATTAGCATCCACACAATCGGGAATAATTTCAAAACAAAGCCAGCTAAGCAGCCCTCATATTTGTTGCATCCATTATGCTAGGAAATAGGATATAGGGTCAGAATCTCTAAGTGGTGTTCCAGCATAAATTTCATTGCAGTGTGGTATGTTCTTCATATCAACCTGGTTACCAGAATGAATTTGATACACTACAAATTTATATCAAAGGAACAGACATGTGGTTCCCCACTGTAGTCTGAATTAGCTAGCAGTTCATTCCAGCTGACTTGGTGCTCGGCTCTCACAGCAAACAAGATGCAAGAGCTTCATTCTACATGGCTGACCCTCAAGAGGGAAACAGAGGGATTTTAACATGGCTGTGACCCAGAGATAACATAAAACCTACTGTTTTCTCCTGTGACTGGATGACCCTCGTCTGTTCCCTGAGCTTTGCAGTGAGTGAAGCCATTTGTTGCTTGTTGTACTCAGCCATTTTCCATTGGTCAGAAGATAAGGAAGCCTGCAGCCTCTCATTTTCACCCTTCAACTGGAAGGAGAAAGTAAACAATATAGAGATTTTAGAATTGTCATTTTGCACTAATAAAACTTCCTTGGTATAATACAGTGATCTATACTCACTTGAACTCACAGCTAAATAGGGCTGAATTAAAATTTGATTTTCTACTCAGGATTCAATATTACAAATATACACAGACAGTGTATTTCCTATGAATTTATATTAAAAATATTTTGAGTCTGTTTCCCCCCACTAACAATGAGCCTTGTGTGAACATAGATAATATAAACAAATAACATACATGTTCTTTGTGGATATTTTAATACTTTGTTTTTAGAATTTCAAATGTCAGAGCTTCAGTTTTGTGAACTTGAGCTTCTTTTGGCTGATAAGATAGTATATACATATTATACTTTTAAATATTAAAAATAGAATTTGTTACTGAACTTTGCTCTCCACCAGATTCCAATTACGCCATACCAGGGAATGCTAGAAAAGCACTGCATTTGGGAGGTTTATGTGGATGGTGGCTATGTGTGTGTTTTGAAACATGGGCCATACAAATTTGATGGGCAGACTCTACAATGTGCATACCTCTTCTTTTTCCATCTGGTGCACCTTCTGAAGTTCATTCAGTCTTTTCTTCCACTGTATTTTCTGACAAAGTAAGAAATGCCCCAATTTTATTCACAGCCATTGAATGGTATCTTCTGTCACTGTGTGCATAACTATTTACTACCTTATCTTTCCAGTCTATGCATTGAATCAGACATATGGATGAATGAAATCTGATATTTGGTGTAAAGAGAATTTAATGTAAGAAGAAGAGTTGTTTTTTATACTCCACTTTTCACTACCTGAAGGAATCTCAAAGTGGCTTACAATTGCCTTGTTTTCCTCTCCTCACAACAGACACCCTGTGAGGTAAGTGGAGCTGAGAGAACTCTGACAGAAACTGCTCTGTGAGAACAGCACAATCAGGACTGTGACTGGCCCAAGGTCACCCAGCTGGCTGCATGTGGAAGATTGGGGAATTATACCTGGCTAGCCAGATTAGAAACTACCACTCTTATCCACTACATCAAGGACAGAATCTTTTTCAAGCATGCTTTTCTGATCCACCAATCTATTGGACACAGTGTGCTGGAGCCAGGCATGTGCAAAAACAAAAACTTCAGACCATTTTGGATTTGCCTTAAATGGGGTGGGGGATTCTCTGTTCTTGTCTCGCTGTTAGAAACAATGACAGTTGGATGGGCACCCTTTTGGGGTCCCTGTAGAATTGGACCCCCTGGTCGAGACTTTTTGAAACTTAAGGGTTATTTTGAGGGGAGGCTCTTGCAGCTACGTTAAAAATTTGGTGCCTCTATCTCAAACCCCCATCCCCCTAGACCATGGAGTAGATTAAAAAGTATAATTTTGGCCCCTTTAAATGGCTAGATACCCACATAGCCAAACTGTGCCTGAATTGTGGTTCGGCAATTCAGCCAAGGCTGATTTGGGTAATTTAACTTCAGGGGAAGGTCAGTTTTGACCAGATTAGTCCAAAAAGTGACCAAATCAATACTGATTCAGCTACTTTTAGGACATCCAAACCAAAGTACACATGTGTAGTTGGATCATGCAGATCTATGCTGCTATTGTTGGCACCTACTTCGGGGGCATGGGGCCTTCCACATTCCACAGGAGGGAAGTTTTCATTCACCTGCAAAAAGTTCCATGTGCCAGAAGTAGCCACTGCCAATAATAGAACAAATCTATGGCACCCACCTCCCCTAACAGAATGTTGGCAACTTGTTTGCTATGTAACATTCCCTTTTGGAAGGGTGTCCATCTCCTCTAACACCAAAAAGATAAAATATTTAGTGCTGCAGTACTTAATTGCTTGTTGAGCAGAAGTATGACTGCCCTAGCCAAGGGGATGTCTGCCAAATGGCCTTGCAGCAATCCATCTGCTGTCTTTCTTTTCTCGTAAAATGCCCCTATGAACAGCTTCATTTTAATGGTTTGGCTCTGACTAGAAGACTGTAGAGTTTAGTAGACTGCAAATATAATATTAGTCTAGTCTAGCTAACCATAATATACAAAAAAGAGCAAGAAATGAATTCCTTACAGACCACATGGATCAAATCCTCCAAACCTTCCCACCTGTTGCTCTATCTTGGTCCCCATCTCCTCTAGCTTTCTCTGTGTCTTGCTCCATTGATGCTTGTCACTGGAGACATCATCCTTCAATATTCCCAGATTGGAGACTTCCATATTCTTGATTTGTAGTTCATGTAGTTTCTTGAGAAATGATAAATGATATCTGTAAAGTTCCAAAGGGCATTTTGCAACACTCCTAGGGGAAAGGGGGCAGTTGAAACAGAACAGCCAAGGAGGTATGACATATGGACCATATGGGGGTATTCACTAGAAGGGGCACAAGCTATTTACTGTCTCTTGTTTTCAAAGGAAAAACCTCATCCATTAGTTTTTAATTGTAATAGCAACCTGATCATTAGACACAATATACCAATTTACTGAAAGCGAAGAACATGCTGAAGAGAGAAAGGCATGCATTGACCATACCTCTTCCAAGTTAGAATTCTTGTTGGAAATGTCCTTGAATTCAGTGAGGAACATCTGCCGAAGATCTTCCATTTCCTTTTGGAACTTTCTCCTCTCCTCCTCTTTCCAGCTTTCAAATTTCTTCCTTCCCTCTTCCTCTCTTTGGTGAATATTCTCTGCCTCCTGTCAAGAAAATAACAAAAGGGAATGGGCTAGGAAGAAAGAGCTGAAATACCAGAATGGTTGAGAATGTTTCCAGAAGTCTCAGCTCAACAGACACTCAAATTAATCATGGTCTCCAAGGCAGAGAACGTAAGAACATTGAAATATTTTAACAATTAAAAGTTACATTTAAACTTACAAAATGATCCAACAGTACGTAAACATCACAACCAGGAAAAAGGCCAATAACCCATTACTGAAGGTGTGCTGAATGAAAAAAAAATCTTTACCCAATGGCAGAAGTGAGACAGGGAGACAGATGAATCTCCCTGGAGACAAAGTTCATTTGGATACTCAGGGCCAAGTTAAATGTTACAGTGCTCTGGATCTAAATTAGATTCTCCACAGAAACACAGCAGTTGCAAGGAATGGTCTCTAAAGAGGTACTGTAGGGCAAGGAAGGTTTGCCTCTTCCCAAGTTCTATTCTCACACAAAAACCATGCTGGAGGGAATTTCCCCCCAAATTTTGCTGCCCCACATGGAGTATCTGTATGTGTGGAGCAACAAATTAAGGGGAATAAGTCCTCTCAGGGGGAATAAATTGGCCCTCAGTACAGCACCTACTAGTACAGTATCAAGAGCAGAAGATAACAGCATGGCCATATCAAAATGTCTGATATATAATGTATATGACTTCAGAGGACCAGAACAAATTCTAGTGGTCAATACTATTAAAATAGTATTTGTAAGGATTCCAGAAATAGATAAGGACCAAAGTTACATTAAAAACAATAGCTACTATAAGGACTATAGGCATGATAGAACGGAAGCCTCATGGACAGTATGAGCCAACCTGGTTCCATTAGGATGTTCAGTATGGCACCAACCAATAACTGGAAACTAGGGCTGGTTTATCCATGTATCACATGTAGATTGTGCTACAGGCCCCACACTTTCAGAGGCTCCATGCGGTGCCTCCCCCCATGCATCAGGGCCTTAGCTTCTCACCTCGCCCCCTTTCCTGCTTTAAGGACACTGTGGGGGGCCCTTCCACCTCCAGTCTGACGGTTCCCACTGTTCCACTTGACAGGCAAAATTATATCATTTCTTCTTATGACATCAATTCTTATAAACCATCAAACCAAGAGATTTGTGGATTGTTATTTCCCTCCCATTCTCATGACTTCATACCTGAGCCCGATGTTGGCTCTCAGCTTCCAGTTGGGTTTGGGTCTCCTTCAGCTTGATCTTCAGTGCTTCAATCTCATTTTCCATTTGCTCCACTTGTTTTTTCTTCTCCATCTCTACAAGGTTGATTCAGAAAAGAGGACCATTAGTGAGGGCCCTCGGCTGCACACACTTATATTACTATCAGTTTGGTGCTAGCTCCTCTGGAATGGAATGCCTGTATTCTTAGAATAAGATTAGTTATTTAGCAAAGATGGCACAAGGTTGGCAGGAAAAGAAGCCCAGTTAGAAACATTTACTGGGCAAGAAAAGCACACAAAAGTGTACCTTATTAAAGATTCTCCATATTTTTCCTTTTAAAGCTTAACGTTTTGGGGGAAGAAACAATGATGTCTAAAATTCCAAAACCTGGCTTTTTAAATTCAAATCCTAATTAATGTCATAAACAAAATAATAATAATCTAAATAAATTAAACAAAATTAAATAAATTAAACAAAGTGAAAAACCACAGAAAGCTGGATCCTGTTGATCTATTCGGCTAATTGTGAGGAAAGACTCTTCTCCACCTATAGGAACCTTCACATGACAAAGAAGGCTCTACAGCAGATTCGTTGTGTCAAAGGAAAACACCACTGTTGGCAGGATCCAATCCATCCCTAGACTATCTTCTGAAGATGCTGTATCTTAAAGGGTTATTCAGTGACTTCTTGTTGCCACATATGGCCTGAATTGCCCTTCACAGAGGACTTTAGGAGGAACTATCAAGGCTAGCTCCTCTGGAATGGAGTCCAGTGCTCACCAGCTTCAGTGGCTTCAGAGTGCCTGCGTTTCATGTGTGCTTGAAGGTAGGAGTAGTTCATGAAGCTCTTCTCACACAGTTGACACTAGGCAAAAGAGGCAGAAAAGAAAAATAAGACTGTGTATAAAGGCCCAAGGTAGAAAAACTCTCCATATCACTTCTGTTGTTTTCCTTCCTTGCTTTAATAGATCAGGAAGGGCCCAAAACCTATATACAGTCCTAATGGCCAGGGGACCCTTGCTAACCTGATCTCATCAGATCTCATCAGCTAATCAGGGTTGGCTCTGGTTAGTACTTGGATGAGAGACCACCAAGGAAATCCAGGAATGCTATGTAGAGGCAGGTGATGGCAAACCACCTGTAGAATCATATAGTTGGAAGGGACCTCATGGGTCATCTAGTCCAACCAATGCAGGACGCTCACATCCCTATCGATCATCCACTGTAATCTGCCGCCCCCTTGAGCCTTCACAGAATCAATCTCTCCGTCAGATGGCTATCCAGCCTCTGTTTAAAAATTTCCAAAGATGGAGAACCCACCACCTCTCAAGGAAGCCTGTTCCACTGAGAAACTGCTCTAAATGTCAGGAACTCCTTCTGGATGTTTAGATGGAATTTCCATATGTGAATGGCTCTTGCCTTGGAAACCCTATGGGGTGACTATAAATGGGCTGCAACTTGATGATACTTTCCAACACCTCCACCACCATTATTAGAATAGCTTTCATGCTATCTGAGAAACCTCTGTTCATAAAAGATGTTTATTAAAAAAAACTTGCCTGGAAAAATTAAAAGCAATGCAACCAACAACAAAATGCTTGATTTACAGATTTAGACATGCTTAATTCTAAACTATATTCAGTTTAAAAGGCAATTAGGGTTGCCAAATTGGTGGTGGGCTCTGGAGATCTCCTGGACGTACAACTGATCTCCAGAACACAAATTAGTTCCTCTTGAGAAAATGGCTACTTGGAGAGTTGGCTCTATGATTTTGCACCCTTTAAGCACCCCATCATCAACAGGCTACAGCCTTAAATCTCCCAGAATTTCCCAAGCAAGAGCAGGCAATGCTACCTCATATCATTATTACCAAATTGCAATCTATTTAAAGCCCCCCTCATAATTGGAGGTCCTAAGCTTTTGTTTGTGCATAAATCTACCTTTAAGAAACTGTGCCTGCTTAGGCTGAATTCCACTTGCCCCTGCAGAACTCACCTTGTGGTAGTTATTAGTCCCAGCTTGCAAGAGTAACTGCTGGGTGGAAATCATCTTCTTCCGTCTCCTGCTTTCTTCTTTGACATGCTTCAGCTCTTCGGCTTGCTTATCCAGGTCACGCTTGATACGCCTGAGGTCTTCTAGGGTGGCCTGCTGCTGCTCCTCCTGTAGTGCCAGACTCATGCTCAAGTATTCCTGGGAGTGCAGCAGGTATTCTATGGTCAGCTGAGCCATCTTCAGAACCTTTAAAAGAACAGGGTCTACTGGATGCTGACAGTAGGGACACTTCTCTGCATCAAGGTTACAAAAGGTGATGCTGTTGATGTTCTCCTGAAGGGTGGCAAGATCCAGCTCGCGAGCCACTTGCTCCACATCAATAGCACTGAACCGTCGCCAGTCAATAGTATCTCGCCGTGACTGGAATTTAAAGGCTGGGATTCCACCAGGACTGGCCAGCATTTTCCCAAAGAGATCCCCGCTGCTTGGGCAATTCATAGGAAAAACAGAGCTTGGAATGCCAGGCCAGTAGTATCTGGCTACAGGTGGTAGCAACGGGTAGTGAATATTATATGCAAAAGGCTGGGGGAGGAGAAAGGGAGTATAGAAAGGGTTAGAACTTAAACTTAAACAAAGGGATAATAGCATCTTCACAACACAGTATATTTGTGCCTTGGAAGACGTAATCTAATATTGTTTCAGGTTTTTGGTGGTTCTAAGCACTGCCTGGAGTGGTTGTTTCTCGTCCAAGGGCAGGTAGCAATGACTGCTGTGGTTTGCCATTGTTTTCCCATTAAGCAAACACAGAAACAACTGTTCACATGCAGAATGTTGCCATGATCTGGCACCCTTCTTCTGACTGTTTGAATAGCTTACCAGAAGGCTTAGTAAAAATTAAATCATTTATGTATGAGAAGAAGAAGAGCTGGTTCTTATGTACCACTTTTCTTGATCTGAAGAAATCTCAAGACGGCTTACATTCACCTTCCCTTTCCTCTCCCCACAACAGACACCCAGTGAGGTAAGTGAGGCTGAGAGAGCCCTGCTATTACTGCTTGGCCAGAACAGCTTTATCAGGGCTGTGGCGAGCCCAACGCGACCCAGTTGGCTGCATGTGGGGAGTGGGGAATCAAACCCGGCTCACCAGATTAGAAGCTGACTCTCAGAGGATAAAAGGACAATAGTGTATAATACATACAGATGTTATGGCCAGAATCTCGTCAAATGCAAAATAAACAAAATGAAAGCATAAAAAATAAGCACTAGCCAGAAGTGCCAGTATCTTATGGGCTAAACAAAAATGCATTTATATACAAGTTGTCTGTTGGTTCAGGATTGCTTCCCCCACAGCCTTTTCCTGAGCCTAAATACTGCCTCCCCCAAGTTATTCACATAACTGCGAAGCTGTCCTAAGATACTTTATTTCCAGTGATGCTGGCATGTAATACAATGTCACAGCCATCCCTTGCCTTGCTCCGAAAATTCCAGGATGCTAGGTAATGTCCCAGCACCCCTATCAAGTATATTCATTCTCAGTCCAATCAACAGATGTAAACTATCTGAACCAAGATTCTATATCTGCTCCTTTCACTATAAGGCCTTACAGTTGTCCAAGCATCTCAGGGGTTTACACTGACAAGCTATTTTATTATAGTTGCATTGGAGAAGGGGGATTTAATAACAGTATATCTTAATCAGCACTACAAAAACCACTTTAGCTGCTAGAGTCATGCTACTGGAAATGTCAGAAATACCTCCTCAGGTGGGACTGCCACCAATGCAAGCTGCAGCAAGAGTAAGTTATAGCAGCTACAGTTGTTCTACTGGGAATAAAGGAAGGTAGAAAACCTTCCAGGTACTCTCAAGTACAGCTGTCCAATGAAGCTGAACCTTGATACTGACCCAGATAGTATTCAGTTCTTCAGTATTACTTTATTATGTTTCAGTTTGATTTCTGAATAGGCTGATGAATAATTTGAATTCAAAATTTACTTTCAGTACCTGCATTAAGAATACAGGCAGATATGACAATTCCTGCCAAATAAACACACACACACAAAACATGTTTGCACAGCCCATAGATATTTATATTGATTTTCAGATGCTCAAAAGCCTATAAAAATGTACACCAGTATTGGTGTGGTGCCTATTGTGACCTACAGGTGTAAAGCGTTATGAGAGCTAGCGAGAAGATCGGCCTCCTGACAGATATATCACATATTTTTAGAAGCTCAGTTTTGAAGATCCTGGCATTTGTGCTCATTACAGGCTCAGTCATTTTCTATCTGCTGGAAAACAGCACTTCTCTTCATCAGTTATCTGAATGAAGAGTGACACATTAATGCTATCACCTCATGCTGTGCAGCATTATATGTACACGTTGATGTAAGGCATAAGCTGCAATCCAAAGCAACGACACACAAATCCAATTTATACATACACAGAAAAATCGCTTTAATAAACGGAAGAAAATATTTCTATTACAAATGGTCCTCAAGGGTATCGGGAGGAAAAAAAAATCTTTTAAGGTATATAGAGGAATCTTTCTCAATTCAGAGAGATTAACAGTTGGTTAATTAACAAATTGTAGTTCAACAGTATTAACACAGTATAGCAATATGTCCTTCAGTCAGGAATGCCAGCCTCCAGCTGGGACCAGGGATTCCCCGAGGATTACAGATCATCTCCAGACTCCAGAGATCAGTTCCCCTGGAGAAAATGGGTACTTTGGAGGGTGGACTCTATGGCATTGTACTCCATTGAGATCCCTGCCTCCCCAGGCTCCACCCCCAAATCTCCAGAAGGTTTCCCAACCTGAGAGCCAGTTTGGTGTAGTGGTTAGGAGTGTGAACTTCTAATCTGGCATGCCAGGTTCGATTCTGCACTCCCCCACATGCAACCAGCTGGGTGACCTTGGGCTTGTCATGGCCCTGATAAAGCTTGTTCTGACCGAGCAGTGATATCAGGGCTCTCTCAGCCTCACCCACTCCACAGGGTGTCTGTTGTGGGGAGAGGAATGGGAAGGCGACTGTAAGCCGCTTTGAGCCTCCTTCGGGTAGGGAAAAGCAGCATATAAGAACCAACTCTTCTTCTTCTGGATCTGGCAACTCACCTCCCCATCCCCTGCCAACAACCAGGGGGAACTCGGCAACCTTGAGGTTCAAGTACTGCATTTCTCCTACTCACAATGGCAGCATAATAATCACAATGAATTAGTTCACAGTTGTGTAGATTTTCATTTGACTTCAGGTTAAAATAACTTCCTGTTTATAATTGTCATTCAACACTAATGACTGTCATCTCCCCCCCCCCCCCCAATTTAAAAGATTATTATGCTGGTGTATGAATCCCTTTTTCAGGGAATGTTTTGTTATTGCTCAACAAAGCTTGAGATGTTGTTACAGGAAACAATCAAAGACTTAAAATACTGCACCTTTATCTTAAATTCTTGCTTAAAATGTATTATAACAATTATTTTATATACATTAGGCAACTTTCTAAAATCACTTACAAATTATGTTATTTGTGAAATGATACATACCATGTTTTCTAATGAGAACAGAATTTCTATGTGATCTGGACCCGAAGCATATTCAGAACACAGAGTTGTGTTGAACAACAGTGTGTTACTAGGCGTGTCTGGTGAGATGGTAACAGGACTCCAAAGTTTAGCCTACTGTAGATTTAATGCACCATAGCTAAGCAGAGAGCACCAAGCGGTTAAATATTCATTCTCTGTATTGTGTGCATTTGTTTGAGACTCCAGTGTGAGCAAACAATTATCAAGACAGGCAACTGAGTGATGTATTCCTGGATGCATTTCAGAAAAGCTGAACTCTGCCATATTAGTCTAATTAAGCTACACTGCTCAGGATTGGTGGCACACATGAAATTAGACTAAGTATGCAAATGCTTCCATTGACCTTTGTAAATGAAACTCCTGGTGGAAAAGCGTAAAGATACAATATGGTGACATATTGTATCAATTTTAGCATCCAGTAGGACTGTCAACTCAGGTTGGGAAATTCTTGGAAATTTGTTGCAGAGCCTGGGGAGGGTAGAGTTTCTGGAGCTGTGTGAACTCAGCAGGGATCTGATGCCATATTGTCTGCCACCCAAAGCTGCCATTTTCTTCAGTTGCATCTTTTTTACAGCAGAAGTTAGATACAATTCCAGAAGATCTTCCAGCTGCACCTGAAACTCTAGCAACTCTAGTATCTGTTGGGCTGGGCATCAAATTTTGTCTTATTTGTGGGCTTGTAGCCACTGCCATATGCCCTATATTAGAGTAATGGTCATTTTTTCTATCAATAGAAATCTAGCTTTTAACTACCTGCAGCTATTGCAATGCAATAATATTTAAGATAATCACTAACTGAAAATACTAAAAAATCAACTGGTTTTCATATCACTAAATACATTGAAATTGTGGTCTTAGACTCATTAATGTCAGATAAAAATTGAATGGTTACCAAGAGGTGAAGAATACCCAGTAACCTGGGAGCAGAGGTCTATCATGAGCTCAAAGTTCTTTCATTTATCACTCCCTAATGCTAGGAGACAATGCACAAAATAAACAGACCTGTTTAATTGATTCCTATCTGAGATTTCCATGCTAGTATTCAAGCACTGACATCAAATTACATTTAACTACATTTTAAAAAGTTAAGGTCATGCTGACAATATGTTTGCAAACATCAGCTACAAGGTCTACTTGAATACTGAAGAGTAGAATTATAAGGTGTCGCACTTTGCCACAGGAAATCAATTAAGCCGTTGCTTTCATCCCTGTACAACACTTGGTTTATATACTGTCCAATATTTTCATCCATTTACACATCACATCCCCATTTGTGCTTTTGTTCAAACTGCCTTTCATTTTCTTAATGGGCAAAATGTTTACCATTATGACAAGAAAGGGAGGAAAACCTTTATGTTGCATGGACTTTTCGTGCGAGGAGTACAACAAGGTAATCTCTACAAAGAAACTGAAAAACTCATTCCCTGTCTCATTGCTACTGTATCATTGTATTTTCAGTCAGAATATTCAGTAACAGTTGTGGACTGCAAATCATTTTAAAGGGAAAGTTTACTCTTACTGCTACATTATCTTTCACCTACGTGTACAATGTGAATTTACTTCCACACTTTGAGGACCTGAGACATTGAGAATCCAGTCTGCTCATATTTGCATAACATGGTTTAAAGTCCCAAGTTCTTCATCTTTCATAGTCTGAGTTCTATTTCTTGGTCATACTAAACATAACAGAATCTTTGGAATTAATTTTTAGGTAGGGAAAGAGACAAAAATCAGGGCAAAATGTGAGTATAGAAATAGGGCCTGCATACTGCAAGGCCCTCTAGGAATTCAGTGGGTCACTAGGCATCCTTGGATTCCTTACCTGCCCCCCCCCCCAATTCCTCTTAATGATCTGGACCATCTAATGAGCCATGAAAAACACATTTTACTTCCCTTGTAACACTGCCCACAAAAACAATGCTTTCATTTTTTCCAGGCATGAATTGCAACTGCTCACTTGTTTTGGTTTAAAAAAATATGACAATATATACACTTTGGGCACTTTTACGGTGAGAGCTATACTCCTGTCTGGCACAGTGACTCTTGCCATTCAAAATCAAGCCCACCGTCATTTTCAATTTGCCAAAAAAACCCTTTGGCTTGCTTGCTAACACACCATATAACAGATGCATATATTTTTTAGCTGCTATATACTGAATTAGCAGAATAGCCATCGTTATGATAAGTGGTGCAAGGGACCCTTATATTAATTATGGAAGCTACTGCATTGCATCCCATATAATTATGGAAGCTACTCAACAGGATCTCCACTGATTAAGACTGAACCACCAATTATCAATTTTGCTCGGATCAGAAGCATCCTCATAAGTAGCACCAAGAGGGAACGGTAACCATGAACCATGTGTTCAGGGAACTTATTGGAACTAAATTTGGTTCCTGCCCATGTGATCCCAGTATATAAGGTCTCCCCATCCTATCTGCAAAACCTCATGTTAAATAAAAAATGGGTGTTAAATAAATGTCTCTCAATAAAATTGAAAAACTTGGGTTCTATTTCTTGGCTACTTTAAGATGAAATGGCTTCCATACATATAGAAAATGGTTGTGTTTTAGAAACCACAAATTGCCAATAAGCCAGACTGAGTGTTACAATTTACTGTCTCTGGACTTTTTTTTTTTTTTACTGCCTGAAGTATACAGGGGAAACATATAAATATGACCCATGTACCAAAGTTAATTTCTCCTTGATGTTACTGGACCTGATGTCATGTTGACTAAACAGGCAAATACACATTCACTAACTGTAGGACTTAGTTTCCTTTAAACAAAATGGGGGAAAGTTCTCTTGAAAGTTCTCATGTTAGGATAAAGACCATCAAGACTGAGTGTGTGACTATGATACGGAAACTTGTATCTGTGTGTTTTTGTTTAATATATCCTTTAAATACCTTAATTGATGCTATGCCTGATTGTCTGACTATTTAATCAGAAATTAACCCTATTTAATACCATGAGCCCAATTACAAGAACATTCCATTGTTTTTGAACAATTGGACAGGTCAAGCTGCAGGTTCTATTTCACAGAGAGGCAAAATTGGCCTTCTCAGTAGTTGCCCCAAAGCAACCTTTTCAATTAAACCTCTTTGTCTCCAACCATTTAGGCATTTTAAGGCATTGTAACTTTCTTGTTTACATCAAGATTTTAATATTCTGATTTTCCCTGATATGTGATAGAACGATTACATACGAAGAGCCTTGCTGGATCAGACCACTAGTCCATCTAGTCCAGCATCCTGTCTCACACAGTGGCCAACCAGTTCCTCTGGACAGTCAATATGACTCCCCCCCCCCCCCAATGTTGCCTCCTGGTATTCTCTGGCTCTGGGATTCAGAGATTTAGTTCCTCCAAATGTGGAGGTTCCTCTCAGTCACCTTGGCAAGTAGCCATTAATAGATTTATCCTCCATGAAACTATCCCTCTTAAAAGCAATTTATTCATGTGCACATCACTACATCCTCTGGCAGTGAATTCCACATTTTAATCACTTCCCTCCTGAACGTAGTGCCCATCAGTTTCATTGGATGTCCTTGAGTTCTAGCATTTTGGAAGAGGGAGAAAAGTTTCTGTTTGGCAACTCTCTTCACCCCTCAGTCATCTCTTTTCTAAATTGAAAAGTACTTCTGTGAGATATGGTGACCAAAAATGTACACAGACTAGTCGAATGTTCCAGGGTTCCAGGACAACCAGCAGATTCGTACCCACAGAGCAAAGTGCTCATGGGGAGGGGGGAGGGGAAGAGGGCATAAGCAGATAAGAAGTCCTGCAGATAGGTAAGACCCAGGCCACATATAGCCTTGAAGGTTAAAACCAAAACCTTGAACTTGACCTGAAAGCAGACTAGTAACCAGTGCAGATGTTGTAGCACCGGCTGACTATGAGTCCTCTTCAGTGTTCTAGCGAGGACCCTTGTAGCCACATTTTGTACCAGCTGCAATTTCCAGATCAAAGCCAAGGGAAGGCCCATGTAGGGCGAGTTACTGTAGTCTAACCTGGAAGTGACCGTTGCATGGATCACTTGTGTCCAAGTGTTCTGAGGACAGGTAGGGCATAAGTAGCCCCCACATTCCTGGCTGAAGGTGCAGGTATTAGTTGCACCCAGTCCAGGCATAGGAGGCACGCTGCCTGTTCCTGCCCCTTCCCACCCAGCCACAGGACCTCCATCTTGGAGGGGATGTGTTTCAGAAGACTTTGCCTGAGCCATCCAGTCACTGCTTCCAAACATCTGGCAAATGTATTGTGTGTGTGTGTGTGTGTGTGGAGGGGGAGTCGGTCCGTCCATCTAGCAGAAGGTAGAGCTGGGTGTCATCCGCATACTGGTGACAACCCCGCCCAAAGCCCCAGACCAGCTGGGCCAGAGGGCGCATATAGATGTTGAAAAGTGTGGGAGAGTATATTGCCTCCTGTGGCACTCCTCAAGGAAGCACCATGCGGTCTGATAACTCTTCTCCCACTGCAACCCTCTAGGCTTGATTCCAAAGGAAGGAGATCAGCTATTTCAATGCAGTCCCCCTCACTCCAATCACAGCAAGGTAGCATACCAGCAACTTGTGGTTGGCTGCATCAAATGTGGCCGACAGATCTAAAAGAACGAGTATGGCTGAACCATCTCTATCCAGCTGGCACTGGATATCATCTGCTAGCGTGACCAACACGGTCTCCACCCATGGCCAGCATGGAAGCCAGGCTGGTTTAGATCCAGAGCTGAAGTTTCCTCCAAAAAGTCCAGGAGCTGGTCTGCTGTGGCCCGTTACACTACTGTTCCCAGGAACACAAGATGCAAAACTGGGTGGGAGTTGGCGGAGTCCCATGGGTCCAGCAATGTTTTTTTTTCTTCAGTTGAGGACTTCTACTTCAGTAGACTTCTACTTCAGTAGAAGTTTCAAGAGAACTCTCTCTTGAAGAGTGCATGCTCTAAATTAGGTCATCAAATATGGTTTTCCCCCCTAACAGAAAACAAATGCAGATTTTGAGTTCTATAATGTATTTTTTGCATTACTCTTGCAAGATGCCTTGGGATGATTAGGAAATACAGGATATAAATATTTTAAACAAAATAAATAATACACCTCACAGTATTCGAGTTAAAAAAGCAGCATATATCTCATTTTAGCGCCTCTTGTGGTGCAGAGTGGTAAGGCAGCAGACATGCAGTCTGAAAGCTCTGCCCATGAGGCTCGGAGTTCAATCCCAGCAGCCGGCTCAAGGTTGACTCAGCCTTCCATCCTTCCAAGGTCGGTAAAATAAGTACCCAGCTTGCTGGGGGGTAAACGGTAATGACTGGGGAAGGCACTGGCAAACCACTCCGTATTGACATGACTTGGTGCTTGCACAGGGGATACCTTTACCTTTTTTATCTCATTTCAATATAGATATTGTGTCCATAATTCCCACTCTGCATAGCTCTTACTACCTTTCTCTCAGGGGCTCAGTTATAATGCAGCTGCCAACTGAAACATTTCTCATACTGCAAATTCATGCTACTTTTGTTTCAAGATGTGGGAGCTTCACCAGATATCTATTTATGTTATTTATAATCTGCCTTTCTCCCCAAGACCCAAGCCAGATTTCATAATGTAAATCAATGCAATTATTGTAGCAATGCAATTATTGAAGACTGAAGCATCTAATTAGCAATGTGATAGGAACAGAAATTTCAGAAATTTGAAATGGAGTTGTCATCTGAACAAAGCAAAGGTATTAAACAGGAGCTTTCTATCTTACTGAATAATCACAGCAATACTTAGGACCATATGAAGAACGACAAAGAAGTGAATGGATCTTTGAGTTTGTTGAAACTCACCAAGGTGGATGGTAAACTAAAAACAAAAGGGGAAAAAAGGGGGGTTAGGGGAAAAACAGATAAAAAAACAAAACTCCTGTTGGAGCAGGCCAGTGGCCCAGCATCCTGTTCCACGGTGGTCAAGCGGTTGTCCTGGAGGGCTAATAAAGAGAGCATAGAGACTTGGTGTGGTGTTCCAGGAGTGGGATGTTGTAAGGCACGATGACAACATAAGCCAGAAATAGCACAAAACAGGATTATGAAGGATGTGGTGTGGAGCCTTCATGAGGTTAGGTATTGCTTTGTGATTTTTTTTAAAATCCCAAACTGTATTTATAGCTTACGACGATGTGAAAGATTTTCACACTAGCTGAAAAACCCTTACTAGTTTCCATCCGTAGTAAATCCCTACACCGGAAAGCAGAAGCTACAAAAATGTAGCGGCCCTTACAGCAAACAAACTGAACATTAATTGGTTCTCTGCCACGAAAAAGCGAAGGCAAAAAAACAAACCCAAACTCATTTGCATCCCTCCCACAACAGCCCCGCTTCTCGTGGAAACTTGGCCCCGGATCTGCAGACGCAGCAAGCGCCTCAGATGCAGGGAATGCGGCCGACTCTCCAAGGCCTGCTGGCTTTCAGAGCCATCTGGCTCCCAAGCCCTTGCGGCGCAAGCCTCACTCCCGAGGGCCGTGGGCGCGAGGCTGTCTTCCCGCCGCCCTCGGGCCGAATACTTGCCAAGCCAAGTGTCGGAATGGCTGGCTGGCCGGGCCCACCGCCCCCTTCCCCGACAGTCTTCTTTGAACCACTCCACATTTTCTGGCGATTCTCTATAAAGTGGACCTCGGAGCCTCGAGGCCCTGGAAAGAGTGCTCCAGCAGCAGCAGCGGAGAGCAGCTCCAGCTTCGTACGTTTGTTCCTGAAGTTGGCTCGCGTTTTCCAGCCAACCTGCAACAGCTGCACTCGCCGCGCTGCTTGCCCAGCGGGACGAAGCCCGGGGAGACAGGCGAGGCGGACTTGGCGAGCAACATGTAGTCCCAGCCCTCCGCTGGCGGCGCCTCCCCTCCCGCCCCGCGCCCGCTGGTTCTCGAGCGCCTCAGCGTTCAATCCCAGTTTTCGATACCGAACAAAAGCAGTTCGTACCTGTCGTCAGGATTCCCGTTTGGGGAAATAGGGCGGGGAGGTGCGTACGGAAAAGACTGGTGGGAAGCAGAGGCGACGGGCAGGATTTCTTCGCGCTGTAATCCTTCTCCTCCCCGCCCAGGAAATTTATTTCCCCCCCTAAAAAAAATTCCCCCGCAAGATTCCGACTCTCTTCCCCCTCCCCACAGCAGCGGAGTCACCTGCGATCCGGAGCGGGTCCCTGGTGTCGCTGCAAACTGTCCCCTAAGCCCAGCCGTTGCTCTAGTAACTTATGACAACACCGCGGCCGGGTTTTTATAAATTACTAGTTTCCTCTCGCTGAGTCTCTGCTGGCTTAGTTTTGCGAGCAACGTCATTGGCTTCAGTCTCACAGCAGTGGAGGGGGCGGATCGGGCAACCCCAGTGTTTTTAAACAGTGATCCTCAGGGGCGACTATTAAGGTTGAGTTCGCCTGGGAAGAGATGTTTTCTCCATGTAGCTATAGACATACCGCAAGATGCAGCTGTGTAAAAGAGACAGGGTGGATTCCCCCCCCCCCCCAAAGGGCTGCAAAACGTTTTATCCACATCTGCGATATTAATTGAAAAACACTATTAAAAGAGGCATAATATTATTTCTGTACATAAGGGATCAGTTGATTAATGCTCCTGCTTGTCTCTTCTGGAAGCCTGCCGGTCCACAGGTGGTCAGGATCCTGAGGAGGAATTCACATAATTCATACAAGATGCCTCTCCCCAGAAAAAAAAAGAAGAAATGTACTACAATTATTTATATTATGCTTTTCCTTGTGGCTCAAAGAAATTCCAAATCACAGCTAAAAGCATCCCAATGTAAAGCACCAAGGAAAATGTCAGATAACCCCCCCCCTCCATGTATAGAAAATGACAAGGTGGAGGTGGTTCCATTGCTTTTTACAATATTTTGAAAATGCTTAAGGCCAGTGCTAGGGCTGCATAGTAAGGAAGAAGTCAATTCCTGAAGAATAAGGACATCACAGCATCGTATAGGTACGGTAATCAGTGTTCTACCAACCCCTGGTCCTCTGCTGAGAGGTTACTAGGCCTTCCTCAACACACATTAGTAAATGATAATATTTCAAACATCAATGAAATGACTAGAGATGGTCTCTGAAAGAACTAAATTCAACACTGGAGGGCAAAGCAGAATATTCTTCAGGCAGAAAATCCCTTCCTGAATCCCAACCGCACAAGTTTGGTGAGCAGTTATAGCCTGAGCAAACGCCTATTGCAATCTGTTCAGTGGGGCTTACTTCCAGGAAAGTGCTGCATTGTTAGTGTTGCTAAGTGTAGTGTCATAGATTTAATAAGAACCCCAGTGAAACAATTCTATCGCTAGGCCAATCTGTATGGACATGCAGTTTAATTCATTAGGAATCTGCTCTGTTAATTTCATTTGGGCAACTAGTTCACTCCTCTCCTTGGCCTATACTGACTGTGCAGCTAACAAAATAAATGAAAACAGAACTTGATATTGGAGGGATTCAGGGCATTGTAATCAACTAATTTACTATGGATTAGCCCTGGCTGGAGCAGTGCAAATAGTGACTTCTGTTGCTATAATTAAAGTAGCATCATTAACCTGAGAAAATAACATACATAAACTGGGTATGGCAGAACTGACAGTTCTCCATCCTTAAATATGTCCAGCTTGGTTTCATGAGCCTATATGGTTTTTAAAAGAATTCTGTCCTTTTGCTTCAGTGCTCTGTCATAAATGCTGTATTTATGGCATACGCCAAAGTATGGGTGTTCTTTTCTTCAATTTACCTGAAAAACAAGAGGGTAGAAAATTTGAAGAGTATGTGTAAAGTTAAGTTCAGAAATGAGATATCTTCTTAATTATAAAAGTATACAAAATGTATTTATGCAAGAACAGGGGAAGTTAGATAGTTCATTATGTCAGAGCAGTTTTCCTGATTCATTAGAGAGCACTGATTCATTTCTGGTTTAGATGCTCTGAACTGGTTGAAATACATTTCATGAAGAATAATATAACAATACTTGCCTATATTGTAACTTTAGAAAATGAATACAATGATAATTTAACTTACGGGGGGGGTAACAATGTTAGTTTTATCCACGATGCCTGTTATTCTTCCTTTCCTCAGAAGGGGAAGGCCTTAGAGCAGGGTACTGCCTTACTGGCTTGTTTGATCTATCAAGCTGTAGAATCATGGAATCACAGAGTTGGAAGCAAACTCCAGGGTCATCTAGACCAACCCCCTGCAGAATGCAGGACATTCACAACTACCTGCCCACCCACAGTGACCTCAATTCCATGCCCAGATGATAAAAAGGTAAAGATATCCCCCGTGCAAGCACCGGGTCATGTCTGACCCTTGGGGTGACTCCCTCTAGAGCAGTGGTCCCCAACCTTTTTATCACCGGGGACCGGTCAACGCGTGACAATTTTACTGTGGCCCGGGGGGGGGAGTAGTCTTTTGCCGAGGGACATCGCTGCCGCCTGGGCCCCTGCTCCACTTCCTTTCCTGCCGATGCCCCTGACTTCTTGCCACCTGATGGGAGGCGCTGCCAAGGGGGTGCCCCAACCACAGCCATGGTGGCTGTTGGAGAGCACCAAAGGTTAGCTGGCGGCAGAGTGGCAGGGCAGCCCCCGAGGTAGTAGCCAGGGAGGAGGACGAGGAGGAGCCGCGGGCCGGTACCAACTGATCTATGGACTGATCCCGGTCCCCGGACCGGGGGTTGGAGACCACTGCTCTAGAGCAGTGATTCCCAAAGTGGGTGCTACTGCCCCCTGGTGGGTGCTGCAGCGATCCAGGGGGGCAGCGATGGGCCACAGGTGCATTTGGGGGCGATGAATAACTATTAAAATTTAAAAAAAATTAATTTCCAGGGGGCTGAGTAATATTTTTTCTGGAAAGTGGGTGGTAGGCCAGATAAGTTTGGGAACCACTGCTCTAGAGTTTTCATGGCAGACTCAGTACGGGGTGGTTTGCCAGTGCCTTCCCCAGTCATTACCGTTTACCCCCCAGCAACTGACCTCGGAAGTATGGAAGGCTGAGTCAACCTTGAGCCGGCTGCTGGTATTGAATTCCCAGCCTCATGGGTAGAGCTTCAGACTGCATGTCTCCTGCCTTACCACTCTGCGCCACAAGAGGCTCTTGCCCAGATGATGCCACCCCCCAAAAAAACCCAGATTCCATGGCCAATTTGGCCTGGAGGAAATTCACCTCATGATCCCACTGTGGCGATTGGCATTTCCCTGGACATGCAAGAAAGGACCACAAGAGCCAAGCATGGACACAATTCTTTCTGCCCAGCCACTCCTCCCTAAATTCACAGAATCAGCATTTCTGGTATGCATTGCATACTGTATGCAATTAGTGATCACCATGAGGAAAAAACTCATGACTCACAGGCAAGGTTCTTTCTTCCGTTCCTTTACTTTTCAAGTTTCACAGTTGACCAGTGAGATGGATGAACTTGAGGATCTGCTACTTATCTGATCAGAGCAAACTATTCAGATGGCTACCCTTTAACTAAATATGACACCTCCCAGAAAGTTAGAGTCAATGAAGTGCTCCTATAGCACGTTCTTCCCTTTCACCATTCCAGGCAGCCGTGCAGAGTGCCAGGAAGCACCAAAAAGGAGCAGAAGAAAGAGGGAGAGCAAGCAAATGAGAAATGCCGGGGGGGGGGGATTTTTCATAGTGTCACACAATTTCGCTAGCATTACGCTATTTTTTTAGATGTGCGGTAAAGCCCCCAGAACAGCTGATTACAAAGGTCAATGAAGTAAGTGACAGTTTTGGACTTTTCTTAACTAAAAAGACAAACATAATGACCACTGCAAAAACCAGACATGCCACAATAACAACTGAGGGCGAAGACATCGAAAGCATTCAGGAATTCATTTTTCTTGGATCACAAATTGACGTGAGTGACAATTGCAGTATGGAAATAATCACAAAACTCCAGCTCACTTTAACCATCATCATGCACTCCAACTCAGTGAAGAAAGCAATTCTGGTAGAAATGGTCAATGGAAAAAGGAAACCAGGCTGACAAAAAACACTGTAGTTAGACATGATCAAAATGGACACCAGCCAAAACAGTGCAAGGTTGAGGGAAGCAGTGCAGACGTGAGGGGCGGGGCTTCTGAACTGTTTTTTTGTGTTAGGGTTTGTTTTTACTCCCTGGCTGCAAGGTAATCTGAATAACTGTAGTGTTTTGGAGCTCAGGTAAAAAATGAAACCCCTTATGATCGTCAATATTATCCTAGAATGACCAGAGTTTTAAAGAGAAAAAAAATCACCTTGTTCTGTTTAATGGTCAGCTGGTTTTATTTAGTGACGTCCCTTTACTTCCTTCTGCTTCTTGAACAAGGCTCCAGTAAGTAGTTGGGCAATATGTCTTGTATATGTTTTCCACAAGTGTGTTACTTCCAATGGTCATATTCTTAGTTTCATGGTTCATGAAGTTCCACAGGTGTAAAGCGTAAGAGTAATTGAAATCTGGTATTGGGTCCCACACTTCATAGTACTTCCTCCACTGTGGATAGGAGATGGGATAGAAGCGATTGGGGTGCAAGAAGGAAATATTGTGACATCTTTGATCTTCCATATTCTGAAAATCTGTAAGATTGCAGAGCCCCTTCAGCATCCTTGTCATTAAATAAGGGCCCTGGTTCCCCCAAATATCTGCATTGTAGTTCTCAACAAAATTCTCCATGCATTCCCAGAGGAACGAGTTTCGTTGCTGAAAACCAAAGATCCCATTGCTGGAGAACTGGGAAGACTGGGCTGCCAAAAAATTTGTCTCTGGGATGGGTCTGATAGAAATGACATCTGTGTCCATATAAATCCCACCATATTTCCAGACCATTGCAAGCCTGCTTGCATCGGAGCTAATATAGATCCAGTACTTCTCCTTTGTTGCATTGATCTGAAAGGTTCAAAATGGACAGAGAATCACAAAACCTTCAGTTTCGAAGATGAATATTTTACTTGTTATACTTACGCCAGTTTTTCTAATGATAAGCATCCTTAGTACTGGGCTGTTTAATTCAGTTTAACAGAATTTATAAACTATGGAAAGCAGAAACTCTGAACCTTATTTCTGAGATCACTGTGGCCAGGTGTTCTGGGTTCATGTGGGCTGCTAGTAGCGTCACCTGGCAGAGGTAGAAAAATGCTTGCTGGGCTACTTTTGTGATTTTTTGTGATCTGACCCTCCATGTTAAAGGAGGCATCAAAGGTCACCCCAAATTCCTGATGGTCTGGCAGCTTGTAACTGCACCGTCAAGCCAGGGGAGGTGCATTTCCTCCACTGGTTCCTCCCTTCCTAGCCACAGGACCTTCATCTGCAAGAGCTTAAGCTTCAGGTGGCTTTCCTGGAGCATTAACAGGTAGAGCTGGGTGTCATCTGCATACTGATGATACCTAAGTCCATACCTTCAGACAAACTGGGCAAGAGGTGCATTAAGATGTTGAATAGTATTGGGGAGAGAATCATACCCTACACCAGAGTAGGCAACTGTGCTATTGTTTTTCCCCAATTAGAACCCTTTGCCCCCAACTTTGGAGAAAGAAGACCAGCCATTGCAAGGCTGACCCCATGTCCCCGCATCATCAGATCTTGGCAGCTAAGCAGGGTTGGTCCTGTGATTTGACAGCATTTCCACCATTGTCATTGAGAGCCAGAGTGTTAGGGAGGTGAACACACATGTATCCCTTCCTTTGTTGTGCTCTGACACTGTTTCTTTGATATATACTGTATTTTCCGGCGTATAAGATGACTGGGCATATAAGACGACCCCCCCCCCAATATTTCCACTCAAAACACAGTACTATGGGCCACTATGGGCAGCTATGTCTATCCCAACTGAAGTGCACCCGGCGTATAAGACGACCCCCCCTCCACTTGGAGGCATGTTTTTCAGGGGGGAAACTAGTCTTATATGCCAGCAAATACTGTAAATTGCTACTGTCAAGGAATATTCCTTCCTTCTGACCTTCTCACTCTCCATCTTTCAACCTTCAGGACTATCCTAGTATTGCCAGTTAGACTGTAATGATGTCTCTTCTTTGTCCTAACTTGAATGAAGCTCCTTTTAATAAAGTATTCATATTTCTTTACTAAAGATAAAAGCGGACTCTGTGTGAACTTTATTTCCTCAGCGGAGCCAAACACAAATTCTACCATTCCATATGCACTCAGCTCAACAACACTGAGTTAGACCATCCCATCTAGCTCAGTATTGCTTGCTCTGATGGGCAACGACTTAGGCAGAGATGTCAGCCATAGGTTGCACTTCTGGCTAGCTGTCAAGTGAAGGGCTTCAGATACAGGTGGGGCAGGCATCAAAGCAGACTTCCCTCAAATTCTCTCTTACTGGGATCCCTGCAAAAAAGACTACCCAGCTCACTGCTTGCCCTTTCTTCCCTTACAGGGAATGAGAATATGCGACTCACAAAGAGTGATTATCCTTCCCTTTAGAAGTTTCTGGTCTGCTTGTTTCCTGGTATTCTATACCATGGAACCCTCTGACATTGGCAGCAGCCATCAGCAGAGACTAGACTGCCTGAAGTCTCCACTCCCCACCCCAGGAACCCCTGCTTTCCTCCTTAATGGGACTTGGGGAAGGGGGATAGATGTTGCTGGTGGCCCAAAGTAACTTCTGGCCTAAGACTGAGCTAGGCTGATCATGCTGAGGAGTTGCTACCCAAACCTAGCAGCTGTTCCCTGCCATGGTCTTTCTCAGCTCTTTAACTAGAGATACTTTGGATTAAAGCTAGGACCTCTTGCATTCAAAGCACACACTCCAGTCCTGACCCCTGGCTCTTGCCAGGAGAAGGGCTGTCCTAGTAGAAAAAGGCATCCCCCCCATTGATCAAGGAAATAAAACACCAATTGTTTTTTTTTCCTCCCAGAAAGATTCATATTTGTCCACACTATTTATTTGCTTACTTCAACAGTATCTTGTCTTTATCTCCAATGGCTGAGTGCATAACTGGCCTAAAGTCACTTAGTAAGCTTCCATGGCAGAATGGAGGTTTGAACTGGAGTTTCCCAGATCCTAGTCCAACACTGTATGCACTATACCACTCTGTTTTTCAGTGATGTCACCGTGATTGGCTACAAATAAATTTGCTCAACTCCAGCACCCCACCAAAACTTTTATCCAGCATCTTACCTGGAGGTACCATGGCAGTAGAGGTGTGTTCTGGAACAAAATATCCATGTTCAGTGGGAAAATGAAAACATTCTTCAAAGCAGATATGGCTGAAAGTGCTGGACAGGAAGACTTGATATCCTCCAGTGTGTTATTGTCTAACCCTTTCATGAAGAAAACAACAAACCTATCTGAGTAGATTCTGGCAGCAGATTCCACAGAGCATAAGACTAGTGGAGGAGGCTGCAAACGATCGGTTGTCTCTAGAAAGATGATGCTTTTGCCTTGGGTCATGACTTCTTTCTGAGTTAGGACCTTCTTGGAAATAGGTTTGCAATCAAAGAAGCAATCAGGTTCAACAGACAGCTCATAAAATATCCCAAATGCAAACACAAGGAAGATACACAGGTATAGCTGGATATCCTTCAGCATAATGGCTGTTCCTTGGGTCTTAATAAAAACATAATAATAAAAACATTAAAAATACTAATATTGTTCCTTACATGCACACACACACACAAACACACACCATTTGTTGTTTTGTGATCTATAAGCTTCAAATTAGTTGGACTGTCAATCTTCTAAACACAGGGCTGTGCTTTTTCAGTTAAGATGTGGGATAAGAAACCTTTTTTTGAAATGTTTGCATTAATTCAGCTGTTCAGGAAAAACCAGGTGTGTTGATAGGGAGAAGGAAGAAATCAGCTAGTACTAGCTGAATCTTTGGGAAATGTCAATTTATTACACAGAGGGCACAGAAGTCATGATCCCTCCACTAGATATTTGCAAGCCATGGCAACAGGTATGAAATTCATCAAAATCTTGGCAATGCAAATTCTAGAGAGAAATCAGCAGAAATTCCAGGATGCAGCAACACTGACCAGGTTCCTTATCCTAATTAATTTAAAAAAACCCACACCTAATGGATATCTTTCCCAAAATTTCTGTGTGGTGATTTAATGCCTCCTTCCCATCTACAGTGAGTGTAGTTGCTACTGATTTGTTTTTTGCATCTGAAAGTGAATTAAAATCCATTGTGAATTGTGTGGCTTTCCCTTCTGCTGCAGACAGGATTCAGACAAGATGTCTTTCTAGACATGATTCCTTCTCATTGATTATGTATGTCTCTTCTATAACAAGGAAGAAGCAAATCTTTGAGGAAGATTAACTCAGTCTGGTGCAGAGATGGTTAGTAGTTCCATGAGGTCCTTCAATAATTTTGCAGATATAAATGTAAAAACAAACATTTCCCTTTTGGGCCATACTTTGTTTAAGGGCAGAATGGACAACTCCTCCCTCCAGGCTGTGACATAATGTGGTGATGTCTGCCCATTTGCAAAGCCCTTGAGGCTATCCTGGGAATGCCTTGAAGGAGGCTTTAATCATTGACTGTCAGAAGAAGCAAGTCTTCTCTGCAGTTGCCTACCCTGCTCCAAGACAGCTGACTTATCAAGAAAATATATCAGTTGGAATCCTACCACCAGTTAGCATTCTGGACCTAGCTTCATGTCATTGATTTCTGTATAAACTCTTCCTCAATAGATGGTATCTTCAAAACAAATCCAATGGCATTCTCTTCAATCTGGCTGGTGCAGATTTAAAAAGCTGTAGCCTCTCCTTGTAGCTCTATGGGGTATTGAAAGGACATATAATGATTGCATGATCCAACAATATTATTATTTTGCCTTGGGACAAATGTTATTGCCACATGTGGTGGATTGGGCTTGCTCTGACCTGAAGGCCCTGTTCCACCCTATCCTCCATGGTTTCCCCAAAACATAGGCTTTTCTTTTTTTCTCAGGTAACATGCCAGCACCATCTGATCCTGCCTGCCCAGCTTCCTTTCCCAGATCTGAGGCCTTGCCTCTGTTTTCTTCCACAGCTTACTGCCTTGTACATACCTGGAGAAATAGCTGGTTGCCAACTGCTGGCATTCATCTGGCTCTCCTTCTATAATATGGTGGAAGTCTATGTAGTATAGATAACCATTACCATTGCCAAAATTTATAAAGCATTTATCAAAAAGGAAATGACCATGAGCAAATGTTCACAAGCATACTTTAGTATTTCCCCAGATTGAGCAAGGAATTCAAAAGAAATGGATAAAATGCAATACCTCTCTCCGTCTCTCTGTCTCCCTCTCTCTGTTTATAAATGTATACATGCCCTATCAGATGTTAAAATATAGGACAGGTTCCTTAGCTTAGGAAGTTGCAGATCTCTACCAAATTTCTATCACCTTGAAGCTTCCTTCAGCTGCCGAGGCCAATGCATGTCATATAGCAGCCTCCTCCAGACCTCAGTTAAGAGTTCTGTCTGCTCTAATGAACTCAGCACAAAAGAGAATTTCTTTCTTGCTTCCCTGAGTTTTATCACCTCTCTTTTCCTCATCCAGGTCAGGCTGAGTCACAGAAGTTTTTCTTGAAAATTCTTCCTGGAGATTCTTCCTGAAGTCTCTCTAGTCTTCAATTTCACCAAAACTATGTTACCTGCTTACTGGGGGGAGGGGCGGTGGCAGTGGTGGTGGTGGAGGAACTGAGCCCTCATATTGCCTATAACCAGACCAAATCACATTTCTTAAGAAGTAGTTGAGGTGAACCTAGGAAACTATTGACTGACTTCCTCCTGCCTGCCCATTCTCTGCCCAGAGAAGAGAGGGGACTTTAAATCAAAACTTTAAAACTTTAAATTAAATTAAATTTTAAAATTTTAAAAATTAAAACTGCCCAGAGCTGTATGGAAGGGCGGAATAGAAATCTAAATAAATGCTTAGAGTAATGATTTTGCTCATTCCAAACCTCCAAATTAAAAATGCATTTCTTCACACCCCACAAAAGGCTGGTACTAGTTAAACAAAAGCTTTAAATCTGCAAGTCTTCCTGGAAAAGTATCTACTCACTGCGGAGAAGTGATTGAATTTTTTGAGGCTCTTCTGGTGAGATGCTGATTCCAATGCTGCCTGCTAAAATGGTATCCCTTCTTTTAACTGGTTTGCCTTTTAATAACAACTTCCACTTATGACACTTCAGCACTGGAGTCCTTTCTTGCAATGTGCTGTAGCAGCAAGGCTGCAAATCCTAAGTGACATGAATAATTGAACATTCTGCCATGCATCTGATTGTCTGTTGTTATGCCAGGCTTCTGGGAAAGGTAAGCAAAGCAGTCTATTCTAAGGGTGCAGGAAGATCATTTCATGCAGATGAATCACCCTTTACTGAACATTTACAAGCCTGTTATAGTCACAACAAATTAACAGTGGTCTAAAAAGTCTATTTTTTAATTACTTTAACTCATTTTGGTTGGGCTCAATGAAAGTGTAATTCCATGGCAAATAGGGATGCCAGCATCTAACAGGGACCTGGAGATCCCCCAGAATTAAAGCTCATCTCCAGACTACAGAGATCAGGTCCCTGGAGAAATAGCTGTTGTTCACCCACTGATTTCATATTATTATTATTATTATTATTATTATTATTATTATTATTATTATTATTATTATTATTATTATTATTATTATTATTATTTCCCGCCTCCCCCCGGAGGCTCGAGGTGGGTCACATAAAAACCAATCCCCTAAAATAATAAAAGCACAATAAAACATAATACAATTAATACAAAAGTTAAGACAAGAATGGCGGCAAAATTCAATATAGCTAACCCAATTCCACACCCACTAAGAAGGGAAAGGGAGGTATGGAAATGTGGTGGCCCCATATCCCAGAATTGGTGGAAGGTCCAGAGAAATAGTTTGGAATGAGTTTGCAGTTGAAAATAATATCACCTGCAGTTTTGTGGACGATGCCAGAGGTGTTTTCTGGGAATATCACATAGCACCAATGGATTTATTGCCTGTTGACAGCATGCCTACTTGTTTCCAGTAAGCCTTGTTTGTTTATTGTTTATAATTGCTCACGAAGTCACTAATATTGTTATTATTGTTAGGTGCGAAGTCATGTCCGACCCATCGCAACCCCATGGACAATGATCCTCCAGGCCTTCCTGTCCTCTACCATTCCCCAGACTCCATTTAAATTTGCACCAACTGCTTCAGTGACTCCATCCAGCCACCTCATTCTCTGTCGTCCCCTTCTTCTTTTGCCCTTGATCGCTCCCAGCATTAGGCTCTTCTCCAGGGAGTCCTTCCTTCTCATGAGGTGACCCAAGTATTTGAGTTTCACTAATTTGAGCATATATTTGACCATATGCATCTTATATCAGGTCAGACCAAGATCTCAGAAGGATCTTTCCCCACCCCTACTCTAATGGGAGGAACTGAACCAGTACAAAAAACATTAATGCACAGCCATTTGGCTTGCCAGATTCCCCCTTGCCACCTGCAAATTCCAGGTTGGAAAATTACTAGAGATTTGGGGGTGGAGTCTGAGGAGGATAGAGGACAGATACCCTAGTGTGACGCAATGCCATAGAGTGCACCCTCCAAAACATCCACATTCCGTCACCTCATAATGATAGAAAGTTCTGTAATTAAGCTCAAATACATATATGTACTTTAGTGCCTAGGAGTTAATAGTCTCAGAATTGCATGAGCTGAATACAAATGCTTATGTTTAAGAACAGAACACTTTCCTTTAAAAAGTACCTTAAGTGAAAAGGATTGCTTTATGATGTTTCTGCAGGCAGTATGAATGTCATATGAACTGGAAAGATTAATTATGAATGCCTGATGAGCAACCTTCACAAATGCAATTGCTATTTCATGAAGGGTGCCAGTTCACTTGGCCATCCTGGACTTATTTATTACTTTTAGAAAGATAATTTTAAGTTACCGATAACCCTCCAACAATCACCATACCACACCCTCAGTGGGTAAGTGGCAAAAAAAGAATTATGTTTCAAGCTCACTCAAGGCTGACAGTGATCAGATTGAAGAATATTATGAACTGCTAGGAGCAAAGCCCGTTGTACCCAGGAATACAAGGGGTGTTAGCACACGTGCCTGCACTGTGTCCAGCCATGCCCTAGATTCTGGTATTAGGTGGTATTTGGCAACAGGAGGTGTTGCCCTCTTGTAGATGCCCAATTAGGCCTTTGCTATTACTTTAGAGCCTCTTGTGGTGCAGAGTGGTAAGGCAGCCGTCTGAAAGCTTTGCCCATGAGGCTGGGAGTTCAATCCCAGCAGCCGGCTCAAGGTTGACTCAGCCTTCCATCCTTCCGAGGTTGGTAAAATGAGTACCCAGCTTGCTGGGGGGTAAACGGTAATGACTGGGGAAGGCACCATTTCACCATTTCATTTGTTTCCCTTATTTATAATTAGAGTTTCTGCGGGTGCAAGCGCACTGCTATTAAAGAATGTCTGTGAAGCACTAGGCAGCAATTAACAGCCTAATCTATATGCCAGTTACTGCCAGGATGCCTAGATTTAAATTCACATGTAGCCCAGGCCTGTGTCCATTTAATCAGACACAAGTCCCACTAAGTTGAATGGGATTTATTCCCAAGTACATGTGTACAAGTATAAGAGCCTCTTGTGGTGCAGAGTGGTAAGACAGCAGACATGCAGGCTGAAAGCTCTGCCCATGAGGCTGGGAGTTCAATCCCAGCAGCTGGCTCAAGGTTGACTCAGCCTTCCATCCTTCCAAGGTCAGTAAAATGAGTACCCAGCTTGCTGGGGAGTAAACGGTAATGACTGGGGAAGGCACTGGCAAACCACCCCGTATTGAGTCTGCCATGAAAACGCTAGAGGGCGTCACCCCAAGGGTCAGACATGACTCGGTGCTTGCACAGGGGATACCTTTACCTTTTACCTTTACCTATTACTTAAAAGCCTCTGTGGCATTGCTTTCTTGCAAGGTGGAGGTTGTGCTGGAAGAGAAATGGCAAAGGAGATGGAGCTGCTGAATAGGCTGCCTTAAAGCACATTCAGGCACCCCTCTCAGTCCTGTACCATCCCTTGCCATTCCCTCTGTACCGATCACACACCTTTTAGTGGTAAATGAGATGATGCCCAGACTGAGGAGCCAGGTTCTTCCAGGGCAGGAGAATCCAATTCCCCATGGCTAGAGGATTTGGTCCCTAGGTGGCATAAGTTGGACAACATTGGCTGAATTTATCTTCTTTCAGTTCCTTGCTGTTCTCACAACTCTAATTGCTAACAGAGAACTTTCTTTAGATCTCAAATCTGCATGTTGCTTGCATTGAGATAAGAAAAGGAAACAAAGGTCGAATTTCTAAAATGATTTTTCCAGGATTTGAACATGACAGGGCAGATAGTTGTCTAGTGGGGAAAAAACTGAACCCTAGGGTGATAAAACCTGTGTGTGTGGGTGGGGGGAGGAGGAGGAAGCCCCTATGCCAACGTGATTGTAACTGGGTTGGCTAGTGGAATTCAGTGGAATTCGAAGTACTACCACGAGGAGGAGGTACCATTCACAGTTAATTTCTTCTTAACCAGCAATTTTCTACCTTTAAACCAAGCTCTTTTTCTTTAAATAAAAGCTGTCGCATCCCAAATTTTAAAAAGATCATTTGAAAAATCAGTAGATCTAGTATACTAGCACCCTAGGCAAAGATGATACATCTATAGGCTATAACCTCATGGTAGTTGAGGAGGAGTGTTAAATCCCAGGCCATATTGAAATTCCTTTGCAGTACTAAAATGGGTTATTCACTGAAGTGATATATGTCAGTCATTTATGTCCAATAATAAACAAGGGATAATCAGCCAGCATCTCCAATATCATCTCAGCTTTTATGCATTTCTGCTGTTAGTGTGAGAATCCAGGGCAGCAACAAAGGAGTTTAAGAGTACAGAATTTACAGTTTAGCACATAAATACTTGTTATGTAAAGGTTCCAACAACAACTGTCTTGATGAAATGAAAATAAAATATGAAAACTTATATTACTCAGAAGCTTCAGCTTTCAAACATTTTAATAATATTGAAACAGAGTCTCTGTTTTAAGAGTTATGTTTTTGCCCAAACTGTACATTTATATCTTGAAATCATAGTGATAAATCCAACCCCAAATCTGAAGAGTTTCTTCTTTGAAATATAGATTATATATATTATACTCTCCATATATATGTGTGTGTTACAGTGTTCTGCTTACTCCTTTGTTCTGGCTAAATGTTTCCACTGATTTTGTTAAGTTACATTCATGCAGTACTAGTATGGTATAATGCACAAGGACCCAGGGGATACAGGGTCTTCATTCTGAGAATAAAATTGTTTTGCTCTTAAAAGTGTCCCTGGACTCAAACTTTGTTCTGCTGATTCAGACCAACATGGCTACCATTCTGATATGAAACTCAGTAAGACAGCCTTGGGCAAGTTACTCTGCCACTCTCATCTAACCTATTTCACAGAACTGATGTGACAATAAAATGGGACACCTTTGCATGAAACTCTAAGTTTCTCGGGGGAAGGATGGGACATAAATTTAATAAGTAACTTAACAGGCATCTAGAGTGTAATCCTAAGTAATCTTGAGCAAATTCAACCCAGGTCTACTCAGTGGAAGTTACTCCTAGGTGTTTATAGGTCTGTCCCTAGTCTGCCATCCCCCACGTCCCTCATACTATTTAAGACACGGACTACTCTGCTTTTATGCTGTTATCTAAAAAGCAGGTTTCACATTGTATTTTTTTTTCAGCTGTTGGTAGACTAGGCTCTTTATACATCCTCTTAAAACAATATTAATTATATAAGTGTGGTTCCTTGTAACATATAGATGAAAAGAACAGCTCTTCCGTCTAGATTTCTAATTCATCATTTCTTCAAAAAGCTTTTCATATGATGCTTTGGAAAAAAGAGAACTTACCTTTTGTGATCAGGAATAGCAAGCAGCCTGATGAGGAACACTGGTGGTGTCACACGCTGGAAAACGGATGGAAATTTGTATCACGAGATATAATTGAAAATAAGCATAGAACACATCTCAGGAGCACGTTCCTGTCTGGCACATGTACCGTTGGGTACAATTTTTTAGGACTGCTGTTTTTCTTAGAGCTGATGTTTGCACTTTGCTTGTGCTGAGATAAGAAGAGGAAACAAAGGGTGAGATTTTAAACAAGAGAATCTTAGAAATGGAGATGAAAGGAACCAACCAAATTTGTACTGTACAATTAAAGATGTTAGTCACTGGGTAGTACTTACTGTTAAGTTCCAGTGAGAAAAAAATGAACCAGCAAAGTACACACACACATGCAGAAATGCTCGACAGTTCCTGACTGACAAGATCATAGCAACGTAGCACAAGGTTCATTTTCTTCAGAGCCATCGAGGTGGGTCTATAGAGACGGTATACAAATATCTTATCAATACTTGTAATCTGTTTGCCTTGGAAGAATGTATGATCTTCATTAGCCTGCCTTGGAGGAATGATGCATTTATATTATCTTGTGTTCAAGAAAAATATGCAGAACTTACTTGAATGCTGCTCATGGACAAGATAAAAGAGATATGTTTCCTTTGCAGAAAGGGACTATTCAGTTCCAGTGAAACAATCTGTATCCATTGCATGACTCTCGGAATGATTGCCCTTGGTTGCACCTATATGAGGTATACTCTTTTTCTCATCCAGCGTTGACAGGTTCTGTAAATGACTAGATTTAAAGCCCATTTTATTCCATCAATAAAATGGGCGCTAGACGTTCCCCCCCCCCCCCGGTGAGAGGGAAAGTCTGCAGAGTGGGCGGGGACGGCTTGGAGTGGCTGTGAGAGGCAAGCCAGGGCATGGATGGGGCCGCAGAAGAATGTTGGGCTCCCGATGCCAGTAGGCTTCAGCGGGGCTGGGGTTGAGGCAGGGTCTTACCTCGCAGCTCCGGAGGGCGCGGTGGGAGCGGGGCTGGCGTCGGTTGGCCATCTTCATGGGCCGGCGTGGTGGCGGGAAGATCGGCAGCCGCAGCAGAGGGCGGTCATGTCCAGTGGCGCGTTTGCAAGGGCACCGGGGCAGGTTCTGAGTTGGGGGCGGAGGCACTTGACGGTGGCGTTTCTGTTGGCAGGCGCATCGTCAGGGCAGGCAGCGATCCTGCTGTCCTGGCGTTGGCCATGGCGGCGACATGCTGGGAAGTGGCGAGTGGGAACTCGGGCGCTGGAGCGGCGGGGCGGGCTGGGAAGGGGGCGGCCGGTGGCGGAGCAGCGTGGTCGTGGTGAGGGTGGGAAGGTCGCAGAAGGGCCTTGTTGCTGCTGCAGCAGCAGGGCTGGAGAGAGTGTGGACGGGTAGAGAAGGGCGCCGAGTGACGGAGTGTGGGTGCCAAGTCTGGGACGGGCCAAGTGGCCGAGTGGCACTTGGAGAGGGCCAATCAGGAGCTGCGAAGCGGCTCCTGATTGGCCCTCTCCGAGTTTTTATCCCGGACGGGTCCTGCCCTAACTCTTCCCCCAGAGCCCTTACTCTTTTATTTATTCCGCGGTGCGCCGTGTCGCAGGGGCGGGTTTAAAGATGATGCAGATGTTTGTATAGACAGCATTGTCTTATTGTAGCTTGTACATTTGTCCAGGACGTGTGTTTTGTTGTGATTAGTAGTTGGGGGGATGCTTTTTCTGCAGATCCATGGAATAGAATATAGGAATTTCTAACTGGGCTCTTAAAACCGAGCAATTTAATAATTAAAGGGGGTTAAAGGTATACTGTACCAGGCCTCTGTTCCTGATACACAGAACCTGAGAGTTGATTGCTGTATACAGTCACCAATGTAAGAGCCTCCATACAAAACTGACTTGCTGAGTTGCCCCTAACTTTGTATATCTGAACAAACCACTGTTCAGATTGTTGACAGCAGGTTTTCAGAATGTGTAGGAACATTGCTGTTATTAATCACAACAAAACACACTTCCTGGACAAACACACAAGCTACAATAAGATAATGTTTTCTATATAAACATCTGCATCACCATTTATGGGAGCTGTCAATGCTTGATGAGAAAAAGAGCATACCACATATACAAAAATGCTTGATCAATTAATTATTCTGAGTAGCTACATTTTTCTCCATCCTTTTCCTCTGGGACAGAGTTAGCAAATTATTCACCACTGGGGGAGAGTTCAGAAGAGGTATTATTGTTATTGTTTCCTGGGTTCTGTGGAGTTTAATAGGTTTGTTTTGCTGTTCTCTCTTTCCTTTTTAGGCTTCTGAGGAGGTTCTTTTTATTATAGTAGTTCATTTTTTTGTGGTCTGTTGGCTTTTTGGGTTGCCCTCAGTTAGTGGGTTACCTAATTTCTATCTTTTGTAGATCAGTGATTTTGGGTCGCAGTTCTCATTGCTTAAGTTTGGATAGGCAGGCGTCCTTTCTTTTTTTTTCCAGGTTACACTTCAAAGAGAGATCATGCAGTCTGCCCCCCTCCCACAATGAACCAACTGCACTGCAACATGAGCTTGCCTCAACTTAAATCACTCCTATATCTCTTCAACGTGATTGGTGGGTGGGTGGGTGAGCACCTCACTACTCACTAGACAGACATTTTGAGAGGATATTTTTATTTGTAGTTGATAAGTTTAGTAAAGAAAACACTGCTGAAGAAAACTGGAAGTCATTTTTGAACTTCACCTCACTATGCAGGAAGAATGTCTGGGGGGCACCTTATTCAAATGCTGTAAAACCAGCTGTCCAATTCACTTGAATCTGATGGAGGCATTAGAAAAAGAGTGGAATAGGATTCCTGATTCTTTAATACCATTTGATGAAGAAAACATTTGCTCAAGAGAAGCTGCCATTTTCCCCTCATGGAAACAATAGTCAGGCCTCCAATCTCATCTTATTGAAAATAGAAATGGAACCCATTGAGTCTTCACAGTACATTTCTGATAATTTGTAAAACTAATATATATTCTGTTTCTTAAATTATGGAATTAAAACTATTTTCCTGCACTATTCCTAGAGAGAATAAGCAGTTTTGCTTCCTTCCACTCATGACAGTCACTGTCCTTGACAAACTGCATTGATTCCTGGTCTGATTCTGATTGTCCATATGCAATTTCTAGAGAAAATGGCCCTGAGTAATTCAAACCAAATAGCTGAGAAGCAAAGAACTCCCAGCCACTCAGCTGTTTCTCTTCTTCTTGGGAGATCTTCCCTCACTTCTTTTCTGCTGGAGGCAACTCCCTACGACCGTTTATGCACTGGGAACTTCACTGCCCCAGCTCCCGTGCAGCAGCACAAATTGGGGGTGGATGAGGTGCACCGGGCCAAATGCTCCCCCATGTGGGTGCAGGGAGAAATGGGGCAACCTGCCATGACTAATACTCCAGCCTTCAGCCCGACATGAAACCTCCAGTACATAAACGGTCTATGTGTAGGCTGGTGACTACTCACTCTCACCAGTAGAAAGCTGGGAGAGAAGTTCCTTCCCAGGAGATCTACTTCTGTTTCTGCTGCCAGGGGCTCATCAAAGCCAACAGAAAGGTAGAAGCAAGTCCCTTCTTTGAAGATCTCCCCACTTTCTGTTGGCCATTATTGCATGGGTTCTCTTCTTCAGTCATTTTTACATTTAATGGGACTGCAACAGACATCAGAAAACTGTGACTCCCTACTGTGCAACATTTTGTGCTGTTTTGTAGTACTTCTAAATTTTTAAGTGATGGCACAAGACAGTCTGAAACAGCTGAACAAGTGATTTTGAGGATTTCTGCCAACTCTACTGAAATTTTTTTTTCACAGTCAGAGTAGTTCAGCAGTGGAATAGGCTGCTTAAGGAGGTGGTGAGCTCCCCCTCACTGGCAGTCTTCAAGCAAAGGTTGGATACACACTTTTCTTGGATGCTTTAGGATGCATAGGGATGATCCTGCATTGAGCAGGGGGTTGGACTAGATGGCCTGTATGGCCCCTTCCAACTCTATGATTCTATGATTCTAGTACTGTGGTCCCTTTCAACTGGGTTTGCTGGGCCATGGGCTGTACAAACTGGTTTTGTTTGTAAATGAGCCTCCCAGTGTAATTACTGTGATATCAGGATCACATGCTTCTGATAGTGGACCTCACCAGCCATGGCATTCTACACTAACTGTAGCCTCTAAACAATCTTCAAGGGTGGCCCCAAGTAGAGTGCATTGTAATAGTTCAGTCTAATTCCTCTGTTTGAAACAACAACAGACTTCATTTGTAAAATCCATTATGAAATCACCTATAATCTTTTCCATCATTTTGAAGATGCCCTGTAAGTCTACTAATTTGCATGTATTTCACTGTTTCCTCAGTGCTGTTTGCCTGGTGTAAATTTGCCTCACTCACCAACGATACTATTACCCCTGCTGGAGGCTAATTTTAGTTACATATTCAGGGTCTGTGTTAGATTCAAATGGGTAGCTGTGTTGGTCCGAAGTAGCACAATAAAATCAGAGTCCAGTATTACCTTTAAGACCAACAAAAATTTATTCAGGGTGTGAGCTTTCGAGTGCAAGCACTCTAGTGCCTGTATTGTTTACCAGAGGAGCCAATAAGCAATTGTGTGTGAGAGGGGAACAGATACTGTGAAATCCTGAGGAGAGTTACCACTCCAAGGCCCCACCAACTTCATTGTTTAGAGTTGCACAATTAAAGTGGGAAATGGTGCCTTCTTCTTGTGCTCGGTCAAATTAGTAGCTTTCATTAGCTACTTTTAAATAAATTAAGGATGTTGAGCAATCCAATGATGGAATGTTCACAATAATTTCTGTTTTAGTTCCTAAGATGTTTTTGGGGCACCAGCCAGAAATTTACTGTTTGATAAGATTTCTGCCATTCACAGTTATTGCTTTCATATTATAACAAAGCTATGGCCACGATAACTTATCTTTATAGCAAATTCAAATAATCAAGCTACCACGTGTTCTGAATCCATTATATGATAAAAATAGCAATGGGAACTGTTGCTCATTCTTTAGATAATCTATCCTAATAGACAGGATTTCCTCTGGTCTAGTCATGGCACTTCTTCCATCTCCATACCTGAAAAGGTACATTTTAAAGGATATTTAGGAAAAGCATCCACAATAGTGAAATGGTTCTTTCTGACATTATGACATTATGTACAGTGGCTGCTATGCCAGGCGGCCGCTGTGCCATTGCGGCAGGGCGAGATGCCCCACCGTTTCCCATGTATGCCTGGGGGCAGGGCTCCCCCGGCGTATGCAGATGCACTTTACACTGGGGCTGGGAACTCTGGGATGCTGCCCGGCAGTGACAGTGGCCGGGGGGAGTGCGGAGTGGGGAGGGGCCGGGCCTCCACTGCACGCTGGCAGAGAGTGGCATGCTTATCTCCCACCACGATGGGGGCAGGGGGATGTCCTGGCCGGCTCCACGGCTCCGCGGTGCTCGCAGGGGCATGTGGTGTCCCTGCAGGGACAGTGCAGGTAGGGGCAGGGCTGGGCCGAAAGGCCTGGCAATGTCAGTTGCAGGCAGTGCTAACCCACCCCAGTCCCTGCCAGCACCCATGGTATCCTAGGGACTGCGGAAGATCTCTTGTTCCCATAACGCGGGCTTTCCCTGGGCCTGGGCTGGGCCATGCCCGCGCTGGCATCATCATTGTGCATAATCGGGGATTTTCCCTGATGCCCTGACACCACCAGCATCGGCATTCCAGCCCATGCATAATGGGTCTTTCAATGGAGGCTCGGATCACAAAGCTGCTTACCAGGCATTCTTCTGTATATGCCAGGTGAAGCTACAAGATCTTGCCATAGTGATCCATGTGACAGACACCTTCAGCTTGGATTACTGTAACTCAGTCTACACAGGGCTACCATTGACCATGACTCAGATATGAATTGTAGCTGCCTGGGTCCTGACAAGGACCCTATGGAGGGCACATATTTGTCCAGTCCTCCAACAGCTGCACTGGCTTCCTGAAGAGTTACAGGCAGGTTTAAGGTGTTGGTACTGAGAGCCCAATCACAGTCTGGGACCCCCAAGAGAGCACTTCAGTCATCTAGAGCAGGGGTAGTCAACCTGTGGCCCTCCAGATGTCCATGGACTACAATTCCCATGAGCCCCTGCCAGCATTTACTGGCAGGGGCTCATGGGAATTGTAGTCCATGGACATCTGGAGGACCACAGGTTGACTACCCCTGCTTTAGAGCAAACCTACTAGTAGTCCCTGACCAAAAAAACATCTGCCTGACTTTTTGGCCTTGTCTCCAACCTGGTGGAATGAACTGCCACCTGAGATTAGGGCCCTGATGGAGCAATTACAGCTCTGCAGGGCCTGCAAGATGGTTGAGTCCAGGGTAACCTACTGAAAGGGCCACCCCCTGATCTTCACAGTTCTTCCCTACTTCTTTTTTCCTTTTAGTTGAGGTACCTGTCATATCCAACAGGTATTATTATTATTATTATTATTATTATTATTATTATTATTATTATTATTATTATTATTATTATTATTATTATTATTATTATTATTATTATCCTTTAATTTATATCCCATCTAGCCCAATCTCATCAGATTTTGGGCGTTAAACTGGGTCAACCCTGGTTTTATTTCAATGGAAGATCACCAAAGAAATCCAGGGTTGCTATGCAGAGGCAGGCAATGGCAAACTGTTTCTGAACATGTTTTGGCCTAAAAAACCCTATGGTGTTACTATAAGTTGGCTGCAACTGGACAGCACTTCCCCCCCCCCCACCACTACCTGCTGATTATAGATAAAGCCTGATATAATCTGAAGCAACATGGAAATGGAAGCTAACTGGCTTCTCAGTCTATTAACAATTAAAAGACACAATTTAGTACTAGCTGATTGTCCATGATCATTCATATCCTTAGATTTGGCCACTGCTTCAGAACTCTGTTTCTTTGTTGAAACCAATCATCGTAGAATGCTTGTTTTATTTGCTTTTGGCTCTAGGCAGATCCTGTTTTGAGAAATTCATGAAGGATATAGGACTGTTAATGCATCTGCAACAGAATAAAGCAAACACATGCTGTGATATTGTATCTAGAAATTGTACTCTTAACTGATAAAGAATAATGGCACAGGGAGAAAGCATACAAGATTTGATTTTGTTAATATTGTGTTTTTACTTGTGCTATATTAACAGGTGCGCCATTGGTATACACTGTGTCATTATTCCCTTAGCAAACTGTTGTTCGTGCCCAGGTCTCTGTGGTGAGCTTTTAAAGAAAAAAGAAAGCATGATTTTTCCCTAAGTTTGAATAAGACAAATCAATTGACAGGACTTATGTTACCTAATACACAAGGATTAATGAACAAAAGAAGGAGTAGGGCCACATTGGCAATATGCATGCTCTAAGAGTTCTAAAGCAAACAATGGGATCAGTTTGTTTAAAGTCTACAAAAGAGGATTGCTTTCTTGACACTCTCATATCATGACTCACTCAGCACAGGTGGGAAGGCACATCACCCTCCTATGACTCATTGCATTATAGGGAAGATCCATTTTCCACCTGCTGGCTCAATCAAGATATAATCAGGGTTCAAAAGAACTGATGTTGGTCAAAAAAGGACCACTCAGGTACCCCTTCCATGAGGTCACAATGACAATGGCAATCATTTAGGTAAATTTCCAAGGGCAAATGCAAAGCAGAGTTTGCTATTCAGAAATGAAAGGATGTTCTTTCCGTGCAGTGGAACTTTTAACTATACTATACTAGGACTTATGAGTAGGATACAAAATACTTTTAGCTGTAGTACTGGAATAGAACTCTGATGGTCAGAGACTGTAACTGATTTTTAGAGCAATTTTGGTAGCCACTGTTGTAAGGAGAAGGGTGGACTATGATCTTTTACATTGAATCACTTGTATGGCAATTCGTATGTTCTTAGCTGGCTGATTTTTAATCTAATAACCAAATGCAATTTCAGGAAATTCCTGTATTAAAATTAGTCACTAACAAAGATACAGAGCCAGTATGGTGTAGTGGTTAGGAGTGTGGACTTCTAATCTGGCATGCTGGGTTTGATTCTGCACTCCCCCACATGCAGCCAGCTGGGTGACCTTGGGCTTGCCACAGCACTGATAAAGCTGTTCTGACCGAGCAGTGATATTAGGGCTCTCTCAGCCTTACCCACCTCACAGGGTGTCTGTTGTGGGGAGAGGAAAGGGAAGGCTGGCACTGTAAGACGCTTTGAGCCTCCTTTGAGTAATGAAAAGAGGCATATAAGAACGAACTCTTCTTCTTCTTCTTCTTCTTCTTCTTCTTCTTCTTCTTCTTCTTCTTCTTCTACAGGATAAATAATGAATTGCCTTGTGTATCTGATCGGTTTGCAGACTATATTTATTTATTTAATAACTGGCAATAAAATGTTACACAAAAATATACAACTGGCTCCAGGTTGCCCGTGCTCCCTTTCAATGTGTATGAGGGTCCCCTTAAATGCTCCCAGTCTTGCCAGGGAGTGTATATAGGCAACCAGATCCCCTCCCCCATTACAGCTGATTATAACAGCCCTGCATGGCTGTCACAATCCGCTATAATGCAGGGGTGGATGGTCACTTTAAATGCTCCTGGCATTGGTGGGGAGCATTTAGAGGCAGCCAAATCCTTCGATGTTACAGCTGTTTATGATAGCCCTATAGCAGTACTGTCCCTTTAAATACTCTTTAGCTTCACAAGCTTTGCCTGTGAAGCTATGTTCCAAAGCCACCAGGCTGGAGGCTTTGTAATGTGTAACACATCATCAGACGTACACACACTCTATTATATAATAAGAAGATATGTAGGCATGTGTAGGAATTAATATTATTGACTGAAAACTGATGTTATCACTTCTAACAGTGTGCTAACCAAACAGGAAAATATATGACTGAACCACTTATTTGTCAAATGTCTCTGTTCCTAGGTGCTCCCCTATACTCATGAATCTGAAGTATGAATTTCTTAAGGGATCCATTAATGCAGGTGTACATAATTTGTGACCCACCAGACGCACTCTACCAGTAACATATTGTGGCATTTCAGGGAACTGGGGGAGGGGGGATAACTGAATTAAATCACTTTCATTCCTTTCTCTGGTGCTTGGCAGTCTAATTTAGAAAATTCAAGCAAGAGTACATAGAAGTAGGGGGAGAGATTTAGGGAAGATGAAACTGGTAGGAAAGTGTTTCCAAACATCATGGTCAAACAGAGCTTGCAGTCAAAAGGTATTCCTGATACATCTTGCTATCCACAGTGTTTCTGGATCAAATTGCTGGGGGAGGGCTTCAGTCTTATTTTTATGCTCTATGACATGGAGTATTTTCAGTTCTTTGTGATGCCTTGCTATATACCTAATTGGCGAATTTCCAGCATCCCATTTTCTGTAGTATTGGTGGTGGCTGGTCAGTTAAAATCCTTCTCTCTGCCTCTGTTTGACTGCTTGATTTCAGTTTGAGTTTTTCTGTCCTACACACAAATACTGAGGTGGTTGTTACTCGTTGGAGTACGTTCACAGGGAGCTTCTCAATCTCTGCGTGTGCTATTTGCAGTGCAACAAACCATTATTCAAACAATTTATATCAACATTCAAATGATGTGTCCCGAGTCCATAATCAGCAAGAGTTAAAGAAATGTACCTGCCTTTGAAGTGGTTTTTCCTTGAGTCCACAAATGCCAGCTTGGACTTGTTGCCTGTTCTTCTGATTTCCAAATACTAAAGTTGTGTTCAGTTGTTCTGATGTTAGCACTCCCTGCTGTATGAGGGAAATGTCTGCTTCAGTACTTCATCTGTAACTTCGCCTGGCTGTCCAGGGGTGCAAAATGCAAACCGTGCTGTCTGCACTGCAACTCTGCCTGCCTTCCCTGAAGCCCATTGTGCTACCCTGACCATCTTCTTGGGGTTGCCAGATATTTCCCTTCACTCATTAGGACATGAGGGAATGAATCTGTCTCCCACTTTTCTAAAATCTGGTAGACTGAACCCCTGGAGAATTCTTGAAAAAGATCATCCAAAATTAGATGGGATTTAAAAAAAAAATTCCATAGAATTGTAGAATTGATTCTATGAAATTCTTTTTAAAAATTCCCATCTCATTTTGGATCTAATTATGATCACATCCTTCTTTCCAGGAGCTCCAAGGAGTGGCAGCCTTGGTTCCTTTGGCTCCCTTTCATCCTCACAACAGCTCTGTGAGGTAGTTTAGGAAGAGAGAGAATGACTGGCTCAAGGTCCCCCAGTAAGCATCCATTGCAGAGAAGGATTTGAATACAGAACACTCCCTCCCCCATCCTAGTCTAAGACTTGGACCACACAAACGTTTCAGTCAGAAATGTGTTTAAAAACAGTGGGGAAAAGTCATGGAGTTTAATGTTAATTTTCTCTTATGTATTTACATCATTTATAGTCTGTTTTTTCCATGGAGACATAAGGTGGGTTATGCAGTATAAGTCAATGCAATCAACAGAATAGAACAGCTAAGAATTAATGTAATATGTTGTAGAATATATGTACTTTTATAGGTTTGAAGGTTTTTGAATTAGTATCAGTAGGCCCAAAATCTGTTTACAAATTCCTGTAAAAACACTGAATAGATTTTTTTAAAAAAAATCATTGCTTAGAGGAACTGCCAATGTTCTCAACTTAGGTTTAGCTAGCACCAACCAGTTCTGAAGTTCTGAAGCTACTGTTATGAGTAGTTGCTTGTTTGCTAGTATACATTCAAGGAAACAGAGCATAGCAATGGGCACTTTGTATCCACATAAATACTTTAGTTTCATGTATATGTGTGGGAGTGGCGGGATATAAATTGAATTATAAATTGATATGTTCTGATGAATACCATCAAATAACCAGTTCAGAAGAAACAAGGGTTTTCAAATCCATGCTGTATATAAGCCCCCTGTGCTTTGTAACATATGAATATCTGAGATATGGATGCAGTGAGGATGCTCCTTTTAAAACTGTGTGCCAATAAATCAACATTATGGTATATTGTACTTAAAATGGCATATATCGTACACATAAATTGAGTATAAAAATGGTACAGGATGCATTCACAATGCAAACAAATCTATGAAACTAAGAATAAAATGTGGAGAACTGAAAACATTGACAAGAATATCAATGAACACATGGAACGAATAACATGTTCTCATTTCTGATCTACTGTTTCATGGCTCCTTTATAAATGCTTCAGTGACAGTACAGACATAAGAGCATGAAAGGTGAACACTGAGGAAATATTAGATCCAGTGGTACTTATTTTGTTTCTTTTAGCATAGACAAATGACTTACAATCATTTCCCCTTTCATTTCTGAATGAAATTTTACTGCAATTATCCTGTAGCCAATAAAAAGAAGAGAGAATTCACATGAACAAGTTGGTTCAATAAGAATGTGACCTGAATGGCTTCAGGCAGACTGGCCATGCATAATGACATCTCCACATGGAGGTGGGAGGAGAGAACCACTTGCTTCAGCAAAAGGCAACCTCCCATTATTAGATTAAAACAAATCAAATTATATCTCATGCTTTCGGGATGATGTAGAATCATAGAGTTGGAAGAGGCCATACAGGCCATCTAGTCCAACCCCCTGCTCATGTGGGAGAGAGCCAGTTTGGTGTAGTGGTTAGGAGTGCGGACTTCTAATCTGGCATGCCGGGTTCGATTCTGCACTCCCCCACATGCAGCCAGCTGGGTGACCTTGGGCTCGCCACAGTACTGATAAAACTGTTCTGACCAGGCAGTGATATCAGGGCTCTCTCAGCCTCACCCACCCCACAGGGTGTCTGTTGTGGGGAGAGGAATGGGAAGGCGACTGTAAGCCACTTTGAGCCTCCTTCGGGTAGGGAAAAGCGGCATATAAGAACCAACTCTTCTTCTTCTTCTTCAACGCAGGAGCAGCTCTAAGCATCCTAAATCATCCAAGAAAAGTGTGTATCCAACCTTTGCTTGAAGACTGCCAGTGAGGGGGAGCTCACCACCTCCTTAGGCAGACTATTCCACTGCTGAACTACTCTGACTGTGAATTTTTTTCCCCTGATATCTAGCCTGTATCGTTGTACTTGTAGTTTAAACCCATTACTGCGTGTCCTCTCCTCTGCAGCCAACAGAAACAGCATCCTGCCCTCCTCCAAGTGACAACCTTTAAAATACTTAAAGAGGGCTATCATGTCGCCTCTCAACCTCCTTTTCTCCAGGCTGAACATTCCCAAGTCCCTCAACCTATCTTCATAGGGCTTGGTCACTTGGCCCCAGATCATCTTCGTCGCTCTCCTCTGTACCCTTTCAATTTTATCTACGTCCTTCTTGAAGTGAGGCCTCCAGAACTGCACACATTACTCCAGGTGTGGTCTGACCAGTGCCATATACAATGGGACTATGACATCTTGTGATTTTGATGTGATGCTCCTGTTGATACAGCCCAAAATGGCATTCGCCTTTTTTACCGCTGCATCACACTGCCTGCTCATGTTTAGTTTAAAATCCACAAGTACCCCAAGGTCTTGTTCACACACAGTGTTACCTAGAAGCGTATCCCCCATCCAGTAGGCATGCTTTTCATTTTTCTGACCCAGATGCAGAACTTTACACTTATCTTTATTAAATTGCATCTTGTTCTCATTTGCCCATTTTTCCATTGTGTTCAGATCTCGTTGAACTCTGTCTCTATCTTCCGGAGTATTTGCCAGTCCTCCCAATTTGGTGTCATCTGAAAACTTGATGAGTAGTCCCTCCACCCCCTCATCTAGATCATTAATAAATATGTTAAAAAGTACCGGGCCGAGCACCAAGCCCTGAGGTACCCCGCTACTCACCTCTCTCCAGTCTGATGAAACACCATTGACAACAACTTTTTGAGTGCGGTTCTCTAACCAATTCCCTATCCACCTAACTATCTGAAAATCCAGATTGCAGTCCTTCAACTTATCCATCAGAACATCATGGGGAACCTTATCAAAAGCTTTACTAAAATCCAAGTAAACAACATCAACCGAATTTCCACGATCCAGCAAACCTGTTACTTGGTCAAAAAAGGAAACCAGGTTGGTCTGACAGGACCTGTTGGAGACAAAACCATGCTGACTTCCTTGGATCACCAAATTGTCCTCCAGATGTTTGCAGATCACTCCCTTTAATATCTGCTCCATTATCTTCCCCACAACAGAGGTCAGACTCACTGGTCTGTAGTTTTCCAGGTGATCCTTCCTCCCTTTTTTGAAGATCGGAATAACGTTTGCTCTCTTCCAGTCCTTCGGGACATCTCCAGTCCTTAAAGAGGTCCCAAAGATGATGGACAAGGGCTGTGCAAGTTCTCTGGAAAGTTCTTTGAGCACTCTTGGGTGCATTTCATCCGGCCCAGGGGATTTGAACTCATCCAGTGCAGCTAAATGCCTCTCAACAACCTCTCTATCCATGTCAACCTGCCACCCAGACACTATCCTTTGGCTACTGCCATCTCTAGATGTGCCTAAACCCTTTGACCTGTTCTCTAGATGTTCCTAAACCTTTTGACCTGTGTATGTTTTTCCATGTCTCATATTTTTAATTTTATTTTTCAAAATTTCAAATGTACTACATTTTTGTGCTGCCCTTCCCTGGAGGCTCCAGGAATCTTCATTGTCCTTTTCCTGTGGGAGATAGAAATTATCATGATTAGCTGAAAAGCTAACAGACTAAACCAATTCTTTTTTCACTAGTGAGAATCCTTCAAGAAGTTACTGACTCAACTCAAAGCTCTAAAGCACCACATGATTCTAGTTGCAGCACATCCTATTAAGTTAGGTAATAGCCTTCTGATATAAAACTTGCTGAATGTTCTAAAGCTACTCTGACTACTGGTGGGGTGGTGGTGAGGTGAGACACCTGCAAGGAGGATGCCTGCAACAGGCTAGAATGAGGCCAGATTTCCATGTCCTTAAATCAAAACAATTGCAGTCAATGTAAGCCCTTCCTTTATTGTTCTCCTATTCATGTTCCATCACATGTTTGAATCCAGAAAACATGTAATATATCCCATCCAGGGTAGTTGACTGCACACCTGATGCTCTGGTTCCTTCATTATTAAAATATATACTGATCTTGATAGCCTGGGATACTCTCTCTCTCTCTCTCTCTCTCTCTCTCTCTCTCTCTCTCCCTTTGTTAATACATTTATTCAGAACTGCCTGGGGTCAGGGCTGGTCACTCGCACATATCACTTGGCCCATCACTGTCTCAATGGCATGCTTTGCCCACATAATGCATCCTGGCTGCCCTGATAGTATATCCTGGAAATGGTCAGCCATTGTTCTTACCTGCCTTACTCACAGTTCCATCAACCCTGGTTCCAAGCTAGCTTTCTTTCTACACCTTCATCTCATCTGGCCCTATGTTTCCTCATCCTCCTCAAGTCCTACCTTGATATCCACTGCTATGGCACAGCCTTTGCATTCTGCCAGGTCATCACAAGTCATATCCAAGCCCTGTATCTCAGCCAAAAGTCTATTCCTTCACTTACCTATCATAGCTTTTTGACATTTCTTTGCAGCTCCCAGATTTGCCATGGCCCTTTTGGCCAGATTGCTGAAACGTTCCCTAAAATGTAATACATATTGCACTATGCCCTATCCTTGCACCCCATTTATTTTCCAGTAGTCCAGCACTAAATCTAGTAAACCCAGGGTTTTTTTCCCCATAGAGCAGCTAGAAGAGGAGATCCTTGTTGACATGGCACATCTCTGACTGCAAACTTTAAGGAATTAAATAGGTGATCCCATTGCTGGGGCTTCTCCTGTACCAACTTTCTCAATATCTGTTTTAAGGTTTGAGTAAATCGTGTCGCCCCAAGGGTCAGACATGACCCGGTACTTGGACAGGGGATACCTTTACCTTTAAATTGTTCCACTACTCCATTGGTTTGGGGGTGGTATGGATAGGGCAACCACTACCAACTTCCACAACTTCTGGAATATCTTCCCAATTATATTGTGCCCTTGGTCCATGATAATTCCCCTGGAAAATCTCACCCTAATGAATACCTGCATCAGTTCCTTAGTCACCTCCAACATGGTACTTTGTTGGGTCATATATTCCAGGAATCTGTAGCATAATCCATGATCCCCAGGATGTGGGTGTTCCCCCTGAGATCAATCCCAATTGACTGGAATGAGACCCCCTTTCTCCTTTGCTTTTCCTTCTCACATTTGGGACAGGAGGCAGAGAGTTATCTCACTTGGGTCCTCATGACTGACTTATAAAAGTGTCTTATCAGCCTCACCCAGGTCTTGTCAGTGGCTAAGTGACCCACTGTTGGAACATCATGAATGAATTGCAGGAGAGCCCATCTATACCTTTCTCATACTAGAACCTTGTTCTCTCTCCTTGTTGTCCAGTATACTAATACTCCTTCTGTTCTAAAGCCTGGTATTTTCTGATTGGGAGGGGGAACTGCTACGACCCACTCACAGGCAGTTCCATTGAGAAACAAACAAACAGGAAGAAGAGTCAGGTTTTTATAACCACTTTCCTATATCCTACCTAAGGTGTCGTAAAGCAGCTTACAATCATCTTCCCTTCCTATCCCTTGTGTGGTAGGTGGGGTTGAGAGAGTTCTGAGATAACTGTGACTAATCTAAAATCACCCAGCAGGCTTCATGTGGAGAAGTGGGGAATCAAATCTGGTTCTTCAGAGTCTGCAGCTCTTAATCACTACACCATGCTGGCTCTCAAACAAACAAAATACAGTTGCACGGGATGAAATTCTGCTTTTTACGTAATGATTGAAGGTACAGGAACCTCAGGGTCTGGGCACAAAATTAATTTCAAACATAAGGCACCTGTTTTTGGGTGTTTTAACCACTGGGTGGCAATACTGCTCCAAAAAAATAAATCTGGGTTATAAAAAAATCTTAATTTTGTATGGAAATGGATTCAGTGTTGCTTTCCATTCTAAGAAAGGAAAATATTCCAGGAAACTAAATTTCCCTCAGATTCATACTCATGGTAACATCAAGAATGCTTGACCCATTGATGGTCCTGGAAATTAACATTCAATGTTAATGAGGTGGTGCAAATGTGAGTATGGTTTTACTAGCTATAGCTGTATACAGAATATCCTGTATGAGATCTGTAAGAACCTCTAAATGCAGACGAAGGACAGACAATGCGATTCCACTCACCACAAGGTCAGAAGGAGCAAATCTGACATAGCTGGAGCCTTGGGCTTGAATCCATTCCAGGGTTGCCAGGACCCCATTGGGGGCCATTTCCTGCTGCTCAGAGAAAAAAAAATGGCTGTTGGACTGATAGTGTGACATCACTTCCACAGAAACCTGTTTCTGGGGATTTCAAGAGAGGCAGGATGTTACTTTGATTTCCTCCAGAAGTGACATCACGCCATTGCCAAAGGCTGCCTCCTTATGTCCTTGCCTCCCATGTCTGCTTGACCGGGCAAGCTAGTCTGTTGGTCTAATTCAGAAAATCTAATCTTAACTTGTTAAAAGGAGCCATGTCCATCAGTCAGTTTAGATCCTAAGCCTGTTTTGTGGAACAACTATCTTCATTGCTCTCTCTCTATTACAATGTTTAGCAGTATTCAAACACTCAGTGATTTGGCTCATGTCCTATTTGCCAGTGGGCAGTATTTTGATGGACTTTAAATGCTCTTGTTGCCTGGCCTTGGCCGTTTGATAAGATGCTTTGTCACTATATCCCTTCCTAAAAGTGTTGTACGATGCTTTTGGCTTTTCGTGTAGCATTTTCTTCACTGTGAAACCAGAAGGTTTTTTCATTTTTTTTTTTACTATTGTGACATGAGGTTCTAATGATATATTGCTGTGATCTCCAAAGTCCCAGCTTACTTGGGCTTTTTCTTTGTAGAGTTATAGTAGAAAATGACATCCTACACACCTAATTTTTGCAGATAACTGGGGACCCAAGAGGTTCCTTAACTGCTCCCTGCTTCTTTCTTTTGGCTCTTACTCCCTACCACTGCCTCATCCTCCCCCTTGCCCTTTTATGTCCTGTTCTCGGCCACTTCTTTTCTCCCCTGTCCATCTGCCTCTACCTCCTCTTTCTTGTCCTGCGTCTTCCCTTCTTCACCTTACTGCTACCATTCCCTTCCTCACCCACTGGGTGTCATCTTGTCCTCTTCTCCTCAGTTACTCTGACAATTGTTTCCCCTCACCCTCAGAGGCCTGCCTCCTCCTCCTTCCTTCTCCCAACTTTCTCTTCCCTGCACCAATAATAGAGGCAGCCATGATTGCAGCTGTTTTTTCTCTCTCACTGATCCCAGCTTCCTCCTCCCTTCACTACTGCATCTTTCTTACTCTCCAACCCCCCTTCACTTGAATAGCCCCCTTAGCATATTTTTAATTCCATATCTGAACATGGCCATATCGTGCATTTTTTTTTCATCAGCACTTCGGAGATGTCATGATCAGAATGAGAGATTAGATGTATGATTTTGCCCCCAGCAGAATTGGTGAGGGAAAGCAGTTTTCTCCTTGAAGGTGGCCAAGGGGGAAAAAGAGAGAGAGGTTTCCTGAGGAAAGACTGATAAAACACAGAAAGGCAGAAGAAAGCCATCTGAGGAATACAATTTGTTTCCTGTTCAGAGGAAGCAGAAGCCTCTGGAGAGCTGCAGCAGCACTAACAGCACTGAGAATGGATCTCCACAAACAGCCTGAGTCAGCCAGCCTGGGGAAAGACGGTGTGAGGCTGTCAGAAGGCCCAAAACACAGAAAAAGACTCTGTCACCTTTCCAGTTCTCGCTTACTTTGTCTAAGTTTGCATGTTTATTCATGTTTTTTTACTCTGATTGCCACTTATCTTTTGCTGAATTATGAGTGTCACGGACTTACCCGTGCCGCTTTTTGGCGGGGTGGGGGGGTGGGAGAAGGGAATGGTGACGTCGGCGGCTACAGCGCTGGGCTCCCTGGCTGCGCCGCGTCTTTTGGCGGCGCATTTGAGGAGGCGGGGCTTGAACGTCCACTTGGGATGTTGCTTGCTTCCCTCCCCGCCTCTTTCGCCGGAGCGCGGGCAAGCTACCCACCCTCCCTATGTTATTTGGGTTTGGGTTTTCAATGTTTTATTTGTCACAGCAGTATGTGCACAAGAGCCTAGTTGATTGGGAGCTGGTGTGCGATCAGCATCTCTCTGGGGATTGGGACTTCCTTAAGGGGGTGGTGGTAACGAGCCGCATGCAGACTCATTGGGTAGGCAAGCGAGCTCGTTTCATGACCAGATGGCCCTGGAGGTAACCAAGGAGGTTTGCACCCTTTGGCCCTCCATATGGGTTGTCTCCCTTGCTATAGGATTACCCGAGGAGGACACCCGTAACCCAGCGGGGATTTTTGTTGGGATCCTTCTCCGGTTGATGCGTGTCGTGCAGTCAGTGGACTGCTAGTTTAGGCTCATACCATTGTTGTCCCAACCCTATTTGTTGTGGTTGAGTGTTAATAAAAGCTGTGGCCATTTTTGCCAATGATCCGTGTTGTGTCATCCTTCTCAAAAAAAAAAAAAAAAAAGACCCAGCCACCTACCTGCCAAATACTGTTTGTATTTTAAGTTTTGTTGCAAAGGGTAGAATGTTCCTAGAGGATCTTTGGATTTGTTTTAACGCTGTATTTTCCTTTCTTTTGCCTATCAGTTAGGAAAAGCAGAAGTCATTGGGATGAAGGCCTTGCTACTTTTCACCCCTTTACGCCCATATATTTAAGAGTCTTAATGAAAGGGCAAAGAAAGCTAAGAATGTCAAATTATAAAATGCATGGGTGGGAGATGCAGTTTTGCAGTTCCACAAGAAACAGAAATGTAATAAAATACAGAACAGACAGGTGGCTGTATCGTATTCAGGTAAAATTAATTTTAAATAAAATTTGAACAGGGGTTACCCTGTAAACATTATATGAACCTTGCAAGATATGTGGAATAGTTAAAGCATTTCCCTTAACTGTGGTGGATACCTCATTCTCCCATAATTCCTTGCTAGTCTGAGACTAGTGAGTGACCCTCCCATGAAGGGGTTAAAGCAGATGGCCCCTATATGCTCTGAACCTGCTTTGTCTGCTAACATGATCCTACAGAATGATTTAGCTTTATCAGCACAACCAATTAACTGCAGCTAAAATGCGATCTTCCTTTTTCTAGAAGGTGAGGGAAACCGAACCAGCATTACTCTGCATGCAAGGAAAACTTTTTACCTCCTCTGACACTGCAGAGTAGCAAATTTGTGGTTATTTCTACATTTCCCATGGTCTATACAGATCTACAGAATTCTGTGCAAAAGAGCCAGAAAGAAACATCTCCTCTGGCATTTTCCCCACCTCCAACCAAATAATTCTTGCATATCCCAGTGCCCATGAGCCACATCCAGCCAGTGGCCTAGGGAGGGTTGAGCCATCAGTGTGGGTGGTTAATCCTGCACAAAGAGTGGAGCTAGGGCTGGGTCCCAGTGCTGAACCCAAGAAAGCCTGAGAGGGTAATGAGTTGCCCTCATCAGTTACAGGAACAAAACCGCTGAGCCCTTGTATTCACCACATACTGTAGGGATTGAATATATGTGTACAATTTCAAGTTTACAAGAGAAAGAGTATCTCTAGGCTGTATCACAAAGTCCCCCAAAACACACATTATTAAGTCTTCTGTGCTGGTTTATTAAACCAGATTAATGGTTGTTTTATGGTACAGGAGCAAGACTGACAGAATAAATTGATAAATTATGGGCAATGTCTGTTAAGAGAAAGAGCTTATAAGTAAGTCCAAGTAGTTTGGACAAAACAGATGATTTCTAGAGCACTGTGGGTAATCAATAGAAGGTGTTCCTTTGCTAGGCCTACTGTGGGAGTGCAGCCAGGAGATGCATTCATTCTTGACTCTGGGGCTGTCAAAGTCAGCGAGATAAATGTAACAAAGCATTGGCTGCTACCATGATATTCATTGTATAGCTGGGGGGGGGGGGGGGGACAGGCACGCAGCACTCTACTGGTGTCACTAACAAACGTCATCACACCGGCTCCTTCTTATCCTGCAGAGATAACCAATTTGCTTATACTATCTAACTGTTTTATATCATATTAGAAATAATGAGGAATACAGCAGGAAGAAGGGTAATTTGTAAACTGGGAAAAATCATTGGATTATAATTTGATAGCTGCAGTTAATGTTGGTAGGGAGGATGGCATTGGTAATTATGCACTGTGTGAAGAGGTGTGTTCTTTTTGTCTGTCCCAAACCTACTGTCAATCAATCAACAGCACACAGGCAAAATCTGGCCTGGTTCCATTACTGCAAATCATCACTACATTGTAGCTTGCAATTACTTTTCAGCTAATTAATAGACACTAAAGGCCCAAGCATATTGCTTCTTGATGTTCCAGGAATGAGGCTGGACCCACACAATTACTCATGATCCATAGTCAAAGAGTAACAGGCAGACTCAAACCAAGTCATATGAAGGCTATTGAAAATCCTGAGAAAACATGCTGTGAATGGACACAGTAAGTGTCATGCCCACGCAGCTGGAGACCACACCTGTGCCTGCACCAGGAGCTCTGCTGCCGCTGCTCTCAGAGCACGAGGATGAGGAAGAGGTGGGGCAGAATGGCGAGGCACTGCAGAATGATCGGGACGATCAAAGCCCTGATGGGAATGTGCAGCCAGGTCCCAACCAGGGAGATACCATGCCCTTTGTGCCAGCATTGCCCCAGTCCGAGGCAGCACCCCTCCCCAGCCCAGACAGCTCACCAGAGCACCAGAAACAATGCAGGAGGGATTTGACAGCTCATTGCTGGAGTGCCCTGCTCATGGCATGCTGTCAAGCTAGATGGGACCCAGCTGAGGCCGCTTCAAGGGATGGAGGTTGAGTCTCCAGGTGCAGCCAATTAACCCCTTAGCCAGGCTGCACTTAAGCAAGGCAGAAACACCCCCTTGGCATGGATGCAACCTGTGTGCAAGCCTTCCCATTGCCTTGACCCCAGTTCCTGGCCCACCCTTGCTCCAGCAAAGCTCTGCCCAACTGATCTCTGGTTTCCTGACTTCTGCTTATGACTTCTTGGACTACAACTCTGGTATTTGGATTTTGTTCTGGCTCTGTCTCCCTGGTTCCCGACTTCGGCTGACTGCTCAACTACCCCATCAGCTCTCCCTTGGGCTTTGTTCTGACCGACAGTTGTTAAGACCCTGACTGGACTTTGACTCTGCTATTGGGCATAGCTATTAGGACTGCCACTGGGTGTGCCTGGCTAGGGCAGCCCAGTAAGGCTTCCAAGCATGAATTAGATCTTCTTATGGTGCCAGCCGTTGTTAGACTGAGATGAAACCTCTCATTTATAAACTTTGGCATGTTTGGAACCTCTCATTTATAAACTTTGGAATGATAGTGTCAGGAGTCAGCCTGTGGAGCCCATGGAGGCTGGTGATTAGGAAGAGGAGACTCAGCCAAGCACCACCTGAGAAGCCTTGAGCTGGAGGAAGCCACAGGGGAGTGAAAAACCTTTTCAGCAATGATGGCAAAGGCAGAGACAGGACCTAAGTTGCAGAAGAAGTGCTCGGCTACTTGCTCATGACCACCAAAAACTAGAGGACGCACCTGAATCCTTGCAGAACGAGGACTGAAAGACCTGGAACTCCCTGAGTAAGTCCTTGTGGATGCTCTCCTGCCTCTCTGACCATGCCTACCTGAGGCTGAGGCACTGAATGCTCATTCTGGGTGCAATGTGAGCTGATGCTAGATGTACCCCATATGATCTCCTGCCTGTTCCTGATCTGGATTGTCCATGACCTTGATTGCCACTTGCCTCAACTCTTGGACCACCTTACAACTACTCTGCCTTGCCACCTCTCTCTGGACCTCTGAACTGCCTTCTATCTCAAGGGAGGGGCAGGTTACAATGAATGAGCAATAGGGTTGTGAGTGGACTAGATGATCCAGGAAGTCCATTCCAACTCTGTAATTCTATGAGTCTATGGTTCTCATAACTGGTAAAATACTGCCTGGACTCTGCATGTGTTCAATCTTCTGGCTGAACTTTTGTAACATTCCCTCACCGTGCTGCTGGTCTCCAGCTAAGACTAATAACAGCACAGCTGGGAACTCTGGCAGTTCCAAGAGTGGCACAAGGCCAAGCAGAGCCAGCATCACCCGGCCTCCCCAGGAGATGGACCCGTCTCCAGCTGGGCTGGAGATGTAGGCTATCACAGATAGAGATGGTTTCTGTGTCAGCCAGAATTGGGTCCATCACAGATAGAGATGGTTTCTGTGTCAGCCAGAATTTCTGTGTCAGAACTAATGTAAGAGTTTAGGCTTTTCCCCTGCAGTGAGAACAGAAATTCCAAACTCTGCCTGAAGAATTTCCAAGCAAGTACCCTGGGTTTCCATTTGCTGCACCACTGATACACAACAAATTTATTTTGTGGGGGTTCTCTTCCACAGGCTTTTTGTGGATTGTGTACAACAGTGCTTTCATGTTGTGAGAGTGAAGCAGCAAATATCCTTCTATTCTCCTCTTCTTGGCAAATTCCTCCTTTTTGGAAAAAAGAATGTGCTTTGCTTCTCTCAATCAATATTATCCATTAAGATCCATGTCTAACAGTACTGAGCCTAAATGAATAACTGAATGAGCTGCCTCTTGCTCTCTTAAACACTTTGAAACAGCAAATATGCTACTAAAAGGAGCCATTTGATATCTCTTCTCTAGCTAGTTCAACAAAGGGTGGCTCCTTTGGATGAAATATGGGAAGAAAATTGTATCCTATGGTTGATAGGGCTGGGAGGCAAACAGAAACACATCTTCATTTTTCAGATGGATTAACAATGCCAAACCTGGTGCTCATGGGTGTCAAATGCAACAGATTGAATTAATCTCTGGAGCTGCATCCAAGAGCAGAGATTCCAAACTAATCTCCCCATAAAGAGATGCAGGGCCCAGTGTGCAGCACCCTCACACTTAAATGCTTGAATTTAAACCTGTTTAGCATTGTTGAAGTCAATTAGTCTCAGGGTCAAGCTGGGAACATCAGCAGTTTCCATTTGTCTTTTAAAGACACCCTTCACCCCCCAAAAGTCAATAACTTTAACTAGCACATTCTCCTAGGAATTCTGTTTTTGCAGGCCAGGCTTTCTCAACCAGGGTTACTTAAAACCCTGGGATATCTTGATAGCCTGGAAGGGTGGAAGTTAATTCATTTTTAAGATATTGTTTTAAATTTGTGAAACATTTATTGGCTGATATGACCATATAAAGTCATATTGATCCCCCTCTCAAAATGGCCAATGATGGGCCTGGAGGGGTGGGAAGGGGAGGGGCCCTGGGTGGCTATGCTTCCCAACCATGATTGCATCACTTCTGGGGTTTCTCAAAGCCTGAAGAATGTTTCAGGGGTTTCTCAATGGTAATAAAGCTGAGAAAGGGCTCTGTTCTGGTGTCCAAAACCACCCACCTTCACTCCTAAACATTTAAAGGAAAATGACTGACACCTATTTTCTGCTACTTTTAAAAGGGGACATAAGTGTATCAGGGTGGTGGTGTTTTTCATTTGCTATGAGGGTAAGAGGGCTATATGCTCCTTGCCCCCCCCCCCGCAGCATTGCCAAAAGCTCACCATTTCTAACCACAGATAGCTCTGCTATAAATATATCTGTATTGGCCCAAAGGCCATCTAGTCCAGTATTCTTTCTCCAACAATGGCCAGAACTAGAAAATGATGGGGGTAGGAGGATGGATTTTTATAACCCGAGAATGCTAAAATTCAACTTGATATCACAGATACCATTTTACTGATTTTACCTCATTTGTACCCTACCTTCCTTGTCAATGGAGATCCAAAGCTGCATACATTGTTCCCTGTCATCCATTTTTGTCCTCACAACAACCCTGTGAGGTGGGATAGGCTGAGATTGTGCGACTGGCCTAAGGCTACCCAGCAAGATTCCATGGCAAAGTGGAGATTAGAACCTGTTTCTCCCAGGCCTGATATGCCACCACATGGCATAAACCATGGGAAGAACCACTTTAGCAATAATTTGCCAGGTTGCCCAGAAGAGTGTAAGAGGAGTATCACCAAAGACAGGACTGGTTCTGCAGTATTGCAAAGTGAACTGTAACCCCCCCACCCCCCACCACCCCCAGCAGTGCAGCAACAGAAATGCGTCTCTTTACCTCCCCTCAGGGTGCCACTGCCTGAAGGAACCTCCAGTAAAATCAGTCTCACTCGATCACAGCCTGATATTATATTGTATAACCATGAATGGAATTTCAATTTCTCTAATGAGGAGGATTGTTTTATTGCCTGGAAGGGCATTCTTGCCCATTTGCATGCATTTGAGGTGCTGCAGAGAGAAATTTCCTTTGTTGAGGCAAGCTTGTAGGTATGCGCTGCAGAAGTCTGCCCAGCGTACCGTCATCTGAAGTGCCTTTGCTTTTCTCTTTGCCAGCCCAAGAGTATGAATCAGCCTTAATAGCACCTAAATGTTCAGCTGAAGGTTGCTTGGTATTCTGCATATACTCTCAGAGTGTCCCCATTAGGCATTTGCTTGGTCAATATTGTATTTTTTCACCATCAGTGCCATTTGTCTGTGCATTTGACCTGGAATATTTAGCAATATTTTAGGATAGCTGTCTTTAAGATTTTGCTGTTGTTGCAAGATTGGTTTTTCTTTGGTGTTGTTTTGTAAGCTGCCTTGAGATTCTTTTTAAAGAAAAAGTAGGATACACATCTTTTCACTGGAGTTTCTGTATGCTAAAAAGGTAACATAGATAGTTTACTCGTGTTATCTACAATACTATAGAGTGTTTCAATCTTGAATGCTCACAGGTGAAATGAAGGACACCCATGTATATGGATAGTGTCCCATTCTCACATACAGAATCATAGCCTCAGAGCTCCTCATCTCTTATACACTGATGAAGCTATTTTGGCCCTGGCTTTGCTACCAGTTTATAGTACTGGTGTGAAACCCTCACACACACCTGGTCCTGGAGACAGTTGAAGATACTGCCCCATATTGGTCAGAATCTGGTCTGCTGGTGATTCTGCCAGCAGCATGGATGACATTTGCACCTGCTTCTGCCAGTCTGTTAGCCAGCTGGCCTGGGAAGGAAGGGCTTACAATGGCTACACCAGGGCCATTTTTAGAAGTGTAATAGAATTTTAAGCTCACAGTGGATCTGACTGTATTACCCAACAGCTGCAATTGAAGCACACTCAGCAACATTTAATAACTGAACAGACAATTATGGGAAGAGAATAAAAGGGAAGCAAATGCACTGGAATTTTATGCCCATGTACTTTCACACATATGCACACTAAGGTAAGGCCCTCCCATACAAAGATACACCGTAGACATGGAGGAGGGAGTGGGAAGCTGAAATAATTTAGTGCATGTGTATGAATGCTATAAATGTTTATAAATGTTTTTTAAAAAGAATTATTATCTTCAAAGGCTGGAGAAACAGTCTTTACCAGAGAGATGTACAAACAAATATGGAAATAGGGACAGTCAGAACACTTGAGCTCGCATAACTGCTTCTGTTTGTCAGGGTTTCTAATTTTCAAAAATACTACTGTGTAGCCTTGTGAGTTAGGTAGTTGTCCATTACCCCAGATGTGGTGTACTAGTCCAGTACAATGAGTCTATTGGTGTGAATGGAATAAAGGTCTAATGAATTTGAAATAGGTAAGATTCTGAAGTTCAAGGTCTGGTTTAATTGGCAGAGAGGCAAAAGAACCATCATTAACTTATTGGGTAATCAAATATGATCACTGAAAGCTGTCTTTTGAAAGTGGGACTAGAAGCTGTTAGGAAGTTCCTGTTCCATGGCATCTAACTCTTGCCATCGATCAAATGCAATTGATGAAATGCACTGAACAGAGATGGCAAGGTAGGACATGCCCATGAGTAGACTATGACTATGGGAGTCTTTTCCCCCACAGCGTGTATCTTGAACTTCCCATCTTATTTTTGTATACAGTGCCTCTGCCACACCCTTAATTTCTGAAAATGAAATGTCATACTCTGTCCATCTGTACTGAGGGGTCGGAATGTTGTAGATGCTGTGGGTGATTTTGGAATTTTGATAAATGTAACAGATTGAAAGATGGGTGGGTAGAGGGTATAATTTTGTGTATTTATTTTTACATTAATATCCTGCCCTTACCCAGATCTGAAGACAGACCTGAGAGAAGATTTAGGGGTTTTGTGAAACTCTCAGTGTATGCCCCTTTAAAAATGCAGACGATCAAACATACTAAGAGAGAAGTTAAAACTGCATGTAATAAATGACAAAGACATCACTACAAAGTAATGTTGTATAAAATATATATTTAAAAGCTTTCTATGATTATTTAGAATCATGGCTACCCCCACAATTAGAATTATCTAAATTCTAAACAATTAAAATTATCATTATGGTAGACTATGATATCCAGAGCTTCAGTGTTCTTGGAAACATGCTTTTATATAGTATACAGGAAATCCTCATAGAATGCTGGGGGTTCCCTCTGTTAGGCTCCATACCAAAGCATTCCTTGAACTCTCTCTGGGTGGTTTTCCACATAGAGGCTTCCTTTTAGGAGAACTACATCAGCCATTTTCATTAACCTCATAGCTCCTGCTGAGGCCTTGCTCCTGAGTAGCTCAGGTCTTTTATAGACTTTTGTGATGGGTATGAGTTGGCTTAACTATTTGTGTTCTTTCTGGTACGACACATGAAAATACACGTGTGAATGAGAGCTGGGCAGATACAGAGTAGTGGTCCTTGGAATTATATTTTAAAGGTATGCATAACGACGAATTCCACTATTTTAAGTTGCGTTTTTTCTTTCAGTGATCAATTTGCCACATTGATCCTGGTGCGGAGTGGGCCCAAGAGAAGGCTTCAGCCTTTATGCCCTATTGTTTACTTCTCAGAATAAGTGACTGGTCACTATGAGAGATAAGATGGTGGACTAGATGGACCACTGATCTGATTCAATGGGACTCTTCTTATGTTCATATTGGCCTATAAACTAGTGGAAACTGTAGGCTAGTGGGAACTGCGTTCTTGTCTCTTTAATGACATTTGTATTACTATTAATGTGATGCACATATGTAAATATAAAGAGGCAAATGAACATCAAACTGTGCACCACTGCAATGTCACAGGAAACTTCTCCAGAAATTAAATTCCCTTGAGCACCCTTTTTCTGTGGATCTTTTCCCCATTTCATCGATATAATCTGACCATTTTCACTATTTCTGCTATTACAGAACAGAGAAGTGAAAATGTGTTTTTCTTCTTTGAATTAAAGGGTGTATTTTTTTATCCTAGAGAGATGGTAAAAGCATCTCAAATTATGTTCTGAATCATCAGAGTACAGCAGATCAGTATCTTATCTCTGTATGAAATTGCATGTCTATGCAGTGGTATTACACCGGCTTTCAGTCAAGGCATAAATTCATAGCATTGCTGACTCTAAATAGAAAGCTTATTGGACCCTAAATTGCAAGTGAACTATGTATGAGACAATTTCAATACTAATGAGCTCTGTTTGCCATACAGCAGTCTGCCATACAGCAGTTCATTATAGACTGTGGTTCCTATTGGGAGGCTGCACACTGTCCTTAGTACATTTGTTGAAATTACATTAACCTTAAAAATGGGAGAGATGGTGATGAGCACAATGGGAAATGCTGCAAGAACATTTCAGGAGAATCCTAGAACCAAACAGCTGTGAAGCAAGTTCTATGGCTTTCATATCAGACCTCTACTGCTATCTGCCCCAGTCCTACATAGGTGATCATTGTGCAGAAATGAAGTATTGTTGAGCATGGATTCTCCTATGTTCAAAGGAAGTTAATAGGGAGAACCTGTATCCTATATGGCACCAGTCAAAAGCTGGCAACCCTGGTAATATTTTCTGGGAAAGTGGAGGGGCTCAAATTTAAGCGATTACTTTCAAATAAATGTTGAGAACACTGATTTGCTTTGTAGAAGATGGTAACCAGAGATCCTTGTATACCACTGTGCAAGAGGCTCACTAGATCTGGGGGAATGGCCCCTGATTTCTCCCGCCCATCACAAACCCTCTTCCTTTTCTGATTGTTAAAGTAGTGGTACCTATTATAGAACAACTTTGATCTTTAGAATCTGTATAACGGACCATCTTTTGCCCTATGTCCCTTGAAGGGCCTTGCACTTTGCAGGCGCCAACTTGTTGATTGTTCCTGGCCAAGGGATGCTCACCTGGCCTTGACCAGGGCCCGGTCCTTTTCAGTCCTGACCACTACCTGGTGGAATGAGCTCCCGGAGAAGCTGCAGGCCCTCAGAGAGCTTTCTGTTTTCTGCAAAATGGAGCTCTTCCACCAGGTTTATAGTTGGGACCAGTGCTAGAGCGGGTGGTATGGGTCCCCCTTGGCATTGGTGCCTGAACATCTTGGCGCCAAACATCTTGGCTCCTCCCCCATGTTGCCCTCATAAGGGCTTTCCTGCACTTAAGCAGGAAGCAGGATTATGCCACTTCTGGCATTTCTTAAACAAGGACTATGGTGTTCTTGCCATCTGTTGAGGTTTTGTTGTATTGTAGTAATTTGGGGTTTAATGGAGTTTTATTGGGTTTTACTGTATGGATTGTTTTGTGTGACTTGGTGCGAGCTGGTTTTTGAGAGTGGCAGACTATTAATCCAACAAATAAACAAACAAACAAATAAGAGTAAAAAGTAGTGCATCAACATTGTTGTGACAATCATGGAAGTCACAAAAACTATGAATGACATTCTGAGACCTTTGAATAATCATGAAGAACATTGGAATCTAACAAACTGGCAACAATAGCATGGATGAAAAGAAGAAAGTCAATTGTCCAGTTGAACTGAAATGAAAGATCCAGTCCTTTAGAGGACAGGCCACTGTTGTCAGGAAGTAGCAAGTGGGTGATCTCACGTTTCCATGTATTCCCCTCCCCGCACTGTTTCCTCATGATGTCTCCTGGCAGTCCCCATATCCTTACTGTTTATTGTTTTCTTCTGTTCTACCTGACCATCAATCAACCTGTCCTGTATCTACCCCCTTATTCAGTTATGTTTAGTATTTATTTACTTCATGTATACACTGGCTTTCTCCACAGCAGGGAAGCAAAGCACCTTGCATCTCTCTTCATCCATTTTATTACCTTGTGAGGTTGGTTAGGCTGAAAATGTGTCACTGGCCCAAGGTCATCCAGTGAGCTTCCATGGCAGATTGATGATTCAGACGTGTATCTCTCAGATCCTAATTTGAAACTCTAACCTCTTCATCATACTGACCATTGAACATCAACAGCCTTGCCTTTGTAAGAAATGCAAATCATATGATATAGACTCATAGAATCATAGAGTTGGAAGGGACCTCCAGAGTCATCTTGTCCAATGCCCTGAAGAATGCAGGGAATTCACAACTACCCACCCACCCACAGTGACCACAATTCCATGCCCAGATGATGCCCTCCCCCTGAACAAAAAATAAACAGAATCCCTGGACAGTCTAGCCTGGAGGAAATTTGCCTCCTGATGCCTAAGTGGTGATTGGCACTTTCATTGGGCATGCAAGAAAGGGCCACAAGAGCCAAGCATGGATGCAATTAAATAGCTGATTAGATAGCTGATACATGGACTCTCAGAGGCAACCAGAAATAATCATTGGCTTTTAAGTGAAGCCAAATGTGTACATCATGGTCCTTTGCTTTTAATAGCATAAAGTGATGATTAGCTTTAGCTGGACGAAGCATATTGTGTTTGACTAGCAATCTTCAGACACTACCACATGAGTATAAGTGTTCTGGGAGTCAGACATCCCAGCAGGCTGGAACTACAGGAGTGCAAGAAAAAAAGTTTCCTCACTATAGCCATTATTGTTTCATTCTATTGGTGATTGAATTACTTATTATTGTTATGCCTTTCACAGATACTCAGGGACGGATTTACATGAAAAGAGGCCCTAGGCTATTCCACTTATGTGGCCCTTTCACCTCCCATTTTTAAGTTTGTAATTTACATGAGAGATAATAAAATACATCATTATTGTGATATACATCAATATGTTAAATGAAACATGTTGTGATTGGTACTAACCTTTATAAAAAATGTGGAATATAGGCCCCTCTTGATCTTGAGGCCCTAGGCTGAAGCCTAGTTAGCCTATAGGAAAATCCGGCCCTGCAGATACTGTTTCTTATGCTTTACTTAAATTCTATACAAATTACTAGATAACCTCCCATAAACCTTGTCAAAATTCCAGTGGATGTCAACAACTGAAGACAACTTCCCTTCAAAATAAAATAAAATGGATAAATCTGAAAATCTATCCAAGAGCAGTGAAGGAATCTATTGCAGGGTATTTAGAGAAACAAAGTATTTTCCAAATGCTACAATGAATGTGCTATTGTTAAGTGATAAGAGTATGGACCTGTCAGAAGTCTGAAAGTGACACATTCCTGAGGGGATCAACAATGTTTTGGCTGAAGGAAAAAGAACAGTGGTGTCCTGGAAGGTGAGTGATGAACAAATAGGTATTTTAACTGATTAGGTGCAGAGAGATTAGGTACTTATTAGGTGCAGAGAGATCTATTGATGTTCTTTCAAGAATGTTGAGTAGAGTTTTGAGCCAATCCAGGGAGAATGGCTAGGCAGTGGAAGTATAAGTTGCTAAGGAGTGAAACTTCACCAGAGGAACCATGGGAATCAGTCAGGGAAAAAACTGTGACTGCCACTTCTGGGCATAATGGCCAAGATTAAGGACTCTTCTTTCACCTGTCTCTGAGGTGAGTTTATCAAGGACTGTCCAGAGCAAAGTGAATGCTTCAAGGGACAAAGGTTACATGTTCTTCAAACAAATGAACCCATTCCCTAGGTTGTCATGTGTGCATCCTTGTGTTAATAAAAGAACTTCACACTGCCAGATCTGGTAAGGGAATTATTCACCTCAATTTATTGTGTCTCTTTGGTTCTTAAATATTTGTGGAAGTTTTTATATTGCGGATTTGTCATTATTGTTGGTGTTACTTGAGCATCGTACTGCTCTCCCAGTTTTCATAATGAGTAAAGACTACAAAGTGGTTGATTTGTGTGAGCACTCTCCATGCATATGGACAAACATATTTATCAGTTTCGGAGTGTATATTGAATATGCGCATGCATGATTTTCATATTTCTTTGCAAACCACACGGGCATTGTGTTGTATTGGTACCTTATTAAATTGCTCTTGAAAGAATAACGGGTGGCAGGAGGCTTTAATTACAAACTCAATGTGAATCTGATGGGATGCACATTGCTCTCCTAATCTCAGTCCAACCAAACACTTTAAATTTAATGTTAAGCATGGGACTACTTTAGTTTAAATCAATGTGGCTATTCTTATGTTTCAGTGCTGGCTATTCCCTACATTCAGATTTTCATTTAACAGAACTCTCCCTCTAGTCACCTGAGTTGAGAAAAATAATATCACCAGAAAAATTATGCTTGTATCCGTTTGAAAGTAAGAGATAGCTGAGGATTCAACATTCTTGTTTGTCAAGACACAAAGGTAAAGAATCCTTCATTTGTTAAAAATATATCAGCATGGCTCCATATTTACGGGAAAAGTAATATATATAGGGAAAAGTTCCAAGATTGGTCCAAAGATGTCTGATGTAGAGGTCAGCAGAAGAAAGAAACAGAAGCCTGACAATAAACTTTAAAGTCCTTAGGAAAAGTTTTATGTGGATTAAATACAAAAAAGTATGTAGTTACCTTATATTAAATCAGGCCATTGGTTCATGTAGTTCAGTATTGTCTATAGTTTGCAGCTGTTCTCCAGGGCTTCAGCCAGAAGAAAGTCTTTCCCAGCAGCTTGTAAGGTCAGTATTGTTTATTCTGACTTCAGAGCCTCAGACAGTGGTCTTTCACATCAACCACTACTTGATTCTTTTAATTGGAGATTTTGGAGATACACCTGGGACATTCTATACACCAAGCTGTTGCTCTAGCACTGAGTCACAGCCCACATTTGTTTGCTTACCTACAAGCTTCCATATTTAATAAAACCAGCACTGAAATTCACCTGGAGTTTCAAGTGGTTTCATGAACATTGATGCAGAATAGAGATCCAAGTCAGAACAGAGGTCAGGTGAACAGGGGATCAGAAACAGATGCAAGGTCCATAGGGTATGACAGTAATGATGCAGGTCAGGCTAAGAAATGTGAGTCTAGGACTAAACAGAACCACAGTCAAGATCAAGTGAGGAGGCTCAGAAATAATAAGACAGTCCAAAGAGAAGATGAAGCATGAGGTCAAATAAAGGCAGAGGTTAGATCCCAAGATCCAGTAGGGATAGTTTTTCAGTATCAACTGCTTGCTTGCTCAATACTAACAACTTGCCTGGAGGCAGTTGCTTTATATCTGCAGGCTTGATCTTATGGGATTCTTCAGTCAACTCTTGCCTGTAGTTAACAGATCCCTTTATGCTGTCCATCTTGAGGAGCTTCCAGAGGAGATTAGGCTGAAAGCAAGCAGCTTAGCTGGCATACTGAAAAAGTATCTGGAGCTGCTGGCTCAGATTTTAGGTCTGACAACCTACCACCTTTGCCTAGGCAAGTGCTACACCAAGTTCCTACCCAGTAGAAACCCATGCCCCCCTGGAAAGGGGCAATAGGTATCTGACAGAGCATATGTACGTGGTCCCGTTTCAGGTGATAAGGGTCCCATTTCAGGTGATAAAGCTGAGAAAGATCTTTGTCAAGATCTTGGAAAGTTGCCTCAAGAAGAGAATACTGGGTTGAAGGATGACTAGTCTATCTAGTAATAGGTAGCATTAGATGTTCACTTACTGGCTGAAAGTTTGCATAGATGTCTTAACCAGAGTTACTTTAATATACTTCATAAGTGGCAGTAACAGTTAGAGATGTGTCCTGGGGAAATCTACCTAACTCGCAACTGGTTGTCATGGGACTTACACAAAACAGTAGCCCTTTTCTTTTTACAGTGTTCCTCCTACCTGCTATATTCACATTTCTCCTCACACACATTTAAGTCTTTCAGCCTCTACTCTAATTTCCTTTCCCTCTCCCTGGCATGATATAATATCTGAAAGGAAATCACAGAGTCACAACTTTGAAGAACATCATGTCTCCCTGCTCTTTGGCTCTACTTCCCAAAGCCACAAATGTAGGAAGCAGCTGTCGTTTCAACAAATAGTTGAAGACAGCTGTGAACCCAATAGAAGGTCTTCCCAATGGGCCAACTCCCCTGATCAATGTATAGTTGGCTGTGCCAGATAAGTTACAGCAATGTAACGCAAAGCACCATCAACCTTGAAGAATAAATGATAGACAAAAAGATAGCTTATAGCTTGGATTAGACATCTGGTGGCAAGGCAACCAGGAAATTAAGCATTCATTAATACATTTCCCTCCAGTGAATAACAGTCTCCCAGCAGGCACTTTGAGGGTGCAGTGGGGAAAAAATAATGCTAACAGCCAAAGATCCAGGAGTAAATGAGGTCACGTGAATGGTTAAAGGCTGGGGAAAGGGCAAGCTAGACAGGCAATGGGCTTTGCCCCTGGCTGTAGTGGACATAAGGTTAATTATTAAAGTTAAACATTCCAAGTCAAATTGTGCTTTCCCATGGCGGGTTTTCTTGGGATATATGAAGAACAAGGATTCTTTACTGGAGTTCTGAGAAATGAAGCTTACATATTTTTACATTCAATATTTCAAAATACCTCCCCTTCCCCCCAAATTTTCTGGCCTTTTGTTACCGACTATGTTTTGTACTTCCCTTTGAGGGTTCTTGGGAGAAGAATAATACCACCAGCATAAAAAGCAGCATGATCTTGCTTGGATTTTTAAGGGTAATAATTATCTTGCCTGTCAGCTTGAATGATGGATATCGCCGTTGAATTTCTGCTCTGTCAATTCTTCAGCACGTCAGCCATCTGTCTGTTGACCTTATGGGCTGTCAGCATCTCGAAGTCAAACATATGGACCCTACTGGGATCACACATGTGATTTTATATTTTCATGAATGACAGTGATGGAGAAATGAAGAATGAGTAATATTAATCTAAAATAAAAGAGAGAGAGAGGGCGAAAAGGAAACACTGACTGATGCCTGCTGTGAATGGACCTAAAAAACCAAAGCACATGCTACCCATTACTTTCTTCTGAAATGCACTCAATTAAAATAATAGTAATCTATAATGAACTATTACAGTCCAATACATTAAACAGTGGTGGTGACATAGGATATAAGTAGGAGAAATGTGTACCATATTCTATGGGGGGGGGGGGAACTACAATTATTTATTCTCAGGATATGCAGATTTTGTAAAACATATTGGTATCTATTTCTTTTAAAGAAACCTGCACATTTTAAAAATGCTCCCATTGAAGAGTATATTCAACAGACTCAGTGTTGAAAAATGAAGACAAATGCATCTTAACTCAACCGTAGCTTTTGATCTAGATGCAAATGAAAATTTTAAATTAATTGGTTTATTAATGGGTAAATCAATATTACACCAGATGATGGGAATAAACAATGGAATAGGACTATTTCTCTTATTAAAGGCTACCTAGAGGCACCTGTCTTCTTAGTGTGGTAAACAGGATGCTGTGCTAGCACTGGTGGTCTGATCTAGCTAGATTCTTTAGTTTTTATATTTTAATTTAATGCTAGGCATTATGTAAATTGTCATAAATTTTAACTTTTTGCAACAAACTTTTATTTTGGCACCCAGATCCAGTATTGTTCAATATCTTCATGAACTAGGGAATAGCACACACATACAATTTCTGGATCTAAGGAGTTATTCTAAACCAGCATTTCATGAAATCCTAGGGTTTCTTGACAGCCCTGGAAGTATCCCAAATGGGTGGGGGACTTAATTAATGTTTATTATAATTTAAAAAATTGTTAAACATTTATCAGGTGATATGACCATATATAACGACATTGACCCACCCTCCCAAAATGGGCAGTGATGGGCCTGGAAGGGGTGGGAAGGGGAGGGGCCACAGGTGGACATGTACACAGCTATGCTTCCCAACTATATTCTGCATGATTATGCCACTTCTGGGATTTCTTGAAGCCTCAGGAATGTAAAAAGTTGAGAAAGGCTGTTCTAAACACTGACAGCATTATCCAAACAATTAAAGTGATCTCAGTAAATCAGATACTGGATTAGAACGAGCACATAGATTGCAATGTGTAAGAGAGAGGGAAAGATCAAAAACATTGGGCAAAATGAAAGTGAGCTGGTCAAACAGCTACAGACTTTGTGGTTATATCAGTCTGTTCATCAGTCAACAGTTTGATTGACAGCTAGATATGAGCCCAGTAGCTCCTTAGAGACCAACAAAATCTTCAGGGTATAAGCTTTCAAGAATCAAAGATACCTTTGTCAGATACAATTTGATGTAGTTAGTCTCAAGCGGGTAGCCACACTGAACTATAGTAAAAGAGCAAGATTCAAGTCTGGTCCCACATTCAAGAGCAACAAGATTTCCAGGGGATAAGCTTTTGACTCTTGAAATCTTGTTAGCCCTGAGGGAGCCAGTGGCCTTGAATCCTGCACAAGCTGACATGGTGGTATAAGTGGCTAATGCCATTCTAGATTCCAGTAAGATGGGAAACATCAATATTGCGCTGTTCCAATTTGGTAATAGCTTCTCCGGAGAAAACTGAACAGCAAAAGAGGAGAAACACATACTCAGCCCAAAACATTTGTCAAGATGGTCCAGCTATGATAAATAAAATAAATTGTTTATTATATAGTGTGCCAATTATGTAAGATTAATAACATTAGGAGTCTGAATATCAGGCCAGACAATGTTCAAGCATTCCTATTGGATATATCCTAAGAACAACATGAAATCATACGTGTTTTGGCCTCTACAACTTGCCTCAGGGGTCAAAAATACATTAAATATACAGAACACACATTCAGAGAGTATTATATATTTTTCACAACCAGGTGTTTTTCTATCCTGTACTGTGTGGTTAGGTGATGGATTTTTATATTAACAGGCCATGGGTTCCTTCTTTTGATGCCTGTACTCACATGAACATCTTCAGTCTGTGTAACTTCAGCCGGTAGATAGAGCTGAACAGCTATCGTGCACTTACTGCTTCTTAGTCTCAACAACTCCATGGTGGTAGGCAGTGAGTGTACATTGGTCACTGATCCGTAATGAAGACTGGGATTATAGCACACAGCGTCACACATGTTCCTACTAGTTTAAAAGCTAAAATAATTTCAAAAACTCCAGAGCAAATCTCAGCACAACACAGGGGCTGTAAATCTAACATATTTTCCAATGGAAACTCCCAGCTGTGTTTCTAATAATTACATACTAAGCTAGCCGAATGCAAATTACCATTGTACCGAGAACACCATGCATGGTCAGTGCACAACCATGCACACAGCCACTTGTCTGTTTTGTCTTTCTGCTGGATAAGGATGACCTTTATCATGCCCTTCTTCCCCTCTTTTCCAAACTGCGGCGAGAACATGGTAAAACACTTCTCATCCCCTAGGCAGATCAGCTCCTTCATATGATTGTATGGACACCGAAATAAGTCACTATTCATTAGCTGGTTGTCTGACTTCCCCTCTGGTGACCTTTGATTTGACTATTCTTTTCTACTAAAAAAAAAGAAAAGGAAAGTCAGTGTTGGGGGCTGGAAATGATTTTCACTTCTGTTGCAGAGATGGATTTCATATTAAACATGGGGGGAAAAAATCTGAATTTAAAACAAGCTTCCCACCCGCCACCCTCCACCCTAAGCTCTATATGTCAGGGCCTAAAATACAACATTGCTGTCATCCTGAAGAGGCTTTGGGAGTGAATGCAGCACTGATCACAATTAGTGCAAAGCAATTTAAAATTATTTGAAGGGTCCTTACACCATGAAGTGTCCCAATAATTTGTAATTACTTAATGTTTCACCTGCTCCAAACTCCATTTACTTCCCAAATCAGACTCTTTAAGGGATGTGAAGTGGCACATTGCAAAGTGATCAGAGCAACCTGGAGTAGTTGCTAATTCTAGATGCACTTTGGGAGTTTCTGCATATCAAGTGGTTTCCATAGATGTACTTCTCCAAAAGGTCACTTGAGAATTACCTGCCAATGGGTGACAGGAAATAAAAAGGTGGTTCAGAGAGACTTCGAACACAATGAACATCAATAGCCCATTACCTGTTCTCAGTGGAATTGGCAGCAGTGGTAGCAGCAAGCGGAGCATGAGGGGCCACAGGGGAAAGATGTTGCTGTGATCAAAGCCAACCACAGAAATGGAAGCAGCAAAGGCAAAGGGCAAAAAGCTACATCCACAGGCAGATTTGCAGAACTCCTGTGAACTGACATCAGCACACTGGAAATGTTTTTAGAAGGACAGCCTGTCTTCTCTGCATGGCTTGTTTCTTTTTTAACTCCATAGCTTCCTAGTCAACCAAGTTGGTAATAAGGAATAACAAACACAGCTCTTGTTGCAGTTTCTCTTCTTGTGTATTTTAATTGCCTCAAGGGGTCAGATCGGTTCTCTAGCATTGTTAGTTCTGCAGTCTTGTACGGAATATAAACTAGTGCTGGTAGGGTGGCCACTGTGTTTGAACTAAATTTTTGAACTAGCGAACTAAATTCTTTCAGGTAGTTAGGTCGGTCACATAGCGGAGCTAGCATCTATAAAACATATTGCCCTGTTAGGGTCTAATCCCCAGCTCTTACCTTTCTCTTAGCCAGTCGACACTGCAGCAGTCAATGTCTCTGAATACTTAATTGGCTTCTTTCTCTCCCATTCTGTGGCTAGCTGGTTCCCAGAAGCCTGTCACCTCTACTGAAGCAAAAGGTTTTTATTGTATTGTCATCCCAGCATCTGGGCACTTTCTAGCAGACAGAATTTTTCCACCTTTCCTGCATCTCAAAATGGCTGTTGATCTAAATTACAATAAAGCAATAAATACATAAAATAAATTAAACCACTGATTCAAAATCAATAATTGACAACTGCGATAGGCAGAACACCTTAACTTAATCAAACCCCATCTTGAATAAAGGAAGCTGTCTTTAAAAGTCAAGAGTGAGGAGGTCCAGTGAACCTTTCTGGGGAGGTTCTTTCATAATCATAGGCAACCATAATCATGAATCCACTAGATATGCATCTCTGGTCAATGGACAGTCAAGAGAGCCTGTGATCTTAGTACTTATTGTATGAGGTGCAATATTGCAATATTGTATGGGAGAAGATGGTTCTTCAGATATCCTGGTCCCAAGCCATTTAGGGCTTGAACTTCAAATCCAAACATTGAATTGGGTCCAGAAGTGAATTGGAAGATGGTGTAATTGCTGTAGGATGAAGGCGGGGGGGTTCAGATGATCCTAGTTGCTGGTTCTTACCAGCAGTCTAGCCACAACATTCTAAACTAGCTACAGCTTCTGAACATTCTTTAAGGGTAGTCCAAGTAGAGTGCATTGCAATAGTCCAGTCTATGTAACTATGGCATGGATCATTGTGCAGCTAGCGGACCAGCTGAAACTGAGCGAAAGCACTCCTTCTAGGAATGTGTGATTCAACTTGGATTGGCTGTAAAGTACCTGAATCAACCTTAAAGTACCTGAATCAGTCAAATTTGGTCGAATCACCATTCCCAAACAAGTTTAAATGGTCAAATCAGTCTTGTCTGAATTGCTGAATCACAACTCAGCATGATTCATCAATTCAAAGAAGCACCCCTTTAAGCATCAAAGGGAAAGAGAAAGGAGAGAAATTTCCCTTTCAGTCTTTTCTGGGTTCTGGGGGGGTGGGGGATAGGAGGTAGAGGCACCAGACTTGCAGAATGGCTGCAGGAGCCTCTCCTCACCCCCATAAGTTTCAAAAAGATTGGACCAGGGGGTCCCTATCCAAAAACCAATGATTTCCTATGAACAGACCAGATAATCTATTTTTTCTCCCCTGGGCCAATCTTTTTGAAACTACCTCAACCCCACCCCTCAGAGCCCAGAGAAGAAAAAAAAGGGGGAAATTTCCATAGACTTTAATGGCCCAATTGGTTTCAATGGTACCAAATCAATACAGATTTGGCCCAACCAATTTGGCTGAATCGGAAAGAACTATGGGTGATTCGAATGGATCAGATTTGGTCCAAAACAATGTGGACTACATCCAAAATGGTTCAGTTTTTTTCCCTTGCACATCCCTATTATTTACAACAGAAGCCATGCATTTCTCTAACATGTCTGCTGTACTGAGCGGTATCTCTATGGTTTGAACCTGACTATTAAAGGGGAGTGTAACCTCATCTAAGACATGAGTATGAAGGTTTCTAGAACCTCCCCCCCCAAAAAAAATAAAAATAAAACAGGGTCCCAGTTGTGCATGTACTCATCACGATTCTGCTGCTGGCGACTGTCTTTCCAGTCTCAGGCACTCCTCTCCTCCACACTGTCCTGAAGACACACTATGAAGAATCTGGAAGAAGAAAATGTCTTTGGCTTCATATCAAGTGAGCAGAGGACTCAGGGAATGAGCAGTTCTCACTTGGAGCCATTAATTGATGGAGCTTAGTAATGGGAACTATTTTTGCTCCCAAGAGTCTCCAAGGCCTGGCACAAAACAGAATTGTTCAGGAGGATATTTTTATAAAGATTATAGGGTTACATACGATTGAAGCCTAAAGTGATGCCTAGATCTGCCGACCTCTTTGTCTGTACCTGCCAAATCTGGTGGGGGTTATATTATTATTACCTCCACTTTCCGCATATGATAAACCATTCTGGGCAATATCAATATTTTATTATGTTTTCAATCTTAATTTAGATTAATCTAGATTTATATTCTTATGGTCTTGATCTCCTTGCATTGTCTTCTACTTTTTTATACTGTTTACTGTATTGTTTATAACAGTGGTCCCCAACCCCCGGTCCAGGGACCAGTACCGGGCCATGGATCAGTTGGTACCGGGCTGCGGCTCCTCCTCGTCCTCCTCCCCGGCTTCTGCCTCAGGGGCTGCCTTGCCACTCTGCTGCCAGCTCACCTTTGGTGCTCATCAATCATCAGAAAGGCCAAAGCTGAGAGTGAGCTAAGATTGGCCAGGGAAGCCCATTGTAACAAGAAAAGATTTTTCAGTTACGTGAGGAGCAAACGTAAAGTAAAGGAGGCAATAGGCCCGCTGTTGGGTGCGGATGGACAAACTCTAACGAAAGATGCAGAGAAAGCAGAAAGGCTTAGTGCCTATTTTACATCTGTTTTTTCCCACAGGTCTAAGTGTTTAGGCACATCTAGAGATGGCTGTAGCCAAAGGATAGTGTCTGGGTGGCAGGTTAACATGGATAGAGAGGTGGTCGAGAGGCATTTAGCTGCACTGGATGAGTTCAAATCCCCTGGTCCAGATGAAATGCACCCGAGAGTACTCAAAGAACTTTCCAGAGAACTTGCACAGCCCTTGTCCATCATCTTCGGAACCTCTTTAAGGACTGGAGATGTCCCGGAGGACTGGAAAAGAGCAAACGTTATTCCAATCTTCAAAAAAGGGAGGAAGGATGACCCGGGAAACTACAGACCAGTGAGTCTGACCTCTGTTGTGGGGAAGATAATGGAGCAGATATTAAAGGGAGCGATCTGCAAACATCTGGAGGACAATTTGGTGATCCAAGGAAGTCAGCATGGATTTGTCTCCAACAGGTCCTGCCAGACCAACCTAGTTTCCTTTTTTGACCAAGTAACAGGTTTGCTGGATCGGGGAAATTTGGTTGATGTCATTTACTTGGATTTTAGTAAAGCTTTTGACAAGGTTCCCCATGATGTTCTGATGGATAAGTTGAAGGACTGCAATCTGGATTTTCAGATCGTTAGGTGGATAGGGAATTGGTTAGAGAACCGCACTCAAAGAGTTGTTGTCAATGGTGTTTCATCAGACTGGAGAGAGGTGAGTAGCGGGGTACCTCAGGGTTCGGTGCTCGGCCCGGTACTTTTTAACATATTTATTAATGATCTAGATGAGGGGGTGGAGGGACTACTCATCAAGTTTGCAGATGACACCAAATTGGGAGGACTGGCAAATACTCCGGAAGATAGAGACAGAGTTCAACGAGATCTGAACACAATGGAAAAATGGGCAAATGAGAACAAGATGCAATTTAATAAAGATAAGTGTAAAGTTCTGCATCTGGGTCAGAAAAATGAAAAGCATGCCTACTGGATGGGGGATACGCTTCTAGGTAGCACTGTGTGTGAACGAGACCTTGGGGTACTTGTGGATTGTAAACTAAACATGAGCAGGCAGTGTGATGCAGCGGTAAAAAAGGCAAATGCCATTTTGGGCTGTATCAACAGAGGCATCACATCAAAATCACAAGATGTCATAGTCCCATTGTATACGGCACTGGTCAGACCACACCTGGAGTACTGTGTGCAGTTCTGGAGGCCTCACTTCAAGAAGGACATCGATAAAATTGAAAGGGTACAGAGGAGAGCGACAAAGATGATCTGGGGCCAAGGGACCAAGCCCTATGAAGATAGGTTGAGGGACTTGGGAATGTTCAGCCTGGAGAAAAGGAGGTTGAGAGGGGACATGATAGCCCTCTTTAAGTATTTGAAAGGTTGTCACTTGGAGGAGGGCAGGATGCTGTTTCTGCTGGCTGCAGAGGAGAGGACACGCAGTAATGGGTTTAAACTTCAAGTACAACGATATAGGCTAGATATCAGGAAAAAGTTTTTCTCAGTCAGAGTCGTTCAGCAGTGGAATAGGCTGCCTAAGGAGGTGGTGAGTGCCCCCTCACTGGAAGTCTTCAAGCAAAGGTTGGATACACACTTTTCTTGGATGCTTTAGGATGCTTTGGGCTGATCCTGCGTTGAGCAGGGGGTTGGACTAGATGGCCTGTATGGCCCCTTCCAACTCTATGATTCTATGATTCTATGATTCTATGATTCTCTCCAGCGGCTGCTATGGCTGGGGCTCCCCCTCAGCATGGCACTGGCAGCTGCTGCTGGCAGCACCCCCCAGCAGGCGGTGGGAAGTTAGGGGCACCGGCGGGAAAGCAAGAGGAGCATGGGCTCAGGCGGCGGCAGTGATGACGTCCCTCAGCAAAAGACTACCCCCCACCCGGGCCTCAGTAAAATTGTCAGGCATTGACCGGTCCCTGGTGATAAAAAGGTTGGGGACCACTGGTTTATAACATATAACAATCTTTGTTTTCATATTTATATATTTCTTGTCCTAGTACATTGATTATGAGATGCTTCATCTTATTGATTGCATTGACTTATACTATATAATCTGACTTGGGTCTCAGCTAGAAAACTAAACAATAAATACTATACAATGAAATCAACACATTCCCCAACCCCCTACTCTATACATGTGGCATAAAGCAAAAGGCTCAAGTAATCATATGTAGAATTGTACAAATAATAGCTTCCTGCTGCTTCCAGACAGCAAAAATGTGCTGTTCCTTGAACTGAGAGCCTGATTACAGACAGGTATGCAAAAACCCAGATGCCTAGTTGCCACCGATAAAGCATTGTTGTCTTGTGGCTTTATTGATGAAGAGGACAAGATTCTACTCCTGTCTGCGCTGCTGTTTGGGTCTGCTTTTTAACCCCTACTATTTTATCTCATTCAGCTCCATCACATTTTCAGTCAGTCTTGATCAACTCCACTTATCAGGGGTCTAACAGTCTGGTCCTGGGGACTGTCATCATTGTCTCTTTTAGTCCCTCTCAGGCCAGTTGGAGCTAAAAGCACACCTTCACTAGCAACCTCTGATGGCATCCAAATGGATTGTTCTTTCCTATTAGTTCTCCTTGTAACCTTTCTCTCCATCCTAAGACTGACATCTTTAATTCCCCTCACAATTTCCTTCTTCTCTGCAGCTGTTTTGGTCTTTTTCATAGAACTTCATGCCCTTTTTCTATTCACTGTTCCTTTCCCTCCCATTTTCCATCACATGTTGTCTTGATTGTTCAGCTTTGTTTCCTCTCTTTGTTTAATTAAGCATTCCCCAAAAGGAAGGTAAGGGAGGGGGGAGTCATTCCTAAGAATGTTTGGAATGCCAAGTCAATAGTGATCAATGAAACCTAAACTATTTCCAGGAGGAAATAAAGACTAACAAATATATTTGTGGCCAAAGCTTAATTCATTAGATGAATCATCATCTTAGTACATTTTGTCTAATGAATAGAGGAGGGGGTAAATCAATTTTATAAACTGCGTTTGAAAAGATCCAGCAAAGAAAGAAATTTATATCACATTAGTAAGAAGGTTATCTGACAAGTAACAGACCCTGTAATAATAATAATAATAATAATAATAATAATAATAATAATAATAATGATGATGATGATGATGATGATGATGATGATGATGATGATTGTTATTATTATTATATTAATTTACTACCACTCCCAGTCAGTTCAGGGCAGTTTATATCAATTTTAAATAAAGTATACTGTTTTAAAATAAACCCAAGCCACAACCCTGCCCCCCTTCTTCCTGCCTATCAACTCAATAGACCATACAAGCCTCCGATTTCTCTCGGAGGGGCATTCAGAGGAGGGACCCAGTCGATGTTCCACCACCTGGTCTCACCAAACTCTTGGTGGAAGAGCTTCATTTTACAGGCCCTGCAAAACTGTGAAAGCTCCGACAGGGCTGTTAGCTCTTCCAGGAGCTCATTCCACCCTGTTGGGACCAGGACCAAGAAAGCCCTGGCCCTGGTCGAGGCCAGGCAAGCTTCTTGTGGGCCAGGGATTGAGGGTATGGCCAGCTTGATGGGTGGGTCTGTCAATAAATGTATTTCTTAGTCTTGAAGATTCCACAAACCGACTCATTTTTCTATGGGTTGATTTTTTCTCTTGATTTCAAATTTAACTCCACATTGTTTATTGCTTCAAATGTACACACAGAAAGTGGATATAAAGATTTTCCATATGTATCACACCCTATACCTCATTAGTCCCTATTTGCTGGGGACAGATTCTATTTCCCAGATTAATCACTATCCCTGTTTTTGCTTGTTTAGGACATTATACTGTTTTGGTATGAGCTGCTGGAGTTGTCATTGTCTAGGGATCAGACAGCTCCTCCAAGTCTCTAGAAATTAAATTGGGAAGAGGAGAGTGGCTGAATCTCCTCTCTAGCTCATATTCAGGCACCATGCAGCACACAACACGCCTTTTCATATACTGCATATATTTTGAACTGTTGATAACCTATTTTAGGACAATTATGGTGGAGTTTTAAAATATATATTTTAATAAGAACAAGCAATCTTCTGGTTCTTAAATGTGTGAAATACTTGTGACTGCAAAGAAGAAGAAGAGTTGGTTTATATCCCTTGCTTTTCTCGAACCTTTCGTATCTCAAAGCAGCCTGCAATCATCTTTCCTTCCACTCTCACCACAGACACCCTGTGAGATATGTGGGGCTGTGAGAGAACTGTGACTGACCCAAGGTCACCCATCTGGCTTCATGTGGAGGAGTGGGGAATCAGAATCACACAGAGCTGGAAGACTTCACCTTCTCGGGGACTTAAAAACACACACTCCTGACAGATGGGCCCATTATGCACGGCCGCTGAAACGGCGATTTCGGGTCACATGGAAAACGCGGAGGGGGAAGATGCGACGCACACCGGTTATGCATGGGGCGGGGCGCGACGGCGGCAAAACCCAGAGTAACCGATTATGCACGCGGCGATTCGGGCGCCGCTTCTGGTTGCGCCCCGGTCACCCGGAAGCTGCACTTTCTTCTGCGTTTTGTTAACGCGGCTTTTTCGGCGGCATGCACCGAAGCTGCGGCTGGTTGCAGCCGGCACCGTGCATTATCGGTGATTTTAGTCGCCGCCATTCCATCCCGAATGTGCTCTAAAACCCCCGTGCATAATGGGTCATGCTCATGCAATTTCCTCCTAAAAACTCCCAAGAAGGAAATTCCACCATGCTCCGAGGCAGCCTATTCCATCTATGAATAACCTTCACCATCAGAAAATGCATTCTAATATTTAAGTGGCATCTCCTTTCCTGTAATGTGAACCTATTGCTCCCAGTCCTTGTCTCGAAAGCTGCAGTAAACAAGTTGGCATGATTTCAACAAGTCTACATTTTACATAATTAAACCGTTCTTTAACCACGACACCATGCTGGCTCTCAAAGGCATATAAACAAAACATACAGCAGGCAGAATAAACCCTTCAAGAGCATGTCATAGTTGGGAAGGGAGCTTGAATAGTGACTCTTAGTATAAGAAGCAGGGTGTTACAAACTCTGTTCTTGGTTTAGTATGTGATATGTTGGAGGGCATTTGTACAACAATGACTTCAAGTGCTTAGGAATGCACTACATGTCATGAAAAAAATCAGTAAAACAAATGGGAAAACTTCACCTAAAATCATCATGCTCAGAAACAAAAATACAACATTCTGAAGTACTATTTAATTCATATAACAAGAACAAGGGAGAGCTGAATTTGAGTAAAACATTGAAAACATCCAAAGTGCTACTTACCCAAATTCAGCCTCACTAAAATAAAAATTAATAAATAACTCTGTGTAGTAAAGGCAAATATTTACCGTGATGATCTTAAATAGTCAAATAAGCCAGACGTTTAACAAATTAGCCAAACATTACGTGGAGTTTCTAATTTGAAGGAAAGACTTTCCTCTCAGTGTCAAAGTTCAAACAATGTTCACATTATTCCAAGCAAATTCTTGCAAAATGTAGATTTTCTTTGCCCAAAGTATTATCTACAGGGGCATTTAATTACATCTGTTCAAATACCCACATTATTAAGGACAGCAAAGGAGTGAGTTTTCATTACAAATGCAGTCACATTAGATTAATTCTTGCCTCTTTTGCAAGTTCAAACAGCCTTTTTTTTCATCCTTAAGCCTTAGAAATTGTGAATTGCAGCAATAACCCCTCACCCTACAGCATAAGGAATCTGGCTCAGCGATCAAATTTAAATTACAATAAGTAGTTTGAAGCATTTTGTAGCAAAAATAATAATAAGAGAGAAAGCCATAGACATTCACAGAAAGGGAGTTTTATATGACCTGATCGGTTTTGCATGGTCAGATGTTTCGTTTTTTTATTTTTTAAGTGTGTGTGTGTGTGTGGGGGGGGGGATGACTAGAAGTCAAAATTATTCCCAGAGAAGTTTGCCTTCTTCAAGGAAGGAACTGAAAAATCAAATGATGATAGTATCAGCCAGAAAGGAAGTGGATGAGATGCCACCAGTTGCTTTGAGGACGGTAGCATCCCCAGGAAAAATGAAGACCTCAAAGCACACTCTGAAATGCCATCAAAACACAATCCTGTTGGTTTAGCCCCAGTTTAGCACCCAAAAATTTTTTTTTAATCCTAGCAAATAGACAAGAGCATGGAACTTCATGAATGGAAGAGAAAACATATTGACCCGGAACCAAACACTCCTTTGCTATTAATGCTGGCGCCTTGTGATGCATTTAAAATGGAGCTTCAGTTTGTAAGGACTACCTTCCAGGATACTGGTGCTTGTTACTGAGACTGACTCCGCACAGGTGGAAAGGTCTGGTAGGGAGCTCATATGGAAGCGGGGCTAATCCCCATTTCCACATGATGCTGTCACTGTGCCAGCCCACTCCCGGGCCTGTTGCAGATTGGGCCCTCATTTGTCCTGCATGAAGGAAACGTAGAAGAATCTGCATTCCCTATTTATGTATGTGTATATGTATATTTACATACCACCGTCCCATGAGGCTCAAAGAGTTCCTTTAGTGTTTGTTTAAATATTTATTTATTTCCTTATTTATTTGTTAATTAATTAATTGATTGATTGATTGATTAGATTTTTATACTGCCCTCCCATATGACTCAAGACGATTTACATATAATGTGTGGGGGTTATACATGGAATGGCCTAATTATATAACATAGAATAAGATCCAAAAATACTCTGTGAAGACAGGAACATTTCCAGTTTTCCTCCTAAACACTTGCTAATAGTTAACCCCACCACCCCTCTTTCTCAGAACTATTTTCCTCAGGGAAGGACTACTGATTCCACGTCCCTACTTCTGGATCCTCCTCAATCCTTTACTCTGCTTAACTCAACTCCAACTGAACTGTCATTCTCAACTGCCACTCTTATCTACAGAATTCCAGAACCCACTGCCAATCAAGGTTCTTAGACTGGGCTAAGATTAATCATTTGCTATTTGTTACACCGGACTTGGAGCATTTTCTCTCGATATGTAACTGTACTTTGAGGAGAGCTTCAGAATGGGACTGACATTATTTTAAAGAGGCACAACAAGAAGTGCTATATGGAATTATTTCTTGAAACATCTGACTTTACAAAAATAGTACGATGGTATCTCCTTCCTGTTTTCCAGTGTAAGCCTCTTGGAATTCATTGATAATCCATAGTTCTTCAATCTGGTCCCAAATGACTGCATCCTTTCTTTTGTTCACCTTTCCCATCTCTCATGCAGTTTCTCATTGCCTTGCTCAAACTTTTGCAGTAGCCTTGGAATAAAAAGTATTGATCAGGAAGCAAGATCCTTTCTTTAAAAAATAGATGTCTTTTAAGAGTGAATTAAAGTAGCGATAAGAACATACAAGCCTGAAAAATGTACATAAGTCTCAGACTTAATCACAGAAATGCTGTATATTTACTGACAGGGCCTTTTCTGTATATAAAGAAGACCCATTTATCCAATTTATCCATTTATCTGGAAATCAGCTATTGAAATAAGCAACATAGAGTCTTACATGCAAGGGAGTCCAGAGCAATAAATCAGAATTTGTCTGATCTACAAATATAATGACAAGCCTCAACATGCTAATGCAGAGGTGGCTTAATGATGAAATAGAGGTTTCCTGGGGGCTCTACACATGGCTATTGAATGAGGTCTGATGGTATTGCTGTACTGGGGACTCACTCCAATCTTATGAATACACAACCAGAATAACTGGGTTAGAAGAACTAGATAGTATATCATTTGGTGATCTTCACAAACCACAAACAACAAAAAGACTAAATTCAAGTCCTTACTACTAACCAACCAAACTTACCACCCCAGTTCTACCCAAATGCTGAATTGAAGCAACTGCATTGCTAGTTATCTACTATGGCTATATTCATGCTGATTTGGCACCAAGATCCAGGAGGAAATTGCATGTACATAGCTTGGTGGATCTTATTTTTAAGGGGGGGGGGATCTGATTCCAGAAGTTGTTAATGCCTGTTTCAGTATGCCCCATAACTGAATGGCACTGGGGTGAAATAATGGATTTGCTAAACTGCCCTACAATTGTCTGCAGAATTGGGAGTGGCTACCAAGGACAAGATAAGTGCACCCACAACTGATGTACACATTCTCTGCTTTCTAAGGGTGAAGGTGTATGTCTAAAATATGCACATCTCACAATATATTTTGGTTATAGCAATAATATTGCATCCTGCCCCGCGCCCCCCAATTCCATAAAGGTGAGTTAATCTGAGTGAGCTGGGAAGGGCAGGCTATAAGAATTAAAATATTATAATATAGTATTAGTAATGTAATGCCAGTATACTATCCTTATTAGAATTGCAGTCTCAGAGTTTATCTGAGCATAATAGCAGGCATCAACGGTATACGACTCCATGTGTGGGATATCAGCCATTTGAATTCAGCATACATCCAGTCCCTTGCCTCCCTCAATTTGCTGAGGAGATATATTTATCACACATGATTTTTTGGGTTTGTTTCTGATTATCTCTTATTTAAGAAACTTAATTTGTCATGCTAAATATAAAGTAAAATGAAGCATCCATTCTTTCCCCAAAAATAGAACCCCCAAATAACTGAATATTGACTTGTTGGAGATGTTTTTGTGTTAATGAGGAAAGTGGAACAAAAATTGAATTATACAACAGTTTATTCAGCAGTGGGGAGGGGGGTGAAGCAGAGCATGTCTGCCTGTCCTTGATAACATTTTAATAATTTACTAGTGCAAATTTCACACAAGGAATAACTTGTGAGAAAGATGATAGGCATTTTGGAGGCCATAAATAAAGAAATAAGTCAAGAGAAAATAAACAACAGTGTTCCACTGTGAGAGAGGAATTTGGGCAGTGCAGAGTAGTTGGGGCTAGATATGATAAGTTGTCAGTCAGAAGTCCAGTACATACACCATAAGCATGTATGAGCAACAGGCATGGTGTGTGTGTATGTTTTTTTTTGGGGGGGGGGGGAAAGCAGGATTGTAGTTATTGCTCTTGTTTGTTACCTGTATACATAGAGCCTCATTTCACACTAGAGCCTATGCACACATAGAACAAAATGTACATTAATGAGCTGTGTCCTGGCATTTAGGATTAGTTCTTGCCTGGGTTTCCTGATTATGGAAAGACAACCTTTGTATATACAGTTTACATGCATGAAACCTCTGTGCTAATATTAAGCTGAAAACATGCAGGCTGGGGTGGATCCTCTGGGTGCTATCACCTTTCCATGCCCATCTCTGTACATGCTGCTTCTATGGGTACAATGCTACCATCAGTTTGGTTTGGTTGGGCAATTGAAATGGCCTAATGGTACATGTAGTGGGCTGTGGTAAAAAGAAACTCCAAGGTCAACGTGAAGAATGAACCATATTATATCCCTACTGTGTTGAGACAGCTGGCATTATATGAATAATTTCATCTGAAAACTGGTCTGAAGAACTCCAAAGAAAATGTACTGTATGTTCAAAACTCTCAAAAGCCATGTGTTAGAATGTTCTCCCATCAGCACCATGCACATAGGGAGAATGTAGAGCATGCCATATGTTTGTCTTTTATGGGCTGGCTGTTTTGACCTGGAGAAGCATTCTATCATTCACCACTGCTTGAAATCGGAAGGGTTCAACTCACACTACTAACAAGCATGTTCCAGTCTTGCTTTGGTCAATTCAGCCCAACCTAATTTCTGTAATATGAAACTGTTAAATGCCAAGGGAAAGCATGAAATCAGTTGTTGGGAATAGTTTTCAGGTTTCTTCAGTTTGCATGTAAAATCTATGCTAACGAGGCTCCTGAAATTATACTGTTTATGTGTCTAAATATTTAAACCTGAAATAAATTATGCTTAAATTCAAGTTCATCAAAGGGAGGTGGTGATGGTGGTCAGACTATCACATTTAAATTAATCTTATGGGTTAAGTTTAAAACGGCTTTTCTTCAGCTTCATCATGATTGGAAATTTATGTTAAAACCTCAAATTTTAATTAGTTTCAGGTCTAGTTAGTAGCTGGAGGGCCTAAGAGAGCACCATAGCAACTAATAGAAGGGACTTCTATCTAAGGATTATAAGTAGGCCTAAACTGAAATCTTATGGGTGAATTTTTTTGGTATAAAAGGGGGAACTTTTGAGAGGCTCAAAATGAAAGCCCCCCCACCCATTGCTCAGTTACATTCCTGTTTGCTTCTCCTTTTGGCAGTTACTTTGCTACTTTCTCTCTGCTCTCTTACCCACCACCCGTGCTCTCCATCAGTTCCCTTTTTATACCCCCTGTCTTCTATTCCACAAACCTGGCCTCCTTGTTGGCATTCTGCCCTTCTTCCTCCCCACCCAACTACCCAACATGCTCAGCCCTGAAGCCATGTCCTATAGGAGGGTCGGTCTGCCATGGCTGCCATGGTTTTCCATGTCCTTCCTCTGCCACGTCGGTGGGTGGTCCAGGACATCTAGGAGGCATCCTTCCCACTGTGGTGAGTATCATCTGGCATCTTCTAGCTGGATCATGTGCCAGGGTTGCCATTCCTTCGACTGCCAGAAGCGTCACGCGAGGTGCCTTCTTCCTGGCCTGATCTGCAATGTGCTAGGGGAAGGGGCTGGCTTGGGAGGGAGACCAAGGTTGGGTGATCTGGACAGTCAGTTAGATGGCCCCTCAGGTACTTTGGGCCCAGACCGCACATGACCTTGAAGATTAAAACCATACCCTTGAACTTGATCCAGAATCCAACTGGAGCCAGGGCAGTTGTCTGGGAACTGGCCAGATATGGTCCCTCCAAGACGTTCTAGTGAGGACCCATACTGCTGTGTTGCAATTTCTGGATCAGGGACAAGGGCACAGTAATCTATCCTGGAGGTAACCATTGCATGGATCATTATGTAGAACATTTCTATGCCATCTTTCCACCCAATCAGGGTCTCAAGGCAGCAAATAAAAAAACATTAAAATATTTCAAAAAATAAAATGATAAAATAATTAAATAATGTGTATAAATGTATACCACAGGAACCAGAGGGGAGGAGCATTTATTATTTGAGGTATTCCAAATAAGGATGGGTATGAAGTGGAGAAATGCGGTTTATGGCATGCTTGGTTGATGAATGGTGAACCATCATGAATTTTAGGACCAAACAAACTGGTTCATTTCTGGTGATTTGGACAGGTGCAAGTTCAGGAAGATCAGGAGAGCAAAATAGAGGCATCAAAATCACAGGAGAACTTTCCCAGATGCTCCTCAATGATCCATTCCACACAGGCTGTACCGTGCTGCCACTGGGTGTTTCAGCACTGGCAGGCTGTTGTGTCACTTCCTGGATCCATACAGGAGAGCATTTTCCCAGCTGGACCTGGTCTGCCCCAGATTTGTGCTTCCAGATGAGACAGCTAAGGAGACAAGGTTCGGCTGCACTGGGGGTGGCGTGGGCCAATTGTAATTTTTAAGGCTGGGATATTGTGTTATAATGAAGTTCCCCGGGGCATTTTGTGTTCCTTCTGGGATGCCATTGTCACAGCCACAGGTGGGGAGGAGCCGGACCAGGACAGCCCAACTCTTCCCTTCCCCACAGCCATGGCCCAACATAGGCACCATTGGTGCCCGGGGCCATAAAGGGAACATGGATGTATCTGCATTCCCATAGAAGCCTAGTACATTTATCAAGCAGCCATTGAGGACAATGAGGCTTCATTCCTTAGCTGAATCACAGTGTTCAAAGGATGGAGCTACTGAAACGGAGGGAATTCTTATCTTCACAAAAATCAATCATTAGGCCAACACAGAAATCCATAAGCATGCTGGTTTAACCAACAGTTGCAAAATGCAGCAATTAGGTTACTGATGATGCTATTGAAAAAATAGCATTAAGCAAACTAAGGAGAGAGGCTGTGAAATCATTATAGAATTCTGTTTGGATCAGTCCAGGACTAGCCAATGTGAAAGCAAGCAACTGAATGAATAAAGGAAATCTTTCCTGCCAGGCTCATTGTCATTGTTGTCTTTTTAAAGGGAGGGGAGGCTTCTTTGACTGCAGCGAGTAAAATCAGTCTTCATTTTGTTGGCCTCTAGATGGAAGCATTGTTCCACTAGAAGCTGCTTGAGTCGCTGGATGTCATTGTTATTTTTGGCTTGTCACTTAGGTGACCCTTCCTGATTAAATTTGGGGAAAGCGTTGCTTCTTGCACTTAGAATTTTTTTTTAACCTTTTCAGTCCAAGCTTGCTGCTGGGTTTCTGAGCAGTGAGCAGTTCAGAGAGCGAGACACAGGCCAGTGACTGCTCGTTTATAGGGGGCACAAGGGTGCCTCATTTTGGCAATTTCAGCCCTTAAGCACATACACACATGGCATTGAAGCAATGGCTATATTCTACGATTCCCCCCCCCCCATCACAGTTCTCTGCAGAAGCTATGAAACAAAAGCAAGACTGCTGAATATTTTCATGCTGCTTTGAGGTTGAGGGAGAGGAGGCTGGCTGGCAGCTCAGAGAGGGACTGGAGAACAAGGCACACCTTGTTGATAGGTGCTAGTTAGAGCAAGAAGGTTTCCAGAAAGGAATAAAGAACAACAACCAGGCAAGGATCTGGGAAGTAGAACTCATACTACAGCTCAGTCATTTGAACAAAAGATCCAATCGCGAGATTTTTTTTCTCCTGGACTGAAAATGCATTCAGGTTTCAGGTGGAGAATAAAACAAAGAAATACTGGTATTTTGTTTAAAAAACAGAGTACCAGGTTTTGAATAGATTCAGAAGGCAATATAAAGAATACTATGGATTCTTTTCTACTAGAGTCCCCTTGTGCTCCCTAGTCTGCTGATGCAGCAGTGATAATTATGATTCTAAACTATTTTAAATGAGACGGTACTACTTAGAGGGGTGGGATGGAAATCCCCAAAAAATAAATAAAAATAAATAGTAGTGGTAGATTTTATTTACTCCCTTTATTTCCTACCTTTTGCTCCAAATGGCTTACATTATTTTGTGCTCCTCCACTTTCCAACAATCTTGTGAGGCAGATTAGGCTGAGAGTGTGTGGCGAGCACGAGGTATCCCAGCGAGCTTACGGGAGATTGGGGATTTGAACCTGGATCCCTCAACTTGGCTGAATTGGAAGAGAAAACTGGCTGCCTACCATTGTACATGTAGAAGTGCTTGGCATGTATGCACAACTCTCAGCAAAAAACAGCATTCCCAGTCATGCACAGAGGTTCACATGACAAGTGTACATATGGAGGAGCCTGCTGGAGACCTTTGGCCCTACATATATGTGTCACATCAGGGCCTAAGGCACAATCTAGGGTCATGCTACTCTCACAATACCCAATTTGTAACCCAACAAAACAGTCCCTTATATCCTTCAGTCATTGGGGACACAACAGAATGGTCCAGAATCCCCCATGTGACTGGCCCATCTATCATATTTTCCAGCCAGATGAGGCAAAGGTGATAGGAAGAAGGCAAGGAGATTTGAATTGTAGGCTTTGGAAGAAGTGTAGTGACAGAAGGCTGGAGACAGAGAGAGCCACTGAGACGTGAGGAACAAGATTTTCAGGTGGTTTTCAGGCTTTCTGCAAACCCCACTTAAAAGGACTGTGGTCACTTTCAATAGGGCTCGCATTTCAACTCATGAATGAAATTCCTGGTTCAGTTCATTGTTCACTTTACGGTTTGGCCACAAGCTGAATCAGCATGAACTGCATTTACTTAGTTCCTGCCTATACCTAGTGATGAACCTCTCCCTCTTAGAACGAGTTGTCAAGTCTAAGGACTTCATTATGGTGTGTGTGGGGGAGTGGGGATGGGGGTGGCATCCATTCAGCCACAGACAGCTGAATCATGGCAGAGTGACATCACCTGTTTAGTCTACTGAGTTTCAGTTCTTCCATCACAGGAATTTCCCACAGAGCCACTTCTATTCTATGTTGCCCTTGCCTTGTTAAGTAAAGAATGCAACATCATGTGTGCATTTGAGGTAGCAATAGCCATAGCCATCTCAGTCTTCTACGAGTGGAGGCCCTTGTCCTTTCAATCTCCATTAAATGGCAACTGTAGCTCTTGTTTGTTGAATGCCTGGGCACAGCTAAGTCAGGGCAGCATTTGGAGTTCAAATCTGTCTGCTGAGATGTGGTCAGTCCCTGCCTATGAAATGGAAATTGCAGTGCCTTGTCTCAAGGGGTTGTAATGATGATATAATTATTGTTCCATCAGCCTATTGTCTCAGAATCCACATCACCCTACGAGGGGATGGGACAGAGGGCAAGCCCTCAATAGAGAAAATCAGCCAACTTCTGTACTCTGAATGGATACAGCAATCAAGGAGGATATGATCTACAGCCTCTATTTTCCTACTGCTATGCATAACCTTTCTGAGTATGGCTGATTTATAAATGGTAGCATATCCAGAGTATGGTGGTCAGGGCATGAGCCCTGGGTGCCATGGGGGGGGGGGTGCTGGATGCAGCCTCCCTTAGGTCCTTCCAGTATCTATCAGGCAGGAGGGTGGAGGAGGTGTGGAGGAGACATGCAGGGCAGGTAGGCCAGCAGAAGAGACATTGGTGGAGGAAGCACATGGGGTAGGGGGTGATGGCAGAGGAGACATGCAGGAGCATGGCCAGCAAGCAGCCCTGTCTGCCTGGCTCCTATGTTCGCTGGTTGGTTACCTCTACCAGACCCCACACAGGGTCCTTCCCCCCTTCTTTCTTAGCCTCCCCCATCCCCTTCTCAGACTCTCAAGATGAGGAAAGGTAAGACTGTGGAAAGTGAGAAGGCCTCGGCCAGGAACTTACTCACAATTCCCCCCTGTACCCAAAGATATCCTCTCCAGTGGTAATGTGACATCATGTGAGACTATTGTTTCTTTTCCTCCCTTCCCACCCTGCCTCATCGTCTCTTGTGCACTTGGGAGGTGCCACTGTTGGCTGCTTCTTCTTCTCACGCAGGGGGGGGGGGGAGGGATGTGAAGACTATACTATGCTGGGGCCACCTGATGAATTTCTCTCCCTGAGGTGGCCTCAGGCTGGCAAACTGGGAAGTCTTCAGTTGTGCTCCTCCTTAAAGTGTTGCAGCTGAGGGGAGCTGCTGAAAGTTTGGTTGTGGGACCCCCCACTGAGTTTTGCCACTGAAGCAGCTTCAGGCTGGTGAATTTGGGAGTCTTCAGTCATTCTCCTCCTTAAAGCATGTAGGGAGATGCAGGGGGCACGGTGGTTGCTGGTGCTCACTTTGCTCCCTCTCACCAGGCACGGGACCCCAAGAGGACACTAGGAGGCTGCAGCAAAGCACAGCCCAGCAGGTCAGGCAGGGTCAAGCTTTAATTTTGACATTTGGTGGTGTTCCTGCCCCACCAGCAGCCCTATGTCACCATGCTACTGCCCTGGGTGACAAAATGATTAGATGCCCCTCTGTTTACATAGTGCCCGCTGGTAACTGATGAGAGTCGTCCATTTAGACATCCAAGGGGAAAAGCGCTTCTAGATTTTAGAACTGTTCGATTTTTCACGTAATCTGGCATCTTTTCGGGTGGTGATATGTCTAGATGTCAGAATGATGTGTAAGTAATTGAGCTTCTCCATGTGTTCTTTCACTGTATTGAAAAGTTCTTTGGTGTCCCAGTAATAGATCATATCTGGAGAGATCTTGGGATAATGTAGTTTGAGTCCAGCAATTTGTCCCAGGTGGTATAAGATTTATTCTGCTTTACCAGATACATAGTCCCTCAGAGGGAGTCGCTCTTAGAGACTTGAGCCTCCATTTTAAAGCTCTGATCTAAGCTTGAGCTTCAAGGGATTTCAGGCCAACTCCCAACACACATTTAGGGACTCCAGAGGTTTATTGTAGAAATTTCAGTATTGGGTTATCTAAATTTTCATTAACCGTTTCAAGGGTTGTTGTAAGGACAACCAACATTGAGTTTTTAAAGTGCTCTCTGGTCTGGTTGCTTTATATTTCAGATTTATATCATTCTCATGCTCCACCCCCCATATAGCTGATGCTATTTTTCCTTAGGTAGATCTTGTGGGTTAATTTAATGCCAACAGTGTACCTCAGTAGCAGGAAGTAAGTGTATAGAATAGGAAGGGTTGTGATTTTTTGCAGATGCAGATGTAATTCCACCTTGAGAATATTTGACAATGATCTGAAGATCAAAAGGCTACCTGAATTCAAGCACAGGACTGAAAAAGGTTATGCACTGGAAGGAATCCAAAAAATTACCATGCTTGGTGGGCTTGATTAGAAATACTAGGCTCCCCCTCCTGCCTCCTTACCTATTTAGTTAAATTCTGCCTAAGCATCCAATTCCATTACACCTATCTAATTACTGACCAACAATTAAAAGCTAGATCATCACTTGGCATATCTATCATACCTATCTCTGAGTTTTCATTAACTAAGATTTGCCCAGCAGCCAATCCATAAAACGTACATTATAAGGGAATCCTGATAATAGCATGCTATTAGAATCATTAGCATTAAGAAAAGGGAAATCACATATGGCTACTGCCTGATAATATTCAGTATCAAAATCCATTTCACAAAGTTGGATGGGTTGCAATGAATGAGGCAAGGCACTGAATGACTGAGCAGCAAGGCTAAAAATAAATAATGAACAGCATCCTCGCTCACAGAAAAGCCTGCATGCGCGATCAGATCATTACAGCCATAGAACAGCATGTGAGCCAAATATGCCTGGAGGGCCTTTGCCATTGTTTGGAAGCTTGATTGTGCTAGGAAAAAGTGCACAACATGGGATGAATACAGACAACGATTTTCTAAGTTGTAAAGTGCTGCAGTGGGCATACAACTACCAGAGGAGTCTGGAACATGTAATACCCAATGGAGAGGCTCCAGCCATGCCCCAGATTCTCTGAAAAAAAGGCCTCTCCCCATACAGAAAGATGCTAAAGCCTGCTGCTTAAATGGCTGAAGGCATGCATACTTCTTCAAACAGCAAATAATTAACTTACGAAATTCTCATCCACAAGATGCGATGATTGCAATAATCTTAGGTAGCATTAAAAGAGGTTAGATATATTCATGATGGATCTAGCGGTATGTTTGGAGACTGAAATGAAATAGGTTTTCTATACATTTCTCTACTTTAAGGAGCCTTAAAGCAGCTTACAATTGTCTTCCTCTCCTTACAACAGGCACCTTGTGAGGTATTTGTTCAATTTATTCATTCAATTTGTTTGCTTTTTATACCACCCCTCACTTGGCAGTGGGGGAGTAAGTGGTGGGGCTGACAGAATTCTGTGAGACTATGACTAGACATGTGCACAGAAAAAAATTGTGGACTGTTTTGGATTCAGCTGGAATTGATTTGGCTGAATCCAAATCACCCTGAATTGCCCTTTGCTGGGTTGGATGTTGGCTGCCTGAGAAAGCAGGGAGGGCATCTCCGCTACCTGAGAAAGCAGGGAGGTATTTAATGGGTGTACCAAGCAGCTGCATGGTGCACCCTTTAAATGCCTCCTGCCCCCACCTTCTCCGGTGCCGCCTGGGTAGGTGGTGGTGGTGGTGCTCCAAGCAGCTGATCTGTCATGATCAGCTGCTTGGTGCGCCCTTTAAATCCCTCCCCCCAGCCTTCTCAGGCAGCATCCCCACTGCCTGAGAAGGCAGGCGGGAGGCATTTAAAGGGCCTCCCAAGCAGCTGATCATGATGGATCAGTTATTTGGTATGCTTTCTTCCCCCTCAACTCTTCCTTTTTGCTGGCCAAATTACTGAACTGTGATTCAGCCACCGCTGATTCAGCCAGTTTAAAGTACAGGGATGGGCAATTCAGATGGGTTCAAAAAGTACTTGAATCAGCATTGATTCAGGTACATTTCAGCCTATCAAAACTGAAACACTTATCCTGAACTGTGGCCCACAGTTACCTAGCAGGCTTCATATGGAGGAATGGAGAATCAGACCTGATTCCACTAGTCTTAAGGACTATACCACAAAGCCTTGTTGTTCAGAGGCTATGTAAGACTATATGCTGGTGACTTCAGTGGACTTAAAAGGGTGTAACTCTGGCTAGGAATGTTGGCACAGTTTAGATATGCAAAAAGTGAGCAGCACCAGACTGCAAAAAAAAAAAAGTTTAGTTAAAAAAATAGTTTTACTGACTTGTATAGAATTGTATAGAAAGAGAGGAGAGAGAAAGAGCTGTCTAATTGTTCTGTTGTCTTATTCAATCTGTTCTGGAGACAAGCAGGGAAGTATGCTCAAAGGAGCTGGGAGTCTTCTATTGAGCCAATCAGGACATTGGAGGAGATTATTAAAAAAAACATAAGGAAGTTTAGATTCTAACTATGCTGAATACACATCTCCTCTTGTTTCTCCTGGAAGATATTCTTCATATCTCTTTGAATCATGCATATTGTAGATTTTTCATATTCCAACAAAGATTACAAAGGTAGAAGAAATGAAGAAAGAGCAAGTCAGTGGAAATCCGTCCTTGAATCTTACTTCCACACAGTTATATGCCTATCATGCCTTTCCCCAAGTTAATTAGTCTCATGTAGATTTTCTAGACTGGGGATGGCCATAGGTCTACGGGAAAGCCCTGAAAGGGTCTCCAACCTCTTGACTACAAGGACTTTGAGCAGGGCAGAGGGGCACTGGCCTCTCCATCCCTTCTCACTCTTTGCTGGGTACACTGAAGCTTTTATTGCTCCCATGCCTGTAAACTACAGCATAAATAAGAGTCTCTCAAACTAATTCTGTATAATAAAATTCGTTGCAGAATTCTCTGAAGACTCTTAAATTAGATTGGATTTTTTTTCCAGTATGGCTGAGGCTATTGCATTATGTTGCTCCGTTCAGCAGGTTTATGATGGAATTACAGAGGTACAGATTAAAAAACAAACAAACATATAAATGGGGGCACTTGGATAAAAATTTAAAACTTTCAGCAAGTTTTGCAGAGCTTTTAAATGTATTTCTTGATAAACTGAATTAGTCTGAAGGTTTCTTATTTGTTTATATTGTTGGGGCATTTGCATGCAATGTTTAGATCTCAGTGGCTTTTAGTGTTTTTACAGAGGTGTTATTTCCTTAGACAGTTCATTGGGCATACCTGTCCTTGTAACTGTCTCTTTTGGATGGGCAATCTGTAATCTTCTTTTCTTCTACCCACCATCATCAGTCACTCTAGATGAATGTTATCACAGCATATATGCCACAAAAGGTTTTTTGAAATTTATTATCACAATATTTCTCAAATTGAGGTAATGATTGGTAGAACATAAACATACTATCCACATCAACCTTCTTTGGTGAGAGAATGGATTAACTATTTTGGTTGGATAATGTTCCTGTTAGGTACATGTCTACAAAATTACTTTCCTCTTACCTGGCTCACCAACTTCCCATTGCCCACAAAAATGAAACCCGAACACAGTGACAAAATAACTGTCGGATTAGAAGGCAGTCACACACTCCTGAATGTTAGAAACAATTATGCTTTGATTCTCGATATGTCTAATATTCTAACTGGCATGTTCAGATCTTATTTAATACATTTCTGATGCAGTATATTACATAGAGGGCCTAGAGTTTTGAGGAATGTTTCTTATAAGTGCCATCTAGTGAACAAGGCTTTTATGAGCATGTGTAACAGGGACAGCTGCTTCCATACTACCTGTTTATTTACAAAGGACAGATATCACAGCAATTGAAGTATTTTTTGTACATTTTAGGTAACCTCTTGGGTGACAGATACCACTGATGTATCATTTTATAAAATTTCTCTTTAAGACTAGAGCTTAATGTAAATTTAAGACCTTGGTCTACATATTTTCCCATTGTTCCATTTGTATGTCATGCCCAACATTTTTCTTCCACTTTATCATACAATCTTTCACATTCTTACTTGGTCCTTTTCTGTACAAGGCTCATCAAGCCACACTGCTGCCTGGTATATGATCTTTGTCTGGTTGCCACAATGTTTCCCACTACCACACAGGTGGCTTTAAGCCGTTTGCTTCCACATGGGTCAGATGTGGAATGGAAATCGGGAATTCCCTCTGTGTATTTTTGTTTGTTTAGGGTCAATGTCATGTGGCATCAATGCCCATTCAATTTTCAGTCCTACTTTTTCATGTCCAAGGCCACCCGCCCTCAGCATTAAAAAAAAAAAAAACTGGACCAAAATTATGTTGTAATGCAGAACTACTACAACAACCAAGATTAAAAGAGGCTGGTGCTTTTGCCACATGTGTTCCACCCCTCCAGACCAGGAGTTTATGTATCTGGAGTTTAGGTTTCTGAAGAAAGGGTTGATTGCTTAATCACACACACTAAACCCATTCTCGACCACCCCACCCATGCCTGAGAATGACATACCTGGGAAACAACATTAAAGATATTCTCCCCAAAGGGGTGGTTGATGTAGCATGAGAACTGTCCTCATTCATTGTGGAAGCAAGTACATAAAATGAGAGATGCCTACTGTAATGGTGGCAGCAGGGTGTGTGTGTGTGTGTGTGTGTGTGTTTGTTTGTTTTTTGCCATTTTGTGCTATTGGAATTATTGCAGTGCAAATGGACTATTTAAAAAAAACAGGGAAAGGAAGTGACAGATGGGTGGTGGTGGTGGGGAAAGCACAACGCTATAAATTTTAATATAAATAAAATAAACTGTGGGCAAGCTGGATTTTTCAATTCCAGACTCCCCTGCCACATCTTGCAGCATGATGTTCACTGTAGCAAAAAAGGGACTGTGCATTTTACAAGTTTTTCCTTGTCACGGGTCAACTGATGGCCAGAATCATGAGAGTCCTGAAACTGCCATGAACTGGCGTCGACATCATGAGAAAATGGGAAATTGTGGTGGGGACAGCCAAGTGCTCAGCCCTGGCAAATCCCTCATGTGGAAAAGGTCTCTGTCTCAAATTTCAATAAGAGGTTATACGTCTTAGCAGTAATATGTTCATCATTTCTACATAATGAGTTCTTGGGGTACTTGTGGACAATAAACTAAATATTAGCAGACAGTGTGATCCAGCAATAAAGAAAGCAAATGCAGTATTGGGTTGTATAAATATAGGCATCACATCAAAATCACAATATGTCATTGCCCCACCATATACTGCATTGTTCAGACTCCACTTGGTGTAGTGTTTGCAGTTCTGGAGGCCTTACTTCAAAAAGGACATAGACAAAATTGAGAGAGTTCAGAGGAGAGAAACAAGGATGATCTGTGGGCTGGGAACCAAGCCCTAGAAGGAAGTCCTGAGGGATTTGGGAATGTTCTGCCTGGGCAAGAGGAGGCTGAGAGGGGACATGATTGCTGCCTTTAAGTATTTATAAGATTGTCACTTAGAGGAGAGCAGGGAAAAGTTCCTGTAGGAAGCATAGGGTAGGACTCACAGTAATGGGCTTAAGCTACATGTAGAATGATACTGGCTAGATATCAGGACATTTTTTTTTCACAGTCAGTGGAATCAGCTACCTAAGGAAGTGGTGAGCTCCCCCTCACTGGCAGTCTTATTTATTTATTTATATTTATATACCGCCCTCCCCCAGGGCTCAGGGCAGTTTACAGAAAACAGGAGGAGATACAATTAACATATGATAACAGGTAATAGTAATAACAAGATAATAAACAATAACCTTATAAAAAGCGACAGTTATCTTCAAGCAACAGTTGGACAGATACTTATCATGGATGTTTTAGCCCAACGTTTCTCAACTTTTTTACCATTAAGAAACCCCTGAAACATTCTTCAGGCTTCAAGAAACCCCAGAAATGACATGATCATGAAGAATACGTTTGGGAAGCACAGCTATGTACATGTTTATCTGGGGTCCCTTTCCTTCTCAGACCCTTCATTGGCCATATTGGGAGGAGGGCAGGTAAATGTGATCATATATGGTCATATCACCTGATAAATAAATCAGGAATTCATTGAGGTTTCACCCAACTGGCTCTGTGCAAATCCCAGTTTTGGGTTGCTCTGTGCTGTCATAGTGCTAGCATATTTTTAATTGAGTGGGTCTTAGTTGTTGTAAACTGGTCAGGCCATGAAAATCTGTTGCTCAAGATAGGTAGCATTAATCAGCAAACACCAAGGGATCTGGCATGATGGGGGAGGTATTCTGAATAGATCAGCACATGCCCTCGTGGCTTTGGTGTTCAGTAGCCTCTTTTGACCCTGGCAGGAGTTTTGTGCCACATTTAAGGAGATGAAGGATGAAGCTTGGCATTCTTGACACATACGGCTGTGCTGGCAGTGAGAAGAACAACTGGTGGAAGCTCTGGTTAAGATTTGAGCCAGGATGGAACTGTCCCAAAGGCTCAGCCCACCCTCAAAATCAACAGCTTATTTCAGTATGAAGTGATTTAGGTCAGCCATTTAATTAATTTAAATGATATTTAAATAAAAGAGTTGAACATGCACTTGATTGTCTCATGTCATCATGGGGCAGTTGAAGGCCAGATGCCAGGGAAAGGGCAGCCTTGTGCATCCCCTCTGGTGCCTAGCCATTCTGTGTGCTAGAAAGGGGTGGGGGTTGTCATTACTTGAATGGGATAAAAATTGAAGATAAAGGTAAAGAAACCATTTAACATATTTTGTAGCAAAACTGAATGCTACATTGCATTGGCCATTGTGCGACTGAACTGGGAAAACTGAGCATAGATTAAAAATAGCTTGTCATGCAGTTAAATTTCAGGAAAAAGTTTCAGAAATGTGATCTGTGAATCCTAGGCTGAAGGCTGAAGCTTTCCCCAGCTCCATGTCATCAATACTTGGTTCAGACTGTAATGCTGCTCTGACTGCTAGCAATTCTCCCCTCAAGACATGGGAGAGCTCCCCCCCCAGCTGCCCGTATTCAGTACCACTGAGTACCACTGCATGAGAACCTTGGTATATCTGAATAATAATCCAGCCACCAGTTCTTCATGCAAATGAACGAGCATATTCCTGTGCAATCATTATTTTCAGTGGCCTTGCATATGAGATGTTCCCAGTAAGTTATGGCATATCCCTGCAAGCGTTAGCTGAAGATAATCAGCAACAAAGTTAACATGTAAATCAGCTATAAACTGGTTTCTGGTGGCGTATTAGTGTATTAGCCCATCGCGTTGCCCATCTTCCTGTTACTGACTTTATAAACATCATTTGAGGGGTGGGAGATTGTCCTTGGTTGTATGCATCCAATCCTGTAATGTACATTTAATAGCCCGCCATCTATCATCCCTTCTCTTCATTTATTTCCAAGACACATTCTGATTGTTTTGTTTACTGCTTACTGTGTTTATTATTATTTTCATGGAAAAATGTGATGTGATACATTTTGTATGAAGGTCATTGCTTAGTCTCAGTGGATATCCTTTATCCAAGCAGCACTGATTTATAATGAACTCACACCAGCCTCATGCAGCGGGGCCCTTCCTCTTCCACATGGGGGGCCCATTGTAATCTGACATTAGCGGCACGCTGAATAAATAACATTACCCGCCGTAATACTTTGCAATCACTGCAGATGGGGGAAAGGCCACGGCGAAGTGGTTGAGGCCTATCATTTCATCCAGAGGTTAATCTATTGACAATAAACACGGACACAAATGGCACGAGAGCGACACAGTCACAGGTGGTCCTCGAGATGGCATTTGGCAGCCATTGCTTCCCATCTAGCCATGTAAATATTCATGCATACCTCAGGAGATCTCCTCCTACTGGCATTGATCTCAAAAACAAAAGCTGGGAGGCATCAGGCTTCTCTTGGAACAGCTAGACTGAACTGTCACTCTCAAGCACTTTTTTCTTTGCCCTGGCAAGAGCTACTCCCAGCCCAGAGAAATCAATGGCTGCATACTGGTTTGTAAGGAAGAGTCCACATGAATTCATTTTGCAACCCAGAAAACAGTACCTGCATAGATGTACAGTTTTGATCACACATTCAGCTGCTCGTGCGTTGAATGTAATATGAAAATTACTCAATGCATGATCAAGAAAAATCAAGTGTACATTGTACACAAATTGTAAGTGCATTCACTAGTGGCGTGAGCACCCAGTAGTGATGGTGCATCCTCCTGAACCCCGCCCCCCTCGGGGCATTTCCCAAGGCTGTGCTGGCAGCCCTGCAGGGAGGTCAGTGCTACAGAAAGCTGATTTCCTCCACCCATTTGGACCCACCCTTAGCTGCTTCTTTGCTTTTATGGTTATATTGTGAGTTCAGATTGATGTTCCTGCAGGAGCAAGTAGCATAAATATATTAAAACAAAAATATGATGAGGCAAGAAAGTTGCTGTATCTGATCTTTCACCAGCTTTTGTGATGGTTATCAGTAACAGATGCAAGACTACATGTAGGCTATGTGCCTGATTTGTATAATTAGCAAACATTTTGCATCAATATGCAAATTAAACCTGCTAGATTTGAGAAGCCGAAGGACTTCTCCAACACATAAGGCCACTGCTACACCACCCAGTATTACCCAGTTCCTTCCCCTCCCCAGGTTTGGTGTCTCGTTTTCCTAGCCCACAACCCAGCTGCAGTAGGCCTCTGCCTCTTCTGTCTGTGGAGGCTGGGCGTGAGCTGGATGGCTGTGATACATGGGTTCTCTGTTCATTATGCAGCCCCATGCATTCACTTGGGTGGCTTCACTGAAGACTGGCCCTGTATGTATGACTGTCAACCTCTAGGTGCTGCCTGGAGATCTCCTGCTATTACAAGGGATCCTCAGACATCAAAGATAATGTTTCATAGAATCATAGAATCATAGAGTTGGAAGGGGCCACACAGGCCATCTAGTCCAACCCCCTGCTCAACGCAGGATCAGCCCTAAGCATCCTAAAGCATCCAAAAAAAGTGTGTATCCAACCTTTGCTTGAAGACTGCCAGTGAGGGGGAGCTCACCACCTCCTTAGGCAGCCTATTCCACTGCTGAACTACTCTGACTGTGAAAAACTTTGTCCTGCTTTTTCTTGGAGAATATGGCTGCATTAGAGTGTGGACTCTATGGCATCACATTAGGGTTGCCTACATTGGGAAATACCTGGAGATTTGTGGGTGGAGCCTGAGGAGTGTGGGTTTTGGGGAGGGGAGGGACTTCAATGGTGTATAGTGCCATAAAGTCCATCTTCCAAAGCAGCCGTTTTCTCCAGGCGAACTTATCTCTGTTGCTTGACGATTAGTTGGATAGCAAGCAGACAGCTTTCAGGGACAGAAAAGATGACACAGACACACATGGACTGGCTAAAAATTGGCTACAGCCTACATTATTACACAAATGAGGGTGGGCCCAGCCATCTTGCAGCCAGAGGACTGCAAGGAAGCCAAAATGCCGGCAGCCCAAGCCTGGAGGTGCACAGACCAGTGCATGTCTCACCTCATGGATGCAAGCCAGGCAGCCATGCCAGAGTAGGCTGTGGCTCAGCATCCATGCAGCCCCTAAAGGAGGTTCCCCCAGGGGGGCGCAGTGCACAAGCTCACACCCCCTTCCCAAAAACGGATCCACCCAAAGTACCACAACCACCAGCTGTGACATAGAAATACAAATAAATGACAAAACATGAAGATAGCTAATAAAGGGTGGGAGGGTATGTAATGCTGGAGCTCCTGGAGCAGGGCAAGAGAAACTCTCCTTGCTCCACGGCTCCTTTTTAAAGGGGCAGGAAGCCACCACCACCACCCACCAGCCTGCCACCTTCAGCCACTGCCCTGCTGCTTTGCCAGGAAACCTGCTGGAGCCATGCAGATCCAGTGGTGGGCTTCCTTGTGAGATGGGAAGCTGGCACAGGGAACTGCTGTTGCAGCCAGTTCCTGGCTCTCACATCCCATCCTCTGCCCCTGCGGTCTGTGCACTGCCACAATCAGCGGACTTCTTAAAGTGAATGTTGGCCGTGTTTGTAATAGCCTGGCAACACTGGCAACCCTACATTATATATGAATGGGGTCCCCTCCCCTCTCCAAATCCCACCTTCTCCATCTTCCACCCACAAAATCTACAGGTTTTTCCCAACCCATAGTTGGCAAAGTTAATGGTAAGGAATAAGAAGATATGGCTGGCTTTTCAGAAAAGCAAAAAATGCACGTTTCATAATCTACTTATTTAAATTAGGAAATAAGTGATGTTTAGACATGAAACACCTACTTGGGGAAAGCATGCTGGAAAACAGAAACGAGGCACTTTTAAACTTTGATGTTGGTTTTTTTCCCCATGAAAAATAAATCCCCTCCTTTCCAAACTGCTACCTTTCATCCTACCACCAACCCGGTGTATGTATAAATGCCCATTTACTGTTCTGCATGCTCTTGTCTCCTTGTTCCTGTTTGTTTGCTCTGTGATTCGCACTCTCTGTTTTGTTCTTCCTGAAATAACTTGTGATCCCGCTTTATTGTTAGCATTATGAAATTAGGATCACTTGCAGGCAAACACAAGTTCAGAGACATATTTTCTCAGCTAAACTTCTGCATATAGACACTTTCTTTTAGTGGTCGAGTGTTAGAGATAACTCAGAAAAAGATGCATGCATGTGTTCACATCCAGTAAAGCATGAGCACCTTTAAAATGGGATTCATTGTCTAATATTCAGATAAATGTGCACCTTGCCAGGTTCCAACCAAATCAGATGGAGTTGTGTGGGGAAAAGAGTGAAATAAGGCAAGATAATGCTGAGACAAAGTGCATGAGAACGCTGGTTAAGGCTGAGTTCAAGCTTCTTTGATGACAAAAATCAGAGACAAGTGGCACTTTTAAGACCAACAAAGATTTATTCCAGGTATGAGCTTTTGAGTTGCACTCGAAAGCTCATGCCTGGAATAAATCTTTGTTGGTCTTAAAGGTGCCACTGGACTCTGATTTTGATGGGCTGCTGCAGACAGACCAACACGGCTACCCACTTGAATCTTTCTTTGATGAGTTTACCATGCCCAGAACAAACCCCAATAATCTTTTCTTCCCAGTAATATTAAAAAAATATATCCTTGAAATAGTTCTACTAAAGTGACTTATTTTCCTTGAGTATAAGCAATCTTAAAAGGATGTACAACAAATAAATGGCATTAGAATGCATTAAATGTTATGTAATCAAAACATGGCAATGCAGTGGCAAAGAAGAAACAAGAAATGAAAGTTTGCCAAAGCAAATAGGCAAAATAAAAATACGTACATAGACATTAAAGACATGTTTAAAATCCATATTTGTACATCCCTTATACTGAGTGCTCTGACCTGGATAGCCCAAACTAATCTAATCTCACCAGATCTTGGAAGCTAAGAAGGATTTGCTCTTGTGGGTATTTGGTTGGGAGGAAGTCCATGCTCACTATGCAGAGGTAGGCAGTGACAAACCATCTCTGAACGTCTCTTGCCTTGAAAACCCCATAGGGTCACTATAAATTGGCTGTCACTTGGTGGGAAAATTGCTGAGTAAGCTAAAGTGGAATGTCAAGTTAGCAGTAAAGCCCTACATAGTCTGAGACCCTTGTATCTATCTACGGGACTGTGCTTTCCCCTATACCTGCTACCTAGAGAGTATTATGACTGAGCAGTCAAGATCTGCTCAGGGTCCCTGTCCCTCAAGAGTGAAAACTGACCTCAACCCAGGTCAGGGCTTTTTTGGTTCTGGCCCTGCCCTGGTGAAAGGCTCTGCCTGGGGAGATCAGGACCCTCCATGACCTTAAGCAGTTTTGGAGAGCCTGCAAAGATGTTTCCCCTATGTTTGAGGCTAGGTATAAACATCAAGATATTACTGGCCTCCCTGTATGAGAACCTATCCATTAGCATAAGGTCCCCCAAAGCTCTGACCAACCTCAGAAAAGTATGAATTATTATTAGTTTGTTGTTTTAATATTTTTATTAATGATTTGCATAATTCTTTAAAATAATAATTATTACTATCACTAAAACACTTACCCGTTCTTTCTTAAGGCAAAGCAGAGAGTGACTAGGCATGTTCTCCATAGGACGTTGCTTTGAAATACATAATTATGAACACTATGAAAAACAAGATGACAAAAGGAGAAAAGCAGATAATTTTATGAACTTTTACAAACCACAAAATGATTATGCTCCACATGATAGCCAGTGTGGTGTAGAATGCCAGACTAGGAACTGGGAGCCCCAGGTTTGAATCGCACTCCACCATGGAAGCTGTCTGGATGACCTTCAGCCAGCCTAACCTAAAAACAGTTGAGTGGCAGGGAGCAGAAAGCAGGGGTTTAAATGGCTGCATACCCATATGAACTGGCATATCGGTTTGTGTTTAGTTCATGGTTCATCCATAAATCAGGAAATGAACTGCAAAAATGTGGTTTATGGCCATCCCTAAGCATGCGAACTGATTGTATGCCATGAAATTTTTGCCTAAAGGCTGTGGTAGAATTTGAAGGGAAGCCAGATGAGATGAGCAATGTTTTGGGGGAGGATTCATGTTTAGTTTATCAACATAATTTGAAATTCTAATTCAGCCTCTGAGTGTAGTGCTTGCAGTGTTTCTTGGTTTTATGTTTTATCAGTTTGATGAGCATAATCTCAACCAGCTACTGGGACTATTGTTTTAGAGCTGCTTTATTTTTAGACTAGGGGCGCAGGTTCAGCCTGGCTGCGTCCGCGGCCTGGCTAGGCTGTTCCCATGGCCGGGGGAAGGCCGCTGGCCACCCTCCTCGGCAGCAACCCAGGGCCTCGGGGTGGGAAAGGAGCAGGGATGCCGTGTCTTTGACGCGGCATCTCTGCTCTTTCTCAAGGGCGAGGGGAAGCCGGCCGGCGGACTTACCGTTGGGGAAGGCTTCTTCCCCCGATCGGTGACTCCCCAGCCGGAGTCTGTTTATTTATTGTATTTATATCTTGTATTTATATACCGCCCTCCCCTGAGGCTGAAGGCGGTTTACATAAAACACAGAAAACAGTACATGGACCTTAGTTTTTAATAATGGTAACGGTAATGGTAATGATAACAACTTTAAAATATAACAGAGGTAATAGAATATAATGATGCAGACAGGTCCATAGCAGAATGCATGGATGGATCTCTGGGAGAGACAGAGCAGGAGCCTTGTAGATGTTGCTGGTCACCTGTTGGTCTCAACCAAATGGCAGAAGAGCTCCCTTTTGCAGGTCCTGCAGAACTGTTGTAGCTCTGACAGGGCCCTGATCTCCTTTGGGATCTCATTCCACGATTTGGGGGCCAGGACAGAGAAGGCTCTGGGCCTGGTTGAGGCCCGGCAAGCTTCTTATCAGAAAATAATGCTACACATTTGAAAACTGGCTACCAATGGAAGTTAAAGTGCCAAAAAATGAAGGGAATTAGACCACTGTGAATCAAGTTATATTCACACTAGGCAGTATTTAATGAGAGCTTTTCAGCAACCCTTCATGTATCACTAAAACTCAGATCCCCAGTCCAGCATAGAAAGTGACGAGACAGACATACCTCATATGGTTGCTGTGAAGATAAAATGGAAGACAGGAGAACAATGTAGCTTTGGGTCCCCACTGAAGATAAAGACTAGATATGATATTTCTTACAAACCTATTTTAATGACATTGAAATATTATGTCATATAGCAAACTAGCTGTGATGGACTGCAAAAGGTTAATGTCTCACAGAGACAGGCTGCTCAAAAGGATTGTGTTGGATAGTGTTAGCTGAAAAGAAAATCTTAGGACATGACAGCTGAAGAGAATTCAGGGCCATTCCATGCCCATAAAATAAAGGGAAAGGCTTACCTTTTGCAGACACCATATTTTTGGCATTTTGCATGATGTCGCCAACATCCAGCATCCCAGCAGCAAACTGCCAGCTACATCTTCCATTTTATAGCGAAAATTGGGGAATCCCAAAAAGTGGACTCCCCCAACTATGTAGCACAAGCGAGAGGAGAGCACCCAGCAAGCCACATGCCAAGGAAATGTGCGGAGCCGAAGTAGCACTATCTCCACTCCCAGTGCCCGCCCTTGCACCTGCTTCCGTCTCCCTTTTACCAGGGACGGCGAGTTTCTTTCTTTCTTTCTTTCTTTCTTTCTTTCTTTCTTTCTTTCTTTCTTTCTTTCTTTCTTTCTTTCTTTCTTTCTTTCTTTCTTTCTTTCTTTCTTTCAGCAAACTGCCTGGGGCAACAAATATGTGTTAAATAACTCAGGCAAAACAAAAAAAGAAAAATTTTCCCCACCAGTTAACATACAAAGCATGCCTCTCTAAAGTCGCCCCCCCCCCAAAAAAAAAATCAGGAACAAGATTGCTTCAAGGCAAATGATTCCAAAAGGGGTAGCATTTTAAAAAAAGCACTGTGCGTCTATGATTAGATGCATAGGCGTCTAAACGGAGAAGTTTTACTTATAATAAAATTATCTTGCATCATGGGCCCTCTAAAATAAGAAGAAAGGTGACTGGCTGCCTGGCTTGCTTGACAGATGGAGGAGTTGAGGGTATAGTGTGTTCCTCTCCTCCGCCATTTCAAGCAGGCATGCAGAGTGCCCAGAAGCGAAACAAGGCTGCAGAGGGAGAAGAGGGAGCCAGGAGGTGAGGAGTGGCCGGAGGAACGCCATTGCACTGGCATAACGTTATTTTTTTCAATATGCAGAAATGCCCTCAGTTTTGCACTGACAGGTCTCGGAGGGTGGCAAGAAGGAGTGGGAGGCTCTGAAGACCCCATTCAAGCCAGACAAAGGGACAGAACTTCTATTTTAAAGAAGTAATTCCCCTGCCCAGTAAAAAAGAGAAATAGCTCTAAAGAGAAGGAATTTGGGTACTTGGTAGTGTATCCCTACCCTCTGAAACCTGAAGAGTCAGTTATACTGGAGTGTCTAGCAGACACTGAAACCAAAGCCTTTCTTCTCAAAAATTCTAACTTTGTAGAAAGCTTAAAACTCTTACTTGCTGGAAATATATGAACCGGAGTTTGTGAAATTACTAAGTTACCTCACTGTTATTTTTTATTCATATCAGACATTTTACCTTTGCTAGATCATGGGAAAATATTAGATAGAGGGAGAGAGAAATGAAGGAGAAAAGAGAGGGAGAGGAATTAAGGAAACGAGGGGGGAAATGTTGTGCTTTCTTGCTTCAAAGCACTACCTACCTCTTTGCTTCAGTCTTGCAGAAAGTCAAGACTAGCAGATAGAGTGCCGCTTAGACTTCCCTGTGCCCCTAGTGGCTTCAACCAGAACGGCATCAAAAGGAATGTCTTGGGAAAGCAGCATGCTGGCTTCAGGGGCTCTTCTCCAGCTTACTTGATTCCTTTGAATTTTGACCCACTCCCAACTCTCCTCTGGACAGACTTGCTTCTCTGTGTTGTAAATACAAGAGAAAGATGTGCAGCAGCTTCTGCTGTGCTCTTCATTCCCCGGAGAGAGGTCCTAGTATTACAGAACTGAATCTGACAGAAAAAAGATTGAATTGGAAATTTTCAGCATAAAGCAGTCAAGCTACTTCACATAGTTCTCAAAAATCAGTTATAGATAGAGCGAAGTGCAATTTTGGATCTAATATAATAATTAGAAACTGAATGCAATTAATCATGGTATAAGTATCCAATGAATGCAATTGTTAATGTAGTATATGTCATTGAAGCATCCAACAATTTGTATTCTGACATAATTTCAATAAGCTCTGCATACCCTGGGACAATGCATTCAAGGAGAATTCAAATATAGCTAAGCTTTGTTGTTCTACATGCACATTTTAAATGTGCACATTGAAACTTTAAAAAGCAAACCTCCCCTTTACAAAACAGCAGCAAACGTCAGTTCATTACCAGCAGGATTTTGTCTTTCAGGATCACTTCCTAAGGGTGTTATGAAAATAAAGGATACCAAAATAAAGGATATAAGCTAATGGAAATTCCAGTTTAAAAAATCCATGCCTAGCAGCCAGGTGTTCATTTGCTGCCTTGGGCAAGGCTCTTGGTGAACCCAACAGGCTCTATTTAAAGATAATGCTGGTGAGCAAGAAGAACTGAACCATCCAATTCTCCATGTGCCCAGAATCTCCTGTAAATTTGACAGCTAAATCTGCTATGTATGCAGCATTAGCGCATCAGCACAAAATATGTCTGGATAATAAATTTTTTTCATGCTAAAGAGGCACATGACTGATTATGCATGGCAGCAGCCACACTGGGCTCCCCTGGCATACATGGCCTGCTCTGCTGTAACGGGTGTGCGTGCACAGCACAGGGCCAGAGGTGCTGGGTACGCTTTGTGGCAGCAGTGGTAGGGGCGAGTGGGGGGCAGTGGAGTGGCATGTTGCTCCTCTGCCAAAGTGGGGGCAGGGGAACGCCTCGTCCAGCTCTGTGGCTCCGCAGAGCTTGCAGGGTCATGTGATGTCCCTGCAGGGATGCCATAGGTTGGGGGACCTTCAATTACGCACAGGGCTGGCCCACCCTAGGCCCCAATGGCACTTGCGGCATGTGTTCCCTTACTGCAGGGCCTCTGAGGGCCTGAGTCAGGCCAGGGCTCGCGGTGGCCAGGATGGCAGCAACATCCAGCATAATCAGGGATAAGCCCTACAGCCCTTTCGCCGCCATCCTAGGCATTCCACTTCATGCATAATCAGTCACATGGGAGGAAAGTGAGCCTGCTGGAGCTTTCCTTTCCTTCCAGTGGGGTTGATCAAGGAGGCCACAACACTCGTCACTTTCCCAATTCACACTGCCTGTGAACAGTCCCTTCTTCCCAGAAGGCATTGGTTGGAAACGCCATTGGTATCCTGTGTGTAGTCTGGATTTTTCCAGGGCTGCTGCTGATTGCAAAAGCTAGGATCTCTTCAGAGTCTGAAGTCTTATTTGGTCTGTCAGCCCTCTCTGCCTATCAAGAAATCCCTGAGGGCCAGCAACTGCTTGTGGACGGCTGATAAAATACTAGGAATTTGGGCCAAGAAAATCAGCACATCTCTCCAAGGTTCTGCTTTGGCAAACACACTAAATTTAAGCTCTGGTTATTTTTGTGGTTACTCACACCACTGATTTTTTCTTTTTAACATGGCTGCTATGCTGTGTAGTAGGTATATCTGTGATGCTCATTGCTGGTTATGGTAACTGGAGCTCCTTGAGCACATGGATGCACTGCTTGCCACAGCAAACAATGGGAGACCACAGCTGATGTATGTAAATACATTTTGTGGGACTGCTGTACTTCTGCTTATGCCTGAGTTGGCTCTATCTTAGAAGAGGTAGAGAGGAAACCAAGGGAAAAATATGTAGGATGTGTGAACATGATTATAATTCATGTGAATGTTTTAACTTCACAGGTCCAAGGTAAGATGAGCACAGAGTACAGTATCCTGAGATTCCATAGAATAGTCCGCCATCTTAGATTGTGGTAAGCTCTGTTCTTACCACTTGTCTGTGCTTTTGGACAAAAGGTTACCATGCCCCAAACAGTCATGGCCTATCACTTTAGCAGTTCATCCAGACCAATGCAAAGTTTGCGCAGGATGGCATTGGAGTTTTATTCTTTTAAAACGCCTCCTCCCCTCATTTTTTCATTCACCTGCATGAATATATTCTGGCATCTCGCTTTTCTAGGTCATTAAAATGGAAACGGGATACATTTGAAACGATAGAATCATGAGGAGAGAAACTGGCCAGGCAGGCTGAGGCATTTTGGACATGGAGAGTTGCCAGAGGCAATTAGCAGGCAGCATGAATCTTCTTTGCTCGCTGACCAGCTATGTGCAAATGGCGCTTCTTGTCCTGTGGGTTATGGAATGGCAGTTTAGCCTGTCAAGTTGCGCTGAAGTTTGCTGATTGAAAGGATTTGGGCTATGCTATTACAAAAAGTACATTTAAGAAAACACTCTTAATCCCTGTTTTATTAGGCACTCATGAAGAAAGGCTGCTCATTTCTTTGTGGGGAAGTAGCAACATCAGCAGTTAGCAAAGAGAAACACATTTGCAACCTCTGGTTTGAACAAAGTCAGATTGGAAGCAGCAAATAAAGGTGTTTATGAACTCCTGAGACCCTAGGTAAATATCTCAGGCTTTTACCAGAACTGAAATAAAAACACAATGAGCTATTGATTTTTCAGCTTTTTCCCCTCATTTTTTTAATCCTATAACAATGCTGTTTGCTTTCATAGTCACTGTGAATTGGCATACTTGATCGAGCTCAACAGGGGCACACCCAGAATCAGAAGGAATAACAAAGACTCATTATCTTTGGATTCATAGGAGTCCTTTGACCCATTTCATAACTCTGAACAATATCGCCCTCTTAACATAGTCACAAAATACAGTTGACGTGCTCTCATTAGTTGAGCTGGTTTGTGCATAAAGCCAGCAGCTTTTGGATCCACTCAATCGATACTAGGCACATCTCCAAAGGGGCAGGCATTGGGCTGGCTGGAGAAAATACCTCGGTATTTATACAGACCATGTGCAAGTGACTCACATCCAAAAATGCCTATAGCTGAAATCAATGAAAGGTAAAATAATTGTACAGGACTAATAACTATCAGTCAGAGGAGCACTGATTTTATCAGGACTCTAATATGGCCATAAATAATGGGGATTGCATTCCTTTTATGTCCCACAGACTTACAATGCAATCCAAAACAGAACTATCCTCTTCAAAGCCCACTGACATCACAGGACATAGTTGGCTGTAACTCTGCACTGCATATCAGGTAGTGTTCATGCTGAGAAAAAATGGTATGTAGATAATATATATATCGTATTTGCCGGCGTATAAGACGACTGGGCGTATAAGACGACCCCCCAACATTTCTACTCAAAATACAGAGTTTGTTACATTACATTACAGTACTATGGGCCACTATGGGCAGCTATGTCTATCCCAACTGAAGTGCACCCAGCATATAGGACGATCCCCCCCACTTGGAGGCATGTTTTTCAGGGGGGAAAAGTAGTCTTATAGGCCAGCAAATACTGTATATATGCATCGACCACAGACATAAATAATGTACCTCCATATGGGTAACAAATCTGAGATGTGAGGGGATCAGAATCTCTTTCTATCTCCAACTCCATTTTCTCAGTTGCTAGGATATCATGGGGCAAGGCAAGACTTGGAATGAGAAGTTCTTGCTAAATCATATCGAAAAAAACAAAAACAACAAAAAACAGATGACTTGGTGCCCACTGGGAAGAAAGGTGAAGTATAAATGAGGTAGAGTGAATAGTCTGTTGCCATGGAGAAATTCAACAACTTTAGCTTATCTATCACTTTCTCGAAAATCTTCATCTATTGAATTTCTGCTATGATAATGATAAGGGCACAGATATATTATTGTTTGCATTTTGTTTTGCTCCATTAAAAAGAGATAACAGGTTTAACAGCTGTTCTCGCAACAGTGGTGTGCATTCCCTAAAGCTAGAAGAGCAACCATTACAGTCTACTTTTGTAAAAAAAAAAAAATCAAGCATAAAACAACTGTGAGTCTCCCTCTGTGTATAGAGGAAAAAAGTGACCGAGAGGCTGACAGACATAATGATAATTATATCAGAAATACAATATATTTAAATTCATGGACTTTCTAGCTTCTTAAATTGTTCCCCCCCCCCATTTTTGTTCTTTTTACTTCGGTACAAATCTACAGCATGAGGTTGTACTATTAGCCTGCAGTCCTGCTTTAATGAAGATCAGTGCAAACCCCTACTGCCAATCTGCAAATAGCAAACCACAAGGAAATTAAATCCACACCACCATCAACGAAAGCTACCCATCAAACACATAGGAAGCAGGCTAACCTTTTAGTGCTAGAGGAAAATGGTCTGGTATTGAGCATTTCACCTCACATGCAACCTCCCAGATGAATCTGTTTCTTCTGATTCTATGTTCAGACACCCAGAAATAAAACCCACAGACTTTCAGGAGTGCCACCTCTATGGAATTAAAGTAATGCAATAAGGCAAATATAGATTTTTCTTCCCCAGTATGAATGAGGCAAGTCAGGTTTAGTGACATTAATAGTGTTAACCGTTTAGCTGGGATGAAGAGTGCTTCATAGCTATTATCATGCTCGTCCTCACAATTACCTTGTGTGACAAACTTTTTAATATTCCCATTCAACTGTTGGAAAAAATGAGTGCAGAATTCAGAGTTCAGAGCCACCAGAATTTAAATAGGTCTATTGAGTTGCGTTGGAATTAGTTAGACTTGTTGGAATTAGAGCCAGACTTTCAAAAGCAGAAGTGCAAAATGCTATCTTGTAATGTAACTACTACTGTTTGAACTAGCCTTCTGGAATTCTCTGGCTAGCCTTCGGTTCCACTATGTCAAAATTTAACCAGATCTGAAGATAATCTATGTTAATTGCAGCCCTCTAGCTCTGTGACTGTGTAAACTCAAGGGGAAGAAATCAAATCACTTTTTTATTACAAACATTATGCAGCAGACAGAACAAATAAACAACAACAGGAACCTATCGACTATGAAACCATGAAACTGTTTATCTCAGGATTCAGAATCATAACTTTAAACCACTGGACTGATTTCCTTCAGACCTGACACGTGATAATGTGTATTGTGGTGAAACTAATAACTTGCTTGGGAGGCAGCTCAGCCATGGCAAAGGAGTCCATTTCTTTTATTCATGGAAATGCTCCCGCTTAAGGTTAATTTCTATGTTATGGCTATAACTCTCAATGTAATCACCTCTCCTATCGATTAGCAATTTCCCGCCTTCGCTCCTGTAGCCTTTCCCAGGACATTTTGTCCCTGGGAATGTGAGTTTTATGCCCCTCACAGTTATCAGCCTGGAGATTATGAATCTTTACACTGGCACTGCTTGAGGTGCTTTCACAGTCCAGACATGGCTATACACATGAAGACGGCTAGGGCGGCTTCACATCGACACAGAAGTGGCAACAGAGGGAACCAGGAAGTGTATAAGCGAACTTCATGGGGAGATGCATTGCATGCTGGCAATCAAACCTCTTACCGTGGGAAAAATATGCTATATTTTATTTTTGATCAATTTTTAAATTGATGTTTCCAAACATATTTTAGTATATAATTCATAGTCATATAAGCCATACAAATAAAATTTTACAATGAACAATTGTGATGTAATGAAATGTGAAGAAACCCATATAGGGAAAAATAGAGGATTATTTTTCTTTCATTTTTCTAATTACTATTGTAAGCCACACTGGGTCCTTTAGGGGAAAATGTATGGTACGAAAATCTAAATATAAATAAATTAATAAACTTCAGAAGCCATTACCAGCTTTCTCAAATGTATTTGCTTTTTCATGGAGCTGATCTTATGCATTAATGCCAGATCTTGATATTTTCAGACCAATATAAGAGAAATATAGTGATAGAACTTATAATTTAGAAACATTCAATTGTATTTAATTTTACAGAACTGGTAGTTTGAGAGCTTGCACTTAGTTTATTTTAGAACAGGCTTTCTCAACCAGGGTTTCATGACACCCTGTAATTTCTTGACGGCCCAGGAAGGGTTCCCCAAATGGGTGGGAGTTAATTAATTGTTGATTTTTAATTTGTTATTTATTGGGTGATATGACCATATATGGTCATGTTGACCTGCCCTCTCTCAAATGGCCAGTTGTGGGCTTGGAGGGGCCCCAGGTGAGCCTAGACACAGCTGTGCTTCCCAACCATATTTTGCATGATTGCATCACTTCAGGGGTTTCTCCCAAAAGGTCGGGAAAAGCTGCTTTAGAAGAAGAAGAAATGTTTTCTATACTCTGCTTTTCACTAGCCACAGAGTAGCCTCTCCTTCCTCATTTCACAACAGACACCCTGTGAGGTAGGTGGATCTGAGAGGGTTCTGACAGAATTGCTCGGTGAGAAGAGCACTAACAGAACTGTATTTAGCCCAAGGTCCCCCAGCTGGTTGCATGTGGAGAAGTGGGGAATCAAACCCGACTCTCCAGATTAGAAGACACCACTATTAACCACTACACAAAGCTGGCTCTCTTTAAAATAAGAGTAGCATGAACACATAAAGGACTGCCATTTTCAGATCTGGTGAGGGTGAGTCAAAGAGGTTTTGAAGGGGCAAGATTTGCCAGAGGGCGGGCCAACAGGCTTCACCAGCTGGGTGCTGGCCTCAGAGGGTAGGATGGAGAAGCCCTCTCAGTTATGTAATCCCACTCTGTGGTGAGATGGTAAGGAGTTTTAGCCTGAACCCATGGGTTGCCAGAGGCAGTGTGTGCAATAAACACTCCGCTTTGAAAATATATATAGTTTGTTAGAAGAAAATTAGAAGTCTCAATTTGCCAGCATGTTGTAGTGGTTAGAAGTGCGGATTTCTAATCTGATGAGCCGGGTTCGATTCTGCACTCCCCCACATGCAGCCAGTTGGGTGGCCTTGTATACTTCCGGGATGCCAATATATATATTTTCATCTTGGGAACTTCCAAATGCAGATCCCTAAAAGCAGCCAAAAACAGCTGTGCAGTTGGCAACACTTCTCGACTATATTTCTATTTTTTCACACTGTCTTCTGCAGTTCAAAGGCACTGCACAAAACATGGTCAAGGGCTTCATATATTCCAAAAGCCAAGTCAAAAGCAGCCCAAAGATCAGGTAACAAGTATAGCTAAAAAGCAGGTCTACTGTCTCGAACTTCCATTAACAGCAGTTTGTGATAGTTTGTGGTGGTTCATGAATGGAGCAGAAAGTACCTAGTATATACTGCTTTGTACAGCTTACTGTAAGTTGGATCCTCTTATGTAATTTTTGCACAGCTTAATATGTCATTGCTTTAATTCTTTCTGATTTGTTCCAGACGTCCCCAATCCTAATGCATAGTTTATTAAATGTCCTAATTTGTTGATTGTACTGATTCAGTATGTGGAATCCACCTTGAATTTCTGTGAGAAAGATGGACTATAAAAATGTAAATAAATAAATGTATGCAAGTGATGGTTCCCAGCTGGTTTCATTGGCAAAGCAAATGCATATTGACTCTTTCTTACTAACTTTCATATGCTTATACATCCAGTATATACCTGAGTTCATTATGTACAGCTTATACATTAAATGAAAGGAAATCAAAAGCACTTATAATATTTTCCATTGCTTATATTATTATAATATTATTTTACTGGTCTAAGACATATGATTCTAGACCTGGTAGTTTTACAAATATGGATGTTAAGTACTATCTCTTAACTCTCACCCTAAGACTATTATTACAAGTGGGTCCAGATACAAACTGACTGGTCAGTCAAGTACATTCTCCCCTAATCTTATTCATAAGATAGCCTTAACTATGGCATGGTAGAAGCAAAGTTTCATGCCCAAATTTGCCCATATCTCTTGAATTACACAGTTCAAGAGGCAGAACTTGTGGAGATAGCCTGAAGCAACTAGCATTCAAAGCTGCTTTATGGTGTTGAAAAGATATACAAAAAGACATATTTTCTCAGAAATGGCCTTTTAAAAATAAAACTTAGTATAAAATGATAATCAGAACACGTGGTGGAGGATTAATAACTTATTCCAGTTTAACAGAAACATTTACTCAGAACAACATGCTTCTGAAGAAAAAATGGTTGATATGTGTGATCCGGTGGCAGTGAACGTTAAGCTGATCAGATAGGTTTGAGTCCTTCTTTCTGGGTGTCTGCAATGAAGGACACTTACAGCCTGTGCATGTTTCATATGAGCAGCCTAGTCGATAAATTCAATTAAGGGGCTTACAAAAGGGATGATCAATGGAGCTGCAGGTATTGCAGACTTACTGGGAGGCATGGTGAGTGAGTGCGTGTGTGTCGGGGGGGCATCTTTGCAAAATGGCTGGTCATTTGTTTTGATTGTCTGTGTCAGAGCTTCAAGGATGTGAGTCTCAAAGTAATGAGAGACATTATTGTGCTATAATTTTAGCCATAGCCAATGGCTTGTGAAATAAAAGGCATTTCATAGTAAGGCTAACCATATGGGATTCATTGGTTTGCAGTGTATTGTTTGTACAGTACTAAGTTCACATTGTCAAATGACACCAGAACCATTGATTCTCCTTTCCATACGTTATTGTCAGAACTACTGATCCAAAATAGCCCACTGCCTTTTTGACTGGTCACTGTAGACATCCCCTGTAAACATATGAGCCACTGAAATTTATGTGGTGACACCCACACCATCACCACACTGTACTCTTCCTACAAGTTTCCCATTACTGTTTACCATGTATACTCGCATATAAGCCGACCCACATACAAGCCGAGGCACCCAATTTTACCACAAAATCTGGGCAAATTTATTGACTCGCATATAAGCCGAGGGTAGGAAATGCTCCATCATCACAGGCTCTCCCATCCAGCCTTCCCCTCAACAAATACAGAAAAGTCAAGAGGATGAATAGCTGCTGGTTTTTGTACTCCACTTTTCACCCACAGAAACCAAAGATAATAGTTTGGAAGAAGTGATCAAGAAGAGGAAGAAGTGAAGGCAAAAGGAAAAAAAGAGATCAGAGTCCCTCAGTCAAACCGTTGATGTCCTACAAGGTGCCAGAGCAATGATTGGCTGGCTGGAGCAGGCTTTTATTTCAACTACCATATATACCCGTGTATAAGCCAAGGAGGGCTTTTTCAATGTGATAAAAGGTGCTGCAAAACTAGGCTTATACACAAGTATATAGGGTAAATAGCTATGCATATCTAATTTCCTTCCCTTTAATTCTATGAACATCTTCTTTTCTTCTTATTGCAGTCCTGCACTTGGCCAAAGTTTCCTGAGACATTTTTAATCGTTAATTGGTCATTCCCACACAAGTAAAATTTCACCCCCTAGAAATACTTACATTTTACAATAAGCTCTATGGATTGGTTCACATATAATATTAAGAAAATATGCTTTCTTCTGTCCAGGTTTACGCCATGGGAAGTTTCAGCCAATCTGGAGATCCGTAGGGTGCATGTATCTACCCTCTACACATTTTAAAAATATGGAACAAATGTTAAATTTTAATTGTAGTCAATACAAATATACACAACACCATGTGTGCTTATTGTCCTTAGCTTGTGATGTCTTCTCACTGTACCTGGCCTGTGTATTTCCATGGATGCATTTCAGTGTGTCAGTGTTTCTCAAATCTACTGAACAAATACCCATAGTTTATTCCACAATTCTGTCTTCAGGAGTTTATTCTTGGAATGGACCATAAATAAAACTTTAGTGAGGAAATGTAATTTATGGTAATTTAAAATAGCAATGTCTAGTATACCTCCTAATTATTTTCCATTTTTTTTCAAAGTATCAATAAATGTAACATGTATCCTGCTTTACCTGGGATTAAATTATCCATTCAAATAAGTGAATGGTTGCATAAAGGGGTAATGAATGGGGGTCACTAAGGTGGATTGGCTGTAAATCAATCTGAAGATTTCTGATTGGATCAGAGAACACAAGAACTCTGGCTAGACTTGCAGTTCTGTTAAAGGTACAGGAGCTGTTACTAGGGAGGAAAGTGGTAATTTCTCCATTACCTGTTCAACCTATTTTTGGAGAATTATAAACTTAATAAAAAGGATAATCCATCATTTTGAATTAAAATACTGTCATGTTCTTGTAACTAGGAAACCAGAAAGAAAACAGGAGTCAAATCATCATGGACTAAAAAAAACCACGCAAGTGAACAAGGGGTTTGCAACTTATTGCTGGAACCTCAGGTTGCTCTACTGTGCTTTGCAAAATTGTTTCATTCGTTTCAACTTTCATAAAATTAAAGTAGCCTTTCAGTGCCTCTGGGGTAATTTGGTTTGGACTCTTTAAGAGCAACATTGATTAGCTCACCAACTGCCTTCTTCTCCAGTGGCACCAGTTTGTGGGAGGTGACAATGACTCAGTCAATATTCATTGTGGGTGCCACAGGGGCTGATCAGCTTGATTTGTGCCTGGGCAATTTTAACATCCCAGCCTGCCCCTATTAGGCAATGCTCCCATCATATTTCACAAAACATTCTGAGTTACGGCATTTGAAAGCTGTCATGGACTGCTAAGGATTCCCTTTGATACTCCTTCACCATCCAGACTCAATCCAAACAAATTAGATGGCTTCTTATCAGCATGAAGAGTCTAATAATAGAGTAATAATCTCCCTGAGTGCCATAAATTTCTTTCTGTTCTGTTCTTTCTGTGTATATCTGTTCAAAGAACTCATGGAAACATCCATGAACCTCCCCCTGAGTCAGGTTAGTTTAAGAGATGGCATGCCCCACTTTTCCTGCTCTTTATGATGTTAAATTTATAGCTGCGCCCCAGAGGTATCCTACCATGACCCCTGGAATTCTATCTGCCTCCCCTCTCAGAGCTTCTGCACAAAAAAAAAAAAAAATTGGTAGTGAATGCCTGTGCTGGTATGCTTTCCCTCTTCCTCCATTTCTAATATCTTTCCTTAGGGTCAAATTTTTAGACCACTGCCAGAGAAAACTCTATTCAGTAGCTCTTTGCAATGGGACTGAACAGATGACTAAGTGCCTTGGATAATACTCATTAATGAAGCTGAATCAAAAAATCCATACACAGTTCATCTAATTAACCAGCATAAAGATAATTATACCACGTTAAGGAACATTGTGGCATTACTGTCCAATAAGTATGAATTCTGACCTTATTACATTGTAAGATCATAGCAAATTCAACAAAAAAATAAGTGGAAATGCTAGTGAACTTTGCCCAGCCTGAAAGTTGAGATGAGTTTGGTTGGTCCTGAGCAGACTAAATGTCTATAGTAAGTTAAAAGGAAAATAATTTAAAACAAAAATTTTTTTGCTTAACATTTGCTAGGCTTCAGTCCACAAATATATGCTGCAAAGTCAATTGTACTGCAGTTTTCAAGGTGGCTTCCTGTAAATAGATGATGAGCTCTACAGCACAACTAAAAGATGGGGAGTTCAGGAGACAGAAATCCTACTAAATGATATAAAAAAGAGAAATGAAATGTTATTGTTTGGAAAGCAAAATCCTGTTGTTTGATGTAATGCAGGGACTCTGTTGCACGCCCAACTCATTTCAAATTCTGGTGAACAAGCTTTAAAAAGACATTGAAAATGAGTGCATTACAAAAGCTACATGACTTTCTGTGCTGAGCATTTCCTATGCATTAGTTTACAGCAGCACAATGAAAAGGAGTCCAGTGGCATCTTAGTCTATGAAAACTGATTTCAGTGGAAGGTTCTGTGAGTCAGAACTAGGGATGGGCATGAACTGGGGAAATATGGTTCAGTTCATGGTATGCCCGGTTTGTGAATGACAAACAGCCACACACTTTTTGGCATGAAATCAATCCAGCTGGTTTGTGACTCGGTAGAATGGCTCCCTATGCATTTACAAAAGAACATTCAAGCATGTTACTTGATTTTTACATTCCTCTTCCCCCTATGCAGACTTGCACAAGGAAGCTCTAAGGTACATCTGGAAAATGCATCTCATTGAGGGCTTAACACATGGACTATTTTGCTGATTTAATTAGCAGCCTTACAGGATTCATTTTAATTTCCTATTTGCTATAAGCAATATAAAAAGTCTGCTTTGGACAGAGTGCTGTTGGAGTGCCCTTGACAGAGATGAATATCTTTCCTTTCATAGTTCTATATGTTTTCTTCTACAGTGAAAGAGCAAAATGTCTTTTGTTTGGAGTGAATTGTTAGCATATGTATATTTCGTAGCTGAAGTAAGCCTCTGAAGAAATTAACAGTAGGTATAAATGTAAGCAGAATTCATGAGGACATTTCTGGCACTAGCTAACTCTTTTATACCAAGTCAAAGCATTGAACCATCTAGTTTGTTTGCATCCAGTGTTTTTACCTCAATAACTTAATGCAACTAAGTAAGGAGTAAAAGTTACTGGATGCAAATAAACTAGACGGCTTGCATTTAGCTAAGTCTACTGTGATTACTAATTTTGGAGTAGGATGGTACCAAATCAGGATTTAAAACCTTGTGTTTTTTAAAATTCTGAAATTATGAGATGATTATTATCAATTTTTCAACAAAACCTTAATATTGATATTTTAATCCTTCTGCATTGAATTTTGTAAGGCACCCTTTGCCTCCATGGAAGGGTAGGTTATAAATGCAAAGAGTAAGAAATAAAAAGAATGGAGAACCAATTTGAAGGTCCGTAGCAGCTATTTTTAAAGATAATAGTAATTCTCACTATTATTTAAAGAGTTTCTGGAAGTGGAGGTGGAAGTAAAGTGTCAAGGCATGAGAGTTCAAGGGCTAAGGCACATAATGTATTTGTTTACAAGTTCTCTGCTTTGATCAGCTACAAAAAATATCACTTTAACAGACCCAGAAACGAATTTCGTTAACAAGGAGCAGCACAGGTAGAGGGTAGCACTCTTGCTTCCCTGCAGTCTTTTCCCTGAACCTAAAAAACCCCCAATGGGATTGGAAATTTGCATACATTTTGAGCTGTACATGATGTAGTCCAAGCTCAAAAGCCTAATGACTGCTCCATGGAAATTTCTTTGCTGTTGCTTGTCTCCAAAGGTTGTCTCTAATCAGCTCAGAAAATTTATTTCCTGATCCCTCACGAGCATTTGATTGGTAAGGAGAAATGCTATTGCCTGAGAAATTAGGAAACTCAAAGAAAAAACAATTTCTGCTGCTGCCAATTGTTACCCAAATTGAGTGGACACGTGTCCTAAAAACACGTATCTTTGAGCTTGTGGGGAAGATTAGCCCAAATGTAGCGAGAGGGGGGTAACTTAGCATTTATGGATCGAAATGCCTATATATACCAGGGTTGATTACACCCGTAGGAACTCAAGGTAAACACAGATGTAAATGGTAAAATAGTAATTTAAGCTTTTATTGAAAGGAAAATAACAAAAAGACACACAAATAGCTAACACACCTACAAGCAGTCGTATAGAGAAGGGGGAGGGAGAGTAGAAGGCTTGATAGTTACCTGTCCAAGGAATGGAGGGTCAGAGGAAGAAGCACGAACCAGCGTGGGAGGTCCCGGGTTGGAAGACACTCAGAGTGTCTGTGTGAAGCCACAGTTTTTATAGGATTTTGGGAAGGGGGCTGCGTGACAAGGCTCAGGTAAGCATGTGCTGGAAGTTTCCAGGGTCCCCGGAGATCAGGACAATACCTGACCAAGTGGGGGTGATGGCCGTAAATGGATTTGGATAAAGGTATTAATGGCTCTGAGGAAGAGAGCCATCAGGTCTAACTGGCAGGATGTGGGGAGGAGATATCCCCTGGCAGAGGGGCCAAGTGTGAAAAATGTTGCAAGACAAAGGATTTTCCTAGGATCCCTTAGGCAAACAGGAGGAAGCCAGTCCTCTCACTTAGAAATGCAATGGGGGGGGGAGGTCAAGAGTAGGGCATGGAGGCACCTGGATTTCCAAACCTGTAGCTGAGAACAAGCCTGAGCTTGTCCTGGTTCCCAAGATGGAGTCTGCTCTGACATTGCCCTGCCAGAGTGACTTGGTCTGTCCTGTGTCTAGCTTGCTCCCAAGTCTAGACTGTTGCGCTGTGCTATTGGTTAGGGAGTACAGTGTGCCAAGGCATAAGGCAGGGGTCCTGCCATGCGTAACACAATACATACCCAAACATAAAAAAACAATATGGGGGGTGTATGTGTGAATTTCCTAAGAATCCTAGATTTGTATTACTGTTCCAGAAAATCACAGTAACAGTCCAAAGCAGTGCCTTTCATTTATATTCGGTTTCTGGAATTTCTGAATGCACACTCCTAATGTTGAGAATAAGATATCTGATCTACTATGCCACCACATCAGTCACCTCTAGTGTCTTCATAGAAACTGAAGGATACCAAGACCCTTCATTCCTCTTGCCCATCAGCGAATAAATGGATCCCATAACTATTATCTAGTGCTGCCCAGAGCCTAAGTCCTCAATTTGTGTAGAAGTTTACTGCTGGACAAGTTGACAGACCATATCTGGATTCTGTTCATTTGCTGCTGCTGATGTTGCGGTGGTATTCCTGCTTGGCCTCTGTGTGAGTTGCTAGACTTTGAAAGCTATATCTCTTGTCTATGACTAATGCCTGCTTGAACTAGATTTAAATTTGACCTGTGCTGTATAAAGGGCAACAGTTATATCTCTGGAGCATCACATCCGAGACACTCATCCATACCAACAATTTCCCCCATGCTGAAGCACTTCCCAGGACAGAAAGGGTGATTTCAGTTTTCAAGAAAAATAATCTTGTTGAGTTTAATAGAAGCTGCTGCATTGATACTTAACTCTGCAAAATCCAAGCACCCCTCAGTAATCTGCATTCCAAAATTCAACTCAACAGTATTATACCTCATAACCTTTGACTTCCAGCAATCTCCAATAACATTTACTCAGACTTAGTCATTGTTTTCATTGTAGATATCCACATGTAAATGGTTTAAAGGGCAAAATATGATTTTTAATAAAAAATCGTTCTGCTTAGAGGCATTATCGCAGTAGGCCTTTTATATACAGGACTGTTTGGTACATTAAATATTGTTAACAATTTGTAAGCATCTTTATAAAATTGTGCTCCTGTCACATAAAGAGCAAGTTAGATCTACAGTAGTATTGTTAATCATTGTTGACTTGCAGGAGGGCATATAGGCTGAATAAGACATGACACAACTGTTTATTTATTTAATTACATTTGTATACCACCATCCCCTGACTGAACTGCAGCTGTTTGTGCTATAATGTTATTTTATGGATACTAGGGCAAGGTTCATCTCTAACAGTTCTTGTCTGGGTATAGAGGGAGATAGGCAAATTCCAGCGGGATAGCAGAATTGGTCTATTCACAGTTATTCCAGTAACTAGGGGCCAAGCCCGTTGCATTCAGGAATACAACAGACACTAGATTGGAGGGTAGGGTGGAAGAACTCTGTGAATGGCTTCTCCCTCCCCTCAGGACCTAGAAAGGTTGCAGGCTGGAGGCCCCCAGGCAGGGAACTCAGCGGCAGGGGCAGAGCTCACATGGCAGGGATCTGTAGCCTCTGACCCTTGGAGGGAAGTAGAAGGAGGAAGGGGAGGTCAGGGTGGGGGAATGGAAGGCAATGGGCTGGCTGCTGGACAAACAGGCTAGCTGGTTGGAGGAGGAGGCACTCAGGGGTGGGACAACCATCCTGAGTGGGTGTTAAGTGCTGAGTGGCACTTAAGCCATGAGACATGCTCCTCCTCCAAGACTTTACCAGAAATATATTATGTGAAACAGATTAGCTTGAGTAAAGAAGATTTTACGTCTTCAGTTATCTCTAATTTACTGGCTAGGCAGATGCCCAAAGCACCAATATTCCAGTGATGTAATATTCCAGTGATCACCTCAGCTATGCAAATATCTTGCATCTATGCTTTTAGAGGCACATAGAGGCAGCTTAACATTTTGTTTTTTGGTGTTATTCTCCCTTTTGGCTGCCAAGAGTATAAAAGGATCTAGCAAGGGATAAGAAGTAAAGAAATGACAGGCATTTAGAGTGAAAATAGCAAAATAGTATCATGATCAATTGTTGATCATTTCAGATTAAAGAGGACTAAACTATTGATCTCAGACTACACTGTTTCCCTCTGAAAATTACTATGGAAAGAGGGAAATCAGCCACGTCTAAGCCATCAGCCAGAGAATGAACACCTGTAAGCATCATGGTCCCTTCCTTCCTACCAAAAAGACTTCTACTGTAATTGCCAGATGTTCTTGGATGGCAAAAGAAAAGGGAAAGGCACTCTGTTCTTCATCATTGGGCAGAGAACTAAAGGTCAATGGAAAACTGTTCTTTTCTAAGGAGAACACCATTGACTTTGCTTCACCATTCCTGCCAGCTCTGCTGTAAGTGCTCAGATACTGCAGACACCACTGTATTGTTTTAGTGCATTGAAAGCTGCCTTAGAAACCATTTGGCTGAAAGGCAGGATATAAATTGTTAAAGTACATCAATACATTATGTGCTATATTTATGCTTTTTAGCATAAGCTAAGGCACAAGTAATGCAGTAACACAAGTTTAATTCACCTTTGACAGCAAATATATAAACACTTGGGCCAATCCTGATCTCCAGTGTCTATTCTAGTCTTTTGAAAAGAGCGATTTGGTTTCTGTTATAAACTCTTGCCCCGCCCTAATCAGGCTTTAAGCAAGTTCTGTCGGCGGTGAGAAGAAATATGTGGAGTCTGAGGTTTTCTACCAGGCCTACACTGAAGGGTCATTGAAAAATCAGAGTCAGATTCCTTTTCTTCATTGGCGATATGAAAGTTTTCCTGTTTTGTATTGTAGTAATATCTTTAATGATCAGAAATAAACCCTAGATGTATGACTTCTAATGTCAACATTAAAATTCCAGGAAGTATAATAAATTTCAGCCTCATCTTAATTTTTCTCTAAAATTAATGGTCCATGCTATCTTTCTTTTAAGCATGCATGACTTTAGCAAAACTTTAATACAACCCATTGGGTCCTTCTTTAATCCAATTTTTGTTGAATATTTCTGATATATACTATGCCATAATGTCCCATCAACAAATCCACAAAAATCAATGCCCCTAATATTCATGAAATGGAGGGATCTAGAAAAAACATCCTTTGTAACTCAAGGGTACATTCAGACAACAGCCAGTGATAACAGAGTATACAATTGTAAACGGGGGCACCGCCCTCTTAAATCCCTGCTAGTTTTGTGATTAGGAGGCAGGGACTGGATGTCCTGCAGTCCGGCACTTCTACTGTTGGGATCTCTTGGGGTTGAATCAACATCTTCCTTCCTCAGGTCCCTAGCCCTGCAAAGCCTGTCCTTAAGAGCTCAAAGACCTCTGAACCTGTATATGCTCCCTCCAGGGGCTCGTCTGCCGGGCAGCTGGGAAGTTTGCCAGACCAGGTGGGCACCTGCTGGCCCTTCCCGATTACAGGCCGCTGCCCAGGTAAGATTCCGTTGAGACAAGGGACCTTCTCTCCTGGCTGGGAGTGGAGTGGGACTAGGGCATCTCAGGGAACAAGATTAAGCAGCCGGACGGCTGTGGGGTCAGGTTCTTCCCTTGTGCCAGGCCAACCCCATCATGGGGTTATTGTTATTAAAGGCTGTGGCCATTTTTTTGCCAAGTTGGTGTTGTGTCCTTCTTCACCTATACTGCTTCCTTGCAAATCAACATGCAGATACAGGATTTGTATCGAGTTCTTAGGCAGATATGGAAGGAATATCTGGTTCTGCTCAGCTTTTCCCAGGGAGGTTCTTTTTTACAGAACAATTTGTATTTTTAAAAAATCAAGGTATCTTAACAAAGCCAAAAATTATAAAGAAAAGTAACAAAAGTTTTTGAAAAATGTGAAAAGAAGTATTAGAGAATAGGTATCATACTTTCACCAGGCAAATAATGATTTTACTTCATGAATATTTTAAGAAGAAGAAGGTTGGCTCTGATCACTTGTATACGTTTTCAGAGTTCTTCCTTTTAGAAATATTGTGTTTTCTTCTTGCGAAACAAAATGAAGAAAGAAAGATGACAGAAGATCTCCACAAAACTCTTCAGGATTGGTTCATTTGGACTGCAGATGATATATGTGGCTGCATAATGAAGATATTTTGCTTGCCTCATCTTACAAGATTTTCAAACTTGAATGATGTTGGACTAGAAAAGAGGCAATGTCATAAATATTTCACATTCTTTGCCACAGAAGCAAAGCCCCAAATGGCTGCTGCCTAAGTGAAAAGAAGCAGAAGGGAATATCAAAGAAAAAATTATGTATCTCATTTTATCAATATCTTAGTACCCGAACATTTCACAGAGAGAGAGAGAGAGAGATGTCTTTCGATGCTGTTTTCTTGGAAATGAAAGAAATTGAATCCTCAAAAATATCAGAGGACTGATGTGAAAGTGAAGACCGATGTTTCAGATAAGCTGAAAACAGATTATGTCACACAATATAGGCACTTTCCTCCTGAGTTATTATTACAGTTTTACAACATGCTTCCACAATGCAGTCCAACTGTCTCTACACTTGGTGATGCCACCAAAATGCAGCGTAGAGATGAACTGCCCAATTTTAGAACATGAGCCATCACAAGCCAAGACAAGGACCCCTAAAGTTGGGATCCAGCTTGTCATATCTCATCCAGGAACCAGGGTGTATCATGAAAAACTCATAAAAAGAATGCCAAAAACAATGTCTTATTTTTTAATTTTCAGCATGGCACCATTTTAGCAGTGCAAAACCCATCATGTTATTTTAATTTTTGCAAATTCTGGCCATAGTTCCATCAGTGTTTTATCAGCGAGGCTTCTGAAACTAGTTTTATGGCAACTTTTCTTGGGTTACGACACTGAGAATGGTCTTTTTTTGATGCATAAATGTCAGCGTGTTTTTGGTCTCCTCCCCTATTCTGCTCACAGTCCCTCGTCTACCAATGGGAGCTTGAGCGCCTGCCACTGATACTCTGTCTTTTGGCAGAGATCATGTGAACATGGGATTTGTCCTAGCAACCCAGCCAACTTTATTGCTATGTAAATGAGTAGATATTACCCTGTGATATGCATTTCCTCCAAGCCTTCCATGAACGCTTCTGAGACTGCAAATCTCTGCTTCTGATCAGCGATGGGGGGGGGGGGGTGTAGCTCAAGGTGCCTGCTACTGATTTCTGCTTCCTCACTGTCAGCAATCAGGTGAACATGCAATTTGATTCAGTCTCCCATTGCCATGATTCAGTCTCCCATTTTGCATGGCTTTTTCTTAGGAAGGAAAGGACTTTGCCTTAACTCCAGGTGCCTCTCTGGTAGCCAGTTTAGAGTGATTTCTCCCAGAAATCAGTCCTAAAGATACCCTCTTAAAGAAACTGGCTACAATTGAAATGCTAATTGAGGACATAAATTGGAAAGTGAATGACATTGCCTGGCAATGGAATTCCCTCCTCAAACTCTCATCCCCCTCCTAGAGTTACCGTAGGAACTTTTTGAGGTGCATAATTGCTGGGGGAAGGGGGAAATAATCCGTATCACAGCTCGTGCATAAATGGGAATGTTTTAAAAACATTTTTATAAAGGATAATTTAAAAGGGTTGATAAACTGACTGTGTTGAAAACTGATACATACATAATAGGCCTAGCACTCTTCACCACCAGACAATTTTTACTGCTGCTGTCCCCATTTCCTAAATCTTACCTTTGGATTCTAAAGGCCCATCTGCTTGTGCAGACCATTTCTTGCCACTGGGAAACTTGGGAAAGGAGATTCTACACATTTCTTGGCTCAATCCATTGAACTAGGGGTCTTTTGGAACTCAAATTCCCACCTGGGACACAAAGAAGGCCTTCTGATATTGATGAAACTCACAGTTCACTTCCAGAGCCCTTCCAGAGATTAGTTCTTGAGAAGGGAAGTTGGCATCTGGTACCCTTTCATAGAGAAACTGGGGGGGGGGACTGATTCTCCTGAACATTCTTCAAAAGCACACCAATCAATTTTTGGGAAAACTATGCTAGGGAAATTCAACCATCAGTTAAGTACTGTTAAAGGGTACAAAGCCATCATAACAAGAATATTGGTTCTGCAGAGTTTGACAAACCACTCCTGTGATTGTCCAGCTGATGTTGCTACCTACAGGTCCTCTATCAGTAATCAAGGACATCTGCAAGGCCAAGGCAAATAAATAGAAGTTGAACTGAGACTGGATATATGAAGAAGAAGAGTTGGTTTATATATGTCACTTTTTCGCTACCAGAAGGAGTCCCAAAGCGGCTTACAGTCGCCTTCCTTTTCCTCTCCCCATAACAGACACCCTGTGAGGGAGGTGAGGCTGAGAGAGCCCTGATATCACTGTCGGTCAGAACAGCTTTATCAGTGCTGGCTGTATGTGGGGGAGCGTGAAATTAAACCCGTCTCGTCAGATTAGAAATCTGCACTCCAAGATGGCTCACCATATGGTGAAGCCATCATATGAAACCTGTGATGGCCAATGAGGCTTGTATCTACTAAGTCCACATTCTTGAGATACAAGTGTAGACCCAGGTAATACTTGTTATGCAAGTCCCCTATGCAATTACAACTGTGATAGGTTTGTCTCACTAATGGGCTATGCAGAAGCATTATGTAACATTGCCACTATGGCACTTTGTGTGAGGAAGACCGCTTGATACATCCTGCTGTGCTACAAGGCAGTATTGTGTAAAAGAGCTTACTCTTGTATAAGACTGCACCAGGATTTTATGCTGGTTGATTTTCATGTCTATATATAATGCATTGAAGGGACTGGTGTCTCAGCTTGAAGCAGTGAAGCTGCAGTGAAATGCATCTACTGGCTGCTTGTTTTTCTCTCCCAAATCCAATCTCATCTCATAACTGTCAATAATCCCGGTAAAGTTAGGCTTTCTCCTGTGTGTTCTCATGTAACATACACCACAATTAATAATTCATTATAATTTTTCCCTTCTATTTTGCTGCCATTTCTGCTTGTCGATTGTCCCTAAGAAGCATAGGTTTTCCTCTGATGAAATTTTTGCTTCAAATAATTGATAATCAATGAAATATATATTCTTCTCTATCTAATGCTTGCCCTGTTAACTAATCAGCAGCACCAGCTTGTTCGGAATGTTTGGAATTCCCAGTTCAAGCTGTTTGTATTGCGTTGATTGAATAAACAGTTCCTAAAGTATCACTCTTTTTGCCTCCCAAGTAGAATTATAATATTTGCTAAATAGCACACTGCTGAGCGTTAAGATCTGGGCCAAAACCAGGAAATGTTGTTATGCTACTATTCTTCTTTATTTGGTCAAATATTGGATTGTTGATAGATGAATTGTTATACAACTCAAGAACTTGGATTTCTATCCCCCAAAACTGACAGATAAACACAGCTTGCTTCTATGCAGATGATGTAGGTCTCCTCTCACAAACCCTTATTAGTCTGAGGGGAATCATGCATTCATTAAACCATTATTGTCAGAAGAACCATTATAGATTAATCATACAAAGACAAAAATAACGGACTTCACAAATAAACCAAAGAATGCATGGCCTTTCAGTGTGTACAGCAAGTTCATTAGGACAAATATTGAGGAGTGGTATTTCAGACAATTGCTTCCAGGATTTCCCATGTTACATAGGCTACACTGAATGCTCAGGAAAGGTGGCATACAGAAGTTTTTCTGGCACAAAGGTGGTCAATATATTCCAACTGCACTTAATCTATTTAACTCCAAGCCCCTTGCCCTCCTGTTATATGGATCACCGCTGAACATTACCACTGATGATGATGATGATTATTAGGCTTGTGCAATTCGGCCACTTTGGTGGCCGTTCCCTCCGGCCGCAACCAGCGCCGCACCGCGCGCCTGCGTGGTTGCACCCACCGTTGCACTGGAGGGAACAGCCGCTTCGGCAGCCAAATTGCACAGACATAATGATGATGATGATGTTATCTGTTCAGTCATGTCTGACCCTCGGCGATTCTATAGGAAAGTCTTCGCCATGCGCCCCTGTCTCTGACTGCTTCTTTTAGTTGGTTCATGGTCATCCCTATATCGGCTTTGATCGTGTTGAGCCAGCGGATCCTTTGGCAACCACATTTCCTTTTGCCACTGACCATGCCAAGAATTAATTATATTTCTAGTGAGTTTGATCGCATGATGTGTCCAAAGTAAGTGACCTTTAATCGTAATATCTTCCCTTCTAATGACATAGTTGGTTTGCTCCTCTCTCAAACTATTTTGTTGGTAACTTTGGCTATCCATGATATTTGCAGCATTCGTCTCCAACGCCATAATTTTAAAGCATCTAGTCTCCGCCTGTCCTCCTTCTTCAGGGTCCAGCTTTCGCATCCATAGCGTGTTATGGGGAAGCTACTCAATGTCAACGGCATTGAGTAGCTGACACTTTCTATTAAGGCTGATATAATTACTCTTCCATATTCGGTTCATGCCTAACATTGCGTTCCAGCCCAGTGTTATTCGCCATTTGATTTCACGGCTGCATCAGTGTTAGAGCATTACCACTAACATTTCTGAAATGGAGAGGATACAGTCCAAGTTTTTAAGAACAATACTTCAAGTACCTACTAGAATATCTAATGCTGTATTTCAGGTTGAGGCAAGGATGGTTGCCGTAAAGACTAAAATGTGAATTGCCATGTTTTTGTACTGGTGAAAATTATTTTTGCCTCCCCCCCCCCCAAGGGCTTAACTTATTCATTACTGTTGGATTAGTTTGTGGCTCCATGACTAATAGCTCTTAATAGAAAACTGCTCTTAAGGACTTTCACAAGAACTACTTATGCCTTTGAGTTATGCATGAGCCAAAGTTTTGGTTAAATTAAGAGTGCTGGAGGTGGAAAGAAAGCATGATCTAAATAAGATAAAAACAATTTTTGATGTATCTTGTCTCAACAAATTACTAGCAATGCCTTTTCAATATTACAAACTCAGAATATAGGAGAGCTTTTACTTTATTGTGTTAGAATGCTGTCCTAATGGCGCTTTTAGAGGGGGAATTTTAAAAGAACCCTTTACAAAAACATCCATACATCTGCCACAATGGGAACATAGAGATGATTTACAATCAAATTTAGCAACAGCTCATAGTCCTTATACTATCAGGCTCCCCTGCTATTCAGAGAACCACCATGCTTATGAAAAGGTTCCCAGACAGGAACCGTGAGCTAACTCTTAAAGTGGCCAGATATACCTGGTTGGCAATTAGGTTTGGAGGACCTCCCGTCAAAGCAAGTCATATAATGGTCATAATAAATTATTTGTATTTGACTATAGCACCAGCAACATGTATGGACATCCAAGAGTTGCAAGTTAACGTGTAAGGTTTCCTCAGAGGTATGCTTTTTGTAACTTGTCATTTTTCCTCCAGAAGTTTGTTTCCAAACCCAATCCTTTGTCTTTTTGTTCAGACAGCCTACCACCTTTCATTAAATCCCTATTTAACCTTACCATCCAGAGTGTGTGCCAAGAAAAAAAAAACCCATCATACTTTTGTATTCAGGGATTCTTAGACAGCAGATTTTTTTCTGTTATTTTTAAATGTTCATTAACCAGGGTTTCTTGATGGCACTAGAAGGATTTCCTGAATGGGCGATAGTTAATTATCCTTATCCATTGTTGGATAAGGGGGTAGGACGTGTCCGGCTGTCAAAGTTGGAATAGGGCCAATCAGGGTGCAGCCAGCTCTGTCCTGATTGGCCCTGTCCTTGCAGCTCCCACCCTCTGGCCATGGACTCTAGCCTCTTTGCTCTCAGATGCCTCAGTGCCTGAAGCCAACAGCAGGTAAGGGGAGAGGGCCCTAGGCAAAGGGTCGTGATAGAGGCCTTGCTAACAAGGGCCTCCTGGCCTGCTGACTGAGCTGCCCAGCCCCCGCCCACCCCACTTGATTTGGCTGCGAACCACTTTCAGCTGCTTGGTCGGGGGACAGGGAGGAGACCTTGTTAGGTTGGGTTTTGGTTTCCCTTTTTGGTTTTGTATGGAATTTTCTCCAACAGACTTGTAAGTCTCTAACTTGGTTTAGGATTTCTAGGACACTCTGGTCTTCCTTGTTTTCTTAATTTTATTTTGTTTAAATTTAAAATGATCGGCTGTAATGGTATTCAGTAGATGGTAGATATACTAGGTAGATTTTTCTTTTTACAATACAGATGTTTAAAACCATGCTATGTTATTACGATGATTAATATTTCCATTGTTTTACTTTACTTTAGATTCTCTGTTAAGAGATTGTTTTCCTAAATGAAATTTTCAATTGAAACCAATTTGTGTAGTTATTTATGTCATTTGTTAATACAGTTATTGATTATTTTTTGAACAATTATTGATTATAATTTTGTATACTTTTAAGAATTTGATAAAGCCATGAAGCGAAACACATTGGGATTGATTAAGAATTCTGCTTATTAAAGAATGTATTGAAGATTGATGAAGTATCCGTGGATGACTGTTTAATACATTGGATTATTTTTTGTACCATATTGGAGTCCCAATACCTTATTGCTTGTTCCTTGTTCCCTCTGGCAAGTCCTCTCCCTAGTGTCAAGCTTGCTGACTATTCTGAAGCCTTCCAGTTTTGTTTCTTCTGGCTGCTCCTGCTCCATTCTTGCAGTGTGGGTCCTTTCCTATCCTGGCTTATTGCTGCCAGCCTCACTAGCTTATTAGCTGGTCTTCTCCATCCCCACCTGGATTCTGGCAGTGTCTGCAGCTTGCCAGCCTGTCTTGCTGCCAGCTTTCTCCATGGGCTCCTCAGCCATGGTGACTGCTTCCTGCTGGGCTTTCTGGAAGAAGGCCTTTAAATCCCCTGCCTGGCCAGCTGGATTTCATTCTGTTGGCAGTGGCACATCACTTTCAGTCTGGTCCTTTTCATATCTGACACAAGGAGGCCTCCAGCTGCTGAGAGGGGCTCATGGTGCCAGCCTGCCAGCCACATATCCCTTCCCTTAAAGCATGCCTTTCCATCATCACCTGAGAGAGCTACATGGAAAGGAAGTCTGTGTTGTTCTCCTGCCTGGTGCTACATTGTAAAGGCACAGGGCTGCAGTCCCAGCATCTGCTGTTGGACACTTTCATTGTGGTTTCCTTGATCCTTCATCCAACAGAGCACTGCAAGGTCTATTATCAAAATGAAAGGATTGCATAGGAAGTAGTAGCTGAAGGAGGAGCTAGCCCTTTTGTTCTTTAAAGCTGAATAAGCATGTTCTGATGGAAAGAAACAGGGTTGGCTGTTGCAATCCATATCATTCTTGAGCTAGTAGCTCCCTGAGGCATCTGACTGGGCCATGGGAGACCTCCAGCCACTGATCAGGGCTTGCAAAGCTGGCTTGCCAGCCACAGATGGGTTCCTCAACTTGGGGTCTAGGTATAAAGCATGGAGAAGAGGAAAGTAGAAGTATAGGTAAATGTGTCCGGCATAGTTACATACATTAGATTATCTGACTAACATTCATCCTAGCAAAATGCCCATCGTTTTGATACCTGTGCATTCTGTGTAGAGGTATGACATTTTCTAAACCCACAACTCTCTTGAGTAGGCAGCATGTTGGAATATAAGATGCTTGTCAAGTGAGGGCTGAGCCACAGAGCTTCCAGGGCAGTTCCCTTGCAGCTTTGGCTGTCCCTAAGTGCTTGTGAATAGAGTTGTACAGGTTTCTTTTCCTCCAGATTTCTAAGAAGTGATTACTAAAATGGCACAACACTGAACTTTTGCTCTAGTGATATTTTAGCAAATCCTCAGACAATGCAAATTCCTGCAGTGCACAAAACAGAATGTGCTGTCTAGATTGGTGCAAAACAGCAGCTTAAAAATACACAATACATGATAATCCAGACAAAATCATTTCACATCTAATGACTCCTCTATGTCCCTCTAATCCCAGTTTGGGAAGAAAATCATGTTCAGGAAGTTTATTAGAAACATCTGTTGAAAATATCCCTAATCCCTTATTCAAAATCAGGAGCTGGATATAAATGAAGCAGCCTTGTTTGTATGAAATGTATATAAAAAAATTAAGCAGCATCTTCCTCAAAGTGCCTTTTTTGCATATAGGAACATGTCTCAGCTCTTGCTGATGTTTTTCTCCTGGTATGGGAGTTTTTTTTTTTTACTCCTGCTTTGCTTCTGGAGACAGCATCTTCTGCTGCAAGCAAATTATCCACTTTAATCTCAGACTTCAAAATCCACACCATGTGGCTGGATTCTACTGATTTTACATCAGTTTTTAACACATGGTATTGCAAAACCAGTGGAAAGAAGTTGATTATGCAGGACTTCCCCCTCACACACCCCTATTTCTGTAAATCAGCAATATCAAATTAACTTTATGTTCAGATTTCCACTTCTAGCAATCTGAATTGCTATCATTTTATGTATATCTGCATACAGTGGCAAATATTGGCCATAAGGGAGGGAAACAGATGATTTAGCAGAAATAACAAGCAGGGATGTGTCTCTTGTGTGCTGAGTCATTGATTCTTTCTCCTGCCTGTGTAATCTGTTCCTTGTACCACTGTGGAAATTGACAGCTTTAAAGATAGTTTGAAGCGGGATTTGACATCTGCGTTCTATTTATTTCCTTAGCTGGGAGGTAAGCTAATCAAAAATATATATTTGAATTAAAGAGCAATGATTATAATTGGACAGTTTACAGAGGTAAAGACTTGCTGCTGAAATAAGAATAAGGATGTGGCTAGTAGTTTCATGGATGAATAATCATGAACAATCACAAAACACTGGAAATTGTCAAAAGCACACATTCATACATTTTACTAGGGGGTTAAGTAATTCACCATTGATGTTTATTGGATGTAGGGGGATCTTTTCACTCCTTTATTAAAGATGGATGAAGAACTGAAAGACTGTTTTCATTTTGAGGCTTCTTGCCTGAGATTTCCACCCAGGGGCATATGGTTCTTGTAGTCATGAATTAACTCCAAAGGGCTTGCAGAGTTGTCCTGAGTCTTATAAAGTTAGTACATTATTATGCTGTATAATGGCTAAGGTGAAATGTTGGCTTTGAACTAGAGTCCAGGTCTGAACTGGTGAAATATTTTCATACCATCTCATGTCTGATGTCCTTTGAACCAAAATGGGAGCATGGAGATATGTCAAGACAATAGTTTAATTGGCAATAGATGAATTTACTCAGTTTATACTGAAAATAATTTGGAGGAACTTGATCAATATCTTCCAAATGCCAGATGACATAATCTGGTCCTCAAAATATTTATTTATTATTGGATTTATATTCTACCTAGACTTTGGGAACTCCCCACCCCCTTTTGTGGTACAATGCAGCCAGGCTCCTGTAGAACCAATTATTTCCCATCATGAAAGAAATGGGACTAAATTTAAGCACATTGCATATGGCAGCAGTTAGAGCAATCCAGAAGCGCCACTATGGTCCATACCATGAATATTCCCCACAGTGCTATGTCCAAGTAAGAGGGCAGCAGGGAAGGGAGTATATAGGCTCCTTTGGGCTAAATTTTAGATTCTATAGTATCTGGAGGTGTGTCCATGAATGTTGATATCCAAGAATGTCAAACACTCAAAAATAAGTTTTCATCAAACAAAGAAAATTAAACTAAACTGAATTGCAAATGTTTTGTAACTATCCTGGTTCTCCTCTCTTCTCTGACATTCACCCAACCCAACACACAGGATAAATAATGCCAAATTACTAAAGAGGCACTTCCATTGGTTGCCTCAGTCCTGCTAGGATGGTGGTAGAAAAAGCTTATGCCTTGGACATTTTGCCTACCTGCTTCATAGAGCTGATAGGGTCTGACAAGAGTTCTAAATGGGATTACAAATCCTTTCTACATTCGCATACTGCTGGCAGGAATTATATTCTGATCCATTAAATTCTGAGTATGCAGCAGCATGATAAATTCAATCCTTTTATATAAATCTACTAGAATAAAATTATCAGATGTCTTCAAAATGCTACTGTCAATTTCAAATATTGTATGGACTGTCCATGATGATCCTGTGGCATATTAGCCATCTAATAAACTGTTAGCATGTTCCAGTAACAGCTGCCCAGTCAGATGCCATATTCAGTGCTACTAACTGCTACTCACTGTAAAATGTGAACAAATCACTGATGCAAGCATATGGGATGCTCAAGAGAAAAAAGAAACAGGCATTGTGAGCACGGAAGGCATGATATGGGTGTTGGATATCAAGGATTGGTAAAGTCTTAATATCCTTAAAGTTAGCAGAGTGCCTTGATGAGGCAAGTAACGCAGCGGCTGGCAGAGTGCTGTGGAGTGAAAACAACAAACAAAGAAACACACGTTCGCAAATGTGGTATGTAACTAATATAAAAACTGTTTAATAAAGAACTTAATACTACATAGTGGTAAAGATAAGGTTCCTATTCTATTCTAAATAGCTGGATGGAGAGAGATGCTTGAGGGACCTCCCTGCCATCATGTTGCTTGCTGGAGAGATGGAGGAGGAAGAGGGTGGGGACAGTGGAAACAGGAAATTACCCTCTAGGGACAGGTCAGTGAGATCAAAGGTGAGAGTGGTCAGTGTCCTATCTATCTCACTAACCCTATGGCAAGAGAGTTCCTGCTTACACCCCACAAGTCAGGAGGCATCACACAGAGAGCTGTTTTCCAACAATGGGAAGATGGCAGCATCTCTAACGGCATTGGTCAACCCAAGAATAATAACAATTAAAAATAAGGAGTTTCAATGATAAGCAGATGTAATTTTAAAAAAAAAATTGTAGGAGAAAATCCATAATCTCCTTGGAATGTCTCAGGGTCCATAAATGAGTGCTCGGGTGATGATACTTTAGGATATTATTTGTTCATTGAAATTCACTGGTGACATAAACGGCAGAAAATGGCATTAAAGCCATTTGATAACTTCTCTCTTTCTCTGCATCTGAAATTTGTTATCACTTGACAACCTATATAAAGACGTCCACCTCTCATGTGTATCCTGGTGGATGGGTCTTTGAAAGCTCTTATGAGATAACTTTTAAAAAATTGGAATAATTAATTCCAGCAAAATACTTGAATTTGCCACTGTCTTGAATAGATACTTAGGTACTCAAATGTCATTAAATTGCTTTAAAAGTATTTACACTAGAAAACATCAAGAGTTTTAACAGCCTCATTTTTAAAGAAAACAAACAAAAACAGGACTGAGCAGTGAAGCTGTCTTGGATCCCAGCCGGATTTAACTATGAACTATGAACTAGTGAACTAAGCAAGCCTTGTATAACATCCCTTGTATAATGAGTCAGGGACTCATTATACAAGGGAGCTCTAAAACGTTTTTTTTTTAAGTTAAATTACCATCAGCCTAAGCTTCTGGTAGCTGCCTGGTCTGGCTTAGATAGATCACACTGCCAATTGCTTGGGTAGTCAAAAGAGAAAGCAAACCAACAGGGAAGTCTTTGAGAATAAAGTATTACATATATTTATTTCTGGTTCACCAACCTTTTCTTCAATGAGAACTATTTCTCAGTAATGAAAAATATCTCAAGCTACTACCTCTAGCAAGTTACCAAGTTTTGTTCTGCCCTAGGAAGAGAACATGTTCTAAGAAGAGCACCATAAATACAGCTGTCCACTAAGCAGATCAGGAAAAAAAATCCTTTGATATCAAAGTAGTTTTTTAAAAAAGCAAGCCCAACAAAAACTATAGCAGATCCTTTCAGCATCTTTTCCTGGGTTTTCTAGAGTAGCAAACCCCAACCTGTGGGCTGCGGACCACATGTGGTCCTTCGACTAATTGGAGGTGGGCCCCGAAGGATGCCTTCTCCCCCCCGCCCCCCCCCCGACCCTTTACTTCACCCCCCCCAGCCCTTTACAACACACTTCATTGTTGTGGTGTGTCTGTATCTTATTTTGAAGGGATGTTTAAACATTACCATAGCTATTAGAGAGCGTTAGGGCAGTGGTTGAGAGTAGAGGAGTAAACTACCCCCCCCCCACTGGGCCTCAGTAAAAGGCATTGACTGGTCCCCAGCGTTGAGTGGTCCCCGGTGATAAAAAGGTTGGGGACGACTATTCTAGAGGATGCATAAGCTACTCTGCAGCAGCCAGTGAGCTACTGATAATTCATGAGCCACCAATTGGAGATCCGTGATTTAAACATTTATATCCCACTTTCCTCCATGGTTCAATGCATGTTTGTTTATTTATTAATACATATGTACCTACATACATATCCCACTATTCCCTCAACAAGCGAGGCTCTGGGTGGCTTATAGCAGAGTAAAAGACAATCCAACAAGCAGTCAAAAGCAATATTAATAACAAATGTATAACACAATTTAAAACAAACTATATGTATATCCTAACTGAACATGAGTGCATCCAAAACTCAACAGTATAATGATGTAGTGGAAACAATACAAATAAAAACATCAAATAACAATGAAATGCCAATTCACCCCCAAACGAATAAAAATGGCTGCAACTTACACTTCATTAAACGTTCGGATGAATGAAATAGTGTTACAGTACTTTCTAAAATGTGATCGATTATTGTCCAAGTTTAAATGGAAATCATCAGTCCATGCCAGCCTTTTCCAGCCTTTTGACCATGGAGGTACCTCTGAAATGTTTTACAGGTTTTGTGGTACCAAGAAGTGATGTCAGTTGGCCATCCCAAGAGTTTTGCAAGGGAAGTATCATCATCGGCCTCTACATCTGAGATACTGCTTCTGTGCAGATGTGGTGAAGACAACCTCCCATATTTTGTTTCATTGTACACTACATGAAACAGAAAGAAATAATCTGATAATGCTAGCCCTTTTTTGCTTTGGGCCCTTGGATAATTACCTGAAATACGCAAAGGAGTGCCTGCTACGTTCTTTTTGGATGACAGGACAAAGGCAGTTTCAAATGCAGTTGCAAAATTTTGTTTCCTAGCATCTAGAAAATGGAAAGCATTAAAGAAAATAGATAATTTTATTGTTGCCGTACTTTTATATTCTATCATTGATGTTTCCATTTTTTATCTAATGTATGTTAAAAATCAAACAATCAAATGTACTTTGCTGGGTTTTTTTTTTACCATATTAATAAATCTGATCTCAGTTGGCCATATATCCCTAACACACCCACCGAAAGTGAGAGGAGCCTCAGCTGGCACAGGTTTAAATGTCTGGGGTCCTCCCTTTCCCATCCCTCCAGGACCATCACTGGCTACTTTGGAAAGGAGTGGGTCAACCCATCCAAGTAAGAATTGATTTTTTAAAAAAAAAATAATTTTCTTTCTTTCTGCTTCACAGAGTGGGAGGGCATTTACCAGTTGTCATTTTGAACCCCTCCCCCCCAATCTCAAGGTACCACTGAAGGTACCATGGTACCTTCAGTTCAGTTCAGTTCAGCTCCAAAATAAGTCTGAATCTAAAATGAAAATAATCAAGGGCTGACATATTGTCCACCCCTCCCCCCCTGGTGCTGCCTCACCACCACACATTCTAGTACTTTTCTTCTTTTCTTCTTTTTATTTGGGGATTTGAGATACGGCATCAAAGAGTGACCCTGTTTATGATCCCAGGTACCCCATCATACCAGGCAACTACCATGTATAAATCCTTCACAGCTACCTGGAAATCAAGATGATCTCTTAGATATGGGCCATCTTGACCAGTCTGCCCTGAGCAGTCCCATCAGAACTCACTCCTCATCTGGGCCTAAGGCACGAGCTTCAAAATGGTTTTCAAACTCTCTATCTCTCTCTAATTAAAAGCAGTAAGCCATTTGGAAGGGGCACAAATGCAAGAGCATTTACCTTTACATCTTTGGCTACTACAGAGGATCCATTCTAAGAGGAGTAGTGGACATATCTAATTGGGCTTAGCTCCAGGGTTTGCATCTTATATTTATTAAATTACTGCTTGCATTTCAAACTGTAATGAACTTTTAAACATTATTTGATCCTGACATAAGTCTTCTGCTTCTAATTCTTTTCTGTTCCTGACATAACAATAATATTGTTAATCATTAAGTCTCTTTTTAAGATATATTAGTCTTCCCCACTAATAAAATATTGATCCATACATTTTCTTGAGGGCCCGTTGAACAAATTAACATTCTGCAGCTCATCAAAAATGCTGCTGCCTGAACTTTACTGCAATGTAAAGCTTATGCTAATCCATTCTTTTCAGGCTGAGTATTCACCTGTTAATGGGAAGCGGGGTGAGTGGAGGGGTGGTTCTGAGACTTCTTCACCAATAGAGCTATGAAGACAGGAATGCTTAAACACTGGCCTGGTTTGCCAGTTGTGAACAGGGAGCTGATTTTTTGATGGGCTGCACGACCCTTTCATGGACGCTTAGCAGGTTGCTCCTTCTTCCTAACTGTACAATTCAGCACAATTGGCTTTCTGTACATCTGTGTTCTCACACAGCCTGATGCAGTTTTGTATCCTTGCTGTGTCATTACCCTACTTGGCAGATAGTTGTTTAAACTTTAAACAGACAGGTAAATTAGTTTATAAATCATATCAACAGTTGTAAATCAACACTGCATTAAAAAAATCTTACAATGCAGTGTTCATCCTTGGCAATATTAGTGGGTGCCAATCTGTTTCAAGCTGTTTTCATCCGTGTTCAATTTTGCAAAAGCCAGTATAAACCTGTGTAGATGGCAACTGAGCTGTCTTGTGCTCAACTGGTCAGGTCAGGTCTGATCAGCATAGTCAAATCCAACTGTCAAACACAAGCGTTGGGAAACATGCATCTCCTTCCCTAGAGTTACATACTTCTCTCTCAGATCCACACAGGATAATATAGTAGTTGCCCTCACCTCTCTGCCAGTGTCTGTTCCAAAGGATGGAAGCTGTGACCACTGTTTAGCACTATCATATTATCCATCTCAAGCAAATCTTAGGAGTCGTTCCCCACCATTTCATTTGTTTCCCTTATTTATAATTAGAGTTTCTGCGGGTGCAAGCGCACTGCTATTAAAGAATGTCTGTGAAGCACTAGGCAGTAATTAACAGCCTAATCTATATGCCAGTTACTGCCAGGATGCCTAGATTTAAATTCACATGTAGCCCAGGCCTGTGTCCATTTAATCAGACACAAGTCCCACTAAGTTGAATGGGATTTATTCCCAAGTACATGTGTACAAGTATAAGAGCCTCTTGTGGTGCAGAGTGGTAAGGCAGCAGACATGCAGGCTGAAAGCTCTGCCCATGAGGCTGGGAGTTCGATCCTAGCAGCCGGCTCAGGGTTGACTCAGCCTTCCATCCTTCCAAGGTCAGTAAAATGAGTACCCAGCTTGCTGGGGGGTAAACGGTAATGACTGGGGAAGGCACTGGCAAACCACACCATATTGAGTCTGCCATGAAAACGCCAGAGGGCATCATCCCAAGGGTCAGACATGACCCAGTGCTTGCACAGGGGATACCTTTATGTTTTTTACATGTGTATAGGCTTGCAACCTGATCCAGTGTATACTCAAAATAAGTTCTGTTAAGTTCAATGGGGATAATTTCAAGGAACTTTCTATATCCCCATAACATATACACACAATCCCATCCAATACAAACAATTTCGTAAATTATAACATTTCTTTCTAGTTTCTGAAATATAATTATATAACCCATATCATGGTGTGAGAAGCGGGGTCCCCAATCATCCGGAACCCTGCTGAGGACCCCTGGGAGGGCAGGAGGAGTGAGGGCATCCAGACATATGGTAATGGAATTTGTAGAGTGAATAGTCTTTTCTGAGTTGCTGAAAAAATTATCCAGTAAATTATACTCATTTACCCATGTTTGGCTTCCTGTTCCCACGTGCACATAGAGTGATAGCCATGCATTATAAACCTATGCACATTTTTTTAGAAGTATCTACGATTGAGCAGAATGTTGACTAGCCCAGGCTAGCTGCAACTCATCAGATCTCAAAAGCTAAGCAGGGTCTGTACTGCTTAGTACTTGAATGGGAGACCACCAAGGAAATCCAGGGTTGCTATAGAAAGGCAGGGTGTTTCAAACTGCCTTGGTACATTATTTGAAACTAGAGGCAAAGCCCATTGTGTGTGGGAATACAATGGGCGCTAGCCTTTTCCTGGAGGGGAATGCTTTACTAAGGGAATTGCTTACCCTGGGATGCTTGAGTAAGCGAATTGATCGGCTAGGCAGACGAAACCTCCAGCGACTCATCAGCTAAGGCGCCTCTAATTGTCTTGAAGAGCTGGAACTTTTTACTACCCGAAGAAGTCACGGCTTACAATCTAATTGCCTCTAATTCAGCCGCTCCATATTCTGGGGGTAGGCGCCGCCTGCAGGCTCTGCTGCCCTCCGGAGCTGGAAGCGTAGTCGTTCTTTGAGGGCTGAGGCAACCCCTCTTGGCGTGCCCGGAAAGCCCCATAGCTGCTCTCGTCTTGCAGGGAGCGGCCTAGAAGCTCCCGCGGACAGCCGGAGATCCGTTGGCTATGAAGCGAGCAGTTACCACCGCAACCTCACCACCCCATCCCCTCTTCCCCTCTGACCCCGGTGGGAATCCAAGATGGCGGCCCGGCATTTCAAGAATCCAATATGGCGGCCGCACCTGCCGGGGGTTCCCTGGGGCGACGGCCTGATGCGGCGAGAGGCGCTTTGCGCCACTCGCCGCGTCAGGTCAGGAGCAACTGCGAGCCGCGCTGCGCGCGGCTCACAGTTGGTGCGGCTGGGAATCAGAGGGACCAATCGGCAGGCGCAAAGCGCCTGCCGATTGGTCCCTCCGATTGTCTGTCATGAGGAAGGGTCCAATCCGGACCCTTCCTCATCCCGGACACAGCCCGCCCCAGGAGGGCTTACTGTTTTATTTAGTCCGTGGCGCCCGTGGTGCCACGGGCGGTGTACAGATGGTGTGGAGTTGCCATAAATTGGTTGAAAATTCATAACTCTTAAAATAAACAAGGAGTAGAATAAGAAGATCTCATATAGGGTTGCTGTTATAATCTCTGATTCATTTTTTAACTGGCCAGTGAATTGTCACTGGAATTAAAAGGGAATAGGATATCCCCTAAAGGGAGTAAGAAATCCTTTAAAGAAGAGGACAGAATTGTGGAATGCATAGACACCCCAATTAATTGGTAGGCAGGCTTGAGAATCAAGTGATGGCCAGGTTTATCACAGTTCATTCTACTTCCATCTTGTTTGTTTATTCTTAGCTTTCCCTTTGAATATAGACTTTTCTATGTAGAATATGCTCAGTAAGGTGTATAATAGGACTCAACTGTGCAAAAATGTCATGCATGCAAAATCTATGCAAAGCCGCTACTACGCTTCTGCCTGAATCAATTTAAAGAAGATGCTCCATCAAATAGGATAAAACCAGATTAAGCACATACAAATGAAACAGTGTGAGGGCATGGGGCTTATCAGAATTTGTTGGCATGTGTGTGGAATACAAATGGGGGGGGGGAAAGATTGCGTTGGGTCTTATACAGAACTCATTTAGCAAATATATCCGAAAAGGTCAGAGGTCAATACAGAAATCCAAAGTGGAGCATCCTATTGAAAAGGTCATGAACAACTGGAGAAAACCATGTCACAGTCAATCCCATCTGCATTTACAATAACCCTGGCCTTGGCTTCACAGCCAGATCTGTGCATTCAAAATCTCTCTAGCCTTGCAGTTCTAAGGCAGTTTACCTCAATCAAAATTGGCGTTATTACATTGTATATCAAGTGTCTGGTAGAATCTGCAATGTAGCAGTTTGACCATTTAATAAACAGCTAATTACCATATTATTGTACATCCCCAGCTCTTTATTTTGCTGTATGGTAGATATTTCCATTGACAGTGTACTATGTCATTTTGTGCCTGGGCCTGAGGATAAACCAGACTTGCTACCCAAACATTCCTGTGTTCTAATTCCAGGCAGAGGGGCAATTTGTTTGACCATTTGTCTTGTGTTATGATAACTAGCTTCAAACATACTTCGAAAGATGTAATGTCAACCCACAATATTCCCCAAATTAACATTTGCCTGGATGTTGGAAACTCAAAAAGTGAGCTCTTTGTTATTGCAAAATGCACCTCGTAACCCTTATTCAAATCCTCCAGAAAACGAAATTATTACCTGTATATTGGGATACCATGTGCGGTTACGATGGCTCTCTATAGTAAGGCATAACATATAGAGAGCCATCGTAACCGCACATGGTATCCCTAAGTCTAATTAACTACCATCTCTGGCAATTGTCACTCAATCTACCCATATTCACTCTGTCAAGTTTCAAAATTGTGTGGCTTTTCTATTGTGGTCAGCCCATTTTGCTTCCTTACCTGACAATCTAAGATGAACATATTCATATTCATTTGTACTACCTGGATGTACATGTTCTAACTCAGCTGCCTGGTACATTTAACTTGATCCCATCAGTTCTGAGCATGTGCCAGCACAATGGATACTTCTGGCTGATTAATGTTACCAACTGAACAGGTGAAAAAACAGCACATGTGCCAACATAGCTGCTTTTCATCCATGTGTAACCCTCTTATTTATTTTATTTATTTATTTATTTATCATACTTCTATACCGCCCTCCCCGGAGGCTCAGGGCGGTTTACATTATAACAAAGAACCTTACATAAAACAGTCTGTAAAACATATACATCAATAACCAACAATTGCAACCAAACACAACACAGTATAACAGTAAACAGTTGTGATACAAACAGGTCCAGGGCTTGTTGATGGGTCTTAGTTGTTGATGTATTTATTCAAAATATTTTATCATACTTTTCTCCCAATCAACAGGATTCAAAATAGCATACATCATCAATCACTTTAAATACCACCGATAGCATATTAAAGCAAAACCTTTGCAAGGTTAGGGCCTTCCTTGTGTCTTCAGAAGCACTGTTCCAAAGAACAATGGCCTGAGAAAGCCTGACCAGAAAGTTCTTGTTAAGCTGAACAGAGGGGGTCTTCCTGGCATATGGGCCCCCTCATGTGGTTACTTTGAGACATATGTAATCCACACAATTCTGTAATTAGGAGCCATTGTCTCAACATTCAACTGCTACCACTGCTCAGATGTAAAACCACTCAAAATGTGTTAGGGTTACCAGACCCCCTGGCCACTGAAAGGAATCATAGAATCATAGAATCATAGAGTTGGAAGGGGCCATACAGGCCATCTAGTCCAACCCCCTGCTCAACGCAGGATTAGCCCTAAGCATCCTAAAGCATCCAAGAAAAGGAAATGGAGGGGGGGCAGGGTTGCCAATCCAAGTGAGGAAATTCCTGGAAATTTGGGGATGGAACTTGAGGAGGCCAGTGCACTCTCCAAAGCCCCCGTTTTCTCAAGGAGAACTGATCTTTATCATCTGGAAATGAGCTGTAATTCTGAGGGATTCTCAGGCCCCACCTAGAGGCTGGCATTGCTTGTAAATGTTGAATTCCTGCACATGTTAAATAGCAAGCAAATCATCAATACAAGATGAGAATTGTGAACAAGGTAAGTGGGCTTTTGCAAATAACACAGCACCCCTGTTTGATAGTGGGGTGCTCAATTCCAGACATAACATGCTAAATAATGGAGCAGCAACAGGGAGTTGGAATGGGGGAGGGGAGGATGCTTCCTCCCACCCTCTGAATCACTGCTGCCAGAATCCTCCTCTTTGGAGAAGATTGTTGGTAACTGTTGGTGTCTCTGGTCAACGCCCTGCGTGGAGCCCAAGAAACAGATCAGGGGAAGTAGGCTCCTAGACCCCTGGTGATGCCCTTTTATTGGTGGGCTCTAGTGGGCTGGTAGGATGGTTGTGGTGCCCAGGGATGGAGGCCTGTATTACACAGGTGGTGACAATTTTTTTCTCCTTATGTTGAGCACCCTTTGCACCCACTTTTACCTTCGTGGCAAAGGTGCTCAAACTCAGGAGGGGTGGGAGGGTATAAATGTGGGAGAGCTCTTTGGTGGGATCTGTTACTGGGACCCCAGAAATATGCCTCCAACTTGGAAAGATTGTAGAGCAGCAGACAGCAGAGTGGGGTTCATGTGTGTTTGGTGTGTGTAGCTTGCCAAGGGTCTTTTCTATACACTTGTGTTTGACATTTCTTCCAAAGGCACTTTTCTGGGGGCATCTTCTTGAGGGACTATTACTCAGACCCCATGTTCAATCTACACATAATTTGGATGGCATGTAGAGGATCATCAGGAGGAGGTCTCTGCAAGTTTGATGCCTCTATAGCTTGCACAGGATCTGGTCTATACATTCCTGAACCAGTACCTGTTATTTCCCCAGAAAGCACTTTCCTGGGAGCACCTTCTTTGGGGGCCATAATTCAGACCCTGTAAATCCAATTCTCACTATATTTAATGGGCAGGTAAAAGAGAGTCAGCTGGGTACCCTCTGCAAATTTTATGCTTCTAGCATGTGGGAGGGGGGCTATTCTCCCACATCACAAACCTCATGAATCATAGAATCATAGAGTTGGAAGGGGTCATACAGGCCATCTAGTCCAACCCCCTGCTCAATGCAGGATCAGCCCAAAGCATCCTAAAGCATCCAAGAAAAGTGTGTATCCAACCTTTGCTTGAAGACTGCCAGTGAGCCTATACAAAATCAGTTTGTTTTGTTATGGTTCATGGTTTCCGAATAGGTCATGCCACAAACCACAAGCCCAAATGTGCCCACCCCAACTACTGGATTAACCTGAAGTATTATTGTTTTGTGTCTCTATTTGGAGAGGGTGCTGTGGACAAATCTATATGGATGATAAATTCCAACATAATGTTTTCCCCATACATCTATGGTGAGCCACTGATAAGAAAAAAGTTATGCAAGATCCACCCTTATGTTAATTCTCTGGTCACAGCCAATCTGCACGTAAGCAGAGAGGAGAAAGCAAGTCAAATGTTGATCTGTTTTCTCTCACAATGGAAGATGACAAACCAACACTAAGTTAGCTGAGTTGCAGAATCTGCAGATAATGAAAATCAAACACAGGGAAGCTCTGTTAACTTGATTTTTATTCCTCGCTAGACAAAACATAATACCATCACATTTTCTTCAACATGCATTGAAAATCACTTCCCTCTGTGGGAGTGCACGTATTTATGAACAGAATGTTTCACTGTCAACCTTGAACAAAAGCAAAATGAAATAATCTTTTAACAGACATAAACCTGGAAAATATTCTTAAAATAACTGCAAGTAAGTTGATGCTAGAAACAGAAAGAAGTTTTTGTCACTGGTTATGCTCTCATTAATGTGTAAACTGAATTACTTCTGTAGGTAAATATTGGCAAAGAAACATCATTCAGTTTGATCTAGTTGGTAATTGAGAATCATTCTAAATATGTACATTGGAATAAGATGTAATTTTATTATTAGACAGCAATGCACTCTAATCTGGAGAACTGAGTTGGATTCCTCACAATTCTACGTGAAGCCTGCTGGGTGACCATAGATCTCTCAGAACTCTCTCTCTCAGCCCCACCTACCTCACAAGGTGCCTGTTGTGGAAAAAGGAAAGGAATGAGATTTTAAGCTGCTTTGAGACTCAGTTCTTCCCTCTTGGTGAGTTCACTGGGTTGGCTTCCAGCACAGGATTAAAGGAATCAGTCACAGACTTTCAAACTTAGTCTTGTAGGCTGGTTCCTTAGTCACCTGATTCAGACTGAGTTCACTGCTCTTTTCCCACTCCCCTTCTTAAATGATCCTCCTGTCTTGGAACTGTAATTTGTCTGCCTTGGATCAGTTTTCTTACCTGTGGCCCTTGGACTTCAGAATGTTCACACAAAATTCAGAGCCTTGTTATGATCTCTCAACCCTACACCCAGTTTCACAGCTCCGCCTACCTCACAAGGTGCCTGTTGTGGGACAGGGGACAGAAAGTGATTGTAAGCACTTTGAGTCTCTTTAAGGTAGAGAAAAATAGGGTTTAAAAAACAAGTCTTCTTCTCCTCCTCAGAGCATAAATACAGGGCTGGCATCAATGATCAGGATGCTGAGGCACTTCCTGAGCCTCATGGCACACATTGATCTGAGATCTTTGGCCCATCCTCTCTCCAAGAAGGAAGACTACCCAATAGACCCAATAGTTGGAAGCGGTATGCTGGATTTTCTCCTATTTCAGCCCACAAGAGCAGCTTGTAGAGAGGGAAAGATGATTTAATCTTTTTGAAACTTTTCTGGGGGCAGGTCTTGGTGGTAGAAAGCGCCACAGCCAATTTGTTTTCAAGGCTGCAGCCTAACAGAAGATATTTGCCTCTGAGTAGTGATGCTGGAAGCTCTTGGTGGTCTCCCATCCATGAACTAGCCATTGCCCACTCATCTGATGAGATCAAGGGCAATTTGTGTGCGTTTGTGTGTGTGTGAAGTTCCATCAAGTTGCTTCCAACTTATGGTGAATCTATGAATCAATGGTCCTGACACACAATCCCATCCAATATGGATCATTTCATACATTTTGAAATTTCCTTTTGATTAACTCAAATATAATTGTTATTCGACCTTTAAGAACAACAGTATCTTTTGTATATCACCTCCAGGTGTGGCCTGGAGATCTGCTGGAATTATAACTGATCTCCGAACTGCAAAGATCAGTTCCGCTGGAGAAAATGGCTGCTTTAGAGAATAAACTTTGTGGCATTAACCCCCTCCCCAGGTCTCCCCTCTCCCTAAACTCCACACTCCCCCATAGTCTACTCCCCAAAATCTCCATAAATTTCTCAACAGAGTTGGCAATCCTATTTAAAACTCAATCACAAAATAACAATGTTGAGCAGAAAAGAAAAGGAACAAAATATTCTCCTTGACTCCAAAATACAACCAGCTTATCTGTCAATGAGAGCAGGATTGCCATTCCTGGCATTCTCTGCTCTCACTGGGGCCTTCTCTGCTCTCACCTGTCATTTAATTTGTTCTAAAAGGCTGTCAGGCTGATGGCGTGGCATTTCTGGGGAAAACCCAACATGACATCATTCCTGTCTAGGAATTGCAGATGGCTCCCCTCACATTTCTTCTTTCCCTGTGGAAACTGGCCGGCAAGCAAAGCTATAGGGAAGCAGCTTATGGGGAAAGTACACAATCTATTAGCAGAGGTAGCTTTCCTGTGCCCTCTATCATAGGCCAGGCTGCAGAAGAATCTCTCCAATAGGATTTTTATGATCCATTTAAAACTCCAGGCAAGCACTATGGTGTCTCTCAGCTATGATAATTAGGGAATGAAATTCTTACTAGATCAAACTTTAATGAATCCATGCAGAAGGACCAGCTGCTTTTTGAAACGTATTGCAAGTCAGTGAATCATTTCATTCATTTTTCAGGTATACAGCATTTTCATTTCATTTTCTGTTTAAATGATCACTGTAAATGAGAAAAAGATGATGACCTCTAACCCCAGTATTTGGTTAATGGAGTATCAACTCTTATGCCCTTAAGGAAACTGAAACCTTCTCATGATGGTCCCATTCTAGGAAAGCTTAAGGCAAGGCTTTCTTGTTTAGCCAAGAGAAGCCCATAGTGCCTCCATTCATTTCTCTAATGGCTTGGTTGACCTTCTTGAAAGGAAAGTTACATTAAGGATATAAACCATTTTATCAAGAGAAGATAATAGTATTTGAACTCCCCTAGAAACTCTACTGCATTACCATATCTGCCATTAATTTAGGGGACTTTTCTTACATGGAGACTTTGCAATGTGGGGGGAAGGGGAAGGGTTAGACTAAATAAGACTAATTTATTTATCTAGATATTTATCCCCTAATTTCCAACGTAGCAGCTTAATTCATCCTTTGCAGATTGCACTAGACAATCAGGAAAGACTGAGTAAAATTCAGGGGAAAGTGTGACAGTATGAAGCCATGAATTTATTTATTTAGGTTTTTATACCTCCTATTCCATACAGAGGGTATTAATTTAGTGAGAGAGTTATCTCTTCATTCTGGTTCTAATGGAAGTAGTGAATTCCAACAGGGTTTCCCTTCCCCATATATTTTAGGGAGGTGAGATAAGGAATATACATAGGGGTGTAGAATGGGATCACAGTAGAAAGCCCTGCCCCAGCCTATGTGCTCTCATTGAAATTGCCCACATAAGTTTCAAGATATTTGTACAATTAGAAAACTTGTTTTTTCACCATGATGTTATGAACATATGTGCAATATGCAGTCTCTACATGGAGTTTCAATGAATGTAACACATTTTGGAGTGCTTCAGTCCTACTGCTTCCCATGTATATTAATTACTTCTCCCACTCTGCAAAGTCGGAAATGGACTGTAGACAACAGTTGTAGGTCCTGACCACTTCTAGGTTACTGCTTACCATTCTGGATAGATTCAGATGAGTAGCCGTGTTGGTCTGAATTAGCACAATAAAATCAGAGTCCCGTAGCACCTTTAAGACCAACAAAGATTTATTCAAGGCATGCTCAGGGGTGCTACTGGACTCTGATTTTTATTGTGCCTACCATTCTGTTCTTCCAGATAATTTTTTAGGGTTGAGCTGTATATAATGGATCACACAGCACTTCCTTTTTGAAGGCTAATTGTAGCTACTTGCATCAACAATCTAAATATGGACTGTACTGCAGTGAAACTCATGCTCTCCCTCACATCTAGTTTGTTGCCCCCCCTCCAAAACCCAAGGAGAAGATATGTTTCATCTTCCCAGCTGAGTTCATAGCATTGTGCCAGCTATCCAGATAGGAAGAAGGGGAGGAAGAGTGAGAAGTACTCTGGTACATCAAGAAGATAACTTTAGCCTATTTTAAAACTCAGTCATAGTATGTGAACTTGCTGCTTTCCTACTCAACAAGCTGATGCTCTTTCTCCTCTAGTAGTATCTTGCAATTGTAACATTCAGAATTGATTCTGATATAGTCATTGTTTCTGGAAGTTACCCAACACTGTTTATAAATGCAAACATTATCTTGGAACAAGTTCTCCATGTAAAAGCACTGATGCCAAACCTGATGTCATATTTCTGCTTCTGGGCACTCACAGAATCATTTCACAAATTGCTCCCCCAGTACAAAATGTTATGTTGGTTGAAATGATATATTCCTTCCCTTTTCACAACTGTGGAATGACACTTTGGTGCAAAAGAGAACTGTATTTTTGAAATAGGCATTTCAGCTTAGAATGATAAATCTGTGGTGAAACTACCCTATATCACATGATACCTGTCTACGTAACTAAACACCACTTAATGTGACTAGCAGTAGACAGTTCCCAAAATATTGCATAAAGGTATTTCCCAGTCCTGATTTTTAATTCCATTACTGGAGCCTATGGTTTCATATATGCAAAACATATGTTCTGCCTCTGAACTATTGCCCTCCACTTCCAGGTCCTAGTTTTTGAAGTCAGACTGACACATCACATGAGATAGTTTTTGTGCCATTCAGAACAGCACAGTGTCACAGCTGCAATTTATTAAATGCATAGCTTGCCTTTCACTCAAGGCACCATCTGCTGCGTTCCAAGGAAGACAAGGGTAGAGGAATCTCTTTGCTACACACTACCACACACACACACACACACACATGAAGTCATGTTACATTGTTTGGTCTATCAAGATCAGTATTGGGTCCACTTTGAAGGGCAGTGGGTTCTCTGGGGATCTCAGCAGAGCTCTTTCCTGACACTTGCTATCTGAGGTCCTTTAACTGGTCATGTTCGGGTCAGGACTGAACCTGGGGCCTTCTACATGAAAAGTAGATGTTCTACCACTGAGCCATGGCACTTCCTCCAACAATTGTGCAGTGCCTCACCCACGCATCCCAAGCTACTGATACAGATACGCTAGACGCTGTTATTGAATGCACAGCTATATTATGAGGCAGGGTAAAAATGCCAAGCCTGAGGAGTAGACAAAGATTTGCAGCCATGCATGCATTCTTTGTCTTTCCCCCCATTCCTGAAACAAAAGATAGACTGAACAGAGGCTATTTAATTTGTGAATTTCACAGCTTCAGCTTCACAAGAGAGTATCTCTCCCTCCCCCCCTCCCCACCACAACAGGCATGGAAAGAGCTCCGAGTATTAACAGCGGCTGATCAATAACTAATCCGCAGTGTCCCAGTTACCAGCTTGATGGAGAAAATTCATGGTGCTTAAGTAATTCTAACTAATCTTAATGAATACTGCCATACCCACATGCCTGCTGAGCAGTGTGAAATTTGTAGAAAAATGTCATTTTGCTTCTCTGTATATTTTTTCTCACTCATCAAAGCAGCATAAAAAATGTTCTTAGAAATCTGCTATCTCGAGCTGCCAGATGAGGGCTTCAAAAGGCGAGTACTCCGTTTTGTGTGTGTCATAAGCAGTAAAGATTATGAATATATTATCTAGTGAACATTTTTTAAAAATAATCAAAAATGCCTAATTTTACATTCTTTCTTATTTATCCTGTGCCCAGAGATTCCTTAGCCCACTGTCATCCCCCCCCCACATTCCTTTCCGAACAAAGCGCAGAATGCCAGGCTGCAGGTCAGCTATAAGCCAGACTTGTTGATTCACATTTGTACTCTGCATTTTAAAATTATTATTATTTGCCACTCTGAAGACTGCCAGGAAAACAGCAATGTGACATCCCCCCCCCCACCCCGGCATTGGATTGGAGCTGGTCTCTGCCTTCAAATTTCCTTAGCAAGAAGCATACTGGAGACATGTACTTGCAAAAATTATCATTTTCCTAAAGACCACACAAGAAGAAGAGCTGGGGATTTTGTGCCCTGTTTTTTACTGCCCAAAGGAGTCTTCCTTCCTCTTCCTACAACAGACGCCTTGGCCAATTCTACATGGGCAGAAAAGGCCAAGAGGGCGCTCATGTGGAAGCGGGGCTAATCCCCACTCCCACATGATGCAGCCATTGGGAGGGCCTTCATTTGCCCTGGGCTAAAGGAACATGGGAGAATCTGTGTTCCCTCAGCCCAATGTGGGGGCCAATGGGCCAAGCTCCTCCCCATCCTATGGGGGCCTGGGGGGGGGGAAGAATGCCCTGGTCTGCTTTGCAGCACTTTTTATTTCATAGGAAGGTGGGATTGCATTCCACAGATCCAGCACTGAAATGTGCCCCTTGTGGGGATACAGAAAGCTGCAGAGCATAAAGCTTCAAAGCACCGTTCCACTAGCAGCCCAGTGAAGCAACCGTCATACAGAATGGCCCCTTATGAGGAAGGAGAGTCGGAGAGATCTTTGAGAGAACTGTGACTGGGCCAAGGTTACCCAGCTGGCTGCATGTGGAGAAATGGGGAATCAAACCTGATTCTCTAGATTAGGGGCTGCTGTTCTTAACCACCACAGTATGGGCCTAGAAGTAGAGGAACAATAAGAACGCCCGTCCTTGCATCACCAGAACAGATGTGCATAATAGGCCTCAATGTTTATAAGAATATTTGCCATTGCTGTCAATATGGAAAATACCCCTTTTCAATATATGCTCAGTGTAGTTTGTAGCCTTTATAGATCATCACAAGAGATGTGAGAACCAACTTGGTGCAGTGGTTAGGAGTGCTGACTTCTAATCTGGCAAGCTGGGTTTGATTCCCCACTCCCCATGGGTTTGATTCCCCATGCAGCCAGCTGGGTGACCTTGGGCTCACCACGGCACTGATAAAACTGTTCTGACCTAGCAGGAATATCAGGGCTCTCTCAGGCTCACCCACCTCACAGGGTGTCTGTTGTGAGGAGACGAAAGGGAAGACGAACGTAAGCCACTTTGAGACTCCTTTGGGTAGAGAAAAGCAACATATAAGATCCAACTCTTCTTCTGCTTCTTCTACAAAGCGCCCTGCACAGAAATCATCTATGTTGCCCGGAATTTCCATATGTCTCATGTAATGACCTTCCACCTTGCACAATAAGTTACCTCTTGATGCAATCTACCTGTTTTTCTCTACTGTTTGAGGTCAAGGCTTGTCCAGGGGTGTACTGTGACCATCTCTACTTTGCAAAGTAGGTTGTTTCTGCACTTTCCATGGCTGCACCTGCATTGTTGCTAAAAGTGTACTATGGAGAATGTATGTTTAAAGTGTCTTTGGCAGGATGCCCCTGGCATGCATCCAGACCAAACATTGTTATTAATTCATTCACTTAAAATTTCTAGACTAACTTACTGAGCCAGTGCAATGGGGACCCACATTCAAGTTCAGATATGGACAGTGTCAATAGCAGGAATCCACCTTGATTGTGGATCCATTATGCAGCCTTAAAGAATGTTTGGAAGGGCTAAAGAAACCTAACAATGTAAGTGGGATACAAATAGATTTTGACAAAGCAGCAGATTTGTGAGGAATTAAGGAGTGACCCTAAATGCTGCCTCTCCGTTTTTATATTTTCAGCTCGGGAAGCTTATGAATGGTTTGACACCGATGGAAATATGTAGCAATTAATTAACTTCAATTTCTCAGTCTTCCCCAGGCAAGAACAAGATTCAGCTCCCCTCCAGTTGTTGCAGGCTCCTCTCCGTGGACTTTGTGTCTCTGAAACTCTTATTACTCTTGGTGACACCTCACTTCAAAAGCTTTCCTCTTTCTCCTTGAATGCCTTCAGGGTCCACCTTTGGTGGTACAAAATATGAGCAGGATTATTTTCTTCGGTAATCATTGTAGTTCATAACGAGGCAGACTAGCATTTTATTAATTTTAACAGCACTGGTCCCCCTTATGAAATATTCATCCCACAGGATTTCTGCACACAAGAAGATTTTGAAGAAATTGATCTGCAATGCAGTCTCTTCCTTAAAAGAACCATGGCTTTATTATCTCTTCATTTCAGGGATGCTGTAGAGGCAAGTGGGAACTGATTAAGTGTGCAATCAATCTTGTGAAACCAGATAGATCTGTTTTTAATTGTGAACTAATAACTTACTTCCTAGGAGAGTGAATGCCAGGGAACATCAGCTTCTATTGAGCACAGAGTATCCTGTGGCTTTATAAGCTCATGCTGTGCTCATGAAACATCTAAGTGCTAGTCAGCACTCTTCACAGTCCTGGAATGCTGCTGCATGTGCTCTGTGCTGTACAAGTGAATCCTCTGTGGCCAATCTCTTTGATACCTCTAAATATTGCATCTTGTGGCTGACCAGACTGTGCATGATGGCAGCAGCTCCTTGTCTTGATAAGCAGATATACTCCAACCACACATAAAGCCTGGGTCAGGGATGTGATTTAATGCACCCTAGGAGTTCAAGGCCAGAGAATGGTTATTTTTTCTCCCTGCTTGCTGCTTCCCCTCCCCTCCCCTAACACTACAGTGATCCCCACCAATTTATCCCAGCAGGGTCCTGGCAGGAAAAATTACCATAGGCCAGATTGGAGGGGGGGAGTAATGATGAGGAGAGGGGAAGCTCAGCAGTCCTTTACATGCTGATCTGTTCCAATCACACATAAAAGCCAGGGTCAGGGAGATGGTACGGGAGCAGGTAAGTTCAGCAGTCCTTAACATTTTAAGAACCTAAGTTCCCTTCCAGATCAGACCAGTGAAGCGTATAGTACTGTATCTTATTTCTTTCAAAGAAAATACAACTATACTAAAATGAAGCTTGGACTATTGCCTTCATGCAATACAAATGACTTGGGGATACACACACACACACACACATCTTGTATTAATAATATTTTAATTTTTTGCAGTGTGAGTTACGTCTACATCTTGATTCACTGACTGATGATAGAAAAGCTAGGGAATATTTTAAAATAATATAAAAAGTCTACAGAAGGAAATGGAGGCCGAGGGTCCAGCTGTTGCCCCTCCCCCAGTTTCTAGTACTGACACAAGATGCCTCTGAACTTAAAGGCTCCATTTAGTCATCACTGCTAACAACCCATAAAGCCCCTGTCTTCTATTTGTCTATCCCCCTCTTAAAACCCATGTAGGGTGGTAGCTTCCCTGACCTGGATGGCCTAGGCTAGCCCAATCTTGCCAGATATGGAGCATTAAACAGGGTTGTTCCTGGTTTATTCTTGGGTGGGACACCACTAAGGAAGTCCAGGGTGGCTAAACAGAGGTGGGCAGTGAATGTGAAACCACCTCTGAATATTTCCTGCCTTGAAAATCCTATTAGCCAGCTGCAACTTGACTGCAGCCATGAGTAAATTTCTTTAGAGGAAAATGCAGTGTGGGAAGTAGCACTTGAATTGTCCGTCCATCCCATTGACCAACAGAAGTTCACAGGATCTAGTATTTTAATATAAAATGTTTCCTCTGTTCACCTTCTCCATACAATACATAATAGTATAAAGATCTATCAGGTCCCCTGCTTGAAAATGAGATATTATACAACCTCAGTTGACAAACTGTGTATTGGTAAGGTATGTACAGAAAGCATAGTGAACTTAATTAACTGGCTTATTGAAAGAAAGAAGCATAGGAAGTGATTCACAAAGGATGTTCATAGTCACATAGAAACACAGTGAAATCTGACTATTGTATTGCCTGCTTTGTTTTAATTTATTGCTCTTAAAGCAATAATTAAGTGAAGGTCTACTTCTTCCAGTCTGTTTCACCCAGTTTTCCAGAACAGCTCAAAGTACCTGTTTGACAGTGCCATCAAATATATAGCAAATCTGTAGCTGTGCACCTCTCTTCCTTGGAAGACCCACCAAGATTAAGGTGACCAGATTGTCCCACTTTTGGAGGGACATCTGGGGGCACCTGGCAAATTGTACTTATGTTGAAATTAAAATATATATATTACAATATTATTTTTGTGTTCTATGAAACTTTTTGTTGCTCCATATAGACCAAATTTTTAATCAAGAACACCCCCCCCCCGGTCAATGGTGTCCCACTTTACCAATGTTGAAATCTGGTCACCTTAACCAAGATCTAAATACGTTCTCAAATTAATAATATGGTATTGAATATTTGTAGAGCCTCTTGTGGCGCAGAGTGGTAAGGCAGCGACAAGCTATCTGAAGCTTTGACCATGAGGCTGGGAGTTTGATCCCAGCAGCTGGCTAAAGGTTGACTCAGCCTTCCATCCTTCCGAGGTCGGTAAAACGAGTACCCAGCTTGCTGGGGGGTAAATGGTAATGCCTGGGGAAGGCACTGGCAAACCACCCCGTATCGAGTCTGCCATGAAAACGCTAGAGGGCGTCACCCCAAGGGTCAGACATGACCCTGTGCTTGCACAGGGGATACCTTTACCTTTACCTTTATTGAATATTTGTAATGGCTGGTTTCTGATAGCAGCAAGGGGATAGTGTTACTGTTTCTTACATTTGAATTGTTCTCTTCCCTTTTACTATTTCATCCATTTCTGGGATGATGTTTACCCACCAGCAGCTTTAAAGCAATCTCAGGTCAATTGTTCCAGAGTCAGACCACTGATTTAAGTGGTCTTACCCTGGAGTAATGCTGCAGCGGATTGCACTGCTAGTCTCTTCCGAGGTCTGTGCTTTCTTTTGCTTTGGGGATGCCCTTCAGCAGATTGGCACCATTTTACAGAGCACCACAATTGGATTAGCCGAGGCAAGGATTACATGACATGGCAAGAAAAGAGGAAATTAAATTGCCGCTGCTGAACCAGATGTGATCATGCTGGCGAGTGAACTGAAGCTGTGCTTCTGAGCTGGCAAATCTTGCCGTTACAATGTATTGATTAGACGGAATTAAAAGTGTCACATATCCGCACAGATTGCCTGCTGTGTGAGGAGCCTGAGCATCCTTCCTTGAGGCCTACAGTGTTTCTTTCTCTTTGTCTGACAGCCTCGCTGCTAGAGTACTCCATGTTCCCCATGAATGAAAGCTCTTTTGAAGACATTAAATGGGTTCCTCTTGGCTTATCTTGGGCATCGGGAACGAGTAAAAATGTATAACTTTAATACAAGGTTAGGCTGATTTTTGGTTATTATATGGCATCATCTGTTCTTTCCCTCCCTGCATCTGCATTGCTGAATGCTTGGGTGCTGGCAAGGTTGTGAACAACCATGCTCCCTCTGAAGAGAGGCCTGTGCTTTCGTGAATAATAATTCTCTTTCACTCTAGGTGGTCTCCTTATTTTTTGAGCCTGAACTGTCAAGCAACTTGAAATCTTATACACAAAAGACATCCAGAATTGAACCAGTGGAGCAGTGACTTTTCTTGGCTGCGCCTGCAAGAGAAGCATTCAAACAGCATGTTTCTCACAAAGAATTGCAACACTGAGGTGATTTGGATTCTCTGCTGCCAATCAGTGGACATGCTGTGTCCAAGAAACTGTGGCCCAGCCAGGCCCATAGAAATTACAGGCCATTGGAGAAAAGAGTAGATTAGCCAAAAGCACTCAGGCAGCCAGAGCAGGCAAAGAGGTCAGAGGATGAGGATGAGATGTTATGACTGGATAGAATTACCTCCTGTCACACTGGTGGAGCTATTGATATCTTGAACATGATAGAAAAACCTGATATCCCCTCTACTCCTAGGTATGGAGAAATATGCCCATTTTGTTTTATTTTTCTTTCTATGTGTTGCCATTGGCAATAAGTTAGGTCTGCATTTTAGTCGCAGCTGTTGACAAATCATCTATTAGCATGGTTTTATGTGCAGTTTATACAATGCATAGCATTTATATGCATTCATACATAACACTGAAAGATGTTTACTCATTTTATTACAAAAAGTGAACAGACAGCGGTGCTATACTGGTTAACAAACAAGAGGTTTGGCTTAAAATCACAAAGAACAAAGAATTGAAATCAAGGAAATGAAAAGCAAAAAAAAAGGTCTTAGCTATTATAATTCACTATCTTACATACTTATAAGAAGATTTGTGGCAAAAAACAACATATATTCTACTAACTGCAAATTTAAGGGGCTTTACGCACCGGGATCTTTGTTGCAAATTGGTCACTGAATGAAAAATCGCCATTTAAAATAGTGGAATTCGTCGTTATGCATACCTGCCTTTGTAGTGGAATCCAGTTGTGTTTTGTAGCGTTTCCCACAGGCTTCCGGTCTCGGCAGAAAAGGAAGCGCTATTGCCAAGCTCGTCCCGCCCCTGGCCGTCAAGCAGCCAATGGGCAGCCGTTAGCATGCTCCCAAACAGCCCCTCTCCCTTTAAGAAAGGTTTAAAAAAAAAAAACAGACCCATTGTAACGAATCTGTGTAGATTCGTTGCAACGGAGAGACCCATCCAGCTGCCTAATGTGAGCTGTCGTTTGATCGTATGATCGTTGCCACGCTGCCTCGAGTGATAAAAAAAAAATCCCCCCCCTCTCACGGGCCCGATTTTCGGCTGAATTAATGTGTAAAAAATAAAGGGACTTTATATCAGCAAACGGGCTTTTATGTGGTTTGTGCTTAGTGACTAAAGGTGAAGGACTGAAGCCAGGGAAGCCTCTAAACAGAAAGAGGCTCACTGGTGCGTTTATCCCCGCTCGCTCGGAGAAAAAAAAATGGCGATCGCTTCGCCGGAAGTTTGGAGGACAGGCTCAGGAGGAGGGACTTTGAAGAAACCGCAACAATGTTAACGCACAGGTCTTTTTCGCTAGTGTTGCAGATTGGTTGCAAGAGTGTAGCGCTTTCCGGAGGGTGAATCCACTTTTTGGGATTCCCCTGAAAGCGCTACAAGGAAGCGCTTTTTGCAGATTGGTTTCAGGTGTGTGGCAGATTGTCTACGACGCCGTGCGTTATGGCAAATCAATAGCGTTTCCAATTGGCAACCATTGTGCGATTTTGAAGGCGTAAGACTTTCACAGAAGACTTGCTCCAAGAATGGTTCTGTAATAAGGACATACGTCAGGTCAAGTGTGGGCTTGCCCTAGCCCAGGGGTAGTCAAACTGCAGCCCCCCAGATGTCCATGGACTACAATTCCCAGGAGCCCCCTGCCAGCAAATGCTGGCAGGGGGTTCCTGGGAATTGTAGTCCAGGGACATCTGGAGGGGCCGCAGTTTGACTACCCCTGCCCTAGCCCATGCATATTCAAAGTCAGGGGTCATTTTCTTCATGCAAGCTTCCCTTTAGAAATGAAAGCAAGAGAGTCATCAGACAACAACTGAGAAAGCATTGTTTGTAATTTCTTTAATATACTCTTCGACTTTGCTAATACTTTGTTGTGACAAGGTATTAATGATGTCACTATGGCAAAGTGCTCTTATGTAGGCCTATAACAAGTTTCAAACAAAGTAACAGACATGCAATCTGTAGTTAGAGTTACCTATAGTTCTTGTTGGATTTGATTAACAGTGAAATATTTGAATAAATATTATTAAGTGGAGAGGAAGTGGTAGAGAGAAAAAGACAGTCTTATCTAGTATTATCTTGGCAAGAATACCAAAACTGCCACCTTGTCAATTCCACCAGAACATGACAACTTCTCCTCCCATGTACATCTTGGTGGTGGTTAATTACTTTACTTCCCTTCTTGTCCTTCTCCTTTACTGTAGTCAGGCTTCCTTGGAAGTCCTTGTAGCCTGGTTGCTCAGCTCCAGGTTGTGAGGACTGCATCCTGCTGCTCAGGAATGAGGGCAGGACACTCTTGAACATGTGACCACATGAATCTGCCTTATATGGCCTGCTATTTCACTTATCTGGGCCTGGTAAGGAAGCTGTGCACAACTGAAGTGAAATTCTCTGCTTTGTAAAGTTTTGAAGGTAAATTTATGATGAAATCTTCGGTAAGGAGCATGTTTTGAGATGGCTCCATTTTCAGTGTGAGGGCTATTTATCTGATTGATTTATTGGATGGGCGGATATGAATGCCGAGGAGAGGAGTGATGCTTTGTGTTGCACTGTAAATGACTTGCAATCATTTGCCACTGAATATTATGAATCATAACCCCAGACCTTTTTCAATGTATTTATTTTCACTATGAAATATCAGAATTTTCATTCAGCATCAAAACACCCACAATTTTGCAAGACTACTAAAGTAGCACAATAAAGTGAATGCCTAGCACTGTACCTTCATAGACGCAGAAATGACAGATATATGGGCACAGAATAATTTATTATATGAATCTTGCAACCTTAGGAGATAAATTATTCAGTGCTTTTTCTCCATGATTTGCCCTTTTTATTGAATGGGGACTAATAATTCACAAATACATTAAATAATAAATTTGACAAATTTTGCACAATGTCCCCGGCAGAATGTTCAAGTACTATTATCACTCTCTCCCGTGTATCAGTGGTGTCAGGATACTCACAATGGGCTTCAAAAGAAGCTATGATATAGGAAATTGCAAAAACCTGCAGCCTAATGTAAAAAAAAACAACATGATAGATCCATAATATTAAAGATCATGTGCATTAAACATATTTGGCATAGTGTATATTTTTAAAGTTCTGATACTCTACAAGTTGTTATCAAGAACTACTCTTTTTGGATCACACAGAACCCTTTTGAGCAAAACTGAAAGGGAGGTGAATATGTGGGAGGGAAAGAAAGGCAGTGTGAGCAAATTTTAAATTTAATGAGCAAAAATACCACATGGATTAAGGACCAAAGATTAAAGATGATAGGAGCTGAGCATAGTCTAGTAAACATCCATCAAAAGGAATGACTATGATGTTCTATCTTGAGCCAATCATGAATTGAGGGTAGAACTTGTAATGTGCTTGCCCTGTCCCTATTGGCTGGTAGGAGGCTAGTTTTTGTAGAAGGAAGACGCGACACCATTCATTGGCGTAAAATTGGCCACAGCTTTAATAATAATGCACACACATGTAGGGTTGGGGCAACAAGGGTATGAGCCCAAAGCTAAGCAGTCCGCCGACTGCACTGCACGCTACCCAAAGAAGGAGTCCATCAGTTCCCGCTGGAATACGGAACTCCTCCTTGGGTTATCCTGGATTAGGGAGATGGTCCCTTGAGAGGGCCAAAGGGCGCAAACCACCTTGGTTACCTCTGGATCCATCCGGTCATGAACGAGCTCACAAGCTTACCCCATTGAGTCTGCCTGCGGCTCGTTACCACCCCCCCTTAAGGAGGCCCCTCTCCCCCCAAGGAGGCCGATCGCACACCGGCTCCCATCAATTAGGCTCATACACTTGTGCAAATCCCGCTGTGACAAAACAAACATAACAATAAAACCCCAATCATAACAGGGGGGAGGGTGGGTTGCTTGCCTGAGCTCAGGTGAAGAGGCGGGAACAGCCTGAACAGCGTCCTAAAGGGATGCTCTCCGCCCCGCCTCCCCCGGCGTGTGCACTGCGGCTGCTGCGCGCCCCCGGGGACCCACGCTGTGGCCGCGAACGCCGCCGTCTTCTTCCCTCACCCCCCAACAATCGGAACGGGTAAGTCCGTGCCGTCCATTGCTTTGGTTCAGTGATATGTTATGTGGCGATACATAGATTTAGCCACAATAGGAGAGGGAGGCTTCGAACAAATTTTGAACAGTTTGATGAGATCTGGACTGAGTTTATGTTTCTCCTCTGTTGTAGTTCTTTTACTTGCATGTTGCCGAGAAGTTTTTGGTGTGAGCCAAACAGCAAGCCCATAGCTTGTCACTTGTGTCCTTCCCTGGGCAGGACTAATGGCACTAAAATGCTTAAGGATAATATTGTATATGTGTTTGTTTAAATTGTATCTTTGCATTCATTTTGTTTCCTGGAGTCCTCAGATGTGGAAGAAGTGAAATATAAATGCTTAAATAAAGAAGTCAAAATGTAGAATAGAAACTTCAGAGATTCTAATGCAATCACTGCTGCAGGAGTGGTTTCTGTCCTGACATAATCACCATTCAGAAGTTTGCTTTCTATGTTGTGCTTTCTGTTCAGGCAGGGACATCCATATATTACTTAAGGGACAAAATCACAACATACTTAGATCTGCTTCCCATATTATCTTTTCAAAGATATACCCCTTGCATTCAAAATGTTTGACAGAGTTACATTTTTCTCATTCCATTGAAGGTTATCACTCTGCTTAAGATGGCATCATAAGCATATTACTTACAAACATGAGTGTGACAAATACATCTCGGAAGCATCTGCAATGTTAACAAACATCAGCAAATTGAAATTCACTACTCTTCCAGTTGACTGCCTCCCAAACCTGTGATTACCATTGTGATAATGATTCAAATAGCCCTGTACATTAACTAAAATTACCAACCATTAACAGGGCACCCCTAAGCAGAGTAACATCCCTCTAAGGCTTCTATGGCTGAAGAGCCAGCTTGGTGAAGTGGTTAGGAGTGCGGACTTCTAATCTGGGGAGCCGGGTTTGATTTTGTGCTCCCCCACATGCAACCAGCCGGGTGACTTTGGGCTCGTCACAGCACTGATAAAGCTGTTCTGACCAAGCAGTAATATCAGGGCTATCTGAGCTTCACCCACCTCACAGGGTGTCTGTTGTGGGGAGAGGAAAGGGAAAGTGATTGTAAGCCGCTTTGAGACTTCTTCGGATAGAGAAAAAGTGGCATATAAGAACCAATTCTTCTTCTAGAATAATTCAATTTGAGATTATGCTGCTAGACTAGCAATGGGCAAATTACCCAGGCTTCAATTCAGAAGTTGTTTTTAAATTATGAACTTTCTCAATGAATATTTTTTGTGGGGATGTCTGTTTCTGAGCATTTGCTCAGCTTCTGAGGTTGATGCAACTGTCCATGTGCCTCATTGTACTGGCCTCCAGTAGTTTCTAGCAGAAAATCATATCTGCCGTCCTCTGCATAAAACATCCTAATGTAAAAAATATCCAGCATCTTAGAAAAGGAAAAGGGAGGCAGGGGAAAGCAAAGCATGAAGAAACAGCACCCCCAAACACCAGGACTCTACTTACAAAGCCTCATTGCATAGAAAGTGAAAAGGGACTACAAGTCAGTGGGGGTCGGTGCATCCCCTGACAACCAGAACTGACCCACACTCACTCTTCTCACTATGGCAATGGTTGGCAGATGAAGGCCTGGGATCTCTAAGAGGATTGAGTGAAGGTGCTAGCCAAGTTGGGCTAACTCTGTAACCACCTGAAGATACCAGCTGTAGGGCGGGTGGAATGACACAGGGATGGCCGACTCCGCTAAAACAAGCATTATTCGGGAATAGGAGATGGTTTTGAATCTGTATAGTGGATATTGGTGAAATAACAAGTGCATAAGCATCAGCAAGAAACAATCAAAACACTGGATGAAAATGGAGAAGATACTCATTAAAGGGAAGACAGCACAGTTGGGAGGTATGATCACGTCATCCAAAGCAATCAATGGGGATTTTAGCGAGGGTAAGGGTTAACCTTAAAGAACTTTGTAGTTCTGTGAAGCAGCTGGCTTTGTAGTTAACATACTTTCACAGTGATCAAAGGGAACTTCTATGGGTAAGGAGCTGAACACTAAAGAACCGTTGCATACATACCTTCAGTGTACCTGACTTTGCATACTTAATCTAATGACTGCTGATGACATGTGCATTCAACTTGCTGAAGCAAAGGACCTTTGGAGAAAATGACATGCAATTCGCCATTCTGCTGAAGCCTACCAAGCTAAACTAGATTCATATTCCGAACTTTACCAAGTTCAGACAGATCACTAATTAAGCCTTCCTTGGGAATGATAATTTAAATAATAATTTTGATCAGTGATCATTTTGTTTGATGTACTCATTGTGGATCCTAGCATAGATATGGCTATGCGGTATGAGTCCATTTGCAGAAACCATTTCATTTTAGAGCCCAGGTTTCGGGGTGGTAAAAGTAAAAAGGATCTGTTAAACACGATGGTGAATGGCAGGCAGCAGAAAGCGTTAGAGTTATCTCCCCTTGTCTCCTTCTCTTCAATCAGTGGATATCATTTTCCAGTTGACTTACTCATGCATAACATACCTGTAAGATTGTCTTTTGTCTAATAATGTGTTTTTATGTTAAGTGTGAAACAACAATTAGTGTTTGTAATTAAAAATAATTCTCGTTATTTTATCAGGGGGGAAATGAAATCCATCAGAGAGTCGGCATGTTGCTCTAGGCATTTTAAAAATTTCGTTCTTGATTAAAACAGGCCAGAGTTGGTGAATAGGATGATGTAATGCAATAACTATATATATTTTTAAAATTCTCCTGAGTTGGTGTTCACTTGTTCTGAGGTTTCTGGCAGTACATGGCTGTAGATTTGTACAATGTTTTATAGGTATTTATACAATAAAATAACTCTGAGCTGTTTTGTTTACCTGAGCTCAATTTTTCATGGAAAGAGGCTGCTTATTTTGGCAATAAAGCAAAATTATGGGAGTCATCTATACAGTGTGGACTTCTCTGTATGTTGGCCTTTTGCTATTATTAAATACAAATGTCTGTGCTGCTGTGACATGAATTGTTAATCTATAGATTATCGGGGGTGCTTATGCCTAAAATTACTTATGGTAAAAATCACATTAACCATATTCTCCTATATCGGAACACAAGATTTATTGGACACCCAGATGCATTCATGCAATATCAATTCATTCACTAGATACTTTGTTGTTTATTAATTATCCCTAATAAATAGTATATACTCATCATGCTGTTTTTAAGAAAAATACTTTCCGGAGAAAACTAGAGCAAAGTGGAATACGTGTCAAATTAAGGCTGCCTGCTGTACTTCTTTTGCTTTCTTCTCTCCCTTTCTTAAAAAAACAAAAACAAAACTATTTATTGGGACAGCACTGAATAATCTTTCATTTCAATGTGGACTCGGAATAGCATATCCATTATTGCTAAAACCATTTGCCAAACGAACCATCACCTCAAAGCTTCATTTTTATGCTGACTCCCCCCTCCCAATTTCTGTTTCTTCCTAATCCCCATTCTCTTCTTCATTGATCTCACTTGCCCACACTTATTGTGACTCCAGTTGGTTGTGATTCTGTCTGTGATGATGACATGCATGCATGCTGGTTGTAGCTAGGTGATGTCATCAGTGATAGATGAGCATCTATCTTTTCTCTTCTTTTCTTTTTGGGGAGAAAATTACTACCTTGCTAGATCAGGGGGATGCTGTGGACATGGTTCACCTTGATTTCAGTAAGGTTTTTGATAAGGTTCCATACATTGAGAGGAGTTAAAAGACCTAGGCATGGGTGAACTTTGATGGCAGGCAGAGGATCAGGTGGTCTGAGTAGGCAGTGAAGGAACGTCTATGAATAATAGCCATACTGTCATTGCAATAAGTGAGGCTTTGAGCAGAAACTAACCTGGATTGCTATTCATTACTGGAGAGATGGATGGGTAGCCCTGGCCAGCCTGTTATGCAAACTTCCTCCCTAACCTGGGTGGGGTCTGAGGAGAGCACAGGGACAGCACCTGACTTGAGGTTTACAGAACTATTCTTTCTTCAGCATGTAATACAATCATCTTTGTTCCTCCCTTAGCAATAGTGACTTGCCATACTCATTTTGACAGGCATTGTTATTTAAAATATTTCTTCCTGCTTTATTTTTGTTTTCAGTATTTATTGATAAGGGTTAACTTGGAAAATCTCACCTACTTTGTCCACGTTTGTGGGTTTTTTTTAGTGCTTATTAACAACTTCATGTCTTCATCCACAGGAGTAAGCAGTAGGGGGCAGCAGAGAGCTTCCTTGGGAGTAAATTCAAAACCAGCAGCAGCCTGTATGATAATTTAGCGCCTTACAAAACCAGCTGAGTGGTAAAACAGAAAATTGTTAGCAGTAAGTGGAAAGGTTATCTTCAGACAATAGCGATGATCTCTGCTCTTGGTATTCCCATCCTCTTTTAAAAGGGAAAATCACCCTCAGGCAGCTGACCATCCTATCTAATAATCAAAATTATAAACAAACACTAGACAGGCCACAATGAGTTTTGTCCACATTGCTGCCATGTATTGCTATGCCAGATAGTTGTTCCAACACTAAACATTTGTCTATCCTTGTAAATAGCCATATCCTACAGTATCTTTCTTCTACTCAGTGGTAGAAAGCAATTGCTTGGTTCAGGTGTAACATAAAATCACAGCGATAAGATGCTAAGCAAGGCCAGCTCTGCCCTCCTTTGCAGCCTTGTCTGAGTCTGTCACATTTCCTCTCCTCCCTCTATCCGCATTCCTAAAGATCTCAACCCTTTCTACATTCAGTTGCTTCTCTGCTTCTCTCTTGGGTGGAGGAAAGAAGGAAAGATTAATTGGGGGGGGGGGGGTAGATCCAAAACATTTCTTCCTTTTCCCACCTATCTCAAGACTTCCCAAATGTGACCCATAATGGTAGCTGTTTCTTAGGCAGTGGGATTTTGCCCCCCCCCCCCATTTGGGGCTAGGAGCAAATTATTCAACCCTGTTTTAAAAAATTAAGCAAAAGTATCCAGGAGTCTGGGGCACATTACACAACTGATATGTTATTTCAGCAGAAGCTTTATAACTGGAGCCCATGACAGGCACCTGCTGAATGCCATGTGGGGTGTCACTCCAGTCATCTGAAGAAGTTGGATCATGAAAGAAGGCTGATGACTTCCAGGTAGAATCTGAGCTCTCCCAGGATTGTGGCTGATCTCTAGACCACAAAGAAGAGTTCCCCAAGAGAAGTCAGCCATGTTGGATGGCAACCCGTGTGACATCACATCCCTGTGGAACTCCCTCCCCACTCCAAATTCCACCTTCCCTAGGCTATACCCCCAAATCTCCAAGAATTTCCCTACACAGATTTGGCAACCCTATCTCAAATATGACTTACCTTTCTGCATAAACAGCTTGATTCTGAATATCACTGAATTGAAGCCAATATCCCTTTATTTTGGATCTTGCCCTGGGAGTCTGCATATATCTTCTTTCTCTGATTTTTCTCCTCCAAATCACAAAATATAACTCTGCATGCTAATGAGAAAAACAGGACCGCTGAGGGTTTTTATCCTTTTCTTTTTTATGCTACTGGTTGGTTACTGATCATTGCTGAATTTCAGGCAAAACTTGTAAGGAAAGATTCTTAAAGCATCTTTCATTTCCAGGTAGCCATCTTGGTAAAAGGTTTTCCTGCCTTCATCTTGTCTAAGATCCAGTGTTGTCATTGCATTTAATTTTAATAAGCCCCCCCCCTTAAGTCTTGTGTGAAATGGGGCTCAACATTAGTGTCAAAACTATAGAAAAGCCTGTCATGTGAGTCCCTACTTATCCCAGCCACTCCCCCCTTCTTCTGCCATGTGCATCACACAACAGTGAGGGGCTGAGAAACACGCCCAAGAGTTGCTGTCTGCCCTTCCCCTTCCCCCTCCCTGAACTAATCCTCATCATCTGTCATTTTCCTTTTTTCAGTTAAGGGAATTCAGAACAATCAGATTCCTGTTTTTTAAAAATAAAAATATTATTCTACTGAGACATTTTAAAAAATTCATTAGATAAACCTTTATATATTGTTTATGTGTTCCATAACTCAACCTAGGCAGAGTCTGCACTTACTTTCTTTATTCCTTTGTCAATCCTGTTGAATTCAAATCGCTTTGAACTCGGGTCTTCCTCCCCCCCCCCCTCTCCCCATTGAAACAGGAAAGTCTTCTGCATATGGTTAGGGTACTTTAAAAGGAGGGGGAGCCAAGCCTCTTTCTTTCTTTTCTTGAAGGGGGGGGGGAGATGATCGAAAAAAGCAGAGGGAAGAAAAATCCAGGACCGACAGAAGTTGAGAGAAATTTGGGGCTTCTCCTTTAAGACAAGTGTGTCACATGATCAGGTGTTCTCTACCATGGAGCTTTCTTTCCCAATCCAGATTTTAAAATATATTGAGCATTAAAAGCACTCCATGCAGTTTACACCCTGGGCTGTAGAGCTCAATTAGGTGTGTATGATTTGGTTCAGCTAGTCTGAAAAACACCTGAACCCATGTTGGTTAAAACATTTTTGGACTAATCTGATCTGAATCAACCTGCTCCTGAAGTTAATCCCAATCAGCCATGGCCAAATCTCTGAACCATGATTCAGATGTGATACAGCCATGTGGAGGCTGCATAGTTTAAGGGGACCAAAGTTTCCCCTTTCTGTTTATTCCATGGTCTGGGGGGGGGGGGAGCAGGGTTTGATGCAGAGACATTAAATTTGCAGGGTAGCTGCAGGAGCCTCTCCTCAAAAGAATCCCCAAGTGTCAAAAAGATTAGATGAGGGGGTCCAGTTCTACAGCCACCAAAGAGAGTGCCCCAACCTGACCTCCATTGTTACCGACTGCAAGACAAAAATAGCACAACAGAACAAAATCAGAATCCAGTGGCACCTTTAAGACCAACAAACATTTATTCAAGGTGTGGGCTTTCTAGTGCAAGCACTGTGTCTTAGTCAAAGGAAGAGTGCTTGCACTGGAAAGCTCACACATTGGATAGATCTTGTTGGTTTTAAAGATGCCACTGGACTCTGATTTTGTTTTGTTGTGCTGTTTCAGACCAACACGGCTACCCACTTGAATGAAGACAAAAACAGAAAATCTTTTCTCCTTGCCACTGGAAAAAATGGTTTTTGAATGGGTTCTTTTGAAGAGAGGCTTCCACATCTATGCTGCAAATCTGATGCCTCCACCTCAAACCCCTGCCCCCCAGACCACAGAAAAGACAGAAATGTGGGTGGGCAGGTAGCTGTGATTTCCTGCATTGTGCAGGATGTTGGACTAGATGTGTTATATACGGTAGGGCCCCGCTTTAAAGTGTGGCATACTGTCCCCTACAAACAGTGACACCCCTCAATAGTTTAGGCTTGTGTCCAAGCCAGGCACTGTTAAAAGTCTGCCAAACCCCTGCTGGGCCAGACTCCATCTTCTTCTCAGCCACAGAACAGATAAAGCTGTTCTGACCGAGCAGTGATATCAGGGCTCTCTCAGCCTGACCCACCCCACAGGGGGTCTGTTGTGGGGAGAGGAAAGGGAAGGCAAACGTAAGCCGCTTTGATACTCCTTTGGGTAGGGAATAACGGCATATAGGAACCAACTCTTCTTCTTCTTCTTCTTCTTCTTCTTCTTCTTCTTCTTCTTCTACTACTACTACTACTACTACTACTACTACTACTACTACTACTACTACTACTACTACTACTACTACTACTACTACTACTATTCCCTTCCTCTCCCCACAACAGACACCATATGAGGTAGATGAGGCTGAGAAAATGCTGAGAGAACTGTTACTGGCCCAAAGTCAGCTGGCTGGCTGCATGTGAAGGATTGGGAAATCAAACCTGGTTCTCCACGTAAAGATCCACAGATAGTTATAGTAAGGATCCACCACTCTTAATCACCACACCACGCTGCCTGTCATGAATGAAGCATTGGAAGAGTGGCATGTGGGGGGAGAGAAAGATTATATTTTACTTCTTGGTAAAATTATATGTCCAGGAAAGGGGATTTCACCCCTGCCATAGTGTTTACCCTCTGAGGATACCATTTCTTCTAGGGGAATGGATCCCTAGTATGGGGAATCTGTTGTCATCTGGGAGAACTCTAGCCCCCCCCCCCCCCCAAGGCTGGAGGGAGACCATTGGTCTGACAAAGATGCAAGCCGAGAGAGGAACTGCCAATGGCTGTTCAATAAAAGCAGATTATACTTTAAGTTCTTCAAATCATTGTTTTAACATTGGTAGCCAAAACAGGTACCTAGGTTCAAAACGGGTACCTAGGTTCTTTTTAGCTGCTTGGTGCCTTGCATCCCTTTGCATATTAGGGCTCTGCCAGCAGTCTGGACTGAATTGCGTGCTGCTTCCAACCTGAGAGTAAATTACAATTTTAGAAGCAGAGAGTCCATGCATCATTAATTACTTTTATTTAGATCCAGTGAGATGCAATTACATTTGTTAATGGTTGCTGCCACTTCTGCCAATTTCAGCTGTCTTTTGCAATTGTGTATGTATAAATATACCAGGACCTTAAAAGCTGAGGTTGGGTGTCAAGGCAGAGGGAAAAACTTCTCCCTGATTGCTAACATAGTTGGCAGGTGATAACGCATCCAACATCAGTCAACTTAATTCTCGACAAATCAGTCATGTCACCAAACACACCCTTTGTCACATATTTAATTTTAAAATTCTATTTTTTCCCCTTTCCTAAGAAATGTGGTTAATAATATACAGAAATCTGCAAATGGTTTGGTCGAGCAAGGGATGCTGCAGCCATCCACCCACACACCATTGATGGCAAGATCAAAGCCAAACTCTGCCGACACCAACAGAAAATTGCTAGTGTTGCCTCTCCGCCTCAATGAAAGCTGCAAATTATTCCTGCTCAAACAAATGCTGAAATGGCTAATGTCAGTGAATTGTCAAAACAGTGAACTTCAAACATCTTTGCTAATTTATATATCACCAAAGAAGGAAATAATGAGAAAATAATGAGCAATTATTGTTCCCCTCGCTGGTAGTGATTTCCGAGTTATTTATAAATATACAACTCGCGTCCCAAAAAGTACAGCTGACAAACAGAATGAGTTTGTGCTGGTGAGTCCAGTGCAAATGATGGGTGCAGAGTATTTCCACCCTGCTTTGGCAGGAAGTGGGACATGCAGTGTGCGTTCTGGTTTCAAAGAAGAAAACCACAAAGTCACAAGCAAAAATGAAGGATAGAAGTGATTCCCTTGGCCAAAGGTCTACAAGAAAAGTTTGTGGTGATAATTCCAAAGCACAATGTGGTTGTTATTTGGGCAAAGGAATAGTAGCAGAGCAAGATCCGCTCTCTTCTATGTTTAGATCAGGCACAATCAGCCACGTGGAACTCTTGGAGAGCTCCTTGTAGCTCGGCCTAGCTTCCCAGGAGGTTGCTGAAGTGCTGGTGATGAGTCTTCTGAGTTTTGGCCTAGATGGATGAGGAAATACCTCAACCCAGCAAATATTTCTCAGGGTCACAAGAGATGTTTCACTCCCTTCAGCAGCATGCTTCATTGCAATCAAAAAGCAGAGTCTCTGCCTCCACTTAAGGACCTCAGGAAAACAGAGAAAGATCATTCACAGGTTAATTCACTCCCCTTTCTACCTTCTAAAGCTGCAGGTTATCTCAGAAGGCTGGGGACTGGCCTTCACCTGCTGTGTCCAAACTAGGGGGGTGGGTGGGGGTGGAGGTGATTCTGCGTCAGCTCTCAGCTGTAAATACTGGCATACCTATGCCTCATCTTCTTATTGGTTAGCTTCTGGTAGCTCTGGGTCAGATATACCGGGCCCCTCCTTGACTTTTGAGGATTCCTCACTGAGTCCAGACTAATCCATAACAGTATCTTTGACACCTATTGTTATTTGTCACCACATAGGAGCAGACCAGTTGTGACTGGAGGATGCTCAGAATGGAGGCTAATAGGGACAGTAGTTATATCTGCCTCCTAGTTCATTTTGAGAGTCTCCCCAAATGACAATTACTATCATCCCTGCTGAGAAAGATTGGAAAGAAGAAGTGACACCAAAGATGGATCACGATAGGAGTCATCCCTCATGACTCCCCACTTTGGAAATGTATATTTTGCAGCTTGCAGAGAGGAGAGATAGGCAGGCTCAGAGGCAGATACATGTGAGTGTGTGCATGCATGCATGTTGTGAGCATCCTGTACATTTATAAAGGCCTGCAGAACATGTTCAAGTATTGGACAAGGATGCTTGTATAGATTAATGTGATTTGGGATCAAGCAAGGGAGTTTTTGCCCGTCAGAATTTCTCAACTATTTTCCCCCTTCTGATTACTTGCTGTAAATTTATTTATTTTTATTTACAATTAAATTTATATACCTGGCAGTATATATTTCCTGAGGGATTAATCACATGGGCAGTCCCAGCTAATTAGGGATAATGTAGTGAACAGGGTGACATGACATATAACCACTCAGATTAGGTCATGAGAACATCACTGAAGAGAAACAAAGCCAGCTGAGAGGGACAGCAAGGGATGGCCAATAATAAATCATTCTGTAGGCATAAGACAACTGCTGAGAAAGTTCTTGATGAACAGTGAGTTTGGATTTAGCTGTGATTATTACATTTTCATGAGCTGGCTGACAGCAGATGTGGGCCTTTCCATAACGTTGTCCCAAGCAGCAAACAGCTTTGAATGGATTCACCAGTAAGACTTCTTGCTTGCTGATTTGCGGCTTCTGTGCCAGCTCCACATGCTGGGCAACTGTGTGGGAAGTCACAGAAGCATCCTTGCTCTGTAGCTCCTTTGCTATATGGGCATTGCAGGTAGTTAGCAGGATCTGTTTGTCTTCTATTACTGACAGTGTTTCTTCCTGGCTCAGTGTGCAGTGTCACAACAGGCTTAACAGGGCTCCCAACAGCAGCCTGGCCATTAAAGTGGCATTTCCTTGTAATCAGGGATTTCCTTCTACTAAGGACAGAGAATCATTCATGTTGTTGTTGTCTTGATTATAGCTCTGATCTGGAGATTCCCACTGGCTTGAATGGAGTTTTTGGATCAAGGCTGAAGAACATCTGATTGCATTGTTGGTAGGCAAATCAGCTGGGGCTGGGGCCTAGTTATGCTCATTTGCATTGTTTATTTTGGCAAGTTTAAGAGCCTTTTGGATTAACAGCTCTTCCTCCCCAAAAGCAGTCATTTAATAGGATTATTTGATGGGTAGCTGCACATGCTTGAACAGAAGTTGGTTTGATTAGCTTTCTAAAATGACTTTGCTATTTGCATCCATTCACAATGTAACATAGTGCATGCAATGAAACTAAAGCAGAGGGGAGCATGAACATACATACACACACTGACAGATCCATCCTAGTAGCTTCAGTTAACACAAAATGGCTCTGAATTTTACCAGTATGGCCTCTGCCCAACTAGCCTTACACACATCCAAGAAAGCCTTGGAGATTATCTACAACAGAAGAGTTCTATGCAAATCACTAGTTTGTGGTTGATTCAGGTTGGGCTAATAGCACAGAGGAATGGTTTTTAAAAATCCCCCTCCACAGTGCTGTTGCTGTGAAAAAATATATAGTCTTTGCTGACTGCATTTGAGTAAAGATAGAAATGTCTGGAGACCCAATTATGGATCTGATTTCAGGGAAAATCCAGCAGACAAAATCCCTTTTCTGTTTCTCTTTGGTTATGATGGAGAAAGATACTGGAGATGGCACAAACAACGGATCCCCCCAGATGGACATCCCTCTGTTCTTCTCATTTAGTCCCTTTTCTGTTCCTTTGATAGAGCCTTCAGAAGAGTTGTCAAACATATTGGTGCCTAAAACAGAAAATCCAGACTGGTATAAATAAATTAAATAATGAGCTTTCAATGATCCATAGAGTTGCTGATCACTCAGTAAAACCAGCATTCTGATGACCACGATACAGTTCTGCAAATCTGTAGAACAATAAAATTATTGACTTGCAGGAGGGCATTTTAGGCATAAGAAGGATACTTATAATTTGGTTGGCTTAAACTAGGCCACAGATTTATTAACAGCAATAACAACAAGGGTGTTGGCCCAGCGTGGGAAAAGAAGCCTGCATCTTGTGGTAATCCTACCACAAATCCATTCTACAGCAACACCCAGGGGAGCCTCTCAATCCCCCACTGAAACCCAGGTTTCCTCACTGCTGGGTTCCCATCTAAGGAAAGTGACCCCCTGGGGTGCTGCAGGTGGCATAAACCTCCTTTGGTTCTACCCCAGGGCACCTGACACTGTAAGCCTCCTTGACCTGCCCAGCTGGGTCAGGCCCTGCTTACAGACCTGACACCTCTTATGGAGGCCCCTATCTAGAGGGGCTCAATGTCCCAACCAAATTCCCCCCGCCCAAAAAAACCCAGGCTCCATCAGATGCCTACCCTGCCAGCTGTGAAAAATTATAATTCCATAGTTTGCATCCTATTTCAACTGAACATTAACATATTCAATAACCATAAACCATAATTGGAAGGATGGGTGGGAAGCTTCCTGGCTCTGCACCCTCCTTCTGCCTGCCTCCCATTGCTTCAATGGGAGGTCCATGGTGAGTCTCGTCCACTCTTTGTCTCTGTTACAATTAGTTAAAAACAGGTGCTTGGAGAGAAGCATCTTAACTTGAAAATGTGCATAATCCCAATTGCACAGAAGATGTTTCCATCTTCTGATGGACTGATTGACTGGTTTATTGATTGTGAGTTTGGTATACTGCCCCTCTCCACAAGCAGGCTCAGGATGGTTCAGAATATTTATTTATCCAACATAATAAAATCACAGTTAAATTACCATTAAAGGCATTCTATCATTCCTTTAAATCTGCTGGGAGTTTTGCTGGTCCACCTCTTAGTCTGTTTTGTGGATGGTTTAGGTGTTACTATTCCAGTTCTACTTCAGTGGAGGAAATTACAGAGATGAGTGGAGGGAGGCACACAGATTTTATTGGCAACTTGTATGTTCTGGCCTCAACCAAATTCCTGGTGGAAGAGTGCTATTTTGTAGGTCCTGCAGAACTTGGATTGTTCCATTAGGGCCTGAGTCTTAACTAGCAGCTCATTCTACCAGGTTGGGGACATGGCCAAAAAGGCCCTGGCTCTGGTTGAGGCAGGATTCACTTCCCTCGGGCCAGGGACCACCAACGTGCTGCAACTGCATCTTGAATTTGATCCGGAATTCAACTGGCAACTAATACATCTGCTGCTGTGGACCCTCCACAGTGTCCTAATAAAGACCCAGGTGGCTGCATTTCCAGTTGCAATTTCCAGGTCTACATCTCAGACAAAGATGAAATAATTGCTTGGACTCCATGATTTAATAACCAAACATCTACAAAATGTAGTTGTTTTGGCTTTTCTTGTAAGGCAGCCAGATAGAAATGTCAATTTCACTACCTTCCAGGTGCAACTTTAGGATGCTTTAGCATAAAGATCTGGAAGAACAGCTTGTGATCCTGACCAAGGTCCAAGGCACTGATTCCCAACAGTCTGGAACTGTACTGTTGTGTGTTAGACAGGGGATTCAATTGTGTGATGAAAAATCTTGTATAAATTAGTCTTTAAGACTAAAAGTATGAATGTGTGCATAAAAACATAAAGTCACAGTGATATTTTTGCATGCAAGGGACCCAACCCCCTCTATGGATCTTGCAAAATTGCCTTCAATATATTACTGTACATAGGCTTCGGCTAGCTGTGCGGCTTTTAAAAGATAAAAGTGTAACAATGTGTTCATATTATCATTTTACTCTTGACATTTCGCAGCAATATAGGAATTTCTAAACCTGTAAAATAAAGATCTTGAAATTTTTCCTTATTAAGCACACATTCCTTTCTGTTATTGTAACATCAAGATACTAATATTTTAATTAGACAGATTGGTTCATGACACAAAAAGGTCAAGCCTGCTGATTATAACAAAGTCAAGTTCATTTAATGGAGCAGCTGTCAGACATGACTTTCTCTTATGCTGTGTTTCTCATGAATGCCAATTTAGTTTTGGATCCATACTGCCAAATTTTCTCTTTGTGTGTAATTCTTTGCTTTCACTTGTTCCTTCATCTCGTTTGTAAAATGTACTGTAAAAGGATACATCCCTGTCTCCCCCACCCCCCGCCTATCAGCTGTGCAATAGAAACTCAGATGGACTGTACAATTGGATTATTGCAGTCCAAGGGAAATGGAAATCTGTCACTTACTGATTCTTGAAGTCAAACAACTTGTGCACAGCTCCTTTATTCAGTCAATGTGCTGGCTGGGAGTCTACATGTACAGCATGATAATTTCCCAGGGCTTTTGAAGGCTTTGACTAAATGTGTCTTTAGATACAATGGGAAGCCAATATCCCCCCTCTCCCTCCTTCCTGTTCTCACTACCCAAACTAATTCCAATACTGCTCATTCCTGCTCAGCATCACCTTCCTTCTCAAGTGCCTTGCTGGACTCAGAGACACTATAGCCTATCGATTCTTTTTTTCCTGGGAAAACATTGAGGGATGGAAAAGTAATATTTGGATCAAAATGATTATTTTAAAATGTTAGAACTATTTGTTTTCATTGGAATGCCCCCAAATTATGGAGGGAAATCAATTGTGATTGATTGCAGATGGATGTTCCTATGGCTTTTGATTGCCCACAAAAACGTCAATATCAAAGCAGGATACAAGGAGTAGCATTTAGCTGGTGCAAAGTGCTTTCAACATATCATTACACATGCCAGGACACAGTGGCTGTCCAGCAGACGATGCTGCCTGCAATCAGTGTGCAGGAGAGAGCTATAGGTGCTCTCAAAAGGCCTAAGGGAAAACACATGAAAGTAGAAAGCAAGTCACCCTTTAAGTGCACATGAATTCAATTGCCCATCGGGGAATCTGTAGGCTTCAAAACTCAATGTGCTGGCCAAAAGACTGAAGCACTGCAGCTTAACCCTATGCATGTTGCCACAAGAGAATATGGACATTGCTGTTGCTGTCGATTTGTTGGACTGCAGCCTGCATCATGCAGTGTTCTTGGCTGGTTTCTAGCACCCCTGGGAAGTGTTGGACTCTACCCCTCATATATGTAGATGCCTCATATAGAAGAAAACTATTTTTTTACAGCCAAAAACCATGTGCTGGTCCTGTCAATAAACAAATTTCCTTCCCATGTCTGCTCCAGATGTATACCTACCTTGGGGGCTTTGGTGGTTTTATTGGCTGCCCTACAATTCACAACAGTATTCAGAAATGTTTAGATATACCTGCTCAGGCTGTTAATGTTCATATAGTTCATAAAGTAGACACATTCCTGCCCCAAAGTGTTTACAGTATAGTATGATGGAAAAGACAACAACAACAACAACAAAAGAACAAGCAGGGAGGAAGATAAAATGGAAAAGGATATGTGTTTATTCCAGTAACACAGGCAGTATAGGGAAGAAGGCATTTAAGATGCTATATAAAGAGATATGGGAATGGGGTTGCACCTGCTGCTCCCAGAGACAAGGCCATTCAATGACTTTCATATGAAAGCCTTTTTGGTCCTACCTCGACCTTGTGGAATGAGCTCCCAGAAGAGCTGAGGGACCTGATGGAGGGCCTGTAAGGGTTCTGCAGGGCCTGTAAGATGGAGCTCTCCCACCAGGTCTTTGGTTGAGGCCAGAGTCAGGAACAACTTGGGCTTTCTTCTCCAGCTGTCATTGTACCATCAGACGAACTCCTACCCTGTGGTGATTGGAGAGGATTTGGGACTATGCCACTGTCTTGTGTTAAGCTTTTAAGGGATTGATTAATTTTAGTGGGGTTTTTACTGTTTTATATGTAAGCTGCCATGAGTCCTTGGAAAGTGGCCTTTAAAGTTGTGATCCTTTAAAGTCGAAAGAAAGAAAGGGCACAAGGCTGAAAAGTCCCCCTCCCAAGCAGTCCCAGGGGGACTTATCTCTGTTGTCTGGAGAGCAAAAATTTCCCCTTAAAAACAGCCATTTTCCCCTGGAACACTGATCCTTATAGTCTGCAGATGAACTCTCCAGGCCGCACCTGGAGATTGGTGACCCCTGGGTTAGGAATTTCCTTGAAGTTTTGAGGTGGGGCCTTAGGAGTCCAGGGGCTGGGTGGGAGAAGGAGTAAAGGCTGCCCACTGGCCCCATGGGACCCAGCATGGCCTCTGCTCTTCCTCCCTTCCTCCATCCTAGCTGTTTTCTCCAGAAGAACTAGAGCCTGGAGATCAGTTATTCCTGAAGAGCTCCAAACTCCCACCTAGAGGTTGGCAACCCAGCTGGCTGCACATGGAGGAGGAGTGGGGGATCAAAGTGGGCTCTTGAGAGCCTCCCACTGTTTAATCACTCACAACACACCAGATCTCAAGATTCCGTGGGGAACAGGGGTGTGGGCAGAACGTCAGCAGCCAGGGAAGCCACAGTGCAGGCATATGTGCTAGCGCCTGTTGTATTCTTGGGTAGAATGGGCATTTCCGCTAGTAAATAATAAAATAAATCAAATGGCTACATCAGTTCAGAAGTTGTAACAATTAGTATTATACAACAACAAGAAATTAATACTGGAGATTATAAAAAACAGAATGTTAATTAACATGATAGCTAGGCAGATATTACTTCCTTTTGGCTACTCACTATGTATTTATTTAAAATAGTCATAAGCCTACCCTTCTGCCAGCAGAGAAGAGCAAGAGTCTAGTAGCACCTTAAAGACTAACAAAATTTGTGGCAGGGTAATAGAATTCATGTTCAGAAGTGAGCCCTGACTCCTGAAACCTCCTACCTTGCTACAAGTGTACACTTTACTCTGATCGGTGCTGTTTACTCAAACGAGTACAGAGAGTTGTAAAAAATGGAATGAATTTTGAACAAAGGCCCTGATCCAGTTATAGGCTAGATGTGTTCAGCTTGGTTTAACAGACAGTGTTGTTCATCTACAGCCCCAGTCAGAAAAACAACAATAGCAGTGATCAGCTATTTATGAGAGAGAACAAAGTGAGAGAAAATGAGCAATCCTAAACAGGTCTACACGGAAATACCCCTCCCCCCATTTTCTGTAGGACTTACTCCCATTCATGTGTTGTTAGAACTGCAACCAGAGTTCCTGCTCCTATTCCCCTCCCCTCCCTAAACAGCCAATTGGCATTTGCCCTAATAGTCTGACTGGTGCCTTGTATGGATAACCCAGGTGTAGACTGGACATGTAGCAGAATTATGGAACACTAATACTTTGTGATCCTTTAAAATAATAAATGGCCCTTGGGACAGACCAGATAGAGATACTTTTTCTTATAGAACCTAATGTGGTGCCCCAAATACATTAAGCAAATGGATGAAAAAAGTTCTTTGGTTTATCAGCAACCCAATAGCTGCCAAACTGAAACTGGCAAAGGTTTCTTTCAGCCAGTCTCTGGTCTCATCCCACCTTCCTCTGTATTGCAGCTGAGACCTGTGTTCAAAGTGGGTATGCAATTATATCAGTAGGCAAAGCTGATTCAGCAAAGACTCTGTACATCTGTGACAAACCAGGGCTATTCTGATATTGATGTCATAAACAAAGCAGAGATGAATGGAGAAGGTCTCATTTCTTCTAAAGAAACAGATAAAGAAGGCCATGATTCAGTTCAAGATGGTAGCAAGTGTGATAAAAATTTGTGCTTCTAGCAAATGTGCTGTGTATCCTCAGACCTGTTGCATTTGAAATAAATCAAACCATTTTGCAAGAATAAGCAGACAAAAGAAAGCAAGAAGGGCAATGGGAAGAAACAGGAACATTCATCTTGTGAAGTATACCAATTCTTCTCTGACATACAAACTAATAAACGATGATACAGAGAAACTGAGTGCGGAAGTCCTAGAGGCAATGGGCATTTTCCTGATCTTTTTGTTTTGTTCTAGGAGGTTATAATTATGTTACTTTGTGTTGGACATTTTAATTGGAAACTAATGCTTCACTTAGCAAGGACACTGAGTCACAAGTCAAGGCAACTTTAATTCAAAAATATTTTAAACCATTAATTATTGAAGTTATGCAAACCTGGATTCATGGGAGTATGGATGACAAGAACACAAAGGAGCAACTCTTGACATATGTAGAGGAAGCTTAAATCTTTGAACTATTTCAACTTGGCTTCCATCCTGGCCATGGGGTGGAGATGGCTTTGGTCACCCTGATGGATGACCTCCAATGATAATTGGGCAGAGGCATGTTGGCACTGCTGTATTACTGGATCTCGTGGCAGTGTTCGACATGGTAGATCACAAGCTTCTTGCTCACCACCTTGCTGATGCTAGTATACAGAGGACAGCAATCCAGTTGCTGATCTTATTTCCTCCAGGGCCATGAACAGAGGGTTGCAATGGGAGAAAGCCACTCACGGCCATGCCAACTGTCCTGTGGAGTAGCATAGGGTACACTCTTCTCCCCCACTTTATGATCTTCATGCGCCCTCTAGCCCAGTTATTTCAGGGATTTGGGCTGGAATGTCACCAATATGCAGATGACACCTAGCTCTGTTTCCTAATGGATGGCAGGTAGACTCTCCCCCAGAAACATGTGTCAGGTGTTTGGAAGCAGTGATGGTCTGAGGTAGGCAGAGCAACCTTAAACTCAATCCCTTCAATACAGAGGTCCTGTGGCTGGGCAGGAAAGGACCAAGCAAGGAAGCATGATTGCCCTATCTAGATAGTGTACAGCTTATGACTATGCAATCTGCTAAGAATTTGGGCAGGACTGTGATTCCTCCCTGTCAATGGGGGTACAGGTCACTAAGGTAACTGGCATTTTACCATCTCTGCCAGAAGAAGAGTTGGTTTTTATATGCCACTTTTCTCTACCCAAAGGAGTCTCAAAGTGGCTTACCTTCCCTTTCCTGTCCCCACAACAGATGCCCTGTGTGGTGAGGCTGATAGAGCCCTGATATTACTGCTCGGTCAGAACAGTTTTATCAATGCTGTGGCGATCCCAAGCTGGTTGCAGGGGGGGGGGGGAGAGAAGATTCAGAATCAAACCTAGCTCACCAGATTAGAAGTCCACTCTCCTAACCACTAAACCAAGTTGGCTCTCACCCTACTAGCACCCTACCTGTCCCCGGAATACCTAGCCATGTGATGGTCACCTCCAGATTAGACTTCTGCAACTTGCTCTACAAAGGCCTTTCTTTGACATTGATCCAGAAACTGCAATCTGTTCAGAATGCAGTGGGACAACTCACTCATACGCCATGATGGACTCATATCTAGCCTACCCTGAGGCAGCTACACTGGCTGCCAGCTGAATTCTGGATCTGCTTTAAGGTACTGGTGTTAGCTTTCAAGGCCATACGTAGTTAGGTCCTAGCATAGCTGAGATACCGCTTGGCTGACTATACCCACGAAAGGACATTAAGATTGTCCAAATCTAAAGTATGTCTGACCTCAACCAGGGCCAGGAGCTTTTCAGCCCTGGCCCCAACCTGGTGGAGTGAGTTCCCAGAAGAGCTAAGAGTCCTGACAGAATTGGATCAGTTTCACAGGGCCTGTGAGATGGAGCTCTTCTGCCAGGCATTGGGTTGGGGCCAATGAACTTCATGACAATTCTAGATGAACATCAACTGGGCAACCTCTACATGGATACACCCCCAAAAAACTGGAAATGAAATGCCGCAGAATTAATTAACTGCCTAATCATCTGACACAATTGTTCTTAAGATTTTATGATTTTAAAGTTTTAATATTTAGATTGTTAAATTATTGCACTTTTACTATGTTTTATGAATTTAAAATGCTGGAAAGAGCCTCTCTTTGGGAGGAGTAGTGTATAACTCACAAAATAAATAGATAAATGAATGAAGCCAGGTCAGCAATATTGCCAAGAATATTGATCCTATTATAAGAGAAGTAACTACTTTATGCTGAACTTAAACTAGAGATGATCCTGAAGCTTGCAGTTTGGTTTGGGGTGAACTTCAGAAGCTGATTATGGCTATTGTTACACCTTTACACTATTTTGTGGACCATATGATATGACCAGAGAAAATTTCCATCCTCCCGCTCTTGGTTGCCTGATAATACTCTGGAGCCATGGGATGCTGGTGACAGCTCTAATAGCACCTGGTACACTCTAGGAAATAGTACCAGAACATTGGACATTCAGTGTGAAGTAGATGGAAGCTATCTTTCCTGGAGGACTCTAGTTATCCAGAAAGTTCATCTGAGACAAAGTGAGAAGACCTAAAGAGAAAGGCATAGTGAATCTTTCCCTCCCTTGGTTGGTCACCTACTACAATTACCATTGCAGAACTCTTCAGCAACAGCAGATGTAGATGAATAATGGCCTTGAGAGTCCCACAGTTCTCTTGATGGCATCATCAAGAACAATATCTGTTTGTTAATACTCCACTTGATCTATTAGCTAATTTCTGGCCAATAGTTTTGATTCTTCAAGAATTAGAACAACATGCAAATATCTTCTAGAACCAGTATATTGTCTCTGAGTATAGCACTTAATCCTGTAGCACAACATGTCCTACAGGAAAATAGAAAGAGTTAACTTTTTGGAAAACAGATTTGCATAATCATTAACTGAGGAGTTAGGGCTTCCTGCATATCCTGAAATCAACAACATGCCAAGATGAATGAATTTGGATATAACTGTGCTTATTTAAAACACACACATACACAAATGATAACATGATAGAGGATCTATTATATAGATTATTATATAGTTACAAAGCAGTAGTTCTTTTGAGGTTACAGCAGAAAAGATATAATAAATGATATTTTCAATTTAATATATATAAAAAAGGACACAGCTTGTGAAAATAAAATTGAACATGAACAAAGATTGCAAAGGAAATTTGAAGGTGGAACTAGTACAAAGAGTGCCAGCCATTGCAGATAATTTTCTGCCACACCACATGGAAGAAGACCTTTGCAAAATGAGAGAAGATTATGAACTGCACTTCTTTGTTAGTAATAGGAAGACATTAGCTGCTATTGTTTTAACACTGTGACAGAATGTTGAGAGATGGCTGCACTTAGTATTTAAATGCTGGATGTGAACACAAAAGTTGAGATACAGTGTTGTGCAGCTTAAATATAATCAACGTTACACATTATTTATTTAAACCATCTTTTTCAAAAGCTGTAGGTGAGTGAAAATCCTTTAAACAAAAAGAGCCCAAATCAATTAAGAACTTAAGACCAATCAAAGAAACAGCAGATAGGTGGATAGGCAGCAGCTGCAAGAACGTACTTGAATAGCTCTGTCAATGTCTGAGAACACTTGGTCTCCAAAACAAATGAAGTTCTTGAAGTACAGTGCTGATGAAGAATCAGAGACGGCTCTGGTCCTGGCATTCCAAGAGACCAGGTGAGAAGAAGTCCCACTAGATAAACACAGCAATATTGTTTTTCAAAAGGGAGATGTGATTAGACCTGAAAACTAAGAAGAATAATTTATGAGTGAATACAGGGAAACTGTTCTATGAGTCATGGCAGATAATTGAATTCTAGACCACATCTCGTTTTTAATTAGTTATGGAAAGAGTTGTATAGGATAGAATAAAATAGTTTTTCCCTCTTATGTTTCAAGTTTTTTTTTGGCATCAGCTAATATTACAGGATAGAATCTAAAAATGCATAACAAATGATTACAAATTAAAACAAACAAACAAATATGATGCAGTAACATTCCATGAATGCACAAAACAAACATCTATTGAATTTTTCTACTTGAAGCTTGATTCCCCCTCACACACTTTGTTGCATCAAGCAGATTGAGGCAGGGGGGAGAAAAAGACTAGTGTTTGCTTCCATTAGTCAGTCTTAGTGACAGATCTTCAAGGATGGACATAACAACAGAGAAAAATGAATGGTGGTCAAAGACTGAGCAGTCAGGCCAAGCCACAGCTGTCTTTATATGGCATTGGAAACAAGAGTGGTGGGACACCTCCTCAATTTGTTTATTTCAGTGAGCTGCTATTATGATTCAAAGGTAGTTGACAGCTGTCACTAGTGATGGATGGATTTCTGTGACTTTTTGTCATTTTGATGATTGCTCCTAGAAGTCTTCTTTATTATTTTATCAGAGGAAGTTATGTGCCACTTATCCAAGGTTTGGATGGAGGAGTCAATATGGAGAGAGGGGTATAAGTGAGAAAGTGTGTTTGTGAGAGAAGGCAATTGTGGACATTGGAAAACAATATTTCCAAATTTTATTTAGTACAGGTACGAAGGAATTGTTCAGATAGGCGAGATAGTTACTCTTCTGTGAGGAAATCCGTTTTTCTTCTAGATGATTCACAGGGTTGGACAACAGGCTGTTCCACTTGATGCCTCAATCACAGAATGATTCCAAACTCCACTAAAACAGAACATCCCTCCAAATATGCAGCTCTAATAAGGTGAAATTGAAATAACTGACAGGCAGCCTAAATTTTACAACTATCTGACTGTTCCTTTAGGATAGATCCCCCTTTCCCCACCCAATGCATGATGTCTACCTATCTTAGCATTGTCTAAACTTTTTCTAATATGGAGTTATATGCTATTTTATTGGGTTTGCACAAGATGAACAAGTCAATTTATGTTTTGAACATGAAATATAGCCATTGAGGTCCTTTGGCCATTGTTGGCCATTGTTATTCCTTCTCAATCTAACTGATTTTACAGGTTGCTTGTGAGAGCCATGCATGCCGCTCTGAGCTCTGTGGAGGAAGGTTGGAGTATGAATATAATAGATAGATATGAAGATGATGGTGAACGGCATCTAGAGTAACACTGAGGAGCTATATATAGGGTGTGTGTGTGTGTGTGTTTTTTTTTTTTACAGATCCTTGCCACGCCAAATTTTGGAGATGTGCATCCTGAGAGCACCCAGCAAAAAATAACTTGCTGGCTATCCCAGTATTTGAAGGAAAGCATCAGAATCATTAATTGAAAATATCATCTCCATAGAAATGAATGATTAATCTCATCTACCTAAAATGGCGGCTAGCTGTCTTGTTTGATAATCACCCCCACCATTCTTTACAACACTGTCCTGGCAGTAGGAAATCACCTCTTGCCACCCTCAGAGAGGAGAGTGCATGAAAAGACTAAAGAAATTGTTATCTCCTATGTTACTAGCAGTAGGGGTGATTTTCAAAGGCTACAGGAAATTATGTATCTGAAACAAAAATCAATTTGCACTCCTGTTGGATGTTTTTCTAGCATCTGGATTCCTGGGGGTCTGTGTGCACTATAGAGAATTAAAACCAGGTACTGAGATTTGTGAGTCTATTTAGCATGGTGCTCAGGATGGCAAAAGTGGAGCTAGAGTTGTTAGAAAGATTGTAGGTTATAGAGAGCCTTCCCCATCAACAGGGACTGCTGCCAAGCCCAGTTGGGGGTTCAGTGGAATGCATTAACATGGGCAACATACATTGCAGGCAGCTGCTTAGCTGGGCTGAGCTGTGAATAGCAAATGAGGGCTTCAAAGGGAAACTTGTTTGCTAATTTAGAATTCTGGAACAAAATAATCCACCTAATTTGTACGCATACAGAAATCCCTCTGAACCGATGACCTCCTTATGCTCCTGTATCCATAATAAATATTTTAAACTATAGTATTTCTGCAGTTGGTGAGGTCCATATGATGCACCAGGGTTGCCAACTACCATGTGACAGCTGGAAATCCCCTGGAATGACCTGATCTCCGGGCTACAGAAATCAGTTCTACTGGAGAAAATGGCAGCTTGGGTGGGAGAGGGATTTATGGAATTACATCCCTGTCGAGCTCCTTGCCCTCCCCAGACTCCCCATATTTCAGCCCTAAATCCCCAGGAATCTCCTAACCCAGATCTGGCAGGCCTGCTGTGTACTCAGAATAGAATGGGGATGCGTTGAAGATAGCTTTCCAAGGAATACTTAAAATAGATTCAACTATAGATCATTCATTAATTCATTAATTCATTAATTCATTAATTCATTAATTCATTAATTCATTAATTCATTCATTCATTCATTCATTCATTCATTCATTCATTCATTCATTCATTCATTCATATACTGCCCTCCCCGAAAGCACTAGGTGGTTTACATGAAACATTAGAAATGCTTGACAGATGTGAATGTGTTCTATGTACAAAAATACACATGGCTTGACTTGCAGGAGGGCATTTTGGGCTGGAATAAGACACGACACACCGATGTTGGGATAAACAAGGCCACAGCTTTTATTGCCTCCCCACGGGAGGGTTGGCGCAGCATGGGAGAGGGAGCCTGACCTATCAGTCAGCAGACTGCACCACAATCCACGGAGTCCAGAGGCGCCCTGGGGACCTGCACTATTCCCAGCTGGGAGAGCAGATCCCCTTGCCTACTGAAGTCCGCCCTAGGGGAAGCGACCTATGCAGGGTAGCCAATGGGCGTTAACCTCATTTGGCTGTCCCCAGGCCGCCTGGCTAAACGAGCCCCTGGCCTCCCAGCCGGGTAAGCCACGCTCGTTTACATTCCACCTCTTAGGGAGGTCCTGAACCCCAGAGAGTCTGATCGCACACCAGACTCCCTGCCAACAGGCTCCATCCCATGCGAACCCGCAACTGTGATGAAATATTAACAGAGAACATCCACCTCAAACATTGACACAGGGTGGGAGGGAAGCTGCTCCGAGGTGTCCTGGAGAAGAGGCCGGGACTCGCACACGTGGCGCCTTTATAGGCACCGTGGTCCCGCCTCCCCGTTTTACATGCTGCACGCGGCAAGCACGCAGCGTGCCAGGACTGCTGGGGAAGTCGTGTCCGTCTCCAGCCAGCCCTCCGCCGCGTCAACCAGTGGCTGCGGTGAGTCTTTGCCGCCCTTTGTGGGTACATAAGCCAACCTACTTTCTTCAGCTGCTTCTTGGAGACACTTTACACATTGCATGTTCTGCACACAAATCTACATTTGAGTTAGAAAAACCGGTGCACATGGGGGTATAAAATAAGGACCATGCATAATAGTGCATGGTGTGTGAAGAATATGCACGCATGTGGAGATAAGCTGGCAATAAGCCACACTTACACTGCACCAAGGTAATCCGCTAGAGTCTGTGCAGTTTGAGGTAGCATTGAAGCATGTTGGTAAAATGGATTTAGCTGGTAGGGTCTGGTAATATACAGGCTTCCCTCCTTCACCTTGGCTCCCTTCTTGTTTTAGATCTTGCAATCTGATTAGCCCAGCAGAGGGTATCTAGCAGGTGGGGGGAGGGGGAAGAGGTATTGGTTATATCTGTATTTATTATTTATTGTAAACCACACTGAACCTATTTCACAGAGAGGAGCGATATATAAATTGAATAAATAATAAATTAATAAATGGTACTGTCAGCCTCCTTCAATCTGTGTCCCATCTCCAGTTCCAGGATAATGTCCCATTTCCAGTTCCAGTGCATTGAAGAGGTCTGCCCTTTTAAGAACTAGTGAGACCCAGGGGGGAGGGGAGACAAAGGTTCGCTCCTGGAGACAAAGGTTCGCTCCTGTGGAAAGTTTAAATGGGAAAGTAGACTGTATATGTACACCTCAGCATTAACATTGCTAGTTGTTCCTATTCCCTTTGTTGTGAATTGTTGTAGATCTGACAGGGCCCTGATCTCTTCTGGGAGTTCATTCCACCAAGTGGGAGCCAGGACAGAGAAAGCCTTGCTCTGGTTAAAGCCAGACAAGCCTCCCAGGAGCTAGGGATCACCAGCTTGAATGGGGTGTAGGCAGAGAGGTGGTCCCTCAGATACCCAGGGCCCAGACCATATATGGCCTTGAAGGTCTTAACCAGAACCTCAATTTTGATCTGGCATTCAACTGGTAACCAATGCTGTTGCCGGATATGGGCCCTCCAAGGTGTTCCTGTGAGAAGTCAGGCCACTGTGTTCTGTACCAGTTGTAGCTTCCAGATCAAGGATAAGGGTAGACCCACATAGTGTGTTGCAGAAATCCAGTCTGGAGGTGACCATTGCATGGATCACTGTGGCTAGGTGTTCTGAGACCAGGTAAGACACTATTAGCTTAGCTTGGTGCAAGTGGAAGAACACCAGCCATGCTACTCTTGTGACCTGTTCCTCCATGGAGAGGGAGGTGTCAAAGATCATGCCTAAGTTCCTGGCTTTATATGTACTACTGGTATCTGCACCCCATCCAGGTGGGACAATTGTACGTCCTTGCCGGGACCTTTCCTATCAAATCACGGGACCTCCATCTTTGAAGGATTGCGTTTCATATCGCTGTACTTGAACCATCCTATCTCTGCTTCCAGACATCTGGTTACTGAGTCTGGGGGTGAATCAAGGTGGCCATCCCTCAGGAGGAAGAAGTGGGTGTCATCAGCTTCATTCAGGAATGCTGTTGATGAGTCCATGGCAGCTCTTTCCACTGCCTTCCCTAGAAATGTTAGCTATGAAAGGGTGGTAATTGGCAGGCTCCTGAGAGTCCTTGTTCCTCCTCAAGATACAAACAATATACTGGAGCTTTTTTGGATTGCTAAATGCCTGGATTAAAGAAAGTCTTGTCTCTTTAAAAGAAGCTTAATAAGATTCTATTTTCCAAGTGATGTTATTTATCTCCATGTCATGAAAAGCTTCATTGGCCCATTTTCACACATTAAGCCTTTATTAAAACAGAATGATTTTTCTGCAGACCTATTAGTGACTCCAAGTGACTACCCTTCCCCCCCCCAAAAGAGGCTTTCCACCATGTGGAAACCCCCATGTATGAGGTGGGGGAGAGGAGAACTGCAAGATAATCATGTGCAGAGCTATGCAGGCCGTTTGCTGACTGCAACTACTGTGGAATTGTTTTCCAGCATCTTTTCACTCACTGAAGGCAGCCATCTAACTGGGGCTGCTGTACTTCACCTTTCTTTGCTTGTCTTGCATGCCCTGTTAACCATGATGTCTCTCAGTTTCAGGCCCCCTGAGGATTCCTAATGCCTTACACTGTGTCTTCTTTTCATGTGCTCTGATGGATCTGTAGTTAGAGGACTCTTTCAAAACGCATGAGGTTTGGGTTGCAGCATGGTCTCCTCCTAATGTTTTCTTGTTAATTGATCTGAAAATATAAACATTGAATTAGCAACAATTGTCTCATCCCTGCTGTGGTCCAGAGCGCCTCTTACCTGTTAATGGATACCCTGGGAGTGGACATGGGCTGCTTCACCCAGTTTTGTGGAGACATACTCTCATGTTTTGCATGGGGAGGGGGAGTCTTCTTGATGCACGTGACTGTCCCCCAAGCTCTCCATCACAGCTGTCACTCTTTTCTATTGAGCATTTCTGATTTCAGAGGTGAGATTTCAAAACAACAAATGTTCTGTGAATAAATGTGGGGAGAGAAAAACTAAACGAAAAGCACGGCTGTCTATCTTCTAAAAGTCAGTCGTTGCCCTTGACATAGAATCACATGGGGATGTGTGTTTAAATTTACATTTATTAGAAGTTATAGCTTACAAACAAAAGTTATATTATGCAGTCTTGGGCCAGATGCTCAGCAGGTTTCAAGCAGCCAGCAAGAGAGATAAAGCCCCATTTCTGATTCCTCTCTTACCCACTCGGGAGGAAGCTTCTTGGCCAAAGTCTATGACACAAACTGTTTCGTTCAGCTCCAGCAATCCAAGTAGCTGTGGCTTTTCACAATAGGTTTTTATAAAAAGATTGTCCTAGGGGCTATTAAGGAAACATACATTGTAAAGATCAAGTAGCTAGTTAGAAAAGTACAGGATTATATCTTTATTTGCCCCCCCCCCCAAAAAAAATCATGGTTTTGAACTGATTTATACAATCATGTGGATTAGGTCAAACCAGGCAGAAATGTCAGGCACAGGTACAAAAAGATACCCCCTACAAGCTACACACACCAAATGAACAGGGAACCTCATTCTGATGCCCCTCCTGTGCAGTATTTCTAAATTGGTTCACAATCAATAGAAGGGTATAAATTGTGGACCCAACCGAAGAACCCAGTAGCTAAGCCCCTCTGCTAAGTGTGAACGGAGAGACAGTGTGGCTTAAAACCCAGACTCCAACTAGCATCCCCAAACCCCAGCAAGAGAGAGACGTTTTCAATCAAATTGTGGGTCCTCAGCTGAGGATCTCACTAGCTAAGCCCCTCTGCTCAGCATGAGCAGAGGTATGGGGTGGCTCCGATCCCTGAGTCTACCTAAGGCCCCCAAACCCAGCAGGGAAAAGGAAGTGCAATCAAAATGTGGGATCCAGACTGTTAAGCTTTGGAGGGCTCCTTCCCATTGGTCTTTCCAAGGCTGGAGAATCCCACCTGCCTGTTGAGGGGGGGAGGACAGTCTGTCTGGAAACAGAATTATACCACTGCATCATTCTTGAGAGACGGACTGCACAAATAAACCCCTGGAAGCGGTTTGTGAATTTCCTGTTCAAAGGCAGTATATATACAAGGAAATGATGGTATGACATAACAGGGACAGACTGACTCACTTTCTTAAACATCTTGGAAGAAAACCACTCCTGATATTAGTGAATATGAGGTTGAATTATGCTGAGAACAACATCTGAACCCTCCTAAGTGCTGTAAGGCCATAACCGACTTGAGACAACCCTGGTATTCAAGGCAAGAGAGAAGCAGAGGTGGTTTGTCATTGCCTTTTTCTGCAGACTTTTCCTTGGTTGTCTCCCAGCCAAGTATTGATCCTTCCTATTTTCCAAGACCTGATGTCTTTCGCAACTGGTACAGTAAGAGCATCTAAATCAGTGGTTCTCACCCTTGGGGTCGGGACCCCTTTGGGGGTCAAACGACCCTTTCACAGGGGTTGCGGCAGGGCGAGCAGCTTGGCCGGAGGGGGGCACTGCCACTGTTGCTGCTCCTCCTGCAGGCACCTGTGCTTGGCTGCCAGCCGCTCCAGCAGTGCCTCCAGTGTAGCGCAGTCTCCCACCAGGTGCTCCAGGTGGCAGCACAGCTCAACGGGACAAGAGGCAGAACTGAACTGAGAAACCCTGGGGGGAAAAACCAATTTATATACAATCATGAACAATAGCGAGCCTCTTGTGACGCAGAGTGGTAAGGCAGCAGACATTCTATCTGAAGCTCTGCCCATGAGGCTGGGAGTTCAATCCCAGCAGCCAGCTCAAGGTTGACTCAGCTTTCCATCCTTCCGAGGTCAGTAAGATGAGTACCCAGCTTGACTGGGGAAGGCACTGGCAAACCACCCCGTATTGAGTCTGCCATGAAAACGCTAGAGGGCGTCACCTCAAGGGTCAGGCATGACCCAGTGCTTGCACAGGAGATACCTTTACCTTTACCATGAACAATGGATCTCCATGCCATTGATCAGTTTTGGTTTAATTTCAGTGAAAGAACACTTGCATAATTTTATGGCTGGGGGTCACCACAACATGAGGAACTGTATTAAAGGGTTGCAGCATTAGGAAGATTGAGAACCACTGATCTAAATGTTATGCTGAGGTGTCTCTCTGTGAGTGAAACAGGGATCCCATGTTGAGGTGTTGGCAATACATGCAGCTGCTCTAAAACCACATTTTGTCACTTTCCCTTTCCTCTGCCAGCCTTGTTTTGGGGAGGAGGTGGGGAGGTGTCTGCTGTTCCTACAGAAGCCCTTACCTCCCTGCTTCTTCCCATAGGCTGACCTTGTGATTTAAAGGAAGCTGCACAATTGGGCTGTTGTTCTATGAAGGACACGCTTCACATATTCCAATTCGGTGTTTTCAGAAGCACTTGTACAAGAATCAATTGGCTCCCTCCCTCCCTCCCAGGCTTTAATTGGAGAATAGAAGATAGCTCTGCATTCTCATTCAAATGGAGAGCTTTTTCGCAAGGACAAGGCTGTGGGGAGGAGGTATATTCTTTTTGTATAACTATTCAGGATGTTTTTCCTTAACGTGAAAAAGCCTAGAGTTTTTCTTCATCCAATTGTCTTTTTAAGCCTGTCAATGGCTGCTTTGTTTACAAAAAACCTCATGGTTTCCCCATATTATAACATGATCTTTATCCTTCTGTGGACAAGGAATATGTATTATGCACCCATTCAAGTCTACACTAAAACATATGGTGCATTGGAAACAAACTTTACTTCTATTAAATGCAATTACCAGACTTACTAGAGAGGCATGTGACATTGGTCACATCACTGATTTACCAAAGAGTTTCCATCAGTTCCTAGAGCTACCTACTGTCATTTCTGGCATGAACCTGGAAGTCCAGCACAGAGTCAGAGGTTTTTTTGTAGAAAGCAATCACTAGCCATAAATTAGGGTTAGGGGTAGGGTTAGAGATTAAGGTAAAGGTTGAATTCGGTTAGATTTAGAGTATGGGTTAGCGTTAGGTTTGGATTAGGGTTAGGATTAGTCTGAGTGTTAGGGTTACAGAAGCATTAGAGTTAGGGTCAGGGAAGCTTAGGGTTAGGTCTAAATATAATTTTTTTTACATATGAATAATTCCTTTTTTGTTTGTTTATTTTCTTCTTATATTTTATATTAATGCAAGATTAGATTGTCCTGTACAATAAAGTGAAACAGCTTGCCTTCAGTTGATGCCCAGCACCAAGCTGAAGTTAGGTTTATGTTATGTTAAGGGTGGGGTTAGTGTAAGGTTGTTTAATTTTATGGTTAGAATTACATTTAGGTTAGGGCTATGGTTAGCTTATGTGAGTTAGGCTTAGTTTAGGGAGGGTTATGGTTTGGGAGGGGTTTGGACTAGCATTTCTGTAAGGTTAGGAAAAAGTTAGACTTGGCATTAGGAAAGGTTAGGTTTAGCTATAAATGTCCTTTTTCTTTGTAGGATTCCCCTACCACCTTTTTCTTTTGTATTGATCTTATACAATTTATATTTACGTTATATTTTTTCCAGGAAAATAAAAAGAGTTCTGATTAAATATACAGTGTGAAGATGGTAGAGAACATGCAGTAAGGCTACATTAGGGTTAAGGTTAGGTTAGTGCAGAGTTAAAATTAAGCTTGGATTAGGTCAGGGATATGGTTTGGGTAGCACTTCAGTATACATCCTCCCGTGTGTATTTCCACCTTGTTATCTTGATTTACAGTAGATGTCAAGCATCAGGTTATGTCAGTGGTGGGGTTAGGGAACGGGTTAGAATTAGGGAAGAGTTAGGGTAGGTTAGGTATAAATGTCATTTTTATTTTTATTTTTTTAATTTTTGGTATCAATTCTACAATCTTTACATTTACATTTCATTTTTTCCAGGGGAAAAAAAAAACATTGAGTACTTGTTAGAGAGACAATGTGAAAATTATAGCAAGCACTGCATATAGATTAAGGTTAGGGGGAGGGTTAGCTTATTGTTAGAGTTGTCTTGGATAAGGTAACACACATCCACTTTCTTGTCTCCTTTAGATGGTGACACCTCCTAATTTTTGAGGCCTGTGTTTTTGATTTAATTAAAAAGATGGCCAGCCCATTAAGATAGCATGGAGTTGGTTACCCGGTTTGCTACTAATGATGACTTGTGAATACTCAGGCAATTGCTGAGCACACCATGAAATTGCTCCTGTAAAAGCAGCATTAGCTAGTTCCCAGTTTGTTTAGCCTCAGATTGTCTCGCTAGGTGCCCACCTTGGTTTCAGATTCAGAAAACGAGATTCATGCAGGGGACCCTTTCACCTACATGGCATCATGCTGATTTTGTAATTTAAGTTTTTCTCTTTTTTCCCTCATAATATATCTTTCTCCTCATAAGCAAACACCCTGAACTCATTAAACCACAGAATGAACCAAAGTTTGATCTTCTCCACAGAATCTCTGGCAAGACTTCACAGCAGGCAGATTTGTGTATAAGTAAGAAGCAACAAAACATTGTGGCGCCCTTAGTCTCCCGCGGTGTGCCCTTTTCCCATTCCCCCCTCTTTTTTGCACAGTCTGCATTTGTATAAATCTACAATCAAAAGAATATGAAATGGAAGACTAAGAACAAACAGAAGCATCCATGGCATGGTGGTTGTCTCTAGGATGGCAGAAATGCTTTCGATTCACCCACTCAAATACCAACGGTTTCATACACTAGAATTTGTACACAATTTGCCATTTTAAATCTACCTTGCGGTGGTCTTCGCAACGTCCTGATTACATCATGGATCCACCATAAAGACAATTAGTGCCCAGGAAATCTGTGATGCAGAGACATTTCAAGAAAACTTTGAATCTGGAGCAGAAACATGCTGTTACATAAGGCAGTCAAAGTCCAGTTCAGGAAGTATTGAACAACATACTCTTATTTGGGGTTTGCATGAAAATAAGCTCATATACGCAGAAAAATCCCCATATTCTTTACAAGTTTGCCTTTACTCTTAAACCCATCTCCAAAACCAGGTAGTCAGTTCTGGTGAATTTCAATAATCAAATGGTCATCATCTTCCTAATGTCATGGGGCAGCGGCTTTTTCCTGCTTCAGCACCAGCAGTGAGGGACTTTGAGGGGATACTTACGTGCAGCGCATTGGCTCCTGGCATGTATTCTTTCCATCTTCGGAGTGCTTGTGCATGCATTTCTTGTCAATATTTCAAAATGTATTGCATTGCTGCATCAATGTTTTCCTGCAACCCATTAATATGAGATAAACTGTGAGAAAATCTCTGGATATAACCAACACATATGTCAGTAAGTATGAAAAGGAATGTTCATTCTTATTCCTGTTTCAGCGCCCGGCCACCTGAAATGGTCTTGCTGAGCAGCATAAAGCTGAGCCTTCCAAAAATAGAGCAATGAGCTGCTGCCGTGCCTTTGAAGCATCCCTCCTTTTGAATGAATGGTGGTTCACCCAGTGAGTCAGTTCAGATCTAAATCAATGTAAATGGGAAAAGGTCAGTTGATGCCATCATTTGTGCTTATAGTTAGGCAACGTTTGTTAACCTGTGACAATAATGTCCATCTGGGAACTATGAAATTTGCAACAACATAAGCTCTCAGGAAGACAGCAAACTATCCAGTAGTCTTTTGAGAATGAGTTTAATTGTAGAATGTTATTTTATTTTAATTAAAATATATTTTAATTATAGAATATATCCACAGACTACCATATTTTTTCATCCCTGGTTGCCTTTTGAAAGACCTCAAACATAATGTTTGGAAAAGTTCAATAAGTAAAGGCTTCTTGAAGCTGACCGGTGTCCTTGTCAGGCGGCGCCAGAGTGCTCTAGTGACTAGAGCAGGGGTAGTCAAACTGCAGCCCTCCAGATGCCCATGGACTACAATTCCCAGAAGCCCCTGCCAGCATTCGCTGGCAGGGGCTTCTGGGAATTGTAGTCCATGGACATCTGGAGGGCCGCAGTTTGACTACCCCTGGACTAGAGTGATGGGCTTGGGCTTGGAAGCACAAAACACGGGATCAAGTTCCTGCACAATTAGCAGGCTTGTGGCTGGCCTTGGGAAAGAGACAATAGGGACTGGCAAAGAAGGATAGTGAGGTTGCGTGAGGATTTGGGAGCCAAGAAGAGACCAGCTGATTGGATGAGACATGCAAAGCGATGGTGGCAGGCAAGTGTGAGCTCTCTGTGGGGACTGATCCAGGCTTAATGATTCACTTTTTATTTTGCAAAGTATGTCTCCGCAAAAAAGATATTTAAAACATTTAAAGATTTTACACTGATGGGGGGACTGCTAATGTTAAGAGTAGACTTACCTTTCCTTTAAAAAAAAACATGCCTCTCAAGAAATTAACCAATAAAACAATTAATGTTCCACCCACACCCGCATACACAAAAATCAGCAATGCAACACAACCTGGGTTTTCTCCTCTGCATCAGAGCATCTACTCTGTGATTCCTAGGAGAAAAATAGGGGAGAAGGTGCAGAGTGCAAGCAACACATTCAAATTCTATACTAAGTCATACTGGCTTAAACATAGTAAAAATCAGTAGTAAGCTGTGCGGGTAGGGAATCTCTGTTTTAGCTTCAACAAACTCACTGGATGGTCACAGGGACAAAAACACATGAATACAACACATTACATCCCCAAACAGAGCAAGAATGTGCCAGTAGAACCTGCTGCAAAGTGTCCGTATACAATCAGGGATGTAAGAAGATGCCCTTTTAAAATTCTTTGGGGCTTTACTATGTTCACATCATAAGCCTTTCCATTTTGCCCATTTTGTAGCAGCTGTTTCCAATGCATTGACACTTTTTAAAATACAAAAATAATATTTAAAATTATGTAAATTCACCAGGAAAAAGATGGAAGAATACACCAAATGGCATGGAGCTTAGGGGGGCAGGGGATGGCTAATGCAAAATTGACAATTTCAAGTCAAAATAGTGGGGATGCAAAATTTAGTAGTCACCTTATGTAGAAGGACATTTAAATAACACAAAATTGTAGGGAATAATGTGAGCACTGTATGCAGAAGTTCTGCTACAATATTATAAATTCTACACAAAGCAGGTTTTAAAATAATTCTTGGATCAGAATGGCTCAAATGTCAGTTCCATCACATTATCTTGTTAATTGGGGGAATTATTTTTTGTCCTTTAGTTAATTAGCAATTTGCTGTACAAATTAAAAGCACTATCAGCCTATTCCAACCTTGTCTTTAGAGATAGCCATTAACTATGTGATAATGTAGTTACTTCAAAAATGCCTGGGTGTTCTTGTCCAAGACAACACTCAGTATTTCTCTAGGTCACCTTTTCTTGGGTTTAGCTAGAATATGACCCCTATTAATGAGGATTACGCAACACAGAGAGATTTCATTAGTAGTCTAATAATGGGAAGCAAGGAATCGCAGGTATCATCTTTCTCAAAGTTTCTTAATATTAAGTTTGTTGGAAAACTTACCTGGAAAAAGAGACTACATTATCATGTTACAACAAGCTACAATTCAACTATGATCAGGCACAAACATGGTTTGTTGCAGTGTTCCTGTTGGCCTCTTGCTCCTACCAAATGCTTCCTCCTCTAGTTCATGGAACTAGATAGAACACTTCTTGGCTTGAACAAGCTTTATTCATGGTCACACCTGAATGCTGCTTTTTGGGGTTGCCACCTCTCAGATGGGAAATTCCCAGGGACTTTGGGGACAGAGTTTGTACAGATGGAAATGAACTGCACTATTGTGGTTCCATACATGATTTGTGGTTAAATCACAAACCAAATCTCAAACTGAACCAAACAGATATGCCCGTTCGCAAACCAAACCATTCATATACGTTAATGAACCATTTAAATGAACCCACAAAAGTTGTGGGAAGCAGAAAGCTCCCTGCTATTTCAAAGCAATTAGGGAGACAAACCAGAGGGTTAAATGGTTCAATTTCACTCCTTGGTTCTGCTCCCTCACCTCAAGCCATCTAGTTCTATTCTATCTAGTTCTATTTTTTCTGTCTGTAGTGAGCCATAGTCAACAGAAAGGTGAAGATCCCCTGGGAAGGAATTTCACCCCTTACATTTAAACTCTGCTTTTAGCTCCCTACTAGTTTTTGCAGGGAGCAGAAAGCATTGCCATTGAAATGGCCCTGTTTTCTGCCCCCTATGAAAAGCTGCAAGAAGTTAAAATCTGGATTTAAGTGACAAATTCTTACACTTAAGAAACTTTTCTAGCTCCTTCCTAGCTTCCCTTTCCCAGGTTCAATCTCTTTCTTATTTCTTGATTGCAGTCTCCCTTTTGGTCTATGATGGAGCCAAGGAATAGAAAATCTAGAACAATTTCAGTTTCTTCAACATCAGAGTTAAAGTTGTATGATGTATCTGAATGGTTCGAGCAGAGTCGCCTGAAACTCAACCCCTCCAAGACGGAGGTCCTGTGGCTGGGGGGAAGGGGGCGGGAACAGGCAGTGCGTTTACCCACCCTAGCAGGGGTGCAACTTACCATCGTGCCCCAAGCTAGGAATTTGGGTGTGACCATTGATGCCTCCCTGACTATGGAGGCTCAGGTCAAGAGAGTAGCGTGCCAGGCCTGGCTACTAGCACCCTACCTGTCCCCTGACCACTTGGCCACAGTGATTCATGCGACAGTCACCTCCAGAATAGATTTCTGTAACTCGCTCTACGCAGGCCTACCCTTGTCCCTGACCCAGAAACTACAGCTGGTGCAAAATGCAGCTGCCAGGGTCCTCACTGGAACATCTTGGAGGGCCCACATCCAGCCGGTGCTGAGGCAGCTGCATTGGCTGCCAATTGCTGCCCGGATCCGATTCAAGGTTTTGCTTTTAACCTTCAAGGCCATACGCGGGTTGGGATCCATATACCTGAGGGACTGCCTACCACTCTATGCCCCCCGCAGGGCCTTACGCTCTGTGGGTGAGAACCTGTTGGTCGTCCCCGGCCCGAAGGAAGCACGCCTAGCCTCGACCAGGGCCAGGGCTTTTTCAGTCCTGGCCCCTACCTGGTGGAATGAGCTCCCGGGTGATCTGCGGGCCCTGTGGGATTTGTCAGCTTTCCTCAGGGCCTGTAAAATGGAGCTCTTCCACCAGGTCTATGGTTGAGGCTGGGGTCAGCGAATCAGGGACATCGCTCCCCCCCTAGGAGTTGGAGTGTACGCTACTCCCCTATCCTTTCCTCTTCACCTCTTTAATAATTGGGGGAGGGATGGGATTTTTAGCAGTCATGTTAGTAGATTGATGTTTTAATGGTAATTTTAATGGGGTTAGTTGTTGTGACCTGCCTTGAGCCTGTTGGGAGAGGCGGGAAATAAATCTAAAAATAATAATAATAATAATAATAATAATAATAATAATAATAATAATAATAATAATAATAATAATAATAATAATAATGATTCTCTGGTAGTCATTACTTTTCTTGATATTTGGCTGTAATCCTGCTTTGGCACTTTCCACTTTAGCCATCATCAGGAGTTATTGTAATGTGTTCTAGTAATGTGTGTCATCTACATATCTCAAATTGCAGATGTTTCTGCCAACAGTTTTCATGCCATCATCATCTGAATCTAATCCACTTTACCTTATGACATGTTCTGTATACAGACTGAACACATAGGGAAGTAAAATACAACTTTTTTTTTACATCTTTGCCAACAAGAAACCATTCTGTTTCTCCATATTTTTATACCCAACTTTTCAATACCCGGAGAAGCCTCCAAGCAGCTTAAAAATCTCCTTCCCTTCCTCTCCCCACAACTGACACCCTGTGAGGTAAATGAGGCTGAGAGAGCTCTGACAGGACTGCTCACTCAGAACAGCAGTATCAGGGCTGTGATTAGCCCAAGGTCACCCAGCTGGCTACATGTGGAGGAGTGGGGAATCAAACCCAGCTCCTCAGATAAGAAGTCACCACTCTTAACCAGTACACATGCTGGTTATCTGTCCTAACAGTAGCCCCTTGCCCAGAATGTAGTTTGTTCATCAACGCAATCAGATGTTTTGTCACACCCATTTATTTTAAAACCAGTTATAGCTTTTTACAATTCACACAGCTCGTAGCAGTTTACATAAATCAAAAATCCCATAAAACAGTTAAACATCCAAATAAAACCCCCAAAATATAACAGCAGGAGAACCCACTAGACCAATCCCACCCCTGACCCCCATAACCAACAGTCGCCAACATAACCAACATAATGATGCTTTAAATTTCACTTTGAATTTCTGGATCTTATGGCACTTACTCTTGTTTTTCCTTTTTATTGTTCTCCTCTATTTCTTTGCATAGGTTATTAAAATAGTTCTATTTGTCTCTACATCTGAGTTAATGGAATGCTGCATTTTGGCTGCTGATTCTATTTTGTTATTTACTTTGGCTTCTTAATCAATTTTAAGAGTTTTACTGGTCATCCATCAAGGCTTTTTATTTCTCTTGGCTACAGGAATACTTTTATGCATTCTTCCTTGATCATATCTCTGGATCCAATCCACAGTTCGACTGCTTCCTCTTCACTTCAACTTAGTAAAGCAAATTTGTTCTTTACATAGCCTTTACATTTTTCAGGAATGTTTCCTAGATTGTATTTTGGCATTATGACAGTTTTGGTGTTCTGCATATTTATTTTAATTTTCAATATTAAACATTCATGACCGTACCACAATTGGCTCCTGGTCTTGTTTTACCAGAAAGTATAGAGTTTCTCCTTATTTTACTTTTGATTATGTAATTTATTTGATTTCTATATTGACTCTCCAGTGATATTCACATATATAATCCTTTCTTTGGTTGTCTGAAACATGAGTTCTCAACTTCTTGTCTTCACAGAATTCTATGATTGTTTAGGTGGTTTATTTTGTGCTTCAAGTTAATTTTTTCAAAAATATTTGATTCTGTTTTGTTCCCTACTTTTGCAGAACCTAGAGAGACAATACAATCCATAGGCATTGTACCCTTCAAAGTGGCCATTTTCTCTAGGACAATGGATCTCTCTCTAGGTCCTACCAAGAGGTTAGCAACTCTAATTGGAGCTTGTATACTATACAAAAGCCATTTAGAATTCTAGTTTATATGGAACACACTAATTCACAGTCATGTCTTGATATAGATGTCACTCTGAATGGTGCTTGCTGAGCCTAGAAAGTGTTCAGTCAAGCTCTGTGTGCTTTAGGAAGGCACAGGTGAGAGGAGCGAAGACCTGATAAGATTTTAGTTGCTGCTTTTAGTTGCTGCTTTTTATGGCAATTGAATGCAACATAATTGCCTGAAATAAAAAAGACCAGTCACTGTTTTAAGATGCAACCCTATTTGTGTATTTGTATTTGGTTTTGATCCATGCTGTTATTTGCTTCCAGCTTTCCAAGTAAGGACATGATTGGGGGTCATTGCTACTGGGCTTGGTGTTCTTTGGCCTATAAATCACTGAAGAGGTGTCTTAAAATTAGCTTATTAAGATTTGCTTATATGCAGACAGAGCAGAGATAGAAGGGAAATAAACATTCTTGTGGGGCAGCAGGCCCACTAGTCAACATCATATCCCTGGGGAAAGAAATCCTGCACATGAAAACAGCTTTAGACAGCTCACAGCAGTCTCTGTCTAGCCATTCCAAACACAAAAGATTCTTCACACACACACCTGCCTTGTCATCTCAGCTGGAAGGGCTACCTTCTCCTTACTCATAAGTACTTGAAAACAGCCATCATCCCCTAGCAATTATCATCCATGAAGAAACATTAACATTCTTTTATCACAGGACTGGTCTCCTGCCAGCTGTGTCAATTTAAGCCAAACCCATAGCGGTAGACCTGTTCAAAGTACTTCACAGCAATTTCACATAACCATGAAAGGCAGTTCTGCTTCCCAAGGTAGGTACTTGGTGCTTCTTAGGATGAGCCTCTTATTACTCTGAGTTACTTCTGGGAAATAGTATTTAACTGAAAACCCCCAAGAATCCCTTGTCAATATCTGGATAGTCACCAACAAAAAGGCTCACTTTGGAAGTTTCCTCCCCTCCCCTCCCCTCCCCTTCGTTCTTTCTGTCAAATATCTTTACTTATGGAGACTGACAAGATGCAATATGAATTCCAGCCCAATCTGTAACTTTCTGCCCCTTCCTTTCTCTTCCTGTTAAGGAAGTCATGCCAGTCTCCAAACTGGTCTGTATGCATCCAACTTCATATTGTAATAATGGGGTATTTATGTGATTTTATGTGATTTTATATTTTATTTTGAACCGCCGTGAGACCTTTTAGCGAACGGCGGTATATAAATCGCACTATAAATAAATAAATAAATAAATAAATAAATAAATAAATAAATAAATAAATAAATAAATAAATAAATAAATAAATAAATAAATACTTTACTTATTTGATCCCATCTGTTTGCTTCCATGTACCCACCTTGCATCTCCTAGCCTTCACTTTTATATTTGGACTCTTCCCTCTGTTTCATTCAGTCACACTTTTCAAAGACATCTAAAGTTTCTAAACCCTAATCCAGAACTGCAAGTTAAATGAAATTTCCCTAGATATTTCCTTAGTTCCCTCTTTGCACCAACATGTGTATGCATGTAGACATACACACAAACATACCCCGAGGCAGTAGACAAGGACTCTGTGCTTGCTTGGAAGAAGGAGGTACTATCTTTTGGTGTCTCTTGGTGGTTAGATGATTTACCATGGCCAAGATGTCCTTCCCTTCACCTGAATATATGGAACTGCCTTTGACCACTGCTCTCATCAGCACAGTAGTGTCTGCTCCAGCTGGCAGTGGTTCTCTGGGCCCATCCCAGCATCAGTATATGTGATCCTTTAAGTGGAGATGTTAAGGGAAGGCCTTCTTTATGAACAGTTGTACCAGTGAGCTATTTCTGTAGTCACCTTGCAATTAATGAAAAATGTGTTTCTTTTCAGAATTTATTTCCTATATTTCTATAATATAGGGATCCAAAGCTGTTTACATCATTCTACTTTCCACCCCTTTTATGTTTACAACAACCCTGTGAAGTAGGTTAGGCTGAGAATGTGTTCTGGACTAAAGCCATCCCGTGAGCATCCGTGGCAAAGCAGGGATTCAAACCATTCAAATATATGCAATTATTTCATTCCAGTGAGTTCCGTTTTTGCCATTTATATTCAATTTGACATAAGCTGAAATCTTTCACGTCTATGAAATATCCTCTTCCACTGCCTGATTCCTAAAATTGCTGATGACTCATGATTAAAGAGAATGATAATGATAATACTGTGACTTCCAACCTTAGAGACGGGACCAAAACCCAAAGAAATTGGCACAATTATAGCAGGGTCGGAAAGAACAAATGGCAAACTGGCAGCAGGGGGGGGGGGTGGGGATATGTTTTTAAATTAACAATAAGCATGCCACCATTTTCTCCCCAAATACCCATAAATGCAGTCTATAATTCCTGGATATACTGACTGTAGCTTAACACTCTCAGTGTCCCTTGAATACCTCTGTGGAATTGCAACCTCATTACATTCAGCTGAAAAGGCATTATTCCTTACATTATCTCCAGAGCTAACACAATTACCACTTATATTCTACTTCTATTTAGATTCTAAAAAGTAATGGCCAGATATGTATTGCAGATGTTTATATGGCTTTTCCAGCAATTTGCAGATGAAATTACTTCTTTTGGTCTGAAAAATGTCTGTAGGCTTCATCTAATTTTTTGCTATTCTATGGGGGTAGCTCTGCCCTTGAATTTCGAAAAGAAGCAATGATATGGCTTAAAGCTTTGGGAAATGCTTTATTATCGATGAAATCATTGAAGAACATCATTGTCATTCTTTTACAGGGAGGAAATGTCTATTCCCAAAATACTTCTCGAAATATATTTTAAATACATATTCTTGGGAATGAATTTAGCTTGATGATTAGCTTAATGTATATTAGGACAAAGCAGACTACATTTTTCTGTTTGCATGGGGAGCTCTGTGGAAACACCAAGAGCAAAAGGAATCCCCCCCCTTTTTTTTTTTTTGCTGTGTGAAAGGATTACAGGAGTGAGATCATGCAGGGTCACTTTGTAAGAAGCAGTTTTGGCAGTCGGATTCACAAGTGATCAGGCTGTGATTCAGCCAAAAACACCCCAAGGAATGAATCCCTGCATTCATGTATTCATCCCAGACCTTGACTATTTGGTCCCTGTTTCCTATGAGCTCAGCTTCTTCAGTCCCCCATGATTCTTTTCTCTTACACTTTATCCTCATAGCAATCAGGTGAGGTAGTTAGGTTAACAGACTGCCAGTTGCCCCCATGACTAAAGATCAGAACCAGGATCTCCTAAGGCCTAGACCAACACCCACCCAAACCCAGCCTGGTTAATGCTGGGGGTGCTCACAAAAATGTATGTTTTGATACTCACACAATTGATAACTTCTCTGCAGCCAATTGTATACATAAACTGTGAGCAATTTTAGTGTAGTGGTTTGGTGTAGTGGTTAGGAGTTCAGATTTCTATTCTAGTGAGCTGGGTTTGATTCTGCACTCCCCCACATACAGCCGGCTGGGTGACCTTGGACTCCCCATGGTGCTAATAAAGCTGTTCTGACTGAGCAGTGATATCAGAGCTCTCTCAGCTTCACCCACCTCACAGGGTGTCTGTTTTGGGGAGAGGAAAGGGAAGGCAACTATAAGCCACTTTGAGACTCCTTTGGGTTGAGAAAAGCAGCATATATGAACCAACTCTTCTTCTTCTTCTTCCTCTTCTTTAATATAATTGACATTTGGTTTTCCAATAAGTATGTTATTATAAAAGTTATTTTGTGCATGCAGGTTATTTTGGGCATACGCACTGCCTATCTCCCTATGCTCCCACAGTGCTGTGTGGGTACTAATAAACTCATGATCCCTGGCCCATGTAAAGTATACCTAGCCTCAATTGAAAAAGCCCTGGGTCCTACATGGTGGAAAGGGCTCCTGGATGAGCTGAGGGTGCTGTCAAAGCTACCACAGTTCTGCAGGGCCTGCAAATAAAGCAAATAAAGACAAAAAACCCACAGCTACTGTGAAGCCATGATGCTGTTTAGCAAATTCTCCAGGCCGACTGCAAGAAGGAATAAGGCTCAACTCGTGAATGGCTGAAGCTATCAGTTATGGTGTGGTCATATTCAGATCAGGTTTTGATTGGTTATCATCCATCTGCGCATCTCTACAATGTAACAGTTGGAATGATCATTTGTAAATATATGGTTGGTAAACATAAATTGGATCGTTCCTTCTGACAACAAATAACAGGCAAGCAGCACAAGACACAGATTCCTACCAACATGCATGCATGCATTTGGGTGGGGCTGTGGATCATTAGGACCGTTTACGCACTGGGAACTTCACTGCCCCAACTCCCGTGCAGGAGCACAAATCGGGGGTGGATGAGGTGCGCCAGGCCAAATGCTCCCTTGTGTGGATGCAGGAAGAGGTGGGGCAACCTGCCACAACTAACACTCCAGCCTGCAGCCGAGCATGAAACCTCCAGTGCATAAACGGTCTAGGAGAGCAACTGACTAGCAGCTTCAGTCCTCAATTGCTTCAGCAAAACAAGGCAGGCTGTCTGAAACCCTAAACAGGCACCTACGAATCATGGCATAAAATGTGAACTTTGAAATACCGGTCTCACTTGGTGTAAAGTAGCTTCCTTTGTTTGTGTGACTTTCCCCCCATCCTAATAAATGTTAATGAATTAAGGCTGGCTTTATAAGTAGTAAGCATAAAATGGGGAGTCTGTTTTGCTCACAAGATCAGTGTTTCAGAGGGTTTATCCTCTTCTTTGATTTTAACCAAGGAAATTCAGGAAACAGATCATGGTTATTGTGGTCTGAGATAAGTGAGAGATAGGAAAGTAACTGTGGCAAAAGGTATTGAGGAGTTAAGGCAGAGACTCTGATACAGAACTAAATTCATCTTTCATCTTGAGCATTTTTCATGCAAACTGCCCTCTGTGATGCTTCTTGAAATTTATACATAAATAATAACAGACGGAGGGGAGTTAACAACTGTGGCCAAGGGAGAAAAGGTATATCTTCATATTAGAGTTGGGAAAGAGATGGCAACTCAATGAGGCAGAAAGTTACAAGAGAGGCTTGGTCCAGGTCAGCAATTTAATACTGACCTTTTGTTCTATTAGTTATCTGTTGTGAGATATCACTAGCACTCTTGGCATTTCCTACCTTTGACTTTGATTTACAGATGCTAATAAAGAAAGTGAGAAAATAAACAAGAGGCTTTGGGTTGGTTGCAGTAGGCTCTGAACCAGATACCAAATGCTACATATGTATGAATTTATCCTTCAGTATACCAGTATCCCACTCACCTGAATTAGAGAATTAAACATCAGTCATCTAATCTAATCAAGATAAATTCTATCTTAATTTCTGACCTGCTATGTCATGACAACACTCGAACTTCAGTGAAGAAACACACCTGAAATGGCAGCAGGATGTTATATGAGGGGTCTGTCTCTTTGGCCACCTTCTTAATATTTCAGGACAGACAATCTGACTTTATCTTTGACCTTCCAAGATTAAACTAGGGGAATAGTCATCTCAACTCTGTAACTTCTCACTGCTTGGTTTCAGGGGCTTTGATTAAACAAGATTATCTGACAAGCAATGGGATCTGGTTCATAACTTCCCGCACATTTACTGCTACATGGGATGTTTTGCTTGTACTTTGGGATACTTTTGGATCCAACCATGATTGTGGATGACCAAGTATCATCTGTGGCTCAGAGATCATTTATGTCTTTAGATTATTGCAATATGTTATACTAGAAATAGAGCCTGCTGTAATGTGCAGACAGTGGGCGCTAGCGGGGCGTAGGAGTGTTGGGGTGCAGTGGGGACGGATCCGAGGTGGGCAGTGTGCGGTCCGTGAAGAGGCCGCGAGTGGGTGGGACGGGCCTTGTCCTATCTGTTTGTTGGATGTTAGGCAGGAGCGTGGAGCGGGTGGGAGGCAGGCCGTGGGCTCGGAGGGCAGGAGATGGGCTCGGGGTAGGTCCTCCATTGCGGCCGGGCGAGGTTCTGGTGGCGTGTGGGTGGGGTGGTCGTAGTCAGTGCTCCAAGACGGGCTGGCGGCGGCCAGTCCTGAGCGTGTGGGCGTGGAGGCAACGACCACAGCGTTCTGGAGGCCGCGTGTAGGTGTGGGGGGTGGTAGCCGTGGGCGCTCCCGGCCTCGGGTGGCTTCGTGGGGGCATGGGGTAGTGAGGCGCGGCGTCAGGCGGCGGTGGGACGATGGTTGCAGCCGCGGCTGGAGTCGGAGGGCAGCGGTGAGCTGGCTGGTGCGTGGCGAGGGCAGGAATGGTGGCTGAGAGGTTGCAGCGAGCGCAGTTGATGGGGGGCATATTGGGAGGCGCTTCGCTGCGCCCGGCTCGCGATTGGTCCCTGACAATTCCTGAATGCAACGGGCTTGGCCCCTAGTTAATATATTGACTTTCAGATGTTGGGTTGGGCAAAGGATGATGCTTACACCAAAATTTTCATTGGCAAACAGGCCACAGCTTTATTTAACTTTTTAAACATAAACATAACAGAGTGTTGGCCAACAAGGTTAGAGGGAGCCTAGTTACTCTCCTATGGGCCATCCGACCCTTAATCCCAAACAGTGCTCTGGGTATCCTGCCCTGGTCCCCTGGCAGGCCACGTGATCCCTTGCTGTGAGATATACCATCCAAAATGAGGCTGGAATGCTTCAGGAGGCATAGACCCCCCTCAGCCCACTCCAGTCTACCTGCCTCTAATTATCTGTGACTACCCAGCCAGATTGGCCCCATTTTAATAGCTGCCTGCATCTGAGGCCTCCTACTCAGGAGAGTCCAGTCATTCCCTTTGTTCTCCCCTTCCTTCTTTAGGCTTCATCCCCTTGTCCTCCACCACCTGTAACAATAATGAACAGGCATCCTTTGATAACTTGGCCCATAGATCACAACATCCCTGTGATTAGCAAAACAGAAATCCCCTTCCCCCAGGGTGGGGGTGTGGGAGCTGTCCGCTCTGCTGGCCAGGGAGAAGAGGCCGAGAGTGAGCACATGGCGCCTTTTATAGTGCCATGTTCTCATTCTCCCCCCTCCCTTTTCTGACGCGGCACGACTGTGCCCCACATGCCCTGGCCAGCTCCTGTGCTCTGCTTAGAGCACTATCCTTCTTTGCCCTCCCACGCTGCATCTTCAATGGCTTCAATGGCCCTCCCACGCTGCATTTCTTCATGGGCCGCTCTTAAGTGACTTCTCAGAAGAGCATTCCATTCTTTTGTTTGTGCAGATATTTTCAATGAAAAGACTTCCATAAATGAATTTGATGCATTGCTCCTTTTCTGGGCCTCAGACCTTTGTAGGGAAGTCCCAGCACAGCTGATTGGCCTTAATGTTGGCCGGGGTACTAGACAGCAATAGAAGGAATGCCCAAAGGAACAAAGTTAGCTTGTATGAGTAAGTGCTGTAGGGTTGCATCCCAGTTGTGTCATTTTTCCACCACAAACACAAATGCTTTATTTTTATTTTTACTTCTTTAGAAGGATGAGAGCCAGTAGTGTAGCACTCATGAGCAATCCAGCAATCGCAAGCTACCATTCGGAGTGTGCAAGAAAGGGAAAAGAGTCCATCAGGACATAGATTTCATTATCAAGCATCTGAAAACCTTTTATAGCTGTTTTAAGGAGCTAGTGCGGCTGTTCTGGCTTTTTGCTGAAACAATTATGGAAGAGCCGGCTGGCTGCCACAAGTGCTTGCTTGGAATGGTTTTGCCAGTGATCTACTGAACTGATTTGCTCAAAATCTCTTTGTCCTCAATCTATATTTTCCTTCATCATTCTGTGGGGTGCTGGGCCAGCTTATCCTCTTTGTAGACAGGGTAATTTCACACACACAAACTATATTTTTTGTTGTGCTCACAAATGCATGTTTTCTTTTAATGAGCATTCTCTACTACCACCCGATAGCTGATTTTCTGTTCAAGAGAAACAAGTCATAAAAGAAACATTCAGTGGACCCTGTCTTATTAGAGAATTGAAACAGCTCGCCTGCCTTGCGTAGGCAAAATTCCTAGGAATGGAGGCTGTTTTGCATTATTAATTACAGATGCTGTGCAGTTGTAGGAGAGCTCAGTTCATATAACCCTCAGGGGAAAATTAATATTCCCTGAGGAATTCATGTTGAGTTACATCTCAGGGCTCCTAAAACAGAGATTTCTTGTTTTAGTTTCCTGCGTTCACAGCATAGCCTGTTAGATAGAAAACAGGCTGATGACTAGTGATTACATTTGACTGTTTCTTTATGATGGGCTTGTGAAAACCAAGGCTGATAGTAAATTTGTCTGCTGATCTCTCCTTGGATTCATTGCTTCATCAAGCAGCAGTTTCCAAGAACCACATGGACCTCCAGACCATTTTCCTAGTCTCTTCATATTTTGAAAAACACAGCCAAGATGCTGGAGTATAACACAGATGCTGTTACTCTCTATCAGAAGTGCCTTGCCCAACTCCCTGGTTCCCCAAGGCTATCTGGGCCCCTGAAATTTGCATCCCTATGCCTCAGTAACTTCAGCAGGTCATCCTGAGCAACTGGTGGGGAATCATAGAATCATAGAGGGGCCACACAGGCCATCTAGTCCAACCCCTTGCTCGATGCAGGATCAGCCCAAAGCATCCTAAACCATCCAAGAAAAGTGTATATCCCACCTTTGTTGGAAGATTGCCAATGAGGGGGAGCTCACCACCTCCTTAGGCAGCCTACTTCACTGCTGAACTACTCTGACTGTGAAATTTTTTTCCCTGATATCTAGCCTATATCGTTGTACTTGTAGTTTAAATCCATTACTGTACTTCCTTTCCTCTGCGGCCAAAGGAAACAGCATCCTGCCCTCCTCTAAGTGACAACCTTTCAAGTACTTAAAGAGGGCTATCACATCCCCTCTCAACCTCCTTTTCTCCAGGCTGAACATTCCCAAGTCCCTCAACCTATCTTCATAGGTCTTGGTCCCTTGGCCCCAGATCATCTTTATCGCTCTCCTCTGTACCCTTTCCATTTCATCCACGTCCTTCTTGAAGTGAGGCCTCCAGAATTGCACACAGTACTCCAGGTGTGGTCTGACCAGTGCCGTATACAATGGGACTATGACATCTTGTGATTTTGATGTGATGCCCTTGTTGATACAGAAATGAACAGGTTTGACATGAAATTTAGTCCTATGTTGTGCTAAATGTTTTAGAGGCCAAGAACACATACATGAGTTGTAAAATATTATTAAAATTCATAAGAAGGGATCACTTTTGTCAAAAAAGAAAGGGAAGCTTACTTTGGTTATCTAAAAGCATAAGAAAAGTTGGAATAACAAGGTATAGTGTATTCCACAAATGTCTGATGTTCTTTGACATTTCTGATGTTATCTACATGAACAGGAACACAGAGTATTGCTCCCTTGAATTTTAGTTTTATTATTACTTGATTTTCTCTTTGAGATGACCTTGTATCAAATCACAAACCCACTTTTCAAACTCAGAGGTATCTGAGAAACAGTTTTTTGAGGGTGGGGAGGGGAAGTCCATAGGAACAGCTGTTAAGAGCATATCTTTTTAAAAGGGTATGAGAGCATTTTATATACATGCCTGCTGTGGATTGCAGTCTTTTGCTGTGTTATCTATTATAAGCATCAATAGCATGCAAGATACTAGGCTAGGCATACCTTTTTCTCATGACCTTGTAAAATGGAATCATATGCTGTTAATTAATAGTAAGATTGCCGTCTGTTCTTTGTTTTCCTGCCTTCAACTTGGAATTGAAATTGCTAACTTCATTAGGAGTAAATAGCATCTTTAAATAGGAAGTTTAATGGTAGAGATGCAGATAATTCTCTGCTGGGCAGACATTTGTAACATATAACAGTTGTGTGCTTCTGAATGAGATGGTTAATTCATTAATTAATCAATTCAATTTATATACTGCTCACTCCTCACAAGCTGGGGCTCTGAGCAGTTCATACAACAATATTCAAAAAGACACCACCCCAATATGTCATAGTGAGGGGTTGCATATAAATTAAATGAAAAATAAATAATATAGTTAAAACAGTATACAATTGTTGTTGTTATGTGCGAAGTCGTGTCCGACCCATCGCGACCCCATGGACAATGATCCTCCAGGCCTTCCTGTCCTCTACCATTCCCCGGAGTCCATTTAAGTTTGCAACTACTGCTTCAGTGACTCCATCCATCCACCTCATTCTCTGTCGTCCCCTTCTTCTTTTGCCCTCGATCTCTCCCAGCATTAGGCTCTTCTCCAGGGAGTCCTTCCTTCTCATGAGGTGGCCAAAATATTTGAGTTTCATCTTCAGGATCTGGCCTTCTAAAGAGCAGTCAGGGCTGATCTCCTCGAGGACTGACCGGTTTGTTCGCCTTGCAGTCCAAGGGACTCGCAAGAGTCTTCTCCAGCACCAGAGTTCAAAAGCCTCAATTCTTTGACGCTCGGCCTTCCTTATGGTCCAACTTTCGCAGCCATACATTGCAACTGGGAAGACCATAGCCTTGACTAAACGCACTTTTGTTGGCAGGGTAATGTCTCTGCTTTTTAGGATGCTGTCTAGATTTGCCATAGCTTTCCTCCCCAGGAGCAAGCGTCTTTTAATTTCTTTGCTGCAGTCCCCATCTGCAGTGATCTTGGAGCCCAGGAAAATAAAATCTGTCACTATCTCCATTTCTTCCCCTTCTATTTGCCAGGAATTGAGAGGGCTGGATGCCATGATCTTTGTTTTCTTGATGTTGAGTTTCAAGCCAACTTTGGCACTCTCCTCCTTCACCCGCATCAACAGGCTCTTTCGTTCCTCTTCACTTTCTGCCATTAGAGTGGTATCATCTGCATATCTGAGGTTGTTGATATTTCTCCCTGCAATCTTGATCCCAATTTGTGACTCCTCTAATCCCGCATTTCTCATGATGTGCTCTGCATACAAGTTAAATAGGCAAGGCGACAGTATACAGCCTTGCCGAACTCCTTTCTCAATTTTGAACCAGTCAGTGATTCCATGTTCAGTTCTCACTGTTGCTTCTTGACCTGCATATAAATTTCTCAAGAGACAAATAAGATGCTCTGGTATTCCCATCTCTTTAAGAACTTGCCACAATTTGTTGTGCTCCACACAATCAAAGGCTTTAGCATAGTCAATGAAGCAGAAGTAGACGTTCTTCTGGTACTCCCTAGCTTTCTCCATGATCCAGCGTATGTTGGCAATTTGATCTCTAGTTCCTCTGCCTCTTCGAAATCCTGCCTGTACTTCTGGAAGTTCTCGGTCCACATATTGCTGGAGCCTAGCTTGTAGGATTTTGAGCATAACTTTGCTAGCATGAGAAATTAGTGCAATGGTGCGGTAGTTTGAACATTCTTTGGCATTGCCCTTCTTTGGGATTGGAATGTAAACTGACCTTTTCCAATCCTGTGGCCATTGTTGAGTTTTCCAAATTTGCTGGCACAGTATACAATACAGACTGTAAAAAAACAAACAGTTTACAACTGATAGCAGTGGATCCACTGTCCTAAAATACTATTAAAGCCTGATGGAAAAGCTCAACCTTAGAGGCCCTGGAAATCTAGGAACATCCTGCAGAGCCTGGGTCTCATCTCAGAGTCATTACACTAGGATGGGGCTACAACTGAAAAGCCCCAAGACTGAGCAGGGGTGAGGAGGACCAGCACCCAGGAAGGCCACAATGCAGGTAGGCATGCTAGTGATGTTGCCTTTCTGAGTGCAAGGGGCTTTGTCTCTAGTGCATCTAATCACAGGCAATCATAAATCTGTTCATCACCCTTCTAAGGAGAAGTCACAAATTCAGACCAACCTTCAGGAGGAAATGAACTGACCATGACACTAGGTCACTTTGAACTGCAGTATCCAGATCAACACCTTCACAGAAAATCAAATCCAGCATGTGGCCTTGTTCATGTGATGGGGCTGAAACAACCCAAAAGAGTCCCAATAGTGCCATTGAAGGCATAAAGCTTGAGGTGACACCTGACAAAGGAGTGTCTACATGGACATTGAAATCACCCAGTACCACCAGTATAGATACTGCAATGCCTACTCAGAGCCTGCTTCTGCCAACCTCAGGAGGATATCTGCTGGTGAGCTGATCACCTTATAAATAAAAAAGATAGTCAACCCCCTTCAGCAACTCACATTAGGTCTACACATTTAATGCCAAGAATGTCCAGTGCAGGGATCCTCCAAAAGATTAAACCATTATGAATGAGAATTTCAAGTCCACCCTCCCATCATCCTGTTCATGACTGATGAAGGACCAAATCAGCAATGTGAGGGGAATCACTTCATCACCCCCCAATCAGATCTCATGAAGGCAGGCCATATTGAAGCCTCCCTGTCAGATAACATCACACAGGGTGTCAGTTTTGTATTTAACTGATCTGGAATTACATAACACCAGTGACAAAGAGGAAGGGGGCCTATCCACTTTAATCCCTAGGGATAGGTCAAAGATTAGAGGAGCTCCAAACATGCTTGTATCTTTGAATTCTTCTATGGAAAACTCTCCTCCCACCGCTATACCTCCCAGCCCCCAGAGCCACTGGAATACTGAGCCCATTGGAGCATATCATAGATAGTAATCTAAACAGGTAAAAGATTCAACAGGAGACCAACTTCCTGCCTAATATTAACTAGAGGACATAATAATATAAAAAGCTAACTATAAAAACTCATTATGTTCAGCAATGTTTGCAAATCATCACTGGCAAAAAATCAATTCCATCGGCTATCTAAATGCCACAGGATGAATTAATAATGCCATCCCAGATAGCTAGCATTAATAATATCCATGGGAGATTGTAACAGCATTATACCTCAATAAACCCACGAATATAACAGAAGCATAAGGTTGTTGGTTTTCTTTCAATCAACCCTGCCTGTTAACACCCTAACCAATGGAATCAGATTCCCTATCCCATAGATTAAGCAATAGCAGGATGGCATAGTCCTCGTCAGACAATGGCCCACCTTGCAGGGCCCTTGCAAAGTGCCCCCACAAGGGCTGCACAACACCCACAGCATGGCTGTAGGCTGCTGGCAAAGACTTTATAATCCCCCCACGAATGGCAGGGAGACTCAACCCACTCAAGCAACCATTATAACATGGCCAGATGAAACTCACCCAACTGATGCAGAGCAACTTAATCAGGCTTTAGAGGTCCGGAAGGCAGTTTCCTATAGAAACCTTTCTGAGACCTGGAGTTACAGCCTTTTCCTTTGGTGTTTGAAAAGGGTGCGAGTGTGTGTGGGGGGGGGGGGGGGGGAGAGACACCAGAAATTGTCCTTATTTGTTTCACTTTCATGGAAACATTCCATTCAGGTGTCATCAAACTTATTTGTTATATTCTGCTTACTAGCCCTATATGTCTAAAGGCAGAGGGGAGATCACACCTCCGAGAGGAAATATTTTCCTCATTTATTACATTATAGAGTTGAGAGTAAATAATAAATAACATGATGAAGTGTAGCGGACAAGTTCCCTTAAATGCCTTTGTGAGGGAGGGTCTTAGGCTCAGATAAGAGCTAGCATTACAGTCATGTCTGGTTTACCCTTTAACACAGTTACATTTTTAAAGTCTCCTTTTTTCACAAGGTGAAAGCTGAGCAGTAATGTAATGAAAAGTTGACAGGCATAGTACTCCCCCCCCCTTTTTAATAACTCTTATGTTGTGGAGCTTAAATTGGTTTAACTGGAGCTGAGCTGAATAATAAAATGAGCAAAAAGGAATTCATCTCCTAAACCATGAATATTTTTTAATCTTCTTCAGAGAGGGTTCAATCACTGAGTCTGTATTCATGGGGAGTGGACACTGCCTCTTCTTCTGATCTCTATCACAGCCTGGGATTTGTACGGATGGCTTACAACTGTAACAGCCATCTGACTACCTTGGAAAAGCAGGCAGTTTTAAAGAAAGATATCGTTTTTGTTGCTGGGGGAGGGGGGTTATGTCTGGAGCAGGTGTTTTGAGTAGTAGTAGCCTATTTCCCTCTGTAGTTATCATTGTGATAATCTATAGTTGTACTGAGATGATGAATGAATTGTAAGCATCATGACACCCAGGCATTCTGGGACCAAGGTATTTTAAAGGGCTGCCTGGTCCAATATGAATCTGCTTGATGTACCCTCCCCTTCTGAGCAACTGAAGTGCCAATCAGTGCCAGGGCCTTTTCCACGGTGGCATCCCATTTCTGACATATTCTCTTCACAATAATGTACCACCTTTTACATGATTTCTTAATCTTCAGGCAATAATTGATCCTGTTGTTGCTTGCCATGTGTTGGTCTGCCATCCTCTAATACAGTTTTATCTGCTATTTTGAATAGTTGGTTTTAATTTCCTACTTATTACTGCTTTGATCCGTGTTTTATATCGATAATTGTTTTCGTTTGATTGTTACTCCGAATTTTCAGTGTTTTATGCTTTAATTATGTATGATGAAGTTGAACATTTTTATGGAAGCTCAGACTATGAAAAAAATCCTGAAAAGAATAAAAGAATAAGCAGATATTGGAAACCTAGCAGCAATGATAAATGAAAGACTGGAGCAAGGTCTTGGGCCAGAACTATGCAGAGTGCTAAGCCCTGGATTTGGGGAAAATATGCAATCAATCTGTGGGGGAATCCAAGACATTTTCACTATGAAAAGTTGGTTAAAAGTGAGTAAAGTTAATGCAAAAGAAAAAGCTTCTTAGGATAAAATGACCTTGAGCCTGGGCAGCTAACATATATGCTGAAGGATGGAGCCATGTATCGGAGGTAAAATTGGGTAAAATGATGATAATCTTCTTTGCTATTCAAAAGGAGAATGTGTGGGAACAAAACCATCTTATGCAAGATTTTTATGTTTGTTTGTTTGTTTGTTTGTTTATTTATTTATTTATTTATTTACCACCCACCCCAGGGGCTCAGGGCAGTTTACATAATAACATAAGAACAATACATGGAACAGTCTATAAAACATTTGAATAACCGTGCAATAATAACTGATGATTGTAAACATATAACAGTATAGTAGTATAACCAATAAACAAAGCACATAGACTATTTTACTAAAAAAATAAATGCCTAGAAGAAATATTACTATTACTATTACTACTGCTACTGCTACTGCTACTGCTACTGCTACTGCTACTGCTACTGCTACCACCACCCGGCACTCCCAGTAAGCTGGTTTATGGCAGATTACAACAGTGCAATACCATAACAATCCCCAATTAAAGCCATTAATATATCCATTATAGATTAAAAAAAACACACACCACAATTAGATGGCGGTAAATACTAGCTCTTCCAACATGGAAGGGCTACTGGTCAGGGTGACAGAGGGTACGACAACTAGTCACGTCCATGCTAGAACCAGTGTGACATCAGTGTGGCATATACTCTTCCTCTAGCACTGGCCTCAACTGCAAGCCTGGTAGAAGAGCTCCATTTTGTAGGCCCTGCAGAGTGCCAAAAGCTCTCCCAGGGCCCACAGCTCCTCTGGGAGCTCATTCCACCAGGTAGGGGCCAGAACTGAAAACGACCTGGCCCTCATCAAGGCCAGGCATACTTCTCTGGGGCCAGGAACAACCAGCAATTTGGTACCAACAGAGTGCAAGGCCCTGAGGAGGCCATAGGGTGATAAGCAGTCCGTCAGATATATGGATCCCAGACTGTGAATATTTAGAAAGAGTGGAAAAATTGATTATTCAAAAATATGTAGCTATTCAAAATACAAATCACTTTGTATTGAATACCCGTCATTTAGGGAAATATGTAATAAAGCTACACAAATATTAAAAACTAAACAGATATCAGTTGTAAGCTTAGTAAGTTCACATTAGCTAGAAAATAAGCTTCCATATACATCCCTCTAAATACCCTTAATTTGAAACAAAGTCCTATCTGATTAAGTTGTTTTCATAATTTTTTTTTCTTCATAGTAGAAAACTGGAGAGAATAATTTTTTATACCTAACTTGGTGAATGTGTCCTTTAAGGCACAACAAGGGCAGTCCTTTTAGATATATTTCCATTTAGTTACATCAGGTGTAAGTGTGTTTCGTCATGTTTAAGAAAGTACAACCTAATTTGGAAGATTAAGAATGGAGGATGGTTAAAACAGAAGTTGTACTAGTCATAGAAGTGTGATAGTGCAGTAAATAAATCTCCCAGGTAAGCTTGCATTTATTCATGCAGTTTCAGTTAACATTCAGGTTGCAGTCTAAAGGAGAGCAAGAAGCCTAAAGAGTTACTTTACCTATCACAAATGACCAGAGGAGGGGTTAGAGGGTGGTTCCCAGATTAATACAAAGAGAGGCATTTGATTCACAGCTTTCTATGTTCCCACATTTCACCACTGGATTGGCTCCAGTGCTGAAATGTGTCATCATGGACAGTGGTCCCCAACCCGCGGACCGTGGCCCGGTGCTGGGCCGCGAAGGCCTTGGCGCCGGGCCGCGGCTCCTTCTTCCCCCCCCCCGAAGCGAAAAGCTTGCCAGGCTGCGAGTAAATCAGCCGCCAAAGCAGCCGATTAGCTCGAGGCCCGGCAAGCTTCACGCTTAGGGGGGGAGGGAAGAGAAGCTTGCCGAGGGGCCGGGAGGGGGAGCCGCGGCCGCTGGCATGGCGGCGGCGCAAACGCGCATGCGCTGGGGCTGCCGCATGTGCGCGGGTCCCCAGGCCACCCTCTCCCCGGACTCCGGAGCAGCGGTCCGCAGCGGGCGAAAGCTTGCGGACCGCTGGTCATGGAGATACATTTCAGTGGGGCACCTGGTCTGCCACTAAAATGTGTGCCCACCGTGGGACACAGCTGCAGTGGACAAGTTCTGCCACATGGGGATGTATGCGGTAATTTGTTATTTTGCAGGAAGATGGGATTGCATGAGAACGTGATCCTACCTTCCTACAAAATTTTTTAAAAGCCCCAGTCCTCATTGCAGCATTGTGAAGCACCATGAAGCTGACCAGGGCATTTTTTGCCCCCCCCCTCATGGCTTCTTTATGTCCACATGGGCTTGCCATGGGCTCCATTTGTCAAGCGCACAGGAAACTCACAACAAAACTTATTCAAAAGAAAAATAGTTTTATTGATTAGCACTACACGCAATGGACTGAAAAGTCAAATCTGACTAGAAGCCAGATTTGCCTCAGCTTATCAATACATTTCTCCCGCCCAAAACTTGACAGTTCCCAAGGGGGGGAGGTGAGTGAGAAAAGACATATGTGAAAGCAAAACAGGATTCCAAACTCCCATCCTTGAAAGAGGTGACAAACAACCCTTTCCGCCCATAACAAGATAAGGTTAACATAACATCACTATTCTATTTTATTGCTTACAAACTACAAGGCCGGGACTAGCAGGCGCCGGGCCCCATCTAGTAATATAACTGACATGGAGGAACTCAGGCTAATTTATGACAGAGATTCTACAATCCTGACATCCCTCCGCATTAAAACTAACTTCACTCCCCCACCTAGCCGGCATCAACCGGGCGAGGACAATCAGGGAATGCTCGATGGAAAGCCCGGAGAAGGCGGGGTGCCTTCACATTCCCAGCCTCAACCCACTCTTTATCCCCAGAGGGGAAATCCTTCCAATCGACCAAATATTGAAGGCGACCCTTATGCAATCGAGAGTCTAAGATTTGGTTGACTTCATAGTGGGTGTCCTTATCGATGTAAATTGGAACAGGCATAGATGGAGGAGGGTGCCACTCGTCCGGGGCTGGAGCTCTTCGCAGCAGGCTGGAATGAAAAACCGGATGCACATTCCTATAAGTTTTTGGCAAAGCTAGCTCCACAGTCACATTATTTATCAGTTTCACCACTTTAAATGGCCCCACATACTTTGGGCCAAGTTTCTTGGACTTCTGCTGACACCTTAAGTTCTTAGTAGACAGGTAGGCTAGGTCACCCACTTTCCAATCAGGGGCAGGTACCCTCTTCTTATCAGCTTGAGCCTTATAGGCATGTTTGGCTTCTTTGAGGCTAGCAACGATCTCTGGCCAGCCCATACTGATGGATGCTGCCCATTTGTTTATGTCAGGAACCTCCGTGGAGCTAAGCCCCCAGGTGGGGGCTGACATTAAATCAGTTCCGTACACCACCTTGAAAGGCGATACCCCAGTCGAGGAGTGGACTCCATTGTTATAGGCGAACTCAGCAAGTGGCAGCAAGGAAACCCAGTCATCCTGCTGGTGATTGATGAAACAGCGTAAATACTGTTCCAGGATTTGGTTTACTCTTTCGGTCTGGCCATTTGACTCCGGGTGATAGCCTGAGGTGAGGGCTTGCTCCACACCTAATAGTTTGAGAAGCTCCCTCCAGAACTTGGAAACGAACTGGGGGCCCCGATCCGTCAAAACACGTGTCGGGATCCCGTGCAGACGTACCACGTGTTTAATAAATAGAGAGGCCAGTTTTGGTGCTGAGGGCACGCCCGTACAGGGGATGAAATGAGCCTGTTTGGAGAAAGCATCCACTACTACCCATATAACAGTGTTCCCTTGGCTGGGAGGAAGGTCTGTAATAAAGTCCATAGTCACATCAGTCCATGGACGTGAGGGGGTGGGCTGTGGTTGCAAAAGTCCCTTCTTCTTGCCCCCAATTGGTTTCGAGGCAATACAAATGGGGCACCCCTGCACATATTTCTCCACATCTTTACGTAAGGATGGCCACCAGTACTGTCTCCTGACCAGGTGCAGAGTTTTCACAAAACCAAAATGTCCAGCGGTTTTTGCATCGTGGCAAAGTTTCAAAACTTTTCCCCGGGCCACGGCAGGCACAAAGAGTCTTTCGCCCTTGAAAAAGAGCCCCCCCTTCTCAGACAGATCAGGGCGGAGGGAGCAAAACTCTGGGTCAGTTGACAACTCCTTTTGGACCCAGCCCCCTGGGATGGGCGTATCAGTCTTTGTGTGGCTGCGCGTCACAGCGGTCATCCCCAGTTGGGCGGGGGTAAAGACGGTATCTACCAATGGGTCTCGTTTGCTATTGTACTGAGGCAGGCGCGATAGTGCATCCGCCAAAAAATTCAGTTTGCCAGGAAGATGCTTTAGGGAGAAGTTGAAACGAGCAAAAAACTCCGCCCATCTCATTTGCTTGGCCGAAAGCGAGCGGGGCTGCTTGAGTGCCTGAAGGTTTTTATGATCTGTCCAGACTACAAACGGGATCGCTGACCCCTCCAGCCAATGCCGCCAAGTGGAAAGGGCCAATTTCACTGCAGCCGCCTCTTTTTCCCAAATTGCCCAATTTCTTTCCGCAGCTGAAAATTTCTTTGATAAATAGGCCAGGGGGTGCAATTTCCCGTCCCCCCCCTCTTGGAGGATCACGGCCCCCATTGCTACGTCCGAAGAATCTACTTGTACTGTAAATTGCTTAGAGGGGTCGGCATGGGCCAACACAGGTTCAGACGTAAATAACAGTTTTAGTTTGTCAAATGCCTCCTGACAGGAGGGAGTCCAAGGGAGAGGCGCCCCAGGTCGGCTAGCTGTCTTCCCCCCTTTGGTTTTTAACAAGTCAGTGAGGGGCAGCGCAACCTTGGCAAAGTTGGGAATGAAGGTCCTGTAAAAATTGGCGAATCCTAGGAAACTTTGTAATTGCCTCCTAGTGCGGGGAGGTTCCCACACCAGCAAATCACGCACTTTGCCAGGGTCCATCTCGATCCCCGCCTGGGAGACCCGGAACCCCAAAAACTCCACTGCATCGCGGTGGAACTCACATTTTGACAGTTTAGCAAACAAGTGGTGCTTCCGCAAGCGGCGGAGCACTTCGCGGACCAGCTTAGAATGACTCTCAACATTCTCTGAGTACACAAGAATATCATCAATGTAAACCAACACCCCTTGGTACAATAAATCATGCATAATTTCATTTATCATATTCATGAACACGCCCGGAGCGCCGGCGAGGCCGAACGGCATTACGGTGTATTCAAACTGCCCCAGGGGCGTATTAAAAGCTGTTAAATATTCATGCCCCCTCTTGATTCGAACTCGGTAATAGGCTTCCCTTAAGTCCAGTTTCGTGAACACGCGCGCCTTCCCCAAGTGGCCCAATAAGTCTTTTATCAGGGGAAGCGGGTAGGCGTTGCAGGTGGAGACCGCGTTCAACCCGCGGTAGTCGGTACACAACCGCAGCGAACCGTCCTTCTTTTTTACGAAAAGGACCGGGGCTGCCAAGGAAGATGTGGCTGGTCTAATAAAACCCCTTGCTAGGTTTTTATCCAGAAATTCTCTAAGCTCTGCCATCTCCCGCGGGCTCATGGAATAAAGTTTGGCTTTGGGGAGAGGCTCTCCTTTCTTTAATTCGATGGCACAGTCAGTTTTGCGGTGGGGGGGGAGCTGGTTGCACTCCACCTCCGCGAACACATCACCAAAGTCCCGATATTCAGGAGGGAGCGCGTCCACCCCTACTCCCAAAGCAGCCACCACCCCGGATCTCGTAGGACCCTGCTGCCGCGTGTGCTGCTCGCAGGCGGCGGAGGTAAATTCCACAGTCCCTTTCTTCCACTTCACAAGGGGATCGTGTTCCCTCAGCCAATCCAACCCCAACACGCAAGGGAAGGCAGAGTGAGGGGCCACCAAAGGTTGGATTTGCTCCCAATGTTTTTCTATGTCCAAGTCCATGGGGCGAGTTTTTGCCGTAGCTTCCCCTCCGGGAGCGCATTTCCCATCTAACTGGGTGATTGGCAAGGGTTCCTTCAGTGCCACCTTCCCCACCCCCAAAGTCTCGGCCAGTGCCGGGCTCACTAGGGATTGGGTGCACCCCGAGTCCACGATACAGCGGATTCCCACCGTCTTTCCCGACTTGGGGTTAGAAAGGTTGGCCGGTAGGAGTAGCAAGGGGGAATCACTCACCACGCGTTTGCCCCTGTTGGCGGCCTGCTGGCGGGGCGCCTTTACAGCAGACCGTCCTCGTTTCCCGACTGCTCCTCAGCTTGATCCTCGTCCTCCAGCCCGCTTCCCTCCTCCGAGTCGTCCACCGCCGGTACGGCAGCCACTGGTACCAGGAGGGATTTGGCGCTTTTCTTCGTGGTGGTTTTCTTGGCAGGCGGGGCTTTCGATGGGGCGCCGCTCGCAGCTTTCGGGGTTGATGCCGCTTTCGTTGGGCAGTGTGCGAGGAAGTGCCCGGCTTGGCCACATCCCAAGCACAGCCCTTTCTCCATGCGCCGAGTGCGCTCCGCCGGTTCCAATTTGGTTCGGGGCTTGGTCTTCACCGGGGTGGAAGTCTTCGCCATGGTTTTCCCGGCCAGTGCTTGCACCATTGAGGCCCGCTCCAAGCGGTTTTCCATTTCTCCGGCCAGCTGGACCCACCCTTCGACAGTGAGTGGGTCTTCCAGGAGGAGGCACTTGTCAGCCAGAGTGGGATTGAGGCCCCCCACAAACGCCAGCACACGTTGGGGCTCCGTCCAGTCCGGCACAGAGGAAGCCAACTCCTTAAATTCCCTGGCGTACTCAACCACTGACAATTTTCCTTGCCGGTGAGCCCGGAGTTTCTTCTCCGCAGTCTCCCGTTCAAACGGTTCCACGTACATCTGGCGCAGGGCCCTCATGAAATGGTTGTAGTCGCGGGTAGCTTGGGGGTGGTAACGGTACAAATCCACGAACCACTTGGCGGCTTTGCCCTCCAGGGCTTGCCCCACGAAACGCACCCGTTCGGCGTCGTCTTGGAAAGTGAACCCCATGTCCATCATGTAGGCTTGGAGGTGCACCAGGAACGTGGGGAAATCGGAGGGGTCCCCAGAAAACTTTGCCTTGAACTTATAGGTGTTCCGCATTTCCACTCCACGGAGGTGGGCAGGTAGGCGCCCTGGGCCCCAGTCCGCCGGTGCTGGGGCCGGGGCCGGGGGTCTTGCACCCCGGCCAATGCCTCGCCCTCTCCCAGCCGCCGCTCTCGCTCGTTCCGCTGCCTGCGCCGCTGCTGCCGCTCGCGCGGCCGCTCGCGCTGCCTCACGCGCCGCCGCTGCTGCCGCCGCCTCGGCTCCCGCGACGTCCGCCGCTGTCCGTGCCGCTGCCGCCGCTGCTGCGTCCTCGCCTCCGTCCGCGCCGTCTCCACCAGCACCGTCGCCGCCGGCGCCGCCTTCGTCCTCTCGTTCCTCACCTTCGTCTTCTCTCTCCCTCTGCGCTCTTGCGCGTGCTTCCGCCTCTGCTTCGATTTCTAGCTGAGCCCGGGCTCTGGCCAGCGCCTCAGCCGCCTCCGTCGTTGCTTGCGCGGCCGCCATGCCGTGTTCCTGCAGTGCAAACCCACCGCTCTCTCTCCGCGCACTGGTATCGTGTGCACCCCCACCGAGCACGTCCTTAAGCAGGCGTTGTGTTCGGCGTCTCTCCTCCGGATCCAGCCGACCCGAGAGGTCCTGCAGCCAGTTAGTCACCCTGTCCAGCTTGTACTGCAAGTCCTGTGTCTCACCCACAGGCTCCAGCGCGTAGCTAGGCAGTCCCAGGTGCTCCGGCCAACGTTCATCCCCAGTAGGGCGGTCGTATTTTGACAATCGCCTGCGCTGGGTGATGTGACGTTCCAAAAATTCCTCGGGCCCCGGGGTTGCCCCCGAGACAGCCCGCATCATGGCCGAGCTGGGCGGCCCCGCACCAGCACCTTCGGCCTGGGAGAGGTCCCAATCCAGGCCCTCTCCCTGTTCAGAAAAAGTATGTCCCTCGCCCTGCATTTTGCAGGTGAAAGGAGTTGTGAGATTTGACTTGATGTCAAGCGCACAGGAAACTCACAACAAAACTTATTCAAAAGAAAAATAGTTTTATTGATTAGCACTACACGCAATGGACTGAAAAGTCAAATCTGACTAGAAGCCAGATTTGCCTCAGCTTATCAATACATTTCTCCCGCCCAAAACTTGACAGTTCCCAAGGGGGGGAGGTGAGTGAGAAAAGACATATGTGAAAGCAAAACAGGATTCCAAACTCCCATCCTTGAAAGAGGTGACAAACAACCCTTTCCGCCCATAACAAGATAAGGTTAACATAACATCACTATTCTATTTTATTGCTTACAAACTACAAGGCCGGGACTAGCAGGCGCCGGGCCCCATCTAGTAATATAACTGACATGGAGGAACTCAGGCTAATTTATGACAGAGATTCTACAATCCTGACACCATTGCCCCCTGCAGTGCAAAAAGGGAATGTGGAAGAATCTGTGTTCCCTTACTGCCAGGCCAGGGAGGGCGCCAGCCTGACAGTAATGTCATATGGATGTGGGGATTAGCCCCACATTCATATGATCCCTCTCCTGGCCTTTTCCACCCATGTAGAATCGCCCTCAGAACAGAATCACTGACATCAAATGTTGAAAGAGGGTCTAAACAAAAATTGTATTAATAGTCATAGTTAGCATAATGTGATTTTTATGCATGTTTTAATTTTTTAGAAAAATTGTTTTTTATATCCTACTTTTCTCTTTGGTACCCCTCATGATGGTAGAAAGGTGAGATATAGATTCTCAAAAATAAAATGAATAAAAGTAATTGTTTGATGCCTAAGAGGTGTAACAATAATGAACCATCCTGGGCAAAATTGACCTTAATGGACTTGGAATGGTGTAGCACTGCATTGGAATGCACTGTCAGTCCTCCATTTAAATCAATGAGTAACATGTAGCTATAGCCCTAGCCTACACGGTATAAATAATTCCCAGAGATTAGATGTTTGCCTCATTATCTAATTGTTATATATTTTCACTGTTGTTTCCTACCTGGGAAGGGTACCTGTTATATGTCCAAGCATTCAGAATAATACTATTCAAAGCTGTCAACAGCCACATAATGCCAGCCTGTTTCCATGGAAACATGCTCCTCAGAGCCCTGAATATAAGAGTAGCTCCCTATGCTGTAGAAACCCTGGACTTTACAATGGGTGCCGGGGGACTTGTCTACCATGACAGCTACTGAGGCAATATTCCCTAAGGCAGCTGCACTAACAGTTGTTTATATTGTGTTTAAATAGAGAACACATTGGCCACCATTTAAAACAACAATGTTTACTGTTGGTGCTGTCTGAGTGGATGGAGGTTGAATAAGAGAAATAAGTGGGATGAGAATGCACTGTTTGTACGTTGTTCCTATGGCCTCTCGTTCCATCTTAGTCCACTGGCTTGTCACTGAAAGTCATGTGATTTGACACTAGAGACAGCACATATTATTATTCACACACAACCATGGACAGTATGATTTTATAGTTTGCTGTTTTTCCAAAGAGTGTTTATTATCATTAAGATAGGCTCCACTAATGAATACCTGAAACGAATTTGCATAATGTACGGTGGTGAAAATTTAAACTCAGCATACGGATCCAAAAGAATCCACCTGGCTAACTGATAGATGACTATCCATTTGCAACATCAAAAGCTGGCTGACCTATTTTCTTGGAAGTCCTTTTTGTCCAAATTTACTACTGCCCATAGATAAAGAGGTTTTATTGTTCAGCATTTCTATTACACTGAAGTGTCTTCCCTGTAGCTTTCATGGCTAAGGGCTAGATTATGGTGTTCCTATAGTTAAATCTACAACTATACCCCACAATCAAGTTTCACACAGAATGATCAATTACTGGACCTTATTGCCTATTTACATACTTCATACATAGTCTTCCTTTGTCACTCATACTCAGGCCATAGGTGACACAATTAAATCAATACAATAAAAAACCATATTTAAAATGAAAGAAAATGTACTCAAAAGAAGTACAACATGAACGAACAATGCAACAGAGCTTTAAATAAGAATGTTATAATGGGTCAACCAATGACTCCCTGTGAACAGTTTTCATCCAGCATCTAAGAGACAATGCAGATTGACTGGCAGGTGGCGACTCAACCAGCGAAGACACGACTCCAGCTTTTTGGCAAATAACTTGGCCGCAGCCGTTTATTAACAGACCACCCCAACAGACGGTTGGCCATATGTAGGTAAGGGAGCCTGACCCCATCAGCCATCCGGCTGCTTGATATAAACCGTGGTGCTCCGGCTTCACACCTCACTCCCAGCCAGGAGGATGGGACGCCTTCCGCCGCAGAATCTAGGGAAGTGGCTGCAAGGGACCCAACAGGCGTCCACATCCATTGGTGTCCCCCCGCCGCTTGGCCCCCCTGGACCCTGGCCTCCCAGCCGGATAGGCCGTGCCCGGGGCACTGCCAGTCTCTTTATTGAGACCCCCACCTCAGGGAGTCCCGCACGCAGACGGGCTCCCTGCCAACAGGCTCCCTACCTGGCATATCCGCAACTGCGACAATAAAGTTTCTATAACCAAAAATGGGGAGGGTGGTTGGGTGTCAGTCCCTGGCGAGCGGCTGGCACGAAAGAGGGTGGCGCGCTTGCTCCGGCCTCTTAAAGCCGGCCGCCCCGCCCCTCTACAGCTGCGCATCGGCATGGCCCAATGATGCCGCTGGGAGCCGCAGCCGCTATTTACCTGAATTTATTTCAGTAAATCTCAGCTTTTATTTTTTCATGGGCAGTCCTAATTATCATTTTACAAAATCTCAACTATGTTTCTTTTCCTGCACAAGTGATTTCTTGTGTTCTAGAATGTGGTTTTGAAGAATTCAAACTAGATCACATTAAATTCCTTTCTAAAGAATGGTGTAGAATAACTGTGACCAAATGAAGTCAAGTAGATTTCCTGGAATAAGGGCCAGTTCCCGTACAGAACACCAAACCAAAGATGCAAATGCATTGTGTCATATGGGCAATCTACTTAGCCAAATTGTCTTGAAAGAACAGCTTTTGTTTACAACAAGGAAATACAAATATCTGTGGAAAGTACTGAATGACAGGGGAAGAATCAAATTCTCAAAACTATCCAGGGGAAGGGGGCAGGTTTCTGTGATGGGACACTGATTATTATTGGAGGTTATTGCAGCCAGCGTGTTTGGTGCAGTTCTCATGCATCCATGACCAATGGGGTATGTTAGGAGCTTTGTTGGAGTCAACTCTTAATGCAAGGGCTCACCCATGCAATGCAAAAATAATACTGCCTTATAATTGTAGGTGAATGCTGTATATGTTTAGAACTGACAGACAGGCATTGGAGTAAATGCTATGGTAAAAGTGTTGTGAACTGCCTTAAGAAGTTACTTAGGCAGATTCAAAATTATCTCATTGCACTTGTGACAATGATGTCGAAATGCAGCACACTTCTAGGCAGATATTTTTCAGGAGACAAAGCTCTAAGAAGACTCAGGGGAAAAGAAAATAGTCATGTAAGGACAAGGCTGGTTTGTGAGTAGAATTGGTGTTTGTACAACAGCAAATATCTCCTATGGGGCTGAACTGAACTACAAGGCTTGGCTCTTGTTAAAAAAAAAATTAAGCATAATAAAAAAGTTAATTTTGTTAGAAGCTGACAGTTTAGGAAAATGTTCATTATATGCCTTTTCAGTAAGTATATAAAATGTCAGGGTGAAGGGAACTCATTTCCCAGTAACAAGCATGACAGACTATTGAATGAAATGGAGGGAAAGACTGCAGGCAGCAGAATGATGAGGTTGTAATCAGAAATTCAGTCCGCCAGCATTTACCTGAAGAGGATTTTCATTTTAGGTCTTCAAAAGTCCAGTTCTCTCTCCCCCCCCCCCCCTTTAACAAAAGGAATAGTTTTATGGTCAATTCTTTTTTCAGTAGCTTGTTATTCTCAGGTTTAGGGTAACGTTGTGTCAAAGGGGACCCAAGCTATTCCTGTCGGCAACCAAATAGAAATTTATTTCACTGTTTGTTGTTTTTCTTTCCTGTTATTTCAGCACAGAAATTGAGCTCAAAGGTTTCTCGTATTGAGCTAGTAACTGAAAGTGTGGAAGTTAGGGGAGGAGTGCAGGCTTCTGAGTGATGCCTTTTTTAATCCACAGAATATGAGACCTCATTGAAGACAGAGATATTGAATAGAAGATGAATGAGGTAGGATCTCCTTTAAAAAGGGGTCCGGATAGATTCCTACACAGTCCTCTTTTATTTCATTTATGTTCCAAAACTCTTTGCCTGGTAAATGTTCTTCTTTGCTTTGAAAGCTTGCAGTTTTAAGCTACTAAAGATTTTTAAAAACACACACAAAAAGATTATTTACTTCCTGTTTTAGACTCCCTGATCTTTAATATATCAAGCAGGAAACAATACATAAAAGCCCAGAAACAACCAGTTAAAAGGTAATAAAAATGTAATAGAATCCTGCTCCCTACCAGGATCGTTGTGTGTGTGTGTGTGTGTGTGTGTGTGTGTGTGTGTGTGTGTGTGTGTGAGAGAGAGAGAGAGAGAGAGAGAGAGTAGTCAAGCATCCTGTTTTAATCACAACTAAAAATATACATCACACAGTTTCTGTTTGGAGAAATTACCTGGTCTGGATTTCTTTAAAAAAATTAAAGTAAATCAAGCCTTTATACTTCAGAGATATTAGAGGAAATGCATGGGTGGTGATCTGTCAAATTGTTGTGTATTAAGCATTACAGCTTTTTCCTTCCAGTATGACGACCAAGGAGCAGATGCCATTGTGTTTATTGTTGTGTCATTGATCCTCGAATACACAAAATTAATGCTTGTTTCTACATGACTAGGGTCCATTGGAGAGATACTGTATGTTATGGAATATTGCTCACCTGTTTTGCAGTGAAGTGGGAAGGCTTCCTGATATAGCCCAATACTGTCAGATCTTGGAAGCTAGGAAAGTCATTTATTGGATGGCAGATTATCATGGAGGATTGTACAGGGGAAGGCAGTGGCAAACCACCTCTGCTTCTCATTTGCCTTGAAAGGTTCCTTGTGACTTGGTGGCAGTTACATGCATGTGTAGTTTTGCAGCATCTTCTCAACCTCAAAAGGAAACTCTCAGTATTGCTATTAAGTTATTTAAAGGTCTTTTGAAATTATTTTGCCTGCAAGCACCTGTCTGTGGTAAGTTACTGGCCCATCATGGTATAGCTTGTGTGACTTTAATTCTGATGAGCCTTTTATTGCCACTGGTGTGTTTCCTTCTAACCCACATGATGCCTGAACTGAAATTAAAAGTGTGGTTGGTCTAATGACCTTATCTTTCTTGTTCATCTGACTAATGGTATTACTGAATTCAAGGAGATGAGTTTGAAATGGTTCTTCCATAGGCAACTCCAGTGATATAAACACTAGAGCATCTCTGCTTTTCAAGGGCAAATTCCTCCTCTCTCAAGACCTCATTCTGCAACTTGCTCTTTGTAGGCCTGTCCTTAGCTTTGATCTGGAAACTATAACTTTTGCCCATCAGTTTTTCCCATCAGGCCCATAGGGGGAAAAGGTTCATTTAATATCTACAAGGTAGACCTCTATAAAGGGCAAAGAAGCCCTGCAGAAAGTTGGTGACCCTAAAACCTCTCCTCTCCTAAGTTAATCATACCGTACTGTCAAAGGATAATGCTCTGAAGTTATGGAATCTTGCCCAAGAAATTAGGTGAGACAATTCAACATTGGAGTCTCCCTGTTTTGAAATTAGTGTCTTGCTCCCAAGTATGTGTGCATGTGACTGCAGACTAAATAATACTCCTCCTGACTACAAAGCCATGACATTTCCTCCTAACCTAGGTGAAACCATACATGCTAAAAGAGAAGAATTTGAATTTGAGATCTAGAAAACACATGTGTCAGGATTTGGTAACATATGCATGTTCAACAAGGAACTCACCTCATACTTGGAACTTCTATTTATTATATTATAATGTATTTATTGTATTTTATTTATTTATTTATTTACTTGTGTTCTCACTTGCCACAGTCCTTCCCCCCCAAGTTACAGTTCTCTCCAAATCAGAAAATAATGATATAAACAGAAGTGAGGTGAAATCTTCTCGCTGTTATTTTCTCCACTTTTGTAGTAGACACCAGGAGCAAGCCCAGTGCACTTGTAGAAAAGGCTCAAACTACTGCACAATTTGCATAATTGGTAAGCAATGCATAATATATGCAAATTAGGCTGCCCTATTTCAGGAAACTGGGATTGCGCCATCACCAAATATTTGGCAGTGATAAGAGCAATGAGTCACCAGAAGTACTTGTGAGCTGCCATTAAATATTAAAGTGCCACTTAAATATATATATTAGGCTGCTCTACAGTATGGTTTGCAAAGTTTACCTAAGTCTACAACACAATAGCAGTACTTTGCTCCTGCCCTGTGGCATACGCTATGAACACACTCTTGGCTAATCAGCATGCAGGAATACGAGCTTCCTGTGGAGAATATTCATTTCAGGTTTGCTGGCATCTCTCCCCAGAATACCTAATGTGCAACACTAACAAAAGGTACTTTGAATAAAGTAACTTTAGGGGCATCATTCATGGGGATCAGCACTAGCCCAAGTTCATTACAAACTCATCACAGGATGACATGACAGGTGTATCACACAGCCATGCATTACCATTCACTACCAACTGGAATGAGGACTCAAGATACCAAGACCTGTCATAAGAGCTTGACAGGAAGCGCATAATGTCTGGTGACAGTGTGGTAATTAACTTGCATCACCGGTGAACAGCAACTCTTTTTTTTTTTTTGCCAGCACATGGCATGTAGTAACAGAGATTAATTTCTGGTATCAGTTATTTCTTTATTTATTGCCAGTCAGAACACTCTGCAGCATGATGTTAGCTCTGGTCTATCTAAGTGGGTGAATTCCCTTGTCTGGCTAACCTTCCATGCCTAAAGTCACATCGTTGATAGGGACAGGCAAAAAATTGAGGCCGGAGGGAAACAAGACTAACAGAGAAGAAATCTCAAATCAATGGCTAAGACTCCTTATGTGATCATTTGTAGCTGAAAGACCCTTACATGGCTATTGGTCTCATGGCATCAAGCTAAATCTGGACATGTAATCCTTGGAAAGAGAGAGAAGGAAGGTGGCACAAGCCTGCTACATAACTTCCTTTTGTTTCTATTTACTTAATGGCAACACGTTTGCTATTATTTTCTCATTACATGCTGGCTGTTGTAGTGAATCCAAACTTGAAAATATATTGGCACAACAACCCTGATTTGGATATCTGACTGTGCTATTTCATCACTGAATTCCCTGCAGTACAGACTCTCGGGATGGTTCTGCTAGTTCTGGTTCACACAGCCAAAGAGACTTGTCTACCAGAATGTGCTGTCTAAAAGAAATAGCCCATATTTATATATTAGTGCTTATACCTGATAATATTTTAGGAAGTTACAGTTTAAAAGCACAAAGGTTGTGTATTAGGATGATCAGATTCAAAGGGTGGCAAGGTTTCTGGATCCTCTACTTGTTGGACCACTGCTGCAAAAGTCCTCATTTGCATATACTCACCCTCCTGCAGGAGCAGAAAAAGGCCAAGTGGTCTCCTGGACTGCTAGGCTTGGTGTGGAGTTGCATCTGACTCATAGGGAATATACAGGGACCAGATTGAGTAGTTTCCCAATTGTTGTCGTTGAAACTGCAGTGCAGCAGCAGTAGGGCTTCCACATGGCAGGTTTCCTCCCCCCCCCCATTGATTCAATTGCCTACAGCAACCATTCTCCTCTACACCACCTTTTTAAAAAAATGGGAATTTAATATTATTATCCTTATCCATTGTTCTTCTTAAATATTTGTGAAACAGGATGGAATATGGAATATGTCCAGGTTGTCCGAGTTGGAATAGGGCCCTGCCCCTACAGCTTCTGCCCTCCTTCCCTGGACTTTGCCCTCAGACGCCTGAGAAACACACACAGAGACGCAGAGAGCCCTGCCAAACTGCAAACCAGCCTTGATTACTTGCTATAGCTCCTACTGTGAGGGAGAAAGAGTCAGTCAGACAGACACAGCCGCCCCAAGCTGCAAACAGAACCTTGATCCCCTACTCTGAATGAGCCCTGATTACCTCCTATGGCTCCTGCTGCAAGAGAGATCTGCCCCTGCCAGTGTCCCCTGGGTCCTAGCGCCCCTTTCATTCCTTGTTGCAATGGGCTTTCTTGCTAGTAGTGCTATAACAGCAATCTATCTATTAGGTTCTCTGGATTCCTAGCTTTAATTCCTACCCATCCCCCTAAAAAACCCCCAAAAGGCAAGTCCCTATCCCCTTTCCGTGTAGAGGAATAATGGGGAAGACATCTCAAAAATCAAAGGTGTTAGAAATTTACTTAAAAAAAATAAAACCTTGGAATTCAGAGAAGTTGATAAGATGGAGTGTTGTCATGTTATAATCATTTAGTACAACTGCTAATTAGAGAACTCAAATCCCCCTAACTGGTGGTGAGGAAATGGCCTCCTTGTGGGACTGGGACAGGGAAAATGCTGCTTGTGTCAGTGGGACTTAGAACAGGGGTAGTCAAACTGTGACCCTCCAGATGTTCATGGACTACAATTTCCATGAGTTGGCAGGGGCTCATGGGAATTGTAGTCCATGGACATCTGGAGGGCCGCAGTTTGACTACCCATGACCTAGAACATGCAGCCATTCCCATTTGCATGGGTGCCATCCCAGCTTTGCTGTGCTCTCCTCCCAAATAGTACCTTAAAGCATGTTTGGGTCAGATCACGCAAAGGACAAGGGATGCCTGCAAGGTTCAAGAAAGCATCCAAATGCTTCCCAGTAGCAAGTATCCAAATTAAGGCAAACAGCTTGTGTGTAAGAGACAGCTGTCTGCACAAGAGCTGAAACAAAGGGAACAAATTAAATGGCTAATACTCTAAGGCTGTCACTTCCTGCAACACGATTCAGCAGGCTATCCTATGTTAGTACATTTCAATCCTTCAAAAGAAATGTTTATATAAACTCAGTGGAAAATAAGTGTGCTTTTCTTTGTTCTATATGTTATAAATAAAGGTAGTTTTATGGATTCCTGTGTGCAAATCTATTATCTTATATGAAAGGGTTCAATCATGCATGCATATTGTGGATCAAAGTACATGGATGGTCTTTAAATACAACAAATATGCTGAGAAGTCAAATAAACGGAGGGTGGACACCAAAGACACCTTGGCCAGAATGCTCTTTGGTCTAGGGCTGATGCTGCCCTATTGCATACAGATATACATATATGGTCTCCATCGGGGGTTGTTAACCGCTGGTCTGCAGCCCGGTATGGGGCCGGTGGCGGCCGTACCTGCCTCTTCCCCCCCTCTTGCAGCGAGAAGCTCGCCAGGCCACTTCTCGCTGCGAGAGGGGGGGGGAAGAGGCAGGTGTGGCCGCCGGCGGATGTAAATGCGCAATGCATGGAGCTGTTGCACATGCACATTTGTGCCCCCTGCTGGTGCAAATGCGCATGCATGGCAACTCTGCACATGCATGTTTGCAAGTAACTGCTGCACATGCACGCGCCCGGGCTACTGGCTCTCCCCCACCCCTGGAGGTGGTCCTCAACTGCAAAAATGTTGAGGACCACTGCATTATAATCTCTGTGGGTTGTCCTAGAGGTAATGTGTTAAACATTTTTGGATGGGCAAGGTTAGTGTGAGAAACTTCAGTAATTGTATTACTCACACAGCATTATCTGCTATACTTTGGGAGTTGTGGTGAGAATCTTAGTGGGTGTTAGAAGTAAGTATGGAAAATACTCATAGACTGATGACATCTAAATGTCAAAATGTGCTTTTCTGGGTGAGGGGTTGCCCCTGTGTGAAGAATTATTTTACTCCATGTAAAATAATTGTAGAAATTGTGTTAGATACTATTTAAGTTATGAAATAAACAAGATGCTTTTAAACACAGTTGCAGTAGTTTTGCACATTTTCCCCACACTTTGCCTTGGATTTCATGACTCTAATATTCTGCATGATAAGGGTAGTTATTCATGTAATAATCATGGATAATGCCCCAGCTCTGTGGGCATCTTTTGTTTGTATGCTTTTGTTTTATATATAACATTCAGCAGACAGCATATAATTTAGAATTCAGGAATAATTGGGAACTAGCATAAATGCATGTACAATATTTTGAAAAACACAAGTCATCTGCCATGTCATTTTACACCCGCTGTACAAATGCATGCATATCACTGGTACTTTAATTAAACTCTAATGTTGTTGTTGTTGTTTTTGTGCTGCTTTAAATATAACAGTGTAGCTACAACAATCTTATTAAAGAACGGTGTCTTGATTGGCATCCTGATACATTTTCCCATCCCTTAATGTTCTTAATAAAAAGTAGGAGGTTTCTGTTTGCACATTTCTCTTTCCATCCCTGAAATATGTTCTTGTCCTTCTGCCATCAAGCTCTAAGTGATTCTGTTTTAACTAGAAATGAGTGTACATCAGAAGAAATATGTGCATACATCTGAGGATATGGTTTCTCCTATACTGTATTTGGCTCTCGTAAAGCTGTTGTCTTTCTCTGGATGTGAACACTAAAATGGGATAGAAATCATTATTTTCATAATTCTTATGTTTAGCTTATTTGTGTAACAGCCTACCATCCAAGGGACATAAAAGTTTATGACTTTCCAGCATCAGTTTTGCATTTTTTTTAAAGCAAACCGTTTTCTCCATTTTAGAACCATTTTCTCCATTTTATCAAACTTTTTTTTTTAATTGCAGCTTGTGTTGCTTTATGGCTTTAGTTATTGCATTGCTGGCATGGATTTTTTCCCCAGTCTTCCCCAAGATTAAATTATTTTGTGCTGCTAAATAGATAGTGCTAAAGCCTAGTGTTAGATTTTATTTATTCAAATGTTTATTTAGAAAACGTATATGCTGCCTCTTCAGAGACTTGAACTTAGTGACTCACAATGTAAAAACAATTCAAAACATCCTAACAGCAGCAACCTATGAGTAATCTTTAATAAATACGTAATGGAAATAAGATAAGGGCATAGAAACAGGACAAAACAACACAGCAGCCTAAAATATTTATGTGTTATTATTGTATTGGGTTTTATTGTTGTAATTTTTAATTGCTTGCAACCGCTTGGGAATTAGTTGAGAGTCAGTTTATAAATGCATCAAAGAAAAATATATAATTATTACAAATACTTGATTTATGGACTCCTAATGCTTTGTATTCATGACAATACCACAGCATACCTTCCCATTTGGAACTCTCTCCAACACATTAAAAAGAAGAATGGAATATTTTTTTTTTTACAGAGAAGTCACACTTCCCCCCCCCCTATTTATTCACCACATTTATCTCCCACTTTTCCTCTTCAGGGCATAGAGCAGTTGCACATGGACTCTCCAGGCAAGCTCCCTTAGCTGGCAGTTGGTACTGCAGACCTGTCTAGTTTCAGCTTTAGAACCATCTTACATGGGCTGAACTAGAGAGGTTGACCGTACTCATGTGCACACAGCATATGTTGCAACATACAAATTAACCAATTCATTTGGAGCAAAGCCTTTGTGTTTATATTCTTCATTTTATTTAATTATAAAATGAAAAGACATTTCAAAGAATGGTCCAGACAGGTCTATAACACAGTTCCAACATCACTAAACAAAAGAGCAAAAAGACTACCCAATTTAAAAAGATATTTAAAATTTAAAAAGAAATCTAAATAAATAAAAAATAAAATAAAAATAGGCCAAATTAAAGAGGATAATTAAAAAAGAATGAAAGAAAAGAAAAGGAGCAAAACAATGTATGATGCAATTTACACATGGACCAATTCAATTGTATACAAAAAACATATCACCATTTTAATATATTACCCAGTAAAAGCAGAAAACGAATATGTACATATATAGTAAGATAAAACACAATCCAAGTAAAATAAAGCATAATGCCAGACATGTTTTGGTACAAACCCTTCATCCCTGGCTTATAGACAGAATTAGCCCAATCAGATCCCACTCACACCATCAAAAATATGTCCCAAAAAACAGCATAATAGCAAATTAAAAACCTGCAAGAATAATAAAGAGGACAAACATTGAATTTTGATTTTATTTTTGATCTTGATTCTTTTTAGAGGTATCCAGATGTGTATGAAATAAATAAAACCTGGCTGTGTGCAAGGAGTTCATAATATCTTCCAAGTATATACATATATTTTAATATTTTAAGTTTTATTTTATGGTTTTAATCCCCCCCCCCCCCGATTTCTTAATATTTTAGAGTTTTTTAATTTGGTTATCTTGCTGGTTCTTGTTAATCTTATATTTTTCATGATGTGAATGGGATATGAATGGGCTAATTATGATTACAAACCACCAATGAAGGTCTTGTTTCAAACCAAAACATGTTTGCTGTTATGCTTTATTTTACTGGGCATTGTGTTTTACTATATGTATACATTTGTTTTCTGGCTTTTACTGGGTAATATATTAAAATGGTGAGGGTGATTTGTTTTTTGTATATAATCAAATTGGTTCATGTGTAAATTGCATCATACATTGTTTTGTTCTTTTTCTTTTCTTTCATTCTTTCTTTAATTAGCCTCTTTGGTTTGCCTGTCCTTTTTTGATAGGATATTCTTTTCTTTCTTTTTTTAGTGATGTTAGAACTGTATCATAGACCTCCAGACCATTTTCTGAAATGCCTTTTTATTTTATAAATATTATTGTATCTTTATGTAAAGATAAGAACCATCACTTCCCCTGCAGTATTTTGCAAATGTATAGAAGTGTAAAGTCGTCACAGTTTTACAGCCACCTACAGTTTTATAACAATTGCTTTTGGCTTCGGCAGCATTGACTCTGCCTGTATAGCTGGTAAATGTCTTCTGGAGATAGTAAAAGAGAGAGATTTGAACACTGGACAAATGTTCCTGGTCAAGGAAGAAAAGCCAAGAAACAACAGGAGGAGAGTCTCAGCTCCTGCTGCTATAATGCCACTGTGTATTTCAAAGTAATGCATCTTCATCTTCTATGCCATTGCCTGAATGTGAGCAACACAAATCGATAGATGGTTTTGTTGAAATATTTGAAATCTGTTGCAGGGTTTGAGGGCAGATTCTGAAGAGTACAGATAAAAACAGGTTTCAAGTGCAAAGTTAAAACAGGCATGTGATCTGTAGTTTCCTTTGTAGTACACAATAGGGACTCCTGAATAGACAAGCTCATCCTTATATAGTTTTTCCCCCCTTTATTTCCACAGTATTTTCACCAGTCAATGAAGGGGAAAAAAATCTTTTAAAAGCTCAACTTTAGGTTGAAGTTCTCATGGCTTTAGGGGGGAAGTAGTTACTAAGCGATTCCCTTATCTCTTTCCTTGTCCTTGCTGCCCATGAACTTCTGATTTTCTCATTCTTGTGAAAACTTTTGCTATCGAGATGAATCCACATCACTTTTAAAACATGTACGCAAAAAAGGTGAAAAGCTGTTCTTGTGTATGACATTGTCCCTTCCTTCTCCCATAACTGCTGTGAACCGGAATGCTTATGAACACTCCAACAATGATCTGAAGTAATTCAGGGAATGCTGCAAATTGCTTTAGCTGTAGCAAAAGTCAGTGTAGAGTAAGCAGAGACAAAATTCACCCTGACTTTAACTGCTACAATAGACCCTCCAGGATATCATAGATAAAAAAGACACACACCTGTTGCAGCCCTGTTCTCATAGAACAAAGCACTACCCAATCCTCTTCCATTGTTATTACACAGTACTGAGAGTCCTATATCTATGTTGTGCTCCATTACTTCACTCTTCAGCAGCCTGACCATCACTGATTTAAATGCAAAGAGGAAGCTGTTGTGTATGCGGATTAGCAGACCTGCAGAGCAGGAACCATGATTCAAACATTGGGGACTGTTAATAGCATTGGCCAACATGCAGGATCCATCCTGCTTCTGGACTGTTTAAATGGTCCAAACAGTTTGAACTTACTCACACTGGGCCGATCACAGGCTTTGGCAGGAGCCCTATACTTTATACAGGTGGTGGGCTGTTGAATTCAGTTCAGTTGCGTGTGATCTAATAAAGAGCTGATGTTTTGGCACATGAGTGACCCTGCATCTTAATGAACCCACTATTCAATACTGGTGATGAAGTTGGGACGCTGAGCTGAATATGCAGCCATAGCTAGCAACTGCTGAATCACTACCTCCCTACCTTCTGAGGAGGGACTGCTGAAAACATTTATGGACTTCCTGCCTTCCAATGGGGAATCATGGAGATCGCTCCATCCTTGCCTTCTGCGAAAATTGCTTCTTGACTTTCAAGGGGGACAGCTGAACAATGCCGGGGCCATGCCTTCCAATGATGGACAATCTGAACATCTCATGTTCTTCACTGAACTCTACACAGTAGTCTTCATCATGGTGACCAGAAGCCATACTGAAGAATTTGATCCAGCAGTCCCAGCCCAGTGGGAGTCCTATGCCACACATCTGAGCTGCTACCTGAGTCAGCCAATGTTATCACTGCTGCAGCCACATTCCTGAGTCTTTTGGGTCCAGCAACATTTGACCTGGCCCAGGATCTGATGGCACCCACCAAGGTCAACAGCACCTCATTTGATGAGAGCCTGGACACATTGATGCAGCACTTCATATCACAGCTGGTCAAGATCACCTGTTGCCATGCCTTCTGCACCCAGAGCTAGCAAGAGAGTGAATTGGTGTCCAAATTCATGGCTGCACTCTGCCAAACTGCCCTTTGCTGCAGTTTGGCAGATTTGAAGTTAATGCTACGAGATTGGCTTATCTGCATGCTGTGAGACAAACATAGCAATGTCTTTTAGTCAAACATGACATTCTGTTCAGCCCTTGAAATCATTGTTGCTGCAGAAACAGCAGCCAGAAGCATTCTGGAGGTCCTTGGTACCTGCAGCCAGCCCTCCAGGCACCATCCTTCCCTGGAGCATGTGCACTTTAAGGGCCTGAAAGAAGAAGAAATGAGCCCACCTGTTCCAGCCAGCACCATCACACCATGAGCCCCTGTGCCGGATATGGAGGTGACAATGCATGGGAAACTTGCAAGTTCAGGGATACCAAATGCCTGTACTGTGTCAAGTTAGGCTATCGCACCAGAGTCTGCTGTTCCTGTGGTCTGCCTCATGCTTCAGCTGAGAGAAAATAAAACTTCAAGCAAGTCATCACCAGCCACTGGACATGTGAAGACTACATTTTTTTAGAGGCATTCACCAACACACTCATCTGCACTACCATTGAGTCTGATGTCCAAAAGATCCAGTTGGTATTCTCACCCAAGATCAAGGTGATTGTCTGCTCCCAAGACCATCTGTGTGCCATGGTAGTCAACTTGGGATCAACACTCTCAATTGTCTCCCATGACACTTTAGGAAACTTTGTTCTGGAAAAGGTCCCCTACTGAAGCTGCTGCCACTTTCCTCACTGACTTCCAAAGGAAGCAGGTTCCAGTTCAAGGAATTGCTCCTGTCTGAATCACCTTTAAGGGCTTTGTTGGTAACCTCCAGCTGGTGCTTGTTGATAGGCCCTGTAACAGTCTGTAAGGCCTGGAGCCCCAGTACAGCCTGGAAATCCACATGGTCTCCATGGTCCAGGCTTCACTTGGACTTTGCTAAATATTTGGTCATGTGTCCATGTATGTATTCTTATCTTATAGTGCCATGGTTTCATATTTAACAGATTGCTTGCACTAGTGGGGCGCATTGATGGAACTCTAAGGCTTCAAATTAAGTCTTTATAATTCCTAAAGTGGATCTGATATGTCTTCTCAGAAAAGTAGGCCTAACTAAAACATTTCATTCACCATGCATTTGGTGTAAATCATAATGCCCAGCTATTGGGGAGAAAGGACTCTTGATTGGCACAGGTGCCTGTGGTTTTTCTTTCAGGTGTCAGAGGCCCTTTTAATGTGCTTTCTTTTTTTCTAATTAAGCAATAACACCTTTGCAATACTGTCTGTAAAGTAATAAAGGATTTTGCACAGTAGAAACACAGAAAAAATAAAGATGGTATGTATATGGGGGGTCACTTGGGAATGATATTGCCTGAGACAAAGAAATTGTGGCAATTACAAAGCAATTTTAAAGAGGGAGAAATGTAATGTTGAGCTTTCCAGCAACACTTCCCCAACATTAATATTTTTAATTAAGATAACTGGCAGGGAGTTATGGTTGAGCATAGCAAGAACACATTCCCTTGACAAGCCTCCAATGACAAGGTGCCTTTTAGGGATAATACTGCTCCAGTGAGAGATAAAATACAGGCTAGTTTCTGTCCAACTTATCTGCTCTGCACAGATCTCATAACTTCCTGTGTCAATGGTTACCAACCATGGCCCCATTCAGGCCGGTGGCTGAGGGCATCAGGGCTCTGCGGCGATGGTGGGTGCAAGGGCAGGAGCAGGAGGGCAGGACGGCAAGGAGGGTGGGGACGTGGTCGGAGGGAGCAGCGGCAGCAATCTCGGGGCAATCCCCGGAGGAAGGTGGGGTCCTCTCAGCATGCGGGGAGGTGCCTCGAGGGAGCCAGGCCATGGGGGGGGGCGGCGGGTGAGGCAGCAATGCGGGCGGGAGTTGGCGATGCCTGGGGAAGTTGGCACGCTGCGCCGACGGCGAGTGCAAGGGTGGGTTCGGGTTCCCTACTGAAACAGAATGCAAAATCTTAAAGAGTAGTTTAAAAATAAACACTTTACAAGCCTCTATGGCTAGGCAGTAGGCAGACTATATGCACACATCAGCAGATGGAAAGAGATAAGCCTAATGGCTGCTCCTTGTTTCAGAAAAAAAGACACACACACTGATCTGCTGTTCCTGAAGAAAGAGGAAGTTAGCAGGTGATGATGTTGACGTCGATGACGATGATGATATTAGCAGGAGACTACATTAAATAAAAGAATCCCCAGCCATGTGATTGAGATTTTTCTACTGCTCATGGCTGAAATTCTGAGCACTGACCACTCAGCACCACTAGTGAGCACACAGGTGCAGGTTAGCTGCTTAAACAACTTAAAAACAGCCCTTTGAGGCTGATTTCACCAGATTACTTGCTGATTTCAATTCCAAATCCTAACATATCCTAACAACGTAGGGGATAGTATAGCCTAATCTCATCAGATTTCAGAAATTAAGCAGGGTTGGGAGTTGGATGAGACACCACCAAGGAAGACACCATAGAGGAAAACAATGGCAAACAATCTTCTCACTTGCCTTAAAAGCCCCTTGCTGGGGTTGCTGTAAATTGGCTGCAACATACGTATGTAATAAAGTCCTAAGTAGATTTACATCTTCCCAAGTAGTATGGCTCAGATCAAATAGAGTATTCCTGCAGATGGAATGATATCCATACAGGACATACCACACTTGTCATCTCCCATCCCAACTACAATCCCAAATAACTCTCTCAAAAGCTTTTCCTGGGGGACAGAGGTTTCTGTTGATCACAAGGGAGAGGGCTTTGGGCTACAGCAGGAAGCTGAGACAAGAAATCCTTCTACCCAAAGGACTACAGGGATATTTCTAAAGGATTCAAGTAATTGCCACCCTGGGCTTATTTCCAATATCTTATGTATCACTAATGTTTTTGAATTTTATCAAAAAGGCTCTAGATCCATACAAGTCTGGCTTCTGCCCTAGTCATGGTGGTGACCATGCTGGTCACCCTGATAGATTATCTTTGGTGCCAACTGGACCAAGGTGAGTTGTTTATTCTGATATTATTAGATCTGTCAGCTGCATTTGATGTGGTCAACCATGAGTTACTGGTCCACCGCCTCGCAGACACTGGGATTGGAGGGACGGACCTCAAGTGGCTAACCTCCTTTCTAGAGAACAAGTCACAGAGTGTTGCTGTGGGGGATGAGTTATCTGACTCCTTTGCACTACCATATGGGGTGCCACAGGGAGTGATACTCTTCCCTACTTTGTTTAACATCTATATGCGCCCTTTTGCCCAGTTGGTCTACAGGTATGGGTTGGGGTGACATCAATATGCAGCTCTATATCTTGACAGCCCAATCTTCCCCCAGAAACTTTTGTCAGCTGTTTGGAAGCAGTGGCTGGATGGATCAGGAAGAGTTTCCTGAAACTCAACCCCTCCAAAATGGAGGTCCTCTGGCTGGGTCCAAGGGGGCAGGATCAAGAAGTGTGACTTCCCTGCCTGGATGGGATACAATTGTCATCTGTGCCCCAAACCAGGAATTTGTGAGTGATCTTGGATGCCTCACTCTCTATGGAGGCCCAGATCACTCAGGTAGTCCAGATGGCATTTTTCCATATGTGCCAAGCACGGCTACTAGCATCCTACCTGTCCTCGGAGCACCTGGCCCATGTCCAGCCCCTGCTGAGGAAACTGCATTGGTTACCTGTCTGTTTCCAGATTAAGTTCAACGTTTTGGTTTTAACCTTCAAAGCTAAATGCAGCTTGGGCCCTACACACTTGAGGGACTGCTTACCTCCTTATGACCCCCGCAGGGCACTTTGCTCTATGGGTAGGAATTTGCTGACAGTCCTGTGACCCCTGGAAGTATGCCTGGCCTTGATCAGGGCCTGGCCTTCTCTGTCCTGCCCCCTGCCTGGTGGAATGAGCTCCCTTTAGAGCTGCAGGCCCTGGCAGAGCTCTCTGAGTTCCTCAGGGCCTGCAAGACAGAGATCTTCCACCAGGCATTTGGTTGAGGCCGGGTGATGATCCCGGGGGTAAAATCTGCCCCCCTCCCCTTAGGGAGTCCCCTTAGACTGTGCCTGAACCGTGAGGTGATCAACCCCTTCTGATATCATCTCCGTTCTTTGAGATCTGTCTGATTTTAGACCAGCCCAATGGTTCCCTGTGTGGGGTTTGGTTGTTAATTATTACCACCATCTTTAATATTGTTATATTTTAGTTATATTTTAATGGCGGTGATTGTTTCATACTGTTGACATGGTTGTTTAATGGATTGGATCTGTATTTTATATATAAATCCAAATAATAAATACATAATAAATAATAGAACTATGTGTCAGGAGTGAAGCCCACTGGGCTCCAGTAAAACAGAATAGCAATTGTTTTCTTTTTGCTCTTCTTCTTGGTACAGACAAGTACAGTGGTTGGCATTTGTGTTCTAGCATCAGGCGAAGGAGATGTGCAGGGAAAGAAAAAAGGTGAGTGCAATCCCCACAGGTACCAGTTTCTCAATGTTTTATTGCTGTGCTGTCTCCTCCTAACTTTTCTTATGGCTTCTTTTAGCTCAACTGAGAAACTACACCGAAGTCTCACATGCAACAGCAGCATTCTCAATAATGAAAAACCTGTTAGTAGCTTCTACTCAAAAAGGTTGGTTGCACTCAACAGAGGAGAAACAACAATCCTTCCATTGCTTGGTTATTCAAGGGCACAGCCACATCTCCTTTACTTGGTCACAGCTGGACTGAGAGTACAATCCTAAATAGAGTTACCGGTACATCCTTCCACATCTAGTGAAGACAATGGACTTAGGAGGGCAAATGTCTATTTAGCTTTGTACTGTGAAATGCTCATATCATACAAGGTTCTGCAATTGACTGGAATTTACCACCCAAGACAAGATCTCCAAGGTAAAGGAAAACGGAGAATTTCAAAAGAGAGAATCTTTCAATCTGGATTCCAGTAACCAATAACTTCTGAAAATCTCCACCCACCATAATTTTTTTAAGTATTTTAAAATGGTCACTTCACACTAATCTAAATTCTTCTTCAGTAGCCATGAATAGCCATTCATTAACTTGATTCAAAAGCCATACCTAATACTTACAATTTTGTGTTTGGTCACTAAATTACTCCTTGCCATTCACCTTCATTATACTAATTTTGTTTCCTTGGAGACATTCTTATCAAATAATGGCCCAGTTTAACATAGGGGAATCTATTATTGTATAAAGCTCTAAAGCATTTTGCATCCCAGGGCACCTGAAATATCATAAACAATTTGACTGGAAATAACTGAAGGTGCACAAGAAGGACAATATCTACAGATATCTTACAAAATGTCCGGAATCAGAGCACCAGCTGTGTTCCACTGTGCAGCTCTGACAGGATACTATCTCTTAGCTCCCACTAACCCACTGAGATATAAAAGATATAATATAACATTCCTCAGAAAGTTGTTATAAAAGCAAACACAATAAAGGAATCATGTTTTATAAATTAAAAGGGTTACCTGAATGATTCATAATGGAGCAGAGCCCTTGGTATACTTTTTGATGCATTCAAATTTGTATGATTTGCTTTTCTTTAGAGTTGTTCTGGACTTACAAAAAGAAAATATAAATGATCAATGTATTTGGAATGGAAAACCTTCCTTGCATCTGTTAATGGCTAACAAAGGAAATTGGTTGACAAAAATTCAAATTTTTATGTTCAAAGACATTCCTGAGTAGGGATGACACTAAATTTAAATGCTATCAGGATCCAATTAGATCTCCCTGTTTTGATTCTTTTTTTAAAAAATTCTCTTTTGAGAAATGAACTTCTGAGTCCTTATTTTTTTCAACTGGTTTCTTTTTCCATGAAAATATCCTATTAATTTTAACTCATGTATTTTGTATATACATGCCATAAATACTCCATAAAGAATAATCAACAATAGATAAATAAATTAGGAATCCAAGTATATGAAATGGATTATGTATGAAACTGAAATTAATCCAAAATAGTTTCCTACCTATGAGAATTAAGACAATTCAAAAGGATGGGTTGTCTGCATTACAAGCTGATTATGAGCTTCTGGAGAAAAACCTGGTTGGACATCTTCAGAAAGAATACTTATGTTCCTATGTTCAATCCTCATGAGAATGTGTGACACAATATGCTGAGCCAGCCTAATGTGAAAGTCTCCCAGAAAGATTATGATGCACAATATTTCTAAAACCATCCTATGTTTGACTTAGTCCTATCTCTGAAAGATGAATAGTTTTTCAACACACCTTAAAAGAGATTGGTGTAGTGCCTCAGAGTGAGAAATCCTCTCCATCACCCTAGAGTCTACTCGAAATCAAATAAGACTTTCGCTTTTAATAACGGCTCTACCCGCCTCCGCTCTGCTGACCTTAGAATGAGAATCAAAGAGAAAAAGATATCATACATAAAACAAAGAGAAAAGAAAACAGTGAGAACTGAATTGAATTCCACCTAAATGTCACCTTGCAAGTTGGTTTTTATTATTTGATAGCAATGCAATTTTGCTGACAAATCTGTTGTCGGTGGCATGTTGTACAAAAGCAAAGGAAGGCATGCAATAGGTCAGTGAAGTCATTGTTATATAACAAGAGTCTAAGTAATGTTCTGGAATGCTAGTTGACTCACAACTCAAATGAATCCAAGGGCCATTTGAGGGTCTCACAGCTCGTATTGTGTGTTCCACATATCCAACACAAATGTGAACAGTCAAAACTCATGCATTTAACCAAACCTGAGGTATATAATCCATTCCACTGAGTTCACAAGGACAGCTAATACTAACACTATACTATCAACAATGTACAGTTTTCCCATATAAAGAAGATCTACTAATAATTAAAAAAAACTTTAATGGCACAGAAATGTAAAAGTGCGTAGAACCGATTTAACATTCTGCCTTATTCCAAGGCCACTTGGTCACTGCACTTTTATGAAGAAGTTGGTCTGGGAATACCGTTGGGGAGAGTGAGCACACAAGTAGTTGTTACAACAAAAGTAGAATATTTGTAGTACCATCCTAAACAGAGTCACACTCTCCCAAGCCCATTGACTTCAATGGATTTAGGGAGGTGTAACTCAGTTTAGGATTGCACTGTTTGTTACTACTCTGATCCTTATTTTTATATTCTCTTTCACGGTATTTATTCTAAATGACCTATGTTTTTATTAAGATGTATACTGCATTGAAAGGTCATAAAATGTGGTTTATACATGTCAAAGATAAATAAATAACAGCTCCATCACACTTTCTCTTCCCCATAATATCTGGTAAACTAAAATATGCCATGATGTCACTGTGCTTTTAATTCTCCTGCCTCCATAAGCAGCAATCAATGGGAAAAGGCTACCTGTGCTATCCTTATAGGCCGCATACTTTAAACCAGATGTCACAGACCCCTGTGCATATAGCACATCAAGGTTGTGCTGCTCACACCTAACATTTTAGCTTTTTAACTAGCTGGGGTTACAGATAGATCTGGGATTGCACTCACATTGTGGCAATGAAGCCATGTACAGATGTTAGCACCAGTTAAAATAGTAAAAATAAGAAACAGAAGAATTTCCCATTTTAAACCACAAATGTATTCCTGAGCCTTTGGCTTTGTTTCTGTTCCAACAAACTTTCTTCAATAACACAGAGTGTTTCTGACTGTGAGGCAGTTCTGGAGACTGAAAATGCCGGCATCTGTTATTTAACACCGTAGATAAACATCTTTCTAAAGAAAGAAAAGGGGGAAAAAACTCCTATAAGGTGCCGCCTCAGCATGCAGGCAACCCATGTTCAAAGGCTGCTGGATGAGAAGATCTCTTGGTCTAAATCCCTGAGTTTAAATGAAGGCTGTTGAATAATGCAAGTTCATTGAAATCAATGGCAAAAGACTGAAAACAATTGATTTGAATCAAAACACTCTGCAATCAAATTTGGAGGGATTGAACTGGTGGGTCGTATGGTGGTTTCTGAATGGATTTGATTGAATCGCACTGAAGGTTCTTGCATCTTCATCCCATCGAACTGAAGCTGGTATAAATGATGGCTTTTCTAACAACCTTTATTGTCTCCTTTTTTGTGTGTTGATAGCTGGAGTACAACACAGGGACTATAGACGCCATTAGCTCATATATATAGTGAGATGAGGGTGGAGGGAACAGAAGGAGAGAAGGCGATTTGCTCTCCTTGATAGATAACGCTGTGCTTATTCTCTCTAGATTTAGATTCCCAACTGAATAAATCATATACCCACCACTACGATTTATATCTATTATTTTGTGATGTTTTAGTTTCATGAAATAAATGCCTTCTATCTTGTCCCCTGTGGGCACGGCAACTATCTGAGCTGCGGACAAAGCAGGCACTGATGACAGTGAGCAGCTTTAATCTCGGTATTTTTTACCTGCTGTCTCAATATTTCTAACATTTTCCCACAAAAGAACGCTAAGTATTCTTGCTTTGCAAAGGCCTTGGAATGCCACAATGGTTTATATCAACCTCCTGTGAATTTATAATTAGCATTAATAGAGGAGGATTTTGGATGTTCTTGTTACTACACATTTTCCGTGCATGTAACTTGGGGGTTTACGCTGAGGGGCCCCAATCACCCTCAGATAGCATGGAATCAAGAAAGGCATGTGATTCATTGTCATAGAAGGTTTCATTGGGTCTGGATAGCATGACAGTGGACTGGCGGGTGGGAACTGTAGTGATTCTATGCCACCCTTCTTGGAAGAAGGATGGATGACTGTCCATAATATCACACTAAATTTTAAAGATGGCCAGAAGCAACAAGAAGTCTACTTTGGCATGATTGTAAAGTCCAATGCAATCAGCTGGATGGTCCCTTTGTCATGGCACAGACCCTGATAAACCTGTCACTAAGAAGATCTCAGATGTCAGGTCCCAGCAATTTAAATGTTGCTGGTTGGTTTCTCAGATTACTGAGTTTATGTAATTTACTACTCTGTACACCTAGATTACTACTCTGCCTGTTATATCCCTTTTAAAATTTATTTCTAAAAATTATGAAAGACTAGAGTCTTTCATACAGCTATATAGGCTTTTTTCTCACAGTTTTTGATAGCACTCAGATTTTGTGCACTGGGTTGTCATCACTGCTTTTATCAATATTTCATCCATTTTGTATACATTCCTATGTAATCATAATTTATACCAGTGTGAATTTAAGGCATTTTCATCATATGGCTGATGTTCCTCTACCTAGCAATGACACTCCAACCCCATTATTTCTCAATGAACCTCAGGATTTCATATCAGCACAAATATATGAATCAAACTGGTGGACAATATAATGATGCAAGAGAGCATTGCCAAGTAGCATCTCCCTCTTTCCTCTTATTACCAGTGAAGGTAGTAAGGACTTCAAGCACAGATGGATTTAAAAGTGAACTGGACAGCTTCAAGGAAGATATGTCTATCAATGGCTGTTTGTCATAGTGACTAAGGGGAACTCTTTGTATAACCGCCCTGAGCTGCAGGGGAGGGCAGTATATAAATATAATAACATAATAAATAATGCCAGTAAATGTGCTATGACTAAGACTAAAAGGAACCTCTACATTCTGAGGCAGTAAGTCTCTAAACTCCTTTGCTGAGAGGAACCATCATGGGAAGATCTTGGCCTCTTTGGTGCATTTGTTGGCCCTGCAGCGCAACTGAATGGCCACCCTGTAAAACGGGATGTGGGATCAAATGGACCACTGGTCTGATCCAGCAATGCTCTTCTTATTCTGTTATGTCATGTTGCTTGTGGTTTTAAGTATAAATATGGTTGTCATGAAAGGCCACTTCATACATAAGATGAAGTAAGTGCTCATGAAAGCTTTAGATCAAATAAATTTGTATCTGTATATAGGGTACCCTGGAGTACAGTTTACGTCTGCTGCAACAAACTGACAAGAATACCTCTCTGGAATGTCAAAGGAAAGGGCCTCCTATCTCAGTCTGTGCATTCAGTCTCTCTGGTACAGCCGCTGACATCAGACGCTTGACTACACTTCTAAAGTGAAGGAAGATTGATTGTAGAGGGCATCTAATGAAATAACGATGTTCTTTTGTTCACAAGCAACAAGAAATGCATGTTCTCTTTTACTGCTTTCCTGCTTGCAAAGTTATGCTTGACTCAACTATTGATGTGATTGCCTGAAGAATACAGTCTAATAGTAAATGCATCTGTACCAGATTAAATCATACAGGAAGAGGCATGTTGAGGCGAAGCAAATGCAAAATGGTGGCACAAGGCATCCTACAGGGTCACCGGAAGGAATTGTTTTTCTTGGCATGTGTATTGTTGAGGGTTCTGGGCAATAGTAATGTGCTAAGATTGCTAAGAGTGAAGAGGAACTAAAGAGCCTGTTGATGCGGGTGAAGGAGGAGAGTGCAAAAGTTGGCTTGAAACTCAACATCAAGAAAACAAAGATCATGGCATCCGGCCCTCTCAATTCCTGGCAAATAGATGGGGAAGAAATGGAGATAGTGACAGATTTTATTTTCCTGGGCTCCAAGATCACTGCAGATGGGGACTGCAGCAAAGAAATTAAAAGACACTTGCTCCTGGGGAGGAAAGCCATGGCAAATCTAGACAGCATCCTAAAAAGCAGGGACATCACCCTGCCAACAAAAGTGCATCTAGTCAAGGCTATGGTATTCCCAGTGGCAATGTATGGCTGCGAAAGTTGGACCATAAGGAAGGCCGAGCGTCAAATAATTGAGGCTTTTGAAGACTCTTGTGAGTCCCTTGGACTGCAAGGCGAACAAACCGGTCAGTCCTAGAGGAGATCAACCCTGACTGCTCCTTAGAAGGCCAGATCCTGAAGATGAAACTCAAATACTTTGGCCACCTCATGAGAAGGAAGGATTCCCTGGAGAAGAGCCTAATGCTGGGAGCGATCGAGGGCAAAAGAAGAAGGGGACAACAGAGAATGAGGTGGCTGGATGCAGTCACTGAAGCAGTAGGTGCGAACTTAAATGGACTCTGGGGAATGGTAGAAGACAGGAAGGCCTGGAGGATCATTGTCCATGGGGTCGCGGTGGGTTGGACACGACTTTGCACCTAACAACAACAACAAAGATTGCCTCTTTCCTCTGTCTCTGCCCTGCCCTGCCCACAAAGCAGCCATTAAAGCTCTGTGAGTTGCCATTTCCATCTCCACCCAGAGCCATTAACACCTTGTTACCTCATCCCATGCAGCCTACATGGTCTCATTCAAAACCATTATAAGTAATCATGCAGCACTAAAATGCACTGTAACATATTGTATGATTATTTCTTCCATTGTTGGTCAGTGGTGCTACGTTAACTCTATTAGTGATTGTAAAGGATGGACAATCCTAGTGAGCCTCACCATAAAGGCCAAGGAAGTACGAACAGTTTAGCTGATGCCAAGATACGGAGTGTGGGTTAATCTATCTCTGGGTTAACCTGAAGTGAAAGTTCTCTTTAGGAACTCAGGTAAGAATGCTGCAGGCAATGTAGATCACACATTGGGCTTTCCTCATTTCTTTCAGACGATGGTCCGTTTAGAAGCCTCATACTTCACACCATTTTTCCCTTTCTTTTTTAATCTGCTAATTATTAAGTTTAAATGCATCTCCATGGAACATTTCAGGTGCCTACCACATAGATCATGGCATCTGGCCCTCTCAATTCCTGGCAAATAGATGGGGAAGAAATGGAGGTAGTGACAGATTTTATTTTCCTGGGCTCCAAGATCACTGCAGATGGGGACTGCAGCAAAGAAATTAAAAGAAATTTTTTTGGGTGGGGGTGGAGGAGTGGATCAGAAGCCCACTTCCAGCTGGAGCTAATGGGGGGGGGGTATTTATTTGTTGTTGTATGACACATGTGTAAAATAGCCAGGCGATCCTAAGATTGTCTGGCTGCCAGGCAAGAGGTGTTTGCCATTGACTGCCCCCACACCACAACCTTGGTATTCCTTGGTGTTTGCCAGGGCTGATCCTACTTAGCTTCCAAGATCTGATGGGACTGGTCTTGCCTTGGAAAGAGAGTAGAAGCCCACTGTCAGCTGGGAGCTGGCTTCCGATTTCTCTCAAGACTCTATTAGTGAATATTGGACAGGCTATATTTGTCTGTTGAACTGGTTCACATTTCCAGAATATCTAGAACTTATTAGTCACCCATTATTCCTTGGTCATCCTTGTGCTCTGTCATTTTGGTAAGCACAACTGGATCTTTGTTTTCATTTCTGCCAATATCCACGGCCAATGGGACTGTCCATCCCCACCAGCAATCACAGCTTCCTTCTTTTCCCCCTCCCTATAACAGTTTTGCTGGAGAGAGTACAGTAGGATGCTCTTGCTTTCATTTTAGCCTCACTGATGCAAAAAAAATCAGGCCTTTGATTCTTTCAGTACTTCTCCCATCATGGAAAAAAAGATTTCCACAAGATTCCCCTCCAAGATGGAGATCCTGTGACTGGATAGAAGGGGGCAGGATCAGGAAGCGCACCTCCCATGCCTGGATGGGGTTCAATTAACAGCGGAACTGGCTGCCAGGAAACTGGAGGTGATCTTTGATGCAATCCTTTCAATGGAGGCTCAGATCATGAAGGTAGCCCAACCCCCTTTTCGGCCAAGCTGATGTTGCAATGTCCCAGGAGGTTTTGTGTATGTGATAGGGAGAGGCAAAGGAGAAGAGCTCTTAGAGTGAGATTCCAGAAGATTCATGTGGGACTCATGGAGGAAAGAGTCACCCTGCCCACTCAGTTAATACACTTTTCTTGTGCAAATGCAGAAATCTGAAGTTTTGGGGGAAAGTTAGTACAAATAAAATACCACTTGTTGAAACCCAGGATCAAACCAGAGACCATTACAACTTCAGCCTAACACTCTCCAGACTGAGCTGTTTGAAGCCAAAGCAGAAAAATGACCTTCGGATTTCCTTCATGGCAATTCAAGAGAATACACAGTGAACGTTGTATATTTTAAAAGCAGTTGTATATTTAAATAGCAGTCTTGCACGGCAGCCTTGTAACGTGATAACTGAATATGTTTGTTTTTTTAATCAGTGCATTATGGGGGGAAGGAAGGGTGGCGATCAGGGGCACAGAATGTTGTAATTGAGGGGTGCAATGAAAACAAAGGTGCAAGCAGGCACCATTGTGAAAAAGAAATTAAAAGGAGAAGGAAGCAAAGCATGATGGGAGGAGAGCTCCATTGGATTCAAATGCAGAAAGCATATCATGAATTTCAGCCTAGGAAACGAGGAGAGGAAAGCCCAAAAATCGAAAGCCTAGAGTCGACTTGCTGTAGTCAAAGGAAATCCAAAGTGGGGCCAAAACAAGGCATGTCTCTTAATAAGGAAACAATTTGGGGTAGACAAGCAGGGTGTTATTTATTTATTCATTTTATTGAATTTATTGACTGCTATGGCCAGACCAAGCCGGCTCATGACAGTTTACAATAAAACCTCCATAAAATATAATAAATGACAGTTATAAAACCCTGGCAGCATAATCCCTCTTCCTCCTTCCCGAAGCTCCAGTCCTGTGCAGGTTGAAACTGCTGGCACCCCTGTACTCCCTACCCAGCCAGCCGCAGGTGGGAGGAGCACTTCCTGCTCTAGGTGTACTGGTAACCAGAAGAGGGACCCCAGATCTTACACAGCCTGGCCTCAACAAATGCCTGGTGGAAGACATGCATCTTGTAGGCCATGCAGAACTGCATCAGTTCCATCAAGGCCCTCAGCTCTTACAGGAACTTATTCCACCTGGTCAGGGCCAGGACTGAGAGTTCTGGCTCTGGGAATACAGTTTATGTACCCTTCACCATAATTCAAAGTCTTATTCTTAAACTAACACATACTACAGAGCCTCTTGTGGCACAGAGTGGTAAGGCAGCAGACATGCAGTCTGAAGCTCTGCCCATGAGGCTGGGAATTCAATCCCAGCAGCTGGCTCAAGGTTGACTCAGCCTTCCATCCTTCTGAGGTCGGTAAAATGAGTACCCAGCTTGCTGGGGGGTAAACGGTAATGACTGGGGAAGGCACTGGCAAACCACCCCGTATTGAGTCTGCCATGAAAACGCTAGAGGGCATCACCCCAAGGGTCAGACATGACTCGGTGCTTGCACAGGGGATACCTTTACCTTTTAACACATACTACATTGCAACACCACTGAACACTAAGTGGCCTCTGTTCCCAGAATATCCCAGAACTAACATACAAACTCCATAATGTAGATTTTGAATGGGTGCCCCAGTAAAGAGGCTTAAGAAGATAATTTCAATTGCATAACAGGGTCCAGTAGCTGTAGCATATAATCTAGCCCCGCTTCCCCTCATTAGAGCAGTCTTCTTTCTCTTTTTTTTTCAATTAGTGAAGGGCTATTTCCTGCCACAGCAATTAGTCCTTTGAGAGCATTAGTGCAGATACACTATGAAGCGCACATTGGTTAAAAGTTTCTAATTGACCAATTACTTCTCCCACTTTTCTCACAAAAGACTGAGGGCACATCCAGATGGTGTCTTCCCATGTGTCTGGATTAAGTCTGTGCTGTAGTGCACAAAAAGGAAGTCAGACAGTGTCCTTAGGGGTGGGGGGGAGGGAAGAAGGCTCTGCTTGAACTGAAATGCTCCCACGGTCATGGAAAGAAGCCAAGAGTCCTACAGACTGCAAAACTCAGACAGACCTTGCCCTAACTTCTGGCAAGCAGATTCATGTAAAGCGAAACAAAGGTTCCCCTCATCCTGTGACACTCAGCTATCAAACGTTCCCGGTTGATGCATCAATGTAGGCTGAATTAAGATAAATGGAAGCCCTAAGCTTGGTCAAGTTTTAAGGCATTGTCAAAATGTGTTATTTTAAGCCATTATGTAAAACCTGAAATTCAGTGATTTGTTTGTATTTTTACAGTCCCATCACAATCTTAGCTGTGACTCACTTAGCTTGTGCCTAAATCCAACTCTACATACAGTGCTGATTAAGCCCCCCACCCCTGGTGGGAAAAATTTGGAGGCAGGGTTAAATTTTTTCATTGTGGTGCCAACTCATGACATCATTTCAAGTGTGGAATTTGAAGTGGCCCCATCATATTGGGGAGAGTGCCTAGGATGCACCCCAAATTCCTTGTTTAAATCATAGAGTTTGGGGTGACTTCCAGAGTATTGCACCAGTGTGAAGATGTGACTTCTGGTTTTGAGATGGAAGTAAAGCTATGCATTGAACCAATACCAAATCTCCTCCCCCCAATTTCCCCCTGCTCCCTTGTCAGATAACAATGGAGCTGAGCCATGAGGGATCCCACTTTTGCATAGTGGTTCCACCAGCAACCCCCAAGCACCACTGAAGATCAATAGGCTGGAGGGAAATTAAGGAAATGATTCAATTGATGCAAAGGCTTGACATCATTCTGTGGCAAACCAAGAAGTGATATGATACCGCTCAGAAACACTGTGGTAAAACCACAAAGCTTCCACTGAATCCAACAAGAGTGCTGTAAAGTGATTTCCAGGTTCACCCCAAAATAACATGACATCGTGCTATTGATTGTACCTCCTGTGTCCCCACCCCACCCAATCTCCCATGGGGGGTCAGTCACCATCTGACAACCCTACTGTGGTGGGAAACCTGCCCCCCAGCAGCGCCATATATGTTTGCAATTAGGAAAGAAGGTGTGTCTCTATAATGAATGGAGCTCTCCAAATGGGGCTCTGCTTGAGAAATTGTCCTTGGAAAAGGCACCTATGCATCCCTTTGCTACAGCATCCATGCCCATTGCACATTGTCTGATGTATCCAAAACACCAGTCCTCCCCATATGGCTCGTCACTGTAGCCCCAGGGAGTATAGACAGCGCAGACACCAGTGAGAGTCGCTTTGCACATCAGTCTTGCAGGCGTTGCACGGGGAGTTGGCAGGTGCTGAGAAACATGGCCATATGGCAGCAGCTGATCCTGTCTCTGGAAATGAGGCATGTAAACTATAACACAGGCTGTTGTTTTCCACCGACTCAGTCATTCAAAAAGAAGGGTGGGAATTCTACATTGTAATGAAGGGATTTTGCATAGCTGGCGGTGAAGCTTCTGTCAGCGACTTGGTTGGCCTGTCCAGGTGTCACAGAGGGACAGGGCAGCAAGGACAGAGGCCCTTGCCATTGGAAGTGTTACACTTTGCTTTGCATAAGTAGTGCAATGGCTTTTCCAGAACAAGTCAGAAACCCAAAGTAAGAGACAATCATTTGGGAAGAAACTGTAACTGTGGCTTCCCTCTGGTTGCATCAGACATAATAGTGGGCAAGGGAAGATGACTCTGATCTTGCTCCACTGAGCACTACTGAGAAAAGTCTGTCTATCCTTTTAAACCCCCTCTCCCCCTCCCCAGTGGTGGGTGCCCCAAGGCATAGGAAATTTATATTGGAGGGCATTAAAAAAAACAGCAGGGGAGAGGATTGTTCTTTCCTTTCTTCTTCTTCTTAAAGAATTACACAGATATAATTAAAAGATGGTTATAAAAATTGCCTGAGCATGGGGGTGGGGGGGTTAATTGTCCCTCCTCGTATGTGATTCAATGGCACAACACCCCAAGGTGCCAGTGACCATCCCTCATGAGTGCTCGCAATTCAGGCTGGAGCGAAAATCAGGTTTGATCAGAGGGGGAGGCGACTATACACTGCAGTGAATAGGTTACAAGGGCACCCTAGTTTCCCTTTAAAAATCATCTCTATAAAGCCACTGTAGAATAGCAGACATGCCTTTCCACTTGGGTGAGTTTCCCATCTGTTTTTTAAAGGTAGACTCAAGTGAGAACCATTTTAACAAGAACTAAAGGAACGGAGTCCAGTGCCAAAGCCACCTGCGTTTTGTGAGCATGTCGGTGGTGCCTGGCTAATAAGGAAAGAGGAACTGCTAGCGACATTTCTCATGGGAGTTTCACACACCACTAGCTGTGATGCATCTCTGTACGGCTGGAAGCTTGGCTGGTTCTAATCACTGTGATTTGCGTACTTCTGGACAAAGCCACTGCTTGGAACTGCTGCCAAGTCAGTTTAAAATTCTTTTTTTAATACCAGGGAATGTGGCCTTTGTGCTGTTAAATGCAGCATCAGCATTACCAGTGCCACCAGCCGTGGGAGTGGTGTGTTGGTAAAAAAACATCCAGTGTGCTCTGGCCCATGCTTAGGAACACTGGCTGCCATGCAAGCAATGGGCCCACTCAGCAGGTGCCTGACGATACAGAATGCCCTTTGTTGCTGTTAAAATGGCTAATGGAGGTGGTCACCACTGGTTACAATTATAATCCACCTGAAGCTTGTGCTGGAATTATATTCCATCAGAATTGCTTGTGCTGCATAAATGCAGCTTGAACATCCTACTGAACACATGGGCAGTGAAGACAATCACGTGGCTGCTCTATGACCAAATTCACTGCAGGCTTGGATTTCAAGGATGACTATCTGACGGATTATGGGGGGGGGGGGATTGTTTACACAAAGTTTGGCAAATTTGCACAGCCATAAACCTTAAACACAGAACAGCCACTGTTGTTTACTGTAATGATCATGGACACCCATTCCAGAAAGTACACAGATCTCAGTCTTCATTAAATACGGCACAAATAAATTGGGGCTCATAAGGATGCTAACGTGTGGGAATGAAGAATATTCCCATTAGAAACCACAAATAATCATTGGAGCTCAGAAGCCAGGATCCTCTGCCTGTTCAGAAGACAGAGTATAGTGATCAGGTTTCAAGTTGTGGGATAAGTTACTGGATATATAGCCCAATCCTTTACATTTATATATAGAAATAAGTCTTACCATGTTGACTGCTAAATCTGTGCATAAGATTATGCAGCAGCTACAGATTTATTCTAGTTCCAGAGGGATATTTGTGTTAGTGAAATGAAAGGCAGCATGGTAAACCCTATCTTGTCAGACCTCAGAAACTAAGCAGGGCAGTATTTGGTTGCATGACCACAAAGAAAGACTCTGTGGAGGAAGGCTTCAAAAACAGCTCTCCACCAGGCGGATACAAGAGGTATAGGAAAATTAAACAGCAGGTTGAATGGTAAAATACACAGTGAAATATAATGACGTAAAATTTAAATGTGATCATGAAAAATACGGAGACTACTTACCAGTTAGCAATTGTAATGGGTGGGAAGTTCCAGATTTAGCCACGATAGTCAATTACTATAGGGAATAACTTGAAAGTATCTCCCAAGGCCCATAAGCAAGAAATATCATTTTCCAGGCCTGGAGTACAGATAACTGATTGTGCACTGGAATACTTTGAAATTGGTGGCAGGTTTTTTTCTTGCTTATTGAAAGGCCTCAATCTAAAACAGCTTCTTATCAAGAATGAACTGTATTACAGAGACACAAGATGCCAGTTTTGTCCTTGTATGTACTCAAGTTATTTATTTATTATATTTATATACCGCCCACATGTCAGTTATCTGTATCTGTTTCCTGTTCCCTGTAAATTGCCCTGAGTCTTCGGGGGAGGGCGGTATATAAATATAAATATAAACAAACAAACAAACAAACACACACACACACACACACACATACATACATACATACATAAAACGGGGAACAATATAGATAGCTCAGATGTTGAAAACAATAACAATATAGTGATAACAAATAGAACAATATAATAGAACAATAGAACAGTGGTGAGAACATTAAATCAACTACAGGATATTGATGGTACCGTGGGTTGTACGAATCATCAGTGGATTCCATGGAAGAGAGGCTCAGGGGCCATTGGGAGGTGGTTGGTTCAGGTTGGCCTCAACTAGATGCCTGGCAGAGGACCTCCCCTTTACAGGCCACGTTTCGTTATGGTCCTGATCTGCTCTGGGAGCTCATTCCACAAGGTGGGAGCCAGGATGGAGAAAGTTCTGGCCCTGGTTGAGGTCAAGTAACCTTCTTTGGGGCCAAGGATAACCAGGCAGTTGGAAGTAGCAGAACATAAAACTCTTTGAGGGGTGTAGGCAGAAAAGCGGTCCCTCAGGTACTGGGCCCAGACTGCATATGACCTTAAAGGTGATTACCAGAACCTTAAGCCTGATATGGAATTTGACTGGAAGCCAGTGCAGCTGTTGGAAGATGGGCATTGAGCTAGAAGTTCATGGTCAACTATGTTGAACGCTGCTGAGGGGTCTAATAACACAAGCAGTGCCACCCCACCCCGGTCTAACTGGTGACGGAGGTCATTCATCAGGGCAACTAGCACTGTGTCTACCCCTTAGCCAGGCTGGAAACCTTACTGGAATAGGTCTAAGCATTCTTACAAGAATGCTGACAGTTAGTTCGTGACAGTAATGCTATGATAAGACCCCCAAACACCAGTCATGTCATCTTGAGGTCATCCACATGCTCATCATCTAACATGATATATTCTGCCATGTATAAACAATTCCTTTCTGTTCTTTACATTGGACAAACAGGTCAGTTCCTAGATCAAAGAATAAATAAACTCATACCTGGCATTGACATTCTCATCTACAGAAACCAGTGGGAGAGTATTTGGAACTTCTATGATATTTTGCTATTGGTCTAAAAGTCAAGGTTGTCTTGCTGAAGAACTTCAAAAGGAGATAATCCAGTGTGAAAAAGCTGAATTAGAATTAAGACACTCTTCCAGCCCTCAGTCTTAAACAAGGAGCTGGGATTTCTTAATCACTGTAGGTGTTAAAGATCATAGCAAAACTGGGACTCCCCACAAATTACAAGCATTTACTGGTTTTACAGAATTAATGAACAGTTTTAGCAGTTTTCTTTCTCAGATTTGAATTTTACCTAATTGCACTCTGTACTTCCTGCATTTCATGGCCCCTTCACCTTGCTGTTTGATTTGTTTTCTTATCACCTGCTTAAAATATCTGTGGAAGCACTCATAGCATCTAAAAAGTTGGCTCTAGGTCACACAATAAAATAACATTTTTGTTAGCCTTTTAGTTGACACAAAACTCTTGTTTAATACAGCCTTATTTAGAGCAAAATGTTCTGTGACACATGGGAGATTGCAGTGGGTAGCATACATAGTAGGAGTAGAGACAGGCTGGGTGGATCTGTGTTGGCACGTAACTGATTTATTATGACCCCATAAGGATTTCAAGGCAAATGCTTAAGCAGCAGTGGTGTACTATTGCCTTCTTCTGCAAAGTCTTCTGAGATCTAACAAGATCGGCCCTTCCACATCCTCAGCTCAATACACTCTGCACCCAAACCAAATTGTATCTCAGGGCAGCTCCAATTCTGTGTCAATGAATACCGAATTCTGTAATGCAGATGCATTATGTGAATTCATCTAATTAGTTTGCATAATTCTGCTAATCATAGAGAGAGCAAAGAGCCAACCTGTCTCACTGAGTTCTCCTGCTGAAAATATTACTCAACCACTCCTCTGAGATATTACCAGGAATTTTACAGGGCTAGGCACATGCTTTTATTGTTTTTTTTAAAGTGAGAACTGAAATTTTCAGTTCTGAAATCACTGAATGCACACAGTGCTAATCAAGGGACTGACATGTCCTTTAAGAGAATGTCCTTATGTAGCCATGTGACAGTGTCTCAACACACAGTTACAGGTCTTGCTAGCCTGGAAAGTGGCACTGCAACATCAAACATGATCCCCTCCCCCCTCCCCCAGTGTGCAGCAGCTTAGCTGGGCATTCTGTGAAGCATGGGATGCGGAAGCGGTACCTTGCAGATGCCTGCTGGGAATGTCAGGCCCCATCACAGTTAGCTCAGCACCATCAGGGTCAAGGATGCTGTACCAGCTTCTGGCAGTGGGGAACCTGCCCTATTGGTGTACTGGCTACAGAGAAGCAAGGTCTCAGGTTTGCACCAATTATTCAGGCTCTGAAACATTTGTTACACAATGGCAACCCAGGAGATTGGGGAGGGGAAAAAAGATTTTTGTTATACCATCTTTACAACTGACAGAGGATGAAAGTCTTTAGAACTCCTCAGCTGAGCTTTGCTTTACTCTGGTTAATAACGGAGGCTGCAAAACAGCCTCTTCCAAGCAGTCTGTTGAAAGACATTGGCATATAAAAGCAGAAACAGTCAGTCAACTTGCTCCTCTCCTGTTCTCTTCAGCAGATCAGTAGGGCATAGACTTCAAAGATTGACGGGTCAAGAAAAGGCTGCCAATTTGAGTCCTCCAGCTGAGATGCAGCATCTGAATTCCATTCGCTGCCTAGAAGTGAGCATGGCTATTTTAGTTGTGTGTGTGGTATACCAAAATGCCATCCACTGGGACAACAGAGGTGTCTTAAGATGGGTCATAGTGACAGATAGGAGTTTGACTGGAGGGGAATTGCCTCCAAAAGCATTTATTCTCTGCCAGTTTTTTTCTTCTTTTTGTTTAATGTGCAGGCTAAGAAAGGAACGTTTCCTTAGGCCAGATTACCTAGTGACCTTGGGTATGCTTTTGCTTTGACTCTGGACAAGAATTCTTTGGAAGAGTAGGAAGTTTTTGCACCAGCTCTCTACTAATGCTGCACTATAGTCTGGGAAGATGGTACTGCTTGGTGGAAGAAGGCTTGACTCCATCTGCATTTTGATGACTTCCAGACCAGCAGTTCACTGTAATTTCCAGCACTGTGTGCTTGGGTGAGACAGGCACAAAACTTAATTTTAATTGATGGTCTCCATCTGAATACTCCCCCCGCTGGATTTATCTACGACCATGCCATCTGGTTGACTTGCATGAGGGTATTCTGTGCTGGAATAACATGCGACACCAAAGTTGGGATAAACAAGCCCACAACTTTATTACCTCCCCACGGGAGGGTAGGCCCAGCAGTCAGCAGACTGCACCAGCAACCCACGGAGTCCAGAGGCAACAGGGGACCTGCACCATCTCCAGCTGGGATAGCACATCCCCTTGCCTACAAGTCCACCACTACGGAAAGCGACCTATGCAGGGAAGCCACCAGGCGCCAACCTGATCTGACTGCCCCCAGGCCAAATGAGCCCCTGTCCTCCCAACTGGGTAAGCCATGCTTGTACACGTGCCATCTCAAGAGAGGCCCCAAATCCCAGGGAGTCCAACCACATACCGGACTCTCTGCCAACAGGCTCCATCCCATGCAAACCTGCAGCTGTGACAATTATTGAACAAAACATCCCCCTCAAAACCCCGAACAATGCTGTATACATAGGGCGGAAGGGAAGCAGCTCCCGTGGCGTCCCTGGAGAAGAGGGCACCAAAGGCCCCGCCCTGCCCTTGATGCTGTGTGCTCTGCATTCCATCAGCGTGCAAACTAGAGGGCCTCTGGGTGGTCGCTTCTTCCTCTCAGCAAGCCCTGTTCCTCTCAGCAATCAATGTTCGGCCAAGGTAAGTCTCAGCTAGGTTTTTGAGCTGCTTGGAGGCAGAAGTAGGCACCAAGGGATATGTATCAAATCATTCCACACTGACTGGACTCAAACAGAGATGCTTAGTATTTCTATTCTGCATCCACTCCATTGGTGGTCCATCAGATACCAGGCTTAATTTAAAGTTCAGGTTGTCAGATACAAAGCTCTTCACTGCCCTGCCTCCCCATATCTTCCCCCCCCCCTACTTTGCCACAGCAGTTCTGTTCCCCTTCTGTAGACACATCCCAGCTAATGCAGAAAATCCACAGCTGCCTGTACACAGTCAGTCTTTGTTGGCCTACCTGATGAGCTCAGGAATAATCCCACATTCCGAGTTTTCTCCTAGGTGAACAAAACTGATTTTCTAAAAGCTACGCAATGCTGTTCGCCCTCAATAAGCTAATAAGTGGTTTTATTTGTGTGTACCATACTTTTGTTTAAATTTGTTTAAATTGTTTCAATTTAAATTATACCCCATTATTTCTCTGAGAAACTCAGAGCGGTGTACCAGTCCTACCTCTTTTATCATCTGGCAGATGTGTGCTATTTAAAATAAATAAATAAATCCAAATGCTCATCAGAATTGTTTCCCCTCTTTTAGGCTGCCCATCTCTGCATTGATGTGGCTGAAGGTTGAGGCTGAATGTACCACGTGCTGCTGTCTCTCACACTATCAATGCCCTCTTGACATTGGCTCCTTCTCTGTGGCATTGACGATGTCTGCCTATGCTGAGAAGCACAGTGGGCCCACCAGCAACATTTGTAAAGTTTGCCAGGTGCCTCACAGCATGGCGAGAGGACATCGTTAAAGCGTGTGGTTTTGAATAACTTAACGGACGTGAATACAAAGCCTATAGAACCAAATGCTGCTGAATAGCTCCTCACTGAGGTAAAACTAATGAGGCTTGTTTAACCTCACTGGTGCCGCCATTTTGAAGAGAAAAATGGGCTAAAGTCTGAACACACAGGCTGGACACAAGTGAACTGAACACAAGTGGTCAGATATTTTTAGTTGCTTATTTATTAGCCAGTGTTTATATCCCTCAGGCTCTGGGAAGTAACAATGGTTAAAATTATATAAACTACATTAAATGCGGACTAAAACGTGCAGTTAAAGCAGTGTCTCCAGCCTATGGAAGCTGATCTTGAAAAAAAAAAAAAACACAACTTACATAATTTCCTGAAAACAAGCACACATACACAAGTGCACACGTATGCACACGTGTGCACGTACATGCACACACAAAGAGAGAATGAGGAAAAGTCAGCAGAAAGTGGAGGGAACCTGGCAACTCTATTCCATGGCCTCTGGCAGGGGATAGCGGGATAAGGATGGACAGACCTAGGCTGGGAAGCTCCTTGAGATTTGTAGATGGAGCACGTGAATGACCAGAATCTCCATGTAGTGCAGTGCAACACAGCTCACCCTCCAGAGCATCTATTTTCTCCAGGATAACTGATATATGTAGTCTGGAGATGAGCTGTAATTCTGGGGGATCCTCAAGTCCCACCTAGAGGATAGCACCCCTTATGTTAATATCACCCAAACCATAATGGTGGCAATCCACTACTGGGATCCTGGCTTCTGACATCTTTTGTTATCATGTTGCTGGGTGAAGCTGAAGCTGAAGTGCTAGAGTCTGCCACAGTCCTGAAAGGTAGTATACAAGACCGTACTTGTCTTATGCTGGTTCTTTCTACAACAGCCTGGTAAACTGTTTGGGTTTTCCTTTCACTCTCCTACAGAGGTCTGCATCTTCCCTAGGACCCATTATGCACGGGGGGGAATAGCGCACATTCGGGGTGGAATGGCGGCGACTAAAATCACCAATAATGCATGGTGCCGGCTGCAACTGGATGCAGATTCGATGCACGCTGCCGAAAAAGCCATGTTAGCGAAACGCGGAAGAAACCGCATCTTCTCTGGCGACCAGGGCCCAATCAGAAGCAGCGCCAAAGGCGCCGCGTGCATAACCGGGGAGTTCCGGGTTGAGCGACAGAGCCACAATCGAAGCGGCTGCTGGAACGCTGCGGCATGCAGGAGGGCACCAAAGGGAATGGGGACAGAAAGGCGGCCAGGGAGCCCAAAGGGGAGGGGGATCAGGGGAGCACCGCAAGCAGTGGGCTGGGGCGCAGAGCACTGGTGGGGAACAGAGGGCAGCATGTCCCTATCTAGGGACAGCACAGAGGCCACCGCACCGATCACCTACCAATCCCCGAACCCTCCCCCAACCACAAACGACAGCACAGGCGAGGGGGGGTATGAAAACAGACAAACTTTATAAAACAGTAAAACAGTATAAAACAGTGCAAAACAGTAATACAAACAAGTGTGGACAGCAAGACAAACTCAAAACGCGAGGGGTAAATAGTATTAAAGGGGATGAACTAGGGGGCAGAGGAAACGGGGCAGCAAACAAGGGGAGGGGCGAACTGGGAGCAAACTAAGGGGACGGGAATGCGCAGACACCAGAAACCCCCCCGAAGTCCAGCTTCAGGACGGCGGCATCCGTGACGGCAGGTCACGTTGGCACTGAGGAGGGTCCGGCAGCCGTGGAGTCGCTTGCTCCCTCCCCCTCTGCTTGCTCAGCGCTTGCTCCCTCCCCCTCCGTGCCCGTCGGACCCGGCAGGGCTGCGCCTGCGCAGGCTGCAGCCGCTCTTCCTGGCGTCCGCCTCCAACACGGCGTCCGCTTGCCGACACAGCGGTGCGCTCGCCTCGCTTCCCCTTGGCTCCACATCAGCGCCTCGACACCCGCCACTCCGGATTTTGCTGCCGTTACACCCCGTCCCGTGCATAACCGGTTTGCTTTGCGTCTTCCCCCTCCGCGTTTTCCATGTGACCCAAAATCGCCGTTTCAGCAGCCGTGCATAATGGGCCTAGAGGGTGATTTCTGACATTTACAACAGAAGTATTTGCATGACAACTACAAATAATGGCATGGCATTGACGCAGCAGTCATATCTATACCTTGACGTTGTGCTGAAAGAACTTGCTCAGGCCCATGAATATTATAGTTTTAATTGTGAATCCTGGCTGAAGTTTGCTGTCAGCCACAAAGTTGACTTCTTGGGCCAAAGTTATAACCGGGCCGTCAGCAGGTCAAGCAGTTCTTGATAGTTTCTTGTGAAATGACGGCCCTTCTGAGTTATGACTCTCCCACCTCCCCACCCCCCATACACACACACACACATTCTCCCCATCCTGGAATATGGAGTCTGGCAAAAACACTCCTCTCTCATTAGAATCCAGTCAACTGACATAAATTGTAAGAATAAGAATGGTGACACACAGACCCCTCCTGAAAGGACAGGACATTCCATTTCTGCCTACAAGTCGCCCCATGCCAGGTAGGGTCAATTTTCCAGTTAAAGCTGTTAACTCTCCCTGTAACCCCCTTCTTGTGTCCAACCATGCTCTTGCCAGTAATTGCTTGGTGTTGGAATGCTGCTCAGGGATATTGGTCCGCATACTTCAATAGTCACAGGGGAAATTTAGTACAGGATAAAACAGAAAAATTCAGGAGAATGCTTCAATTACGAAGCAAAGCCCAAAGGACTTAAGTCTTGCCTTAGCACTTACTTTTTTTTCCCTGATAATTTTTCATGTAGGTCCAAAATGAAAACAGACGGCTAGCAAAGGCATCTTTGGAGCATCACGCTGACTGCAGCAGCCAGGAAGGAAAAGGCTAACTAATATCTTCTCCTTTAGCACAAATTAAAAAGAGAGGGGAATAACAAGGTTTTTAGGGTAACAACACTGTTTGCACAGTCTCCCAACAGAGTCTTGGCATTATACCACTGAGATAAGGATGTGTAAATTACAAGTCACTTGTTTGCTTTGCAAATTGTATTGAAAGTTAATCCTTTGAATGGGAGCAAATTGCGGAGTTCAAACAGACCGACAGTCCAGTCCAGCCTCAGGAGCAAATCCTGCTGAGTTCAACAGGGCTTATACCCAAACACGTTTACATGGAATTGCAGCTGACAAATTTATGTTTAGGGTTCATCTGAAATGGAGGTTCTTTTTGTTGGCACAGTTTGAATATGCAGAGAGAGTAGAGCACCAAGCTGCTTAAAAAATAAAATAGTTTTATGAAAAGATACAATATGTATAAAAAGACAGAGACCTAAATATGTAGCTAGTCATGTATCAGTGTAAGTGCTGTTCTGGAGGCAAGTAAGGAGGAAGTGCACTCAAAAAGCAGAAAGTATCCTGTTGAGCCGATTAGGACACTGGAGGAGATAATTTGAAAATCATCAGAATGTTCCTATCTTATCTGTGCTAAATGCACATCTCCTCTGATGCCCCCCTTAATATTCTGCTCAATTATGCACACTGCGGATCTTGCATATTCAAACACTCTTCACAAATAAATGTTGGACCTGGTTAAAAGTTGTACTTCCCATCTACTCATTTATGGGGGTAAAAGGGTTTGTCCCTTTGGAGACAGGGCAATAAAGCCTAGAAAAACAAGATCTGCATGAAAGCCAATGAGCTAACATTCTTTGCAGTCCTATTTATTTTCTTGATATCAGAAAAGAAGCCAAAATAATGTTTGCCACTGGTGGGAGGGCACTTTTCTCAACAGATAAACTAGGATTTTTTCCTCTGGTTTTTCCTCTAGATTTCTAATGGTAGCCAGTGTGGTACACTGGTCAGAAAGCTGGACTAGGATTTGAGAGTACTTAGTGTAAAGGGGATTGCTGAAGTGATCGGCATAACTGTTGTACCTACCTGACTACATATTTTATATTATTATTAGTAGCTAAGCCCATTTTCAAAATCAAATGTAGAAAGGAAGGAAGGTGGGAGGACAAAGGGTTCCTGGAGAGCAGGGTGGCCCAACTGGCATGGCATGGCAGAACACACCTGGCTGGCCTCCCTGGCCCTCTCAATGCCCAGGAGGCATGGGAGCATGGCAGCGCAAGTGTGGGGGCTGGAGTGCCAGGCCACCCGCAGTCTCCCAGCAGCCAGGAGGCATGGGAGCACAGTGGCACACCCACAGGAACTAGGGACCCATCCTTCACTGCCTCAGTGGAGCAACATATGCACTGCCTGCACTCTTGTTACCACAACTCATGCCTCGGTCTTGATTTTCTGCACAGCACCCGTGAAGAGGTGTACACTAACTTTCAGTAGCACTTGCCCTACAGCTACTTCCAAAGGGCTTACATTCAGCCCACCTGCACAGCTGATGAGCCCCAAGGGAGGAGCACCCATTTGTTTTTTTAATGCCATGGCATGAGGGTGGAGGGTGGAGGGTAGGAGGGCTTGTGGAGAGTAGGGCAATCATAGGAGAACAAAGGTGGGAGGGGAAGGGCCACCCACCAGACAGCAAAGGCATCAGGATGGAGGGAGAAGGGTGGGAAGGCTACTGAAGAGCAGGGAGGCCCAGCTGGTGAGCCGGCAGAGTATGGCCAGTGAGCCTCTCATGCTCCCCAGTGGGCAGGAGGATGTGGATCACAGTAGGTCAGCCAAGTGAGCTGGGCCACTATGGCCAGTGCAGCTCCCACAGGGGAATGTGGTCTGCCTCTTCCCACACTTTCCTGGCTCACTTTCTGCTGACTTTTCCTCATTCTGCCAAGTGCTGGGAAGTGGCACTGAGGAGGAGGAGCAGGAGGGCAGGGAAGACCAGTCATTGGCCCTCGATGATTGAGTGCCCTCTCCCTATTGGGGGCATGAATGCCAATCAGCACCTGTGTAGACACTGTTGTATGGGGGTGGGGGTAGGAAGGCCAGTGTCTCTCCAAAGTAGCTGTTTTCTCCAGGACAACTGATGCCTTCCTTCCCTCCTCCCTTCCCTCCCCCCCCCTCATTCTTTCAGTCTTTCGTCTTTCTGAAGGTTTCCATGCCCCTACCTGGAAGTTGGCAACCCAGCTGGCTGCATATGGCAGAGGAGTCAGGAATCAAGCCCAGCTCTTGAGATTAGAGTCTGCTACTCTTTAACCTCTTCACCACACTGGGTCTCAAGACCAAGCAGAGGGTGAGAGAGAGGGGGGCCAGAACCCAGGAAGGTCACAGTGCAGGTATAAGTGCTAGCATCCCTTGTATTCCTGGGTGCAACGGGCTTTGCCTCTAGTAAATAAATAAATCTGGCCATACACATTTCACAGTCCCCACTGGTGTGAAGCTGACTGGATGAACTTGGTCCAGTCACTTCACTCTCTCTCAATCTAACTTGCCTCACAAGGTTTTGTGAAGATAAAATAGAGGAAGTGAAAACTGTGAATACCTTGGAGTAAGAATGGGATAAACAAGTAGTAAATAAAGATTCCCAGTGCAGTACCCAGAGCTATTCAAAATAATCTTCCTTCAGTTATTGGCCCATTAGGAAAAAGAAATCCAAAAGAAAAGAACTACTAATGAAACCTTTTCATTTATTGCTAGTGAAATGTTTGTAATATTGCAACAGAGTGGATGGCAAGATTCTTTTCATACTGAAGTGTGTCAACAGTATAATGCTGCAATCCTGCACAAGGTTAGATTGCTTAAATCCCATTGAAATCTTGGGATGTTGGCAGGCAAATGATATGCAGCACTGCAGTCTAACTCTCCTCCTGAAAATTGTGAACAGAGTAATACATTTATACCATAATATTTCCTCTTAAAGGTTACTTTAAAGGAAAATACTCCGATATTGCAATGCTAATATTTGTAATAAATAACCATAAGAAGCTTTAATAATGTTCTAGTTGTCACGCCTTGATGAAATATGCTTTTTGTAGGAGATGATCATAGAAATATATTTGTTTACTTAAAAGGGAGTATATAAGTAGTACATGATGAAAATAATATATTTGTTTATAATATACCAAGTACAGGATTTATGAGATTATGAGCTCTTCATTTTCCTCTATATAATTTTGGGTAATAAGCCTATAACTATGTTATCCACATTTGGCAAATCAACTGATTTTTGGACTGAAGATGTTGGCTTTTTTGTTAAGAAAATACAAATCTAAACCTCGAACTTATTCTTTGCAACTTTAGATATACTATGCACATACAATTTATTTGAGTGTGTATGATAAGACCAATAAAACTGTGCCATGGGGCTAAGGGGAAAAAATGACACTCACATTTTAAGGAGCCAGCATCAAATATTTAGGAGTCATATTGGAACAAAATGGTGAAAATATTTAAATTCCATGGTGGTTCTAACACGATTTGGAGTGCTTCTGGGCATCTCACTCAATATCCTTGAGATGGAATGCCTTGCCTCAGCAGTCTGCTGTGTTCCTGATGGCAGCCCAAATTGCAATGTGGTGACCCTTGAAGAAAATCTAGAAACTCCAATTACTACAGAAGGCATCTTTGTTTGGAATTGGTTTTTAACATATAAAAACTATTTCATGATATCGTATTTGGCTGATGATTTGCTTCTGATTTTAATTCAAGGTGCTCGTGCTTAATATAAAGCCTTTCATGACCTGGATCCACATGGCTGAAGAACGACATCTCCTAATACACACCAGATTCATTCGCCTGCATAACTTGGAATCATAGAGGTGAAAGGTACTTCCAGGGTCATTTAGTCCACAATGCAGGCACAATGCAGGAGTTCACAATTACCTGCCTATCCACAGCACCCCCAATTTCATGCCCAAGTGATATCCCACCACTACCACCAAAAATCTCCAGTATCCAGCCTGGTCTGGAGGAAATTCACCTACCATCCCACAGTGACAATCAGCAATTCCCTTCTTTGCATCCCCTCCTGGAGCAGTATGCTTCAGTTCACAGCTCTTTGAAACCAAGCATTTTCAGCTAGCTCAATTTTATGTAGCAGCTTTCCTGAAGAACTGCAAAAGGTTCTTTCTTTATTAAGTTTATAAAGGCACTCCAAACTGAGCTTCTTTGTCGTGCCTTGTTACAACAGACTGGCCTTGTTTGGCCTGTTGTTCTACTGAGCCTTTTTTACTAATGTTTTGGTAGCTCTTTTGAACCATAGCCATAGTTTAGTATCTGCTGTACTTTGAATCTTTGGCCACTGTGTCTCATAGGCTGCCTTGAGTCTTGGGAGAAAGACCAGTTACGAAAAAATTAAAATAAAAAAATAAAGGAGAATAATTGTCTTGATCATCTCTAAGGAAAAGAAAGCCTATTTCTGTCTTCAAAATGAGCCCTTAGAGCACCTGGCTAGGAACTTGCATCTTCTTCCCTATCGACATACAAAACGAGCCAAGGGTTTGAGCTACCATCTAGGGAACTACCACCTAAGAATTCAGAAGGCATCCTTAGATGCTACTTGGAAGCATCAGTGCAAGGTTCCAAGCCCAGGAAGGTGATGGACAGTTACTGCTTTGGTATTTAAGACTGACCATTGTTTCTTGTAAAAGTGCCACTGGTATATTCTGGGACTCATCAATACCATACAACCTGCATACCCTGCTATGGTGCTTGTTGCCTGTTATCTACTTCCTAGGTCCCAGTTTATTGCCCAGGGTTTCATCTATCACCTCTATCAGCATCGGTCAGATTGTTTCAGGGCATCAGAATTTATAAGACTTGGGATGACCAGACATTTGTTGTCCACCTAGTAAATTTTACTATATTGTCCGAACTATGGAGATGGTCCATAAAGTAAAACTGCTGGGTACTTATTCATGGTTTCGATAATTGAGTAGTATTGACTGTTTTCTTGTCACTCGTTAACATACAGTTAATACAGAATCTCCTGCTCAGTGAAACCATGCTGAGAGGACGCTTAAGCCATCTATTAGGCTGAGTGTGCCTGAAGCAAGACCATTTGTCTTGCCCCCTTGGAGCCATATTTAGACTATGAACTTGACTATTCAGACAGATCAAGTCAGCTTGGCATCAGAAATTATTGCATAGTCTTATGTGGCAAATGCCAACTAACTGACACAGCGAAGATTGTGAAGTATCGGGTACTCATATTGGTGACCTGCTGAAAATCAGCAAATACAGCCAAAAGTAAATTATAATGCCATCTGCTGAATAATTTTAATGAAGTAAATTGGAGAAAATTGCAGTCCACTAATGCTCATTCTGCAAAAAATGAGAGGCCAAATGTATTGAGCATATGGTTTATTGGCTGTGCGCAGTCACTTACTGGATTATTTCTCTTCTACTTCCTTTCATTTATATTTTCTTGCAATGTTGGCATAGAAGAAGATACCTACTTGAGGGGAGAAACCTTATAGAGGATATTTCTGAAAGTACAATCAGAATGACTGCCCATGATGCTCTGTGAACGCTACTGTTATTCTCCAATTTATCCTTTTATCAGTGAGGTCTAGAGCAGCAGGAATTTTCTAAACCAATACTACAAATACTCAGTGAGGCATAGTTTTCTTTTTTGTATACTGAAAACAAAAGTATTTCTCTCCCAGATATTTCTGGTATTGGTTGTACAATGCTTGCTAACATTAAATGTTACAGTGCTAAAATTGTAGGCTAACATTGTATGGTAACATTAAATGTTTTTTTTTTAAAAAACCCTGCTTCCAGGGTCATCTAGTCCAAACCCTTGCACAGTTCAGGGACTCACAACTACCTGCCACCCCACAGTGACCCCAGTTTCATGCCCAAGTGATGCCTCCACCAAAAATCTCCAGAATCCAGCCTGGCCTGGAGGGAATTCGCCCACCATCCCACAGTGACAGTCAGCAATTTGCTGGGTATGCAAGGAAGAGCCACAAGAGACAAACAGTGACCCATCCCTTCCTGCTCACTCACTCACAATCTGCTTAAAATCAGTTAATAACCACTCCTTTGGATTATGTGCATTTTAAAATATTTAGCTTTTTCCCTTGTTCTTTGCATATCAAAATCATGAATGTAAATCTACTCTCTACATAGTCAATGAGCTTAAGCTGCTGCCCATATTATGGCCAGAGTTAGCAGAAATTATTCTATTGACCTGTTCTCCAGTGATTTGATTGCTTATGTTTCTCAGTTTATTTCAAGAGTCAATCTTGAGTGAAAGAAGTCCTAAGCATGTTTACTAAGAAGTAAGTCCCATTTTATTCATTAGGGTTTACTTCTAGGAAAGTATTATTAGGATTTAGCCTTTAAGTTTTTATGGTCTATGCTTGTAGAGCCTTAGGGAACATTGTCTCCCAAATAAACTCTCTTACAGTTTCAGCTCTGCTATGAATAGGGCCGTGGGATCTAGACATGGGGCATGGAGTGGCATTGTATAGTCTGTCTGATCCCAGAACCTACATAGGGTCAGTACTTGGATGGGACACCATTGAAGAAGACTTTGCAGAGGAAAGCAATGGCAAGTTACTTTTGCTTAATCACTCACCTCAAAAACCCTGTGGGCTCCCTCTAAGTCAGCTGTGGCTTGGAAGCATTTTATACACAGAGATCATTTTATACACAGAGAGAATCTCGCTGTCTATTGTTCAGCTCAGCTCAGCTCAGCTTCAGCTCAGCTCAGCACTAAATGTCTTGGAAGGGCTTGCTTTCTAATAGTCAGTGACATTTACCTTAACTGGGAAAGACCCTGAAGTCCTCAAAGGATTTGCTACAGCAGCTGTGGTTTTAAATAATGGTGTTAATTATTAAACAAAGCAGCTGTGATAACTTGTGAAATGTTTTACTTGGCAGTAATGCAAACATTTGGATTCCTACCTTACTTACAATAGTATTATTTTGGAAATACCAACCAAGATAAAGCTGAATGGATCAAGCACACAAAGATGGGAAATCAAATGTTAATGGAAAAGAGACAATGGCATTCAAATGTGTTGCCCAGTTCCATAAGGGACAGCACGGACATTGCTGCTATGCTGCATAATTCTACTGCGATTGCTTCCTAACATTTGGAAATAAATACTGTGGTGCACCTAGTCAGATTGAGGATGAATGTTTCCGAAGTGTCTTTGATAAAAAAACAACAACTACGTTTCTGGTAAAATCAAACAGTCCCAATACAAAGACTGACTTAGAGGTATTGCTTCCATGACTTCCATGATCTTTCCATGATGAAGTGCAGCTGTTTGTGAATTGTACTTATAAAGAAATGTCCGTGACAATTTATGCAACTTGAAAACTAAATAGTGCCATTTCATGGGGTCAAGTTAGAACCTCATGTCCTTTAGATAAATTATCAGTGTTAACATCTTCAACTCATCATTTTTGCCCCTTTAAAGCAACATGCTTTATCCTCTCAAAGGCCGATTCCTCATTTCATATTCTTTTTCGGTGTCAGTAGTATGGACCTGGGGCTAATCCCTGTGTCCATATGACAATGACGTCAGGCCACCGCCCTACGGGGCCTGGCATGGATCAGGGCCCAGAAGCCCCACGCTAAGGGAACATGGATTCTTCTGTGTTCCCTTCTGATGCTGCAGAGGCCAACAAGACCTGTCTGACAGCAGGCTCATTAGGCTGAGAAGAGCTGGGCCTCCCTGCCCTACAGAGGCCTCCAGGGGTCAAACAATGCCCTGGATGGCTTCACAGCACATAATGGCACCCCAGGGTGGACCAGGGCATTGTTTGCTTAGTTTGCCAGTAGGTGGGATTGTATAGAATGTGCAAGATATCTCAAGAGAAGGACCTAAGTAGGGAAACTACAAACAAAACTGATAACACATTGTTAGTGTGAAGCAGTTCAGAAAACTGGAGCCTAGTGTTGCCCCTTGGCACTTGCAAATGGGCTGCCACTGCTCAACACTAGCCCACCAACCTCAGTAGTGAGTTGATCAGGTGCAATGTGATTATGGAGAAAATTGCACATCCTAAAACCCTCTAAATTAATTTTTATGCCGCCCTGTGAATTCAACAGCAAGAGGTCTGAGACATAATGATCACATAATTTTATGTTTGACTAGATCTTAGGAAAGCCACCCGGCAAAAGGAAGACACAGTAATGGGAATGGGCACATATCAGTTCATGACCCTAAATTAGCCAAGAATTAGACTGGCTTGTGCCCCCCCCCTGCCCCACAGGAGTCATAGTGGGCGACAAGAAGTGACATAGTGGAAGTCTTAGAAATCCTAGGGCCATCCCTTGCTTGAGACTGGGGTGATCCTAGCAGGGGCAGCAGCAGCCCCTCAGGCCATTGGTCCCCTAAGATTTTGTAAAGAGGAAGAAAGCGTCCTAGCTATCTAACTGACTGACTGACTTCTTCTTCATCTAATGGCAAACAGGAAAAATGACAGTAAGTTCCTGATCCAAATATGCTCACTACCATCTCCTCCAATGCCCCCTGTAGGAATTCTTCACATATACTGTTGAATCATGCATACTACAGATCTTGCATATTCCAACACAAGTTTCCTCTGCTCAACACGCTGAACACTGCTGGATTTTAAGGTTCTTCTGATGCTGACTGTTGATTGCAAGGCACCCTTGCAGCCTGAGGACCATCCTGCCATAACTCCTAATGCAGAAACCATTCAGAAGTCAACATTGGTTTCCAGAGAGAATGGCTGTTGCTCATGTACTGGCACCAGTGTAATGCCCAAGACTGGCTTCCAGCTCCTCTGCAATGCCATCACAGTAGCTCCACAGCCTTTGTGCTCTGTGCACAAAACCTATTTGCCAGCACAGCAGCTGATAGGCTCAGACCATTCAAAATAAATCTGATTTATTTATAAAATGGAATAAAAATAAATCTGTTACATAAAACAGTGTGAAAGTATTCTTTTTCTAGAAGGGATCAATTTGCCTCTCTGTGGTACAACAATTTGGCTTCGTCAAGGAAAGCTTTCAGGAGTATCAGCCTTTGTTTACATGCCTTGCAAATCAACCAAATGCGTTATTAAAATAAAGGTTCTATATTAATTCTAACCTTTTCCTTTCCCCAAGTCTAGAAGTATTGGCTCCCTCCTCTATGCAGACATATTGATTTTGAGTCGAAGACTGGAAGGACAAGCTTATTACCTGCAGCACTTGTCACAATCCAGTGTTTCATATCACATCAATAAAGGTCTCACCACCTCAAAACAAAGAGAATTATGTAATGCCTTGGATTTTCTATTTATTAACACAAACACACACTGCCAGAAGAGCTTTCACATAAAGACTAGGACAGAAACGGAGATGTAGACTTGCTCAGGCATCTACTGGGGGCAGGGAGAATACCCGCAGATGTTTGCTTTGCTATCCCAAACAGAGTTACACCCTCCTAGACCCATTTATGTTTATCTCTTTGACCATTTACGCACTGAAGAATTCATATCGGGCTGCAGGCTGGAGTTTTAGTCATGGCAGGTTGCCCCATGTCTTCCTGCACCCACATGGGGGAGCATTTGGCTCGGTGCACCTCATTTGCCCCCTATTTGTGCTCCTGCACGGGAGCTGGGGCAGTGAAGTTCCCAGTGCATAAACGGTCTTTGAGATCACACTGGGTATTTCTAGGCAACTGTTCTAACCATTTCCATAATTATCATGGAACTTTTCACTTTAATCTCTTTCATTTTTCAATCGCTGCTTCCTCAAAGAATTCAATTTCTATTCATGTAATAGTCCACATTATTAAATCCCATATTTACTTGCCTGAGTTAGCAAGATGATTGACTGAATTTCTATCCCATGGTTTCCCAGGGGTTTTGGGAGGGTAGCAATAGTTACTAATAAAAGGAAACACGTGTTAAACAAACAAAATTTCCAGCCTCATGTCTATCACGGGCTCCGTTAGGTAAACAAGTACATTAAGAAAACCTGTAGTATATCCTTGTTTCAGTGTATACTTGGCTATCATCTGTGAAAGGGGATGAAACCCTGACAGTTTTCCACCACTTTTCCTTCCCAATAGGAGCAGCTGTGTCAAGACTGCATGACAAACTCCATCCCATCAGTATTCTGTAGTAAAACCAAGTCTTCCTCAGAGGCCCCAGGTCCAAGTATCTAAGTGTATTCTATCAAGGTCATTTCATTAACTGCATGGTGCCAAACATATGTCTCCAATCCTCTCCCTCTGGTGTGTTAACGTGTATCATACAGTCAATTAGTGCCCATGCATATTTGCATTTTATGCACGTTGACAGGCAATGCAGTCCTATTCAGAATTACTACATTGGCTTTGGCTGGAGAAACCCTGCCTAGGATTGTACTGAAAATGTTTCAACTCATCTTTCAAACCATACTAAATGAGTGGGTGACGGCTTGATCCCTTTGGGCTGATTATATCTGGAAAACTTTGAATCCCCCTTTCATTGCTGAATGGGAGCAAAACGACTCCGCTGATCCTTAAGATTCCAGGTCGTGTGACAACCTGTGTGTGAGTGTGTGTGTGTGTGTGGGGGGGAGGATGACTTCATTTGGCCTCTCCATGTTGTGCACTGTGCCATACAGAGCCTGATCATGTTGATCATGCCATTGCTGTCCCTTTGTCTCATTTAGAATTTATTCACCTATTTCCTCTCTAGGAGGGGGGGGAAAGCAAAACAGGGAAAGCTGCTGATTGATTTCACTCTTGGAAAGTCCCTGTCATCATGTTTGATGACTTCATTGCCAAAATGAAATAGGTATGGGAGATGCAATGTTTTCAAAACAATTTGTAGCAGGAGGAGAAGGCAGGTAGGAGGAGGCAACGGGCTGGCAGAGCCAGGAGACGTTGATGGCCTTTATTCGTCAATTCCCACGTTGCGCTGGGCTGGCTGCAGGCTGTAGACAGAAAACAATATTGTTATGGTTCTTATTAGTTTTTATTTTATAAAGCCCGAACTGCATTCTGTAGGGGCTTCAGCCAGAGCTGCAAATCATAGCTATGCCTGACTGCATGCCTGGCTACCTCATCTCTACTCTTGTGGACTCCCTCTCTCTTGAAAGAGGTTTTTCTAAAACAGCAATAACAGACAGCTTTTCACTCATTAGAAAGGGGAGCTAGTCTGTGAAGATGCAGGTTGATTCACAACACCAAGAATCCTGAGTGTATTGGGGAAGTATGCATACTCCTCCTGTGTCAAACAGGAGGCAAAACTCACAACCAGGCTTCTATCATAGAATCATAGAATCATAGAATCATAGAGTTGGAAGGGGCCATACAGGCCATCTAGTCCAACCCCCTGCTCAACGCAGGATTAGCCCTAAGCATCCTAAAGCATCCAAGAAAAGTGTGTATCCAACCTTTGTTTGAAGACTTCCAGTGAGGGGGCACTCACCACCTCCTTAGGCAGCCTATTCCACTGCTGAACGACTCTGACTGAGAAAAACTTTTTCCTGATATCTAGCCTTTATCGTTGTACTTGAAGTTTAAACCCATTACTGCGTGTCCTTTCCTCTGCAGCCAGCAGAAACAGCATCCTGCCCTCCTCCAAGTGACAACCTTTCAAATACTTAAAGAGGGCTATCATGTCCCCTCTCAACCTCCTTTTCTCCAGGCTGAACATTCCCAAGTCCCTCAACCTATCTTCATAGGGCTTGGTCCCTTGGCCCCAGATCATCTTCGTCGCTCTCCTCTGTACCCTTTCAATTTTATCGATGTCCTTCTTGAAGTGAGGCCTCCAGAACTGCACACAGTACTCCAGGTGTGGTCTGACCAGTGCCGTATACAATGGGACTATGACATCTTGTGATTTTGATGTGATGCCTCTGTTGATACAGCCCAAAATGGCATTTGCCTTTTTTACCGCTGCATCACACTGCCTGCTCATGTTTAGTTTACAATCCACAAGTACCCCAAGGTCTCGTTCACACACAGTGCTACCTAGAAGCGTATCCCCCATCCAGTAGGCATGCTTTTCATTTTTCTGACCCAGATGCAGAACTTTACACTTATCTTTATTAAATTGCATCTTGTTCTCATTTGCCCATTTTTCCATTGTGTTCAGATCTCGTTGAACTCTGTCTCTATCTTCCGGAGTATTTGCCAGTCCTCCCAATTTGGTGTCATCTGCAAACTTGATGAGTAGTCCCTCCACCCCCTCATCTAGATCATTAATAAATATGTTAAAAAGTACCGGGCCGAGCACCGAACCCTGAGGTACCCCGCTACTCACCTCTCTCCAGTCTGATGAAACACCATTGACAACAACTCTTTGAGTGCGGTTCTCTAACCAATTCCCTATCCACCTAACGATCTGAAAATCCAGATTGCAGTCCTTCAACTTATCCATCAGAACATCATGGGGAACCTTGTCAAAAGCTTTACTAAAATCCAAGTAAATGACATCAACCAAATTTCCCCGATCCAGCAAACCTGTTACTTGGTCAAAAAAGGAAACTAGGTTGGTCTGGCAGGACCTGTTGGAGACAAATCCATGCTGACTTCCTTGGATCACCAAATTGTCCTCCAGATGTTTGCAGATCGCTCCCTTTAATATCTGCTCCATTATCTTCCCCACAACAGAGGTCAGACTCACTGGTCTGTAGTTTCCCGGGTCATCCTTCCTCCCTTTTTTGAAGATCGGAATAACGTTTGCTCTTTTCCAGTCCTCCGGGACATCTCCAGTCCTTAAAGAGGTTCCGAAGATGATGGACAAGGGCTGTGCAAGTTCTCTGGAAAGTTCTTTGAGTACTCTCGGGTGCATTTCATCTGGACCAGGGGATTTGAACTCATCCAGTGCAGCTAAATGCCTCTCGACCACCTCTCTATCCATGTTAACCTGCCACCCAGACACTATCCTTTGGCTACAGCCATCTGTAGATGTGCCTAAACACTTAGACCTGTGGGAAAAAACAGATGTAAAATAGGCACTAAGCCTTTCTGCTTTCTCTGCATCTTTCGTTAGAGTTTGTCCATCCGCACCCAACAGCGGGCCTATTGCCTCCTTTACTTTACGTTTGCTCCTCACGTAACTGAAAAATCTTTTCTTGTTACAATGGGCTTCCCTGGCCAATCTTAGCTCACTCTCAGCTTTGGCCTTTCTGATGATTTCTGATGATTTCTTTCTATAGAAAGAAAGCTTTAATTGGAAGTAGATCTGAACACTTAAACAACTGAAGTCAAGACTGTTCGATATCGGGGAGTCAAGCAGTTATCAATACAATTCTCCCGGCGAAACCAGACCCGTTCCCAAGGGGAGGGGTGCCATCCTCCACCCAGGTGCCATCCCAGGATTCCTGCCAAAGTGTCTTTGTTAGCATGGCCTTGGTCAGCTTGGTGCCTCAGGCTGTAGATAAGATGTTTACAGGGACACTGGTAACAAAGTATCACAGCAGGGAGAACATGCAGTGTGAAAGCGGAGGGAGGATCAAAGGAAGTGGGGATCAAAGGAACACTACAAAGCCATAAACATTCTGGTTACATGGGAAAGGCAGCAAAAGTACACACACACAAAGATGGAGTCCCTCAGGTTCAGTTGAATCAAACATGGCAGAGAGCAGAGGACTGATCCTGACAACCTGGATGGGACATGGATGAGACGCATTGTCTTCCAAATGTGGTTTTTCCTCACTCTCAAAAGGTGAAAAGAGTATCATGCTAATGAAGTGCATGTGCACATAGATATATCCACATATTACCATGCACAATAAGCTGTTTTTATACCTTCACAGGCATATGCAGAGAACATGTGTGGTGGAGCAAAATGGGGGCAGACAATTCAACATCAGGGTTGCATGATACCAAAATTTTCTCATAGCGTGGGAAATTCCTAGAGTGAGCCCCATGATGCTGCTTCCCATTCTGAAACCAGAACTGATATCAGGGCAATGCTGACACTGATTTTTGTCCCTCTCACAGAAGCAGGCACAGTTGTGGGAGGGGGCTGTCCACCATAGCAATCAATTGGGCAGTCCCAGGTAGATGGGTAGGTGGCAGGCCTCAACCCAACCTAATTATATACAATTGGAATGCAACAAGGAGACATTCTCCACTGCAAGCATAGTCCCACTGAGACTCACTCATTGTTTTGTGCAGAGGTATACTGCCTGACCAATAGTCATTTTCCTGTTATTTATTTGATTTAGAATATTTAAAAAATATTTAAGCAATTAAAAATACAGTTGAAATTATAAAATAGAAATTAAAAACACATAAACAAACAACACCTGTTAATGGAGGTATGCCAGATGAAAGAGAAGTGAAAGGCACTGATAGATGGAGAAAGAAAAATCCCCCTTTAAGGGATTTCCAGAGTTTTGGTGTCACAACTGAGAAGACCTTTTCTTGGGCTGCCACTTGTCTTGCTTGTTGCCTTAATGGACAATGACCTGGTTCACTATATTAGTTTGGACGATTCATAAAGCTCAGCTATAGTATGAACTGCATCCCCAATTTCCCAAGTTCTTCTCAAGCTAAGGTTCTTTGTGTGCAGAGTCACTATTCAGTAGACCAGTTGCCTAAGGGCTGCTGACTTGTGATGATATCTTAATTGATAACTGTGAAGTAGGTGAGCAGAATGCCCAGTGAAGCAGCCTGTTGTTTGAAGAGGTTCTTCTCTATTTGTATCCACTCTCTTTTACTCGCAAATAGTTGGCATAACGGTTGTCTCTCCCAAGAACATAAGAAGAGGCCTGCTAGAACAGACCAATGAATGGTCCCTCTAGTCTAGCATCCTCTCACACATATTGGCCAATCAGTTCCTCTGGAGGGCAACAACAGGGTATAGAGACAAGAGCCTTCCCCCGGTGTTACCTCCTGGTTCTAAGATTCAGATTCTCCTTAGTCACCATGGCTGGTAGCCATTGATAGACTCCATGAATCTATCTAATTCCCCTTTAAAGTTATTTATTCCTGTGGCAATCACTACATCCTCTGGTAGTGAATTCTACATTTTAATCACTCACTTTGTGAAATTATATTTCCTTTTGTCAGTCCTTAACCTACTACTCATCAGCTTCATTGGATGGTCGCAAGTCGTAGAATTTGGAGAGAAGGAGAAAAATTTCTCTTTGTCAACTGTCTCCACCCCATGCATAATTTTATAAGCCTCTACCATATACCCTCTTAGTTGTTTCATTTCAAAATTGAAAAGTCCCAGACTCTTCAGCCTTTCCTCATAGGGAAGGTGCTTCAACCTCCTAATCACCTTGGTTGCCCTTCTCTGTAATTGTTCCAGCTCCCTAATGTCCTTTTTGAGATAGTGATGAAAACTGTAAGAGTATTCCAAATGAAACCACACTGTAGATCCATACAGGGGCATTTCAATATTTTCCATGTTATTCTCAATCCTTTTCCTAATAATCCCTAACATAGAGTTTGCCTTTTTCACCACTGCAACACACTGGGTTAACACTTTCACTGGGTTGACCCTAAGATCTTTCCCCTTCTCTGTCTCAGAAAGTTTGGTCTCCCATTAGCCTATACCTGAAGTTAGGATTTTATGTCCAGAAGTGCATAATTTACCAATATTGATCTTCATTTGCATCATTGTCACCCAGTTTAGGCCATAATAATCAACTGAAGTATCAACTGAGAATAATCCCCCCTCATGTGCTCTTCATACATGAAAGTAAATGGAACACTGCAATCCTATGAAGAGTTATGCTAGTCTAAACACAGTGAAACCAATAGGTTCATACTGCGGGAAAGCACCATAAGGTTATATTGTGAGCCATACAATAGGTGAAATGTGGGAGCATCATGGAACTGATTAGATCATTCTATAATTTCATAACATTGCTTATTTGTTAAGATACCCCAGAGTGAAATATCCCTTTCTTAATGCATGCAGTGGGACAAAAGGACCTTGCTATTTATTTTAGCCTTCCAGTTGTTTGGTTATTACGTACAGACTTGGTGAGCTCTGTGCATTAATACGGGAATATAGATAAGTGCTTATGTCCAACAATGATTTACTGCTGTGGTAACTACACCTGATAACAAAAATTAATCATGGCCTCCTTGTTTCATTTATGGTGGTGGTGGTGGTTGTTCCCCCCCCTTCAGATGTTTTTTGATACATAAATTCTCTTGCTCATATAAATATGTGAAAGCTAAAGTGCAGCATGCAGAGCATTCAGCTATATAAAGGGACAATTTTATCAAGTGCCCAGGGGCTTTCTCTCTCTATAGACTAACTTGTGCTGTAAGATTTATTTTGTACACTCAATTGGAAAAAGACATTTAACATGACAGGAGAACTTGGGGAGGGGGTTCATGGGAGCTAGCTTGGAGATGCCTCTACATGACTGATCTGCATCCACTTCTGGCAAAGGTAATTAGAAAAAAAATTGGCCATAGGCTGATGGGTAATTTATGTATATATCAGAACATGGCCTGTGCAGAAATAAACAAGAAAACTCCCAAGTGCTATGACAGCAATGAGATTTATAGGAAACTGTCACAATGTAGACTCATCCAACACATGAGACACCAGTGTAAGCATCTGGCACCTTAGGCCTAATTCATTGTTTCATGATTGGCCTGTACCACAGTAAATTGCAATATATCTTGCTAGAGGTGAACATTATACAGGATGATTACTTTTTAGAGTGTACAAATCTGATTTCCTTCCAAGTTTAGTTTCTCATAGTTTGACCACCTGTAAAAATAAGTACAGGCAATATCAACACTTTTGACTAAGATGAGAGGGCATGCCTTGCTTTATTGCTTGTTCTTTATGGATTTTCAAGGAATAGTGAGATAATACTTTGGATGTCCTCTCCATAGTTCAGCCATATGTGGGAGAAAGGTGATTTCTCATGTTTTTAAAGCGGGTACAGGCATCATTGCTACAACAGGGACTGAGAAGTTCTGAGTCTGACTCTGCTTGCCATCACCACTATCCCTCAACAAGTGGAAGACAGTCCAATCCTATACAGAGTTAATCCATTATAAAGCCTCTGATTTCAATAAGCTTAAACTGGACTGATTCTACATAGGTCTGTACTGAGAATCAGGTCAGCAAAATGCTTTGCAGCATGTATGTCGCTGAGACAGCCCCAAGTGAAATAACTGATCATATCATCAAATGAGTAGCCGTGTTGGTCTGAAGTTGCACAATAAAATCAGAATCCGGTAGCACCTTCAAGACCAACAAAGATTTATTCAAGGTGTGAGTTTCGAGTGCAAGGACTCTTCCTCAGACTAAGAACTGACTAAGAACAGACTAAGAATATATAAGCAGTATATTCCTTATATATTCCTACTGTTATGATGGTCAGTTCTTAGCCTGACGAAGAGTGCTTGCACTCAAAAGCTCACACCTTGAATAAATCTTTGTTGGTCTTAAAGGTCCTACTGGATTCTGATTTTATTGTGATCATATCATCATTAGTTGCTGTACAGACCAAATCTAATAACAGTCCCTGCCTAGAGGATCTGAGTACCATGGACAGGTCAAAAGCAAAACTTGGTGTAAACACACTGGCAGAGGGAGGAACACGCTTGCCAGAGGTGAGAGCTAGTGGAAGAAAGGAGGTTGTGCATAAAGCTTTTATTCACAAAGCAGGTGACTCTACAGTGCCCTGTAAAAGGTTTCACAGAAGAAGAATGGGAAGGGATCTGAGGGAGCAGAATAACTTGACTGTCCCTAACAGAAACATCAGCAAGTAAACAGGGAGCCTAACAAGTTGGCTTGAATGAATCATTCCTAAGTTTTTAAAACTCCTACATTTTGGTACAAGTGCTAGCCTGAAGCATAATGGCCAGGATCTTGAAAGAGATGCTGAAGGAAACATGGAGGCTGCTACCATCTGATCCTGCTCCATCTCCCAAGGACAATAGTGTGGTGTTGAGCCTTGCCACCTCTGCAAGGTTCCCCTCAGCATCAGCAGCAGTCTAAGTAAATAATGGGATATAAATATAATAAGACTCCACTATCATGGGAAATTAGGATGAGGAAACCACTGTGGGCTGGAAGAAGGAAGGCTGCCTTGTGGGGACTATTTATAGCTCATGGACTCCTCTGTGTCAGGGTTCCCCCCCCCCCTGCAAATATGCCTGCCTTGCGTTGCCCTCCCCCTTCAGAAGAACAATATGGCATTAGCTGTTCAATTTGTGATCAAGTAGAATTTGGGGTGGGGGAGCAATCTCTAATTGGCTCTGAGCACGATCCTTTTTTGACTGCTTCACACTATTCCTGAAAGACTGGATATTTATAGCATCCTGAGCTTGTAGAACTCGAGGGTATGGTGAGATTAGAATATTTGCTGGAAGTTTATTTAGAATCAGAAGCAGCCACTCATGACTGACCAGGTCAGCTAGAAAGGGAATGGCCTCAGTTTGAACTTTTATACTGACCACTATCAGGGGAATAGTGGTGATAGACAGGAACTATCCGGGCTAGAAAAGCAAATCCTGAAAGTTTGGCTGGGCTGAGTTGAAGACAGGGAGGAATTGTCCAAATGCTAGCAATCTACAGTCAGGATGTTTTGTAGGAAACCTACACTAAAAAGGAGATTTAAATGATTGCACATTTGAGATTTGAACATAATAAACCCTAATCTAATGCATTTATTGAGTCTTTAGTAATTCCTGATTACAGTTGCTTGAAGGGAAGCCAAGATGTTGTTGGGTCAGATTGCACACTAGAAGCTATACCACAAGGGGAAGAGACCGGGGCGGGGGGAGGGTGGATATCACTGACCACATTCCCTAGGCCTAAATTTACCTGCATGGCAAAGAAAATATGTCTAGCAAAATGTAACTTAAGAAAGGAAGAGCTGTCAGTAGGCTCTTTGAGAACCAAATCAACGATGACACATCTTCCTGAAAGATGAAATACATACGGACAGCTTTCCTAGATTATTAACCAGTGAGTGATACAGCAGAAACATTGAAGGTACATTAGGGAAAATGTGTCCTCGTTTGGATGGTAACCAGCACAAGTTATTTCTACAAAACATCTATCTCACAGGAAATGATGGCCTTCTTCCACCTATAATATTATCTTTAAATTTGTAACAATTAGAGACATATTTTATACATTGACATTTGTGTAAGTTGTGTTCTAGCATCAGCAATGTGATACCCTGTAGACAGAGAATGCTTGGGGAAGAAAGACTTAGGACACAAGAGAACTGCACTCAAGTTTGCCGGGTTTATCCCCCCCCCCCCAAAGAAAAAAAAAAGATCAGGCAAGAAATACACTACAGGACAAAGGACAGTTCACAAAACTGCAATTACTAAATAACACAAGAACTATTTAACCTCTAAAGAACTTTAAACATAAATAATTGAATTAAAGTTTTGAAATGTTCCCTAAATGGCACACAGGTGGAAAGCTGCTTCTCATCAACAGTGTTATCACAAGCAAAATGCACCACAGGTGTCTGTGGTGCTGATAATCCATGCCACTTGAATGACCATGCTTGATGCACTCATTGGGAGAAAATAATGGGTCTAAAATGTCTGCAGCTCATGGAATATGCACCGGGAGGTTCTTTGTTCACAGCTATTAGCTACCATCCTACAACACACTGATGCAGAATTACTGGGTAAATTAAATAATTCAAATTTTAGTTCTAGATCCTGGATCTAGAACTATCTTGGATAGTTATGTGGATGTTTGTCAGCTATTCAAACACATCACATATTTGAGTAACAGTGACCTGTTATGCACTGAAGGGGTGTTCCAGGCCAGCACATCAGTGGGGCAAATCCCTGCATATGCACAATGTGTCATTGGCACCCACAGGTGTCATTGGCACCCATGTTGGGCTGGGCTCATGCTGGTCTGGGCTCCTCCCCCACCTACAGTGTCCCAGCAGGGATATGAAATGCCCCGTTCAGCTTGCTTCCTTGCTTCCCTGCTCTCTTGCTTTCTTTCTATACCGTCCTCCCCAAAGGCTCAGGGTGGTTTTGCAGTGTCACAGAGCCAAATGGGGCATTTGTCAACCCCCACCATGGTGGAATATCACATCCCCTCACCTCCTCTTCCACTGTGTGGTGTGGCAGAACCTGTCTGCTCCAGAGGAGTGTGTGTCTATGTACAACTCTGGGGCAGACCACGTGTGCTGGGGATTTTGTCCCCCATGTACTCAGCAACATACCCTGCTGCAAGGAACTGGTGATGGTCCAATGCAGCCACTGCCATTCATAGGTGGTCAGTGATTTGTTAAAACACACAAGGAAATGTGTATTATTTTCTTTCTCACATGCAAGCTGTCAAAGTGAGAAGACCAGAACCCCACAATCAGGATATCCGGCAAGGGCATGGCAGTATATGTCCCTTGGCAACACCATATCACCATCAATAGGAATGGTGACTGTACGAAGGCAAAACATTTGCACTTACTTCTAAAACCAGTTCTCCTAAAACCTCCTTGTTGTATTTTTGCACAGTGTTGTATAAAAAATTTTACAGAAGTTTTTCTCAGAGTAAAAGTGCAGTCCTAAGTAGAGCTGCATCTGTCTAAAGCCACTGAGATGTAACAAAAGGTGTCACTTTCCATAGCACTCTGCTGTAAATATCTGAGCAACCACTTTCTTCCATGCCTCTCTAAAGCACATATATAAATACACTACACAGACGCTTAGTCTCTTGGTGGGGAATGTGACCAAATCAACTCAAAGACTTGTTGAAAGCAAAGCTGGCTTAGACAGCCTATAAATCTCACTCAGATCTCTCTTTCTGCCTTTATCAAGAGACAGCTCAGTTATTGTTGCAGCCAAATATGCCCATCTTCATTTTGCACAAAAAGGAAAGGAAAACGTCTTGACGGGCATTTGCAAAGTGCCTGAGGGATTCAGACACCTTATTCCCATTTAATTTAGTAACAACTGAGTGTCCATTAAATGGCTTTGTAATTCTTGACCAAGAATAGTCCTAAAATGCTCAAGCCAGGATCAAACATGTCTGAAACTTTCCTTGACTGTTTATGCACTGGAGGTTTCATGCCAGGCTGCAGGCGGGAGTTTTAGTTATGGCAGGTTGCCACACTTCTTCCTGCCTCCACATGGGTGAGCATCTGGCTCGGTGCACTTCATCCGCCCCCTATTTGTACTTCTGCATTGGAGTTGGGGCAGTGAAGTTTCCAGTGCATAAACCGTCCTTGAAAGGCATGCTATCCCACAGAGCAATATTAAGCAGATCTGCTCTTGTGGTGCAGAGTGGTAAGTGGCAGAAATGCTGTCTGAAGCTGTCTGTCCATGAGGATGGGAGTTCGATCCCAGCAGCCGGCTCAAGGTTGACTCAAGCCTTCCATCCTTCCGAGGTTGGTAAAATGAGTACCCCTTGCTGCTGGGGGGTAAAACGGTAATGACTGGGGAAGGCACTGGCAAACCACCCCGTATTGAGTCTGCCATGAAAACCCTAGAGGGCGTCACCCCAAGGGTCAGACATGACTCGGTGCTTGCACCGGGGATACCTTTACCTTTACTCTTAAACTTACAAAGGTCTATTTAATTTCTTATTCCCCAGAAAGGATTCTTAGGATCATACCATTTAGTCCCTTCCATGGGAATTATTCATTATTATTGTCAGTGGTCCATCATCAAGGGGCCTTACACAGCAATATAACCAAGGCTAGTCTTTGTTGACAAATTCAGAAGGGGCAGAGGGAAGAGGCTAATGGGAAATGCAAAGCCACCCTGTCTGTGACTTAGTCAGCAAGTTGAAACTTGGAAAGCAAAAAAATATGATTGTTGTTATTGCCTATTATTTCTGTTGACAATCTCTTCAGTGTCCTTAAAGGTAAAGGTAAAGGTATCCCCTGTGCAAGCACTGAGTCATGTCTGACCCTTGGGGTGACGCCCTCCAGCGTTTTCATGGCAGACTCAATACGGGGTGGTTTGCCAGTGCCTTCCCCAGTCATTACCGTTTACCCCCCAGCAGCAAGCTGGGTACTCATTTTACCGACCTCGGAAGGATGGAAGGCTGAGTCAACCTTGAGCCGGCTGCTGGGATTGAACTCCCAGCCTCATGGGCAAAGCTCTCAGACAGCTGCCTTACCACTCTGCGCCACAAGAGGCTCTTTCAGTGTCCTTAGTGAGGATTAAAGTGCCTCATAAGACCCACATCACATTTCCTGAGAAGTAAGCTCCATTGGAATCAATGCGACTTAGAGCCTATACACATGACCATGGCAGCTTGAAGAAAAAGCTAGCCCAGGCTGGTTTCCAGCCACCACAGTGCACATTGAGGCAATTATAAAGACTCAGTGGTGTATTGTCTAGAGCTCGGAAGTAGGAACCGAAGTTCAAATCCCCATACAGATGTGAAGCCCCTTGTACAGACCAGTCACTATATGTTGCCTTGTAGTCACTATTAACTTGCCTTGTAGGATTGTTACATAAGCAAACTGCTACTGGAATCCTTTGAAGAAAAATTTGATGGGTATATAATTAATAACCACCCCATACTTGTAACAGTAGAACCAGGCTGGAAAGGGATATTGGGTGCTTTAAGCTCAGAGCTTCTTTCTTTTATAAATATGTCACACCAAGCTGCATGACATAATGGTAAAATTGCCTTGTTGCCAACAAGTCTACAAAATAGTCACACATATTAGTATTTCTAAACAATATTTTCACTAGCTTATCCTACCTCGCCAACAGCTTTCTAAATCCTAAGAATGTCTGTCTTTCCCTTTAAAACTTTACTCTCCAGACTTTTATAGATTTTCTTACAATGTAAATGATAGAGGAAGCATAAAGAGCCTCTTTAGCTTATTAAAAATCACACTATCATGGTAAAAGGGTCAGGCTTATAGCTTACTCACACCTGACCTTGTTCTTGCATGGAAAGCATATATAATCTTGAATGTTAAGCAGCAGTGATTAACAGTAAATTGGCTATTATCAAATGTGGTCCCTAAATCAATGGACAATATTGTTGCAACATAGTGGAAACCATTGCCAAATCACAGTTTGCTTATGGCAACCCTGTAGGGTTTTCAAGGTGAGAGAGGAACAGAGGTGGTTTGCCATTGCCTGCCTCTGCATAGTAACCTTGGGTTTCCTTGTTGGTCTCCCATCCAAGCATTAACCAGGGCCAGTCATGCTTAGCTTCCCAGATCTGATGAGATTAGATTATCCTGGGTCATCCAAGTGGTTGCAATATAGTTACTTTAACATGCACTCTAGTCTTAAAGCAAGGCTAAGGACATGGATATGGCTTTAAAGACCATCTCCTTTGGGTTTATTATTTTGTATTAGTTCACAAGGACTGGGGCCAGATTATTGTAGGCCCTGGGTTAGAAAATATTAATAGGTCTCTTTTCCTACTTGGAGTCCCTGTTTGGCAGAAAGATAGGATATAAATGAAGTAAATAAATAACTTTGGGGGGGGGAGAACCTGAGAAATAGATTAGAAAAAGCTATAGTGATTTGGTTAAGATTACACAAGTAGACTTAGATTAAAGTTGAGTGATGATTTTTTTAAACATAGCCTGAAAGGGTAGTGTTTAACACTTATATCAAGTGGTTCTCACTAATCACTTTTCAGTTCTAATAAAGCACATGTGTAAGGTAAACAAGTGCAAAGGCTAGTAATTAGTGGAGGGTGGGGGATGATGTGGATGCCTCCTCCTGATCCTACAGGGATCTGAGCAGCTTGATTTAAAGCCAACCATTAGCACCAAATGTCTTTATGGGCTCCAGAAATCCACCCAGCATCTCAGAAATCCACCCAGACAGAAATAAACTTCAAAAACTCCCTAGAATTAAAAGGGGTGATGCTGTATCGTTCTGGCGTTTCTCCATACCAATGCAATAGTGTTGATTTTATTAAAGAGGCATCTGTGTTATGGCCTTACTGCATAGCAACACTGAAGTGCCTTTTAAAAAATGATTTCAGGGCTTTCGGGGGCGGGGAGAAAATTTCAGTCCATGAGAAAACTGCTGTGCTGTGATTGGTGGCTTGCTGTGATTGACAAACCAAGGAATGGAGGGAGACGTTTGCCTTGTTTTCCCTTGTAGCCTCATCAGGGGACAAAAAGCCTCGACAGGGCAGAGGGAAAATGTGGTAAAGGTCTCCCTGTGAGGGGGGCTACAAACGCGATTTACCATCCCGTGTTTGCCAGCAGGAAGCCTCTGTGCAGAAATGGCTTAAATCAGGGGTAGTCAAACAGCGGCCCTCCAGATGTCCATGTACTACAATACCCATGAGCCCCTGCCAGCAAATGATCATGGAAATTGTAGTCCATGGACATCTGGAGGGCCGCAGTTCAACTACTCCTGGCTTGAATCTCATAGGTAAAGGTAAAGGTATCCCCTGTGCAAGCACCGGGTCATGTCTGACCCTTGGGGTGACGCCCTCTAGCGTCTTCATGGCAGACTCAATATGGGGTGGTTTGCCAGTGCCTTCCCCAGTCATTACCGTTTACCCCCCAGCAAGCTGGGTACTCATTTTACCAACCTTGGAAGGATGGAAGGCTGAGTCAACCTTGAGCCGGCTGCAGGGATTGAACTCCCAGCCTCATGAGCAGACTAAAACTCTCGCCTGCAGACTGGCATGAAACCTCCAGTGCATAAACAGTCAAGGAAAGGTTCAGACATGTTTGATCCTGGCTTGAATGTTTTAGGACTATTCTTGGTTAAGAATTATCGCTGCCTTAGCACTCTGCGCCACAAGAGACTCTTAAATCTCATGGGTGATGCTAATTCATTAAAAAAATAAACAGAAAAATAAATAGAAAAATGCTTAATTTGTTAGGACTATTTACTTATTTATCATATTGGAGAGTTGCATACAAGAATCATATAATAATATAAAATATGTAACCAAGTTGTTAAGTGTATGAAGACTGATTAAGGCAATTCCCTTCAATGCTAATATCTAAATTTTCAATCTACTCAATTGCATCTGGGGAGAGGTGAAAGAGCTCTGTCACACTACACTGGAAAGTACAATGCTCACATTCCTGTGACTGATGAAAAATAGTTTGGCAGGCTGCATCCATACTCACATTCATGTCCTGGCATTTTGCCCAATTTAAGCAACAGGTCTGAAGAACTACTAAACCCTTTTCATATTCTGTTAGCCATCTTTCATACTTCATGCAGCAAGTCAAATCCTGTAAGCCTCTTGTTGGTATTTATCAGGTTATGGATATTGGGTAGAACTAATTGCATCCAAGCTTACAACCATTCATTCTTCAGAATGAATATTGCAGGATTTGTGCAGATCCAATTGCTGGGAATCAGGATCTTAGTATTTTTGCTGCTACATTGGTAAGACCGTGTATATAGTTCAAGGTCCATGGCACAAAGGTGATGGTTTATCTTTAAACCGCCCGTGGCGCCACGGGCGCCACGGACTAAATAAAGCGTTAAGGGGTCCTAAGGCGGGATGTGTCCGTGATGAGGAAGGGTCCGGATAGGACCCTTCCTCAGGACAGACAATCGGAGGGACCAATTGGCAGGCGCGCAGCGCCTGCCAATTGGTCCCTCCGATTCCCAGCCCCAGCAACTGCGAGCCGCGCACAGCGCGGCTCGCAGTTGCTCCGACACGTCCGGCTGGCCGCAAGGGAGTCCCCGGCAGCCGCGCTCTGCACGGGTGCCGGGGGCTCCCTGCCCGGCGGCCTGACACGGCGAGAGGCGCGAAGCGCCTCTCGCCGCATCAGGCCGCCGACCGAAGGAGTCCCCGGCAGCCGCACTCCGCGTGGCTGCTGAGGGCTCCCTGCCTGGCGGCCTGACGCAGCCGGCAGTACCCCGTTGTTGCAGACTATCCCGACGCAGCTGCCCGCGTGCCCCATGGCATACTCCACCTGATAGAGGCGGTGTTCTGGGGAGAAGATCGACGTTCTGGAATCATCTCTTCGGGACATGTTGCTTGTAGGCGACTCTGTGCTGCCGTCCGCCTGCTTCCAAAATGGCTGCCGCGCCTGCGCCCTCGCCTTGACGCGGAGCCGCTCTGCCCTCTGCCTCTATGGCGCGTCAGCCCGCCAGGCGCATCAGCCCGCCAGGCGCGTCACGCCGCGTCACGCCACCAGGAAGGGAGCTCCCGGCAGTTGCACCGAGCGCGGCTGCCGGGGACTCCCTGACCACCAAATGACCGCCGCCCGGGAGAGGCCCCGCCGCCCGACGGGCCTCCTACGATCTGGTACGTGCCTAGAGCCCGCTGTATTACTCATACAGCGGGCTTGATTACTAGTTTATCTATAATTATATTTCAGTTTATAGGCCACCCCTGTCCTCACAGTCTCAAGTAGACGTTTAGTTCATGGTTGGCAAGATTCTTAATGAGATGGAAACAAGAGCATTCTGTTTTTCCTGGACATGGAATAAACTGCCATTAAGTAGTAGTGAGTCAAACATTTCAAGGTCCATAGTCAGTATTTTCTCAGTCCTTTCAATTGATTTGTGCCTTACTGCGATTACCACATCATCAGCATAAACAAACGTCCTGAATATCATCTCAGGAACATCAGGGATGTATAGATTGAACAGGACTGGAGCGAAGACTGAACCCTGTGGTAAGCCATTATTCAGCTTCTTCTGCCTGCTGATCAACTGACCCATAATTACTTGGAAAGTTCTATCACTCAGCATATTATTTATGAATCAAAATAATGTTTTGCAGGAGAATACCTGTAAAAACCTGTACAGTAGACCATCCCTCCAGACTGTCATAAACAGTAATCAGATCAACCAAAACAGCTTATTTCTTAAGACTTCTCATACTATGCTTCAGTGAAAATTACTAAGCCAAAAACCTAGTCTTCACAACTGTAATGGGGTCTAAATCCTCTAAATTGCTCTATAGGGACATGTTTGTTCATTTGGCCACTGATTCCATTCAGGATTAGCCTCTTGAGGAGTTGTAACAGGAGCTCAGAAGGGAAATAAGACTGTAACTTTCCACCAGATGTTTTGGTTTCCAGGTTTCAGAATAGCAAGTGTCTTCTGCTCATGGCAAAAGTGCATAGAAATAATTTGGGAGCAAAAATATGGTTTGGGATGATTCTGTGATGCAGTAAAATTTGGCATGCATGCATAGAAGCATATTGGACTGACAGAATGCGATGACATGTCAGCTCAACCACTTGGAACTAAGCAATTTAGATATATTTGATTACTGACCCAGCTCCCAAAATTTTAGATGGAATCCAGAACTCAGAGCATAGGTCCAGGGAACATTGTGGGTAAAGTCAGTCTCTTCTGTGTACTTCCATCGCATAGCTCAAGCTTCTTCATTACCCCAATCGAACATCTCAATTTCCTCTCCCCCACCTTGAGACCACAGGACTCCAAAGATTATATATAGGCTGCTGTGTACAGCTCATTGTAAGTAGGAGCCTATTATGTCATTTCTTTAATGCTTAATGTGGCATGTCAGCACTTATGCTGTGCTTCAGTTCTTTCTGGTGGTTCCAGACTTCTGAAATCCTAATGCACTGGTTACGAAATGCGCCATTTTGTTGATTTGCTGACTCACTCTGTGTAATATGTCAAGTCCCTGAGAAAAAGGGGGAAACGTAGTAATGCAAATAAAATAAATAAATGCTACAGTAGGGTACAAGGCCTGGATGATTTAGGGAGACACACCATACAGTATTTTAAAGTACTTTCCTAAGTTCAGTTATATTCTTCTAAACCGGTTGACTTCAATTTGCTTAGGGGGAAGTAACTCTGCTCAGGATGGTACTATATGGGTAATGTTAACAGAAAAAGCAGCGGCCTAGGTGGGTATGATTTAGATCAGGGAATTGGCATGCCAAGAAGTGTTCACACTCCTCCCAGTAGCAAGCTGGCGTTCTTTGTCTTAATAACGCTGGAAATGCTGGCCATGGTGCTTTTACATCTTCAGTAAGTTGTCCAAAAGCCTTCCTCTAGTCAGAGTAACCCCCAGGGAACTACTGTGTCTGTACTTTGATGCGGCCATAACAAAACATCTGGAGAAGGCAACTAATTCAGGAACGTTATCAAAGGGAAGTTACCACTTGTGTGTGTGTATGTGAGGGGGGGGGGACTCCATAGCCTCCTGTTTAGTTCCATTAAATGTTGTCATCCCCCCCTCTTTTTTCTGCTGTGCTTCCCCAGAAAAGGATCAACAGCCTTGCAAAGCTTTGCGTTTGACCTTGGAAGGTAAGTGCATTAATCCACTGCACCACACGCCCTTCCTGCTCCTAATCCTCTTGCCGATGAAGGACAATATTATCATGTTGGCAAAGTCAATGGTAATGCCTTACGACAGGCGTCCTCCCTCTGGCAGCCCCTGCATTTTATTAACTTTATCTGGAGATTGCTGAACTGCTGGCAAAAGAAACGACGTGTGTGTGTGTAGGGGTGTTCTGCCTGACTTGTTAGACAATGACCTTCTTTTTAAATATCCCTGGAGAATATTTAAAAGCTATGTGGGTAAAAGGGATCCATTTCCAAGAGCCTGGACCCCACTGCCCTTATTCTCAGACACAGCATGTCATTGCATGAAGTGACTTCTCTGCTCCTTAACTGGGGTACCCCAGTATCTTGGCGAACAGTTACCATGTCAACCATCCAGCCAATCACACAGCTGCCAGGGATTTTTTTCATTTGCTGTTGCATGTCCTCCCATTTTAAGAAATGTGCTTTCCATTTCCTTTTAACAGCTTCTTACTCGTCATAGCACCATTCATGGGAAGAGAGATATTCTTTTCCTACAATGCATCAATTCTGCAAGCCTGTTATGCTTTCTGAAGGAGCCCCTATTCTTTTGAATGGCTGAAGCTCACAAATAAGAGAGAACAATAATGACTGCAGAAACCAGAAAACTGCCTTCAGTTGGCCAGCAAATGAAGTAATCTGGGCCAGCTTCCCCCTTCCCCGAACTGTTCTATAAGCACCTACACCTTTGGATTCAGAAGGTTTCAGTTTTGTTGAACATTTATATGCCTTTATTTATTGAATTGCTTAAATATTTTATATATACATATGTTAAATACTGTTTTAAGGTATTGATGCATAATTTTTAAAACATTTTAATGCTTTGATATCTACCACTCTAGGAACATTCTTTGGGTGGAAAGACACCATAGAAATGTTTTAAATAAAAATAAATTGAATAAAATACCCTCCCGTGTAGGTGAAAAAATGTAGACAGAGAAGGAGAATGCTGCTTATTTCCTGTTCTGGAAGCAATAAGCAGAACCTGGTATGTAGTTTACTGTTCTTCTCAGCTATGCCCACACACAACTGCCATGCCCACCATCTGACCTCTGATTATATGACGGTAGCTAAGGCTATCTGCAAAGGATGGTCTCCCCACATCCTTGGTTCAGTAGAGGATGGCAAGGGATGGGAGCAAAGAGATGGCAGAAACCTTCATCTAGCAAAGATTCATGTAAAATGCATGAGAAGCAGGATATTGAAGCTTCAGCACTTTGGGGAACCCTGTCTTGTCAGGCAGTCACAAAGCTTAGAGAACAAAGGGGATGAAAGGATTCCTTGCCTTTTAATGCTATTACAATCAATTGCACACCCAGGCCCTCACTTTCCAGGATAAATACAGAGGTTCTCTCTGATTTTGGGATCACTCCGCCATACTTGGCTGTGATTTTCAGTGGCTAAAGGAGGATAACTGTAAAATGAGCTGTTCAGAAATAATTTGGAAGTTAAATTGTGTGGTGTCCACAGGAGAGAGTTGGCTGTTCTTGGTATTTCACTGTTTCATCATAGAGTTTCCAGATGCAACTCATAAATCCCGGGAAGGAAAGGAGCTGTGGTGAAAGGCAAGCCAATGCCATGCTGAAGCATGATGTCAGTGCTGGCAAAAACCAGAAATGACATCAGCATGCTGAGAGCAAGGTTCTAGGACTCACCCAAAAATGGGACTTTGGGGTGACACCACTTACTATACTCTCTCCATAGTTGCCATTATTTTCTCTCACTGGCTTAGAAAGTTAAAATTTTATAATTTAAATAAAGATCTCAGTTTAAATTATTAAAATCAAATTTTCAAAAAATAAAAGGCAACAGCACTGCTGATTGTCTAGTGTCTTTCTTCTTAAAGAGAGAAGAATGGAAACAGTATAAGTATTGTTTGTAAGATGACATTTCTGAATGGATCAAGGTAACCTACCACGTTGGGCTGTTGTGAAGATAGAATGGAGCCAAGGAGAATGTTTTTGAGGTCTACATGAAGTAAGTCAATAAATAACAATTACAGCTACATATTTGCTAGTCAAGGATCAGAGTATATAGGATTCTCACCCCCAGAAATTTCTTTAACATTCAATTGTACTCTTTTGTGATAAGTTCCAATACTCAGAATTCTTAAGGTGGGAATCTAGGTCTTTTTTATTCCCAGTTGCCAGCTTTTCTGGGTTTCTTTGAGTACCCTTTACCACTGTGAGCAAAAGTAAAAGAACACTTCTCTTGAGCCAGATCAAGAGCAGATGAGAGGAAGAACATGAAAAATGCTCTTCCCTCTCCCCTCATTTGTCCCTACCCCGGCTACACACACAGCCCAAAGGAGGGAGGAAGCACTTGTTCAGTCAGCCCTGAGCAGGAAGTGCCTGACCAAGCTAGCCACAGGGAAGGGCAAGACCAAGTCAACCCACCCTGTCCCTTGCCACGCTGAGGCTTGATAGGCCTGGCTTGGCTTGTCTTTCTTGACTTAAGGCAGGGCAGGTGCATCCTGCTCCTTGCTGTAGTGAAGCCAAGAGAAGATGTTCCACCCTGTGGTGTGGCATGGTCAGGTAGGAACATCCCATCCCTTGTTGAGGCAAGATCTGGTGAGGACATATTCTACTTCACTATGGTGAGGCTGTATGAGGGCAAAGCTAGGTTGGGATAATATGTCCTTCACCACAGTGAGCCCTCCTTTCCCACACTTCTAACTCATCCCTATCTCTCTTGGGGCTGGGAGGACAGAGTGTGGAGGTCAGTATGGAGGGGTAGCTTCTAGGCCATTGGTTAGGAATGGGACCTGAGGATCCCCTGCAATTATAGCTCATCTCCAGACTAAATAGAGCAGCTCCCCTGAGAAAATGGCTGCTTTGGAGGGTGGGCTCCATAGTATTATACTCCACTGAGGCCCCTCCCTACCCCACCCCAAATCCTTCCCACTTCTAGTTCCACCTGCAAAATCTCCAGGTATTTCCCAACCAAGAACTGGCAACCCTATCATTGGCCCAGTAAGACACTTCTAAGTGGCTTTAATGACCAATCTTTCCTGGGCCAGGTATATGACGAGTAACAAAGATGCTCTAATTGCAAACAGGTATAACACAGATTGAAATGCCTGTGTGAATATTTACAATGCACTTAGGTCATTTGTTTTCATGGACACATACACTATAAAGCCTGAAGGCTGAGCATAACTACCAGAAAGCAAGCCTCCAATATGGCATACAAGCACTTCAGCTGAATGTTCTTGGCATAGGCCTGTCAATTTGCAGGCATGTATTTGCTAACCAAAACCATAGCAGAGCTAACAACCCTCCTCTCTCTGATTTTCTGAAAAGTAAATACTGTTTCCTACACTCCCCTATGGCAGTGGCGAGACACAGCTGAATTCGCCTGGGATCTGGCATGTCATTAATCATTTTCAAAATGGATCGTTCAGCCTCAGAGTTTTCTGCTGAGGCTAAAGCTCAGCATGGAAACTTGCTTTCACCCATTTGGGCTATGGAAGATCCCAGTGGTTCATTTTAGGAACCAGTTTGCAGAACTAGGATGTGGGACCAAGGACAGCACTGTGGGTGACTGTCTCTCTCCTCCCCATTAAGCATCATTTGCCTAGGACAGTACTGTGGGCACAACTATGCGCCTGGCTTCCTTCCAGCTGCTGAAGAGCACATTCTTTTTGAACTTCTTGTTGAGTATTTATCACCCAGGTTCCCTATGTTTCAATGTTGCTGGATAACATTCTGTTGAATGACTTCTAGCGCTGCTTCAAAGTGTACATACACAGTGTACACACAGAAATAATAAAAGGCAACATTATTTGCTAACATGTAACAAAGTACTGAATAAAAATGTCATCTCCCCCATTACAATGGTTCTCTGCAGCTGCAGTAGGTCACAGATAATGGAATAAAGGAAGATATGACATTTTAAGACTGATGGTAACATTCCCAAAATGCTGCTGCTATTTTAAATATATTATATATTATATTTATTTATATTTCTGTTTTGCTGGAATGAGCTTCGTGGAAAACAAATGGTTTTGTAAGAGTTTAGGCAATTGTGAATGAACTGAAAAACTACACATGGTTGGAGCCTATTGATTAACATCATCAATATCTTCACTAAACATTACAAAGTTGAAGTTGTGTGCAGTCAACTCACTTACCCCCTACCTGATTGGTCCTGGGAGTGTGCTACCAATAGGGGATACCACTCTGCTAATAAGGGCCAATCCAGTTCAAATTACATGCAGACAACTCAATCCCTACCTGATCCCTACGACTCAATCCCTACCTTCCTAGGGGTGTGCTTACAAAAGGGGAGAGCACTCCTCCAATGAGGGCCAATTGTGGGGCGTATCTGTCCTCTTCTGCCTCTTCCTGCTGCTTGCTGGGTGGAATTGGTACTGGCCTCTATGAAAGGCCATGCTGATGGTAAGTTGCTCCATTTTCAACCTCTTCCCACCCTCCATCTCCCCCAGGCAAGGGAGGGAAGCCAGCTGCTTCCTTTGCCTCCTGTGCTGGTCTCAAGTTTCAGCTCCCTGCTGGAAGGACGTACAGATGAGCTGCAAGGGAGGCAGAGATAGTATTTAAAAGACAGAATGCAATGAATGTCTGGCATTCCTTCAGGCAGTCCAAGGGCATCAGCAGAAGGAGAAGGCCACAACCCAGTCATCTCCAGCCTTAAGTTAATATAGACTGTCAACAGCATTTCAATCCTCACCCTGTGATGACTCCCAGTCTTCTGCAGTCAGCAACTGTCTTGCTAATATGGTGTGGTGCCTTTTAGACTGGAGCTCTCTTCCAGGACATAGCTGGCATTGCTTAATTGGCACAGGTGAGCTGACATGGCAGGGAGCTACAGTTGGAGGGTGGGCAGAGGAATGAGAAGCTGCAACAACTTTTGGGATCTAAGCCTTAGTTTGTCTGCAGCTACATTTCTTCCTGCTGGTCAGAGATCTCTGCCTGTTAAACATCTGGGTAGGCTGAGGCTCAGGTGAAGCTAGGAGCTCCTGGCAAGGCTTTTCCTCTGAGGAGTTCTCCCTAACAGGACCTGGCTCACAAAACCTTCCCATGGCCCTGCAACTGGCCATCACAGAACTCTTTGCTTTTCCTCACCCTCCCTCTCCTCAGAGGGGCTGGGGGAATCCAGCAGCCTCCCCCACCCAACCTGGCCCTTGGGAGATGTGGTGGGATGAGAAGGGGACAGCACCCCTCACATCCTTACAATCCAGCCTGTCCTTTGGGAAATGTAGGGATGGGTGGGAAGGAGGCAGCCCCCTCCCTGGACCTCCATACCCAGCCTGGCCCAATATGTGAATATGTGAGGGGGGCAGAAAGGAAGAAGGCAGCAACCCCCCACAGCCTTCCCTATCTGGCCTGGCCCAGCCTTTGGTAGATGTGAAGTGGGTGGGAAGGAGGCAGTTCCTTGATGGCCTTTCTTTTGGGGTATGGGAGTGGGGGTAGGAGGGCTAGTGCTCCTCCAAAGCAGCTGTTTTCTTCAGGAGAACTGATGCCTTCTTTCCCTCCTCCCTTCTCTATCCCCTCTTTCTTTGTCTCCCTCTCTCTCTCTTTCATCCTGACTTTCTCTCTTTCTTCTTCCTGAAGGTTTCCAGCCCCCCACCAGGAATTTGGCAACCCAGTTTGCTCTGGTTCTGGGAGGGGGCAGGAAGTCCCAGCCGATGCCTGCCCTGAACCCCGACAGCCCCACTGGGGCCTCTCCAGGCCTAGACCCTGGTGCATTCCTGGGTGCATTGGGTTTTGCCTCTAGTTAGTGATATTATTAACATGATGATCATTAATCACTTTGCAAACACTATAAACACATAAATACAGTGTAAAGATCATTATTATGAGGAGGGGGGACTTCATTATAATATGGAAGTGTCAGGCAGGACTGACAATGGGAAAGGCAGCATGGTGTCACCTGAACTCATCGGCTCTCAGCAGATAAGCAGAGTTGGTAACTGGAAGGAAGATCATCAAAGACAATGCTGGAGACAAGGAAGGCAATGGTCAACCATCTCTGCTTCTCAGTTTCCTTGAAGCCCTTGCTGGGGTCAACTTGATGGTACTTTACACACATGTGCACCGGGGACAGGATTGATGTCTAGTATTTGACTCAGTGATCTGTATTATGAGAGGGAAGTTGTAAAGCCACTCCGTATTTCATCACAGTGAGTGACGAAACATGAAAAAAACCTGTTGTGACTGCTCTAAAATTGTATGTCTCTCTTCACCATAAAACATGCAAAATCTAACTTTAGGTTTCAAATTATTGCAATTTTGGGGGCTTTGAAATTCCATCCTGTGATGTGCCACATTTTTTAAAGCTCCAAAGTACTGTGCACATTTGTGAAGTACTGTGAAGGGTTGATGCCTCCCAGAGCCCTTACCGCATGAGAGGCATGGTGCCATGCTGCCACCCAGTTTTTGCCTTGGGGCACGTTGCTCCTCACAGGGGAGCATTTGGCCCGCTGCATCCTGTCTGCCCTGGATTTGTGCTTCCACACAAGGCAGCCAGGGTGGGGAGGTTCTGCCACTCTGTGGGGCAGCATGGGCCATAAAAAAAAAATTTTTTTTTAAGAATGTGTGCTGTGACACAGTAGTGCATTCCTAAAAATAAAAAGAAATGCCCCAGGCAGCTCTGCCATGCTGCACATGGCAGAGCCTCCTGGGGCATTTCTTTTTATTTTTAGGAATGTGGTACTGCTGGTGGCGGTGGAAAGAAGCTGGGCCAGGACAGCCTGGTTTTCCCCCTTCCAGATGGGCCAGGCCTGACATATGCCTTGATGAGTCCTGTGGCAAAAAAAGGCCAACTGAGGGTGCTGATGTCATCCAGAAGTGGGAATTGATGGCCCCACAACTGGACGAGCACTGGGCCAGGCCATATTCCAGTTGTGGAAACAGTCCCAGAGGGCCTTCAGTGACAGACGCAAAGGAATTTAGTTGCTTAGTATCCGTTGAGCAGCACAACGTGGGAACTGACTGCTGAAGAGAACTTACGTTGTTTGAGTTGAACTCTGACTGTGGAAAGTTTAAGTGTGACTGAGGAGTGTTTAGCTCTATCTGAAAACAATTTCATGCTGACCGAGGACCGGAATGATTGGCAAGGAGGCTGAGCCACTGATGGTTGGTACAAAAGCAGTGTTGGTTTGTATCTGGCCATAGTGCTGTATGAAATATAATTAATACTAAGCGGGGTTGTTGGAAATGCTCAGGAACTTCCCTGTCGCTGTGAAGTGTCAGGGGTCATTCCATTTTGGGATTTCTTTACAAAGGTCTATATATGCAACTTTGTTAAATCTCAATATAATCAGGATTTTGTTGCTATTGCTTTTCATGGTTAATACCATCACCTTTCCCCCTGACATATGGACAGCTGCACAGCAGCTCAAAGAATAATGCTCTCTATGATCACATCGCCATGCTTGGGAAACCAAACCCACCATATTCATGCCTGTCATGTTATTAATGACACGGGAGTCCAGTCAGGGAACAACAAAGACTCTGGCAACGCTGATCATGACTGGTCATAGGTAGGAACCAGAATAGAAAATTTTGTGCCAACTTGGAAGCCAAAAATTAGCCAGAAAGCAACTCCACTAGGCTATTTTTAGTACGTGTGTATTTAAACCGATCTCATCGTACTTAGGAATGTGTCTCTTTTGAGACGCTAGCTATGACAGCACAGTATTTCAGCAGGAGGGGAACTGCCAGCTGAGACTGCTATGAGTAAAGAGAAAAACAACACAGCATTTAACAGTCCCAGATCAGTACACTGTGCCTTTCCAGAGCTTGCCAGGGTGTCATTCTGTCTCATTAGCTGGAATGTTCCACTTCCAATGCCCCAAAGGTCACTTATCTTGCCATGGAAGAAAAGGCTTTCTTCCCCAGCTAAAATATAGTTGGTGAAGTCACTTTCTTTACCTACATTTCCATCTCCAAGAGTGTCTGTGAAGCTGGCAGGTGGCAGCAGTCAGTTCTGCAAGGCAGCTAATGAGTAGGGCTGGTCTTTCCCAACCCTCTTATTCACTGTAGGTTGAAAAAGTCCCCCCCACCTGTGGCTATTTAAAACACTGTTAATCTTCCCAAGGTGTTTTTAATTGGTGCAGCTCACCCATCAGGCTTAGCAGAGGAAAGAGAGAGTGGGAGGGAGGGAGGGAAAGAAAGTTACCTAATTTAAATTTAGATCTCAAGATATTTTAAATCTCTTGAAGGTCATATTTACTGATAGTTGGGCAATTGGCTTATATTGGGGTGGCTTTGAACAGGCATTTCATTTTTCACCCCTTTAAGCAAGGTGGTTCAGCAGGCAGGGTGCCCTTGTGGGCTATGGCCTCCCATCCCTCCTGCTCTAGTAAATATGCTTAAACTCTCTTGCTGTGTATATCTTTAGCCACATGAAATGTCATGAATGTATCTGCAGAATAGCATAGCATAGGACACAGGAGGATTAAAATACTACCTTGAGGTAGCACCCCTCCTGCTGAAATAGTTTTCTCTAGGATCCTCCTGATTGGCTGCTTGTCATTTGGTGAACGTATTTTAATATTTGATATCCAGCCTTTGATAGTTGACATTCAGTATGAAAGCTATCAGGATTAATAAACCAGTGGTTATTAGCACTGCATGGCTGACTCCTGTGGCTGATAGTGTTCATCAACAATTGAGCTATTAACTGGTTGATTCCTGATGAACAGAATCAGTCACAGCTACCACCCTCAAAGCACTCCTTTTCAGACTGTGGCCTCTGCTTCCTTTTCCTTTTTACTGACGCTGTGGATGGCTACACACAGGTGCATCAGACATGGCAGCCACTAGCTTTGTAGGCAGGTGCACTGAAACATAATAATGTGCAGAACCATGATATTGTCCTTTGTCTGTCTGCTTGGGAGAGATCAGCGTGCAGGGTAAAAATGAGTATCTGTTATCCACTGTGAGTTCTTCCGTAGTGTTCAGCTTGTTTGGGGCATGTCACAATTGCTGGAGAGATATTTTGCGGCTGTAAATGCTGTGCATATTATTCTCCATCTGGAACTCTTAGCTCAAAGGTCGTAGGCTGCTTATCCCAGATCCAGAAGGAAAATACCCGGGTTTAAAGCAGGTTTTATACAAAGGCTTATGCTTTGCAGAAGATCAAAAAATAAGATCTCCTGGTTGTATTAGAACTGTACACAGAGGTGCCTGGATCAGGCAATCCTTAGTTAACTGAAGCTTCCTGTTATCTCAATTCATTGTGTGTTTGTTGCCCCTTGTTACCATACTCTTATATACTTCTGTGTAAAGAGCATTCTGTTTTCTGAGAATTTAATTATCTCCATGTTTTGAATTTCCCCAGGCCATTTAGATAAGTGAAGTTATACTCTGTTACACAATTATCAATTTCTTCTTAAATGCAAAGCGCCAAATTGCCTTCAGTGCAGTGAAACCAGGATTGAGTTGAAGGGAAATGTTAATCCCGATTTTATGGGCCAAAGCACAATAACCTCCAGGAAATAAGGCCGTGGGTAGCCAAGAGTGTTTCTGTCCTTTGGCAGAGCTCTCTGAACATCAGGAGAAAATCCTGCACCTTATAAGAAATATGTATTAGGCAAATTAAAGAGATGAAGCAGATGTTGAGTCATTCATTCTGCAAATACTGCTTCCCCTTGTGAAATTTCAACAACTGGGGGCTAAAATTGGCAAGCCCTTGTTGCAAACATTCAGAAAGAAGAGTGTATACTTGCTCCTCAATATATATATATATTGAGGAGCAGGTATACAAGTGATTCACATCTCCAGTTTTTGTGCTTCAATAGGCATTTTTGAAAGAGGATTTCATATTCCACCCCCATGGGTTCTAGGTTCACTTGTTATACTGCAAATAAGGGGAATTTTGCACATTCTAGGAAGCATCATGAGGGGCCATGTGAGTGACTAAGAGTTTTCCCAGTTCTGCCTCGAGGGGCATATGCTTTCATTCCCAGTCACAGAGCTGCTCATGGGTCATATTAGTCTGATCAAACTTCTCCAGCTAGGCCATGGAGGCTCTGCCCTTTTGTTTCTTCTTGGTCTTGCCTCCATGACAGCTGCTACAATTTGCATTGCTTACTAATGCCCCATTCCCAGTTGCTATTTCCTTAGGATTTCCCTCACAGAGTACAGCTTCCTAAGGAAACATGCATGATATCATAAGGAAAACATTCCTTAGGTGCAGTCTCGCAAGGAATCAAATCAACCAGAACTGACATGGTGACGGACACATGGTGACAGACATTTCCCCCCTGTTTTCCAGGAACAGCATTTAAGGGAGCATTTTGGGCTACAATGGAATGGGGAAGGGAAAAATGTGCATAATGTGAACATGCATTCCCTTCTTTCTACAGAAATCTTTGGTGAGATATACCTCAAGATGTCTGGCAGGTTCAGGGCCAAATGTGAAGCATGGGTTGAAACCACAAAGCACATGTTGAGAAATATGGACGCTTGGGTGAAATTCCCACAGAAGTTGGCAAGTTAGTTATAGAACTGAAAACCTGGGGATGAAGAAGGTCCTCTTTGGGTTCAAAAAAAAAAAAACAACAACAACTAAGGCCAAATGAGCCAGGAGGAGTTGCCAGAATAAATTACAAAGCCTTATTTTCCCCAAGCAAGTTCCCCATGCTTGCCCTGTGTATAAGCTTCATGGCTCAGGGATGAGCAGCACAAACTTGTTTTGACAGGTCCATTTTGCCTTGGTTTCTACACTTGGCTGCCCTTTCTCACCTCCAGACAGGGGTTTTTGCCAAGCCCCCATTTCCTAGCAATGCGCTTCTACTAGCGCTTGTCAGCTGCAAATGCAATTACTCTTCACTTTCCATCTGCTTCATTAGTGACAGGGATGAAAAAAGGGAGTGAAAGGAAGTGTGCTGATTGTATGGCAATGATATTAACAGGAAATACTCAGGGCCATTCCGCACCCGGGAAATAAAGTGAAATGCTTACCTTATGCTTTCGCCACATTTTTGGCATTTTACAAGGCATCACCAACATCCAGTGTCCAAGCAACAAACCGGTAGCTACATCCTCCATTTTAAAGCGCTAGCTGAGGAACTGCATTAAGTGGATTCCCCAAACTGTGTAGTGCTAGCCAGGGGACAGCAACCAGCAAGCCACACACCAAGGAAATATGTGGAGCTGAGGAAGCAATATCTCTGCCTCCAGTGCCTGCTCTCACACCCACATCCATTTCCCTTCGCTCGGGGACTTAGTTTTATTTAAGCAAACTTCCTAGGCATTCAACTGTCCAGAAAAGGCAAAAAAAAAGAAAAGAAAGCATGCCTCTCTAAAGCCCCCCCCCAAAAAATCGGGAATGAGATTAATTTTTAAAAGCTTCAAGGCTCATGATTCCAAAATGGGTGGCATTTAAAACACTATGCATCTATAATTATATGCATAGGCATATCAGTGGAGAAGTTTTACTTAAAAAAATTAGCTGGCATTGTGGGCCCTTTAAAACATGGAGAAAGGTGATTGGCTGTCTGGCTTGATTGGCAGAGTTGCCATTTCAAGCAGGTGTGCAGAGTGCTAAGAAGTGTGAGAAGGCAGCAGAGGAAAGAGAGAGAGTTAGAAGGTGAGGAATGGCTGGAGGCGTGTTATTTTTTAGCATTATGCCATTGCACTGGCATTTTATTCAATATGTGGAACTGCCCTGACTTGCCATGCCAGAAAGCATATTTTGCAGAAGGTAGCAGTTGTGTCTGAAAGAAAGGGAGAAGAAAAGTACGGTATGTAAAATTCCTAATGCTAGACTGACTTTGGCTGGTGTAAAAATTTCAGGCTTTCAGAAATCAGAGAAATCTTCATGTTAAAAAGGGAGCAAAATACCAGCTGTAAACACAGTGAATTAAATTCATGACAAAGACAAGTCTATAAATGTATTTCTGCCATTAACTACTATGGTCTATATTCACAGGTCATGTGATCTTTGTTTTTGCATGAACTTCTAAGGGATGATATTCTTGCTGATGCTCTTCTTATCTGTGTGTGTGTTAAATGCCATCAAGTTTCTTCTTCATAGCTGCTTTTCCCAGTTTCAGTCTCCTTCTGACTTCTTGGGTGCAGCCTCCCTTTTGGTGGTTGATAGAGCCAAGGAATAGAACATCCTGAACAATTTCAATTTCTTCATTGGCAGCCATAAAGTTGGATAATTCCCCAGTAGTCATCACTTTTGTCTTCTTGATGTTCAGCTGTAATTCTGCTTTGGCACTTTCTGCTTTGATCTTCATAGTAGTCATTTCAAGTCTTCATTGTTTTCTGTCAAGAATGTGGTGTCATCTGCATTTCTCAAATCGCTAATGTGACTTCCACCAATTTTACTTAACCTTAATCTAAATCTAGTCCAGCTTTCCTTATGATGTGTTCTGCATACAGATGGATGAGAGAAGTTAAAATGCATCCTTGTCTGACACCTTTGCCAAACGGAAATCATTCTCTCTCCATATGCTGTCCTAAGAACAACCCCTTGTCTGGAATATAGATCGTGGATCATATAGACATTTCATGTGAACCGTCCTGTTTACCAAACTGTGCTGGAATTCCTGCATTCAGATCTTAATTCCTAGGCACAGAGATAGATGAAGAAGAAGAAGAAGAGTTGGTTCTTATATGCCGCTTTTCCCTACCCAAAGGAGGCTCAAAGCAGCTTACGGTCGCCTTCCCATTCTTCTCCCCACAACAGACACCCTGTGGGGTGGGTGAGGCTGAGAGAGCCCTGATATCACTGCTTGGTCAGAACAGCTTTATCAGTGCCGTGGCGAGCCCAAGGTCACCCAGCTGGCTGTGGGGGAGTGCAGAATCGAACCCGGCATGCCAGATTAGAAGTCCGCACTCCTAACCACTACACCAAACTGGCTCTCCAGATAGGGGAAATAGCAGCTCTCCAGAACAGTTGCACATTGGGAAAACAACACAGGGCAAAGTTTGAAGACTCATCTTTCTGCAAGCTGCAGGTCCAGTCCAAATAAATCTCTTACACACCTGAGAATTCAAGTTCAAGCACAGAACTGCCAGCTCTGACATAACCCATGTAAGCACTGGTAAGGGGGATATGAAGACTATGCTTCATGTAATTAAGCCCTGAATTGTGTTTACACAACAGTACAAAAAATAGATAATTATGGGTTCCCATCCAAGATAAATACTGGACTCTTCAGACAATGGATTCCAGGGGATTTCCAGTCTGACTTCAATGGGCAGATGTCTCTGTGCTTAAGGTTGGCAGTCTGGAAACTTAATTTCTGGAAACTCTAGGAGTCAGCTAAATCTGGCAGAATGACAGCTGCAACTTACCACGTGCACGAAAACAAACCAGAATGCAAAACTGAGACAAAGAACAAAGTCAGTGACCTATCAGTGACAAACCAACTCAGCTATGTAGGAACTGTTGGAGTATTTGCGATACGTATATATAAACTGTCTGAATTAGGGTTGTGCACTTTGCACTGCTTCAATCGAAGAATCTCTGAAGCAGGCTTGCTTTGTAGATTTTTTGATCAAAACAGTCTGAGGCGCAAACTCCTGTGAGGAGACAAAGTGGCTGTCAAAGGTGTGATTTGGCATGCCTTGGTGCGCTTTGGCTTGCCTCCGTGCCTGCCCACCCTGGGCCTCTCGCCTGCCCTGAAGGTAGGAGAGCGAGAGCCCCACCCTTGTCTGCTCCCTGCCCGGGCTGCCACTGCCACACTCACCTGGGGCTGGCTGACCCGCCGACCACTGTCTGGACTCAGAGGGGAGTGCTGTGTGGCTGCCACTTCCCCCTGAGCACTGCAAAGTAAGTGCCCTGTGGAAGTGGGCCCTCTCCAATGCCCAGCAGGACGCTCTCCCCTGAGGTGCACTTACTTTGCACAAAGTGTGCTGCTGGGGAGGGGGGAGCGTTCTGCCAGGCATCAAAAAGAGCCTGCCCCCACGGCACACTTACTTTGTGGTGCTCAGGGGGGAGGTGGCAGCCCAGGCAGGGAGTGAGTAAGGGTGAGGTTCTCGCTTTTCTCCCTTCAGGGTAGGCGAGAGGCCCAGGGTGATATCAATGGCCGAAGCACTTCAGCCAAGCCTACACCGGTCTGAGGCAGGTTCTTCCAAACCCAAAGTGATCTGGAGTTTCCTTCCCCTGCACATCCCTAGTCTGAATGCTGGTTCTGTGCAGTTAGAAAACCAGTCATATGGACAAGCCTATATGTAGCAGTACACTTTCTACATCAATAGACCCAGTACAAATGTCAGTGGCAGGGCTTGCTGCTACTACTCAGGCTGAAGTTTATTTGTTAAAATGTCTTTCTATGGGGAGCCCACTACAGTTCTATGTGTAACAACTCTAAAACTTCATTAGGCATTGAAACTGCAATGATAGATGATAGATACATAGATGACAGGCAGACAGCTTTGGCAGAGAACTAGTAAGGGGTATGCTACTCAAACAGAATCCTTCTAAAGAGAAAGATGAGCTAGAACTGATTTTAGTAAGTTTTTCTTTTTTAAAAATCCTTTATTCAACTTAATTATTCTAGGTCTTCCTCTCCCAAACCAACTTTTTCTTTAAAAATATTGGCCCGGCTCAGTTATATGCACTTGTACAATACATAGTTAGCTCCTCATCAGACGTTAGGCTAACTTCTGACCATACAAATCTTAAGTTAAATCCTTTCTTGTTTCCACCTCTGGCAGACACTGCTTGCACAATGTCATGCTTTTTATGAACCATCATGAAACCTCACTCATTAAAACACAGAATCTTTCACAATATTCTATTCTCTGTGTGTATGTAAAGTGCTGGCAAGTCACAGCTGACTTCTGGGGACCCCCGCAAGGGTCTTTCAAAGCAAGTGAGAAACAAAGGCGGTTTGCTATTGCCTTTCTCTGCAGTCTTCTTTGGTGGTCTACTTCCAAGTACCAACCTTCCCTAGCATCCTTAGCTCAAGTTATACCAGGGGTAGTCAAACTGTGGCCCTCCAGATGTCCATGGACTACAATTCCCCTGTTTGCTGGCAGTGGCTCATGAGAATTGTAGTCCATGGACATCTGGAGAACCGCAGTTTGACTACCCCTGGGTTATACCATGTGGCCTTCCCTCCGACATTCTAGTCTAGAGAGACAGAAACATGGCTCCTTTTAGACTGCCTTGTGATTATGTTTCCTTAACCTGGGTGATATCCCAGATTTGGAATGTCAAACATGTCTGTTTTAACAGTTCACACACAGAGATAAGTGCATTTACTTTGTCAGAAACAGTGTAGTTTATTCAGAAGCACTATAGTTTAGTAACACTCTTAATGAGGTCACGTAAGGAGTTTTCTCTCTCTCTCTCTTTCCTTTCTGGAACCATTTCTGTCATTTCCATTTAGACATCTCACAGATTGCTGTGAAAGTGTGATGGTAGCAGCACCTCTCTCTTAGAACATCCCCCCCCCAACAACCCATTGCCTGATAAATGTATAATTAACACTAAAGTGCCTAGGATAAAACCTGAAGCTTCACAGATTTAGAGGGATATTTTGGGGCAAGATTCATTAATTGTTAGTGGATATATTTTTGATGATGTTATATGTTTAATTTTCTTGTTGATACTCTGTTATTTTGTAAGTCATCTTGGAAGCAGTATGCTGAAAGGCAATCAAAAAATCATTGAACCCTTTGGCAACTCTGTGAAAACTGTCAGATTAATGAGAACAGGATTTTCATCTGCCCCAGTTTCTTTTATGTTTACAGAAGGGAAATATAATGCATAATTGGTGGTACTTTAGGGGCATTGTTTACTAATGTGCAGGTGACAACATCCCCAAAAGGACAATATTGTAGACCTATTAATCTGTGCGGTCTGCCAAAAGGAAGTGCAACCAAGATGGTCATTTTGCATTGATTGCTGTGTAATAGTTACATCGCCTTGCAGCTGGCCATTCAGAGGTATGGAAGTGAGATGCCCAACTCTTTTCCTACATAGAAGAGATTCTATAGAAAGAGATTTCAGGAATGGAAGAATGTACTACGCTGGCAGCTTCAGGGCATTTGCACAGTCAATGCTTGAAAGTGCCTTACACTTTCTAAAAACTTGCAAACATTCAATATTATTATTTTTCATAAGGAGCCAAATTGAGTGGCATTATCCATTGGGTACATAATGTCACTCCTGTTGTTCCTCCCCCACTACCACCATCACTGTGTGTTCTCATGCTCAAAGCCTCACAGCCCCAGGAAGTTTAGGCTATTGTTTGCACCTAGAGGTTTGAGTTGTGATCTGAATTTTTTTCTTTGAAGATAAGCCCACTGTGTGAACAGTGTGAATGGAACATTCTATTGTTAGAGGTGGGAAGTGACTCAGGAGGGTCTTCCTGAGATGTTGTGTCCCTTTAAGTTCTATCCTTGAAATAAACTACAGAATTTTTTGCTTGAAGTTCTGAGTTTGCCTACATTTTGGAACTTTACTGCAGTACATGACAGGTAATTAGTCCCAGATTTGTAGGGGCAGCAAATACTTAGATAATCCATTTCCTTTATTACAAATTAAAATATCGCAGGTTTGATATTTATCTTTAAAAACTGTAGACACTGGTAATAATTTGGCCTACCTAAACAACTAAATAAAAATGACTGGTTTGTAACTATTTTTTTTTTTACATAGCATTTTTTTACTTACTTTTTACTTTTCTTTTCTTGTGGCCAGATTTCAGTAACAATTTGAATGGTCACAAAAACTTTTACATCAGAACAGTAGGGCTCTGTTCAAATGAAGAAACAATATTTATTTATAATTTATTTATTTATAATTTGAATTATAGCCTGCCACTCCTGTTGCTGGCTTGTGGCAGGTAACAAAATTCAGACCTCACATAAAACTCCGTGAAACATTTTAAAACCCATACACACATGTGGCAGCAGAATAAATCTCATAGTAAAATATTTTTACTATGGCTTGTTGAAGGACTGTTTCCATGCACCATCTGTGGCTCTCAGATTGTTTCAATCAGAGTGGCCCACCAAGGAGGAGCTGAGACCATTTCCATCACAGTCCCCACTCCATGGAATAAACTCCCTAACAGGTGAAGAGAGTCCCACACTGTGATTTAATAGGCTTACCAGCTCCACTTGGGGGAGTTATTGGACATTTGTGGATGGAGTTGGGGACAGGGTGGAGTTGGGGACAGACCTCAGCTGGGTGTAGTTCTAAAACAACCATTTTATTCAGGGGATCTGTTGTCTATAGTCTTGAGATCAGTTATAATTCCAGGAGATCTCCAGGTCCCACATGGACGTTGGCAAGCTTATAAGGAAAACAAAGGCCTAGCTTCAATGACTCAGGCATCCTTTTGTGTTGGAGGTATATGGCAGTTTTATTTTATCTGGCTTTAATCTGTAATGTTTTAATTATTACCTGTAAGATTGCTGAAGTAAAAAGAAAAGGGGAGATATACATATTTTAATTGATAAATAAATGAGCTTCCACATACCTTCAAGATATACTTTAGTTGATTCGCTAACAAGGAGCATATTTAAATTGTACATAATTCATGTGGAGTGTCACAGCAGTGTAGTCTGCTGGTGACAAGGAATCTGTGCTACCACTTCTTAGATTCACTTAACTGACTGAGGTCATGTTGGACTGCTGCTATCTTCTGTTTTGTGGTTAAGATTTCTTAATTGTGCAGAAAGAATTTGTGTACTGAATATTACTGCATGTTGTTGGGAGATATTCAGGATCCTTGAAGCTGGTCTGCTTCCACTGTAGAAAATAATGAATGTTGGATGGAGGTACACTCTTTGGGTGTCCCTAGAATTGGACTCCATGGCTCAATCTTTTTGACATTTGGGAGTTCTTTTGAGGAGAGGTTCCTGCAGCCATGCTGCAAGTTTGATGACTCTACTCTCTCTCTCTCTCTCTCTCTCTCACACACACACACACACACACACACACACACACACACACACACACACAGCTAGAGAAAGCAAAAAGTGAAACTTTTCCCATTTCTTTTCCCCCTTAAAGTTTAAAAGTCCACTTGCTCGAATTGCTGAATTGTGCTGAATTTCAATTGAATGATTCAAACAAAGTTAATTCAGCCATTTAAACTTATTGGGAAATGGTAATTCAGACCAGATTTGACCGAGTGAGGTACTTTATGTGGCTGTTTGGTGAAATAAGCTCCCAAGTGAGATCAGGGCCCTGCCTGAACTTCAGCAGTTCTGCAAGGCCTATAAAGACCAAGATCTCCCATCAAGCCTTTGGTTAAGACCAGCGTGCAGCTACTGCATGTAGCAGTTATTATCAGACCTTCTCCTACATATGTACATCTACATACATCTATGTGTATCGATGTATATGTTTTGCCCCATCAATTTCCAGGGTAGGAATTTACCATCTTTCCCCAGGTTGCACAATTATACCCATTCTGGGACCAATGAGGTGGTGTTTAGACTGTTGATTTAATGGAGGAGTTGCATGTGTATTTTTATTTTGTATTTTATACGTTTTATTCCAATGTATAGGTGTTATAGTAAACTCCTCCTTTGTTAGCCATGCCAAGACTTTGTGAGGGGTGGGATACAAATAAACAAAGTTTTGGATTGAATCACATATGCCTAATAGTGACTTTCCACTTCAGCAAAGGCTAAATGCTAGAAACTAAAAGATGTGTGTATGTTTAGTATTTAACTGTCAAAGGTTCATGATTTGGGATATTCTTCTTTCACAATGGAACAGATGTGAAAGCACAGAGCCCCCCTTTTAAAAGCCCCCAATCCCTTCCTAGCACAATGTACACCTCTGGTCTCATTGAGAGCAGCCATTCTTCACACATTGTCTCCTCTCCCCTCAAAACACTGTTTGGTTGGATATGGAGAACCAAGAAGGATACACTGACAGCTCAGCATTAAACACCATCCATCTTCAAAATGTTCAGTTTTCAAAAGATAGTTTCCTGAAAGGGGTCAGTCAAAACAGCCAAATTGGCAGCAGCTTCCTTTAAGCATTTATATCTCAGTTGGTTTAATTCTCTAAGGGTCTGATTAAACTGACAAGGATAGGGATGTTTCAGAAGTGCTTATGGGGGAAGACCAGGCAGTGTGAAACAAAAAGGGTCATGGGGAGTAGTAATTTTTTAAAGTGTCAGGAAAAAAAAACCCTCTTCTTCCATTAAAGTGTAAGTGTCTAGTTAGAGACAAATGGGAAGAACCTCCAGTAAAACCGGCTCCTGACAACTCATTAATTTTAATTCCAGAACATCAGCAGTCTTGGGATAAGCAAGACAGCTCCAGGAGGGATGACCAAATGAGCTTCACTTCCAAAGCAGTACACATCCAAAGGCCTGGTGGTGATATCAAATAGGTGTAGCAATGCGTTTTATGAACCAACAGAGAATAATTGAGGGCCTATTCGAGATGAGTATTCAAGATGAACCCTTTTATCACTTTGGGTGATAGACTTTTGTGAGATTCAAAAACTAGTACATATTTGTACACATCTATCCTGGCTATAATGTAGCATTTTATCTATTTTGTACCTTCCAGGTTTCTGGGCTAACACAGAAATCACCATTCACCAAACCAGCAGAGAATTTTGGCAGACAGAATTACGAACTTTAGCCAGGAATACAGATATTAGTTTTTTTTTCTTAACTGTGGACTCATTAACTGAGAATAATGACAACTAAAAAGTTGTGTACTCACAGTGCCACACATAATTTATATTCTAAAACCATTCTCAGGAAGCTACTAGCATCTGTTGTTCATGTGATAAATGCACATACCATCAATGGATTAATGCTCAATTTGTGATTCTGTTTTCATTTGGTTCATATGATTATTCTATTTATACAAACTGAGAGTGAAGACCTATCACATACCAGTTGTCACAAGCACTGAATGTATGAACTATCCCAAAGACCTACTGAAACAGCAGTGAATGCTTTATCTAGCCAGAGTTACATGTGCCATCTGGCAAGTTATAAATCATGGGTTTGTTGCAATTATAAGCATACTTGCAAAGAAAATGAGATTTACACTTGAATAAACATTGTTAGCATTAGGGTACAGGGACGTATCCTATGCAGAATATAGATTTTGAAACTTAAAGTCCCAAAGAAAGCTAAGAGACTATGATTGCTAGGATCCAGGAAGTGATCCTTTGCTAGAAGAAAAGAAGCAGTAAAGAGTTAGATCAAGATGGGTAGACATGTTGGTCTGTTTATAGCAGCAGAAAAGAGCAAGGGTCTGGTAGCACCTTGAAGACTAACGCAATTTCTGGCAAGGCAAGAGCTTCTGTGAGTTACTTCTTCAGATACTTCTTCAGCAAGTAGTGTTCTTCCTTCTGGTAGCGGGAAAATGAGCAGAAATGATATAAGTAACCTCTGAAAGAATAAGAACTTAAGTGTTTGTCCATGTTCGTTTAGGAACAACCAAGAGACTGGGGAGAAATGGAAGCTTTCATGACAAATCCACCCTTCATATACTTTGTCTCCAAAAAGCATGTTCATGTGCAACAATAGTAAGGATTCAGTTGGGCGTGAGGGGTCTCCATAAAATCTCTTTTACCAGACTTATGATTGGCACTGGATAGGGGGAAGATCTTTGGAGGTATGTAAATTTCAGATAAGAATGTCTGAATGTAAAAAAAAAAATACTTTAAGAAATGCTAATTTAAAAGAACCTTTTCCATCCAATCTTGAACTCATTAAAAATAACAGAAGCCCTGCCGAGCTAAAAAAAAAGTAATGGGGGCGGTAAAGCAATGTTAGAAAGGGCTCCAGCCTCCAAAGCCTCATTCGGACCTAGGGAGGACTTGAAGAATCTCTCTTCTTTTCTCCACAAACTGCCCTATAATTTTAGTGCTTTGCAAGCCAAGTCCTTAATTGAAAATCATTCTTCCCTGTTGAGTGCAATGGAGCCCTACAGAAAAGTCAGTTTAGTTTTAAGAGTCATTATGCTTCCTAGGACCAACACAGAAATAATGGTTTACCGTAGTTATCCCATAGTGAGTATATTAATATGCAACTTATTCGGCACAATGAAAGCAGAAAGGCTTTGATGAACTCCAGTGAGGAGAAGGAAGGGCATATGTTGTGTTTGCTAATTTGCAAGGTGGTGCACTTGGTTAAAAAAAAAAAAAAAGTCTGCCCAAGCACAATGAAAGTTGTTGAAGGACAATAAGCATACCTTCCTTCCCCATCTTGTACCAATCATAGGCACTTACACAAAATAGTGAATCCCTAAGGCCTAAAGCAGTGGTCCCCAACCTGCGGGCCGCAGCCCGGCGCCGGGCTGCAAAGGCCATGGCGCCGGGCCGCGGCTCCCTCTCCCCGCCCCCCCCCCGCAGTAAAAAACTTCCCAATCTTGCGGCCCGGGAAGCTTCTTACTGCGGGAGGGCGGGGAGAGGGAATCAGGGCCAGGCCGCGCGGGTCGCGGGCGCGGCCCGAAGTGTGAGCGTGGCCCGCGCGGGTGCGGTCCGAAGCCCTGCCGGTCCCCAGCCTAATAAAGGTTGGGGACCACTGGCCTAAAGTATCTCATCAGCATAATAACCTGCATATTCAAAAAACAAAAGTGGGGGGGGAGGAATGCAGATTCCATGTGATTACAGCAGCGTTTACAGCAAAATTGAACATTTAAAAGGGGGATAGGGAGAAATATAATTTGTTCAGTGGAAAATACTGAGAAATTAAGATTCGGTTGACAAAAATGTTTGAAACTCCCAAAAAGAGCAGACATTCAGTGCAAAAGCAGTTGCAGTGTTTTTAAAAGTATTTTTATGGTCCATCTTTCTCATTGAGACACCAGGTGGATTACATAGTGTAAGTCAATGTGATCGACACTAAATAAGCAATGCACTAAGACTAAGATTACAGAAATCTGAAACAATCGAATAAAAAAGGCATCCCCCCAAGGTACCTGTGGGTGCCATGAAACCTGCAGACATCTTTCTGTGGTTTAAACTTAAAATGTCTCACAAACTGATACAAAACACAAACCAACCTCCCAGTTCATATGAGTTCATGATTTCATTTGTAGTTCAGCCATGAATCACAAACTGAACAGCAAAAAAATGTGGTTTGTGACCATTCCTAACGAGGAGACCCAGTTTCAAATTCCACAAAGTTTACTGGGTGATCTTGAGTCAGTCATTACCTTTCAGCATAACCTAAATTTCAGTGTTGTGGTTGGAATAGGGGGGAGCCATATTTTTTACCTTGACTAAATTGTGGATGGGACACTGGTGTCTAGACATGGCAGGATTACAGTGGATTACAGCCGAAACTATCATGAGAATGGCTGTAGTGCATCAGTTTGGAAATTAGTCCACTGATTTCAATGATACATAGTTCTTAATCAATTATCATAGGAGCACATCCTTGAACCAGTAAATTCTTTAAATGTATCTAACAACCTATATTGTTAGACACAAAGATTGCAATACTTAAAACAGTCTCCCGGGAGCAAGAAATGGAAGGGGGGAGTACTTCCAGTACCTATTAAGAGTTGTGCAAAGAAGGAAGTAAAATATAGTAGAAGACACAATCAAGGGAAAGTGATGTGGGAAAGTGTGTGTGAGAAAAACTTGGCTGGGAGTATAAAGCTTCAGGGGATATGGAATGATACAGTATAGTCTAATATGGTCAGAACACAGAGATGGTACTTGAATGGGAGACTACAAAGGAAGACTTTGCAGAGGAAAGAGATAGCACACCAACCGCACTTAATCACTAGAAGTTGGCTGCGATTTGATGGCCCTTTGGCTGCAAAATGACAGACAGGTTCACATAATGCTTCAGAAAGCCACCCATTCTTTCTTAGAGTTGTTATGCAGGGGGGGAAATGGCATCTACATACCCTGAACTCTTCAGAGGAGGACTGTCATTTACATGTGGGGAATGCATGAATGCTTCACTGATATTTGGGGAGAGCCCACCCATCCTAAAGATGCTCAATCTTCAGAATGGAATTCCTGCCTTTCATTCAGTTTTAATCAACGAAACATAGGCTTGACCTAATAAAACCTTTAAAAATAATCCCTGTTTCTCTTGACAATATTGCCAAGAAATATACCCTGTTTTGAGAATGCTTTTCTAATGCAAAACTTTAAGACTAGACTGGATGAAACCAATGTAATTATCTGAGGCCATCAAACAGCCATTGGGTGATAATAATTTTGATGCTGATTTTCTTTGCTGGTGGAACAGCTTTTAGTAAATTAGCACATATTGTTGCGCCAGGAGACCTCTTGTGAATCCAGCCTTGTGTTTAGCTTGCCCCATGCTTATTAAATATGAGGCAATGCCTTTTTCCTAGTAAAGATGTAACAGAAAAATGGACAGATTTTTTTTTAATCTGCAGCAGGCAAAGTGGTAGACGTGTATGTAAGATTGCAAAGCACAATAATAAAAATATACAGCTATTTGTAGTATTTTTAAATAAACTAGATGGATCTGGCTTGTCCTCTTATCAGTCTCCAGTTCCCGCTTTGCTTGCATATGACCTCAAGAGTAGTGTCTTGTGACACTGGGCTCTGTTGTCATGGCAACCCCTAGGATATCATCAATAAATGCATGGTAAGGTTACATAGAAATAAACACCAGAACTTTGGAGGTATAAAAGAAAGAAGACTGATGGGACGAATATCCAGCTCAGAAAATTGATTAGGAAAATAGCTGCGTATGTCAAATAACTCTGCAATTTTTTTAGTCGATTTATTCCAGCACAGACCAGATTGCAGCCTTCAAGCATAGATGCTTTAAACAGGATATAACATATTAATGGTATTTTTAAAGCTGCTTGGTGCAACTGGTGGAACGGTCTGGCTAAAGGAAGGCAGTGATTTTCAATGATGCTGCTACAAAATGACAGACAGGTTCGCTTGTATGCTGCTGCATGAACTTTCTGGCTTCTTTCTCCCCAAGAATGTCAGCAAGATCGCTACAGTTCCCACTCCCCATATCCTCTATGCGTTCATCAGGTGCATGTCAAGGTAGAAATTCAACAAATGTAGTTTGTGCCCAGCATGAAAATCGAATTAGTGAAGGAAGAGGTTCTTTCTTGGTCAACGTGTTCCCTGACTTTAGAGTTCCACTGGCCATTTTTTGGAGCGGTCAACTTTTCTTCTGGTCAGACATGTGAATCTTTAATTGACAGGTAGGAATTCATCAAGTGTAACTTTCTTCATCACTCCTGTTTCCTTATGCCAAGAAAAATGAAAGCTTCTGAATTCCTGCCTGTCATGTACAACAACCTGGCCAAAAAGAGAGATCAATCCTACCTCCAGATGCTTGTGACAAACAATGAGGAAAGCTGCCATTTTTATGACTTGCTTCAGTGCATCTGGCTGGCTTTGCTGGAAACAGAATGTTCTATTCAGTGCTCTCCAACATTTTGCAGATGAAAACAGAGCACCCTTGTAACAACTCTTTTCTCATACCAACTAAGCCCCCTGCTCATCATTGCAGAATGCTGACCCTCCTGCATCTACTTGCTACATTAATTTACTCTGCAGTAGCCTGGTTTAAAAGCAAACAGCATGTTTGTCCTGCTAGCTAAAATATGTTCATAGGAAAACATAATTGTCCTACAGTCTGTGGTTGTCATTGTCAACAGTTCAAAATAAACTTGACCAACTGCAGTGTGTGAAATGGCAGGGACCGTTTCCACAACAGGAATTTGCTCCAACTTCATCTAGTGGCAGGGCAAATCCCCAGTTCTGCTTGATGTTGGCCTGGGACAGTCCCAGACCTGGCCCCACTCAGGCCCTCAGTGTCCCTGGACAAGCATTCCTTTTGTTCCCCTGGGTGGCGATGGGGTCTATGTTGGTCCAGGGCTATCTGGAAGGGAAGGGTCAGGTTGTCCAGGCAAGTCTCCTCCCCACCCTCACCTGGCGTATGGCATTCCAGAAGGGACAAAAGATGCCCTAGGTGGCTCTGCCACACTGCACAGTGGAGCAGAACTGCCTGGGGTGTTTTTTGTTTGTTTGTTTGTTTGTTTAGGAACATGGTATTCCATCCCAATGCACTACCACATTCTTAAACAAACAAACAAAAAGGCCCCCACCACCTCACAGCATGGTGGAACCTCTCCACCCTGATTCCTGTGTGGAAGCACACATCTGGGGTGCAATAGGCAAAATGCTCCCCCATGTGGGAGTGGGAAGCGTTGGGACCACCTGCCCAGAATCAAACACCAGGAGGCAGCATGGCACGAAGCTTCCTGTGTGTTAAAGGTCAGGGTGTGCATTACATAGTGTCCTATTATTCAAACATATGCAATTCTTACATGCACACTAGTAATGTATACAACTGCCTCAGAGATTTAATTATTGAGACTGGGAAAAAGAGAAGGGAGAAAGGGACTGGTGAAGAATAACAGCTCTTGCAACTCACACCAAGAACAGTATAATAAGACAAACCCCCAAGCCTAGGAATGTGCAATTTGGTTTGGATTGTCTAACCATACCTGAATCAATGTTGATTTGGACATTTTTTTTTATTAATCTGGTCTTAATTGATCTTTCCCTGTAGTTAAACTGCCTGAATTAGCATTCGCCAAGTCACCATACCATGATTCATGCACAATTAGGTCATGTGGAGATCAGGCAGTTTAAAGAATCCAAAATTTTCCTTTCCTGTCTATTCCATAGTTTGGGGGATGGAGATTTGAGGTAGAGGCATCAAATTTGGAGCCTCTCATCAAAAGAACTCCCCAAGTTTCAAAAAGTTTGAATCAGGGCATCCAATTTTACAGGCACCCAAAGAGGGTACCCCGTCAACCTCCATTGTTTCCAATGGCTAAGAAAAAAAGATTCTCAGTTCTTCTCTTGCCAAAAATGGTGCTTGGGTCTGGCACCCCTTTTGACTGACCTTAGAATTGGACCCTCTTATACAGTCTTTTTGAAACTTGGCAATTCTTTTAAAAAGAGACTCCTGCAGCGAAACTGCAAATTTTGCTGCCCCCCTCACCACAAAATAGAGAGAAAGGGAAAAATTCCCATTAATTTTGATGGCACCCTTGATTTTAATAGCACCAAATCATTTTCAATCTGGCTGAATGGATTTGGTCAAATTCAAGCCAGGGAAGGGTGCTTCAGGTGCTTTGGATTCAGGCTTCTTTTTTTCTTTTTGCACTTGCCTAGGACAGCAATTATCAGGTATATCACAGGACCTATTCAACAGATTTAAAATGACAGGAAGGTTCACTTGGGAACTGGAACCCTTTGAAGCAGAGAGGACCCACTGTTTAAGGCCATCTACTGTGCATTTGCTATCAGGATAAATGGCCATAGAGTAGCAGTTATGGTGCTTTTTAGCCTTTCATTTATTTTTATGTGTTTTCTGAACTGTTTTATGTCTGCTGTTTTCATTACTTCTGGTAAACATTTTTTTAAACAATACTTTTTCTTGGTGATGCTGCTTTTAATAGCTTTATATAATTTATTTTCCTTGGATTTTTATTATTTTAATGAAAATGTTATACATTGTACAAAGAAAGTTTGGCAAAAAAATTATATGAAGTACTTGTGGAATATGCTGATATTTTATGTCTATATGCATGCGTGTTCTCTAGACAAGACACACAAACACACACACCAATGTGCATGTTTGTGTGCATGCACACATATGCACATGGATGTTCAATTTCTAGAAATGTGGGAAAGAGAGCTGACACATAAAAAGAGAAGAGATATGCTGAGATAAGCAGCCGGCACAAGGATAGTAACCCTTACCAGTTCAAGTGTGTTACAAAAAAAAATCAGTCCCCCTCCTTCTCTTACTATGTGATTGAGGACAGTTCTGGAACTAAATAAAAGTACAGTGCCACTTTAAAGAATACAAATATATACTTCAATATGAGATTTCATGAGTCACAGCGCACTCTTTCAGATAGGTATTTTCAGATAGCTCTGGAACTACCACTGCCCCATGTAAATTATCAGGCTCATCTCTTTGCTCTAATGGAGAACCCTGATATTCAGGGGTGAATAAACTAGAGATCATCTAAGCTTGTTCATTCTTACATGGTATGTTTATTGGCTACTAGGCAAGGAGTGTGATTTATTTCCCAGATGATTCTTTCCCCTCCAAATCTCTTGATGTTTCCTTTTGAAATACAGCCTGCTGTTTTTAACACCTCCATATTACCTTTCTCTGTTCATTGGAGCCTTTGTTGTTTTAACATCAAAGTGATGCTATCCTGCTCTTCGAGGAAAATGCCTGTCTCCTGGTCTGCAGAATACTTCCCGTATTCCAGTCTGGCTTAATGGGTATTAAAACAGCTTCCTTTGGTCTTCCTTGTTCACATGATGATGAAATGTTTATAAGGAGTCTTGAGCTATAGAGTGAATCTGTTTCCTTCAGGGTCATCTCAAGGTTGGGGTGCTGAGATGTGATTTATAACAGACTTTCAGTGGATGCTGTGGGTGGAGGTGTTTCATTTTAGTGGGGCAGACCAACCTGCTCTTTGCGTAATGTCATCATTGTGTTGGATCGTGAGGTTGCCTCTCTGTAGTCAAGTTTGGCCACTGTTTCTCATCACTTCACATGAGCAACCTGAGTGAATGTTTTTCTGATCTATTCATTCTTTCTTCTACTACAACAATTTCCTCAGAAACATGTTTGTTTCACCAAATATGGATCTCTTATTGTTGACATGTCCAGGCCTGACAGCTTGAACAGTCACCAGCAGCTCAGTTGTTTTAACTTCTCCTGTCAAGGCAGACCCAATGACTGACTGCAGTGGAGGCAAGGAGAACCACTGAGCCTGTACCTGTTTCCAAGGCAACCGAAGTCACCAGTCTGCTGGCACAGAGCCTAGGGGCAGAGAGTTATTACAGCTTTATTGCCCTGGCAATGGGGATGTGACTATCCCTCATTTAAGTCCCAAGTGTCCTACTAGAGGCCTAATAGACATGTGCAAGATGACACATGGTATTTGAAGATGGGTGGGAGAAGTCGATGCTTGAATATCCAGCATCAACAAAACTCACAGAGGAGGAGGAGAAAGCAGGTATAGACTGAATGTCTTCCCTTACATCTGTGGTCTCTTTGTAGGGAGGGCTTAGGGGTGCATTTTATTTATGTATTTGTTTATTTACTTAATTTGTAGTAAACCTGCCTTTCTGCCCAAAGTAGCTTACATTATTTCTCCCCATAAGCTTCCATGGCAAAGTGGGGATTCAAACCTGTGGGTCCCAGATCCTATTCTGACATGGGAAAACACTGTTCTTTCCCCAAGATTCTTTGAGAACCAGTCTTAGTCTGAGCAGCCAGCACAAAGTTCAGTGATCTGACACCATATAAGATGGGTTCATATATTAATCTCTTCCTGTCCATTATATACAAATATACACAAAGATTCAGATGCCAAAGCAGAATGTGCAGCTGCTAAGACTGGGATTATTTTCCTGGCTGGGGAGCGAACATCCAGAGCTGCAGCTATCAGAAAGTTGTTAGTGAAACAATCAAGCCCATTGGGTATGATGGTTCCTGAACAGATATGAATCTCCCACAGTGTGAGACAAGAAGTATTTTTCATGGGCAAGAATAAAGCCACAGCACTCAAGTTGTGGCATGAAACAGCTTTAGTGCATTCTCCTCTGGAAGTATCTTTCAGCCTTATAATGCTGATAAGCCATGGGACCTGTAGGGACAAAAGTGCTGTTCAGTTTTCTGGAGGTATCTAGCAACCACCAGATTTCAAGGTGTGCCAAATAAGTACTGAGATAAGACAGTTCTGCAAAAGAAAAAAGAAAAAAATGGGGGTAGGAACAGGAATGTATGAGAAAAGCAAAATTGGAGGACTGTGAACAAAAATTTTGCCAGGCAAATGCCAGAAGAGGAACCACAATAGTAGATGTTTTATCTTAGTCACTCTTGCTTTGAGTTTCTATTCATATTTATTAGATAAACAAGTCTATAGTAAGTATGAACGAAGGGGTATCAATTTGCATGAATTTAACATGAGCTCAAATCTCTTACATTTTTCCTCCATTAATTTTATATGTGACCATTTATACTTTATAAATCCTCTGGAGAAATGGCACACACACAAGCAGGGCAATCGTCTTCTATGTAAACAGAGAGGGAAAATCAGTAAAGGGGAAATGGCCTTCTAGGGAGAGAGATTATCCCAAGAAAATGTTTTTTGAACAAGTGTGTTGAGGATAAACAATTATTATAAAAAGCTGTTCTGGGCAGTGAGTTAACACTGAGCACTTGGGGGTAATGGCCAAACCTAGACCTCCATGGTTTAAAAATGTCTTTGTTTGTCCTTTGAAAGAAAACTTAACAAGTTGCCCTAAGTTTCACTTGCCTACAGAGATTTATTCTTGGTGAAGCTGGAAGGCAGCTGATGTTATGTCATTTAGTAACACTAAATGACCAAGCCAAGCATTAAGCCAATTATATCCCAGAAATCATTGCTCAGCAGGGCAGCACTCTCACTTAAGCAATGGGCTGGCAGCTGCAAGCATCAGCAGGGAATTAGCATTGATTGGCTGCCTGGGGACCAACAAGACAGCCCTGCCACCAGATTTCACAATTCAGTCAATAGCCCTGGGCTGCCCTTGGCCACTTAAATATGTTCAATTCCACCCCTGCTGGGATACTGAATTCCACGGCAAAAGTTCTCAGAGCTCAGAGCAGGGGCAGGCAGAAGTGGAGGAACTCAGTCCTCTCTGCAGAAAGCAGAATATAATGTCTTTGTGTCTTTAGCTGAAGCAAGCAGAAAAGAAACTGGGTAATTCTCAGACACAGCCTTCTGTCCATGGGAGGGGATGAGATAGGGGCTTCCTCCAGGGCAGTGAAATCCTCCAAGGAATTAAAGTACAGGAAGGGCAACTGAGTGTATTTATTTATTTATTTATTTATTTATTTATTTATTTATTTATTTATTTATTTATTTATTTTTTATTTATTTTTTATTTATTTTTTATTTATTTTTTATTTATTTTTTATTTATTTATTTATTTATTTATTTATTTATTTATTTATTTCTAGGCTGCCCCTATTAGCACAGCCGCCTCGGAGCAGTTTACAACATTGTTAAAAATACAGTAACATTTTGAATCAATTAAAACAATTCAAATAGATCAAAAAGTTAATTTACCAATGATTAGTGTTATTCCCAATTTATTCTTCTGACTGGGGCAGTGGTCGCAGTGGGGAAAGACCTTTATTGTTTGAATTTTTTGTCATCTGAGCTGGCCTCAACCATAGCTTGGGGAGGAGAGTTCCATCTTGCAGGCCCTACAGAACTGTGTTAGTTCCAATAAGGCCCTGATGTTATTGGGCAGCTTGTTCCACCAGGTCAGGGCCAGTGTCAAAAAACGCCCTGGCTCTAGTCAAGGACTGTTGGACCTCTTTTGGGCTGGGGATTACCAGGCAATTATCTGTTGCAGAATGGAGTGCCCTCTGGGGGAAATATTCAGATAGGCCGTCCCTTAGATACACAGGGCCCAGACCTTAAAGGTAAGAACCAAAATCTTGAAGCAAACCTGGAACTCCACTGGGAGCCAATGCCGCTGCCACAGTACTGGTCTAATATGAATCTCCACGGTGTCCTAGTGAGGACCCGCATGGCAGCATTTTGGACCAGTTGTAACTTCCAGGTCAAGAGCATGCCTGCATAGAGCGAGTTACAGGAATCTAGTTTTCATGTGACCATCACATGGACTACTGTACCCAGGTGTTCCAGTGCCAGGTAGGGCTGGGCCTATCAAGGATAGAAAAAAGCCTGCCTTTCTACCTTTGTGACTTGAGTTTCCATTGACAAGGATGCATCAAAAATCACACCCATGTTCCTGGTCATATGTTTAGTTGACAGTTGTACCCCATCCAGGCAGGGCAAGCATGCTTCCTTATCTGACCACTTCCTGCTAGCCACAGAACCTCTATCTTCAAGGGGTTCATCTTCATGTGATTACCTTTGAGCCACTCCACCACCACCTCAAAACACCCAGCCAACGAGTCCATAGGATTACCTGGTTGGCTATCCATCCGGGGATAGAGCTTCGTGACATCCACATATTGGTGACAACCAAGCCCATAGCTCCAGATCAGACCAGCAAGTGGGTACATGAAGACGATTGTGTTAAAAAATGTCAGGGAAAGAATCATCTCCCGTGGAACTCCACAGTGGAGTTGGCAGAGGCATGATTATCCCCGATTGCAAACCTTTGCCCTAGACTCTGTAGAAAGGAGGTAACCCACTGACTGGCTATCCCCTGTATCCCTGCATTGCTGAAGTGGTAAGCAAGAAGCTTGTGGTCTACCACGTCAAACACTGCCATAAGATCTAATAATACGGCCAGCACCAATTTGCCTTGGGCCAGCATTTGCCTTGGTCCATCTATCTCCGGAGATCATCCATCAGGTTGACCAGCACTATCTCTACCCTGTGACCTGGGCAGAAGCCCAATTGGAATGGGTCAAGGACTGAAGTTTCTTCCAGATGCGCTAGCATCAGGTCTGTGGTGGGTTATTTGGAGTGGGTTAAGCTGGTATCCCCTGTGATAGAAGAACTCTTTACCCCCACATGTCAATGATTTTGGAAAAAATGACCCAATTACTTTTACACAATCTCACTACCATCTCCATTGGAATACAGTTGGTAGTTGATGGTGTCCTGTTTCCTACTTTGCAAATTAGGTTCTAAATGGAAAAAAAAGAATACAGTTCAGAGTTTCCTGGTATACCTTTCCTTTCCTTTTGTTTCACTGTTGAGACACAGATGACTTATGGCAATCCCATGAAGTTTTCAAGACAAGAGACTTCAGAAGTGGCTTGTCACTGCCTGTCACGACTCTGGACTTCTTTGGTGGTCTCCCATCCTCCTTTAAAGCCCTAAACAATCTGGGACCATCGTATCTGCATGACTGCCTCTCCTGGTATGTCCCCCATAAGGCACTGCATTCAAATGAGAAAAATCTGCTGAAGGTCCCCAGCCCTAAAGCCCTGGCCCCAGCCTGGTAGAATGCTCTGCCAGTGGACGTCTGAGCTCTGCAGGACTTTCAACTGTTCTGCAGGGATTGCAAGACAGAGCTGTTGCATCAGGCCTATAATTCTGCTTGCCTTTCTGCCCAACCCCCATCATGGTGAAATGTAATACTTTAGATCGAATTATTCCTTCCCTCCAAACCCCATAGAGACATTGTTACAGTTGATATTAATATTTAATATTTGCTATCAATTCATCATTTTAAGATACAAGATTTTAAGCTAAATGTTTCATTGTTACTGTATTGAATTAATTTTAACTTTTATGCAGGGATTGTATTGAAGAAGAGTTTGCTTTTATACCCCACTTTTCACTACCCAAAGGTGTATCAAAGTGACTTATAATTGCCTTCCCTTCCAGTCCCCATAACAGACATTTTGTGAGGTAGGTGGGGATGAAAGAGTTCTTACAGGATTGCTCCGTGAGAATAGCTCTAACAGGACTGTGACTAAACAAAGGTCACCCAGATGACTGTATGTGAAAGACAATAAAATATAATCCATACTGATTTCCTAAAGGTAGGGAAGACTATAAATCCCATAAATATATAAAATGAAATAAATAAAATATTAATTAGAGCTGATACTGCTTAGCTTCTGAGATCTTATGAGACCAGCCTAGCATGGGCTATCCATGTGAGGGCACTGGCATTCTTAGCTACCCAGAATAAGCATCTGTGTAATGCCACTGGGTACCTCCCTTTTTAAAGGGGTGGATCAAAGAGAATATGATGTATAATTCCTAGTGGCTCATGTAAACTGCTGCATGTGGAAATAGAATATCATAAGAGCTGTGAGAGGATGGAAATGAGGAACCAGAAGCATTGCCTCCTCCTCCCAGATCTTTTATTTCAGAGCGGGGATGAACTAGGGGAAGCAGAGCAGAAAAGGATAAATTAAGATGAAGACATTTGGCCCACATTTTGTAGCATGAAAGTACTTAATGAAAGGGTATTTGTCATCAGCTTCCTCCACCATGCTTTCTTTCCTGTCAAAATTATACAACCAGTCATTGCGAAAAGAAAAGAAAATATGCTTTTAAAATCTCAACGATCTCCACCACCTTGTAAACACTTTGTTTATAGGCCTAGCTGTCTATTGTACAGGAAAAAAACAGTTCATCATGAAGATTTCTGCTGCTGAAAATAATGATTCTAGCTCAAGACTTGTTCCACATTCCCTATTAGCAAAAGCGCCTTATTCATATAGAAGAATATATAACTATGGGATGGGATGAGACAGGGGAAAGAGCCATACTTCAGGGATATATTATGGGGCTTTACGCACCGGGATATTTGTTGCAAATTGGTCACTGAATGAAAAATCGCCATTTAAAATAGTGGAATTCGTCGTTATGCATACCTGCCTTTGTAGTGGAATCCAGTTGCGTTTTGTAGCGTTTCCCACAGCTTCCGGTCTCGGCAGAAATCGCTAGAAAGGAAGCGCTATTGCCAAGCTCGTCCCGCCCCTGGCCGTCAAGCAGCCAATGGGCAGCCGTTAGCATGCTCCCAAACAGCCCCTTTCCCTTTAAGAAAGGTTTTTTTTAAAAAAAATCAGACCCATTGTAACGAATCTGTGTAGATTCGTTGCAACGGAGAGACCCATCCAGCTGCCTAATGTGTTTGAGCTGTCGTTTGATCGTATGATCGTTGCCACGCTGCCTCGAGTGAAAAAAAAAAATCCCCCCCCCTCTCACGGGCCCGATTTTCGGCTGAATGAATGTGTAAAAATTAATGGGAAAATACATCAGCAAACGGGCTTTTCTGTGGTTTGTGCTTAGTGACTAAAGGTGAAGGACTGAAGCCAGGGAAGCCTCTAAACAGAAAGAGGCTCGCTGGTGCGTTTATCCCCGCTCGCTCGGAGAAAAAAAAATGGCGATCGCTTTGACGGAAGTTTGGAGGACAGGCTCAGGAGGAGGGACTTTGAAGAAACCGCAACAATGTTAACGCACAGGTCTTTTTCGCTAGTGTTGCAGATTGGTTGCAAGAGTGTAGCGCTTTCCGGAGGGTGAATCCACTTTTTGGGATTCCCCTGAAAGCGCTACAAGGAAGCGCTTTTTGCAGATTGGTTTCAGGTGTGTGGCAGATTGTCTACGACGTCGTGCGTTATGGCAAATCAATAGCGTTTCCAATTGGCAACCATTGTGCGATTTTGAAGGCGTGCAAAAAGCCCCTATCTTTAACCACTCCTGCAGTTAAATAAAGCCCTAAGGGCTATTGGGGAGGAGTTAGGGTGGGCTCTGTCCATGATAAAAACTCGGAGGGGCGAATCAGGAGCCGCAAAGCGGCTCCTGATTCACCCCTCCAAGTGCCACTCAAGGGCCAAGCGGCCAATGGGGAGGCGCGCAAAGCGCCTTCCCATTGGCCCTTCACCAGGACAGACCAAAATTCCATTCACCCAGCCCAGTCTGGCTGTCAGTCTGCTCCTGACCACCAACGGGAGAGGAGGTCAGTAGGGCTGCCAAGGGGGATGAGAACAGAGGCTGTGCCAGCCCTTTTCACCCCAAGGCTGTCCTAACTGTCAAGTCCAACTGCAAATTGCCTCAGAACCCTGACAGTGCTGGCAGGAGGCTGGAGAGTGTGCTCCCTCCCCCTCCCTTGAGGCCTGCTGGGAAGGAGCCTCTGACAGGCCCTGAATGAGGGGAGGGAGGCATTTTCCTTCAGAGAGCAACGCAGGGGACTGGGGCACAACCAGAAGCGGTGCCGGGATCGCCACGTGCATAATTGGCTACTCTGGGTTTTGCTGCCGTCACGCCCCGTCCCATGCATAACCAGTGTGCTTCGCGTCTTTCCCCTCTGCGTTTTCCATGTGGCCCGAAATTGCCGTTTTGGCGGCCATGCATAATGGGCCCTTGTTAGTCTATAGAAGCAAAAGGAAACAAGAGTCTCTAATGTGTCATTGAAGATAGTTTCAGAGGGTAGCTGTGTTGGTCTGCAGAAGTTGAGTCTACTAGCACTTTCAAGACCAACAAGATTTTTAGGGTAAAAGCTTTTGAGAGTCAAGGTATCCGGTGAAAAGAGTTTTGAGTTTCAGAAGCATATACTCTAAAAATCTTGGAGTCCAGTGGCACCTTTAAGGCGAATGAAGTGTTGGTCTCAAAGGTGCCACTGGTTTCCTGCCTGATCCCTTTCTCTGTGAATGGCTTTCTGCAAATCTTTTCTCATGTGGGATGAAGATACTGTGGGAAATAAATAAATAAAGGGTTACATTCTCATCTCTGTACTGAGCTGCTGTTCTGCTCCTGGCTGAAGTTTCCTAAATGCTTTTTGTTTGTTTCATCTTTAAAAACTCATTACATTTTGGCTCTCTATGAAATACAGACATTTAGCTAGGCTTTTACCTACATAGAGAGAAAAAAGCAAATAGAAAAAAAGTATGGCTCAGAAATTAAGGCCTTGTTTGCAAATTGCATCTGGAAATTATTTGAAACCTTAATTGTACCCAGTGGCTGAAATGTACATATCACCCCTATTATGCAGAATCTCCATAGCAACCTCTAGGGATGAGCAGAACCACTGGGTTTTATCCCAAAACTTTTCTGCTGAATATTATTAATAACATTCCACTCTTTCAAAGCTCTGGATTGTCACATCATTATGAACTGTGCCTTTAAAAGCTTAGAAGTACTGTGTAAACAGATAAAGAACTGTGAAGGGTTAATTCTTCACAGAATTAGAAAGCCTTGAGTAACAGGCTATTCTAAGCAATTGTACTGGTTAGCATCAGCTGAGCGGAGAAAGTCTTGAGAGAGCTCCATGTTGAGGAGAGATTCAGCTGGATTTCTGCTTTGACTGAGTTGAGTACTAACAGACAGATTTTTGCTTTGACTGGAGGGTAGGCTTGAGCACCAGGGGCCAGATCTGGACAGATTTGGCTTCGGCGTCCATTAAAGTTAATGGCGCCATTGACTTTGATGGGAATTCCAGCATTCCTGCCTTTCCCGGATGTCTGGGGGGGGGTTTACAGTGACAGCCTCCAAACATAGCTTCAGCATAGGTCCGGGAGGCACTTCCCTAATCCCCCTCCAAATTTCACAATGATTGGACCACCGGGTCTATGTCCAGGGGTTCTGAAAGGGGGTGCCCCATTTACATGATTCTATCCAATGGGACAGACTTTCCATTGGAAAGAATGGAGAGATGGAGGCACCCTCTTTTGGAACCCCTGGACATGGACCCAGTGGTCCAATGACTGTGAAATTTGGAAGAGGGTCAGAAAAAAAGCCTCCTAGAGCTACCCTGAAAGTTTGTAGGCTGTAACTGGAATCCTCAACCCCCAGGCCCTGGGAAAGGCAGGCACACTGGAATTCTCATTATAGTCAACTGACTTTAATGGGTGCCAAAGTCAAATTGGTCCTGATAGGGCCACTGGTGCACAAGTGTACTGGAGAGGGTCTGATTTCAGCCTTAGCTGAGAGCAAAACATAGAACTATGGAAAAGTTGGCAAGGACAAGTGGGTAGTTAGATAGATACTCCCATTCAGAACAAGGAAAGAGGATAAAGCTTCTAAAGATAGAAGATTCCCTACCAAGTCAAACAGAGAGTTAGCTCTGAAGAGTGCAGAGTGTGGTTAGAAACTGCCTTTAGACTCCTTAAGAGTCAGTTAAAAACTAAAAAAAGAAAAGAAAATGGGGTGTTGGGTATTGGAAAGAGTGCACCAGCCTTTTGAAGAGAGTTAGAGATTACCCAAAGGAAATGTACTGAAGTGTTTATGAAACTATTGAACAAAAGCCTCTCAGCGTAAAGATTTACGTCATTATAAAAAGCTTAAAACCTAAAATCTGTGCTTGTACTAGTTTTATCTCAGAAATATCAACCCCTGATTACACCTGACCTTTACCCTCTATGTTAAATAGTTAAAAAAAAAATTCAAAATGCCTCATGTGCCATTCAAATTGTTTAAGTTAATGCAGGCTCCTGATCTTTCCCTCAGGTTCCTAAGCTAAATCAACAGACAAAATACTGTCAGAGTTCTTCAGAAAAGAAGAAAACATATTACTAGAGTGGCTCATTCACAGAAGAGAGAAAAATGGAGGGGAAATCTTGCTATTGAAGACAGGGCCTTCATAACACCATACATTACTCTAAGCATATGCGGAGACTAAGCACATGAGGTGGACCTAGCAAGAGTCAGAGTCTTCCCAGATTATCCTCCTCCTGTTCTAAAACACACTTTTCATCTGTTAGGAATTTACTCATGCATGTAAATAAATTCCTGCCAGACACTTGTCCTCCAAATTCTCATACTGGCTTTCATGCTGCTTGGCTCTATTCAGTCTAGAACTGTCTTTTTTGCACTCCCAGAGAATTATTTAGCATAACATACAATTGAGAGAACCTTTGAGAAGAGTAGTATTTATTGTTTGGTCATATACTGCTCCCTCACAGGATCACTGTCTCCCAAGTAGGTCTGGCATACTCCTGGAATTACAAGTGATCTCCTGGCTACAGATTGCTTTGCACCCAATAGCACTGTACCCTGATAAAATCCCTTCCCTCGCCAAGTTCCACCACTCCAAAACTCAAAGAATTTTCCAACCTGGAGTTGGCAACTTTAATACCAGGTTAAACTCTTGTGCCCATTTGAAGTGGTAAAAAGCAAAACTCTTCCTCTGGAAAGGATGACACCTCTTTCACAAAACTTTCTAATACATATAGTCTTTTCCTCCTCCTGTAGATAGTCTCCTCATATTCTCATAGGCTTTAACCTCCGTTCCTTCCTCAGTTCATGGAAATATAACTTTAGCTTTCCTTGAATACGTTCACTAAATTTGTGAAAACTCATAAATGTATGTGTTCAGGTACAGTTCTCTCTAATTATTTCTCTCCACCTTCTCATGATGGAGGGATGCTTCTTATCCTTTATGCCCCTGATCACACACTGTCATGGAATCTGATATGACATTCTGAATTCCTGAGAAATTCCTTTTCTTCTTTTCTAAATGACAGTTCCATAACATAGGCTTGGAGAAGAGCCATTGAGTGGGGGGAATAGATGAGTGTCTGTTTGTCTCTCAAAAGTGCAGTAAATTGCTCGGGGAATTAAATTTATGGTGGATCAAGTGGATGGATATTGGCTGGCATGGATCTCACTCATCAATGAAGCTAAACAGTCAATGCTGCAGAATTTGTTATGTGCTCAACCATGGCAATTTGGCTTATTATTTGCAGTGGGGCCAAGTCTGCGGGAGAGAAGATGTTATATTAAAAGACTACTTTTTGGTTGGTAGGTGGGTGGAAATGGCCATGTTACCCTTCTACTCTCCTGCTGACTTTGTTAGCAGGATAGAGTGCATTAGTCCAATCAGCTGCACTTAATTTCATTCAAGATGCTGGTGTCGTACTGGAAACAAACATCTAGGCAAAATTACTTTATTAATCATTTATTTCTAAACATAGACTATGATTTTCAGAGCTGCCCAAGGGTGCTCAGATAACTGTATTATGAACTTAGATAATTCCAAACATACTAGACAGAGTTAATGGGGCAGAATGAGAGTTGCAGATGGTAGGTACACTGTAGGTTGAACTCTGTCCTGAGCCTGAAATAGTTTCTTCCTTTGCATGGCTCATTCTTATTGACAAGAAGAATAAAAGACTTGAGATCACTAAGAGATTACTGCTTCTACTCATCCTTTTGAATGGGAAGCACTGCTGTATGTCTTCCCCTGGCTTTATGCCAGTAAAAGAGTTAAGACCTGAGCAAGTATTTGTTGACTGCCTTCCAGTAACCAAAATTGTATTATAGCTTCTAGAAGAGAGAAAGAGCCCTGCTGCATCTGAAAGTGGTCCATCCAGTTGACTCTTCAGGCCTATTTTGATAGGTTTCCAAGCAATAGGTCTTGCCTCTGTGCTTTGCACAATGATCATGACATTGATGGAAATGGAATGATGCTACAAAGGAAACTGGAAAATACATCTTTATTTTCATGTCAGTATATAAGTGGAATCTGCTGGCTCTGCCTTAAGGACATTCATTAGTTACCCCAACACTTCAAGATGATCTATAATAAATTATGATGGAAGCAGCTGACAATGATTTCTGAAAATCTATGAGGTTATTAATGAGTGGGTTTCACTGTTTTGTGCATTCTCTGGTTATTATTCTCCATGTAATTGTCAAGTCAAAATGTGGTCTTCACTGACACAATAGAGCATCGGTGGGCAAATTGTGGCCCTCCAGATGTTCATGGACTACAATTCCCATGAGCCCCTGCCAGCCAGTTTGCCCACCGCTGCAATAGAGTTTGTTCCTTGTATCAGTCATTTCATTTTGTTCTTTTTCTAGTAGTGTTGTTATGCGTAAGGGATTCCCCCCCAAAAAAAATTCACTTTTTAAGATGTAGCCATTGATTCCTCACATACTCTCTCCCCCTCCCCCTTTCAAAGGGAGATTCTCTTTCACTTTTCTGATTTCTCTTTGTACACCCTTTGGTTTGTTCAGGCCTTGCAGATGATTTTTGTTTCTACCACTGGGTGTTCTAGCAGGCAAATATGAAAGTTTAGGAAGACACTGATTGCTTCTGAGCATCTGCAGAATAAAATTCTGAATTGTTGGATTTCAGAGAGAAAGTGGAGAAAGAGGAATTAAGGGAATTTGATACTTTCCAGGCAACATTTTCTACAGCAGGGGTAGTGAACAACAGAGTTCCAGCGCTGGCAGGAACTCATGGGAATTGTAGTCCATGAACATCTGGAGGACCACAGGTTGACTACCCCTGTTCTACAGCATCTCCCTATTACTGAGGGAAAAGCAAAACTATTGCACCTATGGTAATACCTTTCTCTTATTTAACTACTGTGCTAGCTTTCTGCTGCTACAAAAGCATTCAATAGTTTCATATTTTTACACAATGTATTGATTTTAATGCTATCATCATTGTGTTCTTTCACACTTATTTCTCCATCTGGACTTTCAATTTTATGGCATTTTTCATGGTTTATGATGAGATGCAGTAGCATTTTTCGTTCAGGTTGCTCAATTCCATTATCAAAGATAATAGCTTCTTGAAGGATTAAGACCATAAGTTACTTTATCCCATGTCCTGAAACATCTATGGATCAGTTCTTTTGGTACAATTTGCTGTTATTCCCCCCTCTTTGTAATAGTGTTTTTTAGTAACCATTTGCTAATAAAGGAGAACTCTTTTGAGGACTACTTAAAAATGAAGTTTTATATATTTACTGACCCCAACCTGCAATAGTATAATTCAGAACTGCACTGCAAATTTTATGCTGCATAACAACTAACCATTAAAGACCTTATTTGCTTTGATTGTTCTAGATACCAGTCCCTCTAATCCCCACCCTAACCTGCAGCATCACATTACATTAGTGTGCTCTCCATTTCTTCCTTCTGTTGTTTGGAGGAGTATAAAAAGACATTGGCCACTTCCACGTGAAGGCCTGGCAATTACATCAAATCACATATTCTGGGCATTTATCATTCCTGTTGTTCAGCAAATTAGCCACAGGCAAAATATGTATTCCAAACATGTATCTGCCATGCATAGCCATTATGGGGATTCTTTGTGAGGAACAACTCTTGCATATTGATTATCCATTCCACATGTATCTGTGTCCAATTCAGTATTTGTGCTGCATGAGTGGTCACCTATGTGTGTTCCCTTCTCTCTCTTGATTGCAAATGCTCAGGTTTACAAACAGAAGTGGCAACTGAATAAATCAGACTGGGGAAATGGAAGGGGTAGAGGAATGGGGAGATGGAAGGCATAGAAAACAAGAAGCCAGCCTCCTCCATCTTGTTGCCCTTACACTTTGCTGTTCTCAATTTGCATCACTTGTTTACAGCATGGACTAGCAGTAACTTACAACTGCTTAGCTGTTCAGTGAAAAGCGCAGCTGAAAATGAGATAAACAAAGAAATATTTAGGAACAAGCGAAATTTAAAATGTGAGTCAAGCTCCTTAAAGGTGTGTTTCATAGACTCATAGGAATTTTCCTCAAATATACGGGCTTCCTTTCTGTTTCTATATCCTAGTAAGATATCAGATTTAAGCTTGTTGATTGAGTCTTATAGTGCTGAGATGCCATGTGCATGGAGCATAAGCTCACTAAGTTGATCTCTTACTTGTAAGAAAATTGCAGTCCAAGTTGTAAAACAAGGAGCCTCAATATTCAGCTTGAAAGAGCTGCTTGGTTTGTCAGTTTTGCTAGAAACAAACAGACCCAAAGAAAAAGGTGGACACAGAGTTACATAATTCAAATTCTTAAGGGTGCGAGAGCATGAGAATGTGAAAGCAAAGGAGACAGAGATGGAAAATTCTCTAATCTGCACTATGGCCAATGCAATTATTACAGTTCTGATTCTTCTACTGGGCAGGGATCAAGTGAAGCTTGAACTGGTTTCTGAGCCCATCTCCCTAGTAAAACCAACACATATGGGGTTAAAACCATGAAATGTCATAAAGATGTGTCCAATACATCACAACATATCAGACCAGCATCCTTTCTTACAGTGGCCAACTCTGGAGGGCCAACAAGAGGGTAGAGAGGCCATCCACTGATGTTGCCTCTTAGCACTGGTATTCAGAGCTTTACTGTCTCTGAATATGGAAATTCCTTTTACTCTTCACAGTTAGTAGCCATGGATGGATTAGACTACTCTCAAGGTCATCAAAATCTCTACTGGCCGTGAATCTCAAAATTGAGTTATTTATTGAATAATGAAGTATTTTCTGTTGTCTGCCCTGGACCCATTCCCATCAAGTTCATTGGGTGCCCACAAGTTCTAGTATTATTATCTAGTAGTATTATGGGAGGAAGAAAAAAAACCCTCTTTCTATCCATTTGCCATCTCATATATAATCATATAAGCCACTATCATGGTCCCTTTTAGTAGTCTTTTTTTCTAGTCCAAAAACTCCCAGACTTTCCAACCTCATAGGAAAAGTGCTCCAACTCCCTAATATTCTTGGTTGCCTTTCTTTGAATTTTTCCCCAGATTGGCAATATCCTTTTTGAGATATGATGATCAGAGAACTGGTTACATCTCATTCAAAATGGGGCCCTGGTCAGCTTGAGGAAACTTTAACTATGATAGCTTCCAGTCAATGAACTTGGAGGTTTGGGGTTCTGTGAAGAAACTAAAGACCTGAACAATCAAATGTCAATTATACATGTATGGATGGTTTTCTTACAGTATCTGAAAAGCAATTTAAACAAAAATCCAACTGAAGTATACTGATGAATCTATCCTTATGTATGTGGTTTGATACCACTGAAGAATTCTAATCAACCAGTGAGAATTGATTTGCCATACACTTGGCTTCTGTATGGGACTTGTACTTCTTAAGAGGACGGGACTCGGATACAGGCAACAGAGTGGGATCAGAATAGGAGACAAAGAGGGAAACTGTCAATGAGGAATATCTTGTCAGCTGCACAGCATCTCAGTATGAGGAGGGTATATCCTTCCTATCTGCAGGAATAAGTGCCAGACTTGGCCAGAGGTGAGATCCCTTGGGCACATGCCAGAAACTCTGGCTGTAGCCTGTGGTTCTCAATCTCTGCCTTCAAACGAGCCAGCCAATGTAGTCAGGACTAGATATGACTGGGAAATACTTTCTTAATTTATTGATTTATATTGTAAGCTTTTTTGCTTTGTGTTTTAAACTGGGAGGCAAAGTGGGATTAAATATTAAAAAATAGACCCACAATACTCTGTATGCAATATCCCATTTTAAAACAGCAAAAGTTCCTACTTCTCCCCTCTGTTCTGGGTCTCTTCCCCCAAACCCAATTGTCTCTGCTGTTTTGACATGTGTGGAATTGAAGTGCCAAGATGTTTGAGAGCTGCATCTCCCTGCCCCAGGCAGGAGTATTGATCAGGCAGTAACCCGAAAAGGAGGGCACCTGCTGTCATTACTTTAAAAAAAAGAGGGGTGGTATTATAAATTGAATTACAATAATCAGTAGGCCCCTTTGCTTGCAGATTCGGTGCAGCAAAATAAATATGGAGGAATTGGAGAGATGCAGGCCTGCTTTATTAGACCTTGCAGAGTGAGCATTTTTCATTGTTATGGTATGGTAATAGGTCAGATATTAATGCTTGTGAACTTTGTCTCTTATACAATCAGTACAGAGTCCTGGAAGTCAGAGCAAAACACAGTGTGGGAATCTTTGAATCCTTCTCTATGACCCAAGAAGACAAATGCCAAAAAGATACCATTGTAGGTCTACTGGAACTTTTAATCCTGACACCATTGCCAGGAATCCCACAGAGGGAGGAACAGACATGGCAGGAATTATTACAAAATTAGAGTTGTGGCTTAGTTTCTCCCAAGGGGAGATATGAATGATTTGTGAGGGCTGTCAACCCCAGGGAAGAGGGATTAATCTGGTCCAGGGGAGTATATTTTCCTTCGTTTGTGTGATATTTCAAGAATGTTGTACAAATCTAATACTAAAAACAACCCAACTGTCAAGCACTGAAATGCTCTCTGTATTTTTCTCCCATCACAAAAAGAGGTGACAGGTACTTCCTCTTAGTAATTAAGAGAACTAAGCAAATCAAAATATGGAATCCTTACCTGATGCAAAATCTAAATGTTTTACTTTCCTTTCAGTGTCAAAATAAAGCATTCATTAAAAAATTAATTAAAGGTATATTTTACAGAAAATTATCCTGAGAATAAATGTTAGATTGTTATCTTTACAACATGCTTAATTTACCTGGCTTAGGTTCCATAAGGGCATCGAACTATGCAGAGCTACTACTGTTTGCATCCATGGATTTCAGTGAACTTAGAATAAATCTACATAGGACTGGACTTTAAATGGTTCAAAGTGTTAGATCAGTGGGTTCAAGAGCAGGCCACTAGGAGTTCATTTCAGTTCTTTATTATGACCCCAGCATGATGGTCCAAAGAGGAAAAAACTGAAACAAAGAAACCCACAACCAACCCCAGCTTATATACAAAAGCCCCACAGTAGATCTTCCCTCCAGTGCATGCTATTGGTCAAATGGAGCCAGCTTAGTGTAGTGGTTAGGAGCGCTGACTTCTATTCTGGCAAGCCAGGTTTGATTCCCTGCTCATCTTCCACATGCAGCCAGTTGGGTGACTTTGGGCTCGCCACAGCACTGATAAACCTGTTCTGACTGAGCAGTAATATCAGGGCTCTCTCAGCTTCACCTTCCTCACAGGGTGTCTGTTGTGGGGAGAGGAAAGGGAGGGCACATTGAGACTCCTTCGAGTAGTAAAAAGTGGCATATAAGAACCAACTCTTCTTCTCCTTCTCCTGTTTCACTTTAAACTGACTGGATCCGGCAGATGGGATCTAGTAGCACATTGGTCAGTTACAGTACAGGTTTACAATCCTGCCATGGACCTCAAGCTTGGTCCTCAGCCAGACCTACAGACACAACACATGGAACAACACTTATAATGGTACAGCGTGTCTAAGTGAAAATTATAGCAGACACTGAAACCATTTCTCCATTAGAAGTCATACCTTGTTTTAGCCTCATTTTGGATTTCAGTTGGATGCTGTGAGTTAAAATTTGCTCTCCGCATTTGGACTTTTCTATCCTCATTTCCCAGGCTGTAATTCACCATATGGTTTCTGCATTACAGGAAGAAGGCAGCCTCCCATGATACTTTGTTCCCTTCTCCTCTTCAAAAAAAAATTTTTTTTTTGCAAAATGGTGCCTTTGCACCTTGCTTTTAATTGTACCCCTCCATCTCACCGTTCCATGACCAAGATTGCCTCCCCCCTTCCCCTGCAGGTATTGTTTTTTTAAAACAAATAAACAAGGTTATCAAATTACAACACTGCTGCGTTGTAATGCGAAGACTGCTTCTTCTTTAATATTAGGAACAGTGAAAGCTACAGGGACCATTCAGGTGACAGCTGCTACTGGAGGCAATGACAGCGCGTTCCCGAGAAGCCAAGGGAAAAGGAAAGGGAAAATGGAGGATTTTATTCCATAGGCAATCTTTCTCTCTTGCTTACTCTCTCACACACATGCACAAACACAACAACAAAAGCACACTGGTTCCCTACCAGCCTTCCTCCCACACCCTGTTTATGGTTTATTTTGCCTGGGCACCAAGGCAGCAATCCTAAGCAGGTATCCTTGGAAATAATGTCCATTTAATCTAATGCAAGGTGACCAGATTTTAACATTGGTAAAGCGGGACACCATTGACCGGGGGGGGGGGGTTCTTGATTAACATTTTGGTCTATATGGAGCAACAAAATTTTTCGTAGAACACATAGAATGCAAAAATAGTATTGTAATATATATATATTTGTACTTGCAACTTAAGTACAATTTGCCAGGTGCCCCCAGATGTCCCTCCAAAACTGAGACAATCTGGTCACCTTAATCTAAAGGGACTTACACCTAGGGAAGACGTCTTTGTCTCAAAGCCAGAAATGCCAGCCCCATACCTGGGGAGGAGGGGGGTACCGTTTAAATACTTTTTGACTTTTAAGATCAAGCTACTTCTTCCGATTCCCCCCCCCCCAGGCAACCGTGCTTGTTCTCCCTCTAGGCCACTTCTTTCCCAGCCCAGCCCAAGAGGTCCACTGGGGTGGGGTGGGGGATCCTTCTCCAACTTCTTGGCAAGGTCTCTCTCTCTCTCCTCTTCCCCCCATTACTAGTAGACTGTGGCTGGAGAAGAGCAAGAGAAGCCAAGCCTCTCCAGTCCACTGCCAAGGCTCGCATGCACAGTGTGTATTTAGACCTGTATCCCAAACGTGCAAATGCTGTATGCGGGGAAATCTTTACCTGATTAGAACGCGGTGTTGGCTGGCTGAAACCCTGAACAGGTATCTTTGATTGTAAAATGGAGCATTGAATCCCATCAGTTGAGGCAGTGGCTCCAGTCTTTCCGCATTACTGAACAACCTTAGTGACTTGACACATCTATCAGCCCTAAATTATGGAGGCTAAAGTACATCAACCTCCCACAGCAGCAACAAATCTTCCTCCATCATAATCTTGGCATATTCTGTTAGATCTGTGAATTGGGCAACACAGAGGCAGTATATTCAGTAACTCAGCTCTTTGTTGTACACCAACACCAACCAAAACACCAAACACACAACTCAATATACTTTTGTACACTTCCCACCAAGCACTCTGATTGGTTCTTAATGGGGCCTTCCAAGTAGACAACAAGTGAGGCATTTTATTGGCTGAAACCGACGTGTAAGAATGGCTGCTGATTGGCTGCATTACAATCTCCACAAAATAATAACTGCAAATGTGGTTTAGTGCCCACAACATATTCCTTTCCCTATCATACCACAACCAAGTTGTTTTATCTTGGCTGCTTTACAATTTGACCTCATATCTTTTGCTTCTAAAGCAGAAAAAAGTAGCAGCCACCTCTCCCAAGTGTGTTTTCAGTCCTTAAAAACAACTGAAAGCGACAGTGAACATAATCCATGGTATTGTTGCAACTCATTAATAAACAAAATATAAAGCAGAGACCAAAGTAGTGTTTCTTGGAGAAACTTAGTTTGTAAATACCCCTTTCGGTGTTTATTGTTTCAAGCTGTCCCTTGCTTCTGCCCATTTTACTAGACAGTTATACCTCATCCATGCCCATGTTAAAGGACAAAGATAAGCAACTCATCATTACCTGTTTTTCTTTTCCCTTAAAGCTGGCTGATGGAAGAAACATACACATTGCTCTGTCAGTGACAAAAGCTGGTCTTCAGGTTTGGTTGTCTAAGCATCAGCTAATCTGTAAGGAGAAGTTTACCTTTCATTAATTCTGTCTTTCAACACAGAGGCTATTCATAAAAATCACAGAGTTGGAAAGGACCTCCGGGGTCATCTAGCCTAGCCTCCTGCAGAATGCAAGAAATTCACAACTACCTGCCCACCCACAGTGACCCCAATCCCATGCCCAGATGATGCCCCCCCTCCAACAAGAACAAAAAACAGAATCCATGGCCAGTCTGGCTGGGAGGGTATTCACCTCCTGACCCCAAAATGGTGATAGGCATGAGCCTGGGCATGCAAGAAAGAGCCACAAGAGCCAAGCTCAAACCCAATCCCTTCTGCCCACCCACTTACAATCTGCCTAAGCAGGAAGATAACTCCTGAGCTGTCTGTTGAGTTGCTCACAAGGGGCCCTGCTCTGTTCATTGGGCCTCTCTCCATATTCAAGATTTCCCCCTGGTATCTCCCAATTTCTCACAGACTGGCTGCTGTATTTAGGAGACCTGCCAAATGGTGGCTGAGAAGGGAGAGGTGTGGGGGTAGTAAGCTCCCCAGTGTCTTCCCCTTCCTTCAATGCCATTACACAGCCCCTCCACACTTCCCTCCCCTGCTGCCACCACTCACCTTTCAGCAGCTTTTTCAGGCCAGCCATAACGATTTGGGGAAATGCAAAGCTTGGTTCATAATTCCTCCAGCATTTGGGCACACATGATGTTCAGTGGTTAAACCATTCTCTGGAATTCATACCCCTATTCCTCACACTCCATTCAAAATCCATGAAGTAAATCTGCTCATCAGCTATTGTCTTCCTTCTTTCATATAGCATTACTCCATTCTGAAAACAGGGCCATTCATCTGTGATTCTCAGTGAGGATTTCCTCACTAGCATCAATAAGGATTCCTCATGAGGTCAGGTCTCATTCACTGGGAATGGGAAAGATCAGTTAAGGGTTAACTCTAGTGTCACTGTCTTCTGGACTAATGATGTCCCCAGATGGCATACAGGAGAGCATTATTTACTGAGGACACCAAGCAGGCAATTGTTCTTTGGGAGAAAGTAATAAATCTTGTCACATTTCAGTGAGTCCATCACTGTTACTCACAGCCGCAGTGATGCAGAGCTCTGCTTTTTCCTTTCCCTTGAATATTGATGCTGTAAAGAGAGTGTTGCTCTCTCTACCCAGCCAGTCTAGAAGGGCACTTGGAGTTTGGAGACCAATGATTTCTTGTACTAACTATAACAGGATGTTAGACCAATGAATGCTTCTCTTGTTTTGGGTCAAAATCTTTGACAGTGCTGCATACCTGTAGCAGTGCATCAAAGTGAAGTGCAGATCAGCATGCCAGTGAACAAGAAAATGGTGGGATGGGAGACCCTTTTTGAACAAGGTTTTTTTTAATGCTAAAGTGAAGTCCTCTATAACGTCCAAGCTGACTCTATCTTGAACCCAGAATATTGATCACAGGAAACATGTGTTTCAAAGTAATTACCTAATGTACTTTGGTATGGAGATTACTTACCAACCCTGGACAAGACCATCACTTTTTTCCTTATCTTAATAACCCATCCATATCTTTGAAGTGGGACAATCTGCCAGGCTAGATTTGTTAATCTTCTAAGACACCACTGGTATATAATCTTTTCAGCTGTTAAGTGATGTCTAGCTTCAAAGGAAGAATTCTTAATTCACCTGATCGTGTGAATCTTATCAGCATTGGCTGAGGCAAAATTAGCACATTAGAGCAGTTCAGGGTCCCAGAGGCTAACTCCTCCTCCTTTACACTTCACTGTGATCCCTTTGAATAAGACATTGGTGTTTATGGCAGGTATTCATTCATACCTGGGTGATTTCTGGCCATCTGAAGCTGTCAATATATGCCAGTAGGAAAGTATGGGCAACTACAAAAATTGGGGGAAATAAATGGAAAAAAATAAAACAAATCTAAATTTAATATACAAGCTTGCTTGAATATTAATACAAGCTTTTCTTAACTCTTATATGGGGCTCCCAGGGGCCTCTCATCCAAGTGATTGGTTGTTCTCCTTACATTCAGCGATAGCATTGAGGACTCAGCAGCTATTCAAGCCATTCTTCATGTTTCCTGTCTTTCTATGCATTATCAATTAAAAATGTGTCTTGTTTTCAAGTGTGTAGCCCTCTTCATTGCACCATTCCAGTCAGATGCTGGAGTGGTGGAAGGCAGCTTTGGAGCAGTCCTCCACGCAGGAAGAGGGAAAGCCACAGTCCTCCCTTCCCCAACATCCCACTACTCTTCTCCTTAGCCTTTTGAGGAGTTCCCGCCTGAAAACTGTGTGTGTGTGTGGGGGGGGGGGGGGTACAACCTGAAGGGAAACATGTTCTCAAAGCACCTGCATCCACCGAGGCTCAGAGCACCACACATGGCTTTTTAAAGAGTTAATCTAGGCTATTATACCACCATTTTAAACACACACACAACCATGCCTCTTTTAATATCCTCATAGGACTGGCCTAGTTAGGAAGGAACTAAAGCCCTATGCTGAAATTTAATTAAAAGTGTTTAAATGTTAAACAATTCCTAAAACAGCCCCTTATTAGTAAAAACCTATTTAGCAGTACCTAAGTATTGTACTTAATAGCCCTTGAAACCTGAAGCACATACTTGAAACACAGAACAGTGAACCTCAACACTTCCTCCCCCCCCAAAAAAAAAACAAACAACCACCTTATTGTATTTAAAGGGAAGACATACAGGGATGGAAAAACTAATGGGGGGAAAGACAGGCAAAAGGATTTAAGGTAGAAGAGAAAGCAAGGAGAACTTAATCCAAAAACATACACCAGACCAAAAAAGAAAAAAAGGGGGGGGGAGTAGAAGAAACAAGCCACAAAGTTTCACCCTCAACGCCCCCACAACCTACCACCCACCCAAGCCCAAAGAAAAATTAAAAATAAAAAAAATTAAAAATGCTGTTCAGTCGAACTAGCCACTAGTTTTCTCTAATCAGGCAGGATCTGAACCAAAATCTGCATCAGGAGTCAGGCTTAAAGCAGCAGCTGAAGCCAAAACCAGAGCACACTCTCCAAAGCTATCTCAGCAGTGGAGTGCAGCTCAGCCAGACCATTACTTTGATGCACTTTGCCCAGGCAAAGAACAAGTTCCTGAGATTGACTAAAGAACAGTGTTCCCCCTAAACCGAAATACTATTTGCTAAATCGACTCCTTCCCCCCTCCCTCCTGTTCTTTGAAAATGGGTGGGGATAGCAAGGTAGTTACTTTTGGACTTCACATTTGAAGCCAACAACCTTGCAAGTTGCAAACCTGCAATGCAATTCCATTTGTAAAAGTTTTGCAATGACTGTCTCCCCCTACAGCTCCCCCAAAAGCATTTATGCCATTGGGCAGAAAAAAATGCTTCCCACCACAATTCCCTGGCAACCTGAGCAATAATGGGGGGAAATCCCTAGATGACATAAATCTGAAAGTGTCTTGCAGCTCTTTAAACCTCTCCACTACAAGTTATTTCGTATAACCAAATATATCCAGGCAAAAGTCGAAAAAAATGACTTTATTTGGCAACAGCTATACTGGTAACTGATTGAATCCTCTGCTCTGAATTCAGCTTTAAAATACCTGAAAAATACTGGTAAAGTAATTTGGGAGTATTTTTTTTCAGCTCGGATACAGCTGAATACACACTCCTAGCCACAGGAGTAAACAGATTCATTGAGGACAAGTATATTAATGGCTACTAGCCATGGTGGCTGAGAAGAACCTCCTCATTCAGAGGCACTAAGTTTTTGAATCCTAGAGCCAGATCAGTGGAAGACATCCTCTATTCCTTGTTGCTGTCTTTCCAGAGAAACTGGTTGGCCACTATATGAAACAGGATGCTGGAATAGATGGACCATTGGTCTGGTTTCTGTACAAAAATGGTACCCGTGATTGAGGTAGCAAACATAGCCATAGCCAGAAGGAACAGAGCTGGGGTGGATGAGGTGGAATATCATACCATGGCCATCGTTCAAGGTTTGGAATAGTGCCATATCTCATGGTGTGTAGGTTCTTCACTGACTAGATCTGGCATATGCTCCCTTGCAGTGGGTAAACTCCCATTACCAGCCCCAGTCCTCCACCCCTGAGAAATTGTAGAGTGGGGGGGGGGGAAATGGCCAGGAAATATCCTCCATTGTGACATTCTAGGAAGTTTCCCATCTCCATAAAGATTAGGAAAAATTCCTAGGGTGTCATTCAGAAGTGACATCTCATCCTCCCCAGGCACCATCCTTAAAATCTCCTGATGTTTGCTATGGTAGAGCTGTCTACCCTCCCAGTGACTGATAAAGGCAGGAGTGGATTAAGGATTCGCAGGGCCTGTAACTCCAGAGCCAGTTCAAGGATTTGCAGAGCCTTAGCAGAGTACCATTGCGGCAGGAGCAGCCAAACTGGAAGTGGAAGGGCCCTCCACAATGTAAAAGGGGTATCACTATGAGTGTCCTTAAAGACAGAAAAAGGGTGAGGCTACTGATTCACAGGTAGGAAGGCGCTGTGTGAAACCTCTGGAATCATGGGGCTCACAACACATGCTACGTGGATAAACTGGCTCTGGATGAAGTTTACTTCCAACATTAACCCCAGAACTGCTAATGTTTTATTTTATATTGCTTGGTCTTAGCTGTCACTGCATTGAGCTTCCCTGTCCATCTTTCTTGTAAGGAGCATCATTCAATGTCTGTTTCAAAAGAATGAACAAAGTGAGAGAAATAACTGATTGGAACCCTACTGGTGTTAAACCAAGAGATAAAGACTGCACACAGCAGTCTATGCTGATGAAAAAGCATAACGCCATCTCACTAAGTGTAACTTATTCAGTGCCTCATGGGGCAGTTATTAATTGCATCTAGAAAGGCAAATGTACAGTAACTCCATCTTCAGAAGACAATAACTCTGCTAATAATGAGGCTCAACTCCCTCATAGCCATGTTTGATAACTGAAAAGTTGCATAAAGAATGATATTTCATTACGCAAATAGGGAATGGAAGTCAAAAATATGGAGACGATGCAGATTGCTCATAAAAGACCAATACCCCAAGAAAGAATTCATATCAGCCTCTCTCTTCTGCAAAGAAGATATGGAAAGTATGGTCATTTTTCTTTCTTCAAAGAACAATCCAACTCTTGACATTTCCTGGTGTTTTTCTTCTATTTGATTGTCAGGGAGAGAGAAATAACATTACTCTCAAAGGAATAATCACAGTAGCTTTAAGGTAAAGACTCATTCTGTTACAACTACTTCTCGAATCCTGTTTTATATAATATCTTCCTCTTAGAAAAAAACCTGGAGAAGACCCACAAGGCTGCATGGGGAGGGTAGATTTTGCTCTATCATCAACCCATGTTTCTTCTCTTTTTTTCTCTGGGACTCTTTTTAAAAAGTTGCCTAGGCAACCCAAAATGACAACTAAGTTTTTGCAAGGTAAGTTTTTAGCACTTTCTAACCTTTTCAGCTTTGTTTAATCTTTTTTAAAAAAAACTTTTCATATTTTTCTGCACACCTAGGGGTTACCTATACTCTGCAGAAACCCATACTTTACCCCATGCCTGCCATTTTGAGTCATTTGGACATGGCCCCTTTTTTCCTTGCTGTCTTCCCTCCCCCTCCCTTCCTACCCTTCCCTTCCTCCATTCTGAAAAATCTGCCTTTTTTTTTAAAGAAAAAGAAGTGATCGCACCAAAATGCTGTTTCCAAGTTTTTATAAAAAGCAGACTTGCACAACAGCATTGCAACATTATAACCCAGGTTTTTTTTTAAATTACATTCATGACACTTTGGGGGAAAGAGGGGAGGTTATCAAAGGTGCAGAAAGGTGGGATTAAGGGGTGTAATAAAAACAAAGGTGTTAGCAGGCACCATTTTGCAAAAAACAAACAAAAACACATTTTTTGAAAAGGGGAAGGGAGCAAAGCATGATGGGAGATTGCCTCTATCACAGGGGTAGTCAACCTGTAGTCCTCCAGATGTCCATGGACTACAATTCCCATGAGCCCCTGCCAGCACAGGTTGACTACCCACAGGTTGACTACCCCTGCTCTATCGGATCCTGTGTGGAAAGCTCATGGCAAATTTCAGCATGGAAAATGAGGAAAGGAAAGCCCAAATGTGGAAAGGCTAGAGTCAACTCAGAGCATCCAAAGGAAATCCAAAGCGAGATTAAAACAAGGTATATCTCCTACTGGGGAAACAGTCCCGGTGAAGGAAATGCCAAGCCACTGGGGACTGGAACACTTTCTGAGCATGATGGTGCTACTGCTGCAGCCTTTCCCCTTCTGCCCCACTAAAGGAGTGGATTCTCCTTCCGTTAAACCAAGGCACCACACATCTGTACATCAACTTCTGGGACTGAATTTATATAGCTTTCGAAGTGGTCAACATACAGCTGGGCACAAATGAGGTGTTGTTGTTTTTTTCCCCGCAAACAAATTCAAATTTTATTTAAAATCATTTCTTTTTCTTTTTCCAAAAGTAAATGAACACTCTCTCAAAATAAACTTCTATCCTTGTCTCACAGAGTCTTAATGGAAAATTTTCTGCTTCATGTGTCAGCAGCTGAAATTGTTTGAAGAGCCATGACAAATTTCTAGTCTCAAAGAAAAAAATATCCATTTCAGGCCTTATAGAAATGGAAACATCAGTGGACTTGCCAGTCCTCAAAGCACATACCTTGAAGATGTGTTGCAAAAATCAGAGCAGCTCTATTTATTTAATTTTTTAAATAACTTTTAAATTCTGTCTCCCATGTAGCGATCTCCTGCACAGGATGAGAGCAAAGGGGAAGAAGACACAGGGCCGCTCTCTCCCTTCCCCAGGCTCTGCCCCCAAATGTCCAGGCATTTCCCAAGGCAGAGGTGGCAACCTTAGGCAGGGTCTCAATACATGTTACAAAGATCTCGTGCCTGTAGGGGAAATCACACAATGACTTCACATCAGTCGCATTTTGTTTCTCCCGTGCACACACTAGCCCCTTTCAGCTTGTGATCATAGCATGCAGGAAGAAGTGACTTCAAACCACCCCACACACCATTTTTGTGTCCTCAAAACTGCTCCCCAAAACCCCTATTGCCTCTGCTGTAAAAACTGTGTAGCTAAATAAGTAGTGTAGTTTCACAGAGGAATAGGGGATCCATGGACGATTTTGAGTATGTGGACATGGGGTGGGGACAACTGAAGCCATTTCTCCCAGTATCCCACAGTTATAAGCAGAAAAGGTTCAGCAGCATGCATCTGAGGGGCACTTGACTCCCACTGCATGCTGCCCACTAAGAAGCGCCTTACAATGTGTGGAGAGGCTCTGCCTGAGACCCTGGAGAACTCCTGGCTTGTTAGGCAATACTGAGGTAGAAAAACCAATAGCCTAAACCGGCTTCATATGTTCCAACTAGGGATTTGTTTAATCGTGGACTGTACCCGTGCATTGATCCTATGAATTCCCAGGGGACTGGCAGAGTTCCGCTTGGCTTGCCACTCTCATGAATGCTAATTGATTATATTTTTAAATGGACCACTCTCTTTAACAGACCTATTCATGTGGTGATAATCTCATCATATGGCCGATTCCATTGCTATCCCCATTTGCTCCACTCATTGCTGTCAGTGACACCAGGCCCTGGAAAAGAGGGAAGACTGTGCACCAGATTTTCCTCTTAAATTACTGCTTTCATTTTACCCTGGCCAGCAATAGCACTGAGAACACCAAAAGCTGCAATCGCCAGAACTGGCCAGAAAGTTTGTATAATATTTCATATTTCCCCATAAGTGTATGAAACCCTTCTTCAAGAAGCATTGTTTGAATGATCTTTCATAATAAATTCAACCCCCCACTTACGACTAGAGCAGTTCATGGCTGAGTTAATTCTCTGCACTTTTTATGAATCTCTTGTAAAACAGAGTGAGTCAAGGGCAGGCTGCTTTTCAGCTCTTTGTCCTCCCATTAATTCATTTTATTTCTGGCTAACAGTCCATATAATGCAAAGCTAAATGTGTACTTATTTACACATGGTGCTAGCAAAAGTTAAGACTGTGAATTGCAGGGCTGAATCGCTGGCATGCACGTGCCTGAACAATGTCAAAACTCAAATATGAATGCCAGTGTTATGTGTGGCTGGGGGTATGTACACACCTACGTACATGTGCTAGATCTTAACTTGGTCTCTCAGGTGCTCTCAAACAAAATACCCATCAGTTTCAACTGGGGTTCTCCCCCCCCCCTTTTCTTATGTGTCTTCCATCTGGTCATCCCACTTGGCACATGTTTGACACATGAGCTGGCCCACATTTCTAGCTATCATTTTACAAAATGTAATCTCTGTCATTGAGCTTGGAAAAGTGTAATTCTGTTTAGGATTGCACTGTAGGACTTTTAGATATGGAGGCAGAAGGCAAAATATTAAAACAGCATTAAAAGGTCAGATTTGAGGAATGAAATGTGTTGCACTACTAAAATTCAGATGTATAAAGAATTCTTTAAAATGAAATTTATTTTATTAGAATGTCTAGTGTATATATTATGTAGATGTACACCATGCTGCAATTATTGCATTTTTTCTTTTCCTAAATTTTAAAATAAGGTGAGTAGCCTGATATGAATGTTACAGTGAATGTGCATGTAGTCCAGGTGCGGTGAGGGTCAGCCAGCAGTCAGGTGAACGTTGTATGGTATGAACACACAAATACTGTTAGGATGGAAGGAAGGCTCCCAGGCTCACATCCGTGAGCTTTGGGGAATAGAGACTTGGATGTGGCTGTGGATTCTCCATCTCAGTTATCATCCAGAACCTGAAATGGCTCCCAGACAAGGGTAACCCCTGGAAGCTTGGGATAAAGAGCTAGCCATTGCACAGTGTTACTTCCAGTTGCATCAGCAGAAACAATGTAAAACCATAGCCATTTGGGGGTTGCTAGAGCATTGCCATGACACGTGACATTGCGGCATTTCTTCTCAATTTCCTGTCACTGTGCATTGCACTGCTACCCTGAGCAATAGTAGACATGGGGGGGGGGGGGTAGGAGGTTCTTACTACAGTAGAACATTCTGTCCTCCTTGCATCCTGCCTCTCTGGCATTTTTTCTCCTGCTGCTCACCTGTCTGAGAGTGGGCAACTGAAGACAATGGCAAGAGTTTGCCTGCCATGAGCAGGTACCTGGCAAACCTAGAAGGAAGAAAAAGAATGGACAGACCTTTCCAACTCCTCTGTGGCTTCTGGAAGTGATGAGGCTGTGGCTGGCTCGAATTTTGGCCACATTTGCCTCGGGATGAGGCAGAACTGGATTTTCCACTTGCTTCTCATCAGGGAATAACCAGGGACAAGCCCTTATGGAAGGGGAAAGGCATGATAGTCTCTGTAGTGTTGTTCTGCCCTTGTACCTGACCTCCCCTCTCCATTTCCTACTCCAAGAATTTTTTTTTTAATGACACGGTCTGCATTGTTGCAGGACCATGAACCTACTTTATCAAAAGTAAAATAAAATCCTCTGTAAAATGTCCACTGTCTTTTTGGGATCAGGCAGGCAAAACACAGTCCCGACGGGGGTGCATGAGGAAGTATCCCTCTCCCAATCAGCTAGGCATCTGTGTGCTTAGTTTCTAAGACCATTGTTTACACCAAATCTCTCTTTGGGGTCCATTTCCAGCCTCTCACAATTCTATCCAGAGATAAATAGAGTCTGAAACTCTAGTCAGGTTTATGCATGCCTAGGTAGTGTGGAGGTCCAGAACAAGAGCCTACACCAATCTGACAATCTGACCTTCTTTCTGCAATTTTTTTCTTGATCTGAAATAAGTCAGGGTGTGCTATGTGGCTGCAGAGGCATTATACCCTTTTGAAGCACCACTTCCAAACCTCAAGGAATATTTCCAGACCAGGACAGACAACTTGTACCAGTTTAAGACCTTCCTCCAGGAATATTTTGAACCCAGGAGTAGACAACCTCCATTGGGGGCTGGAGAGCTCCTGGAATTACAGTTCACCTATAGACTACAAAAATCAGCTCCCCAGGCAGAAAAGCCTGCTTTGGAGGATGGATAGGGTTGTTGTGCAGAAGAAACATTTAAGCCCTTACATGCAGGTTGTTGTGGAGATGAAACACTTGAGGCTTACTGCACAGGGTTGTTGTGCAGATGAAACCGGAGGCAATAGCATCCAGTTTCATCTGCACAACAACAGAGCAGGCCTCAAATGTTCAGAGAGTTGTGAAGAAGAGACATACATGACTTGGTTGTATCTGCCCTTGAGCAGCAAGGCCAGCCACAGCAATATTTTAAGTGAGAAAAAGCTTTGCCATTGAATCCCTGTCACCCAGAGGTTAGGCAGAATGGGAAAGCTTCCCCCCCCCATGGAAAGCACACCCATGCCCTCAGACTCCCCTGCATTGTTCTCGGAAACACGTCCTTCCCCTCAGTCAGGGGCTGTTATTGGCTCCCTTCACAGCAGGCCTGAAGGGAGGAGGGGTGTGGTCTCCTGATCAAGAGCAGCAATTGGCCCTGAGGGAGGGGAGGTTCCACCAATAGGAGGCTTTGGAACTTTCAGTATGTTGTCAGAATTATGAATCACATTTTATGCATAAGATGTTTCTGTGTTGTGGTATTAACGCATAGCAATGTGTAAGTGACTTTAACAAAAAAAGAAATTGGGGGGTTGGGGAGGAAGTAAGTTTCACTCTGCGAGAGAACCTCTGTGCTGTGATTGGTGGCTTGCTGTGATTGGCAAGCCAAGGAGCAAGGGGAGAAGTTTGGCTTGTTTTCCCTTGCACACTTGTAGGGAAGCAAAAAGCTATGATGAAGCAAAGGAATGACACGGGAGGAAGTATGCAAATTCATGACTTACAAACTTGCATTTGCAATCAGGAGGCAGTGCAAAGTTTATGCCTCCATGCATAAACGGTCAGGGATTCTAATGTAGGAGAGTGGTGGACGGCTACTGCTGGACAGCTACTTATTCTGGATACTTTAAGATGATCCTGCATTGAGCTAGATGGCCTGTATGGCCCCTTCCAACTCTATGTTTCTATGGTTCTTCTCGGTGGCTTCAGTGAGAGGCACAGATGTCACAAATCACAGCATAAATCCTGGGAAGAAAAGGAAGAACCGGTTTACCAGGAGAACAGTCTAAAAATCTAATAAATAAATAAAAATAAATTATTGACATTTCTCACTCTGTTTCTCATTGCTCCTTTGGGGCTGTATCATTTATCATCATTTAAATTACTGTGTGCCACTAATGAGTTCATAGGTCTGTATGGAAACTCAGAGAAACAATGCAAGGCTCAATCAAAAACCTCTCCTTTTATCTGAGATGCTTGGCTTGAAAACTTTTACCTCTAACTCATGACACTATGTACAGTGTTCTTTGTGCAAATATCGATTTTAAGCCCTTTTATCGGTGCACCAAATATGCATGGTGCAGAATGCACTAACTGCAATCCTAATTAGCACAGTTGCCATTTTGTGTGATGTGGGCAACATGCATACCTGACCTTCAGCAATTTTTTTAATTGTTATGCCCCCATCTCCAAATATTCTGATTTTGTAATCTTGGGATGGGAGTAGAATAGCCATACATAACCAGCTTTTGGCAAGTAATCTGTAACAGCACTTGTCTGAACTCAAGGAATTGGCTTAGACTATTTGGAAAGATGGCAGCCAGTGTTTAAATGCTTCATCAGAGAAAGTCTTAGACCCATATGACTGCATGTTGTTGGAGGCATTAGAGATGCTTAGGCTGCAATATTATGCATGCCTCTTTGGAACTTACTTCCATTGCAATGGGTAGGACTGACATTTGAATGTATTAGGGCTGGACTTTGAGGCTGTGGTTCTGTTCACGCTTCATTGACAACGTTTCATGAAAGCCAATGAAGCTCCACAGAAATCAATAGAAGATTCCTGGGCACAGAATAGACCCTTATTTCAGCTGCAAAGATTTCCATTACTTTTCACTAAGACTAAATATTACAAGTGAATGGAAGGGGGTGTTAGTGTTTCAGTGACTAGTATTTTTAAGGTGTGAGAGAAAAACAAACATGAACCTTCTGCCTCTGGTCGATGAAGAAGAGCCATGAACTGCTAGAGCAAGGAAACCAGAGTCCAGAGAGCTTCACTTCCTCTGTCTCTCTCCAGGGCAAGTTTCACTCTTGTCACAGAAGACAGCCTGAGCAAATCCTGGCATGAGCAAAAGGGCCAGCTGACACTATCCTTTCTGTGGTCCTATCCCAACTTTTGTTAGAAACAGATAACAAATGAAGATGCAAAGTAACTGGTAAATAACACAAATCAGTTGTGTGACTTACATAATTAGCTAACAATTTGCATACTATGCAAATTAAGCCTATTTACTTGCTTCAATTATTGTGCTTGGATAAGGGTCATTTGAATATGGAAACATTTGCTTTTTTCATCCCCTTTTCTGTGTAACAATGTGCATTTGGAAGATGTAGTAACTAACTGATTAAAAGCTGTTGGAATATGCAAGGTCAGCTGTGTGCATTACTGAGAAAAAATACAAGGGGTGTCCTGTAGGGGGCATTGGAGGAGATCTATATTGAGGTCTTGTGAGCAAGCTGTCTCAGCTTGCTTCCCTGCTCTCTATTCCAGCAGTAAGTACTAATGGCAACATTGCACCTAGGAACTGAACAAAAGTGATATGCTAAAGGGTTGGGGACTGGGGGCAGGATAAATGTTCCCCAGGGCATTTCTTTGGATGATCTTTGTTTAAAGTGTGACTTTGTTTAAAGTCCATGTTTTCCTCTGAACCAGCAAAATAAAGTGTTGAAAATGGATAGTAAAGAATCAACTGAAACCTGATTAGAAGTGGATGAAAACTCTACCCCCTAAATTTGTTCTTCCTTAGCTTTCTCTTCCTATTTCCTAGAAGTTGGGTAGCAGTTCCTGCTAGTACATAGATATATTGTGTTCCCCTCCCCATGAAAGTACAAAAAAAAACAAACAAACAAAAAACAACGGAAGAATTTAACTTCATTCAAAAGCACCTCTCTTGTGCTGAAAAGTGAACCATTTTTTTCTCCATATCTGAAGAAGTGTGCATGCACATAATAAGCTTCTACCTTGAATAAAATTTTGTTGGTCTTAAAGGTGCCCTGGACCCAGCCTTTGTTCATTTTATATTTCTTTGATCCAGCTTGTTCTGCCACAAGTCTCTCTGTTGAAGGATGCCATATCTCCTATGATCCTAAGCATGTCTGCCAGTAAGTTCAGTGGTGCTTACTGCCAAGTTAGCGTGGGAAGAGTTGATGATCTTAAAGTCTGCTCTGCTGCTTTAGACCAACATGGCTACAGAACAGATAATGCTCCAACAAACATGCCGATGTGAAATCATGCTGGTGGTAGGTTCTACTTAGCATTTTGCAGGGCAAGAAACAAAAATGGGGTTTCTTTTTCGTCCGGATACACAGAAAGCACTTGGTAGTGATTTGTCTTCTTTTATGCACAGTGACTTGATGGTCCATTTGTCAGATACTTTTCTTTAGCTGTATAAAAATAGCAGGACAGTGTTTAGGTGTGTATTTGGGAGTGGATAATTTCCATTGATTTTCCCTTCCTTCTGTATTCAATTTGTGAAACATTATTTTTTAATGGATAACACTGGCTTGGATATTGGATTATTTGGCAATAGTTCAATAACTTCTATATTTTCTTCTTAGAACATGGTCAGGTTCAGAACTAGAGGTGGACATCATCAATCACATGAAGTCAAGAGCAGAACAGAAGGACAGTAGAAGTATAAGCATGGCAGTCCTGTACTGACACAGAATGAGCTGCTGTCCCCTCTTCTCTACTACCCCCTCACCAAAAACACTGCCCCATAACAAAAAAATTCTGGCTGTGGCCCTGATCACCAGACCTGCTTTAGGTACCACCCAGCACTTTACCCAGCTTGTAGAACTCTTTTTCGCTCTTAGATCGTTTATGCATTGGAGGTTTCATGCCGGGCTGCAGGCTAGAGTTTTAGTCATGGAAGGTTGCCCCACCTCTTCCTGCACCCACATGGGAGAGCATTTGGCCTAGTGCACCTCATCCACCCCCTATCTGTGCTCCTGATAGGGGGGTGGGGTAATGAAGTTCCCAGTGCATAAACAGTCTTAGAGTTTCACCAATGAAACGCAGCTGATCTTATCACTGCAGACTTAAGTGTACATCTAGTATAACATACCTTGTTGGGTCACATGTGACTCCAGGGCGGAAGGTGAGAAAGAATCTGACATTTTTCTGATAGCAGACAGCTGGTAAAGTCAAGCAATAAGCCTACTGATGAGAGAGCCTGTGAACTATCCATTAGCTCAGGAGTGGGTGAGAACTGATAGCAACAGCAAGCCTTTAGTCTCCAAGGGATCAGGACTCATTGGGAGGGCCAATGAATAAACTAGTGCCACAGACTAGGGACACTAGTTAATGTAAAAATGGAAGAGTCTCTGTCACTTGGCAATCCTGGAAGGATAAAGGGAGAACATGTTACTATTTAACTTGCGTGACCACTGTACAGAACTACCCGTTGACCATCCGTCTACTGGCTATCCTACCACTTAGGCTGGTCCATCAGGCATTGATCAGAGGTGGGCCTTTTCATTGTGGTTCTGGTTCCCTGAATGTGCTTCCTGAGAAGGTGACAGAGACTTGAAGATTTCTAGGAGGCACTGCTACTTGCTAGTGCTATTGAGGGAATTTGAATGGCAGACATCTTTTAAGGGGTTTATTGGTTTATTCTTAGTTTTGACTGAAGATGTATTTTTAGAAACTATTATCCTAAGCTGCCTTGAACTATAAGGCAGGATATAAATGTTTTAATCAAATAAATAAATCCAGCCGAAAATTTTCTCCATCCTGGTTTGCAATCCTTGAGTCTTGAAGTCTGGTATATCCATGGTGTCCCTTTGCCCTATCTGAGGTTGGCTGCCCAAAGTGAGAAGAGAAGGAAATGGAAGAGTGCTGACTTGATTGTGTCCAAGGACAGGAACTTTGAGCTCAGACACATTCTGGAGAACCCTGTTTATGTAAAACAGCAGCAACAGTGCATGATAAATGCTTGAGGATTAAGTATGGGCTCCCTGATCTCCCTGACCAGCTTGTTTCAAACGGGGGTCTGGCTGAGAAGCTGTGATAATTACTAGGTCCTTTCTGTAGTATTTGTGAAAAGCATTTCCATTTAAATGCATATTCTGACCTTCCTCTCAGGCAGAATAAATAACCAATAAATTATTCAAGCAAGTGTTTTACATAGCTGGAAATTAACACTCTTTCAACACTGCCCACATTGACAACCAGTTACAAGGTGTGAGGAGGAATGAAATCACCACTTGCTGGGTTCAGCCTATACATCAGCTTCCCTCAGAACCAATCCCTACCCCCATTTATCTACCCTACTTATGCAGAATTACAGAAAGGCTTATTATAGTCAGGGACAATCCTAAACTTCCTGTGTATAAAAAGCAAGAAACTTGACCATCCCTATGCAACCCAATGAATGAGAGAGAGAGAGAGAGAGAGAGAGAGAAGTCTGGCATCCTTTATCAAAATAATAAGAAATACAGTTATGAATTCACAAAACCAAGAAGCTATTGTGCAAATGCTTTCATGGTATCCTGGTCTATCAGCTACATCTGAGGTAAGTATGACACTGAGGGAGAGCAGCTACAGAGCCTTGGGAGTGCATTGGAACTAACTGATTGAACATGAACCTCTGCCCCTGCTCATAAGGCCAAACCTTTCAGTCTTCTTGAACTCTTTGAGGCTTCATATAGGGTTGCCAGATCCAGACTGGGGATATGTTTGGAGTGTTGGGTACAATGCCTGTGGAGGGGAAGGATTTGGGAAGAGATTCCACCTAGAATCTATGGTACACCATAGACTTCGTCTTCAGAAACAGCTGTTTCCCTTAGGGGAATGAATGTCTGTAGTCTGGAGACCAGTTGTAGTTTCAAGACGACTCCAGGTCCCACTTGGATGTTGGCAAATTTAGCCTTGCCAATTGTCAGTGTTTGATTACCAGTATATACAATATTCTCAGCATGTATTTTTAACATGCTATGTCTAACTCACATACTTTGTTTCTAATCCTTGAGCCATTACACTTCTATTAGATGTCTTATCCTATCAATTGCATTGACCTACACTGTACAATAAAGAGCCTCTTGTGGCGCAGAGTGGTAAGGCAGCGACATGCTGTCTGAAGCTGTCTGCCCATGAGGTTGGGAGTTCTATCCCAGCAGCCGGCTCAAGGTTGACTCAGCCTTCCATCCTTCCGAGGTCGGTAAAATGAGTACCCAGCTTGCTGGGGGGTAAACGGTAATGACTGGGGAAGGCACTGGCAAACCACCCCGTATTGAGTCTGCCATGAAAACGCTAGAGGGCGTCACCCCAAGGGTCAGACATGACCCAGTGCTTGCACAGGGGATACCTTTACCTTTTTACACTGTACAATCTGCCTTAGGTTTCAGTAAGAAATGCAGACCATAAATGCCATAAATAAATCAATAATAAAAATAAGTGCAAAAGAATCAGTGCTCTGCTCTCTAAAGTATTATAAAACCAATGTTTTGTGATCCCCATTTCTTGATGGGAAGGCCATTCAAGGGCATGCTGTAGTTGTTAAGATGGCTGCTGAAGAGCAGCAGTTTGGACTGCATATATATGTAATAAAAACCTGTTCAGTTCCATCACAAGCAGCTGGAATTAGTTCATTGTGGAACCTGAAGAGATCTTCTTAAATTCCCCATAGCATCCCTGACACATATTCTGCCTGATGACAAATAATGTTGTTCTCCTAAAGATGACCTCTAGAATGTTCAGTGGCAAAAGGACATCTGGGAAATGAACTCTGAAAGATTCCAGCTTGGAAGTACATATCCCACATTTCCCAGGGGCAATGGAGACACATCAAGTTCTGTTTACTTGTTCATGCACATACATTTTATTATTATTCTAGCAGAGAAGAACTTCAAGGACTTAGCAACTGGTAGTCACCTCAAATGAGCATCACAAACCTACTCATCAAATAATTTGCTAAATAAGTAATTAAAACTTTGATGACATCACCAGTTTTGGGTACTCACTGTATGATCTGTGTCTCTTAGAATCCAGGTCATGTAAAGCAGAATCAGGGTTTAATGTGGACATTACAGAATGAACCATTGACCCTATTTGGGGTATATGGTCGATAAGAAGACTGCTAAGAAGGTGCTATTTGCTGAGGGATATTTCAACTAGAATTATTGATGGCGGGGCATATGAAGCAGGGGTGATTTGTTCACTAATAGTACTCAAATTGCATATTTACCTTGTTTGCAAAATTCAATTTCTGTCTAGTCAAAAGATCACTGTGATGGCAGTTCAGAAAGCATTTGGGTAATCTTGCGTCTTCACAGTGATGGTGCTTGAGCTTGGTAGGTGGCCAGGTGGCTTTTGTTGATATATACTTATAATTACTGACCTTACATATGGCCAAGGATCATCCAGGACAAGTCTAGCATAATTATGTACAGATAATGTGTAGAATAGCTCTCACTGTTGGACATAAGGACAGGGTATTCTTCAGAGTGATTAAGCAGACTTTGCCTTCTGGCACTAACAATGAGATTCATCTTTGGATATAACAATATGGGCAATTGCAATACAAGAATCTAAGAGTTGCCCTCCTTGATCAGACTAAAGATACATCTAATCCAGCATTCTTTTCTCCCATAATGCTTATCTCAATGACCTCATGAAGCAAAGTGATGGAGATAGTCCTTCACTGACATTGTTTGCTGTCAACAACATTTTTTAATCATTTATACATAACCTCTGAAAATATAACAGTAGAAAAGATGGGATGATGTATGCTTCATATATTGTGCTGTCCTAAACCTTACAGTTCTTTTTATGTTCCCTCCTACTTTGGTTCTTGCTAACCCCTTGTAGTTTAATCATTGCTAATGATGACAATGTACTAACTTTAGCTATTTATAGTGACTGGCCAGGATAAATAAATTTACAGACTGCCACCTAGACTTCACAGCATAAACAGCCCTGGAAGATTATCTGAATCTTTTGTATCTACTACAACTCACCCTATCTTTCCCGCTGATCTCTCTTCTTCCATCCTCCCCCTTATCCCTCCACTGCTCCACAGCAGGTAACTTTGTGAAGCAGCCTTGCTTGCTTCCTCTTAACTCAGAGTTTCACCCCAGGTTCCTGCAGGTTAATTAAACCTTAGAGAAGCTGATGTTCAAGGGAAAAGTATGGTCATCTTTCCATGCAGCAAAACCACAGTGGCTGCCTGACAGTTTTAATATGGGGTACTTATCTCAGCAGGGATAGTTTTATGCACTTGAGAGCAGGCGAGCTTATAACTGAATGCTATCTGCCTAACTCCCTTCTTTTCCAAGTCCCCCCAAATGTTGGGATAAGCTCTTTAATAACTGCTTTGCTCTCTCACTGTTCTACCACTGTTATCTCATTGCCATTTCAGCTTTGGTTATTTCTTTGCTGCCAATGAGTAAAAAGCTAAGACGTATCAACCTTTTTTCAATCCTCCTGCATGCTGTTCAAAAGAATGACTCATAAGAGACTGCCTATGTGCTGGCATGGGGAGAAACCGCATATATACACAGGATGGTAGCCAGGCCTTGAATAAACTTTAACCAGCAATACTTCTGTGTTAATTACCAGTGATGATGCCCTCCTGTAATACGTTCTCACTCTGAGTCCATCTAGCACTGCAGTTTACTATGCTTAATTGTGATGCACTTCACTGCTTCGTTCCCATTTGCCTTTAATTACTTAAAACAACTAATGACCTGCATTCTCTCTCTCCCCCATATCAATATACTTCATACTGGGGGAGGGCAAGATACTCCTGGAGAAATGCAGATGGGAGTTGATGCTCTGTCACCTTCCTAGGTCATCCATTTAAACACAATAGATCTTGGAAGAAATGCAGGAATCCAAAGAGGTTGAGGCAGAGAGTTGGTGACCCTGGTGGAAGCATGCAACTGCAAAAAAGCAAATCTGCTGCAGCAGTCAACCATGAATCAAGAGGCAAAACAATGGCATACCCTGGACTCAACAAGGGCTTTCCTCCCCCCCCCCCCCATCCCCAGTCCCCGGCCTGGAAAAGGTTGCAGACCGCTGCTCTAGATAACTTACAAATTACAATTAAAAATATGCCAAATAATATAAAATCCCAAATTCCCCTTCCATAAAAGATACCTGCAGTTCATATTCTATTGTAAGCCCTGGCAAACAAAATAGTCTTGCAACCCCATTCTGAATAATTAAAAATTTCAAGATGGTGCCCCTTCATTACCTTAGAGAGTCAGTACTGCAGGTGAGCACTTCTATAGGAAGAAAAGCATGGTCTCTGATCAATGCCAGATGGAGCCACCCTGCTTCTGTCCTGACATCAGAATGATGCTTTAGTAGTTCGCAAACTCTTTTCTGCATGATTTTAGGTCAGTCTTTTTTTTCTGGGATTAGTTCTCTCTGTTGCCCTTGAGCTAAACTCTTTCCAGCCAAAACATCGAACTTTCAGGAAAGTGTTCCATATCTCGTCCTCAGGCAAACGTTTAGGGGGAAATCTTTTTAGTCCTGTATTCCGGCTATATGGTTCTCTGACTCTAGCTCTTTGTGTGCCCAAGGCAACCTGTTGCTGTGACTCTGCATTGTGAAGTTAGTATTGCCGGCATGCAGTGCATGAGATAAGCATGTTTAATTGTGCAGAGAAAATGCACAAGTTTCTGGAAGGCCAATTATTAATGAGGGCAACTCAACATGTAATTTTTCAATTGCTTGGATCGAAGTCTATTTAGGGGTGTGTAGCTTTGTGTGGAATGTTACACTCAGCCCTTCCCATAGACACAAATCCGTTTCCAGCTTGCCACAAACAAAAGCTCTTTTGGTTCACAGCCAGATTTGATGCACTATTGTCCCCTTGCCTGTATCTGATAGAATGATTCACCTTAGCTACCCAAAAATATAACTGCTGTAGTTTTCTAAGCTTTGCAGTGAGGTTTTGCTTGTTCCCTTTGTGGTGTTGATCTATTTAGGCTTGGGCAGCATATGTTGCATAGACCGCACTCCATTTATTTGGGAGAACTTGGGAGAATGTTTGCCACCAGGTGGAGAAGCGCATTGTGAGAAAACAAATAAGCAGGGCTGTGGGGATCTAATAAACAGTGAACGATGAGATACAAAAGACAGAATAATTCAGGCACCAAAAGTGAGCCACAGTTGCCTGTATCCATTCCACATCCTTTAAAAAAAAGAGAAAGAAATCTTCCTCTGCCCTCACACTTAGTTTTGCCCTTCCTTCTTTTTAGGTTTTAATTCATTCAGCCAAGTCACTTTGATTGTCACTTTGATTCACTTGAGCTCCGCTAGAATAATGAGCATGTCAATTGCCTGGTGCCGGCCAGATAGGTAGAGGGGGAAGGACATGGCAGGTGGGTGCAGTGAGGCACAGTCTGTCATTCCCTGCAGACAGAAGCTTCCTGAACCACCAGTGATGTCCTCAGTTAACAAATGGCTGGCTTGCAGAGGCTGAAGCTGTAGTGCTGATGGGGGAAGGGGAGGGGGGTTAGACTGTCCATATGGAGGATGATATGCTCAGGAATTTGGCTGTGAATTGAGTCAAGCGGGGTGAGTTCATTGAAAGTCTTCTTTTCTTTGCAGTCCTAATTCTATTTTTTTTAATGGCACCAGACTATAACTGTGCGGCCCTGTGGTCATATGTCAATGTATCCCCTCACCTGTTGGAGCACTGCTCACTGCTTATTGTGGGCTCTGATGCAGGAGGGATACATCTTAATGCCATTTCAAAGCTGCGCTGCAGAAGAGGTATTTATTTTAAGCAGATCATTGCCACCATCTGCTGAATAATTTCAGTCCAGTGGAAGATTAAAGTCTTTTCTCTTAAGGGGCATACCGTTTTTTTAGGATGGCATTTAAACTGGGATGTTTATGTGCTGTTTTAACTATGCACCATTCTCATGTCTATAACTAAGGGTCACAGATCTATAATACTGATATGGCACTTTCCAACCAACACAGAAGTACCATAAAATCTATAGGTCCCTTATTACAACATTGTCCAAGCCAAGAGATCCATCAACAGAAAACATATCTGAAAAACTTGTTCATTGACAATGGCTCATTCCAACAGAGCTGGAAAGCAGCAGCTATTTGCATTTCATAGGACCTGGCTCTATAGTTAAACTGTGCCTTATCCTTTGTTTTAATCATAACCATTCTATTATTCTTAACATTAAGATCCATCTTATCAGTGTGATATTTTCTTAGATGTACTGTGCAAGAGGGCACAGGCAGTCTATGCTTCGGAGTCTTGGTTCAGACAAAGCAGCTGGAGGCAAAAGAGATTGTTCCATAAACTGGGGCTGCCACTGAAAAAGCCCCCTCTTGTGTACCCACCAGATGACTTTGATTAATGAAACAGTCAAGAGGGACTCCTCTGTGATTTGAGTTTCCAGAGACAAGTGTATGGGAAAAGACTGTTCTTCAGATACCCCAGTCCCACTCTCAAGCTATGTAGGACTTCAATGGTCAAAATCAACACCTTGAATTCAGGAAGTGTATATAAAGTGTGAACTCCCAGAGAACAATGAGGAGCAGAATGAGGAAGGAAATGTTTGCATACAACTATGGAAGATCCAATGAGTTATTTTCTAAACAAGGCAAAGGATCATGACAGGTTCCTTTGCTAAACTATCCATGTCTCAGATCTTCTGTGTTCCTATCCTGTTGTACAAATATGGCATGTTGCAAGTTCTTGTTGCTTAATTTCATGCACATTATGAATTCAGAAACCAAAGCAGGAGTCCCAGATGCAATATTACTACCAAGAAACAGGCACACAGATGTCTTTTGAATTATTGCCAACATTTCATGACAACTCCCTCAGACCATTACTAATCTAAAGGCTTGGAAAACCCTTCAGCAAACCTCTATGATATTGCAAACCAGTTAACTGTAAAAAGAGCATCAATGAAGTCAGCTTTGAGTGTATAAGAGATGTGAAGAGGAAAGACATCTCCGTGTGATTGTGGATAAAGTACACTGGGGTTTCAATATCCTTGCTTGAGCAGCCTTGCTTCTGCTTATATTCTTGTGCAGACAAATGCACCGATCCTTCATATGCTGGAGAGGAAAAGATAGGGCTGGGTGTAGATGTGCAAGTATTCTATGGACCAAGGTGAATAGAATTAACCCACCACATGGTAACAGGAAGCAGCAGCACACCCACCAAACTACTTTGGGGAAAGTCCCAGAGCCAACGAGATATACTGGATGCATTTCTACCAAATTTCTTATTTTTAATTATTTCTAACTTAGTCCATACTGATAGATTCAAACGGGTAGCCGTGTTGGTCTGAGGAACACAATGAAATCAGAGTCCAGTAGCACTTTTAAGACCAATAAACATTTATTCAGGGTGTGAGCTTTTGAGTGCAAGCGCTCTTCATCAGACTATGATCTCCTTACATGACAGGGAATATATAGCAAAAATCAATTCTGTTACATCAGTAGACTGTGTCACAACCAAATACAGCCAATGATAATCCTTTGTCAAAACAGCCAATCAATCCCCTGGAATTTAGTGTACTTTACAAAAACACAAGGAGAGACGCCCTGAATAAATTTTTGTTGGTCTTAAAGGTGCTACTGGACTCTGATTTTATCCATACTGTTTCACATTGGAGGGAACAGCACACAAGGCAATACATACATTATTCTAAGTCTGTTTTTTTTTAATTTATACCCCTCTTCCAATCATCTCCAAGGGGCAGCTGGCATGTAGCCTGCAGTCATGCATTTTATTTTTAAGACTTGGGCTCTGCCCAAACCCCAGACTTAGTTTTTAAACAGTTTTAATCTCTGAGCAGCAGACTGGCAAATGGGGGCGGGTCAATTGTTTCCAAGTATCGCCCATCCGGCCAATGGCTCTGGCAAATACTCACCCATCAAAGCATCATAAATGCAGGCACCTCTCCTTGCCAGAGAGAACTCGCACTTGGGCTGGAAACTCACACATAGAAGGTAATAGAGGCAGGAAGCTAGATATTATCTTCTTGGCTAACCCAGGATGGAGAGATATAAGAAGCTAGACAGGATCTTCCTGGCAATGCCAGGAAGGAGAAATTGGAGACATGAAGGGGATGGAGAGACAGAAAAAATAAAGTCCCTTGGCACAGAGGGCAAAGCATCCATGTTTGAAAAGTTTAATCTGGAGGAAGAAGCTCTGATAACTGGCTCTACCTTGATGGGCACCATTGCCTCTTGAAGCAGACCGAAGGATGGCTGGAGAGAATACGAGGAGCTCTGTCACATCTCCCTGGAAAGAAGAGCAGTTGTTTTTTTTACCCTGCTTTTCACTACCTAAAGGAGCCTCACAGTTGCTTACAATCGCCTTTCCTTCCACTTCCCACAACAGGCACCCTCTGGGGTGGGTGGGGCTGAGAGAGCTCTGACAGAACTGCTTTGTGAGAATAGCTCAAGCAGGATTGTGACTAGCCCAAGATCACCCAGCTGGCTGCATGTGGAGGAGTGGGGAATCAAACCTGGCTCTCCAGAAGCCATGGCTCTTAATTACTACACTACTCAAAAGATGGCCCAGGAGGAACCTACAGATTTAGCCCAGTCTTAAAGGATCAGTATCCAGTCTGAGGCCTCAGTGAAGGTGACAGTAGCTAAATGGCAACCATGTACACCTTTTTTAACATATCCATGCAAAAACTGGAACAGTGTTTGCTGCAAATGTCTGCTGGCATTCTATTTTCTGCCTGATTTGCTTTATTTCTTTTGTAACATGTTGCATTGTCTTCTTTCCTAGCAACATAGCCTTGGTCAATATCTATGGTAAAGTGGAATGCAGCAAAATAAAACAACAAGCCCCTGAGAAGCAAAGGCACTCAATGACTGGGGGGATTTAGTGATGCAGTTGGGTAGTGCTCTGGAAAAAGTTTCATTCCATGAGGGAGCAGTTAAAAATAGTCTCAGGCAAGGTTCAGCTAGTGTGAGTCAGTTTCCAAACAGTATCTTCTCACCTATCTAGGGACAAGAGCTATTGCAGAGATGGGAAACACACTCAGCATGAGCCATTTCAAGATAAAACCATGTTACATGATCAGCATCATTTATTCTCAGACATTCACACATCAACATATATAAATGCTACTGAATTTCACCTCCAAGGACCTTAAGTCAGATTGGTCAATTTCTTAAGCAGTTTTTTTTTGTTGCTGTATTCGGAGGATCTAATGAAAACTATACATCTGGAGAATCTCTGCTGAGAAAGAGCCGATATTTTGATAAGATAATTTCAGTGTCCTGGGGAAGTTTTACATCTCTCCACATGGTTCCTAATTTCAATACAGACCTAGTGGGGGACCAGCAAGGACTTGGGGCTTCTTATTTCTCTCTCCCACACGATTTTTTATTTTTTATTTTCTTTTAATTGTAGTCACATTAGCTTTTTTCCTTTTCTTGCTTTCTTCTCACCCTTCCAACTCCTAGCTAACCTAACTTTATTTGCCCCCTTGTCTTTAGTTTTCCTCCCCTCTTCCCTTCCCCCTGGCAACCTCTTGCTGGGAAAACTCCTGAAAAACTATGTGGTACCATTTGAACTAAGCCCATCTGCATGGCAAAGGACCTGCAAGGACTTGAAAAGGGTATTTCATTTTACCCTGTATCTATTTTCCACACTATCACCTTTTCCCTTCTCCTAACAGTCTCCACAGAGCCTCTTGTGGCGCATGTGGAAAGGCAGCAGACATGCAGTCTGAAGCTCTGCCCATGAGGCTAGGAGTTCAATCCCAGCAGCCAGCTCAAGGTTGACTTAGCCTTCCATCCTTCTGAGGTCGGTAAAATGAGTACCCAGCTTGCTGGGGGGTAAATGGGTAATGACTGGGGAAGGCACTGGCAAACCACCCCGTATTGAGTCTGCCATGAAAACGCTGGAGGGCGTCACCCCAAGGGTCAGACATGACTTCGTGCTTGCACCGGGGATACCTTTACCTTTAACAGCCTCCATATCCCTACCTTTCCCTGCTTCCTTTTCTCTTTCCCATCCACCAAACAATGTACCTTTTATCTACCCCTCCATTTTCAGCTATATTAATTAATTTGTTCATTTATATCCCATCTTTCTCCACAATGGGAATCAAAACTGCTTACATCATTTTCTTCTCCATTTTATAGAATCATAGAATCACAGAATCATAGAGTTGAAAGGGGCCATACAGGCCATCTAATCCAAACCCCTGCTCAACGCAGGATCAGCCGAAAGCATGGCTTACATGGGTAGATGCTGTTGAACAGTAGCAAGCAGCCAGGTCTCCGTGCATCATGCAATTTACTTGCTAGCGAGTTGTCTGGGGGTTGCTACCAAGCCTTACCCCATTGAGTCCTATTTCAAAAGCCATGCCAATACTGGAAAATTCCCTCCCCCTTTTACAGACAGAATTCAAGACTTGAAGGCTAGCAATATTGTTATGGTTGCCTAGGAACAGCCACTGAGGACATCTATTTCTTAAAGCTACAGGTAATTCTTGTATTGTGGGAAGGTAATCCCATGAAGGCATATTTTTTGTGTATCTTGGATGTTTTTCAGGTGGTAGAAAGATCTGCCTTTTCTGTTCATCATCCCAGTTTCTAGATTTAAGTATGCACATATTTGGCTATGTGGAGAATTAGATATATTGATGTCTCCATGCAATACTGTATCCAATTAACTGAAAACCCATTATAGTATAATACTCATCTCAGTGTGAGATTTAAAATGTATTTATTTCACAAGTGTGGTTCAGACATCATATGAAATCACAAAGAGCGGCCGCGGTTGGGACGGGGCCGCAGTTGACGCGGCGGATGGGAGGGGCAAGAAAGACGCGACGCCGCCGGGAGGGGAGCGTCGTCTCGCTGAAGACGTCAGCGTGCAGAAAGGGGGCCGGGCACTTTATAAGCGCCGCACGGCCGGGAATCGCCCTCTCTGCCGCTGACTAAGCCGGAGGACACCCACCCGCCCACCCTGGTTGTTTGTTGGAGGATGTTGCTGTCACAGCTGCGGAATAGGGGGCACGAGGTGGAGTATATGGAGCAGGAACCAGTTTGCGCACTGGGACCTGAGGAAGGGGGTCTCCTTAAGAGATCGGCTGACACCGAGCGCGACCTTACCCGGCTGGGAAGGTCTGGGGCTCGGAGCCAGGAGGCAAGGATGGATTGCATGTGGTGGACGCCCAGCAACCATAACTTGCCTTCTCCCAAGGAAGGGCTATGAGGGGCAAGGGATCCTTTCCGCCCGGCTGGGAGAAAAGGGGACCCAGGACACCCCTTGAGCCCAAGTCAGCAGTCAGACGACTGCGCGGGGGTTTACTCTACACCTCGTGCCAGGCCAACCCCTGGTTTTGTTATTAAAGCTGTGGCCTTATTTATTGCCAAACCCTGGCTCGCGTCTTTATTGGCCTAGTACATCATGCCAGTCAATATTAAAAACACACACACAAATGATTGTCCCATATGATTGTCTAAACACAAGCCAACTATGTCAGATCATGATCTAATCCCTTGGTCTGAAGTTGGCTTACAATTACTCTACTTAAGGATTTCTGTGATGCATAAATGCAGACATTTGGACTTATCTGTATTTGTTTCCCAATCATTAATTCCTCATGCATACCCAGGAAGTCTCAAAATTAAAACTTCTCTCAGTTTAACCAGTGTTGTCTCGCTGACCAATAAAATCAGAATTTCTCATAGCAAACAAACTTGAGTGATTGTCTGGGAGCTGATTCTTATTTTTGAAAGTTAACCATAGTTACTATAAACCATTTCCTGTTATATCTGAAGGAAACCAATATCCAGTTTAGGGTATTTTTCATTTCTAATTGTTCCCTAGAGATTGATACTATAAATCAGGGGTAGTCAAACTGCAGCCCTCCAGATGTCCATGGACTACAATTCCCAGAAGCCCCTGCCAGCGAATGCTGGACTGGTAGGGATGTGCAGAAAAATGGTAACAAATTGAACTCCAACATACTGGCACAACATAATGCTGGCCTCCATTTTTTTAATACAGTTATAAGACTGAATCCAAATTCAAAAACTGATAATTTTCAGGAACAATCCAGCAAGCTCATTAACACTTTATACTTTGATGCTATTTTTTACACAGGAGGCTGAGAGTCAGAAGATAATATGAGAGGGAGAGAGAGAGGCACATTGACCAATCAGCTGAATGGCTCTGGAGAGGGTTTATTCATGTTTCTTGTTTATATACTCCAAATAAAACAGTTAAATTAATTTGCAGGCGATACAGTAAAAATAAAGCTAATCAAAACTAAAATAATAAAAAGCAGCCATTAACAACTGCAACATTCAGCAGCAGATAAAATCCACTGAGCAGCTTTAAAGCCAATTAAGAGAGCCATTACAGTGTGAGAAACAGAACCAGTCTCAAATAAAAGAAAATGAATACTAAAAGCCCAAAATAACAGAAGTGAGTTTTCTGTACTTAGTGCCTAAATGTTAATGGAGAAGGCATTTGTGCTCCACAGATATAGTAACATCACCAGGCGAAAAGTCCTTGTCCCTTGGGGCCACCTCAGTGAACAGGGACACATACAGTTGACAGGACCTGTCTGGCCACTGGCCAGGGATGGGGGGTGGGATAGGGTGGCCAGATCTGGAGAACTCCTAGAGATGAAGCCTGGGGAGCCCAAGGGCTTCAATGAGGTACAGTGCTCTAGAGTCCACTCTCCATTGCATCCAATTTCTCCAGAGGAACTATTTCAGTGGTTTCCCAGGGTCTCACCTGGAGGCTGGCATCCATACGGGCAAACTCAAGAGGGTCCCCAACTTGTTCTAAATGACTGAGTTCCCAAGGGTCACATATAATGCTGGGAAGGATGAGATATGGATTAAATTAAAAAATAAATAAAAATATGCCCACTCGACAGAACTGTCCGGTTCCTTGAGGGGTCCAGAGCCCACCTATTTGCCTTCCACTTCTTTACCCTTTGCACATCCTGCTGTGCAGGATGTCAAATGTTTCCCTGCAAGTGAAAATTACCTATACAATATTGACCTATGTGTCTGGTGTAGTTTTTCATTGAGCATCTTGTGGGTGAAGGGTACAATCCCTTAGAGTGCAATTTCAATTAGACTGGGAAATAAAAGTAATATCCTGAACTGAGCTGTGTCTTTAATTGTCTGTGGCATTAGGATGTGTCCTCTTCCTGTATCCAAATTGGCAGCAGGGATCTCATATGCCAGTGACATCCCAGATGAATTGAAGCAACAACAGCAACAACAACAACAACCAAACCTCGTTCTAGCCAGTAATATGTTTCCAGTGGAAAGTAAATGAATAAAGAACAGAATAAACAAAATGAACACCTGTAATAAAGAAAAAATAAATGAAAGCATTTCTTTTAAAAATAACAAATGAATGCAAACACATAAAGTGGTGGTGTGCACCTGAGAGAGCACCTAATGTGCTCCATAATGACAGTGTAATGAGATGTATCTCTACTTGAGCAACACCTCTTCATATTCAGGTACAAATATTCGTATTCATATGTTGAACATCCTTTTTTGCAGTTGCACAGAAACTGCCTCATTCCTCTTTAAAATGCGCAAGGATCAAACAAGGGAAGATAAGATTCCCATTTAGATATACTTGAACCAGGAAAAGGTCAATTTCAACATGTATTTGCCACTCAAAATTAGAGTCAGATAATAAAACATGATATAAAAATGACCCTGATAGTCAGAAAAGTTTTTGAAGTCTGCCAAAAAGCATGATTCCATGCATTCATAGGCAGAAGTAATTCTGTGTGGGTTCAATGGGATTTATTTCGAAGGCAAAATGCCTACTATTGTGACTCAAAAGGGACAGCTGTGTGGTGAGATTATTGCTTCTTTGGATTCACAAAGTTGCAACATATCCCTTTAAAAAGGCTGACCAATATATCAAGAATGAATTGCAAGAGAGCATATCTGAAGAAAAACCAAGCTGCATGCATCTGATTCAGATTGCTCTTTAGAAACTAATCATTAACCATTCCTCTCTCCTCTGAGAATGTGCTAATGGTTCCATGTCACACCTTAGGGAGCTAAATATTTCCTCAAGTGTTGTAAGTTGAGTAGATAACTAATTTGTTACTTATCTCAATCCACAACATTTTAGTTTTGGAATGTACTCAGGTGAAATGATTTACTCTAAGTTTGATTTCCAGATAGATCCTCCTTTCTCCTGATCAACAGGACGCAAAGTAGCTAACTTTGTTGAGTTACCCTCAGATGCTTAGAATTAAACCACAATACTCACAACCACATTCAGAGTCCAGTTGACGAGTTATCAGTCATGTTAGATTAATCTTGTGGGATTCCACAAGGATCAATCTTATCCCAAATGCTGTTCACTACAGTTTGGTGCTGCAGTTAATCTGGCAAGTGGATTTAATTCCCCACTCCTTTGGAGAGAGGACCACTCCCTATGGGACTCCACATATGAGCTGCTGGTGGTTTGAAAATCTCTCTCCTAGTGCTACCCTCTGTCCGTAGTCCCAGAGAAAGGAGATCAGCCATTGGAGGGCTGTCCCCTGAATTCCTGCATCTGCGAGGTGATGAGCTAGAAGCTCATAGTCAACTGTGTTGAATGCTGATGAAAGGTCTAATACTACAAGCAGCGTCTCCCTACCTTGGTCCAACTGGCAACTGAGGTCATCCATCACGGCAACTAGCTCTGCCTCTACCCCATGGCCAGGCTAGAAACCTGACTGGGATGGGTCTAGGACTGAAGCTTCTTCCAGGAATGCTAACATTTTGTCTGTGGTAGCCCTTTCAAACATTTTTCCTAGGAACACTAGAAGCGAAAGGGATTGGAAGTTATCAGGCTCTCGCTATTCCAGGGATGTTTTTTTTTCTTTCTCAAGAGCGGATGAACCACTGTCTCTTTTAGCCCTTCCAGGAATTCTCCCATTTCAAGGGAGAGGTTGATTATCTTCCGGATACGGTCCCTTATTCTTATACCTGAAAACACTAGCCATGATGGGCAGGGGTCTAGTGGGCACATGGTTGGCCTCGCTGCTGTAAGCATCCCGTACACTTCAGTCAGTGTGAGTCATCTAAAGTTATTCAGTATTCTCTCAAGGATGGCCAATGAGCCTATAGTTCACTTTCTGTGTCTAAGGATGGAGGGAGGTCACAGTGGAGTGTTGAGATTTTTTCTGCAGAATGACTTGCAAAAGGCCTTACAGCTGATATTGTTTTGTTGCCCTTCCTCTAGGGCAGTAAGAGATCGAATTACCCGAAACACTTGTGCTGGGGGTGAGTTAGCAGATGTGATGATAGCTGAGTAAAAGTTGCATTTCACTGACTCCACTGCCATCTCATAGGCTCTTAACTACATTATATAAGATGTTCTTGAGGCTTTGTTGTCACAAGTCTTCCTCCAGACTCGCTCTAGTAATCTCAGCTCCCGATTCTTCTTGGGAAGTCCCTCAGTATACCAAGGGACTCAATTTACATGGGAGTAGAGAGGATGTCAGGGAGCTATCTCATCAATGGAGGCCAGCATTATGTTGTGCCAGTTGCTGACCAAACCAATTAGAGAAGAGCCAGGAGGCATTGGGTCCTGCAGAAAATTCAGGAATTCAATCGGATCCATAAGTGTCTGCGAGCAAGCTAAAATCCACTGGGCGCCAAACTGAGGAGGGAGTGGTAGCCTTAGGAGGGAGTGGTAGCCTTCAGGGCATAGTGGTATGACCATAGCATGGCATTTGCCATGACCAGACCCACATTCAAACCTGCACCCAAAATGAGGTGCAGGGTGGGCCTGCCTGATGGGTGGGGCCAACAACAAATTGCAAAAGCCCTAGTGTCACCATGGCTGACACTAGGTCTAATCCATTTCTAGAGGACAGTAGCTCAGCAAGGATGTTAAAGTCTCCCAGAATTTTGCTTTAAACCCCGTTGCAATCTGATGTCATGTAAGTAATGGAGAAAATCACATTTTAGAACAAGGAGAGTGTATCCCATCACATTAATACTGCAAAAATGACTGTGTTTCATTTCTGCTCTTACCAGAACTCAATTCTCATACCTATTTCCCCCTCCCTCCCCTGCATCAGAGCTCTGGGCCTGTTGGCTGGTCAGTGAGCATTAATCTCACACAATTGCAGCCCATCCACTCTCCAGTTCAAGCCCTGACCTTTGAAACCTATGATTGAGGTGTTTAAAACCAGTTTGATTTCAAAACCAGCCAGCATAGAAGGAAAAATTGTGGGAGAAAGCAAGGCTTCCACCTGAAGGCTCATCCAGTGCTTCAAATCCAGACAATAGATAGCAAACACATATTGTTACTTTCTTTCCTCCTGATGCTCTGTGGATGCATGCTTGATCTCTCCCCTCCACCACATTGCTAATTTATTACCATTTTGATCTCTCCTTCTCTATAGATCAATATTAATAAAGAAGCAGCAAAAAAAAATAGTTGCAGACCCGAAGGTGTAAAATAATAGGCCTGCAACATAAACAAAGGAAAACTAACCAGTGTGAACTGAAGGAAAAAAGCAATTATTTAAAAGAATAGGCCATGATGGCATGCTTTAATTCAGGGGTAGTCAACTTGTGGTCCTCCAGATGTCCATGGACTACAATTCCCATGCTGGCAGGGGCTCATGGGAATTGTAGTCCATGGACATCTGGAGGACCACAGGTTGACTACCCCTTTCACTGCATCTTCTCCAAACTGAATTGCATAACAGCATAGCATGTATGCTACTCCCAGCCTGTTTCCATGTTACGTTCTTGTTTCTTTTTTCTAGAATGTTTGCACCAGGAGTTCCTCATTAGGCCATTTTGTTCAGACTTTTCTGTATCTTTCCAGGATGCAACCTGCTGCATGCTTTCAGCATTTGTTTTGCAAAAGCGTCATCATCCCATCATGCTTTTCGTTGTGTTGAAATTTTGTCCTTTTGCGATTGTGTAAAAACAACATCCAGATTCGCAAAGCCACGTTCTTTTTTTCAGTTAAGCTCTGCTCACTTATTTTCCTCCCACCCATTTGCATGCTGCATTTCTTATTTTACATAGGTACACAAAATGCAGTCTAGTTCCTTGTAAAACAGTCAGCAATATGGTGGCTGAGTGGAAGGTGGAGAGAGGCTAAGCAAATATCACCACAATGTTTTTTAAGGACAGTGGTGACTGAGAGTCCATGCTGTTCTGTGGAAGTGGAGAAAGTTTTAAAATAAATTAATACTTATTTATTTTTCTATCCCACCCTTACCGTGTGGCTCAGGGCAGGAACTATAAGTGCATAAAAACAGTAGTTTTAAAATCATATTTTATGTAAAACAATTCAGACTATCCCAATCTGCCAACTAATTAACATTGCATAGCACACATTAAGGAGGGCATTACTTTTTGGTAGATGTATTTTTCCATTGCTATCAATTACTTTCTTCAAGGAATGTCTTCAAGGGAAGCCAGTCAATTAGATGTATATGTTATAGTCCTGGCCTCAGTCATAGGTGTGGTGGAATAGCTCTTCATTTCAGGCCCTGCAGAACTGATTAAGGTCCTACAGGGCCCTGATCTTGGTTGGCAGAGTATTCTATCAGGCCAGGGCCAAAAAGGCCAGTCTCACTTCCTTAGGCCCATGGACCCTGAGCAGATTTTGTGCCATTGACCATAATGTTCTTGGGGCACATAATAGGAGAGGTGGCCCTGCAGATATGATTGTCTGAGACCATTTAGGGCTTTAAAGGTCAATTCCAAACCCTTGAATCAAATCCAGTCTCTAATCAGGAGCCAGTGCAGTTGGGCAAGCACTGGTGTTATGTGCGCCCTCCACTGGGTCCCTGAAAGGAACAGCACAGCACCATTTTGGACCAATTGGAGTCTACAAGTCAATATCAAGGAAAGCCCTACATAGATTGACTTAATTCCTTGTCAGTTACAGACTATCCTCTATCCAGCAGCAAAGAGCTTGCCTTGCTTAAGTCTACCTTGCCTGGTTTGTTTGACCTAATAACACTGTCCTTCCCCACTTGAATGAGTGACAATTGGTCCCCTTCTTCTCATCTCATTTTGACACCACAGTAGCCTTCTGGTCCTGAAATGCTCTGCTACATGAGTAACAATCAACTTGAAGAACAAAGTAAATAATGCTGGGGGGTGGGTTAAAATGTATGTTTTATTATGGAGACTTCAAGCTACCAGGACTCTGCTCTGGGAAACTGAAGCTGTAATTCTATAAACGGCAATTCTGTGAGTGTTTTCTGGATGGATTTGGCTCATAAACAAGCATTCCCGCCTACTTCCAAAAACATGATATACGATCCCATAGTGAGGAAAACAAACACGCCTAGATTGTGTGTTGCCTTGTTCAGAAAAGTATTCAGCACATGAATGCAGGGGGGTCAGGAGGCTGTAAAACAATGGGGAAAGGGAAAACAAAGGGCAGACAAGATGTCTTTTCTTTTTCCTTAATTAATCTTGGATGATGATGACATCTCAGGATGAAAAATGGGCAGTAAATGCCCCGCTAACAGCCTTTCATAGAGATCTATCTCTTTGACAAATGAGCTCCAAGACGCAAGACTAGGGAACTGAGCTCTGTCACTGCATTAGCAAGGGCTCTACAGTCAAAAGGAAGCTAACAAGGGGTTGGGGAGTGGATGGGAAGGGGCAAGAAAGAAAGGCTTCCTTTTGCATTTCCCCAATTGCTCTATGGAGAATGAGCCTTCTTCCAACAGCACCGTTTTGCTCAGGGCTTAATTTGGAACGTTCAAGCCTTGGCACTTTCCTCAGGGCTTCTGTGTTGTAGTGACTGTGGGTCTATATGCCATTTGAAAAGAAATAACTAGATGATCCAAGCCGGATACCTGATGGAATTCTCAGACTCCAAATCGAAATGTAAGCTTACAGCACTGTAAGCCGAGCTTTGCAATGAGAAAGATGGCTATGGCTGGAGCCTGTATTTCCTGAAAATCACTATCCCTCCCTCAAGTGTCATTGCAAACTCTAGACTGATTTATTTAAAGTGTTTATATCCTGCCTTATTTCCTTGGATTCAAGGCAGTTCATGGTATGCCAACAATTTGCAAGGGCATCAGACTCTGTAACAATCTATTAGCAAAGTACAAACCCTGCACAGAATAATGTCTAGCTAAGAATAAAACTACCAACTAAATTGGGCACATCAAGAGAGAACATACAGTATATTGGGGCCTGTTTGTTGTCTGTGATGTTACTACAGCCTTAAAAACAAAACAAGTACTGTGTGTAGGGGGGGGGAGTCTAGTCTTTTAGGGCCTCTAAAAGGTAAAGGTAAAGGTATCCCCTGTGCAAGCACCGAGTCATGTCTGACCCTTGGGGTGACGCCCTCTAGCGTTTTCATGGCAGACTCAATACGGGGTGGTTTGCCAGTGCCTTCCCCACTCATGACCGTTTACCCCCCAGCAAGCTGGGTACTCATTTTACCGACCTCGGAAGGATGGAAGGCTGAGTCAATCTTGAGCCGGCTGCTGGGATTGAACTCCCAGCCTTATGGGCAAAGCTTTCAGACGGCTGCCTTACCACTCTGCGCCACAATAGGCTCTGTGCCTCTACTACACAATAAACTTGGGTTAAAGTTTCCTTTTTTCCCTGCCTTGATAAAATCAAAGGGAGGTTCGGTTTGTGTCTTATGTGTATAATTTGGCTCAAGGATCACTCAAAGAAGCCATTCTGGCAAGCCTTATGACTGTAAGCAGTTGAGAAGATGCAGCCACTTTAGACATACATGGACTGATGAGACCCAGATGGTGAAGGCTTAGGCCCATTCCGTACCAGGATCAATATTGCCAATTGGTTCCTGCAATTGGAAACTCTTATTTTTAAAAGTGCTATTCGGCATTATGCATACCTGCCTTTGTAGTGGAATCCAGTAGCGTTTCAATAATTTCCCACAGGTGTCCGGTCTCACCAAAAATTGCTAGAAATGAAGCGATTTTTTCTGTGCTTTGGTCCGCCCCTGGCCATCAATCAAATGAGCAGCCAATGGGCGGCTGTTATCATGCTCCCGAAAAGCCCCTTTCCCTTTAAGCACATGTTTAAAAAAAAAAAAAAACACGTTGCAACAAATATGCCTTGATTCCTTGATTCCTCCTAATGTAGAGACCCATCTAGCTGGTAGCTGGTGTGTGAGCTGCCATTTCATCGTTACCATGCTCCCCCGAGTGAACCCCCCCCCCCTGTGCATAGGCGCGATTTTCGGCTGAAAATAAAGGGAACTTGCAAACGGGGCTGTCTTGTGCTTGGTGACTTGAGGGGAGCTTTAAAGCAGCTCTGTGGAGGGACTGTAGCCAGAGAAGCCTCACTGGGTGAATGATGGCTTACCGGTTCGTTGCTTTCTGCTCGTTCCGGAAAAAAAAAATGGCGATCGCTTTGCTGGAAGTTCAGAGGAGAGAGCCAGGGGGAGGGACTTGGCTGAAACCGCAACAATGGGAATGCACAGGTCTTTTTCACTAGTGTTGCAGATTGTTTGCAAGAGTGTAGCACTTTTCGGAGGGTGAATCCACTTTTCTGGATTTCCCTTTAAGCGCTACAACGAATCGCATAACTGCAAATTAGTAGCGTTTACAATTTGGAAGCTTTTTGCAACATTGAAGTTGTGCGGAATGGACCTAAAAATTACACAACTTACCTGAAAGTTTTAAGTAGATTTTAAAAAGGGGTATGTTTTTATATTTAGAATGAAGACCATGTTTATTCACTTTATCTTAAGTTTTTGAAGATAAACTGTCCCCTTGGGCAGCCATGTTGGTCTGAAGCAGCACAAGAAAGCTTGTATCTGAAATAAAACATTGTTGGTCTTACAATGTAAACTTTGTTCTGCCCTCTCCCTCAATTGGAATCATTTTGTTTTTGCACACGTGGAAATGTCACATTAATCAAAACATAAGCCAGCCAAATGAGACCCCTGTCTAATGGAAAGAAAACTCTAACCAGGGAAAAATTGAGCTTTTTAAAAAGTGCCCAATTTTAGGTCACTGTAAGTCTTCCTTGAAGATCAAGAACATTTCCCAGGGAGTGGGGAGTCATACATCTCTAGAAGCCACCTAGATTAATGGTTGTGATGCAAACTGGACCCAGAGAAGGAAAAAAATAGTTTTTTAAAAGGTTTGAGAAGGAATACCCCAACAACTGCATATAACAACTTCCTTGGGCTGGGCAGACACCTCTGGGATATGTTAGAATATTGGGTGGTGTCTCCTGTGTTGGAAAGTATTTTGTTATTGAGAACAAGATGCCACTGAACTGAGTGAGATTGTACTTGACCAATTTCTAGCTCCAGCACACTTCTTCTTCTTCTTCTTTTTCTTTCCTGGGATTTTCAGATGCCTTCAGATCCCCTGCCACTTAGGCTCTAAAAGTGGGTCCCATTAACACAACAAAGTCTAAAATACAAAAGGAACCCTAATTGGCTGGCAGAGGGGGTAGGGTCCTCTCATGGCTATCCTGTTCAGACAGCACTCATGTACTGACTGGCTCACTGTATGCTTCAGATGGCAGCTACCATGTGGTTTAATTCCACCCCTTTATATTAAGACTTTCTGGCAAGAGTTTGCAGCCTTATCAAGACAAGATATGAGAGGGTAGGGTGGTGAGCTCCCCCTCACTGGCAGTCTTCAAGCAAAGGCTGGATACACACTTTTCTTGGATGCTTTAGGATGCTTTGGGCTGATCCTGCATTGAGCAGGGGGTTGGACTAGATGGCCTGTATGGCCCTTCCAACTCTATGATTCTATGAAATCAATCTGGATGGTGGGACAGTGTCCTCAAACAATTCATTGCATGGAGGAGGTTCTCCCTGGAGGCAGTCTCAAGTGATCTTCTCATGTCTTTTGTTTCATTAGAAGTGAAGAGTCTTGGGCAGAAGGAATATATTTAAAAGCTACCCTCAGGATTTTCTGGATCCAATTATAAAATTACAAATCTATTCTTAAATGAATGGGGAGGAAACAAAGCGGGCTTTTACTAACTTTCCCTCCCCCCAAGAATTTCATCTCAAATATACAGAGAAGAAGGCAAGCTGCCTTTGTGTTTATTCTGACAAAGCCTGGTGGGACCACTTAATTCAAAGGCAACGCAGTGATGTAACTACAGCCGACCCTGCTTTTGAGTGCCAGTAACGACCTCTGCAATAGAAGTGAAGACCCATAAAAGCCATTCCCACAGGACAACCACAACTATAAAGTTTATTACCCAATAAAGAATGATCTGCAAATTTAGAGGCTTTTTACTGATCAATAAAAGCAGCATTAACTAAATGATCAGTGCTTACCACCCCACCCTTCATGCCAGCCCGTCTTAGTCATGTTGCAATCAGACTCCCATCTTTTGGGCCAAGTCCAAATTTTCCTTTAATCAGCTCTGCAAGATGTAAGTAATGTCTAATGTGCAAATGAGTAGCTAGCTAGCAAGGCTGGGGTAATGAAGTTAAAACAACCATCAGGTCTGTGATTCTATTCAGTGGAGGAGGCAAAACTCTGCTTGCACACAAGGCAAAGACTGGAGCAGTCCTTCTGTTCATGGAAACAGGCAGCAACCATGCCTTTCTAGTTTGCAAGATCTTGTCTGAGCAAAGAGAACACCTTTTCTTGCAGTGCACTAACAAAGGTATGGTTCTCATGAAGGGGATACATTAAAAAAAAATTCTGCCCAGAAGCAAAGCACCCACATTTAGTCACTCTGACCAATTATGCACTGGGTGAAAAGGTTGAGCTGGTGGTGGCAGGGCAGAGGGGCTAATCCCTGCATATGCATGATCTCACCACCATCCCAGCCCCCTGCTGGCCCTGGCCATGCTAGGGTCTCTGATTGCCCATGGCAAGGGAATACAGATTCTTCTGCATTTCATGTTTTCTGCGGCAGCCAGCAGAAGCCCAACCATGGCAGGCCTGTGCATAAGGGAAGGCCCAGATTCACCCCACATGTATGGTGTCACTACAGAGACACAAAATGCCCCGTTTGGCTCTGTGGTGCTGTGGAGCCAAATGGAGTAGTCCTACACCCCCTGATGGTGAGACAGAGGCATGCCACTGACCCATCATCCTGCAGTGGGATCCCCATCCTCCCTGCCCCACCACCACCACTGCTATAAGGCCCAGTGGACCTTTCCCACCCTGGAGTTATATGTGCAGACAGTGTATGCTGGGGGATTTTGTCCCCCATATGTACTTGAGAAGTGGTGGGGCATGCTGTGCTGATGGCCCAGCATAGCCGGCACCATGCATAATCAGTCTCTCTGACCTTTGCCACACAAGGGGGAAAGGCCATCCCAGCACCCATCTGGCCTGGCTAGAATCAGGCCCTCATTTTTTCCCACTTCTGTGAGGCCCAGCCCCAACATACATCCCATTGTATCCCATGGCAAAAAAAAATGTCAACTGATGGGACAAGTTGTGACAGCCCTGGGACCCTGCCAGATTCTGTGCAGAACTGGGGGGGGGGGGGAACTGGATGCAAACAAATGGTGATCTGAGCCTAATCGGTCATGTGGAAACAGTCTAATTCTCACCATAACACAGCCTCTAGTTCATTTTGAGGATCAAATATATGCCTGTTAAAATCTACTTGTTAGAATCCACAATCCTTGCCTAAGACTAGCTCACACTATTTTGTATGGCCTTTTGCATGAAGTGAGTTTTCAGCTGTCCTTCAACATGTCATGTTGTAAGTATTATAGAAGAAGAGGAGTTAGTTTTTAGACCCCACTACCCAAAGGAATCTCAGAGTGGCTTACAATGGCCTTCCCTTCCTCTCCCCACAACAGGCAGCCTGTGAAATAGATGAGGCTGAGAGAGCTCTGAGAACTGTGACTAGCCCGAGGTCACCCAGCTGGCTGTACGTGGAGGGCTGAAGAATCAAAGTGGAGGGGGGATCATTCAACAAAGGCCAGATAAGCCATGGGTTGTAAGTGGTGGTGGCCATCAAGTCACAGCTGGTTTTTGGTGGCACCTTTAGGGTTTTCAAGGCTGCTCCTCTTAACTAAATTTCTACTACCTTGCCTATTACAGGGTGGGGTCTATTCTCATGTACACACATGGTTCAACTGTTTCCTGTTTGTGAACCAGACAGGGTTTTGTATGATACCAACCCTGCTCCAGAACTTTGCAAGATGTGACTACAGGCAACAAATGTGCTGCAGGAGAGCCCCTGGTCACAGAAATGCGGAAGGAGATTAGTGATACATCTGTTTCCATAAGAAAGATGGTTCTTGCAAAAGTAGATAAAACGTTATTTCGGAAGCCTTCATACCACAGGGGGCAAAACTTCCAGATAAACCACAAGGGAAATAGTTATAGAGTAGCTGTGTATAATCACAGAGTTGGGGAGAAAAATGTCCCCTGCTTTAAAAAGCCAAGGTCATCTTCCACTTTCTGCCCACCGAAATCCACTGGATTCAGTGGATTCAGTGAGGATTCAGAACGGAAATGGCACCAAATGATTACAGCAATCCATGTGAGCTCCATTCTCGAAGCAAAACCAAAAAAAAGTGTCCCATTCTAAGATGCCGACTCAAACACTCATATTTCTTGTACATATTTTGTTACTATTTACAATTGTAAATCCTAAGGCCTCTTGCTTACCACATGTATTCCTGTCTGGTGTGAAAACTAGTAAGCAGCCAGCCTGCAGTGACCACATCTAGGGACAGTCAGTTCCAAGGGGCAATGTTGTCTGGCAAGGAAAAGAATTCTCCAGTTCTCACGAGTGGTGAAGAAACTGTCTGATAGTTTCAGTCTCCTCAACTTAGAAGGTTTTAACACGATTTTCTTTTCAATATAAGCCAGCAGGAGCGGGATCTTTGTGAATATATATGATGTTATTGGAGAAGCCAGCCTGAACACCTAAATATTCATTCAGGCACATGGAAAGCAGCAAGCCACCCCCTGCAGTGAAGCAACTGCTGGCATCCTAACAGGCTTTGGTTTAACTAGGCCAGCTTCTAATAGGTGTGAAACGAAGCTGCATACAAAAATATGAGCTGCTGAGCTTCATTACATATTGGGGGCAGTAGCAAATTGTGCAGAAGAGAAAGAAAATAATGTTTACTCCAAGGTGTTTTCATGGGCAACTAGCGTTGTTTGGATGCCGAGTATCAAGATTAACCCAAGTTTATGAAAAAAATGTTGCCAAGGGCAGCAGGCATTTACAATTGAAAGACTCCTGAAGCGGGATGGGGTTGCATTTAAAGTGCCAGCACATGGTGAGAACAATGTATGACTGTGGGACATAGTGCCAAATCCTATGAATATTTACTTGGAAGTAAGCCATACTGCATTAAGTGAGCAAGTGTGCATAGGATTGCAGGCACAGTATGTGCAACCATCTTCTATAAACTCTTTTTTAAAAGCATTGAGATAATACAAATCTGGGCCCTTTTTGAGATACGGAAGAAGGTGCCGGACAACATAAAGTTTAATAGTGGGAGATACTAGTGATCGCGGTACCACAGAATACCTTCTATGATATTTTCTTTTACATTCCTCAATGCCATAATGTAAGAGAACCATATAACCTCAAAGAACAACAATGTGTCTTTAACTGGTCGCGTGTCATCTTAAATTCCTCTGATTAATCTACTGCTGCTTTGTTTAATCAAGACTGCAGCTTTCATTTCCCAACCTATTACCTTTTTCAAAGATAATTCACAAAGTACATCTGGGGCTTAAGTGGTGATTTTTTGGGTAGCCACAAAGGAGCATCTTACCATATTCTACCAGTTCCTAGTGTATGTCACTGCAAAAGCATTAACCATTTCTTTACAGTACTGAACTAAATTGAGAGACAGACCAATAGGAGTATACTCTTGGCTGTTTCCTTCATTGTGAGCCAGTTTTTCTAGCAAATGAAGGAAACCTATCCTCATCTGAAGCTGCTACCAGGGACAAGATGGAAAGTTATAGTAACCCTAGGGGAAAAGCATCATATTGCCCTGCCTTTATACTCTGGTGCTCATCCTAACACCAGGTTCCTTCAATACAATACCTACCCGTTGTATTCAGTGGGGCTTCATCACATGTAAATATGATTATGACTGCCTGATAGAGTCAACAAAGATGGAGGGCCAGCTCTTAGTCTGCCAAGGGGGGACTGCCTCCCTTCAATGCAGGCAGAGAAGAAGGAGTCTCCATTCGCGGCTTGGCACTGACACTACAGCAGTCACTCCAGGAATTGCAGTTCCAAGGAAAACACAGGGTGTTTCCGCACAAGGACCAATGTTGCCAATAGGTTCCACAAAGCGGAAACGCTATTTTTAAAAGTGCAATCTCGGCGTTACGCATACCTGCCTTTGTAGTGGAATCCAGTAGTGTTTCAATCGTTTCCCACAGGTTTCTGGTCTCACAAAAATCGCTAGAAAGAAAGCGATTTTTTCTGTGCCTGGTCCCGCCCCTGGCCGTCAATCAAACGAACAGCCAATGGGCGGTTGTTATCATGCTCTGGAAAAGCCCCTTTCCCTTTAAGACAGGTTTTTAAAACACACACACGTTGCAACAAATACGTGTTGATTCGTTGCAATGGAGAGACCCATCTGGCTGGTGTGTGAGCTGGCGAGTCATCATTACCACGCTCCCCCGAGTGAAAAATAAATCCCCCCCCGCACGGGCGCGATTTTTGGCCGAAAATACAGGGAACTTGCAAACGGGGCTGTGTTGTGCTTGGGGACTTAGGGGAGCTTTAAAGCACTTCTGTGGATGGACTGTAGCCGGAGAATCCTCACTGGGTGAATGAAGCCTTGCTGGTTCATTGCTTTCCGCTTGCTCCGAGAAAAAAAAAATGGCAATCGCTTTGCCGGAAGTTCGGAGGAGAGAGCCAGGGGGAGGGACTTGATTGAAAATAGCTTCTTTTAAGAATGGAAGAATTCTTAATATGCCCATGGAGGTGCTGGAGCCAAGAATCTCACTCCTGGTGTTCGTGCAGCTCAGACACTACTGTGTGGACCCTTGTTGGCCCTGGAAATGGGGAATGGTGCTGAGCTGAGAGATAAAGCACACATCCATTGATGTACACATAAGGCATTTGTGTGGTCTACTTTGGATCAAAGTTAATCCCATTCAACTGATATACAGCTGCAAAGCACTAGAAGTTTCTGGGCAAACATCAACTGTAACACTTAAGAAAACTCCACTTACATTATAAGTGCCTGAGCCAGATTAGCTTTTAAGTGGAAATGCGGGGGGGGGGGGGAGATAATATGTACAACCAATAGTGTAGTTGTTTCAGTGGATGTCTCAGAAGCTAGGAACAAGACAACACACTAACGTCTACAGGAATCGTTTTCAGCTTCCTTGTTCCAAAATTCTAAATTACTGCTCTGTTTCATGCATATTCTTTCATTCTTAATATATAAATCTCTTTTTATAGGTGAGAACAATAGATGCCAATATTTGACAGAGTGGCCAATAATTTGGCATGGGACCTCAGTTAGAATACGAGGCTGTTTTTAAGAAGAGTGCATCTGCTCAACTAGGCCCTCAGAGCCCTCAGGCTCTGCCTCCTGACTCTCAGAAGATGAGTTTCAAGAGACTCATCAGCCCTACATAGCAAGGACAGATATACCCTTGTCTGCTGTGAAAAAGATCTCTCTCTCTCTCTCTTTAACCTGCTGGGGGTTGCAGAAAAACCACATGCAAATTCAATCTTACCGGCACATCTATGTATGCTACTGTACAGATGGAAGCTCCCACTTTCCTGGGAGTAAGTCCCATTGAGTAAAATGGGACTTACTTCTGACTACTGCTTAGGATTGCTCCTAAGGGCAAGCAGCAGAGCTTTCCAGATGCCACCCTCATCCTCTGAATAGAGAATCATCAGGGATTCACGAAGACATTTTTCATTTTATTACTCGCCACTGAATACACATTAAAACCAGCGCCTGCTCTAATAATGCCTGCCTTCATTTCCAGCTAGCCATTATCGGCACAGGTGGGAAAACCAACTCTAAAACACTAAAAGCTGCAATCAACATTATTGATGCCACTCTAAACGAAACAGAGGAGGCAGGCGAGAGACAAATAAATTATAGCCATTATTATTGTGGACATGTGCATTATTTTGTGTGTGTCACATTTGATGTCTAGTGGGTTCATTGTGTATGCTTTGTCTGCCGCTATTACAAGGCTGGTTCTTAATTATGGGAGCCTAATTAGCTGATTCTTTATGGATCTAGAACATCCTGTTCCATAGCAGAACAAAAAGTGCCATGGTCTGCGGGTGCAGTAGCTTTTGTACCAAGACAAATGCAGGTAGGAGGGGTCTTTCTCTTGACAAATACAAATTTTCCAAAAGTAGAGTGAACTAAATTTCAGGGAGAGAGAAGAGATGCTGGTTTCAAACACAGCTGTTGAAAACTGCCATGGGCACCCTTCTGTCCACACACCACCCAGCCCATCCAAATATCGTATCAGTAGCCCCTTGTCCGTTCTCTCAGTTTCAAAATGTACACATTACTAGGAACGGTGGAATAATGGATCAACATAGTCCTGGACCAAGGAAACTCAGCTTCAGTTTCCTATTCAGTCAAGAAACTCACCTTGTCTCATGGGTCAGCTTCATTAGCCTCTCAAGAATGTTATGAGGATAAAATGGCACAATGATTTGTATGGCATGCGGAGTTGCATAGAGGAAGGATAGGACACAAATGCATGGTGAATAAACCAGTCATGTAAACCTTTTAATAGCTTTAGGCTGATCCTGCACTGAACAGGTTAGACTAGATAGCCTATATGGCACCTTCCAACTCTATTGATTCTAGGATTCTAAGTTCTTACATATCACCCATAGAAATGTTTCCCACAATCTTAAATTGTGTTATGGCAAGACAGACTATTCACCCACTAACTTAGTATTTGTATGGACAAGTAGAATCTCTCCAGGATCTCCAGCAGAAAAGAAACATCATCATCAAAGCCTACTGATATGTAGTTTGGGATTGAACCATAGACCTTCAATACTAAGCTATAGCTTCCGTATTTGGCTTGTTATGGAAAATTGTACCTACTTGACCAAATATGCTGTTACACTGTTGTTCCTGTTGTAGCTTTGTGTGTTTTTCTCAGTGTCCTATCTCTACTTAAAATAATGTCTCCTTAGCAGTGTTGTTCTCCTCTGTTCTACATAGAGGGACTAAGATGACATCATCAAATACAGCAAATACTCCAGAAGATAGAGACAGAGTTCAACGAGATCTGAACACAATGGAAAAATGGGCAAATGAGAACAAGATGCAATTTAATAAAGATAAGTGTAAAGTTCTGCATCTGGGTCAGAAAAATGAAAAGCATGCCTACTGGATGGGGGATACGCTTCTAGGTAACACTGTGTGTGAACGAGACCTTGGAGTACTTGTGGATTGTAAACTAAACATGAGCAGGCAGTGTGATGCAGCGGTAAAAAAGGCAAATGCCATTTTGGGCTGTATCAACAGAGGCATCACATCAAAATCACAAGATGTCATAGTCCCATTGTATACGGCACTGGTCAGACCACACTTAGAGTACTGTGTGCAGTTCTGGAGGCCTCACTTCAAGAAGGACGTAGATAAAATTGAAAGGGTACAGAGGAGAGCGACGAAGATGATCTGGGGCCAAGGGACCAAGCCCTATGAAGATAGGTTGAGGGACTTGGGAATGTTCAGCCTGGAGAAAAGGAGGTTGAGAGGGGACATGATAGCCCTCTTTAAGTATTTGAAAGGTTGTCACTTGGAGGAGGGCAGGATGCTGTTTCTGTTGGCTGCAGAGGAGAGGACACGCAGTAATGGGTTTAAACTTCAAGTACAACGATATAGGCTAGATATCAGGAAAAAGTTTTTCACAGTCAGAGTAGTTCAGCAGTGGAATAGGCTGCCTAAGGAGGTGGTGAGCTCCCCCTCACTGGCAGTCTTCAAGCAAAGGTTGGATACACACTTTTCTTGGATGCTTTAGGATGCTTAGGGCTAATCCTGCGTTGAGCAGGGGGTTGGACTAGATGGCCTGTATGGCCCCTTCCAACTCTATGATTCTATGATTCTATGATTCTATGATTCTATGATTCTATGATTCTATGATTCTATGATTCTATGATTCTATGATTCTATGATTCTATGATTCTATGATTCTATGATCATGAGAAGAGTCTTTTCATTTCTTGTACGATGGTTTCATGTTATTTATGTGTTTCGGAGTATATCTAGACAACCTTTTCCCTTGATAGTGCACATTCTTGTTTATAATTTCAGTAAAATAAAATAATTTTACAACATTTTGAAAGCATATCTCATCTAACACATATATAGATACAAAGGGAAGGGGGATGTGAGATTAATTCCTCCTACTGCCCAGCCTGGAGTGGCTCCAGTTCCCATCACGAACTTTTGATTCCAATCACAGTGGTGCCTGAGAACCATTCTAAGCCAACTGCCATGGCCGGATGTGAACCTCAGTTCACAGAATCACAGAATCATAGAGTTTGAAGGAGCCATACAGGCCATCTAGTCCAACCCCCTGCTCAACACAGGATGAGCCCAGGATCAGTTGATGCCCTCTACTGCAGCATATGGGCCCAAGGCAACGTCAGACATCCTTTGGCACTGTGGCTGGACTTGGACCTTCTTCCAGCATCTGCTGCCACTGTGGTTGGGCCTGGAACCCTTCTGCTGTCCGCTGCTGCCAACCCTGGAGCTCCTCTTTATAGTGGCCACCATGATGTCTTCCACACAACCTATTTGGCTGTGATCCCCACTTGTTTGGGTGCAGGTCTAATTCCCATTTTCAGATGGAATCAGGTCCTCTCCAGAGTGGTTCCAGGCCTGGCCCAAGTCAGGTCCTCAGTTGCCCCACAACAAGGAAATGTGGAAGAATCCGTGTTCCCTTTTTTGCCGTGGGACATGAGATGTAAGTAGGCTCTGGGCCACATGTAAGGGGAAATGGCCTAAAGGCTCCTGCACAGAAAAAATTGGGAAACTATCCCGAGGCAAAACAGCATGGCATAACAACTGGCTGAATCCTCCATGCGGTGAATGTCCACTAGCTCTATTGGTAGGAATGATTTGTTATCTGTTTAGCATTGTTGTGGTACTAATCTGCATGTTTAGATACCTGCAGATGGAGGCCACAAGTAGCTATTAGTTATGGATCTGAATATAGTAGCAGTAGCAGATCATCTGCTGGGCATACATTTGATGAGGATGTGGCTGAATAATACTGTATCTGCTTAGTATACTGAAAGGTTCAGATTCAGCCCCTGGCATTTACAGTCAAGAGACTCAGGTGATATGAAAGATCTCTACCTGAAACCCTCAGGGGTCACTGCCAGTCAGACAATGCTGACTTTGATTGAAAATATGCAACTTCATGTGTTCAATTTCATCAAACAGAAGAGGGGCTGAACAAAATATCTTCACTTGATATCTAAAACTATACTGTAATGTTTCTTTGGGGAATTTCTTGTAGATTGAATTCTCGAATTGCAACACTGCCCCAGCAAAAAAGGCCTTGGCTAGCCACTCATTAATTTAAGCTTCACTTGGGGGTGATAATTAAAGCAGAGCTTCCTTTGTTGATCTTGTCAGGGGTGAGTGGGGGGGCACAAATAGGAAAAAAAATGTTATGATATACTTGTTGACAAGAATCAGTACCTTGAATCATGGCCAGATGCTAATTATTTATAGAGATAGGTAAAGTTAGGTGAATGTATTCCCACAGATTACCCATCACACAAGTTACTCAGGATTCAGCCTCAATTTGTTATTCTTCACCCAGCCTTAAAGAGAGTTCAGCCACTGAGAGACCTAAGTATAGCTAAGTATAGCTTCTGGACCCATAAGGAGATGGGTGCCATCAGTATAATGATGATCCTGCACAAGGAATTATTTTCCATCCTCCCTTTTTCGTTTGCATTTCTCTAAGCGTAAATATAGTATAGATTCTCAACCTTGGAATAATTCCAGGGACAAATTCTGAACAGTCAAGAGAATATAAAAGTTGTAAACTGAAACTCTCCAGAGAGACACCAGTTCATAGGAGTAACCAGATATATTTCCTTTAGATGCTCAGCATTTATGTTCCTTTTCTTATCCAAAGTGTTTAACACTGAACTTGGTTTGTTCTATAAAATGATCTGGTAATTGTACTGTTCATTAAGGTGTGAGTATCTGTGACACTATAGGCTGCTCCACAAATTCTACATGGAATACAGTTTTCTGGGGTTTGTTGGGAATCTTTAAACTGGTAACCCAACCAAAGGCCATCATATTTGACATTCCCACAGATCTGCATTGTACTAAATGTACATTTTTGCCTTGTTAAGTGCCCCAGGAGCCTGCTAATTATCAAGAAAGCCAAATGTTAGTAAAAGAACTTTAGTCTTCAGAATAAATTTCCTGAGACTAGAAGGGTCTGTTAGGAAAACAGAGAACAAAGGCCTAGTTCTTTCTTGAAAACGATTGGTGACAAAAACCAGAGGGTTAGCTGTGTTTAGTCTAGAGCTGCTAGAAGAATAAGAAACTTGTGACACTTTAAAGACTAACAAATTTATTATAGTGAGCCAGAGTCCATTTTTGTCTAAAGCATAAAGTGCCGACTGAATGCAACACGTTAGACCCAATGGGCTCTGGCTCACAAAAACTCATGCCACATTTGTTAGCATTTAAGATACTACAAAACTCTTTGTTGTGCTCTCTGCCTTGCTCCACCACCACCACCTTGCTAAATCTAATTCTTCAAAGTTGCAAACCAGAAAAGAAACCAGAGGAAAGAAAAATCCTTACTGAAGGGAGACCTTTCCTATGTGTCATGTCATGAATACTTAGAGCAGTGAGGGGAAATAAGAAGCAGGGTCCGTGAAAAGGGGAGCATAACAATTCTATCACACAAAGGGTTAGCAGAAATTAACAACTTAATAAAAAAGTATGAGGAAAGGCCTGCTGGACCATCCAGTTTAGCATCCTCTTTCACGCAGTGAGCAACCAGTTGCCATGAAAGGCCAACAAATAGGACACGGAAGCCAAGGTTTTCCCCTGGTGTGGCTTCTTTGCACTGGTATTCAGAGGGTTACTGCCTCTGGATGTAGTAGGGTTGCCAGTTTGGGATTAGGAAATTGCTGTAGATTCTGAAGGCCAAGCCTGGAGAAGGTGGATATAATGCTATACAGTCCATCCCCCAAAGCCATCATTTTCTCCAAGGGTACTGATTTCTGTCATCTGGAGATCAGTTGTAATTCCAGATCTCCAGGCTACACCTGGAGGTTGGAAACCCCATAATGTGGAAGCTTCCTTTAATCATAGTGGCTAGAAGCCAGTGATGGATCCATTATTGTATTTTAATCCCTTCCTTATGCCATCTTTGCACTTGGACATCACTACAACCTCTGACACTGAATTCCATAATTCCATTACTCAGTGAGTATAGCAGTAGTTCTTTTGCTCATCTTGAATTTATTATCTGTCAGCTTCATTGGATGCTCCTGAGTTCTAATGTTATGGGAAAGGGAGAACATTTCTCTTTATCCACTTAATTTACCCCATGCATAATTGTTATAAGCCTCTACCTTGTCCCCCTTCAGAAGTGCCCTCCCCCCTTAGCCAGAGTTGACAGCCTATCACTGACAGCACCTGGGGACTTTCAAGGGACGGAGGTCTGGAAAACACCATTGCCAACTTCGTGACAGCATTTCTAGATGAAAACCCTGAAGCGATGTAACACCCCCATGTACAACACCCCCATGTACACAACACACCCACAGATCTCTAGAGATAGGTGAAATGTCTAGGGTGTCATAGCAGCCTGTGACATCACTTCCAGGGTTTGCCCAAAAATGATGTCATGGCACTGTTAACACTCCCCCCCCACACACACACACACTTTTTCCTCCTGCCACTATACTGATGGGTGATAGGCAAATGTTGTTGTTAGGTACGAAATCGTGTCCGACCCATCGCGACCCCATGGACAATGATCCTCCAGGCCTTCCTGTCCTCTACCATTCCCTGGACTCCATTTAAGTTTGCACTTACTGCTTCAGTAGGTGGGCAATTAATTGGGTATAATAGTGGAGGATTGTTTGTTGCTGCCTGGCACTTCACAACTCTCCACATAGCAAAGGTGCCCCAACCTCTTAATCACCTGGGTTCCTTTCTTGTATGTATTTTCCCCCAGCTCTTTAATACCTTTTTAAAGTGAAGAGACTAGACATGAATGCAATTTTGTAAAAGAGGCTATACCATAGATCTATATAAGGTATTTAAATACTGGGGTATTGAAATCCCAAGCAAGGTCAGCCTTCAGCTGGACAGAAAGTGCTAGAGCATATGCTGATCACAAGAAAAAGAAATTCCTGTGGATTTTTGTTCTTTCTCTTTTTTTCATCTGTGGCTGTTGACAAACCTGAAACTAAAGACAGCCTTGAGTTTTATATGTCTGGGCAGACCCTTGGCTCTCACATTTAACAAATCCCATTCGTTGTGGCACTTTTCCTAACAGGAATCAAATGAGACCCCTGCCCTTAGATGATTTATTTCATCCTTCTCATGCAGGCACACATTAATCTTTGTTCAGTGAAGAGGTGGTGTCATTTCTCAGAGACATATGGCAGCAGGAATCATGGAGGCCCATAAATTAGAAACAATTCCAGAACAATTCATCTTCCTTCCTACACTCTGTCTCGGCCTACCAAGGCCTTTGTTAGAGTTGCCCTTGTCTCTGCCTCCAGAACACAGCACTGCATCATGGTCAAGAGAGGGCTTTGTAGTCCTCAGGCACCTTGGCCTTTTTATTGGCTAATAAATAAAAAGTGTGTGTGTGGGGGGATCATTGGCTGTGTATAGCCGTTTACCGTTGACTTGCCGTGAGAAATGTATGGCAAAGGGCAGTGCCATGATCAGCTCTTGATATAATCAGGCCCCTACCAAGAGCCTCACCAAGTCAGGAGGTCAACTGTGCAGAACAACTAGACCTACTTTACCTCCTCTGTGCAACAGCTGCTGATCAGGAGCTGCATGTTTGCACCAACATGACAACGAACAGCTCTGCAAGGCTGTTTCAGGAATGGAAAGCGGAAGGGAGGGAAGGCTTAATTCCCTTCCCCACATCACGGTTCCAATCAGAGAGGGGCTCCTCTTGCATGTCTTTTTAAAAAGATATAAAAACCTTCTTGGGAGGTTATTATAGAAATCCCAGCATAACATCCTATGTGGCCCTTGGAGCAAGGAAACCATGAGGCAATCAAGGAAATGCAGCAGTTACCTCTAGTGGTTACAGTATCTTCTCACTATGGGTGGCAGTGCAAATTGGACCCAGGGAAAGTTGGCAAAGGGAGGCACAGCCATGAAGCAGTAAGCACAATCAGGACAGAGGGAATTGAGGTTATTCTGACCAAAGATTCCCAATGCCTGAAATTGCCACTGACTTCATGACTGGCAAAGGAAAAAAACATTCTCTTCCTGTTTTCTGGATCCATTTTGGGGTTGCTATATGTTGGAATATACAAGATCTGTTGTCTGCATAATTCAAAAGCACATGAAGAGGATCCTACAGGATGCATTGGAGGAGATGTGTATGGAGCATAGTTACAATAGGAATGTCCTAATGTTTTTCAAATAATCTCCTCCAGTGTCCTGATTGATTTATTTGGAGACTTCCTGATCATTTGAACACACTTCCTCCCTCCTTGTCTCCAGAACAGACTGAATGAACAAAGAACAGAACAGTTAGATAGGATTCTTCTCTCATCTTTCTATGCAAAGTTGTATCTCTTCTATATAAAACTATTTTATTCTTTTAAGCACCTTGGTGCTGTGTTCCTATTTGCCCAAACCCAGAATCAAACCAGCAACCTCCTTATTTCCAACGTAATGCCTTTCCAACTGGGCTATTTAATGTACTGAAAATCAGGGCAGAAAACCACCATATAAAGCTTTCTCTGATTTTTCTTTAAACCAGGAATCCAAGTCTTGCCCTGACTCAGTGGACATTCTATTTCTGAAAAGAAATCAAATTGACAATATGGGAAGATAGGGAAGCCTGCAGTCCTTGCAAGCTTCCACCATTCCTCTGGCCCTGCTCTGTGAGGCAAATGTCAGAAGGAACATGGAGATGGCGAGAGGGAGGAGAGGGCAGCCTGCAGCCAGGTGCTTCCCAGAGCCCCACTCTGTGAGGCAAATGACAGCGGGAACACAGGCCGGAGAAGTCTGGAGGCAATTTACAAACAACATGGAAGGCTTTTCTACAGTTCCAACATTAACAATGAACCCTAATTATCACTACACTTAAGGGGAGCTTGTTAAAAAAAAAACCCTTAAAATGCCTAAGCATTACTGGATGAAGGAAATGATGGCTACCAGAAGGTTCTGTTTTGGGATAACTTCAGCTTGGAGCCCAAAAAAACATGCAAAAATTTTGGCAGTAGCACTCGGGAAAACCATTCATTGAATGTATGCTGAAAATTTGAGATTGGAAATCGATGCATACGGAGTGGGGGGGAGACTTTAACTGACATCCTCTTGGAAAGTGCAGTTAAATGCTGACATGAAAAAATAATCAGATGGGAATTTACTTTGAAAGTGAAGGAAACCAGCGGTGCCGAAAAGACCAGTAGTTACCGGAAGGGGGGGGGGTTGTGGGGACGGGACGTCTGGGAATAATGGGTTTCTAATTGTTCTGGTTCGGGAACTTTTCCCAGAAGCATTCAATGTGCCCAAAATAAGACTAATATGGCCCATCTTGCTCTCACAAGTTGCATCATACCTGGAGGTAGGCTTGCCGTCCCCAGGTCTTGAAATGAGAGTAGAGCCTGGGAGAATGGGGCTTGTGGGGAGGGGAGTGCTTGGTAGGATACAATGTCATGCAGTCCATCTTCCAAAGCAGCCTTTTTCTCCAGGAGAAGAAGAATAAATGTTTTAAATAAATAAGCTATTGATATATTCTGGATATCACTTGCAATTCTAAGAGGTCTTCAGCACCCACCTGGAGGCTGCCAACCCTACTGTGAGGATGGATATGAGACCTTCCCAAGGGATCTTTCCTTCAAATGATCCTGATCTATCCTTGTAGGTCTGCAAATGATAGTTTTCCACAAGGATCACTCTCATCATGTGGAAGATCTACTGCCATAGTGTTTTTGGTGGTAGTTCACCACTGTATATATCACATAGACAGGAAAGCATTTACTTGGTCATTTACTTGGATTTTAGTAAAGCTTTTGATAAGGTTTCCCATGATGTTCTGATGGATAAATTGAAGGACTGCAATCTGGATTTTCAGATAGTTAGGTGGATAGGGAATTGGTTAGAGAACCGCACTCAAAGAGTTGTTGTCAATGGTGTTTCATCAGACTGGAGAGAGGTGAGTAGCGGGGTACCTCAGGGTTCGGTGCTCGGCCCGGTACTTTTTAACATATTTATTAATGATCTAGATGAGGGGGTGGAGGGACTACTCATCAAGTTTGCAGATGACACCAAATTGGGAGGACTGGCAAATACTCCAGAAGAGTGGTCCCCAACCACTGGGCTGCGGCCCGGTGCCGGGCCACGAAGGCCCCGGCACCAGGCTGAAGCTCCCTCTCCCAACCCCCCCCCCGCATTCAGAAACCTCCCAGGCCGCAAGCAAATCGGCCGCCAAAGCAGCTAATTAGCTTGCGGCCCGGCAAGCTTCTTTTTCCAGGAGGTGGGGGAGAGGGGTGGCCGCCAGCACATGTGTGCATGTGCAATGTGCTGCCATGCATGTGTGAAACTGCTGCATGTGCAAGTTTGCAGCTGCGCATGGCACAAACACGCATGCGCGGCCTCTGGATCGCACTCCCCCCCTCCGGTCCGCAGCCTTTAAAAAGTTGCGGACCACTGCTCCAGAAGACAGAGACAGAGTTCAACGAGATCTGAACACAATGGAAAAATGGGCAAATGAGAACAAGATGCAATTTAATAAAGATAAGTGTAAAGTTCTGCATCTGGGTCAGAAAAATGAAAAGCATGCCTACTGGATGGGGGATACGCTTCTAGGTAACACTGTGTGTGAACGAGACCTTGGGGTACTTGTGGATTGTAAACAGGGCCAGACTAGTCCCATTGTATACGGCACTGGTCAGACCACGCCTGGAGTACCATGTGCAGTTCTGGAGGCCTCACTTCAAGAAGGACGTGGATAAAATTGAAAGGGTACAGAGGAGAGCGACGAGGATGATCTGGGGCCAAGGGACCAAGCCCTATGAAGATAGGTTGAGGGACTTGGGAATGTTCAGCCTGGAGAAAAGGAGGTTGAGAGGGGACATGATAGCCCTCTTTAAGTATTTGAAAGGTTGTCACTTGGAGGAGGGCAGGATGCTGTTTCCGTTGGCTGCAGAGAAAAGGACACACAGTAATGGGTTTAAACTAAAAGTACAATGATATAGGCTAGATATCAGGAAAAAATTTTTCACAGTCAGACTAGTTCAGCAGTGGAATAGGCTGCCTAAGGAGGTGGTGAGCTCCCCCTCACTGGCAGTCTTCAAGCAAAGGTTGGATACCCACTGTTCTTGGATGCTTTAGGATGCTTCCTGCGTTGAGCAGGGGGTTGGACTAGATGGCCTGTATGGCCCCTTCCAACTCTATGATTCTGTGATTCATTGCCTCTTGCACCAAGCCAGTGGATAGATTAACAATGCTGTTCAAAGAAGTTACAACCTTCTAAGCCCTCTTATTTCAGTGGATTTAGAAAGGTATAAGTCTTCTTAGGAAGTCATCCTGAGAGATGAGTGGATTTCCAGCATTCTATTTTGTTGAGCTCCCTGGCTTTACCCTACCCCAGATTCCATTCCATCCACCTTAAGTGTAACTCAACAAATCTCTAAAATTAACTTCAGATTCTGAAATGATGTTATATGCAGTTTGATGCAGTTCTCAGCTCAGATATTGCATATACATACATATTGGGGAAACCACCCCTATTGAGTCTGCCATGAAAACTCTAGAGGGCATCACCCCAAGGGTCTGACATGACCCGGTGCTTGCACTGGGGATACCTTTACCTTTTCTTTTATACATACATACATACATACATACATACATACATACATACATACATACATACATACATACATACATAGAATAAAGTCTTACTTCTGCCATAGCCTTGCACAAGTGAATACCCAGCCTTCATGAGCTAATTTCTACCTTTGTGCAGCATCGCACATAGAGAGGTCACATTCCCATGGGCATGAGCTGGTTGCTTACATCACTGTTCCAAATCTGCAGGAGTTGCCCCTGCAGCAGTGATCATTACATCCTGAATCCTAATCAAAAGTTTTAGCTTATGAATGAATACATGAAGCTGCTTTATACCAAGTAGGACCAATGGTCTGTCAAGGTCAGTATAATGGCTGGACTGCATACCACCAAGCTGAGGTTATAACTCTGCTTTATTTGAGTCACTGCATAAAGCAGCTTAGCCAGGCATCCATCTTAAGAAAACTATACAAGCCCTATCTTCCTATGGAGCATGACCTACTCTGACTGTGCTGTTCTTGTCAACATATCTCAAAAAGGACATTGCAGAGCTGGGGAAAGTACAGAGAAGGGCAACCAAGATGATTTAAGGGGTTGGAGCTCTTTTTCTGTGAGGAAAGGCTGAAAAGTCTGGGATTTTTTCAGACTAGAGCAGAGACAATTAATGGGGGCATTATAAGAGATTTATAAAATTATGCATGGGATGGAGAATGTTGACCAGGATAATCATTTTTCTGCCTTTTTCAACATACTAAAACTTGAGGGTATCCAATGAAGCTGATAGGCAGTAGATTCAGGATAGACAAAATGAAATACTGCTTCAACCAAGTGATCAAAATGTGGGTTTCAGTGCCAGAGGATTTATTGATGGCCACAGGAATAACTGGCTTTAAATGGGAATTAGAGAGAGTTGTGAAAGATAGATCTATCAGCTGCCCCTCGCCATGGTGACTAAAGGGACCCTTCACAAGTTCAGAGGCAGATTCAGGTGGATAGCCATGCGAGTTTGAAGCAGCAGAACAACGTTTGAGTCCAGTGGCACCTTTAAGACCAAAACTGTTTTATTCAAAGAATAAGCTTTTGTGTGTAAGCACATTTTTTCAGCTTATACCTTGAATAAAATGTTGTTGGTCTTAAAGATACCACTGGACTCAAATTTAATTCAAAAGCAGTAAATCAGGAGACAACATTGGGAGAAGTTCTCAGCCACTATGCCCTGTCGTTGGCCCTCCAGAGGAACTAATTGGTCACAGTGAGAGAAAGGATGCTAGTCTAGATGGAGTATGGTCTGATCCAATAGGACTCTTTTTTTAAATGATTCTCAAGTGAAACTATTTGCCATTGGCCACAGGGTGGCAGCCACAAGGGATACAAGTTAAAGTTGATAGCGTCTACTCTTACTGCCAGCAGCTCTTCAGGGTCTCAGGTAAGGTCTTACACATCACCTGTTCTCTAGACATTTTCACTGGACATACCAGGGACTGAACCTGGGACCTTTTGCATTCAAGGCAAATGCACTAACCAGTGAGATCACCTTCCTTTCCATGGTTGGACACAGTTAGAGCAATCAGATAAGTAGAACTGATGTCATCACCAAACTATTAATAGTCGATAGCAAGCACCGGTGTGACATGTCTGAGCAGTATTCCCTTTCCCCCAAGTCATTCCCCTTCTCTGGGGGCATACGTGTCTCCTTGTACTGAAGTAAAGCACAGGGATAGCCATTTATTTGCCATTAATTTTTAAAGATGCCTTGTTTCAGATGAGAGCCTGTCTGTCTTTGTCTATTTGTTGCTTCTGAGGAGATTCATTACTTTGATGGATTTGTGTAATTTTTTTCAAGTGCTGCAGGTGACAAACAATAAAATATACTTTAAAAAAATCTCCCTCCACAGCTAGGCTGAATAGTAAAGTTGGAAGGAAAAGGGGGGAAAATGTGGAGTGGACTTTTGTGCAGAGAACGGATTTGTATACACTGCTACCTAGAATTGAACGGATTGCCATCTGCTGAGACTGCTTCCCAAGGTCCACTCTGACAGGATATTTGCTGAGATAAGCGGCCGCGATTAAGTGCGGCCACCATTGATGCGGCGGGGGCGCCTGGGAGCGGCGTGGACCCAGCCGGGTCATTGGTGCACCCCTGCGCGGCGTCAAGGGGCAGGGGGCTGCCGGCCTTAAAAGGCCGGAGCAGGAAGCCTTCCTCCCTATCGTCAACGACGCAGCCCGGACAGCTACCCTCCCATCCCTCCCTGTAATGTCTTCCGTTGTTAAGTCCGTCATAGCCGGGTTATGCCAGGTAGGGAACCTGTTGGCAGGGAGCCCGTCTGCGCACGGGACTCCTCGGAGTAGGGGGTCTCATTAATGAGACCGGCCGTTAACCGGGCGTGGCCTACCCGGCTGGGAGACCAGGGACCCGGGGCCAAGCGGATAGGGGACCCAATGGAGGCGGACGCCCATTGGGTCCTCCAATGTCGCTTCCCAGGGATCCCGCGGCGGAAGGCGTCCCATCCTCCCGGCTGGGAGCGAGGCGTGGAGCCGGAGCGCCGCGGTTTGGGTGGTCAGCCAGACGGCTGGCAAGCTCCCTTACCGGCATTCGGGCCAACCCTCCGTGGGAGGGGTTCTGTTTAATAAATGGCTGCTGCCAAGTTGTTGCCAAGAATGGGTTTGCATCGTTACTGGGAGTGTCGCCACCTGCTAGTCAATGTTTACAACATTTTAGAAAACAGTATTACCTAATCCAAATATCCCCTAGTCCCTATGCTGCTTTCAACAGGATTCCTCCCCACACTCTAAGGGCCTTTTCGCACAGGGATCTTTGTTGCAAATTGTTTGCGGAATGAAAAATCGCCATTTAAAATAGTGGAATTCGTCGTTTTGCACACCTGGCTTTGTAGTGGAATCAGTTGCGTTTTTTAGCGTTTCCCACAGGCTTCCGGTCTCGGCAGAAATCGCTAGAAAGGAAGCGCTATTGCCAAGCTCGTCCCGCCCCTGGCCGTCAAGCAGCCAATGGGCAGCCGTTAGCATGCTCCCAAACAGCCCCTTTCCCTTTAAGAAAGGTTTTAAAAAAAAACAACAGACCCATAGCAACGAATCTGTGTAGATTCGTTGCTACGGAGAGACCCATCCAGCTGCCTAATGTGAGCTGTCGTTTGATTGTATGATCGTTTGCACGCTGCCTCGAGTGATAAAAAAAAATTCCCCCCCCCTTCTCACGGGCTCGATTTTCGGCTGAATTTATGTGTAAAAAATAAAGGGACTTTATTTCAGCAAACGGGCTTTTAAGTGGTTTGTGCTTAGTGACTAAAGGTGAAGGAATGAAGCCAGGGAAGCCTCTAAACAGAAAGAGGCTCGCCGGTGCGTTTATCCCCGCTCGCTCCGAGAAAAAAAAATGGCGATCGCTTCGCCGGAAGCTCAGAGAAGAGAGCCAGGGGGAGGGACTTTGAAGAACCAGCAACAATGGTAACGCACAGGTCTTTAGCGCTAGTGTTGCAGATTGGTTGCAGGAGTGTATCGCTATCCGGAGGGTGAATCCACTTTTCTGGATTCCCCTGAAAGCGCTAAAACGAAGCGCTTATTGCTGATCGGTTTCAGGAGTGTTGCAGATTGTCTACGACGTCGTGGGTAATGCCAAATTAGTAGCGTTTTCAATTAGCAACCATTGTGCTATTTTTAAGCCGTGGGAAATGGCCCTAAGAGTGCTGCCTTTCCTATATCGGCCCTAGAGATGGAATTCTCACTCTCCTCCTCTCTCAGGATGATGGAGGAATTATTGCTGTGTTCCCTCCAGTCCCCAAGCCAGAACACAGAAAATTGCCCCAGAGGCCACCGTGACACTAGACCTCTAGGGAGGCTGATTATTTATTTATTTCATTTACTTCATTTATAGAATTCCTTTGCTGCTGAAACTCAGTGAGGATTATACCTTGTAAAACAATGTGGTTAAATAACGCAAGACATCCGGCAGACAATGCATTAGGGCAAGAAATATCACAAACATTAGAAACAATGGGGGTGGGGGGAACCAGATATTAATTAGTTGGCAACCATTGGCTGGCAACCTCCCAGGAGAATGTGAAGGTAGAGGTGGTGGAAACTGATGGCACATGACTCTGACATCTCACTGCATACCCAGCAGTGACATCACAGGATCACACAACATTCTAGGAATTCCCCAAATCTATGTGTGATCTAGGCATCACCCAACACCATTTCTTTCCCCACCCCTAATTTTGTTAGCAGAAACCAGGAATGCAGGGGTCAGAGGTTGTACTAGGGTTTCTAACATCCATGCAGGGCTGGAAGATCTCTGGGAATTCTAGGTGATCTCCAGACAACTGAACTCAGTTCCCTTGGAGAAAATGGCTGCTTTGGAGGTTAGACTCTGTTGCATTATATCTTACTGAGCTTTCTTTCCCTCCTAAGCCCCATCCTGCCTGTCTCCGCCACCAGAATCTCCAGTATTTTCCTAGCCCAGAAGGGCAACTCAAGGCTGCACATATGGTTGTCAACTTGATAAAACTAGGCAACATATGTCAAACAGTAGAAGTACAAATATAGAAAACAGTGCTGTTAAAGGAAGATAATGCATACGATAAAGAGTGAGACACACTCTTCCCTTCATAACATTTGCAGGTGTGGAGGAGGGGATGCTGCGATAGGTTATTCTCAAGTAGAACATTACCCATTAAAGATTCCAGTCTGTGTGGTTCTGGCAGGGGGTGTATACGAGGGTCCAGGCCAGCTGCTTTAATTTGGTCAAACCATGAAAAGGAAGGGAATCTCAGTAGTTAGAGCATTTTCTTTGAATGCAAAAGTTCCCAGGTTCAGCCGCTGATATCTCCAGATAACACCACCAAATGTGCACACAACACACTCCTCCCTCTAATCTAAAGACCAACCAACTTTCAACTTAATTGGATTGTGGGGGGGGGGGGTCAATTTTACAGTTCCCTGATTTACATGTCTCTTGGTGCAGACTCAGGGCATTTCCGCACATTGGTAAAAATAGCATTACACCAGCTGAATTCATACTTCTCTGTTTATATGCCTATGCATCTAATCATATATGCATAATTCTTTTTTAATGCTACCCCTTATGGAATCACGAGTCTTGATACTTTTAAAAATTAATCTCATCCCTGATTTGTGTGTGTGTGTGTGGGGGGGGGGACTTTAGAGAGGCATGCTTTGTGTTACAACTTTGGGAAAAAAATATTTCTGGCATTTCCTGCATGCTTGCCCGCCTATTCATTGCTCCAGGATATTAGCCATTTTAAAAAAGACATTCCTGTCCCCGGGAACAAGGGAGAGGGAGGTGGGTGCGAGGGCAGGATGAGGCAGGTGCCTTTAGCATGTTTGAGCCTCCATACCTTCCCTCTGCTGGTTGCCTGCTGGTTTCTCTCCCTTTGCTGGTGCTAAATAGGTTGTGGAATCTACTTTATGCAATTCCCCAACTAGCGCTTTAAAATGGAGGATGTAGCCAGCCAGTTACTGCCCAGATGCTGGATATTGGCGACGTCATATATGGAGGGGCCGGAATATAACGATTATGTAAGGTAAGCATTTTACTACATTTAACGGGTGCGGAAATCCCCTCAGTTCTCTCCACAGATTCCTGAAATAGAGGTCAAACAGCAGCCTAGCAGCCTGGTCACAGCATTTTTTAAAAAATCTCATCTGTATTTCCCTACTGTTAGATTAACTGACAATAAAAAAAAATCTCTTTGCACTGAAAACTCTGCTTTTGTCATCTTCCTTTGTTGTGGTCTGTGTCTTTTCTTCCACAAAATAAAAGTGGTTTCCTTGCACACCCACCTCTTGTCATCCCTTTCTGTTGATTCACCATTATGAGGATGTACAGAAATGAGTGGCAAGAATGCCCATTAGAGATAATGGGAATCAGGAATGCCAGTTGACTTGCAGAGGTGTCATGGAAATTAGTTACAGTAACAGTTGCAATAAGAATGTGGACCAGATGACAGCCCCCAGAATGGAACAATGGTTCCTGGGAGTACCATGGCTGCCTCTGGAACCAGATAAATATTCCAGGATGGAACCAAAGCCCTAGAGTAGAATAATGACTTCAGGGATATTTACCTTATTAGCAGCTGGAGCAGTGGGTGGGTAGAGCTTGATGAGGTGGGTCCAGGAGACAGCCTCCTCAGAGAAATGCCCACCCACCAACTGCCCCTCCATCACCCAATGTCCCACTGATTCTCATGAGGACAGTGGCAGAGGGGCTGGCTATGAGTTCCTTGGCTCATCCTTGCCCTCAGGAAGATGGGATGGGGAACTGGCAGCTGTCAAGTGGGCAGCCCATACCAGTGCATGTGCCCAAAGGAAGGCCGCAGGGATTTGAAACAGACAGCTCTCGGGTGCCACACCATCATGAGCGGCCACCATGCTCAGTCTTAGGTCCACAGTATTATGGGGCCAAGCCACTCATGGCTGGTGAGGTTATCACTGAGCCAACCTCCACGCACCATGGCAGGTGTCTGGGGCACAGTCTGGTTGGGGTGTGCAGCTCCATCCCCACAAAGGAGGGATCGAAAGAGACCTGAAGTTCTGTATGGCTTGTTCTTCTTGTTTGCAGAGATCTAGAAATGCCATTGCTCAAAAAGTCAGTAAAATCCAGGAAAACCATGATCTAGCAACACCCAAATTCAACAACTGGGATTTCTTTGAGAAAAAGATTTCTTTGAAATTGTTGTGACTTTACTATTTAGATGTTTCCATGTGTTTCCACTATCTGCCCATGAACCCAGCTAATCTTGTGGTCAGCTTTTATGGTGATTTATGAATGGATGCTACTGACTTTGCAGGCATAAAAAACAGGCAAGGCAACGTATTTAATGTTTGTCACTTAAAGGATGCTTTGACATTGCAGATGCTACAAAAGGAAATGCAAGAGATTCTATGTTTTACAAATAAGTCAATTTAAGAATTGATTGGGAGATATCTTTCTTTTCTGTGATAAATAATATGATTTATTTTGTTGACTGGGCAAAAGTGTCAAGCTTCAATTTATTGTACCTAACTTGCCAAGGCATGATCTGGTCCTGCAGCACAAGAGATTACTGCACAAGAGCAAAGCAGTGATGCTATTCTCAAGATGAACTTTGGCAAGAAATATTGAGGCAACCCAAGCAAGAGTTCACCTCATGTATAAACAAGGGAATTGGATCAAGATAAATTCACATGGTGGCTATGTCCACATAAAAGTTCTCAGCAAACTAAGGTCAAATCGATATCAGCTGGTAAGGTTCATCAGAAAGCTAAATAGAGCAAAGAGTTCGTGGAGGAGCCATGGGATACAAATCAAATAGATATATGGCTCCATGAGGTTCAGATGTAGTTTGACTAAGGGTTGTTACCTCCCAATTGACCCCAGTTTGCTATAATTTTAAAGCTGCAATCCAAAAACTACGTACTGTGAATCAAGCAGTCACACTGATTTTAGGTACTCCTCGGATACAACTAGGCTGTGGGGTGTATATAGCATGCCATTTGATCTGAGAATCAGAGGAATATTTTGAGGTAAATCTTGCTAGTATCAGAATGTTCATTGTTCATCCTCTGCACAAAGCAAAGTTTAAGTCCAGTGGCACCTTTTAGGCCAGCCAAGTTTTATTCTGGATCTAAACTTTCATGTGCATGGGCACTTCTTCATACACATTGAAACAGAAGTCACTAACTACATAGCTGGAGAGTGAGGAGGATATTGCCAGAAAGGCCCAATCAGAGTCCAGATGCATAAGATACTGAGCAGTAAATATAGCTAAGTCTGGATGAAGGCAATTGGCGAGACCTGTGAACAGCCACCTATTAGCATAGCATAATGGTGGCCTCTTATTGCACAGAGTGGCAAGCAGCTGAAATGCTGTTTGAAGCTCTGACCATGAGGCTGGGAGTTCAATCCCAGCAGCCGGCTCAAGGTTGACTCAGCCTTCCACCCATCCGAGGCCAGTAGAATGAGTACCCAGCTTGCTGCTGTGGGGAGTAAAACGGTAATGACTGGGGAAGGCACTGGCAAGGCCACCCTGTATTGAGTCTGTCATAAAAACGCTGGAGAGCATCACCCCAAGGGTTAGACATGACTCGGTGCTTGCACAGGGGATACCTTTACCTTTACCTTAGCATAGCGTAATAAAGGAGTTTACAAACAGATGAAAAAACTGAATGGTCTTAATATGTGTAGTGAGATAAGAAACCAGTATCTCTATTAAACCCTGGGGGATCTATTGTCCTGAGTGTTATAATGACTTGTAACTCAGCAATGTCCCATTTTAGTCTATTTCTGAAGTTCCTTTGCAGCAAAACAGCTAATTCGACGTCACTCATTGAATGTCCTCAAAGGCTGAATTGTTCTCCTACAGGTTTCTCAATTTAATGATTCTTAAGGTCAGATTTGTGTCCATTCATCCTTTGGTGGAGGGTTTGACCTATTTCCCAATGTAGAGAACTGAAGGGCACTGGTGGTATTTCATGACATATACAATGTTAGAAGGGGAGCACATTAATAAGCCTGAGATGGTGTAGCTGAAGTTAGGTCCAACAATTGGGTTGCCTGGGTATATGTGGCAGCAAAGTTGGCCTCTGGGTTTATTGCAAGCTCTCATGCCAGATGTTGTATTATAGGTGGGGAGTTGTTTGAGCTTGAGGGGCTGTCTGTGTACAGGAAAACATTTGCCCCCCCCCCAATATTGGTGAATGAGAACTGTCTTCACCAAATAGAGGTTGTAAGTCACTGATGATGCGTTGAACTGTTTTGAGATGAGAGCTGTGACCACTAGTGGTGCTCTGTTCCTGTCTCTTTGGGGCCTGTGTTGCAACCGGGTTTTTTTTCTGAGTGCCATTCCGGCTTTTTCAATCTGCTTCTTAACTTCATCAGGTAGGTATTTTAGTTCCGGAAAGGTTTGCTGTAGATCCCTCAGGTGATCTGTCTTTAGGATTGGAACAGATGTGGCTGTAGCTTAGAACCTGGCTGTATAAAATGGATTGTTTAGTAGCTTTAGGCATGCATGTATGTTTGTTGGCCAGCAATTTTCCAGTATAAAGTGATGTCTATGTGTTCATTGTGTCCCAAAAATGTATTTCTTGCATATAATAGTTCATTGTCAGGTTGATAGTGAGGTTAAAGTCATTGAATGCCTGGTGGCATTTGTCCAGGAATTCTTTACCATATCTCTAGTCTAGACAATAAAGATATCACAGGCTACCCACCTGAATCCATCCTCTATACATACACTACGTGATTCAGTTTTAAGCACTGTGACTGTAGTATGAAAACACCTTTGCTACTTTGAAAATACATACATTTAAATATCTTTGTGTTCTGAGGGAAAAATTTCACTTCTGAACATTTTAAGTATGCTGAGAAAAGCCAACTACGATAGGTGACTATTAGCTAGCCCCCATTTCATCATATCCTCCTTCCCCCTTTCCCAAAGGCAGTACTGCAATGGTTTTTAAAATATTCTCTCTCTGTCTCTCTTTGTAGAGAGAAGGATGAATGTATGAACTTATGTGAAGGCAGGTGAGCCCTGCAGAGGCTGGGCATCATCAGTATTACCAAACTTCCCTCAGCTCGACAAGAAGTTGACAGACCTGGACTGGACATTTTGTGCTACTGCTATTTTCTGAGCAGAAGATACCTGCCTGGGGATAAAAGGGAAGCAGCGATAGCAAGATGATAGAAAGAGAACACTGCTATGAAAGGCATGAGTCCTCCTTGCACAGATACAACTGCAGCAGTGGAGGAGGACATGGAAGGGCAGGAACTTTATGGGCACTTCTCCTGCTGGTTGAAGGGATTCCTCCAGACTCCCAGTAAAACTCTGGTGAGAGAAAGCAGTGGTAAGACAAGCATTTGTGAAAAGCACGTGGGAAAATTCCTCCCAAGCTGAAGAAACCCTTGTGCATGTGGCTTGTTCCATTTTGGGCCCTCCAACTTATAAATGCATATTTGCTTTTTAAAACTTTCCTTCAAAAGACAGATGTGTAAGAGGAGGGAAGGTAGAGAACAGATTCAGGATATGTGTAAGGCTACTTGTAAGGCAGGCTTCATAGCCCAGGTGAAGAATCTACCTTGGATATCCCTGGAGATTTGGAGCTGGGGCCAGGGAAGGTGTGGTAAGAGTTTGAGGAGTAGAGGGACCTCAGCACTGCATACAAGAGAGCAGCCACATTTTCTTCAAGGCACTGATCTCTGTTTTCTGGAGATCACTTGTAACCCCATGAGATTTCCAGACTCCACCCGGAGACTGGTAACCCAATGGTGACTCACTGTTAAGAATATGAGCTGTCTGTCTTCTTCACCCAAATTGTCCAGACTTGTTGCCCCCTTCTCCATCTTAGCCCCTGCATCAGTGTGACAAGGGAGGGGGGTGGTAGGGCAGCACTTTGAATAATGCTACCATTTTATAAGAAGCAGTCTAATCTGTTTCTTGCAAGATGAATAGCTTGAAAGATATAAAACTGCATGGATTACTCGGAATGTGGGAACCTTTGTTTGATCAATGGCTGATTTCACGCATCACTGCTGACCCATAGTGACGTTGAAAAGTCTAGTATCTACTTTATGTCAGAAAGAGAGCAACATTACCTTAACCTTATTTCATACTACCCAATAGGCCTCAAGAAGGGTTGAAAGAGGCCTAGATACATTGGATTTATCTGGTGTTGGAAGAAATCTTTGATAGCGTTCTCCTGATTAAAAGCAAGAGAAAGAGTAGCTTCTTTGAAGGACAGCCTCAGTTCCCACACAAAAGCCCATTTCCAGTCTCCAAGGGAACATGGCCGTGATCTATGGCTTCAGTGCCCAAGGAGCAAATGAAATGTTTTCTCTTTTCATCCATGGCCTGAAAGCACACACTGACTGTCATGAGAATTGAGAATGCCTTGTGGAGAGGAGAAATTACCTGCTCCCCCTTATTCCCACCCCCTGCCTAAAGAACAGCCTGCTGCTTGTTGTTTTTGTTCATTTTGTGGTCTTGTGAGATATGCTCCAGACACACTTTTCAGTTTCTAGAGGCAGAGAAAGCAATGAAGGTGTGGGGTTGAGGTTATACAAAGGGAAGAGGAAGAATAACAAAGATGCTGGTAAAGAGAAAGAGAGACACAAAGATATAAAGGGGCTGGTTTCAGGGACATAAACTTTGGGGGACAGCAGAGCTCATGTCACCATGGGGATGTCACAGCAGGGGCAATGCCTCCCAGGAGCTGCCAGGCCCTCCAGTATTTCCCATGGGGGGCTTGCCTTTCCCAAGCTGCCATGAAGCATGAAGCCACTTGTGCTGTTGAGATCTCAAGTTCAGTCAGTCAGTCCTGTTTTCCTTTGTAGCAATCTAACATGTCCATTAGAAGCACAGGGCTGATTATGTTTGTTTGTTTTGTAAAGGAAAGAGGGGTGGGGACATTTAGTCTGCAAAGAAACCCATTTTAGGAGCTAGCAATGCCTCACTTTGGAGTAGGTGAGTTCAAGGCTCTCCTTATGCTACTCCCATAAGTGGCCAAAACCCAGGGTGGAAGACTGATTCACTACCCAGTCTATACAGGGGCTTGCAAAGTCAGGCACCAATATAATTTCAACAGAAAAGGCAAGTCTTCCTGAGTACGAAGCCTAATTCATTTCAAGCAGCCAGGTGAGCTTGATCACCTTTGACTGACCTTGCCTAAATATCTGCGAGCATACCAGCCTGTCTCAGGCACAGGTGGAGCCTCCACCTTGCCAGCTTTCTTGTCCACCCTGTCTGGATGTAGTCACCTTTTATTACTTTTCTGGGAAGCTGACCTCCTTAACTCAGAGCCAGGAAATCCATTGAGTCTCATTCTGGACTCTCCCTGAATTCCAGCACTTTTGACATTCTTTTGTGTTGGCTCCTGTAACAATTGCTGCTTTGCCAGACAAAATTGTGAAGTCTCATCCTTCCCCTTGTACAGAGGCTGGCATCTCTGCTTTTCTTTCTCTGGGACTTTGAGACATTTCTTTGCCACACAGGACTGTTCCTTCCCTGCCCTACTTTCTTCTTTTCTTCTATCTTGGGGTCCTTGGAAGATCTGCCTGAAGCCCCTAGTCTCAATCTGTAGATTATGAAAACAGATGTACTCTACCCAACTCAGCAGACAGAGGCCAAGAAAACCTCTCTCTGCTCATTCCTTTTCTCTTAAAAGCTCTCCTCTCCTCTCCTTTAAATCACTCTCTCCCACTCTTCCTCCTGGCTGTTCTGTGGCACAGAATTTTCATTCAACCAGAGGCTTGTCTCTCTTATACTTTCTCTCCTAACCCTTCATACACTCATTCTTCTGAACACAATTTCTCTGTTTTTATGCTTAAGTACCTTTTCGATTTCTGTATATCTATATTTCCCTGAATAAACTTTAAACCTTGTTTTGGGGGCTGGGTTGCCCAATCTGGGTTGGGAAATATCTAGAGATTAAGGGATTGGAGTGTGGGGAGGAACCTCAATGGCGTATACCTTCCAAAGTAGCCATTTCTTCTCGGGGAATTGATCTCTGCTGCCTGGAGACTAATTCCAGATTTCCAGGCTATATCTGGAGTATCCAAAATTGCAAGACATTTCCAGATGACTCTCCTCTACCTGTTCACCAATTTTGGTGAAGATTGAATTTGGGAAGTTCAAGTTATAGACACCCAAATGAGGCACCCACAGAAAAGTGTTGTGGGGGAGATTTCAGGCACAAGTTCTAGAGTATATAGACCCCATGTGAGCTAGAGGCATCAAGATTTGCAACAAACCTCCCCTGGATGACCCTTAGATGCCCTACAAATTACATGCAGGTTGGATTTGTGTGGAGTCTGAGATACAGATACTCAAACAAGGTACTGCCAGGAAAGTACTATATTGTCACTCCCCAGGGTGCAGAAGTATTTCTACGCAGTGGAGTGGAACCATGTCTCTATTACATGGTTGGAGCAAATGGGAAGCACAGCTGTTTTGTGCTGTTTGGTCAGGGAGTGTTCGGTGGGGACATACTGATGGAAACAGGAGCAGTAGGGATTTGGGAATCTTGGGATGTGGAAGGGGAAGATGCATCATCAGCACCAGCAGCACCCCACAAGTCACTGCCATCACTATCATCTCAAACAGAGTTTCATGCTGCAGCTTCGGCGGCAACACTGAATACTCTTGAGCAGCAGTTGCAAGCCACGTGGCCATGGACAGAGCATCAGAAGTGGATGTTGAGACCCCCAGTGATATCCTAGAGGCATCCTCCACTGGAGGGAGAGGCTGTGTTCATTGTCCATGATCACTTGGCATAGCGGAAAGTGATGGCATTTTCCCACAGCCATAAGCCAACTCCTCCCGCACCCTTTAATGGCATCGAAAACTTGGTCAAGCAAGCTCCCAACACAATCTCTGCACAGATGGTTCAGTTGCCAGAGAGGGAAACAGACAGGCACAGATCAATCCCTCCTCCCCCAGAAGGTGCCAATCAACAAGGGGGCAGGGTTCAAATTGAAATCTGGGGCAAAGGAAAGTCCCCACATTAACTGGAAAATACTTCTAGAAGCCAGGGCAGGGGAGGCAGCTGATAAACACAGTTCACCCCCCAAGGAGAAGGAGATCAGCATGTGTGTGGGGGTGGGTTCAAATGGAGAACTGGGAGTAAATGGAAGTGAGTGGACAGTAAAGACAATCACAGATCACCCCCCCCAAAAAAAAGGCAGCCCAGAAAGATCTATCGGCGGCCTTTGACATTGTGGATCACGACCTTCTGATCCATCGCCTCGCCGGCACGGGGATACGGAGCACAGCCTTGCGCTGGATACGCTCCTTTCTCCAGAACCAGACCCAGAGGGTTGCGGTGGGGGAAGAGTTCTCGCGTCCCTACGGACTCCCCTGTGGGGTACCGCAGGGCGCAGTCCTCTCCCCCACATTATTCAACATCTTTATGCGCCCTCTGGCCCAACTGGTACGGAGCTTTGGGCTGGGTTGCCACCAGTACGCTGATGACACCCAGCTCTATCTCCTCATGGATGGCCGCCCAGACTCCCCCACGGAACCAATCGCCAGATGTTTGGAAGCAGTGACTGAATGGTTCGAGCAGAGTCGCCTGAAACTCAACCCCTCCAAAACGGAGGTCCTGTGGCTGGGAGGCAGAGGGCAGGACCAGGCAGCGCGCTTACCCACCCTGGCAGGAACGCAACTTACTATCGCGCCCCAGGCCAGGAATTTGGGGGTGACCAATGATACCTCCCTGACTATGGAGGCTCAGGTCAAGAGAGTAGTGGGTCAGGCGTTTTTCTATCTTCGCCAGGCCCGACTACTAGCGCCCTACCTGTCCCCTGACCACTTGGCTGCAGTGATCCATGTGACAGTCACCTCCAGAATAGATTTCTGTAACTCGCTCTACGCCGGCCTACCCTTGTCTCTGATCCGGAAACTCCAGCTAGTGCAAAACGCAGCTGCTCGGGTCCTCACTGGTACACCTTGGAGGGCCCACATCCAGCCTGTGCTGAGGCAGCTGCATTGGTTGCCAATTGCTGCCTGGAACAGGTTCAATGTTCTGGTTTTGACCTTTAAGGCTATACGCGGGTTGGGACCCACATACCTGAGGGACCGCCTACCGCCCTATATCCCCCGCAGGGCTTTACGCTCAGCGGGGGGAAATCTCCTGATCGTTCCTGGCCCTAGAGAAGCATGCCTGGCCTCAACCAGGGCAAGGGCCTTTTCGGTCTTGGCCCCTACCTGGTGGAACGAGCTCCCGGGTGAGCTGCGGGCCCTGCAGGATTTACCAGCTTTCCGCAGGGCCTGCAAGACGGAGCTCTTCCACCAGGTTTTTGGTTGAGGCCGGGGTCAGCGAATGAGTGCCAACGTTCCCCCCCCCCATATCTAACATCTCTTCCCCACCCTCCCTGCCGCTCTGATAGCAGGGGTGGGAATAATAAGTTCCGCCATGTTAGGATTGTTTTAAAGTCTTTTAATGGGTATTTTAATGGGGATAGGACTGCTGTGACCCGCCACGAGCCTACGGGGAGTGGCGGGATATAAATCCAATTAATAATAATAATAATAATAATAATAATAATAATATAATGTGTGTGTGTGCATGCGTGGGGGGGATAAAATAACAGCCCCCCACCCCAGCAACCAACCTCTCCCTTCAAAAGTAATCTCTCATCTTACTGCAACCCAATATATATGTGAGGAGGTGAAATAAAAGAAAAGAAAAAATAAGGAAAATCACCAACTAAGCAACCAACTGGAAAATCCTGCTGTGCAAAAATACTATATGAAAGAAGAATTCATTTCTGATTTTTCCACCCTTTGTGGTAGACAAACAATGAAACAAACAAAAACCAAATTGCAACACAGAGGAACTCAGAGCAAAGGAATGCCCCTTGGCCCCTGATAGAGTAAACTAGCTAATGCCCACCATGCCCCGCAGCAAAGCTTTTTTGCAGGCTCCATCCAAAACCACAACAGGGGGAATGTACACTCATCCTACATGTATATTTGGACTCCGAAATAGGAGTCCTGTTACTGCTTTAGTGAGTCCCTATTTCTGTTCCCAAGGCTGGAAAACACTATCCCCACTGCTGCCTAGCATTTTAATGCCAGAGTTTCTGGGTGGGTTTTGTTTCCTGAACAGCCCTGATCCCTGCCCAAAAACTTGGAGATTTCTTTGATGCTGCTGAAACTTGCCTCCTGAGCCTCTACCCAGCCAGAATTTGGCACAAGTTCTGGCTCATCCCTATTGTTGGCACAAGTTCATGGCCATCCCTATTGTTGATGGCATATAGGTTTTGAAAAAAATATATTTCATATTGAAATAATTTAAAATAGATTACTATGACCCTGGGACAAGTTCAGCCTCAGACTCCCCTAGCTAAGAAACTGAGAAGTCCTTGTCCCTGGCTGGTTTAAAAACATAGATAAAATGGCACAAGATATGAGGAGAGAGAGAGAGAGAGAGAGAGAGAGAGAAATCTCTGTGTGACCCAAAGTCCCTGGTCTTATTTGATTGTTTGTACCCCACTCTTTTGTCATAGGGCCCTCAGTGTGGCTTGCAATAAAATATTCAATTAAATACAATAAAATCATGCCAGATAATGAAACTAGCAAAGAGAGATAATCCAGCAACAGATAATAATATCACACAAAAACACATCAGATATTAGCTCAAAAAGGCAGCAATAATCGTTAACCCAGCATATCACTGGAAAATAATTGTTTAATCCTTTTCTTTAAATGCCAGAAGGGATGTGGGGAGAGTTCCCCATTTGGGACTATATCTCATGAGCCTATTGTGAGGAAACATACCAGAAAGTCTCCCCAGATGACTTCAGAGTACAGGCAGATAGATGCTGAAAATTATCTATGGAGCTAATCTAAATATTTGTGTTTTTATAGATCAAAGCATTTTGAGTTAGGCCCAGAACAGGGGTTGCCAAGCCACACCCGGCAATCAGCAGGAGGGTTGGGGGCTGGGATGGGGGGGGGAATGCATCACTACTTGTAGTGCTACATCACTTTCAAGAAAACTCAGACATGGAAACACAAGAAACTATGGTAAAACCATAGAGCTAAGCTCACCTATGTCACATCCTTGTTCTTCCTGACAGTTCTAGCCCAGAAAAAAGGAGGCTATTAAGTTGTATTAGGTTTGGATCTGCCTCTTGTAAATAATACAAAGTTTCAGTCTGTTCTTAAGAGGCTAGGCCTTTGGTGGTTGCAACCTTTCCTGTCTGACTGGACACACAAAGTTTCTACTTGAGAACAGAATCCAGTGGGTGGAATTTGCTCTGTGGAGTTCCACAGGATTCTGTTCTCTCACTCATGCGCTTTAGTTTGTTTGTGTGCATATGTATTCTGGGTGACATTACAAAACTGACATCCAGAAGTCACATTACAAAACTGAGTGACATAGATTTTCTATGCCTCCACCTCTCGCCTTCCAAAGTTTTCCACCCCGCTTTCAAGGTTCTATGACACCTTCCACGGTTACATATGCATTCAACCTGTGCTATGAAACCCTGCTACGGTGGAACAAACAAGCTGAATACGGAGTGGAAAGAGGTAATGCTAATGTTCTCAAGGACTTTTTCCACTTGTTCTGAATGGAGTAGAGTTGACTTGCGTATGGCAAGTGAGGAGCTTGGGGGTGCTAATGGATTCACTGTTGCTGTTTGAAAAAATCAGGTTGGTTTACCAGCACTGTCTTTTCTCAGATGCAGAAAGGGATGGGCATAAACCCAACCATGAAATGAAACTTCTCAGAAATGTTACCCTGTTCTTGAACAGAAAATCATGACTGGTCTACCGACATGACATTCCACAGACTTTTAAAGCAGTTCATGGTGGTTCATGGTGATTCATGGATAGAGCAGAAAGCAATAATGAAGGAGACCCTGCCCCACTGGATATATTCAGTAGACACAGCAAGGCTCGTTTGTCTGCTAGGGATTTCAACCGTGTATGAACCACAGTTTATCTTTAGGGGGCATCCTCTGGGGATTCTGTTTTGTTTCAGCTTTATGTTTTGATTATTGCTTTTAAACTGTCTCGAGCCAAGTGGAAACACAGGATATAAATAAGTTCATTAATAAATTAATACAAATTTGTTGAAGCATTGAAGACCCCACATAAAATATGTTACAGAAATCCAGTATGGAAGATTCTTTAAGAAATTATTTAGTGGAAATGACAGAATAAATCAAAAGGTTTTTTCATGTGATCATGAATTCTCCACTGTATGGAGAAAAAAATGCTCTAGAATGCATAGTGGATGCAATAGAGCTTGACTCTGAAAGCCCACTCATCTTTCTGTGTAAATTCAGTTTTCCCGTTCGGAGCCACTGTGATCTAATTTGATAAACCATTTCCCATTGTACAGGCATAGTCAATATCCAGAACGGATTTTGACTTAGATATATAGATAAGGTTCAGTCTACACATCCTAACCATTCCATGGGAGCAGCTTGATGTATTGGTTCATTGTTTGGAGAGATTAATCCAATCAGATTAATCTGATGCTAAAAGTCTCCACAAAATGGATGAAATCCACCTAGCTGACTATTCTATTGATTATGGCTACCCTGTGTACAACATTCAGAGGGTGTTTAAAACTGGTTCCTTGTAGTGATAGTAACAAATAGTATAACTCACAAATGTGGAAAAGTTACTCCGCGGTGGTTTCCTCATCAGTTCTTTTGCAATACTCTGAGCATGACCACAAGTCTGTGACTAAGGCCTTCTTGATTTTAGAAGCATATTTTTTTTTCTTTCAAAAATGATATTAAAGCTAAGAATCAGAGGAAGCACTGTCTTGAATGGGGATTTAGCTCTGAGTTTGGGTATAAACCAAGCATTTATATTTCTAAAATAATATAATACCAGGGAGAGAAATTTGATTACTTAAAATTGCTCCATTAGATACGTGACTCCAGACAGAAAATCAAGTGTATACAATTGCATAGCCTTTAGAAAGCATTTTTTTTTCATTTTCTTTCTCATTTCATTTTTAATGCTACCCACTTGCACCAGTGATCAGCAGGAAATCATTTGTTACCGGACAAGAACTATCAATTATTCTTATTCCTGTTGCCCAATCTTATCCTACCCAATTACAAAATCCAATAAATAAAGGAATACCAGCTCTGAATTATTTGTATTATTTTCAGCAGTGCCACATCCCCTGGATAATTTGAATCTTACTTGCCTCAGGGCAACACTGTGCTGGGCAAAACTCATTACCATCTATGTAACATGCGGTAACCAAGATCGAGCTTTGAGGGGAAACCAACTTGCTTTGAGACTGCAGGGGATGCTGATTAGACATCAAATTTATTTAGTAGAAATGTACACATGAGTACTGTCACTAGAATAACTTTAAAACCGGAAAGGAAAGTTTTCAGAAATTGCTTGCTAAATTGAAGCTTTTAAATCCTTACCTAGACATGCAAGGAAATGGCCCCGTTTACACAAGTATTGATCAACGCAGTTAAAGAAAACAGTGTCTGACAGGCTCTCTGCCTTTGTGGAAATGAACCACTTATTTAGATGTCAAAATGGAGACATAAGCGTGTAACACTTGGGGCCCTTTATTAAAAATGTTGGCCTCTGTTTCTTTCGAGTGAAGGTTGTTGCTTTCTTGAGAGCATATTTCCATGCTATGTCAGAAAACACAGCTGCAGATATTGATTAAGCACATGGGTAAAGCCCTGTCAGTCCTACCTGTTAGTTTTATTCTTTGGCCTTCCATTAAACAGGAGGGGGTTAAAAAGATTTATCACAGTTACTGTTGTATGGATCTTCCACACAGCTTCCCCCAAATAGGTAGTGTGTGTCACTATTTATTGAATGTTTATTGCTGAGTCTAGAGAGTCCAAACTGTTTCCAGGCTCACACTGGGTCTAAGCAACCTTTGCTATCAATTTAGCCAATAATTCCCACCCATAATTCTGAGAGCCTTTCTAACTGCATTAGAGTACCGGACTATAGCCTGGGAGTTCTGAATTCAAATCTCTAGTCTGCCATGAAGGTCAATGGGTGATCTGAGCTTAGCTTCTCTCTTTCTCACTGCGGTGTTGAGAGGTTAAAATGTTGGAGACCCACTATGGGATAGTTTTATGTACACTATCAGGTACTTTTATAGGATTTTCCTTTTTGCTTATGCTTCACAAGAGCATAAGTGGGCACTTCTGCAATTTACAAACAACAAAATCACTTTCAAAATTATCCCTTTTAGAATTGGTGGAAGTGAGGATTTGGGTGGGTTACAAAAGGGGACAAATGCGGAAAAGGTTTCTGTCTGTTGTTGGAGCTCCAGAATCCAAGGTTTGGACTACATCATGGGACACCAAGGGGACTTGTCAGTCAGTTTTGTTTACAGTCGTGGACTCTCCAATAAAAAATATAAGTACAAATTCAAATCAATAAATTATGAGATTAAAAGTTACATGGAGAGGACAAAATTATATAAATATACTATAAGGATCCAATATAAGTCAACAGTTAATGTGTAGCATTGGAACAGCTCTTCCTTATTGTTGTAGCTACCCAAGCATACTTAGCAACTGTTCTTGTTAGCTCCTTATTTGTATCGGATAGTATTCATTTGAGACGTTGTTTCCTCAGACCTCTGGAACATTCTGTAAGCACTGATGTCAGTGTTTGTATCATCATCAGTAAACCTTGTAAAATCCAAACTGAATGCTCATCCACTACCCAATTAGCCCTCATCCAGAAATGCCCTGCCCAAGTAGTTTAGACCAAATCAGGAGGCAGCCATCAGCCAGGAAGGGCTCAGCTCTCCACTTCCAATTTTCTGCCAGCCTCAGAGCATGCCCTGCTGCCAGTAAGTTGCCCTAGCCTCCTGGCCTCTTTCAACTGAGAGGACATGGGGGAGGGGGGAGTTGGGACAGCCATTGCACACCTTCTTGAGGTGGGGGGCTGCAGAAAGCCCAGAAGCAGCCCCCTGCCAGTCCTCTGGGATCCAGGGTGCTGAGGAAATGCCTCTGCCCTGCGAATATTTACTCATGAGTAAATGGTGGCCCTCAACCAGGAAGGGCTTAACAAGGAGTCAGCTATCCACCTCCAACTTCCTTCCAGTTTCAGAGGTTTGCTGAGTGGAAAGGAGTATGCCCTGCTGCCAGAATATTGCCCTTTCAATTTGGAGGACATGGGGGGGGAGCTGAGGCAGCCTCTGTGTGATTCTGGAAGTGGGGGGCCATGGGAGGCCCCAAAATAGCCCTCCTATTTGCCCTCTGGGACCCAGAGATCCCAGAAAAGCCTCTGCTCTGGGAATGTTTATTCATGAGCAAGCCATATGAGGTTTGCAATTTGCAAACTGAGAATGGAGGAATGCTTTGGGGGTAGCCATTACAGGCAATATAATCAGGAAAAATAATGCTGATGTGGGTGGGGATGGGAAGTTGTATACTTTCCCTTTCCATATGGATACCACCCTGGTCTTGCTGCAATCTTTCAAGAGAATTACAACAAAGCAATTTTGAGACCTATGGTATGGGAGATGGGGAAGCTGTAGAACACGCACAGAAGTGCCATGGGGACATGAGAAGAGGGGAGACACTGTTTCGCAGTAGCAACTTCCCAGTAGCACCTTCCCAGTAGAAGAAGAGTTGGGTTTTATACCCTGCTTTTCACTGCGAAAGGAGACTCAGAGTGGCTTAGAATCGCCTTCCCTTCCTCTCCCCACAACAGACAGCCTGTGAGGCAGGTGAGTCTGAGAGAAACTGCTCTGTGAGAACAGTTTCTAATAGGACTGTGACTAGGCCAAGGTCAACCAGCACATGGAAAAATAGGGATCAAATCCAGCTCACCACATTAGAAGCCACTGCTCTTAACCACTACACCATGCCGTAAAAATTGCCATTGCCTTAAAGAAATATAGCTAGAACACAGGCAGAAGAAGCTGTTGTAGGAAGATGGTGTAAGTCTTATTTAAATTGCTAATTCACTGTTAAAGAGCGGCCGTGGCTTGGCAGGGGCCACAGTTGACGGGGCCGATGGAGAGGCCAGGAAGACGTGATGACGCTCCTCTCGCTGGGAGCATCATCGCCGGGAATCCTTGTCAGCGGCAGGGAGGGGCCAGGCGCTTTATAAGTGCCACGCGGCCAGTGGCCGGCTCTCTTTGCTGCCACGAGGGCCGGAGGACCCGCCCACCCTCCCCAAGTTGTTGGAATTTTTTTGTCACAGCTACGGAATAGGGGGCATGAGGTAGAGTATATGTCACAGGGACCAGTTTGCGAACTGGGACCTGCGGTGGGGGTCTCCTTAAGAGATCGGCGGATACCGAGCTTGGCCTTACCCGGCTGGGAAGGCCAGGGGCTCAGAGCCAAGAGGTGGGGGATGGGTGCATGCGGCGGACGCCCAGCAACCATGACTTGCCTCTTCCCTGGGGAGGGCTTCAAGGGGCAAGGGATCCTTCCCCCCGGCTGGGGGGAAGGGGGATCCAGGGCGCCCCTTGAGCCTGTGGCAGCAGTCGGACGATTGCGTGGGGAATACTCACACCTCGTGACAGGCCAACCTGCATTTGTTATGGAAAATAAAGCTGTGGCCTGTTTACTCCAAAGCTGACTCGAGTCTTTATTGGCCGTGTACATCGTGCCAGTCAATGTATTATTCTCCTTTAAATTTGGAACTTCTGGTCAATGGCTTCTCAGAGCAATCCAAGGAGGGAGACACTCAGGTATTTCATAGACAGAGAGGTAATTCTGTGGTTAATAAGGTTTGCAAGTTTTGCCTCACAGCCCCCATCCCAACCACCCTTTTCTTCCAGGGGAACTCTGCAGTCTGGAGAGGAGCTTTTGTTCTGGGGGTTCTCCACTTTTGGGTTTTTTTGAAGCCTGAATAATATTTCAGAGGTTTCTCAATGTTAAAGAAGTTGAGAAAAGCTGTCATAGAGGCAGTAAATTGAGAAACCCACTGTAAGTTTTTTGCCAACCAATGTTTTCACATTTGTTTGAAAGATACAACTGTTTTTTATTTTCTTTGATATTGAACTGAAGAACGTGCAGACGGATGGAAAACTCTGGCAAGTTTATGAATTATGGATGTTTTTTGTTATTAGCCACACAGCATTTCTTTGTTTCCCACCTGGAGCCTGGCATCCCTGCACCTCAATTGGATCCAAAGCCAGAAAGTCCCACCTCTCAAGTAGTTCTTTTCTCCAGGGGGACTGATCTCTGCAGCCTGGAAATGACCTACAATTACAGCAAATCCCCAGGTCCCAGCTGGAGATTTGAATCCCACAACCTCTCTGGGGCACAGTACCACAGAGTTCCCCCCCTCCCAAGCAGGCCTTTCATCTCCAGAAGCCTGGAGATGAGTTGTCATTGCAGGGGCCCCCACCTCCCTCCAAAACAGCCATTTTCCCCTTGGAAGCTGATCTCTATGGTCTGAAGATGACCTTCAATCCCAGGAGATTTCCAAGCTCTACTTGGAGGCTGGTGACCCCTATGTTAGGAATATTCATTTGGGTTTGGAAATGGGACCTCAAGGGTTTGGGGGGGGGGGACAGGAGAAGGAGTAAAGGCAGCCCACCATCACCATGGCTGTTTGGCCTCTGTGTTCTGTCCTTCCTTCCTTCCTTCCTTCCTTCCTTCCTTCCTTCCTTCCTTCCCCCTCCCATGATTTATGTTTTTGCCATGTAGCCAGCCCCAAGAAGGCTACAGTGCAGGTGTGTATCCTAGTGTCCATTGTTTCTCTAGGTGCGACAGGCTTTGTCTCTAGTGTTATTATAAAGCTTACCCTCAAAAAGGACATGCTTAATTATTTCTATTTGTCCTTTACAAATACACTTGTGTGCCTCGACCAGTAGCCCTTTAAACTTTCCTTCTAAGTAGGCAGAAGGGAGAGCGTTGTAGTGGAGAAGAGTAAACTTTCTTCTATGTTCATAATTTGTGATGTTGGTTAAATATGGCAACAAGACAGTCTCATTAAGGAGACCTATAGGTCTCAAGAGGTCTTAAATTCTCTCTTTGTCTGTGTTCACCATGGACACTAAGGAAATGGGGAGAAAGCATTCTTTCTTTAATCCCTAGGATATGCTCCATGAAGTTTCATGAAAATCACTGCAAGATCCTCAGAGCAAAATGTCTCAGTTAAAGAACAAATACTAATCCAGATGGAATGGTAAGAATTCTCTTATTCCTCCCTAATAGATGGGCTGGGTGCAATAAATAGAGAAATATATATACATTTGTCCCACAAAAATCTGATGGTGTAGAAATGTCCTGAATAAACTTCAAGTTCAACAATGTAAGATTCATTCAGGCATTATTTTCTCTGGGTTTGCATATATGTGAGTCACTGGTGGATTCACATAGCCATAGTAAAAAGGCAATGTGCAAATAAATTAATTCCTGATCAGGTTCATGTGCTGTGTATAGTATTTATTTGAGTATGTGGATTTGATTACAGTGAGTTCCATGTTACTTATTTAGATTTTGGGCAATGTCTCAAAAGTGAAGTCTAACAACTATGCAATAAAACAATATATAAAATCCATGTAAAAATAGAATGCACTAGTCTGAATAATAAAAATCCTTACTCTCAGTAATCAAAGCTGGTGCAAGCATGGAGATTTTACTGTTCAGTTCACAGTTTCTCATGTTACATTTTTCCAGGTGTATAGAGGAATTAATAATTCCCATATTTGCAAAACTCAGGGTAATTCCACAATTGTGGTACATACATGGGCACATGGGCATCTCTCTGTATAAAGTTTGTCAAAGTCAACATCACTACAAGTTCTTATTAAGTAATTTCCCAATAGTCCTTGTTAATTCCTTAAGATTTTAACCACCTCTTTTCAAAGTCTAATGTTCAAAGACACAGAATGGAGCTGCCTCAGCAATTTTCTCTGTTTTTCAGCCTAGTTCCGTCAAGTCCATTAACTTCCCCTTGTTCTCTTTTTCTGTAGCTTCCTTGACGGAAAAGTGGTCCTGCCTTTCAGACAAGGCTGCTAGGCAGAGCTGTCAAGAGAATTCACTCCTTCATGCTGCTCCAGGAGTTGCCCTCTTGCTTGTTTCTCTTCGCAGATGCTGAGTCCATCTGCTTCACCTTGGTGAATTCCATGCCCTCAAACCTCTGTTTCTTATCACACAAAAGCACAGCAATTGCCATGTTAGACTGTGAACTTCAGTTTTGCTGTAATAAGGTGTTGTGGGACAAATTCCAAAGAATCACAGGAAGGGGGTACTTCTTCTGAGCATTTGAACAAGCTGCTTTATTCAATAAAGGAAATGGCATTGCCTCTAAAGTTTGGCTTCAGTGCAGAGTTTCTGCCTGAGGCCTTCCACATGCTACCATTGTCTGGCTTTGTAGTATATTTTTGAACGTATATAGAGCTTCTTATGTGGCATGTACTACATCATTATTATTCTCTGTCCACTGTTGCCTTGGTATTTAGACAGTAAAACCACAATTGCTAGGATAGACAGGACAACAGTGCTAACTTTAGAACCTTGCTATGGCTTTTGCTATGTGACATGCAGATTCTTGTCTTAAATTGTCAATAACTACAAGAACGTATTTCTGGACTGGAGTTGTGGTGGAGGAATTCAAGCTATGGTTGCCCCAATTCGCTTCTTTATTGGGAAGGGCCTCCATATTTGCATTTGTTAATTTAGTATTTATTTATTTAAACATTTATGTTCTTCCTTTCCTCATGGTTAATGATGGCTTACAATAATAGTTAAAATGTTTCCAGCTTCAATAAAAAATAAAATGGCAAGCCTCAAATCTCCATCCCCTTGAAAGATGGCACTTGTGGACCAGCCTCATAATGCCAGGACTTCTACTTTTGTGAAGTTCTCAGGAGCTATTAGGGCTTAAGTCATGGATGTTGGCCCCTAATGTAACTACAGAGTTCGAGCTAGGTTCACACGTTGATCATCAGATATATGAATGGGTTCTCAAATGTCTACTTTCTAGAAAAACCAAGAAGGAGAAGGAGAAGGAGAAGGAGGAGGAGGAGGAGGAGGAGGAGGAGGAGGAGGAGAAGAAGTTGTTTTTTTTACGCCACTATTCTCTACCAGAAGGAGTCCCAAAGCGGCAGAGGGGCCTTCTATGAGCTCTGGATCTCAGGTGGTGGGGAAAGAGAGATGGGACTCCTCTGGCCTAATGCCCACCATGGCTTAATGCTCACCCTGGTGAGCTCCGGACCTTGGGATGAGGAAAGATAGGCCTTCTGTGACTGCCAAAAACCCATATTTACAGTGAAAGTGACTTATCAATGGTTTTCACATGGACTAGTGGTCCCAGGTATCCTATTCCATTGTGCCTCATCTGTGACAGAAAACTTGCTAATGAAGCAATGCTTTCCATTTGGGTGATGTCACTTCTGGGAGGAATGGCATGGAGGCGTGGCTAGCTGATAGCACTTCCAAGCATGCCTAAAAGCCTGGAAAAAATTCAGATGTACCTACACAGTCAAAAAGGTGAGAAAATACCATATCTAGGAGATATGGCATTGGTGAACACCAGGTTCAATTAATCTGCTTTATAGCCTATAAAAAATGAATGAAGCCCTCCCTCTCTCCTCTCTTGATGACTCTGCTAGAGCACTAGGGTTATAAAGAAGACCAAGTCAATACCATGTCTGTCACTAGTGACATGGAACATCACATGTGCCCCTGAGGCATGCTGGTGACTTCAATGGTGCATGACATAGTCTGGAAGCTTCTGGGCATGGTATAAAGAGACCTTACCTAGATCTAGGCAGAGCCCTCTGCACAATTTACAAGAGGCTTTAATAATCCAAATCCAGAATTCATCAACAACTCTATGTTGATCTAACTGCACACATTTGGGAGTGGTTCCACTTGCAAAAAGAATGTCAGGGCTATCCTTTCCAAGGCAATCACAATACTATATTTATCTAATATCTTGCAAACCTTATCAGTTCCTTGGGGCATTTTATTTAGAGTTTCAAGACCAATTAATGATAATATTATCTCACACAGCTAACAGTATCCCAAAGGACAAACCAAAGCTATCCCTTGATTGCTTATTTGTTTGCACCATTATTGCTCTGCTATCACAGATCATTTTCTGTCTTCAAGTTTTGATGATTTGTGATAGCAGATCTGTTACAAAAGCTCCACATAAATGAGCAATCAAACAATAGGTACAGTTTAGCATGGGAAAAGTCTAATCATGTAAGTTGACTGTAAATTAGCACCGATCTGGAATTCTGAGGAAAATGCCTATTATTGTTTCTTAGAGGTATACCTACCTGCCTACCATACTGTCTCCTCTAAAGAAATCATTTCCAGTGGATATAAATAAAACCTGGGATAGCACCAGTAAGGAAAGGATGCTGAATAGATGGGAGGGGCAGGAAAAAGACAAAGGTTGTCTATCCTTTTACATATATAGATGGGGGGTGGATTTGAACTTTCAGAATGGCCCAAAGAGCCCTAGTAGGGGTACTTGGCTCAGACCTGACAGTGGCAGTGATGATGACACAGGTAAGTTTTTTACCTTGAGCCAAGCAACACCTGCCTGCATTTTTCATCACTGATGCTGGCCAGGTCCAAAATGAGCAACTGCTGTGATACAGCTAGCACTGCTAGGGCTTGGCTTGCTGCTGGTCTCCAGAAACCCATAGGGTAGAAATCCACCAGGGCCTTTCCAGGTAAGAAAAAAGGCTAGCCCCTTCCTCCTGCTTATGAAACATTTGCAAGAAGCACAAAACCTACATAAATAAAGTCCATTGCAGAAAAGGAAAATAGTGATGATTCAGAGCAGTTGCCCTGGCCTTTGCAGTGGGTACAGAAGAATCTAGATCTATATCCCATTCTTGTTACTTTATTCTGTGGCATGCAGTGGACCACACTCACAGCTACTACGATCAATCAAAAGATTCCCAGGCAACAGGCCTGCCACTGACCCATTCCTTCTGTGGTGTCTGTTTTAAGATGGGACCTGCCTACCGGCTGCAAACCCCTCTTGCCTTGCCCCCTTTCCTGAAGCATGTAGCGGGTCCCACATTGGAGAACAGTGCTCAAAAGAGCCACAACTGGCTTCTATAGGATTCTTACCTCTGGTTGCCTGCTCTGGGCTGGGGTATACCTGGAGATTTGGGGAACGGAGTGGAGTCTGGAAAGGAACCTCAGAAGGTTCTTGAAACACACCTGTTGCAAGAATAGGATTGGCATCATGCATTTGGTGGAAGAATTGAAACAATCCTCAATAGGAGACATTTTTTTTTCACATTTGCCTTTGGATTCCATGATGGTTTTAATGCTATCAAATTTAAGTATTTATTAGGGATATTCACCAGCTTGAAGTATGATTGCTGCGCATGCGTTTGAAGATTTCTTGGTTGGGCTGTTTTCTGGAGTGAGAAACTGTGAACTGAAATTCGTTTTTGCAAATGAATTTCAGACTTATTTGCTAGTCTGTCCTTTTTCTCCTGCAGGGCTGTGAACCCAAACTACTGGACTTAAGGGTTCCACTAAGCAGTTTATGATGTTCTGCTACTTTCCATTTATTTGCTTGTAGCTTTGATATGTTAAGGTCTGTATGCAGATATTTTATTTATTCGTAAATTGCAAATGTGGACAACAGAACATGACTTTGATCAGATCCATCTGTCTTTCCCCCTCAGCTCCCAATAATATGTCAGCTAAGTAGACCTAATAGCAGTGCAATTATAACATCTTGCTAGAAAGATTTGTGTGCATATATACGTGTATGTGGTTGTATTAAAAAATATATGTGGGTGTGCTATGTGCAGGTATGTGTTTGCACACTTCTAACTGATAGCACTTCCTTGCAGAACAATAATTAAAGTTTCTTTCCTGGCAGTTGAGGACAGCCCCAAATATTAACATTCCCCAAAATTTCTTTCAAGCTGTGCTCCATTCTAAATGGCAGGAGCTGCCATTCATGAGTACTTTAAGAACAAAATGACTTTGAAAGACCACTCAAATCACATTTCATTCACTGTGGACTGAAGTTTAGCTGCAGGGTGCACAGACCAGAAGTTTAGCATGAGTAAAAGCTTTCACAAAGCTCTCGCTTATATATGTGCCCAGGAGCTGCTATTGTTCACATGCTCCAGTGGAGAAAGCTGAGCCCCCTCTGGTTTAGTGCACAGGCAATATCTAGTATGAATTGGGTGTTCCTCCAGATCCAGTGTAGTGTAGTGGTTAAAAGCAGCAGCCTCTAATCTAGAGAAGTGAGTTTCATTCCCTTCTCCTCCACATGAGGCCAACTGGGTGATCTTGGGCTAGTCACAGTTCTCTCAGAGCTCTCTCAGCTCCCCATACCTCGCAGGGTGTCAGTTGTGAGGAGAGGAAGGGAAGGTGATTGTAAACTGTTTTGAGAGTCCTTTGGATAATAAAAAGTGGGGTACCAAAAACAGCTCTTCTTCTTCTGAAGGAGGGAGAAAAGGGCCCTTTGGTAAAGATGGTAAAGTCACTATGTTCAAACCAGTCAGTCAATCTGGCCAGGATGAATCCAAGATTTAGGTGTCAAAGGTATTACTTGTTCCCTGTTTATTAATTTATTGCTATGGGTTGCCCCCCCCCCCCCCGTTCTGCTGTAAGCTGCACTGGGTCCCTTGGAGGAGGAGAGAAGCAGCATACAAATAAATCAATGAATACATAAATACCCAGGCTCATGGAGGCCCAGTTCAAGAGATTGCTCTTCCTCAGGACTGAGGTCTCTGCACGCCAAAACATTCCAATGGATGTTCTCGATGTTATCCGTATGATACAGTAGAAGGGGTGAACTCATTTTGCCTGAGTCTGGACAATGTAGCTTTGCTGAACCTGAGAACAGTGGGTTAGACTCTCAGAAATACCGAACTCTTCTAATATAAGCCCCATAAAATTCAGTGTCCATTACTATGGCATTCCTTCTTAGGATCAAAATAGACATGATCTTTGGGTCAGCTGTTCCCAAGGCACCCAGAACCCCAGTTCAGACAAAGAATATGAGATAGGGTTGGAGGCCAAAGTCTTTCGCCCATACCATTCACCCAATGGGAAACAGTCCAGTCGAGCTCCTGTTTGCCCAGCTGTGGAAAATATATTGATGCTGAGGAATATGGGGGCTGTGTCTTTGTTCTAGAAGCTCCTCATGGTTGGTTTCATGCCAGGGAAACAGGGCAGGCAGAATGCTTAAATTTCTCATCAGACTTGCACTGCATCAATTGGCAGTTCTTTTGCGGGAACTTCCAATTGAAGCAAATTGTAGGTAGTAGAAATAGCAGCAAAATGTAAAGTAAAACAGCCTGAATGGAAATGAAAGATGGCATAGCAACACCAACAGAATCCTCCACAGCATCCTTGACAACTCTGCTATTACCCATCGGTCGCAATGTACTCCATTGATAATGATCCATTGATAATGATCCCTCTGTACCTGTGAAGAGAAGGCATTAGTGCAGGGATACCATGATGCCAATATAGGACCCAATCCTGTATACAGTCCTGTATACAGTATATGAGCATGCTGCTAAGAATAGCTCACGGTGTCTCCCCTGCCACAGAATCCATAGCCTATCCATTAGATATCAACTTGCAGAAAGGAGTCTGTAATGGTTAGAAGTAAACCCTATTGAGTTTAATGGGACTTACCCCGTAGGTGTGCTTAAAACTGCAGCTTGTGTTCCCTTGTAGTCCAAACACACCTGGCAGCAGCAAGCAAATATATATATTTATGGGGAAATAGTCGGGGACAGACAGGAAAAGAAGGATAATCATTCCACTTGAAATAGTGAGCCATCCCACCGCACCATAAAACCCCAGGCAGCAGGCTCCTCGAGAGTCTCTCATTCCAGAATGAAATCAGAGTCCAGTAGCACCTTTAAGACCAACAAAGATTTATTCAGGGCGTGAGCTTTCGAGTGTTTCCATGGATGGAAGTCTTGCATCACTTCACCTCCCCTTCCCACTGTAGCCCAAAAGCTGTCTTATATAGAGCTCTGTACACGGAATGTAGCTACCATCTGTGTACTATGTAGACTTTATTGTAAAAGTGCATTCAGTAAGTCTCATACTCAATGTAATATATGATGCCTGCACATTTATCCAGGTGCTGCTCCCTGTTGTGCAGTTGTGCAGGGAAAATCCAATGGCATGTAGGATGTACATGCATTCATTATAACGTGTGAACAGAGCTGCTGAATGAAACCACTGGCCTATGAAGGTCAGTATTGTCTACTCTGGTTGACTGTAGCTCTTCATAGTACCAGGCTTGGGGTTGGACTAGATGGCCTGTATGGCCCCTTCCAACTCTATGATTCAGGCAGAGGTATGCTGCATAACCTATCATTTGAACCCTTTAATTGGGAGGCCCTGGGGATTGAGCCTGGGATGTTTTTGGTGCCAAGAAGATGTTCTACCCCTAAGCTGCAGCCCCTTGCATGAGCAATAGTCACACAGGAAAGAAAGAATTAATACTGCAAGTTGCAAAAGGAAGCTCGTCAACTTAGAGTTTTTTAAAGTATGTTTTAAAAGCCATTAAAAACAAGCCATTAAACTGTGGTGACTGTGAGGGCCACAGCACCCTCCAGAACGTCCTGTGACACCCTCCAAGCATGTAAAAAAGAGGACAATACCACTGTAGGGCAGGTCTTGTTATCGACTGTCCTCATTCAAAGGAAAAAAATTTCCATCGCTGCAAAATAGTCAAGGATGTAGACCACTATTATGCCCTTGGGCTCTCCTTAGTCAGTGTGTGGCTCTATTCCCCATTCAGGAGTTGGTTCTTTTTATTCTCCCTTCCTCCTCAGGCACTTCTTCATTTCTTTTTATTCCCCATTCTTCTTCTGTCTCTCCCTCAGGCTTCCCTTCATCTCTTTTATATTTTTCCTCCTCCCGCCTTCCCTCTGTTTTGCCTTCATTTCTTTTTATTCCTGCATTGCAGTAGGCTTCCCTGGCTTCTCCTCCCCTGGCAAGCTCTATTGCCCGCTGCCTCTCAGAAGAGTGGGGGTGAGAGGGAAGGGGAAGAAAACAGAGATGTTGCTGATAGCACTGCTTCACTCCCAGCACAACCCAGAAATGAAAAAGTGTAGCTCTGGGAACTGCTGGAATCTCTATGGTTTGAACACACCCACCGGATAGACATAAGAAAAGAAAGGTGAGGAGATCTTTCTTATCTTAGAGTCAAACTAGATATTACACTTTTTTTTTAAAAAAAGCTGAATTCCAGTTCCCTTTCCTATATGTGGATGGGCCCAAAGGGGGAAGTAACTCTCCCAAAGTATTGTTTCAGGTAAGGAAAAACAAGTTCACAGCTCAAATGGGACCTCCCCACAGTTACTGTGGGGCAGTGCAGGGAGAAAGTTTTAAAAAAAACGGAACATCTAATCCTGTTCTTGCACACTCATGTACACTGATGTTCAAGGGAAGACTTATTGCTTGGCCTAGAACAACCTATTTTAAAACATCCCCAAGTAGTAGAAAGGATGGCTAAACAATATCTCTTGAGAATAAGAGAGCTGGAGTGTGTAAAACTGCACAGCGTATTTAGAGGATGGTGGGGTAGAAAATACCCAGGAACAAAATTATCATTTAAAAAAGAAATTCAGATTTCTCTCTCCCTTCTCTTCTTGATCTCCACCATTGCATCTGCATGTATGTGGGTGTGGGTGTGTTGTAGCAACAAATTAATTGTCATGCAACAGAAAAATCTATCCAGTAAGATTGTATAAACCAGGGGTAGTCAACCTGTGGTCCTCCAGATGTTCATGGACTACAATTCCCATGAGCCCCTGCCAGCAAACGCTCATGGGAATTGTCACTAGTCAGATTGCACAGAAACAGATTTCTAAGCATCTGTGGATGCTTTGAATGTCCACATTGCCCACAATGAAAGCCACCATGTAAGCATGCTATAATTAACAGGAGTATCATATAAGTCATGCTTCTTTCAGCAACATAGGAATTAGATTTCTCAGTGCCTCAGTAGGTCACTCCAATGCTTCACCCATAGAATTAATGCTGAGCAATTATACCAAGCATTAAAGGATTCTAAATGTGTTTGCTGCACATATTTAGAAAGCTTCTGTAACCTTTTGCCCAGTGGAGTACTACTTTCTTTTCAGAATTGCACTCCAACAAAAAGATAAAGTTAAAACAAGAGCATCTGAAGATATGAAGGTCAAGAGTATAAAAATAATTGTATAAATTAAATGTTTCCCACAAGACTTTCAAACGTATCCCATGAGTGACAGTTTCCGGATATTCTGAAACAGTCAAAAGTTGCTGAAAGTAGAAAAATGTAAAGTGCTGTTTCTTGGCTGGGGTTAACTGGTTAGCATGAAACGTGTGAAACCGTTTTGGATCTGGCAAATTTACAGGGACCACCAGTCCTGAAAGCAAATGTGATTGCATGCAGACCTGTGCCCCAATGCTATAATGTTCAAACCACATATCCCAGAGTAATTCCCATAAAGAAAGTGATTTTAACATCATAGGCTAACAGCCTGCCATGGACATCCTCTGATAAAATAAAAGATGGAGGAATAAAGAATGAAATGTAACTATCTAAATCTATTTCAATGGGGTCTAAAAGCAAAAATAAAACGGTAATTGTCTCTGATTCCCTTTAAGGAAATTTACAGCTTGTGAAGTGCAGAGGCCTGAAATGGCTCCCTGCAGAGGTAGCTCTGAGCTGGGAGCAAGAAACGTATCGCGTGAACTCATTCTCCATCATTAGCTCCCCAAATTGATTCAGCATTAATAAAGAAGTAAACTGACCTCAAATTATTATCCCATTAACAGCAAGAGCTCACCACAGCGAAGCAGCATGGGTTACAGGCCCTTTGTCCTACTGTACTCGGGGAAAAAAAGATTTTTTGTTAGCGATAAGTGGTTAGGCTGCTTAAATATTACTTTGACACACTAAGAACTGTTTTGTGTGGTGTCATCCCATAGCCTTGCGATAACATTTAAAAGCCCTCAGACAGTCTCAAATAATTTTGAGTTAACAGTTCTTGGGAAGCAGGAAGCCCTTTTCTGCCTAAGACAGCCACTGCCAGAAAGGACAGATGGGCCAATGACATGACTTGGTATAAAATAATTGTATAGGTTCTGCAACTTCAGGTGTGTGTGTGTGTGTGGGGGGTAACAATGATGACTTGTTTCCATGGACTATGTGAGACCCCAGTTCATCCAATGCACTGCATGGTCTCCATGATTTTAGTCCCTTATTCCAGTGGTCCCTAACCCCTGGTCCGGGGACCAGTACCGGTCCATGGATCAGTAAATACCGGGCCGTGACTCCTCGTCCTCCTCCCCAGCTGCTGCCTTGGGGGCTGCCCTGCCACTCTGCCACCGGCTCACATTTGGTGCTCTCATGTGGCTGCCATGGCTGGGGCTCCCCCTTGGCGTGGCACTGTGTTGCTGTGCTGGCAGTGCCCCCCAGTGGGCAGCGGGAAGTCAGGGACACTGGCGAGAAAGCAAGTGGAGCAGGGGCTCAGGCAATGGCATCCCTCGGCAAAAGACTACCCCCCCCCCCCGGTCCTCAGTAAAATTGTAAAGCGTTGACCAGTCCCCAATGATAAAAAGGTTGGGGACCACTGCCTTATTCTACCTCAAACTTTCTCAACTTTTTTACTTTGATAAACCCCTGAAGCATTCTTCAGGCTTCAACAAACCCCAGAAGTGGTGCAATCATGCATAATATGGTTGGGAAGCATAGTTGTGTTTACACCTACCTGGGACTCCCCTGGTTGAGAAAGCCTCCTCTACCCAGATCAACACACTGGTTCTCACACTGGGTGTTCAGGTACTAATTCACCAAACTGAACCTGTACTGAGTCACAAAGAGGTCATTTTTAAAAGGCAGCAAGAAGAACCAGTGGATCCCTCTGCAATGAATCCATACCAGAAGGACCTGCCCACTTTCTCTCTGGGAGTTCTTTCCTTAACAAGGAGCTCCTTTTGACAAGTTCCTCACTCTTGCCAGTTTATTGGAGACAGCTAAGCAAGAAAAATGTACACAAAGCCAGGGGGAGGGAAGGCCAGAGTAATCTCTCTATTTTTAATTTTATTTATAACTTGGCTTTTTGCAAACAAGACACCCTTTCATTTAAAATAAAAAAGGTTCTCTTTGACTAAGTGCCAATTCATCAATGCATTAGAAACAGAACATTAATCTGCTCCTCCCGTCTCTGCCATAATTGTAACATTTTCCTTTTAATGAGGTGGAGCAGGGAAATGGGAAGGTAATTGTGCCGATACTGATGGAAGGATTCTTTTATAATTTCCAGACTAATGATGACATGCAACTTGTACTGTCCCCCCCCCCCACTGCACCCCCACCAGCAAGACTCTTTCTTCACAAAGGGATAGATCAGCAATGTGTGGAGCTGGGGGTGGGGGAGAATGCCACAGAGCCTGCTTCGGTGCCTCTCCCTTGAGAATGTGAAAGCCTCCCTTCTCACACTTGTGGTCAGGTAATGATGATTCGTTTATTAGCAGTATATGAATGGACTGGACTCAGCAGACTGGATGAACAGGAAGGCAATGGCTGGGAAAGATGCAGAGGAAAAACTAGATTGATGGATGTTGGATGGCATGAAACTACTATCCATATGCCACCCAATGCCATGGCTTTGAAGCTAATGGGCAAACCTATTTTCAATTTCTGCCTTTACACTAGGCACCAGGACCCAAAGAAGGGATTTGCCACAACAGATTAACAGCAGATGTTCTGCTTGCCATTAGGCCGGCAATTCCCAGTCTCCTGGACAGCAATGCTGAAGAATCTTGTCCATCTGTAGGACCAGCTGCTGCTTCTGTGCCAGGCAGGATATTCACATCGACCATCAGAAATGGGCCAGCAATATGTACATGAATTCTGATGATTTTCCCTTTTGAATACTTCCATGCAGGGGCTCGCCATTTCTGAGAATTTAAAAGGGGAAACCTGTGGGCTGTACACCTGTTGTGTATCCTGCTCATTCCACTGATGGCATTCTGAGACAATGGCTGCTAGGCTGTGCTCAGCTGATGAGGCTCAAGGGGGTGACACCGAAAGAGGTTTTAATGGACAGGAGAGAGTATCTGAGCCAGCCAAGTGCATGAAGGAGAAGGCCGGAGAAGTAGGCTGATGGCTAAATGGATCCCTGAGATCATAAGGCAGATGGTTCTGGATGGAACTGGATAAGGGAACCAGAAAAGGGAATACAGAACTGGAGATCCCATTGAGCCCCTCAGCCAGACATAGCTACTGAGAGACATGGTGGAGAGATCCAAGCAGGAGGCTATAGGGTCCTTGAAGAGGCAGATAAAGCATGTCCCTGGAATCTTCTGAAAAGCAGCTAAGGTGGCCTACAGCAAGAGGTAGGGTCTGCCTGCAAGGCAGGCATTAGTCTTGCACATGAACAGTCAGCTGTGGAGGATTATGCTGATGTCAACCTAAACTTCGTTTCAGAGTGTTTCTGGTCCCGAAATAAATGTAAACTCATGGGCTTATTTGCAGCTTTTTCTCATCATAATCTTGGTGAGAGAGGTCTGGAAGCTATATCCTGCCCCAGTTCTATAGGAACACAAAGCCCTTGCTCTGTCCTTATAGTTCAATCATGTCATATTTTGTCAGTCTCCATCTGTTTTACAACAAGATCTGAGTGATATCAAAACCCTGAAATAGGCAGAGAGAAGAGAAAGGGGAAGAGCAGTGTCAGAAAAGAATCAGGGAGGAGGAATCACAGGAGGAAGAAGAGTTGGCTTTTCATACCTGTTTTTCACTACTCAAAAGAGTCTCCAAGCGGCTTGCAATCACCTTCCGTTCCTCTCCCCACAACACACACTCTGTGAGGTAGGTAGGACTGAGAGAGTCCTGGCGGAACTGCTCTGTGAGAACAGCCCTAACAGGACTGTGACTTGTCCAAGGCCACCAAGCTGGCTGCATATGGAGAAGCGTAGAATCAAACCTGGCTCACCAGATTAGAAGCCACCACTCTTAACCACTACACCAAGATGGTTCTTTCCATGCACAGCACCCTTCATTTCTGTACATAAAGCTAGATAGCATTATTTTTGCATCATCAGTACAATATTAAAGATGGAATTGTCATTTCAAGCATTTGTTAACTGGAAAGAATCATTTGCCCTGTCACATTCAGGTGCTGTGGGAATGCAAGTTTTGTGGGTAAGAGCTTTTGCCTCAGCCAATGTCACATTTAAATCAAGCCTTAGACATGTAATGAGATCCAAACCGGGATGTCCAGAACAGGACTAATTCCCTGAGGGCCAAACCACCCTAATGTCTGAAATGACTCAGAGAAAGGAAAGGAAGAAAAGGAACTTTTGCAAAAGAGATGAAGAAAAGCCTCCCTGTTTGTAAGGAGAACAAACTTTGAGTCCTGTGTAGAGTTGTGCGCTTCAGCACGGTCCAGCTGCCTCGGCGATTATCAAAGCCCGAAGCGGCATGTAGGAGGCCAGCAGCACGGAGAGGAGGGGGCGGTGGCGTGCGGCCATTGGCTGGTGTGCCACCACCGCTACCGTCACCCCTCTTCTCTGCGCTGCTGTGCTGGCTGTCTTGGGCTCCGAAGCGCACAACCCTAGTGGCACGTTTAAGACCAACAGAGTTTTATTCAAGGTGTATGTTGTCAGATACAATGAAAAGGGAATCACCAGTACATACATACAAGATGAGCAGCACATTAGTGTACACTGCAGTGGTCCCCAACTTTTTATCACCAGGGACAGGTCAACACTTGACAATTTTACTGAGGTCTGGGGGGGGGGGGCGGTAGTCTTTTGCTGCGCCGTGCCATGCCGAGGGGGAGGCCCAGCCATGGTGGCTGCCGGAGAGCACCAAAGGTGAGCTGGCGGCAGAGTGGCAGGGCAGCCCCCGAGGCACCAGCTGGGGAGGAGGATGGGGAAGAGCCCAGCCTGGTACTGACTTATCTATGGATCGGTACCGGTCCTTGGACCGGGGGTTTGGGACAGCTGGCAGTATAATTAGGATATTTAACAGATTAAAAGTCCAAATAGGAATGACAAGTTTAGAATACAAGGGCTGGGGTTAATTCGGGGGGGAGGCATAGTGAAGGAAATAAATACATCAAAATTTGAGATTAAGGGGCAAATGTATCCTTAATGGTGGAATGCTAATTAATTGTGATCCTGCCCTTATGCTCTATACATCTCTTCCCCAGCATGGAGGCATATTTACAGCATTTTCTTCACTGAAGTGGGCTGATTGATGATGCAGTTATCTCCCCTGTCTGCAGATCACAGAAATACATACCAATCTACCATTCTAAAGTACATTACATTCTACTGTTCATTATAGCACATTGCAATCTACTATTTGAATCTATTATTCCAAATAAGAAATAAAATAAAGAGGATGTATGCCCTTTATTGCTAATAATGCAGAATGAGGTTAGCATATGTAGTGAGAAACCAATAACAGGGAGGGTCACTGTTGATTTTTTTTTTGAGTATTCAGGGGCTTCCAGCACTCTTAGCCATAGTATTCTATCCTGCCTTTTTGAGACTAGATTGGGGATATTATAGAGTGGTCCTTCTGGGATGCTGGGGTTCATAACTACTGTGTTTGGAACTATTGGTCTTCCTCCTAGCCCTTAACACATGGTGTCATGTGAGATTCCATCTTATCCCCTATGGTTTTTAAAATATGTACATCTGGTGTAAATATATGTATCTGGGAGTGGCCATGAGATGGTTTGGCTAGCACATGTACCTCTCCTTTTAATCTGATCCTAAGAGGCGATAGCTGCATGGTATTGCACTATTCTGTGACTGAACCTTCTAAATGAGCACCTTAAATGTTACAATAAAATCAGAGTCCAGTAACACCTTTAAGACCAACAAAGTTTTATTCAAGGTGTGAGCTTTCAAGTGCATGCTCTCTTCCTCAAACTTGAATAAATCTTTGTTGGTCTTAAAGGTGCTATTGGACTCTGATTTTGATTTTGTGCTACTTCAGACCAACGCGGTTACCCAGCTTAAATGTTAGTAATCAGTATCCTTCTGTGACATATCAGCAGTTCAGACAATTACTGTAGGTGGAAAACTTATTAGTAGGGAACAGCAAACAAGCAAAACCTGTTCATGTTCAGCATATTAGGGATATATTTTAGGTGATACCAATACTCTTTAAGAAACACAGGGATACACAATGGAAGGAAATATCCTGTTTCAGACTGTTAGGAATCTGAATGAAGCAATTTTCAAAGAAAAGAAAGTAGCTGAAGATGAGCAGGTAAGCTAAGAGATAAGAATAACTAAGAAATGAAAATTGTTTTGGAGACTGTATAAAGCATTGCAGTTTTGAGAATGCCTAGCAATATAAATATTTTTGGATCCCTTTCAAGAGAGCATGACAACATAGCTCAACAGACTAACAGTTTCACGCACAAAATGACAACCAAGCCACTGGTTTAGCAAAAGTTATTATCATTAAAATTGCTAGTGTTTATCATAAAACTAGGCATGCACACTGTGATTTTACCAGCAATATGGGGGTGTGAAGAGGGAATTGGATGATAAAACATATAGAATGCAAAATCTGTAGGCTTCCTAAGAGCCCATAATTACAGCAGTTGAGAAGTTGATACAACAGAGAGCTTTGCCATTGATTACTAATATCTTAAAATTTAATCACATAAGGGGGAACAAACACAATATTTGGAAAGTGAGATAGCTGTGAAACAAATTGTGAATAGCAATGTATCAGGAATGAGAACCAGCAACCATGTTTACATGGATCGATAGAACATGCAGTCATTTGTTAAAATTAGGAGCAGATGGTGTAGAAAATGTTTGCTCAGAATAAAATAAAGGGAGAGAGCAGTCTTAATCCTGCACTACAGAAGATGGCACATGAGAGCTGTGATATTGGCCCAGCATAGCGTTTTACCTCTTTCAGGATTCAGTAGCCCACCAACAAATACATGAGCAAAGTTTTCAGGCAGCCGAAATGGTGATGTCCACTAACTGTAGTTCACCCCAGGAGCTAATCAAAATGGCTCTGCATAACCATAGTTCTGAATTAATGCAGTGTTCTTATTTGAACAAACCCACCAATGGCTTACTATGACGAACAAGCAAACATGTGCCATAAGCTATATGATGAGAACCAGGGATCTTCTCCTACAACAGGAAACTGGTGCAAGAGAGGATCAGCTTCATCATTCTCTGTAATCGCTCTGTTCTTCAGATCATGTTTGTGAGGAGTGATGTCTATCTTGCCTCAGCCAGTTATTCTTCTGCCACTTATCACTTGACTTTACAGGTCTTTATAGCTTTTTGGCATCGTTGAAACATTACAGTCAGTCATACAAAGAGAGAGAGATGAGATGCTTCATTCTGACAGCTTTATTTCTAACAACTTCTAACTGGTGAGATTGCAGAATATTTTATTTCAAGTTAATGAAAACCTAGTAGGTTTACACAGGTTCTGAACCAGATAGTCTAGACTAGCCTGATCTCAATAGCTAAACTGGGTCAACCCTGGTTAGTATTTGGATGGAAATCCACCAGGAACTCGCAGGGTTAGTATACAGAGACAAGCAATGGCCAACCACCTCCCAATGTTTCTTGTCTTGAAAACCCAACCTTAAATTGGCTGTGAAGTGAGGGCACTTCACACACACATACACAGGGTTGTATGAGTCACATAAAATTGACACTTGGCTCAGATTTGTCCCACTGGCTGCAAGAACAAGGGCTCTTGAATGGTAAGAACAAAGACACTTGAATTGTGGGTAATTGGTCTCATACTTTATCAAGTGGTCTGTGAGATCATAACAAACATGAAAGAGGAAAATGCTGCAGACCTTTCCCTGTACAAACAATGGTGAATGTCCAAAACAACAACCTTTGCATTGTGCACAGCAAAAGGATCAGAGAAATGAAGAATATCACACAGCAGGAGATGGGTGCTGACAGAGTTACTCACTCTTTTTGTCACTCAGATATTTGGCAATCAGAATACGATGATTCGGGTGTTAAAGCATCATCAGGCCACAGCCATTTGCAAGTGAAAAGACCATCTCATCAGGAAAGAAATCCATTTTTTCTCAGAGATGGAATAGTTTTTGCCAGATAGTTGCAACTAACTGACTGCGGGGGGGGGGGGGGGGGGAAGGAAATGCTATTTGGGATGACTAACCGAGAAGCACCAAGAACATAACAGGTGTTAGTTTCAGTAACTTCCTCTTTGAAAACCTGCTCCCCCAAGCAGATGAACAATTTTTTCCTACATTGGTTTATTGCTATTGCTGGAAGAAGAGGAATACTGAGCAGGGTGGGATAGGGGCTAAAGATTTGGTATAGAGACTATTAGAAATTTGAATTCATTTACTATTTTTGAAGGAGTCATGATTGGCCAGTGGAGGTGTATCATCTCAAATCTTTGTAGCTATCAATAATAATTAACCTACCTATGAAACCACACATGATGTACTGCTGGAGTAGATGTCCTTGGAATGATGGGGAACGTTTCTTAAGATAGTTGCAAAGAGCCTTCATTACCACTTCTTAGAGGTAACAAGGGCCAAGATGGCATTCCCCAGTTAGGGCCTGGTGAAGCCTTCCCTCCCCCACCCATTTTTGGGCTCTCAAAAACTGGGGGAACTTAACAGGCTTAGGAAGAAGCAGGATGTAAATATGACATGCTAATGTCACTCATAGACCCATTATGCATGGTGATGGAAATCTGGGATGGCAGCAGCAGGGCAGCCCTGATTATGCACCCTGCTGCCATCACCCCAGCCCTTGCCCGGTGCAGCACTCTGGAAGACCTGCAACAAGGGAACACGGAATCTTTCACGTTCCTTGGGATGCCACGGGTGCCAGTGGGGGCTGGGTCAGGCCAGCACCGTGCGTAAGCAGAAGAGCTGGGCCTTTTGCCCAGGCTCTTCCCTCAACCTACAGTGTCCCTGGAAGGACACTGCACACCCCTATCAGCTATGTGGAGCTGCGGAGCCAACTGAGGAGTCCCCCCACCCCCACCTTGGTGGGAGAGTGGCATGCTGCTCCCTGCCATTGTGTGATGGGGGACCCATTCCCCCCACTTCTCCCCACTCATGTCCTTGCTGTTGCTGCCTCCAGACAATGTGTCAGGCTTTCCATCACCGGAGTTGTGTGTGTGTGGGTGCGCCCACGCTACACCAGAGCAGCCTGCATACTCCAGGGTATTCCTCCCCCCTGTATACTTGAGAAACGCCAGGGCATGTTGCCCCGGCGCAATACCCAGCAGCAGCCCAGTGTGGCTACTGCCGTGTATAAAGGGTGATAAGTTATACAGACACATCAGTAATGTGGCCGGGGGGGAGGGGTAACACTGTGGGTTTGGGGCAGAACTCTATGGTAAGAAGCTAATTCTACCATAGAATTTTTGCTGAAAAGTCAGATCATTGCCCCCAACATTGCTGATATCACTTCCAGGTAATGTCAGCATGTAACTTTAATTCTGATGTTCCTCCTGCCCCCTGAATGTGCACCCGCATCTCCCACTGGCACCTGGCCACCATAGCCAAGATGCTGGCAGAGGTTAACTTTAATTTAGACACTCTTTGAGCTGATTCCCATGAGATGGTTGCCTCATGAGATCTCAGAAATTTCAATGTAGATCCTTCTGGCTAAAAAAGCATCTGAAAGAAGTCTAGATTTAAAAGATGTGAACAGGACTAACTGGAATTCCCAGTTGTAGAAATTGTATCAATACATTGAAATTGGAATCTGAAATGTAAAGGAAAATAACCTCACTAAATCAGCAATAAAAAGTGGTTGTTGAGTTGGATTAGTCACCATTGTTTGACCAAGGAAGTGAAATTCCCTTATAGTTTTCTAGCAAAGAATTGAGTTAGCACAGATTTTCTGCCTGGAATGGTAAATTTCCATGATAGGTTTACAAAGCTGTTTAAACTGTTCAGCAAATAATAAAATGTAATCTAAATATTCTTAATCAAGGATCCATGTACACAGTAAGCCAAGGTATTAATATGCACAGGCTGATGTTTGAAAAGGGTAGAAAATATGAAAAAGGAGACTGGTATTCCATGTAATATATGAGCATTTCCCACACCTTCCAGTTTAAGAGCAGGTGGTATTGGATTGCAGTCTAAAAGAAAAGTTAAAAGTTGGGACAGTCAACTTGTTTATGTAAATTTTGAAGTAGCCACAACCCAAGCAGATTATTTTTCCTTAAAGGGGCTTTTTGTGGGGCATTTTGTGACTACTGGTGGTGTTCTGTTATTGCCTCCCTTAAGCTTGTCTTGCAACATGCTTTCTCTGGGTACCATTCTGGCTTTGTTAATCTGTTTCTTGACTTTACCAGGTATATACTTCAGTTCCAAAAAGGTTTGTTGTAGTTCTCCTAGGTGAGTATGTCTTTATTATTAGAACAGATATGGCAGTAACATAGAGCCTGGTTATATGCAATGCATAGTTTCATATGTTTGGGATTGTAGTTGGAGGCATGTAGATATGTTTATCAGCCAGTAAATTTACGGTATAAGGTGTTGTCTATGCATCCATCATATATTTGTATAGTAGTATCCAGAATTTTTTTTTTCATAGATTGGTTCATTGTGAGGTTGATGGTGGAGTGGTAGTCATTGAATGTCTGGTGGAATTTGTCAAGAGCTTCTTTACCATGTGGTCATATAATAAAGATGTCATCAGTATATTGTAGGTATAAGAGAGACAGCCAAGTCAGCCATGACGATGACAATGAAGCCATGCAAGTGCCCATGGCTGTACCATTGATTTGAAGGGACTTGTCACCAATATTCAAATCCCCACTCTGCGTTGGCATCTCTCTGGACCAGTCACACTGTCAACCTCATCTACATCACAAGGTTCTTCTGAGGATAAAAGGAAAGAAAGGAGAATGGCATAATCTTTAGAAAGGTTGAATATATATGAGGTAAATAAAGAATAAATATTACTGTAGATGCAGGAACAAATAAAAAGTAGGTTGGTGCATGGATAAGGAAGGAAGGAAGGAAGGAAGGAAGGAAGGAAGGAAGGAAGGAAGGAAGGAAGGAAGGAAGGAAGAGGAAATAGTGTGGGGAAGAGACAGAGTGGAAAGTAAAGTGCCCCCAGCAAGGCTTTGAAGTTTCCTTAACATGCAAATAGGTCCAGCTCGGCCAGCATCACATAATTCTGCCAGAGTTTTTCCAAGAAGAAGCTGCCAGTGAGAGGGAAGAAAGAAAAACTGACCATGGGAGGCAGATAAAGGAAGGCTGGCTGCTGGGTGAGCATTGCTCCTCTGAATCATAGAGCCAGGAGGCAACATCAGTGGAACCCTTCTGCCTCTATGCCATGTTGTTGGTCATCCAGAGGAACTGGTTGGCCACTGTGTTAGATGGGATGCTGGGCTAGATGAACCACTGGTCTGATCCATCAGGGCTCATTTTATGTTCTTAAGTAGGAAAAGAGAAGAAACTTCAGGGGCTACCGGAGAAGAGAAAGAGGCTATAATAGGAGAAATTAAAATGAGATTCACATGCACATGTCCTGGCCATTAAAATGCTGTAACATTCTTAAACTTCATCAGGTACTAGATCAAAGTTTGGTTGGCATGTGTGCCTACAGAGAAATATGATTTAAATGACACCTCAAGCATCCATAAATAATTTACTGTACATGGAAATAGACAGGAGGCAAAAAGCCAATCATTAATATATAGGAATCTGATTAGTATTATAGACTAAAAATAGTGGTGCTTTTTTATTATTATTCCTTGTGCATGATACAAATAAAAAATAAACCACACACCTATCTGGGCCAGTATTGATTTCAGAAAGCAAAAGCACAAGAATACATGAAACATCTAACACCTCATAGAGGCAGCAATTTAAAGGATTTCAAAGTCTGTTTTTATAAGCCTTTCGGGACTCAAATGTAGTATATTGATTAAACTTCAGGAGCAGTTAAAGGCTGCTTCAGCATGGCTAATTAATACAGTGATGCCCTGATGCCCCCTGCTTGTTGTTTTACTATGGTTTATTTTGTCAAATCAATTAATATTCATAGCCCCAAAGAAAGCAGCCGCTGTTTATCATCTGATAAATCAATCAATGTATTGATCCATTTGAAACAATTAATTGTCTTGTCCTCTGGGACTGATGCTTGCATTACCAAAATGTCAAGGGAATATGCATTAGAATACAAAACGTTAATGCAACACAAGGGAAATCACACAGAATACTTGTTGACTCAACACGAGGAGCAATTGAGTTTCTAGTAACAGGGAGCTTTCAACATCCAGCTTTTAAAATAATGCTCAGCAGCCTGTTAGAATAATATCTTCCCCGAAAGAAGTGATCTTTCTCAATAATGATTCCTGTCATAAGATATCTTTGCTTTTGGTGCATGAGTCTTTTGACAATTCATTTTGTTTTATGGTGGCACTGTTAATCTGAACAGGGATTGCTTGCTGGGAGTGAAGAAAAAGGACCCTATGAAAGGGCTAAACTTGGTTTTCCATCCTGGCTCAGATGTAGCCCTGGAAGAAAACAGTAAGGAATTCTGATATTCGGGCCTTCAGTTTCAAGATCTGGCCAACTCTGAGGGGCTTTTTGCATGCCTTCAAAATAGCACAATGGTTGCCAATTGAAAACGCTACTGATTTGCTGTTATGCACAACGTCGTCGACAATCTGCCACACACCTGAAACCAATCTGCAAAAAGCGCTTCCTTGTAGCGCTTTCAGGGAAATCCCCAAAAGTGGATTCACCCTCCGGAAAGTGATACACTCCTGCAACCAATCTGCAACACTAGCGAAAAAGACCTGTGCGTTAACATTGTTGCGGTTTCTACAAAGTCCCTCCCCCTGGCTCTCTTCTCTGATCTTCCGGCGAAGCGATCGCCATTTTTTTTTTCTCCGAGCGAGCGGGGATAAACGCACCAGTGAGCCTCTTTCAGTTTAGAGGCTTCCCCGGCTTCAGTCCCTCCCCTTCAGTCACTAAGCACAAAGAACAGAGAAGCCCGTTTGCTGATGTATTTTTCCTTTATTTTTTACACATTCATTCAGCCGAAAATCGGGCCCGTGAGAGGGGGGGGGATTTTTTTTTTTCACTCGGAGGGAGCGTGGCAACGATCAAACGACAGCTCAAACACACCAGGCAGCTGGATGGGTCTCTCCGTTGCAACGAATTAACACAGATTCGTTGCAATGGGTCTGTTTTTTTTTAAAAAAAACTTTTCTTAAAGGGAAAGGGGCTGTTTGGGAGCATGCTAACGGCTGCCCATTGGCTGCTTGACGGCCAGGGGCGGGACGAGCTCGGCAATAGCGCTTCCTTTCTAGCGATTTCTGCCGAGACCGGAAGCCTGTGGGAAACGCTACAAAACGCAACTGGATTCCACTACAAAGGCAGGTATGCATAACGACGAATTCCACTATTTTAAATGGCGATTTTTCATTCAGTGACCAATTTGCTACAAAGATCCCGGTGCGTAAAGCCCCTGAGACTTCACATCCATAGGGCAGCAGATGGAAGGCAAGCATGAAGCTTCCAAGAGCCAGCAGGAGGGAGTGATTTAAGCAAGACCATGTGTCTCATGAGCATACCAGTTTCTCATTAAGTCAAAGGCACCTGTTCAGATGCCAGTCCCAACATGCCTGTTCAAAGCAGTGGTATGGAAGTAGAAAAAAAAAACATAGGTGACATTGGTCTTCTCACCACGCCCTTAGCCCAGCTTAGTTTGCATTGTTTTCCCAGCCTAGACTGTGCTCACTCATTAAAGAATCATCCTTTTTTCACACTGTCTTTCTTAACATTACTGCATGCTATCCTTCATTGGAGAGCTGACCGGAAGTTGGAGGGAGAGTGTCCTTGGCTTGGAGCCGCATTCTTTGGTGTGACCTCTGCTTTCTCAGCCCCGAACTTCCCGTGAGATGAACAATATTGGGAAGCTTATCAGGGAGCAGAGCTATATATCCCAGTCCCCCCCCCCATGTTTGGGTATATGAAGCCTGAAAAATAACAGTATTGTTAATACGAGTACTGATATGGTATTTGGATTTGATAAATATTCAGGAATCCCAACATTTTCCAGCTACATCATACCCTATGGAGACCATTACAGTCAATGGTCCCCCATAGAGTATAATAGGGAATCAATCTGGGGATATCCAGGGTTCTAGTGTGTGTGTGTGTGGGGGGGGGTGCTGTTTTTGAGAAAGAGGCAGCAGATTTGCAAGGCACAACTGAACACCAAAGGTGTTTAAAGAGTTCACTGTTCCTTTAAATGCCTTCTGCAAGTGGCAAGTTCACTCAAAAGACATTTAAAGTGACTGGAATCTCTTTAAATGCTCTTTAAATTTGACTGTCCATTTTCAGGATGCCGGGGGATGAGGGTGGTGTGGGGGGAGGCAATCAGCCCCAATCTGAGAATGGTGAGAAAATATTGATAAGGCATTTTTGGCTACTTTTTCAATTTGGATATACTGAATGCACACCTCAAGTCAGGATTCATTCTCTTCCTCGAGGTGCCCCCTGAAGTGCATTTCTTCAGAGAAACTTTGGGCAGGCATGGCAAATGTAAGGCCACTGAATCAAACATGCTGATGCACAGCTGTACAGACTCCTTCTGCCTCAGGCTCACCACATGAGGCGAAATAAGTTATTCCATTATCCAATTTTTCTTTCCACTTTCAATTGTTCATTTCATGCAACTTTTTATAAAATAACAGCAATTAATACTCTAGAATATTAAGTGCGTGAGTGCGTGTGTGTGTTTGTGTGTGTGTGTGGAAAATAAACCATAATTTTCATGTCTGGTAGATTTGCATTCTAGCTAGGGATGATATTAAATTTCAAGCTGTACAGTTCAGTTCAAATATTCCTGTGAATCTTCATTTTTGAACCAGTTCCTCTCTTATTTTCAGTTATGTTTTTTGTCAATTGCATAGAAATGGTGTAACAATGAAATACAAAATATCATCCAAGAAATGAAAGAACAAAACAAATTTTTCAATAATGCCACAAAAGTGTGTTGAACAGATGACAGGGGCAGCAAACAAAATCAAAAAGAAACAAAAATGTCAGCCCATCCCTCAGTTCCACAGTCTTAAAAGAGACCTAGCTTCAATCAGATAAAGGAGCAGTCCTTTTCAAGAGCTACAAACAGGAAATGACAAAGACAACAGATACATCCAGCTCTACTGGCAATAACTTTTTTTTGAATGGAATAGTTTCCCAGCTGGAAAGAATGTCATAGTAATCTTTCCCCATTGTAGTGATTATACAACAATGATAGATAACAGCATAAACAGTTGCCTTCCCCTTCTCTCTCCTCCCACCTCCATAAAAAAGCCATAAGGGAAAAGCAATGGGGAGGAAGTTGGAGCCAAAGAGTCACATCTCGGGTGATGAAGATCTGCCCCTTGGCATGCGGCGCCTGTCGCCAATCTGCTGCTGTTGCATTCCTCTCTGGACAGTTCTCTATCATCCCGAAAGATGCAGAGAAAATATTAGGAGCCATAAGGAGTGATTGATCGAGATGAGATGAAAAGAACTATATACATCTAGCTTAGCAACAAACTGCTGGATAAAACGGCAAAATGGACATGCTAAGCATGCAAAGTGGGATTATTTATTATTGTGGGGGAATGGAATATGAACAGAAATTCATTGAAGAATAGGTGAAAAATCAAACCCAAGAGGTGGCTGCATGTGCCAGCTTTCAAGGAAATAGTCCCCCCTGTTTCTAACTTATGTACTATATATTTAAGACACTAGTCCAAATATCCTTAGTACATGTGGAAGAATAGGACAGATCACAATTTCAGTTCCCAGCTAGTAATCTGCAGGGGTGCTGGGTTTACAGAAACTCGTCAGAATCAGGCCAGAACAATAGGGAACAAGAAGCAGCTTTTGGTTGTTATATATCTTTGTTCAAATCAAGTGATGCGCCCTGAACTTTCATTGTTAACAAAGAACCCATTTCAGGTAAGGTAAAGGGGTGTTTGCTGTTACTCCATTCTGGAACACTGGCCATCTCAAGCAGCTGAAAGAAACCAGCCCCACGTCCTTCCCACCACTCTGCTCTTGAAACATACCCATGGCATGAGTAATCGCAACCTGATTAAGGATAATTTGTATGGCTTGTGAGAGGGATCTTTTTATTTCCCCCATCTGGTCATAAATCAGAGTCCTTAGATGTGCTGCATGGGGCTAGGTAGATCCAGATCCCTTCCCATTTGGTGATCCTGTGCAGGAGTCCAGAGCTCTGGCCAGCACCCTTTCTGGGGTTGCTCAATGGTGTGAAGGGCCTCGCCTTCAGTTCCCTGCATGCCCACCAATCCTTGTAATTACCTCCTTGTTTCCAACCATCCTTCACAATAATTACAATTATAATTTGCAAAACATGACAATTATGTATATATATAAAGAGCCAACACAGCATCAAAACTGCTTCTCTGCAGACAGTGGGGTGCCAAAGCCAAGCAGCCCCGCAAAAGAAAAGGGATGCAGAGCTGCATGTAAACAGGAGGGATGGCCCAAAACAGGAGAACACAAAAGCCGCCTTAATTACTATTCCTGCTCAGCTTGCTAATTGGCTGAGATACACCAGCCTCCCTGCACAGCCTCTGTGATCTGCCTAATCATGGTTGCAGATGCAGAACAAGCTTGGCAGCAGCAGCCGCTGTTGCCAGAAGAGCTTTTTCCTTTCCTGCCCCACTTTTCCCCTCTAATCTTTAATTGTTGTGGCAGTAAAGGTCAAGCATATTCTTCATTAACTCCCAGCCTGCAGAGCTCAAGATATCTCAGAATCATTTGACATTTGGGATTGAGGGGAGAACAACTAAAATAAGATATTTGAATTATGCTGATCATCAGACCTGTTCCCACCAGCAGGGGAGGGGGCTCTTAAGCATGTCATTAACTGGGTATTGCTGGTGGCAGGTAAAGTGGTCTCGTTCTGGCCACACCTGGGCAGGGCTTCAGTACTGCTGATCAGTCTGTTTGACCAGACCTCATCAATGCTTTGAATTGTGAAGGTGACTGAAAACACCTCATTCTAAATCCAAACTAGGAATGAGCACAAACCACCTGATGAGTCACCTGCAAGCAGCATGACATGTTTGTTTTCCTCCCTTAAGATGGGATGGACTGTACTTGTCATAAGAGTAAACTGATCAGGCTTTTAGAAGATAAGATTCAGGGCCTGGAGGAGGGGATTGAAACCCTGCAAGAAATCAAGGAAGGAGAGGATTTCACTGAGCTGTACAGACCTGCTTAGGGCTGAAGTGACCAGTCCATGGTAGAATGGGTAAGTAGACTTCCCTATGAAAGTCCCTTAATGCTACAACACAAACACAAAACCATCAAACAAGACAGACAACTTGGTGATTCTTGGAAGTTAGCATGGATTTGTCTCAGACCAACCTGGTTCCCTTCCTTGACCAAATAGTTTGTATTTACCTGGATTTCAGTAAGATTTTTGAGAAGGTTCCTCATGATATTCTGATGGGTAAACTGGAAGAAGGCAGACTGTTTTCAAATGTTTAGATAGTTTAGGGCAGGGGTAGTCAAACTGCGGCCCTCCAGATGTCCATGGACTACAATTCCCATGAGCCCCTGTCAGTGTTCTCTGGCAGGGGCTCGTGGGAATTGTAGTCCATGGACATCTGGAGGGCCGCAGTTTGACTACCCCTGGTTTAGGGGATTGGTTAGCAAACCATACCCAAAGAGTAGTTGTCAATGGTGTTTTATTGGATTGGAGTGAGGGGAGCAGCGGAGTTCCACAGGGTTTAGTACTGGGCTCAGCACTTTTCAACATTGGTATCAATGGGGGATGAGGGGGTGGAGGGAATCCTCATTAGGTTTGCAGGTAACACCAAATTGGGAGAAGACAGAAGACAGTATTCAATGAGATCCGAACATTCAGGGAAAGTGGGCAAATGAGAACAAGATGCAATTCAATAAGTGCAGAATTCACCATCTGGGTCACAAAATGAGAAGCAGGCATACTGGACAGGAGATACACTTCTGGATAGTAATGTTGTGTGAATCACTAATCTACATCCCAGACCTCAGGCATGCAGGGGCCAACTCCTTCAACCCAGAGAAGGGACTCCTTACCCAGGATCAGATTTGTTCCACAATCCATCAACATAAGGAATACACTCTCTAATAAACACTGATCTGAAGCAGTCTTTATAAACACGTCCAAGTTTATTCAAAGGAAAGCGTCAACAAATCCTTTTTGCAACCGTGGAGGCCTTGTTCTGCTGACCAAATGACTAATTGGGAGGGAGAATTTGGCTTCATTTCTGATTGCTCTCAGCTGCTTCAAGCTAGCCAAGATGCCTTTATAGTGTTAAATTGTGGGTATTGCTCCTTCAAAAGATTATGTGTAGCAGGCAATGGATTACTAACAAAAAACCCAAATACAATTAACAGGCCATATTTCCATCCACCCCCATCACAGAAAGCAAGTGGTTATTTACCACTATGCCTTTCTGCGATTTACAAAGATTTCTACAGTATAATTAAACAACAATCATGATAACATTTCAATGATATATTGCATACAAATGCTATCACTCAGTATAACATATTGAAAGAGAACCTGCTGCAATATTATCTCTCCCTCTTATGTGAGTGACTTCCAAAGATAAATCTGGTAGGGACAGAGCCCATCTTAAAATTCTAGATTTAGTCTCTTTCATAAATGTTAGTGGGCTATGATCTGTCTCAGAGGATAGGACCTACAGTAATGGCTTTAAATTACATATAGAATGGTACCAGCTAGATATCAGGGGGTAAATCAGCAATGGAATCAGCTGCCAAAGGAGGTGATTCACTGCCTGTCCTTAAGCAGCAGCTAGACATATCATGAATACTTTAGGCTGATCCTGCACTGACCTCGGGGTTGGACTAAATGGCCTGTATGGCCCCTTCCAACTCTATGATTCTATGAACCAGAGATCTGTATGAGTGCAGGACAAGTGCTCATTCCCTTTGTTGGTGTTGTAGCTTTGGACAGAGAGGATCTACTCACAAAAGAGCTTTTCTGCTAGGTATATGGGGGAATAGCTTAGCTAGCTAAGTCAGTCAGGTTCCAGGGTGCTTTTCTTTACCCTGATTTCCTGTGTTGCAATTAGGATTTTGTTTTTGTTTGTTTGTTGCAAATGGTGGTAAAATCAGAATTGGATTCCTCTTTCACATAGTATTTTTGTTTAGTGGGATTTCCCAACTATCTGCTTCATTAGTGATTTCCCCTCAGTACAGAAAAAGAAGAGCATCATTGGATTTGAACCATATTTGAATCAGGAACAAACCCTCATCTGAACTTCACCACTGCAAGCACTCTGGGCCTGAGTGCCTTTCCTTCTCTGCATCATAATGCCACATGGTATTAAGAAACGGAAGTGGGAGGGAAAGATTTGCTGGTAAGTGTAACTTGAGAATCTTCCATTTTACTAATTAAAGTACTGATTCATTGCTATTTCTTCCAATCCTTGGCTTTCCCAATGCACTTTTGAATCTTACTACCCAGACTCATGCCTGGCAATATTTCTTGAGAAAAGAATATAAGTACACTAATTACATCAGTGGTTAAGCAAATCACTTTCCCTTAAATAAAATGATGGCATGCCATATATAACAGATATATTAGCTTTGTCTTCTGTGACTTCAGAGTTCTAGACTGCTATATAAATGCTAACCTCTAAGAATGTTTTTTTTAATTGAAAAGTCACTAGCAGAAATGAAATAAAGACCCCCAAAGAAAGCATACAATATTTTACAGACTAAATAAATTACAACTGGACAATATTCTTGAGTACTATACTGATCACTTACTATCCCTTTTCTCCCTTTCCCCACTCCTAACTAAAACCTCTGATGGTTCTTTTTGAGAAGGACTTCAGAATTATAGACTTCTATTTCTACAGTATTGCCATTCCTTGAATTGTTTAGAGGTTTTTTACACTGCTGAATGAAACAGTATTACTGCCACACAAGGGTACTGCCACGTAAGGCTTTATACCTGCAAAACATAGCCATTGTTTTAGTTATACAATACAGAGATCAATCTTAGAGTACTCAAAATATTAAAATATTCCATAAACAAAAATGAACTAGAACACGTGTTCTGTTGAAGTGTCAGATTCAGCAAAGGCCTGCAGGAAGCCACTCGCATTTTACCCCTCCATGCAGAAATGCCCTTGGTGTTTATCCTAAACAATGTTTAACTAGGATAGGCTGCAATTTTTATAGTTCCAATGTTTAACCATTTCCTTAGTTGTCAGAGTTGAGACTTCTCTCCATTGTCACTCATCAGGTGGACAAGATGGAGTCCCTAGGTAATGGTTTAATCTTTCATGGTTTGTGCCCATCTGCAGTGAAGAGCATAAAGGAAGACATTCTTGTTCCTCTTAACCTGAGAATGTATACTCTCTCCCAAGAAACAAACTAGACATTACATTTTTAAACACAGACATGTTTAGAATGAAACATAATAATAATAAACCACAAAATGTCAAAGATTGAGGTTGTGCACAACTCTGATAGCAATTATTCAACATTACATACAGAAGGTCTCTTTAACAAGACACCTTTTACAATGAACAGATTATTAAATATTTTCTTGTAATATGCAATTTACCTTCATTCACACAGTGATGATCCATGAGCAGCAGCAGCTACTGCTGCTGTGGAAGGAATGTTTTCTGTTTTGTTTTTAACTGACAATCAAATCTCCATTGTAAATAAAAAGGCCTACTGGACAAAAGCCCTGTTCTTCCCTTTTCATAGAATCATAGAATCATAGAGTTGGAAGGGGTCATACAGGCCATCTAGTCCAACCCCCCGCTCAACGCAGGATTAGCCCTAAGCATCCTAAAGCATCCAAGAAAAGTGTGTATCCAACCTTTGCTTGAAGATTTCCAGTGAGGGGGAGCTCACCACCTCCTTAGGCAGCCTATTCCACTGCTGAACTACTCTGACTGTGAAAAACTTTTTCCTGATATCTAGCCTATATCGTTGTACTTGAAGTTTAAACCCATTACTGCGTGTCCTCTGCAGCCAGCAGAAACAGCATCCTGCCCTCCTCCAAGTGACAACCTTTCAAATACTTAAAGAGGGCTATCATGTCCCCTGTCAACCTCCTTTTCTCCAGGCTGAACATTTCCAAGTCCCTCAACCTATCTTCATAGGGCTTGGTCCCTTGGCCCCAGATCACCTTCGTCGCTCTCCTCTGTACCCTTTCAATTTTATCGACGTCCTTCTTGAAGTGAGGCCTCCAGAACTGCACACAGTACTCCAGGTGTGGTCTGACCAGTGCCGTATACAATGGGACTATGACATCTTGTGATTTTGATGTGATGCCTCTGTTGATACAGCCCAAAATGGCATTTGCCTTTTTTACCGCTGCATCACACTGCCTGCTCATGTTTAGTTTACAATCCACAAGTACCCCAAGGTCTCATTCACACACAGTGCTACCTAGAAGCGTATCCCCCATCCAGTAGGCATGCTTTTCATTTTTCTGACCCAGATGCAGAACTTTACACTTATCTTTATTAAATTGCATCTTGTTCTCATTTGCCCATTTTTCCATTGTGTTCAGATCTCGTTGAACTCTGTCTCTATCTTCCGGAGTATTTGCCAGTCCTCCCAATTTGGTGTCATCTGCAAACTTGATGAGTAGTCCCTCCACCCCCTCATCTAGATCATTAATAAATATGTTAAAAAGTACCGGGCCGAGCACCGAGCCCTGAGGTACCCCGCTACTCACCTCTCTCCAGTCTGATGAAACACCATTGACAACAACTCTTTGAGTGTGGTTCTCTAACCAATTCCCTATCCACCTAACTATCTGAAAATCCAGATTTTTTTAATCATGGAAGATTAATCATGGAATCATGGAAGAGCAGCCCACCACCTTCTCTCTGCAGCAGCCTTCTGAAGGTGGCACAGGGGGGGATAATGCCATAATTTCAAGAAAAGTGGAAATTTATTATACACTATTTGAAATATATTGAGGGCTGGACAAGGAAATATAGAGGGTAGAGTTAACTGGACCACCTGCAGATTCTTAGTTGCTTTTTGTTGCTTTCCTAGCTGATCCATATCTTGCTTCAGGACATCCTCTAATAAGCAGAGAGAGAGAAGTGACTGTGAATGAGGAACCCCCTTCTGGGACTTTCTTGATTTCCATCTACTTGCATCCAGGCAATGTTTCACAAGGGTCAGGTGAAAGTCAATTTGTAAGAAATATTGACTCTTGGCCTTCTGGAAGGGTTTGATGGAGTGGCTAGAACAAGATCATCCTAAAGATCATTGTTAGAATAGGGATGCAAACCTTCAGGTGGGTTCTGGTGATCCCATGGATACTCTGGTTGAAGGTATCAAAAGTGAAGAGCTTCAATGCAACTGTAGACATATGCCTCCTCCATCTGACAGGAGATACTCTCACAAATTCATTGGTGGCATTAGATGGCTTCCCAGTTTATTTTTGCCAACTCTGGTGGGTGGGGGAATGAGTCTTTAGAGGGCCATAGGGGCCAACAACACACACACACACACACACACACACACAAACAAGGAGGGTGTGCAGGTCTGTCCCTTCACAATCTAAGAATGTTTCTGATGAAGGGAGCTTTGGCTCTTGAAAGCTAGTACCCCCAATATCTTATTGGTCTCTAAGTAATTAGCCCTGGTAGTATTTGGATGGGGGACCACCAAAGAAGCCCAGAGTCACTATGTAGAGGCAACAATGGTAATGTCTTTATCTTGAAAACCCATAAGTTGGCTGTGACTCTATGACACTATCCAATGGCAAGGTGTTAATGGGTTTAAATCCAGCTCAGTCCAAGAATGTGTATGTTGAAGACCTCAAGAATGCCACATAAAAGCTTATGTATAGAATGACTTGGATCCTGCCCCAAATTCCCTCTTCCCATGACATACTTCCAACTCCCTTCAAACAGAAATTCTTCACTCTGCAGACATTTTAGGAAGAATTTAAGCTAATGTCATCTCCTACCCCACATAGTTCCTAATCATAGTTCCTATGGATTATATGAATTTGCTTCATCACATTGATTTCTCAGTACAGTTTATATGGTGCAAAGGCCAAACATTTCATAAAATCTAAACTATGTGCTAGAGAGCTAAATGTCTTATAGTATGAATTCATAGTTCATCATCTTAGTAATTCTGGAATATATGACTGTCCTACAGAATTTTATAAAATTATCCATAATGTTTTCCCATAAGGCTATTATCATGGGAAATGAAGAATAATGCTGTCTCCACATTTATTCTATTCATCACTCATGCACATCAGTAAAACACAGCATAATGCTGGCAATTTTCGCTCAGATATGACAATTTCCCCAGGTTTAGCCAATCATTCTGATACAGTTTTAATCGTAAACGTGTCCTCAGTTTCCCCTTCCCACCTAGGAGTTGTGATCCACAAGTACTGCAGTCTCCAGCCTATACAGTCATTCAAGTATGATAGTGCAATAAACCACTTAAGAAATATCCTATCCATATTCAGACAAGATGACTAATGACATGAATGGTGTATTTTTTAAAAATTCTCTGTGTTTAAAAAAATGAAATGGGTCATTTTTGCTATCAAGTGTCTTACATATCCTTGAGATTTTAACCATTTGCTAATGTGTTCCTGTAGTCTTCTTCCATTCTTGGCATTTTAACAATTCTGAGATGTGATTGGTACAGTAGGGGAGAAGCTACACAGCAGCACTTACAATGGGGCACTTTGATTAATTTCCCCAAATAGTCCTCCCTTCCCAGTCTCTTCACCAAGAACTTTTATGCGTATTTGTGACACATGCATATTTGACTAGAATTGCACTGCAACATTGTATCTCTGCATTTATAACTGTTTATACATTCAAGCGTACAAGCAAATGAGATGTCACAGGATTTGCTGTTTGAGAAAATTGTTTGGCATGAACATGTTTTAAAATACTGCTGCAATACATAGAAATCATTGCTTTAGTGGGAATAATACACTGGAAAACACTTGCTTGAATGCAAAGCAAATTTGACAAAGCACTCCAGATTTTTAGAAAGGTTGTCAGAATTATTTTTGAGGTATTATTCATTGTTGACAGAACTACAATATTCAACCCATAAAGCTACTTCCTCAAATTTGGGAGACAGCACTGATCTATAGGAAAAATAGAATATAAATCACATTCTTGGTCTATAGTAATTTTAGAAAATATGAACGCCAAGTGGACAAATGTTTATTGGATTTAGGCTTCCTAATAATTATTGATGAACAACACGGAAACTATCTAACACCTATTCAGCCTGTTCTTGTGCCCCATCTTGACAGCAACTCAGAAGCTGAGGATAATCATTGCCTTGGTTCTGATAGACACTCATTTCCATATGTGGGAAGAAGTGAAATCTTTCTGCAATATAGGTCAGATCATTAAACACTAGCACTTAGAATTATTTATGAGATGTTATAGCTATGCAAATTGTGGCTCTTGAAGCACTTTCATAAGTATTTATGAGTAACCATGGGGCTAGTAGATCTTTATAAGATGCCAGCAGAGAATGTGCATTGGAATTTTTTTTAGTAAGATCTCCTTTGTATTAATATTCTGTTACTTCACCTTTCGGGGACTTGGATTATTATTTTTTTATATATCTACAGGTTAAATGTCAGATGTTACCAACTTACTGCAAAGATTGACTATAGTCTAAATAGCAAGTGCTTTCCAAGAAGATTGAGAGTCTGCAGAATGGTAAAATCTTGACACTACCTGCAGGTTATAAATACACTGATGCCTATTTCATACTTCACCTGGAGACACATAGTTTCTATTCTCTTCTAGATGCGATCTAACCATACTTTTCTCAGCAAAGTCTGAAATATTTGATTGCAATGCTGCTTCTGTATGGCACAGTTGTGTGTCACACAAGCAATATATTCCCTAAATGAATACCTGTCCATTATTTGTTTATTTTATTTATTTGAAATGTTTCTATGCTGCCTTTCCAACCAATTCAGGTTCCCCATTACAGGGTACATAATCATAAGATCAGCTCTAATGATGTGGTTGGAAGTTGCAGGGAGTTTCGAGAGTGACATCAGAGTAAACAAAAGATAGCAGCAATTCAAGGATGTGGTTTCTTGGCTTGGCCATGTATCTTTTTAAGATCATGATGATCAATTGTTGAAATCAAGCTGGGTTTTTTTTTAATGACCATACACACAGGAAAGCTAACAAATTAAAGCAAAAGTTAATTTTTTTCCTAAAAGGTAGCCAGCATTTGTCACCTGCCACAGTGGATTTAATTGAAGAATGTTCTGAAATGGGTACAGCTGGTACTGAGGAAGAATGTCTAGTGGAAGAAGTTGTAAGGAATATATCACTCCAGTCTTTTTTAGAATCATAGAGCTGGAAGGGTCCTCAAGGGTCATCTAGTCCAACCCCCTGCATAATGCAGGAAATTCTCAACCTGCCCACCCACAGTGACTCCAATTCCATGCCTAGATGATGCCCCCCCAACCCCAACCCCCCCCCAGAATCCATGGCTAGTCTGGACTGGAGTAAATCCACCTCCCAACCCCAAAGTGGTAATCAGCATTTCCGTAGGCATGCAAGAAAGGGCCACAAGAGCCAAGAATGGAGATAATCCCTTCTGTCCAGCCACTTACAATCTGCCTAAATTCACAGAATCAGCATTTCTGTGAGATGGCTATCTAGCCTTTGCTTAAAAATCTCCAAGGAAGGAGAACCGCCCACCGCCCGAGGAGGCCTGTTCCACTGAGGAGCCACTCTTACTGTCAGGAACTTCTATTGAATCATCTACACTGATTTCCAGTTTGCTTCTTGGACAAATCTCATATTGACCCTAAAAGTTCATTATGATTTGGGACCTACATATGTCAAGGATTGCTTACTCTCGTATGAACCTACCCCACCATAATCATCTTCAATAGTCTTTGTGGGTGCCCCAGCCACCTGAAGCTAGACAGGCAGCAACCCAGTAAATGACCTCCTAGGTCATGGCATCAAAATTTGGAATCCCTTCTCCATAGAGATTTGTCTGCTGCTCACTTTCATTATAGAAGAGAAGCTGATTTTTTGTACCATGCTTTCTACTACCCAAAGAAGTCTCAAAGTGACTTACCATTATCTACCCATCCTCTCCCCACAGGTGAGGATAAGAGAGCTCTGTGACTGGTTCAAGGTCACTCAGCTGAACGCTTGTGGAAGAGTGAGGAATCAAACCCCACTCTCCAGATTAGAATCCACCCCTCTTAACCACAACACCAAGCTGGATCTCTTATGTTCTACAAGTGGGTGAACTTTGGGTTTCATTTGGTAGTCCCTTATTGACCATTCTTCCTGATTATGTTTAGTTGTGGTTTATATTGTTATTTTAAAATTGGTTTTCATTTTTTAAAACTGTTCTCTGCCTTGAAGTTCCTAATTGGGTGGAAATTTAGGATAAAAAATATATTTTAAATAAATGAGTAAACTTACTTCCAGGCTATAAAGATCCATTTCATGGAGGAAATGGTAGCCTTGGAAGGCAGACTCTGGTATACTTGAAGCACCTTATCAGCCATGACACAAAAATTATGTAACTCACTACCCAGGGGTGGTTGTCTGTCTTTGTCACTATCACCAAGTGAGGGATTTTTTTCCCCTATTCTCTGCCATTCCCTTAATCTTTCTTTCCTCCTCTATGTTTTAATTACTGGTTTATGTGCTGTTACGTATTTTAGTTCTGGTTTTAATTTTTTTAATGAATTGTTTTTATGATATGCTTTCATAATGTTTGTTTTTTAAATGGCTAGTTGCCTTGGTTGCTTTCATTGGGCAGAAAGACAGTATGCAAATTTTGTCAATTTTTTAAGTTTTTAATTTTTTATATATATAATTTTACAAATTAAATATTTATATTTATATTTCTTTTTTATATACATATGTTATAGAGTAGGTTTTCTCATCCAGGGTTTCATGAAACCCTGGGGTTTCTTGATGGCCCTGGAAGGGTTTCCCAAACAGGTGAGAGTTAATTAATTTTTATATATCCTTATCCATCCATGGTTCCTATATATATTTGTGAAACATCCTGGGGTATGGAATGTGTCCAGGTGTCTGAGTTGGAATAGGGCTGCACCCTGATTGGCCCTGTCCTCCCACTCCTGCCTTCCCTTCCTGGATGCTAGCAAGGTTCCTCTCAGACCCGCCAGAGACAGAGAGAGACGCACAGAGCCTTGCCAGACCAAAAACGAGCCCTCATTCCCTCCTATCGCTCCTGCTGCAAGGGAGGCAGAGAGAGAGACAGAGAGAGCTGCCCCAAACTGCTGACCAGCCCTGCTTCCCTCCTAAGAATGAGCCCTAATTACCTGCTATGGCTCCTGCTGCCACGGAGAGAGAGACACAGAGAAAGCTGCCCCTGCTGCGATGGAGGGAGAGAGACAGAGATAGAGAGCTGCCCCGAACTGCTGACCAGCCCTGCTTCCCTCCTAAGAATGAGCCCTAATTACCTGCTATGGCTCCTGCTGCCACGGAGAGAGAGACACAGAGAAAGCTGCCCCTGCTGCGATGGAGGGAGAGAGACAGAGATAGAGAGCTGCCCCGAACTGCACACCAGTCCTGCTTCCCTGCTATAAACCAGCCCTGATTATGTGCAATGCCTTCTGCTGCGAGGCACGCAGAGACACACAGTGAGAGGGAGAGAAAGAGACACAGAGAAAGATCTGCACCTCCCGGTATCCCCTGGGCCCTAGCGTCCATTGCATTCCTGTTTGCAATGGTCTTTCTTGCTAGTATATATATATATATTAAAATTGTGAAATATTTGGCAGGTGACATGACCACATATGGTCATGTTGACTTGGCCCCCCTCCCTAATTGACCAATGATGGGCCTGGAGGGGTGGGAATGGGAGGGGCCCTAGTGGATGTGTACACAGCTATACTTCCCAACCATGTTCCACACAATCACGCCACTTCTGGGGGGTTCTTGAAGCCTGCCATGAATTCTGTTTTGGGAGTTCACAGTGGTAAAAAAGTTGAGAAAGGCTGCCATGGAGGCTAGGAGAAACAAAAGTCTTAGAGTACCATGTACCAGCTTAAATGAACGGTCTGCTATATAAATGCAATTTTAGAATTCTCTATTGCCTGCCATTGAGGATTAATAGAAGTAGACTGGAAGACTCTGTCTCAAATCTAGTCCAGTTAGTTCTCAGCAGGTCACTTCAGAGAAGCTACTAGTGGAGACTCTCCACTGGAGATTCAGCAAACCACATTGAGGCAGTCCACCTATGCACTGAAGCAGCTGAACATACTGATGCTTGCTCCTGAGTAAACATGAAAAGAACTGGGCTGCATTGTGTCTGCAAAGCAGTAGATCAAGGTAGCAAGCTATGCCACAGGCTAAAGCAAAGTGCATGCATGTATGTCTGTGGATGCGTAATTCTCTTTAAAATCTGCACAGAAGCATATTTTTTGTCTCTTTGTCTAATCCTTTCATTCCTTTCCTCCTCCTTCCTTGCTTGCCTGAGATTCCGGATGTCTTTAAACTTTCACATCAGAAGTAGCCACTTTCAAGCAAGAATAAAACAAACAAGGTCATTGGAAAAGATAAAGAATAATGAGGTTCTTTTGCTAGGACTCCTTACTCTTCATTTCAGTTACTCCCCCCCCCTTCCCCTTCCTCTTTCATCTCACTCCGGAAAAAGAAAAATAAATCTTTACTAATCCCTTTGGAGCTCTCTTTCCTGCGCTGCCTGTGATGTGAGAGGATGCCAAAAATAAAAGAACTTCATCAAATCATAGGAGAGGAACACATTCTCCCCCTCCCCCCCTTTTCTGCCGCTTGCATTGGGGTGGTGCAGGAACTACATCCCACACTGCCTTGCAGTGGGACCACAGCCACGTATCTAGGTCACATTTACACATACCTCAGACTCTGCAGAGATTTCTCTTTCCACTTTAATTTCTTTCCTTTCAGTCTCTGGGATTTGGGCATTGATGAAAGTCTCAGAGCAGGATTTTAAATAGTTGATTAAACAGCAATCAGCTCTGAAATGACCCTTGGGGAATCGGACTAGCCTTTTCTCTGGTCCATTCTGCTGATCTGCCTTCATTCTCTTCTCTGGTGGCCACTGGACAGGTTGTTGGGTGGCAAGTACAGGCTTGCCTGCCAGTGACAGAGAACGGATTGGATGGTTGTGGTGTTGGTTCAAGGCCATGGTGCTATAGTGGGAGAATAATCTCATCAATTCCTCACAAACCACTTTGAAGCTGCCACTAGCCATATGAGGGAGAAAAGATCTACCATGAGGCATGTAGATTAGCCAAGATTCAGGGGATTTGGTAATCAGTTTTCACATTTTCAGTTCAGCTGCTCAGCTTATCTTCACTGCACTCTATCTAGAAGCATCTAGATTTTCTAGATATCTTCAGGAGTCCTATGTAAATTCCCAAGAAAATGTTATGCCTATGTAAAGTCCAAGGAGGTTTAAAGAACGTTGTAATGTATTAGTTGTGTGTGTTGGCTTTATGAGAGCAGGAAGGCAGGGTATAAATTCTGGTAACCTGCATTCTACTTGTGTTCTCCATTTTCCAAAGTCTGTAAAAATATTCATTGTAGTAGCCATTCTAAGAAAAGCATTGTCCAAAAAAGCTGAGTGACTTCCTGCTGCTGCTGCTGCTGCTGCTGCTGCTGCTGCTACTACTACTACTACTACTACTTGCTATTTAATTTATGGTTAAAAATGATTCATTTTGAGTTTTGTGTGTTTTGTCTAAGAATTCGATGGCACCAAGTTATTATTTTATTGTTTTTTATTAGCTGTCTTGGTGGCCTTCTGAGTAAAACTGGAGGGGGAAGTTACAGAGGACCATATTTGATTATTCCTCTACTATGTTATTATGAAGTATAATAAAAGTAATCATAATAAATCTGTTTATACTGTTTTGTTATTTGTCTATGAAGCCCTCAGCACTGATGAATAGAGTAGCTGTGGTGGCACAGAATATTCAGTTGTGCAGAGAACCAATTAAATTACAGTCCAACTTCTGTGGGGCAAGAGAAAGTTGACCTGATATCAAAAGCTTATGTACAGACCAGGTATGAAAAAGGAAGGATTCTTAGGATGTAGAAATACTAAAAGAGCCTCTTGTGGTGCAGAGTGGTAAGGCAGCCATCTGAAAGCTTTGCCCATGAGGCTGGGTGTTCAATCCCAGCAGCCGGCTCAAGGTTGACTCAGCCTCCCATCCTTCCGAGGTCGGTAAAATGAGTACCCAGCTTGCTGGGGGGTAAACGGCAATAACTGGGGAAGGCACTGGCAAACCACCCCGTATTGAGTCTGCCATGAAAACGCTGGAGGGCGTCACCCCAAGGGTCAGACATGACTCGGTGCTTGCACAGGGGATACCTTTACCTTTACCTTTAGAAATACTAAGGACAATGGCTGAAGGTGAATGAAGGTAGTCTAAAGAGCAGTGATGCCCCTAAACTTTATATTTGCTTTGGTTGGTAGTTTGTAATGCTTACCTTCAGTCTGTAGTGAGCATTACAACTAGGCATGTCTAAGTACCCAGCAGTTCAGCACACATTCTGTTCACCCATTGAGAACAGGGAGCCATTTTTTTATTGGGTAGATTGACTGCCCATGAACAGTTTTAACCTGTTTGCAGGTTATTATCCCACAGTTCATAGACTTCAAAAGGTGGAACTTTGCTGCTTCTCCTTCCTTTTTAAATACACAATGCCCCTTGATATTTTGTTCCTGCAGACCCTTATGAGGCCAGGCCATCATAGGGAAGGAAGGACACCAGGGAACAGGCTACCAGACTAAGACACACAACAGAATCTACAAGAGCCAATCAGCAAATGGCTGAATAGAGGAACCTGGGCCACAGGCTAGCCCATGCCTGGCCTGGGCAGAAGAAAGGAATCAGCACAATGCTGGAGAAGGAGGCAAAGTACTGTTCTGGGGCAGGGGAGGAGGGACTTGTGGTACTGAGCTGGTATCCTATCTTTGCCAGTTCTGAGAGCTTTAGGCAGATGCTTTAGGCTGATCCTGTATGGCCTCTTCCAACTGTATGATTCTATGGCTAAGGAGGTCCAATATGAAAGATATAGAATTATGTGTTTGGATACATGCTACCATGATTTTTAAAGAAAGTGTTACTTAAACTATCAGTGTAAATGGCTGTTGAGCTGGTTGAACTTGTAGCATTTCATGTATGTCAACAGCAGAGGAAACTGCATGATCTTTATATTTTAGCAATGTTCCATCCATGACCCCGAGGGACTGATGTCCTGTACTGCATCGGTCCCCAACTCCCGGTTTGGGGACTGATACCAGTCCGTGGATCAGTCGGTACTGGGTCGCGGTTCCTCCTCATCCTCCTCCCTGGCTGCTGCCTCGGGGGCTGCCCTGCTACTCTGCTGCCAGGTCACCTTTGGTGCTCTCCAGCGGCTGCCATGGCTGGGGCTCCTCCTCAGCATGGCACTGCGCAGCTTCTGCTGGCAGCGCCCCCCAGTGGGCGGCAGGAAGTCAGGGGGGAAAGCAAGTGGACCAGGGGCTCAGGCGACAGCGACATCCCTCAGCAAAAGACTACCCCCCCCCTCCGAGCCTCAGTAAAATTGTCAAGCGTTGACCGGTCCCTGGTGAAAAAAAGGTTAGGGACCACTGATCTTCTGAATATATGCAGTGCCAAATGAGCCAATTAGCACTGTGTGCAGCTGTGTTCGGTTAAAAACAAGAAAACTTGGTTTCTCCTGAGCCTGATCCTTAAGATCAGATTGTATCTGAACCACTGATCTGAACCCATATAAGCTTATTGCTCATATGGAATGCACTGCAAATTGCACAGGCTCATCTGAAGTCTTCAACCAGTTATTGACTGCAAGCTTCCACCCAGTGGTTTTGTTATTGTTGTTACAGTTTAATCTTTAATATATTGAAAAGCAAGCCTCTGGACCTTGATATAAATCTCTTCCTGCCCAATTTTTTTGCCTCCACTTCTGAACTGAATTGGGGTCAGTCATTGAGCAATACTGGAACCAAGGGGGTACTAGAATTGCACCTGCAATGCAAGTATAAAGTGAGTCTCCTGTGGACCTTTATTAACTGAAGAGATTATTCACAAAATATTGTTGTGTTGCTGCTCAACCAGTTGTGTAACTACTATGTAACAGGTCTATGCACAGAAGGAGACGGCTGCACAGAGACAACGTGTACAGTTTAATTCAGGTGCTGCTGGCTCTGCCCTTGGAACAAGTGCAAGGGCAATCTGGGCTTTATAGGTTCCCAGTGGTTCCTTTGCATTCTGTTTTGTGTATTCATTGCAGATTTCATACATCGATAACTTATCTAGGTTGGCAGTATACCTGCCTCTTCGGGACAGAAGAGAATGGTTTCTGTCATATCCCTGGCAACCGCAGAGGATCTCTTCGTACTTCAGCTGATTTTTGCCTATTACCTCGCTCATGATACTACTCACATATATGCTTAACTGCTTAGAATCTCATAATCTGTCTGGATACAGATCTGTCAATTTGGTTCTGTATACTTTGGAATGATGTGTCACCTTGCAGAAGGACAAGTCCTAGCACACACATACGATTTTGAGATTTTTAGGTCATTTTTAATCTTAATCTTTTTTCCTTTTTTTTTTTTTTTGCTAACTCCATAGCAATGCTTCTGTGACACTTCTTAATTCTTCCCCATTTGTTACTGTCATCATTCCATACCAGGGATCCAAACTTGGGTTTAGCCATAGTATGCTGGGGTGGGAAAGTGGTCCGTGTTCCTCTATACAGATTTCAGTTTCCTGTCATTTTGCTTCTGTAACTCAATTGTGGGTGAGCCCAGCATTGTGGCGCAAGAGCCTCTTGTGGCGCAAGAGCCTCTTGTGGCACAGAGTGGTAAGGCAGCCGTCTGAAAGCTTTGCGCATGAGGCTGGGAGTTCAATCCCAGCAGCCGGCTCAAGGTTGACTCAGCCTTCCATCCTTCCAAGGTCGGTAAAATGAGTACCCAGCTTGCTGGGGGGTAAATGGTAATGACTGGGGAAGGCACTGGCAAACCACCCCGTATTGAGTCTGCCATGAAAACGCTATAGGGCGTCACCCCAAGGGTCAGATATGACTTGGTGCTTGCACAGGGGATACCTTTACCAGCACTGTGTGATTTACTGAGGACTCTGCTGAGTTGTGGTTTAAATGGATTCTTGATGTCTTCCCAGCAAGTGGTCCCACTGGGTTTAAATTCCAGTTACAGCCCTTCAGCACCCCACGAAGCTGGCCTTGTGTTCTAAATCACAGTGATTGTTGGCCACATCAAGTGTGACAATCGCATGTGAGGAAGATTGTGGTTCATAAAAAGGTAAAGGTAAAGGTATCCCCTGTGCAAGCACTGGGTCATGTCTCACCCTTGGGGTGACGCCCTCTAGCGTTTTCTTGGCAGACTCAATATAGGGTGGTTTGCCAGTGCCTTCCCCAGTCATTACTGTTTACCCCCCAGCAAGCTGGGTACTCATTTTACCGACCTCGGGAGGATGGAAGGCTGAGTCAACCTTGAGCCAGCTGCTGGGATCGAACTCCCAGCCTCACGGTCAGAACTTCAGACAGCATGTCGGCTGCATTACCACTCTGCGCCACGATAATACTTCAGGCATCCTTGTGAGGTGACATGAGTCTCTTCCCTGTGCCATTTTCAGTTATAGCATTTCCTTTCATTTTCTTATGGATGTCTTTCCCCCATCTCCAGACTCTAGGCATGTATCCTACAAGTTTAAAACAAAACCAAAAACCAAAAGCTTATTTGCACAAAGAGATATGAAAAAGGAAAGTAGTTTAAAAGATGTTTTGCTTAAGAGTGCCACAAGTTTAGTAGCTATTTAAAGAACGTGCAACTGGAATATCTAGTTGGAGTTACATGCCAAACTCTCATGTCTATTACAGGTGTACTTGTGATGAGATGAGATCCCTATCTCCTATTAAGTTATTAGTTCTGTTCTGTGTGGCCTTGTGCTGGCTTAGTAGCATCTAGGAACAATTACTAGCAGCACTCTTGGATACTGACAGCCTACGTAGCCCAGATGTGCCATGAAAAATCTGCTTGAAATTCTACATTTACCAGGTATGGGACAATTGCAGCTACCCAAGCCGTGTACAACTCCCTGAAATTGATTTGGAATGAAAAACAGTGATGGTCCTGCCCTAGCAAATCTGTCCTCTGAAGCAAGATTAGCTCCACTTACTTCCACTAACATGTGGACCAAAATATCTCTGTAGAGATAGGGCATCCATGCAGCTGGCCAGCTGTGCTGGCATTCTGAGAAAGAGTTCTTTACCTATGCGGTCCTACCCTTGGCTTTGACCTGGAAATTGCAGCAGGTACAAAGGGTCATCACTGGAACACTGTGGAGGGCCCATATTCAGCCTGTGCTATGCCATCTGCACTGGTTACCAGTTTGCTTCCGGATCAAGTTTAAGGTTCCGGTTCTAACCTTTAAGGCTTTATGCAGCCTAGGTTCTGCGGGACCACTTATCTGCTTATGCCCCCTGCTGGACTCTTTGCTCTGCAGGTATGAATTTACTGGTTGTCCTGGATCCCCAGGAAATACGTCTGGCCTCGACCAGGGCCAGGGCTTTTTTGGCCCTGGCCCCAACCTGGTGGAATGAGCTCCTGGAAGAGCTATGGGCCCTGAGGGATTTGTCAGCTTTCCGCAGGGCCTGCAAGGTGGAGCTCTTCTGCCAGAATGGTTCCTGGCATTGTCTGCTGTAGATCTCTAGCTGAAACCAACTAAGTGCCTCGCTCCCAGATAGAGAGTGGCAGACCTATGCTGAATGGGGGGAAGGGAGTGCATTGTTTATTTTATTATCCGCCATCTTAATATTATGTTCTAATTATGTTTTAATGGATGATTTTAGGGGATTTTACTGTATCCATGGATTTTGTAATCCGCCATGAGATATTTGAGAGCGGCAGTCAATGAATGAATGAAAGCAGCCTAGATTTATCTAACACTTGGAAGTCTTACATTGCTTTTCGTTTGACCTCATTATTATTAACTCAACAAATTTGGATATGTTTGAAAAACCAAATCCTGCTAAGAAATTTTGTTTCTGTTGTTTCCCAACTTTATTTTTGAAGACTAATCCAAAATGCAGCATCCCCTGAAAACACCTTTGTTACATAGATATAAGAAGGATGCTCTGCCTATGGTAGTTCCAGCCTAATGTCCTTTCTTCCTTGATAGACTTTTGAATGAAGCATTAGTCTTCTGGCCATGGAGCTGCAGAGATGAGTCTTGGCGCAGTCTAAAACTGCTATATAAATGATCACAGATACTCTAAATCCCACTATTCCATCTCATTGCAACAAGACTAAGAAATTGTAATCTAGTTTCTTTAGCTGGATGCCTTGCTGCAGCCCATCTGGCTGTCATGCTGTGCCCAGCTGGGTCCTGTCTACTCGTCTCTCCTCCCATGCTACATCCCCCCCACCCACCCAGTATTTTTCAGGTTTGGGTATATGAAGAAGAAGAGTTGGGTTTTATACCCTGCTTTTCTCTACCCAAGTTGTCTCAAAGTGGCCTACCCTTCATCTCACCATAACATATAGGTGGGGCTGAGATAGGTGGGGCTGAGAGAGCTTTGAGAGACCTGTGATGAGCCCAAGGTCACCCAGAGTAGAGTGGGAGGAGTGGGAAATCAAACCCGGTTCTCCAGAGTAGAGGATGCCACTTTTAATCACTACACCAAGCTGGCTTTTAGTTCCTTAAAGCCACAAAGTCCCAGCTTGGAGGCAAAGCTAATGCCCAGGCATTTAAAGGGGGCTGAGATAGATAGATAGCCAGCTGTCTTGAAAAATCCCAAATATTTGCAGGATTTGGGGACTCAGCCATCTCAGCAGCCCAAAAAATATCCTAAAGAATCCAACTGAATCCCCAAAATACCAATAAAGTAATTTTCTGGCCAAAATGCACACACCTAGCCAAAGTCTTATCGCTGTCTGGTCCCTCTACTGCCAGCACAGACTGGGCAGCCTGAAGACTGCCTTGGCTGCCACAGTAAGTGTGTGTGTGTTTGCGGGGGGGGGGGGGGGCTTGTGCCAGACACTGTTAACATTCCCTGGAACTTTTTCAGGCAGGAAAGAGCTTCTGAGCACACACACACACTTGCAAGCAGAGTACGCCTCCCTAGTCCTTCTCCAGTGCCTGCAGCCTTGCTCTGAGGACAAGACCAGCAGGAGTCCCAAAAGAGAGGCCAAGACATTCTGAATGATAATTGCAATGGCACAGGGCATGGGGGAGTCTGTTAGTAAGTTCGTTGAATAACAAGGGTTTCTTCTTATTTATTTTCAATCCTCATTTGACTTCAGATTGAGGACTATTCGTATTTCTCATCAGAACTGCACAAATCTCATGGTGTCACCTGTTAGGAAACCTGATGTGATTCTGGTGGCCTTTGAAAGGACTGTGTCCTTTTACCAAGCTGTGAAGGGGCTCTCTTGTGAGAGGCTTCCACAACTCTCTTGTGAGAGGCTTCCACAATTCCACAACACCAGAATTTCAAGGATTGAGACCTTTCCTATCACAGACATGATGAGTGAGGGGTTGCCCCTTTGATTTCAGTAGCAGAGAGCTGAAGTGCTTAATGCTGACTGGATCTCACTATGTTATGTTATCAATCTATAGTCATATTTCCAGCATAGTGTAGGGGTTAAGAGCAGCCTCTTTAATATGACAAACCAGATTTTATTTCCCACTCCTCCACATGCAGCCAGCTGAGTAGCCTTGGGCTCATCACAGCCCTGATAGTGTTGTTCTGACCGAGCAGTAATATCAGGGCTCTCTCAGCCTCACCCACCCCACAGGGTGTCTGTTGTGGGGAAGGTGATTGTAAGCCATTTTGAGACTTCTTTTGGTAAAGTGGCATATAAAAAAACAATTCTTCTTCCATTCCCTTGTTAAATGCAGTATTTCTTCCATTCCCCCCCCCCAATTCTTCACAATGTTTAGTCTGTGAATCCTCCCTGTCTCTTTGGTATAACATTATGATTACCAGCTCAGGACCCTTAGTGAAGCTGGATGAAGTACAAAAATAATAAACTAGACAAGCAAAGCATACTGACTGGTGCCATAGGTTCAGTGCAAGAAGCCATCCCATCCCCATGGAAATGTTTGCACCAGATGCGGTTCCATTTTCTGTATGCTCCTTAAGCCATCCACTTGCTACTCTGGGGTGGTTCCATGAGAGATTGACCCTTCAGGCCAGTAAGGCTGGGATGTCTCCGCATGAGTGTGTCCAAAGTGGCAAATCAAGCATTGTCTTTGCCAGGAATTCTGTAGCTGAGCATATGAGGCTGCATTATCCTTATTACGGCACTTGTGACAGAATAAATACCCTCCTGGAGATGAAAGCCGTTTCTGCTGTGCTTCCTTTGCTCTTGGAATCTGTCTCCATACAGTTTTTTTTTCTGGTGTCAAAGTTGTTTGTTTCTCAAATAGTGTATTTTCCAAATCTGCCAATGTGACCTACATACACCTATCTCCCCGGCCCGTGACGTGGCAGAGCTTCAGATGAAAGATGCCGGTGGTGCCTGGAGAGATCGGATGAAAGCTTTGTGTTGAAATAGGTTTTGAAGAGAAAGGCCTGAGATGGGGCTGGGGGAGAGGCAAAGGGTAGCATCGCATCTGTTTTCTTTTATGTTCGCTAAAGCTGCTGTTATGTCATTTTTTAATTAAAATGTTTTCTGAGGCTGATGTGATTTATGGCCCTCTGTCCTTTGCTGAGGGACGTTGATCCGTTCGGCTTGTAGCCTGAGGTAATCCAGAGGCCGAATGCAGACAGCAGAGCCATCAGGAGAGGTGTAGCGGTTCAGGTGTCATCTCGAGAGATTATCTGTCCTTTTATGGCAGCATCTTATAAAATGGATCAAGGAGCAGGAAAAAAGAAGACCCTTTTTTTGCTGCTGATCTGATCCTGTCCAAGCAAATGAGATCCTGGCAAGCAAACGAGAGCTGGCCTTAGCAGTTGAGTGGGGCTACAATTCCATTGTCTTCAAACAGTTTCTGTTGTTCTATATACACCATAAAGGGTTAAGTGTGCCCATTTAGGGTTGCCAAAGCCGGGGGACTGGGATTCCCCCTCCTTCTTAAGAGCCCCTTTGGCTCTAGTAGCTCACAGTCTTTTAGAACATGGAATCCTGAGACAAGTTGCTCAGCCTCCTGTAATATCGGAGGCTACAGTGAGAATTGCAAGCATGAGGGATAGGGTCCTGACAGGAAAAAGTGTCTCCATTTAGACACATCACACAAAACTTTCGATTTGGTTGATAGTTGCAGCCACCAGAAGCCCTTTCTTAGAAGAACAATCGTATCACCTTATCGCCACAGCACCCCTTCCCACACATTCAGCCTGAAGCTGTGGGGAAGGACTTTATTAGAATCGTAGAATCATAGAGTTGGAAGGGGCCATACAGGCCATCTAGTCCAACCCCCTGCTCAACGCAGGATCAGCCCAAAGCATCCTAAAGCATCCAAGAAAAGTGTGTATCCAACCTTTGCCTGAAGACTGCCAGTGAGGGGGAGCTCACCACCTCCTTAGGCAGCCTATTCCACTGCTGAACTACTCTGACTGTGAACATTTTTTTCCTGATATCTAGCCTATATCGTTGTACTTGAAGTTTAAACCCATTACTGTGCGTCCTTACCTCTGCAGCTAACAGGAACAGCATCCTGCCCTCCTCCAAGTGACAACCTTTCAAATACTTAAAGAGGGCTATCATGTCCCCTCTCAACCTCCTTTTCTCCAGGCTGAACATTCCCAAGTCCCTCAACCTATCTTCATAGGGCTTGGTCCCTTGGCCCCAGATCATCCTCGTCGCTCTCCTCTGTACCCTTTCAATTTTATCCACGTCCTTCTTGAAGTGAGGAACTAGAATCTGATTGTGGTAAGTGGATTAAACGGTATCAAGGAGACCGAATGAGTTTCACTGCACACCCGCTTGCTGCTCTTAATCCATGTTCATTAGATGGGAATGCAAATACCCTAGCAAAATCCAGACCTGATGAAAAGTTTATTTACCAGAATCTCTGCTCACTGCCAGACTGCTGTGCTGCCTACACTGCTAAAGGGACAAGGCAGAGGATGGCTGAATGGTTTGAACAGGGAAGGCCAGAATCTTGTAAGCACTAAAATGCTAGTGCCCAGCAAGAGACTCTTTCTGATGCTCACGGTCTTCCTGACAGACAGGGTTATGGGTTAGGCTAAGGTTTTACTGAAAGCTAAAAGACTAATTTTTTTTATATCCATGCAAGCCTTCTGAATGACTTCCCAACAGCTTTACCAGCATTAGGGCAGATGCACCCTGCCTCCTGATCTGACTGGGCTGGGCGAGCAGGGTTGACCATGGTTAGTACTTGGATGAGAGACCACCAAAGATATCCTGCGTTGCTACACAGAGGCAGGCAATGGCAAGCCACTTCTTCATTTCATTCCCTGAACATCCTACAGGGTTGCCATAGGTCAGCTGTGATTAGGTGGCAATTTCCATCACCACCCTGGCTCTAAACTTTCCCTGCCTTTCCTTGACACCACAGCAAACCTGGGACAATTGCTGTTCTTTGCTTACATTGTTTGCCACGTGTTCCAACAGTATCCTTCCTTCCAGTTCTTCAAACAAGAGAGGACAACAGATTGCTTTGGCAATATCTTCAGTGACTGCTGTCCTGGATGTTGGAATCGGCTGTCAATTGATAAGAACAGTCTCTGCAGGATGCATGCATGGAAATGCACCAACTTTAGGGGAATCCCTTTGTTGCATGCTTGCAATTCAGTGGGTCTTGAGAGAAGAGGGAGAATGGTGTTTAGAGTGACTCCAGTGATATTCTGTTTAATAAGTGCAGCCCCAGATCCTGGAGTTGTCTGTCCATTGAAAAGAATAGTGTATGTGGTACATATGTATGAAAACACACCTACTTTTAGGGGTCCAGTAAAACATAGCCCTTTGTTGTATGTGCTTGAAATTCAGGGAGGGGGGTGTTGAGAGAAGAGGGAGGATTATAATCAAAGCAAATTTGGCCATATTATCTCCCATGGCTACTGCCCCTGACCCTCAGATTGGCTGTCAATTGAAAAGAATGGTTCCTAAAATCTAGAACTGAAAAATACCACCTCGATCTCTAACTCAACCTGGTAATGAGCTACCGGAGATGTAGCAATCTCAGTAAAAATTCCACCTCCCTCCAAGCCTGAATCTAAAACTGTAATGCAATTGTTCTTGGTTCAGAGCCCTAATGAAGAGATTTTTCCCTCCGGCCATTTGAACTGGTCAGTCTGCAGTGTCTGATCTGTAATCTTTTATCCTGCACAGATGTCTCAGTGCACTCAGTTTGCAGTTTGGTCAGTCTACCATTTTGAGGGTTGTGGGGAAAAATATATATATCCTGGCATCCTAAAGTAAATGTTTAACCATTTCAAGCCTTCCTTTGGCAAGAGTTTTGAACTGGCACTTCAAAAGGGGAAATCCCTGGCTCTTGGCAGCCCTAGAAATATGACGGCTGAAACAGAATATGACTTTTGTCTGCCTGATAGACTGTCAGTGGGTCACTGATTATGTGAGAAGGGAAGATGCTCTGATATTTTAATTAAGTGTTTAGGTAGTGAACAACTTAAAAAAAACCAAAATGAAACATATATTCTGTGATATATTCTGGGCTGAGGGCCAAGTGATTTGCCAGGTACACCCAGTAAGCTGCATGGCCTTTTTTCAGATGTAATGTTCTTCCCCAGCTGGGGCCAATAGTACATATCTAAGATTTCAGGGAGGTCAAATAGAAAATAAATGACTTTCAATTTGTCTTTGGGAAAATCTTCCAAACTCCTCCATTCTTGTTTATGGCTAAGTGTTCACATGCAGCATTTAGACATGTCTGCAATTTGCTTAAAGAGATTTAATTGATTGTCATATATTTGTCAGTTAATGGATTAAATATGCATACCGACAAAATATGTGTGTGTTTATTGTTGGGGTGTTAAAGTGCCACTTTTCTCTCCAAAGGGAACCAGAAGTTCCCATACTATATTAACAATATTATTTCAGCAAGCAAAACAAACAAATAGAACAAATGTGTTTGTGTGGGATCCTCATTCACTGGGCCAGAATTCAAGGCTCAGAGTTGTGAGCTCTGTGCCTTAAATGTGCCCTCTGATGCTTACCACACAGCTGGCACTCAGTGGCTAACACCTCTAGTCACACTGTTACCAGAAACGCACACACACCTCCCAAGACACATGTGTATTGAGCAATTGTTTTGCAAGAGATTTGGTAACGTGGCATTAAGGATCATTTGCCAATATTTACAAGGTGATCAAATCATTTAGAATTCAAGGCAGACAAGAATTATAATAAAATAATAAATATCTTAATAATAATAATAATAACAACAAGGAAAATAGCAAAAAGAAATAGGCAAACATATCTAGCACACTAGCATTCCAGAGGATAGGAAAATAAAGGGAGAAAGAGGATGGCAATCAGTCTATTTACCGGTCCTGTAGACCAGTGAACGAGCAACACAGCCAGCGAGTAGGGTGTTCTGAATGGATCCAAATGAGAAGATGTGATTTTGTTTGAGAAAGCAAGTGTTTAAATATGTTTTTGGGAGAGCGTGTGTGTGCTGGGAACCAGATAAGCACAGGATGGAATTTTCTATAGTTGAGAAGTTGGGAAATGGCTTGTCCGGGGTAGGAGATGGGTTTTGATGAACTTAAACAAAGAGAACCATCCTGTCTCAATGGGTCTAGCTCTGGAGATGAGGGAGCAATCTCCCCTGGTAGATTGGCTCAGGGTGAGAGATTGCCTAGGAGCCCCTAGGTAAATATACAGTTCTGCCTGTCACTTAATAAGCAATCCAGTGGGGGTTGGGAGGAGAGCAATACATGTTTCAAGCTGCAACTGCCATGCTGAACCTGTGGCTGAGAAAAAGATAGAGTCTGGCCCAGCAGGGTCTTGGCAGACTTTAGCAGTGTCTGACTTGGACACAAGCCTAGACCATTGAGGAGTGCCACTGATTGTTGGGGACAGTATGCCTCTTGTGGCGCAGAGTGGTAAGGCAGCCGTCTGAAAGCTCTGCCCATGAGGCTGGGAGTTCAATCCCAGCAGCCGGCTCAAGGTTGACTCAGCCTTCCATCCTTCCGAGGTCGGTAAAATGAGTACCCAGCTTGCTGGGGGGTAAACGGTAATGACTGGGGAAGGCACTGGCAAACCACCCCGTATTGAGTCTGCCATGAAAACGCTAGAGGGCGTCACCCCAAGGGTCAGACATGACTCGGTGCTTGCACAGGGGATACCTTTACCTTTACCTAGGGCAGGGTCCTGCCATACATAACTTAAGTACCTGCAGAGAGAGGAGAAACAAAATCACTCAGATCAAATGAGCTATATCTAGCAGGCTGTTCCTCCCTGCAAAGAGTCTGACTCCACACTATGCAAACTCTTACTATTGAGGTGAAGAAACAGCTGGTGTCACTCATCTCTCTGCTGGTCTTAGTTTAGTCCTCGATCCTCTCCGCCATAGTGCAGCTTTAACCATGTGTCCTTACAAAACTTCACAGAGGGAGGTATAGATGTGGCTGCTTGCTGAGGAGTGTGTTCAAGTCAACAAACAGTAGTTTTGACTTCAGTTCTTTTCAGAATTGTTTGTTATGCTTGCAACCAATTCCACTAAAATAGCTTAGAAAGCTGATGGCGATTTGAACGTAAATAGTTCTATAGGATTCGAGGGTCAGCAAGATAGAAATCTCTGCAAAGCTCTGAGCTTCTAGGAGAGAAAATCATTTAATCCTACAGAGGATGGTGGTCTAAAGAGTAAAAGGAAGAAAGAAAGAAAAAGAAAGTTGAGAAATCACAGACATTTGAACTGGTAAAAATCACCATGTTGTTTGATTTCCTTTGTTGTTCTTCTGTAACACAACTTTCTTTTGTAGAAGCAATGCTATGCAGTCCAATGTATATTTCACCACAATCCCAATTACTTTATTAATGAAAAAGGTGATATTATTCAGAACATTTAGAATTGTTTTCTCATGCTTAACTTATAGAGAAGGATACGTGGGAATAAAGGATAACATTTACTTGGGATTTAACTGCAGAATTAAGTCATAGTATAATTCTGCCTGCCTGTAAAAATCTCCCTCTTTTTTTGGTTTAATTTGGTGCCCCCTCACTGCTACTGGCCCTCCTCCCTGGTTGTGTTGCTATGTGTGTTTAAATGTTGTGTTGAAATATTTTACCTTGTTTTAAATGCTGGTTTAATATTGGAATTGTGGTTTTTTAAAAATGTTTGTCACCTTTAGGACCCTATTAGGGTGGAAAGGAGACACGAAAATGTTTTGCATGGATAAGTATCAGAGGATTAAACCAGACTAGGGCATGGAGGGAGGACATCACAGTCCTATGGGGGGGAAAACTGGCTTCTTAAACCTGCTATTTCCACCATTTATTTTTTTCAACAACGAATGAGCCATTCATCTTGTTAACTGGGGGCTAGATCTAGGCCTGCTGTTGTCTAAACATTTATGCAGAGATTCATATACAAGACTCTTCCCCCAAAATTCCAATAAAATTTTCAAGGTGGCTAAAACAGCAATAAAATTAGTCATATCGGATCACAAATATCATTAAATACAGCAACATCATACTAAGGCCACATTATGACAAGCAGTGACCACAGTGGTAAAACACAATACAAAGGGGAGGAAAATCAATATTTTAAACCCATTATTATTGTATTATTATGGCAGCATTGTCTGTTTACCCTCAGCTCCTGACCATTGTTCCCACACATATAACACCCATTTGCTTTGAATAATTGGGACCCAACAGTTCTCTCAAGCCTAAGGCAAAGAATTAATCCTTCCTTGCACCAAGGGTTGGGACTACACAATATTTATGCTGTGCCAGCTAATTCTGAGTAAAAACAGCAGATACTGGCAAGGAGGATCAATACTCCAGCCAAACACTGTAGAATTTCAGCGGCTGTAGGGTTTTCATCCCTATGCTGGCAAACAGCAGAAGATTCACAGTGGTCGATTCCACATAGGCAGAAAAGGCCAAGAGGGCACTGATATGGAATTGGGGCAATCCCTGCTTCCACATGAGGCAGCATCTGGACTGGACTGGACCCCTCGTGGGCCTGCCGCAGACTGGGCCCTCAGTTGCCCTGCATTCTCTTAGCCCACTGAGGGGGCCAATAGGGCTGGTCCTGCAGCAGGCCTATGTGGACAGGGAAGAGCTAGGCCATCCAGGTCCGGTTCCTCCCCATCCTATGGTGGCCCAATGGGAGCTAAGAATGCCCCAGTCAGCTTTGTGGCATTTTGCCGCACTGCAGGGAGGAGTGGGGCAATATTTTATTTTGCAATTTTTTAAAAAAAGCCTCTCCCCCCATGTGGTGGAATCTATCTGCTGCTGCTGTAGAGCATAAAGCCACCATGTGAAATCAGCCGGTGTGGGACAGGCTTTGCCAGTGACCTCTCAGCTTCACAAGCAATGCAGCAACTCATTTCCAACCTGACTCCAAAGCATTGGCAGCAACAACCTAGCATTCTCCCAAAACTTTGATTGAATGCTACAGGATTATTAGTCTATACGTCTTTGAGCAGCCAGTTCTCTGCTCCTTTGCATATTTTGTTTGTTTGTTTATTATATTTGTATACCGCCCTCCCCTGAGGCTCAGGGTGGTTCACATGGAACATAAAGAAACATAAAACTTTGTTTCTTCATAATCTGACATATAAATAGACTGTAACAATATAACAATAACAATAGCAACCATAACTGAAAGTAACAGTCTAATTTATAAAAGTTCAAATAGGTGTATGGGTTCTTGGGAGGGAGGTTCAGAAGCCCTGCATATGTCACTGGTTCCAGTCGACCTAAACCAAATACCTGGTGGAAGAGCTCCCCTTCTGGAGTTCATTCCACCAGGTGGGGGCCAGGAGAGAGAAGTCTCTGGCCCTGGTTAAGGCCAAGTGGGCTTCTTTTGGGCCAGGGATCCTTAGCCAGTTGGCAATGGCAAAGCATAAAGCTCTTTGGGGAGCATAAGCAGAGAGGGGGTCCCTCAGGTACACTGGGCCATGACCACATATGGTCTTAAAGGTAATTACCAGAACCTTCAGCCTGATCTGGAATTCGAGTAGTAGCCATTGCGGTTGATGGAGGATGGGCTGAAACTCTGCCAATATCCTGCAGAAGTGGAAAGCCTGACTGATCAACATAGGTGTAGGGCCTGGTAGTGCCCTTGAACTCCCAGAATTAGAGCTTGACTGGTCTTAGCTACTATGTTGTGCCACTTTTCTCTTTGTGCTGCTGGGAGCAGGACCAGCAGGCAAATCAGTTGGAGCTAGATCATCTTCCACCAAATCTAAGTAGACTAAAGCAGGGGTAGTCAAACTGTGGTCCTCCAGATGTCCATGGACTGCAATCCCCCATGAGCCCCTGCCAGAGAATGCTGGCAGGGGCTCATGGGAATTGTAGTCCATTGACATCTGGAGGGCCGCAGTTTGACTACCCCTGCTCTAAAGGCTAAAAATATTTCCATGCCCTGTCACAAAATCTGCATCCAGACCCTGCTCCAGACCTCAAAGCTGTCACTCATTAAAGGTTATCAAGTCACTGAGCATAGATACCAGTAGCTCCTCCTAACTACATGTCACATTTTTGCTGTTCTGTTTTTGAGCCCCAATACAGCAGAAAGTTTTCTGGTGCACCATCAACTTAACCGTATTCCATTCACTCTACTCTCAAACTACTCAGTGTTACATTTGCAATTCCAGGGCCTAATGGGGTTTGAGCTAGGAATTTAAAACTGGAACTGAATCCTGTTTCTGTTGCCTTGGAGGGATGGACATAGATTGGTGCCTTTAATGAGTCTATGGGGTCGCAAGCCTTAAGGAAGCTTGCCATCATTGTCACGGCATAATCTGTGCACAGTTCTACTTTCTAAAGGCAAGCTCCACTTGAATTATCCTTACCTGGCCATGAAGCTTGTTGAGTTTTTTAATGATGCTATTTATTATTCATATTTTATGTACTACTGATGTCTGTATGACTGAGTGTAATGGCCTTTGGCCACATACAATAAATGTTACGACTAAGCTTCTGAGTTGAGCACAGGTATGGGAAATAGCAGCAGCATAAATATGAAGTCTGTCTTCACTTTGAATCTTGCTCAGAGCTGCATGTCCAGTCCCTACAAAATAAAATGGTCTTTTTTTTCTCCTCCCCCAGCAGATTGGCATTGGTATGGCCTTCTATTCTAGAACTGTACAGTCCCTGCAAAATAACTTAGAAAGATCTTTTTTTTTCTCCCCCAGAAAGCTGGCATAGCTTCTATAACTGAACACATTCAGTGTATCTCCTTTATGATATTTTATGCATACCTGAAACCTGCTCCCACTCTGATCCAATCATCCTTATCTCCGATTCTAAGAGATGTATGCTCAAAACAAAAAATCCCTCTCCTCTTTCACTAGCCAGCCTGAAGTTGATGTTGCTGCAGAGAAAGAAAGAAAAACTGTGTCAAGATGGTTTCAAAACAGAAGCAAGTATCTCATTAAACAGGACTGCGTTTTTCTTTCCTCAATAAATAATTGCTTATCCCACAGTAAAGATTTACATATTTGACCTGAAGGTTTGGCTTTCTTGATTGGCTATGGATTTGTTTTAAAAGCAAGGCACTGGCTTGGTTTATCAAGAACTGGCCAAATTCAAAGAGGTATGTACACTGGAATGCCAGTGAAAGCAATGCAGTCTAAATCTGCATAGCTCTGGGGTTAGTAGATTTCCCCTCCTCTGGTCACCAGCGAGGGGTGGGGGTGGGGGGTAGGATCACTAGATCTAGGTTTGGAGATTTGGGGATGGACCCTGCAAAGGACAGGGACCTCAGTGAGGTACAGTGCCACAGACTCCACCCTCCAAAGTAGTTGTGTTCCTCAAGGAACCAATCTCTGAAGTCTGAGGATGAGTTGTAGCCCCAGGGGATCCCCAGGTCCCACTTGGAGGTTGGCATCCCCACATAACTGCCTTGTAGATTGTGATACCTTTCTAAAACACAGCCAACTTTATGGCAGCTATCAGGTGCTTGTTTTGTGTTTCTTACATACAGAGCCAATGCTAGTCTTCCAGCCAATATGAGGTACAGAGGCCTTGGGAAACGACTGGATCGAGATCAGCTTTGGCTAGTTTCTATTGTAGTATGGTGACAGCTTACAACTTCCTCACAGGAGCAACTCTTAACTGTAATATGTGTGTGTGTGTGTGTGTGTATTACTATGGGCCAAGCCCATTGCATTCAGAAATAAAACAGGCACTAGAGTAGGGGGGTGGGGTGGAAGAACTCTGTGGATGGCCTCCCCCTCCTTGCAGGACCTGAAAAGGCTGCAGGCTGGAGAGCCCAGGAAGGGAACTCACTAGAAGGGGCAGTTCTCACACACAGGGATCTGCAGCCTCTGTGCCTCTGTGCCTCAGTAGAAGGAGGAAGGGATGGTCAGGGGTGGGGAATGGAAGGTGATTGGCTAGCCGCTGGGGGAGGAGGCGCTCAGGGGTGGGACAGCCACCCTGAGTGGGTGTTAAGCGCTGAGTGGCACTTAAGCCATGAGACACGCTCCTCCCCCAAGGCCTTACCAGAAATATTATGTGGAACAGATGTCAGGCTGTCTGTGGATCCTATGGTCAAGCTTCTACTTCTCATGTTAAAAATTTCCCCTCCATCCAAGGACTGAGTATGGACACCATGTACTCTGGTGGGACAGGACAGAAGCAAGTGTAGGATGCCACTTATTTTCCAACTTTTCAAATCTCAGGACTGTTTTTTTAGAGTTTTGCTGTTCAGATCAATAAAATAATAGCCACTCTTTATTTATTTATTGGTCTTATATTCCACTTTTCCTCACAAACAGGCTTGGGGCAGTTCACAACACATATTGCACATACATCATAATAAAATCACAGTTTAAAAATGTAAAACATTATTAAAACCCAATGGTACTCCGTTGTTCCCGCTCGTTGGTTAATTGATCCAACATTTTATTAATACTGTAGTATTATTATTTAGTTTCTAATTTGGTGCAAGGAATAACCCAGAGATGAATGGGGGGGGGGGGAGGCTGGATGTTTTATTCACTATATTAGTTCATTTTGACCTCAACCAAAGGACTGGTAGAAGAACATTTTACAAAACCCAGAACTTAGGTATGCAAACTTACTACTACTATAAGGTCAAACTTTTACTAAAATTGTAGTGAATTGCTGACCATGTGAGTCTATGATGGACTGGAGCAGGGATGCTCAGTTTGACCTGCTTGTGTCTGGTCAACATGTTGTCTTGCTGTTTTGCTCCCTAACCATGCACTATAATGCAGTTGCAGATTTGCACATGCCCATTCGAGTTATTGCTGCATAAGTGTTCTTCTCAGCAAGCAGTTGTTTAAATTGGCAATTCATGGGCCAAAAATCACATATATATCAGTTATAAATGAATACTGTGTTTGTTTAAAGAGTTTGTTGTGACACTAATGGCAGTAGATGGGATTGAATCGTTAGCGTCTTTTTGCTTGCAGTGTCTTGCAAAAACTCAATGCAAACCTGTTTAGCAGGCAACTGTGGCTGTTTGGAATGAACCAAACTGGTTGTGTGATCAGTTCATGTCTAATTTGTGCCTTTACACTTGGTAACTTCGTTGAGCCTGTTTTCAGTGAAATTTGTTGCATCTCTTTGTTATTTACCTAAAGATGGTGATGAATGAAGCACAGCTAAAACTGAGTCTGGCCTAATTTTCAACAAAGCCATCTCATTTTAAACACTGCCTGGTTGATTGTATCCTTCTCTCCCTCCCCCTCCTATAATGTGAACTGGACAACTGAACGGGAGCAATGCAGGGGAAGTCACATGTATGATCCCTGTGGTAGCTCTGTCATTCTGGCTTCTTTATCTTTTGAGTAAAAAGAAATTTCTTATAAATACTGAATCTACATATGATACTTTTGAGGGAATAGAATGCTAATAGGATTCATTAGCAGTTGAGACACAGTTTATTAGTCCCATGCCATCTCTCCTACACAGGGCCAGTGAATTCCTTTTTAAACATCATCCAGATTATAAGGAAAGCTTTTTAAATATAAAAATGATTATTTTCACACAGTTATTTTTCTTTCATCTTCTAATTAGGCCCCAGAAGGTTCATGATAAGTTTAGGGAAGTTTTAAATGAAGCACATTTTCAGAGTTTACTGCCTTTTATTCCTTACTATTAACTGGCCTGTAACCCCAGATGAAGCCAGCCTAGGAGGTGGCTGTTCTACCTTTTGCTTTTTATCTCTCTGTTGTTCTGATGTTACACTTCATTACGACTGACAATTAAGAAATTGAAGATGTTCAGGAGTTTCTGGTTCTTGGTTCCGTCAACAACTGAAAGGGGGGCTGCACTCAAGAAGCCAGAAGGACACTGAGACTGAGATGGGCAGCCATGAAGGAGCTAGAAAAGATGCTTAATTGACTGATTGATTGATCATTTAATTAGACTTTTAGGAAACCCTTCTCCAGAGTGCTCTCGTGTAAGGATGTATTGCTGGTGACCAAGATCAAGTTAATTCATGCTATAGTATTCCCCATCTGTTCCAATATATATTTCTGGTAAGACCTTGGAAGAGCGTGTCTCATGGCTTAAGTGCCACTCAGCGCTTAACTGAGTGGCTGTCCCAACCCTGAGTGCCTCCTCCTTCAACTGCCTTGCTTCTTGGTCCAGGAGCCAGCCAATCGCCTTCTGTCCCCCACCCCTGACCACCCCCTCCTCTTTCCACTTCCCTCTGACGCTTGGAGGCTGCAGATCCTTGTCATGCGAGATCTGCCCCTGCTGGTGAGTTCCATAACAGCTACCTGCAGCCTTTTCAGGTCCTGGGGAAAGGCTGTCCACAGAGTTCTTCCACTCCATCTCCCTAATCTAGTGCCCATTGTATCCCTGAATGCAATAGGCTTGGCCCCTAGTTTCTATATATGGTACGGAAGTTGGACAATGAAGAAAGCTGCAAGGAAGAAAGTTGATTCCTTTGAAATGCAGTATAGTAGGAGAGTTTTAAGAGTAATGTGAACCACCCAAAAGACAAATGGGTTCTAGATTGAATTAAATTCTCCCTAGAATAAATTCTCCCTAGAAGAATTTGCATGGGGGGCAGGATCAGGAATGAGCCTGTTAGCCTCACCCCGACCTCTATCCATTTAACCAACACTTCTAGCACATTTGTGAACAAAAGCCATCCACACATAGTCTTTAGACCTTGTCAGATAACCATAGATAGCGAAATAAATGCACATAGATTATGACAACCTTTCCCCTCAAAACCTGTGCACAATTAGCCAACTTTGAGTACAGTACCCACAAGTATAGGCACTGCTCAGACAAGTAAAACCAGGCAAGTTAATACTTGTTTGGGGGAGCAGGATGTAAGTTGCAAGACTCCCTCCTGACCCCTCTGCACATTCACTCTGTCATAGAACCATAGATTTTGTAAGCATGGAAAAGGGCCAGATACTTCCGGGTGGTGGTGGTGGTGGTGGTGGGAGCTGGGGATTCAAAGATAATGAAAATAGATTGTTAGAACTTTAGAATGTACTTTCGCAATTGCCAATTTTTGTTTTCATCCTGGAAAGTTCCTCTGGTGACAGATGGTGGCCACAACACCCTGCAAGAACAGGCATTTGTGCTGCACTGAACTGCTAGGAATGCAGGGAAGCCGTGTGCTGAATAGCAAAGTCAATTAACAGTTGAACCAATCAATGTATAATCAGCTCCCTGTTCACAGTCAGTAAACAGGACACAAGTCAAAGGTATGGGCATTTGAGGATCCCCTAACACTTATCTGAAAGCAATCCTATTGAGCATAATGGAATTCACTTCAAAATAGACTTTCATCTGATTATGCTAAGGAGTAGGGATAGGGCTGTGGCTCAGTGGCAGAACATCTGCTTTGCATGCTGAAGAGCCCAGGTTCTGTCCCTGGCATCTCTGGCTCAAACAGTGAACAACCTACAACTGAGATCCTGAAGCAGTGTTGCTGGTGGGAGTAAATAATACCTTGGAAGAAGAAGATTATGTCTTATTATAAGGGAGTTTCATGTTTCACTGCCAGTTTTCTTCAGTGCTGGAGTTTCAAAATTGTGATGCTAATATTAGCAGAAAATTCAGGCAAAATCCTGAAATTCAGGCAGCAGTATCAGACTAGGATCTGAGAGATTCCATGTTTGAACCCTAATTCTGCCCTGGGTGATCTAGGGCCAGTCACACACTCTCAACTTCACCTAACTCACCGGATTGTTATGAAAATCAAATGGAGGAGAAGAGAACAAAGTAAGCCCCTTTGGGTCTCCATCAGGGAGAAAGGTGGGGACAAATGAAACAACAAAACAACCAGCGGGTTTGAAGCATGGGTTTGAAAGCCCATGAGTCAAGCATCTTGCTGAAAGCAGGACTGTGTCTCCTCAGTGCTTGGATGTGCCACCTTCAATTTCATGTTGGAAGAAAGGCAGAGTATAAGTGTAATGAATACATAAATAAGGAGACACATAACTCAGGTGGACAGCAGAATCTATACCAGGTTTTGCAATCAATTCTAGTGTTTTGACAGAGCAGGATTGATACCAAACATTTTGGAGCAGTACCAAGCCATCTCGAATGAAAAGAAATTGCAAAGACCATACCTATCTTTCAATCTTATTCTTGTAAAATATATCCTCTGTGCCTGTATGTGTGTGTGTGCATGTGTGTGTAAGTGTAAGGATGGGAAAATACATCCTTGCCTACAAATCCTTGTGCTGCTGTAGCCTTTAAGGTCCTATAGATTCCGGTTAGTTTTGCCTACTAATTGTATTGCTATTATTATCATTTCTTGGCTAACAGATGGGGAAATGGAAGGTGAGAAGACAGCAGAGAAAAAGCATAAGTGATTTGTTCAACTTCCTTACACTCAAATGCACAACAAGAAGAGTTGTTCATTGCCTTCATGGAGAGAGCAAAAGATGTGATGGCCCCTCACCTGCTCTACATGTTTCTCAGTGTATGATTCCTTTTTCCCATAGATGAGGGGAGGTTTGAAAAGAGGAATTGTGTTTCTGCTTTTGGGTAATATGAGTATTCTTTGCTTTTATCCACTGAACTCAAATGGCAGGGTCTTGTATATAAAAAATAAAAAAGAAAGCAGAGCCATGTTTCTCCAAGTGTGAAGCAAGCAGACAGTCCAAAAACAAATAGATGTTTTTCTAGGAATGGGGAAAGACATGCTGGTAATGCAGCCCTGCTACCACACTTCTGAACTGAATGCCAGACTTTCTCCACACACACACAATGTTTGCCATGTTCCCTGGATTGTATTGCTCAGCTAGCTGCTTAGGATAGCCAGATCAAAGTGTCTGGGACAGGGGACTGGTTAGAGTTGTGATGTCTGAAATGAAGACATTCCATTGCCTCTACACAACTGTAATGTTGTCAAACAAGCAGCGGTTCTTTAAAAGAAGGAAAGTCCCTTAAGAGAAAGGACATCTGGCAACCTTATCTGTGCCGTTCAAAAATTACAGATGCAGTTGCGGCATAGAATAAATTGAAAAGCCTTCCAAAAAGTAGGCTTTTATTGAATTAAATAGTAACATAAATAACAAAATGACAACAGGATTGGATGTGGTATTGATTTAAATATTTAATCTGGTAAAGGAAACTGGGGGGGGGGGGGGCTGCCAGTGGTTCATATTGTTCAGCCCTGTCTGCTGCTAATGTTTAAGGTTTCCTTAAAGAGGGAAACCAGAGGATTTTTATTAAGAATCACCAGGGCCCTCGCTGGTGTGCAGAGGTAAAATTCAGAAGGGAAAATGCTGCAGCAGTTCCTACATTGTTGGACTCTTGAAATAAAAGCCACAGGTTTACTGACTGTCTTCATAAAGGACTTAGTGGGATCTGGACCACAGACTGGACAAATGCTTCATTTCTCCTCCTGCTTGACTCTTGAAGTGGCCGAGAGAACTATATGTTGGCAAAGCTTAGATATGCAAAGAGTTGTGCAGCACCAAGATGCTTAAAAGAATAAAATAATTGTTTTGTGAAGAGAGAAGGAACTTTGTATAGAGAGAATCTTTCAGTCTGTCTTCTTCGTTCATTCTGCTTGTCCTGCAGAAAAGCAGAGAGGAAGTGTGCTCTAAGGAGCAGGAAGTCTCCAAATGAGCCAATTAGGACATAGAAGGAGAATATTTTACAAATATCCCAAACTTCCTAATCTAACTATGCAAAATACACATCTCTTCCGTTGCCCACTACAGGACACTCATCATATTCCATTCACTCATCTACACTGTAAATCTTGCACATTATGCTGGGTAATCTTTGTGGTTTTAAAGGGAAGCAAGGTTGCAGTGTTGCATAGCTACTCTCTTATTTCTACTGAAGTTGTCCAATTATATTGATCTGCTGGACAGTCAGCGTAGTGTGCCACCATTCAATGAGACAGGTGGTGGCTACGGAAGCAGTGAACTTTTGGAGCTAGCTTGGCTTCCAGCACAGTTATAGATGGATGTGTTCACTCAGGCTTTTTGTTTTGGTTTTTATTATTATTTCAATTTATTCTGATTATTATGGCTAATGATATTGTTCCAAGGTTGGTAAGAGATGTTGTCATTGCTATTAAGGTAAAGGTAAAGGTATCCCCTGTGCAAGCACCGGGTCATGTCTCACCCTTGGAGTGACGCCCTCTAGCGTTTTCATGGCAGACTCAATACGGGGTGGTTTGCCAGTGCCTTCCCAAGTCATTACCGTTTACCCCCCAGCAAGCTGGGTACTCATTTTACCGACCTCGGAAGGATGGAAGGCTTAGTCAACCTTGAGCTGGCTGCTGGGATTGAACTCCCAGCCTCATGGGCAGAGCTTTCAGACTGCATGTCTGCTGCCTTACCACTCTGCGCCACAAGAGGCTCTAGAGATTGGTTAGGAGTAGTTAATCATTGGCAACCTATCTCTTCTAACTCTTTCTCCTAGCCTATGTGATGCACCCCCCCCCAAAAAAAAACACAAACACACACAGCACAGTAACATGGGATCCACTGTGGTAAAAGGTTCTTCTATTTTGTAAAATAGGAACAGGAGTGACCAGATGCTTTGAAGTAAAAGAGAATCATATTACTTCATATACGAAAGTGTATTCCTGCATTTTAATAATTTCTGTCTTGAGCTCTCCACCTAAAGCACTTGGGGGAAGCTTACAAACTGTTAGAACACTATAAAAAGTTACTAATCCAGCAGAAAATACTAAAGAAAAGTAAAGATTCAAATGAGTAGCCATGTTGGTCTGAAGTAGCACAATAAAATCAGAGTCCAGTAACACCTTTAAGATCAACAAAGATTTGTTCAAGGTGTGATATACAATATTTACACTCACATGACAAAAGAGCCTCTTGTGGCACAGAGTGGTAAGGCAGTGACATGCTGTTTGAAGCTGTCTGTCCATGAGGTTGGGAGTTCGATCCCAGCAGCCGGCTCAAGATTGACTCAGCTTTCCATCTTTCCGAGGTCGGTAAAATGAGTACCCAGCTTGCTTGGGGGTAAACGGTAATGACTGGGGAAGGCACTGGCAAACCACCCCGTATTGAGTCTGCCATGAAAACACTAGACGGCGTCACCCCAAGGGTCAGACGTGACCCGGTGCTTGCACAGGGGATACCTTTACCTTTAATCCATCTCTTGGTATAGATGGGTTCTGTCCATTTGTAGTAAAGAACCTCGATGCTGTGTAACTTACAAAAATAGTAATATCAAAACCATAAAAGACCAGTGGGGGAGGTCCCCATCTGCTTGGAATATGCATAGTTTTAGTATTTGCATCAGCTGTATATAATCTAGTTTGGATTTTTTTATCATTATCATTATTATTATTATTGTTTACACATGCATTGAGAACTTCTACCAGCTGGAAGATGAAAACAGAAATATCTGCATATTTGATTACTGATTGATTTTAATGATTGAATGGCAATGTTTGGATTTTTGCTGAAACCCGGAGAGCAAATTAACCAGAAAGGGGGGCATATTTAGCATCTGTGGGTTCATGTGATGTGGTTTTCAAGGGAAATATTGCAAGACCAAAGGGGGATAATGATACTCTGCCTTGTATTTTGTGCTCTCTGCACAGACCATTTGAATTTGAAAAGTATTCAAGAAAATAACATGTTCTAAAACAATGGAAAATAAACAAAGTTGAAGTTCAAGAGTTGCTGCTTTGTGCAGAGATTGAGCAAAGAAAAAGAAGGAATGGACAATCAAGGATGGCAGCTGGAGCATAGCAAGCTTCCACAAACATGGCTAAATCAGAAACGGGTTTGAAATGAAAGAGCTGGCAAGTGTTGATTCAGTTTTTCGTTTGAGTTTGATTTTGGCTGTTTAATAATGCCTTTGATTTTGGCTGTTTAATAAAATAAAATGGAGAAACTGACAAATGTTAAAATTTCAGAAGTAAAACGTTGGGAGCTGCCCGTGTCCACATTAGAAAGAGTAGCATACAAACACACCTCTGCTCAGATCTGAACTGAATTGCAGATTAAGAACTTTGCCATTTAATTTACACTTCAATATTGTTCTGATATGTATTGCAAATGCCTTACACATACCCATTCTTGCCTGTGGCTGTCCCTGCTCTACCCTCACCAGTTTAATCAATGTGCCTTCCGGGGGGGGGGAGCCCTTAAAATTAAGGTACTCTATTAAAGTGAGCTGTGTGAATATATGGTTTGCTTGTCTCTCCATTTCCACCCAAGAGCAAACCACCACATTGGTGTTCTTAAAGAATCAAACAATGCAATTCTTTGCTAACAAAATTTTGCCTCCCCAAGAATAGATCCAAATTTTGTGCCCCCTTACCCCACAATTCTCAAGTCCTCCTTTATAGCAATGTTTTCCCCCCTACAGATTTTAACTCAGTATTCCAGTGAGAAACTCTCAAATTCAGATTTGTTTTCCCACCCTGCTGTCATTTGGGCTCATCAATGTTTCATGTTCACCCCACCTACTGCCCTCTCACCATCCCTCTGGTTGTACCCTTAGTAATCTGATATATTTTTTTAGAAGTGTATTGTTGGTTGCATTACCACACAATTTGTCCAATAGAATAGAGCAACATAATAACAGTGGGACAAAAAAGGCAGCAAAGTTTCAGGTAGCCTTCTCCATGAAATGATTCATCGATGAAGTTCCTTTCCGTTATTTTTTGGGGGGGAGGGGGGGACAGGTTTTTATGTCACATGCTTGTATACTTTATTTATCCCCCCTTCTCTTCCCCTATCACTCCTGATGTACCTTCTTTTTTAACAGTGCTACAATGTTATAATATCACTGCATATGCAGAAAAAGGACATTCCATCACTAGCAAAGTACATGAGGACACTTTTAGCATGCTTCATTGTTATTGAAATGGTCGAACCAGTTTGACGATCACCAGCCATTTTCATGGGAGGAGTGGGGGCCCTCTGAATGGCAGCAGTCATGCTGTTCTCCATGATACAATATATCCAACTTTTTTTTACAATGTTATGGTGGTATAACACCACTACATATGCAAAAAAAGAAGATTCCCTTGCTGAAGAAGTACATGAGGACACGTTTGGCATTCTTTATAATTAGTATATACAGTGCAATGACCACCAGCCATCATAGTTGGCAACTAAGGAGGAGTAGGGGGACTTTGAAATGGTGGCTGTTCTCCATGATATATCTATCCTTTAAAAAATATGTATGTTTTAATGTTACTGCACATGTCTAAAAAAAGATAGTTCTGTGGTTGCTGAAGTACATGACAATATGGCCATCCTTTTCAAAACAAATGCAGGATGCTGGATCCAAATTCAAGAGAAAAGAAAATACCCCAAATAAATTCCTTTTTGTGGAAGGGGTCCCGCAAAATCAGAGCATCAGCTGGAGATTCAACTCTCCAGGAAACAATGGCAGCACTGAGGTGCAGATGAGGTATCTGCCTCTCTAGCATTCCAACTCAGTAGTTTTACCTCAGTAGTAAATGAAAACATTCTCTTTGGCACAATATAAATCATAGATGAATGAAATCACTAAGCAAATAAAACAACATATGAACATGTTTTATTTTACAAAATTTATACTGTACTTTTCTTAAGAAGACTCGGAGAGAACATAAGAGGAATCCTGCCAGATCTGACCAGCATCCCATTTAGTCCAGCATCCTGTCTATTCAGTGACCAAAAAGGAAACAAAATGTCAGGTGATGAGTAATAGATTTATTTTACAAAGTCCCTCTGCATAACTATCTACAGCAAATTAATTCTTTCAGCAGCCCACAACCCACATCTCCTAGCAGCAATTAGTCTCAGGCAAAGAGACCTTGCTCAGTGAAACAACAGACCAGACAAAATACCCTAATAGACCCAGACAAAATCACCGTTGTCCAGTAGGCTCCAAGCACCCACTCACCCTCAAATTCTGTCCTCTCAAAAAGCAACCTCAGGTAATATTCCCCAGTAATTTACCTATTGAGAAGGGAGGGGGACACGCACCTTCCCAGCAGCTCACTCCTGGTTTCCTTCTTCCAGTCCACCTGGCCAAGTCATACATGAAAGTCATACATGAAAGAAGTCAAATACCAAATAAAAAAAGGTATGTAAGAAGTGCAGTACTCTGCCTCCCTAATAACTTCTGGTCCATTTAGTTACAAAGTAAATTAAGTTAAGCCATTTAAATTACTAAAAGGTCCAAGCAGTTCATAGCTACCTGTCCAGAGGCTTTGGATTACAAAATCAAAGAAATGTGGGAAATGAAAAGAAATAAACACACAGTGAAAGAGAGGATTTTAAGACAACAGAGAGAACTTATTGCTAAGAAAACATGAGGGAATAAGGGAGGGAAAAAAGAGGGAAAGAGCTTGGTTGAATAATGCCTGAGAAATCAAGAGAGGGAAATCTGGCCACCATGCTCTGCTCCAGTCTTATCTCTCTTATCACTGATCAGAGGACATCCCTCCCATTCTTAGTAGATGTGACAAAATTCTTCTGCTTATTTCTTCGCTTAATGTTTCTGGTAAGGCCTTGGAGGAGGAGGATGTCTCATGGCTTAAGTGCCACTCAGTCCTTAACACCAACTCATGGTGGCTGCCCCGCGCATGAGTGCATCCTTCTCCAACCAGCTTGCCTGTCTGTCCAGCAGCCAGCTAATCCCTTTTTGTCCCCCACTCATGACCACCCCTCCTCCTTCCACTTCCCTCTGAGGCTCAGAGGCTGCAGATCCCTGCTGCGTGAGAGCTGCTCCTGCCCGAGGGCTTCCAGCCTGCAGCCTTTCCAGGTCCTGCAGGGAGGGGGGGTGGCCATCCATCAAGTTTCCCCCCCACACTCAATCTAGCGCCTGTTGTATTTCTGAATGCAACGGGCTTTGTCCCTAGTTTGATTATAAAGACAATTTTCTTTTGAAAGGTCAAAATTACTGATTATTTTCCAAGAAATACCCTTCCTTGTCCATCACATTCTCAACAAAGGACACTTAATTCTCTCATCACTGCACACAGATACATGCAAGGCCATTTGGTTCATTATAATAATTAGCTTTGGATACTCGACTACCTATTTGGCTTTTTTATCTGTATTGTCTCCAACTATAGGACACACAAAAAAAGAACACGCTGCCTCTGCCTTCCCATCACCCGGACTGCAGAATTACAATCTTTATAGTTTAAGGTCTGGAGAACAGGGATGCATTTATGGTATAGTATAGCCTGTGTATATTATTTTCACGTAAGAGTATTTTGTGTGCCACTTCATGCGTTTGAAGAAATAGGGTAAAGCATTTTAAATAAATAGTATGTCCTTCGTATGGCCTCCTTCTAGCTTTAATAGTAGAGGAAGAAAACAATATGTGATTAAGTTGATCTAAAAGAGCAGTACTATAGGAAAGATCCTTTAGGTGATAAGGCATTATAGCTTTCACATGAGCAGACGCTAATATGCACTTATGTTCAACCATGAGCAGTGCATTTAGATCTCCAGTGGACTTGATTTTTTTTTTCTCTCGTTCCTGACTGCCACTGTGGCTTCAAAGCATGGAAATGGATCCATTCTTGCAGGCTACTTTACTCCCCTGAAAGCTCATTCACCAAAGGAGAAGAACCAGGGATAGATTTTCCCCTTATAAAGCACTTGTCTCTCTGTGTTCTCTGATACCTCTTTGTCAAATTCCATCTGTTTCACTATCTCTTTTGAGAAAGTGAAGATTAGGGACTTTATTGAGTTTGAAAGTTGCTCTGCATGGGATGTGCCTGCAAAGAGAAAATGAGAAAGAGTGAGAAAGCAAGCAGCTAAGACAGATGAAGAAAGACAAGGAGCAGTCAAGAGTGACGGAGAGTGACCAAAGAAGACCAAGACAGGAGTGTAGGAGTACGAAGGACTCATTGGGATGCAGAGGCACTGAAGCAGAGAGGCAGGGCATGGCCGCCAGCAGATGCCGCAGAGTAACTGGGATTTACAGAGTTCTTATCAACAAGTTATTTCCAGGCAATGCTTTTTGGCTGGGCTGCAGTTTTCAATCACAAGGCATTCTGGGGGCTCCTCACTGAGTATGACCATAGGGCAGGAGGCTGCTGAGTGCCTTCACCAAAGCAGGATGCTCCTTTCAAGTCCAGAAACTCAGATCTTATTCCCGCAAATGGCTCTTGGCATTAGAAAACCAATCTATGGAAAGGCAATTCAGAGCTGATCAAAATGACATTACTTCTGAAAATGTTTTGGAGGGCAACACAGATTATGCCTTTAAAGAAAAGAAAGTATCAATATCCATGAACATCAGCAAAGGAGACCCCTACCACCAACTCCACCACCAATAAATACATACAATAATGTGTGTATTGAGTTGCAATATTTTTTTTTCCAAAGGATAGTCTTCTAACTGCACAGTTACTGGGCTTGGTATTTGAAACTAGTACACAGTCACACCAAGATTAGCATCACAATGTGTTGTCTGAATATGATAAATCTCACAGTGGATAACGCGAAATATAGAGCAGATATTCCATCTCCAGTGATCCAATACGTTCATAGCATTTTGAATTTTGCCTGTTTTCAAATCTAGTCTTATATTGTCTTAACAAATTGGCAATTCTTGGGCCAGTCCCTTATCTGTGACTCTGGCTCAACATGGCCGATTATGCATGGGCCATAATGCCCATGCTGGCAGTAGCAGCACTTCAGGGAAAATCCCCGATAATGCTCACCCTCGCTGCCAGCGTGGGCACATCCCGGCCCAGGGCTACGGAAGGCCCGCGTTAAGCAAATGCGGGAACGTCCACAGTTTCCTGGGTATGCCGGGGGCTGGCATAATCGCCAGCATTGGGTCTTTTGGCCCGCCCAGCCCCGACCTGCTGTGTCCCTGTAGGGACACCGCATGCCCCTGCGGGCTCCGTGGAATCACGGAGCTGGCAGGGGTGACCTCCTACCCCACCTGTGTGTGTGGAGGGGGCCTGATAGTTGTAACAGTGCAAACAATGCAAACAGTACAACAGTGCAAACAGGTCCAGAGCGCATTGATGGAGTTCTGGGAGGGAGGGAGGGAGGGAGGGGCCCCTGAGACGCTGTTGGTTATGCCTGGTCTCAACCAAATGCCTGATGGAACAGCTCCTTTTTACAGGCCCTGTGGAACTCTTCTCTTTTTGGTGTATGAATGGAACTCCGGTATTCATTCTGGTTTCCTGCCCCATCATGCCACACATTTTTCAAGAGCTCTCGTGCCTCATCCTAACAAAGGGTCTGACCCCCACCCTTATCGAAGGCCTGTTCGCTACCAGTCCAAGGCTACTTAGCTGGATTATTACTTGTCACAGATGACACAGATGTTTCTCAGTGAATCCCAGAGGAGTTGCCAGACAAGAGAACTGTGTCCTGCAGGGCGCAGGTCCAGCAGCATGCCAGGAAACCATTTCATGCTGGAACATCCCATTTAAGCCCTTAAGCTCCTATCTGAATATCCATTGTAAAACACTGAACTGATTAAAATAAAAAAGGAGATTCTCCTTAATCCTGCACACAGATCCTGTTGAATATTACAGCTGTGGCTACTTAGTCATTCTGTCTGTACTTCCGAAAGTGCTAAAAGCCACTTTCCCTGCTTTCTCTATCTACTTAGGCCATTTAGCAGGGACCTCCAAATTAAATGGAAACCTATGAGCTACACTAAGTTCCAGGAAGTGGGCATCAGGAAGTGTTTCATCAGACTGGAGAGAGGTGAGTAGCGGGGTACCTCAGGGCTCGGTGCTCAGCCCGGTACTTTTTAACATATTTATTAATGATCTAGATGAGGGGGTGGAGGGACTACTCATCAAGTTTGCAGATGACCACACCTGGAGTACTGTGTGCAGTTCTGGAGACCTCACTTCAAGAAGGACGTGGATAAAATTGAAAGGGTACAGAGGAGAGTGACGAAGATGATCTGGGGCCAAGGGACCAAGCCCTATGAAGATAGGTTGAGGGACTTGGGAATGTTCAGCCTGGAGAAAACGAGGTTGAGAGGGGACATGATAGCCCTCTTTAAGTATTTGAAAGGTTGTCACTTGGAGGAGGGCAGGATGCTGTTTCTGCTGGCTGCAGAGGAGAGGACACGCAGTAATGGGTTTAAACTTCAAGTACAACGATATAGGCTAGATATCAGGAAAAATTTTTTTCACAGTCAGAGTAGTTCAGCAGTGGAATAGGCTGCCTAAGGAGGTGGTGAGCGCCCCCTCACTGGAAGTCTTCAAGCAAAGGTTGGATACACCCTTTTCTTGGATGCTTTAGGATGCTTAGGGCTGATCCTGCGTTGAGCAGGGGGTTGGACTAGATGGCCTGTATGGCCCCTTCCAACTCTATGATTCTATCCAGCCTTGTAGGCATTTGCCTTTATTTATTTCTACACCACTAAAAACAGCTCAGGACATCATTCTCCCCTTTTCCATTTTATCACAAGAACCCTGCGAGATAGGCCAGGCTGAGAGCAAGTTGCCATAGTAGAAGTGTGCATTCTAACCCAGGTCTTCTAGGATCCTACTTTGCCACGCTAGCCACTCTGCCACACTGCAAACCGGCTTGGTGTAGTGGTTAAGAGTGGCAGCTTCTGATCTAGCAAGCCAGGTCGGATTCTCTGCTCCTCCACATGCAGTCATCTGGGGGACCTTGGGCCAGTCACTGTCCCATTAGAGCTGTTCTCACAGCCCCATGTACCTCACAGGGCATCGGTTGTAGGGAGAGGAAGGGAAGGCAATTGTAAGCCACTTTGAGATGACTTCTGATAAAAAAAACAGGGTATAAAAACCACCTGCTTCTTCTGCTTCTTCTATAACTGAACCTACTGCTGAAATATACTCATGACAGCTATTATCAGGGGGGGATGCTCTTCTGGTTGCAACATAACAGGTTGTGCACAGTACTGACTGACCGGTCCTTCTGTCACTGAAGAAGCAACCTTTTCTCCTCCCCTCTTCATGAAGCAATGTTAAACTGTAAACTGAGTTAAAATAAACTAACATTTAAATATGTACAATTGCTAGATGAGAAAAAGTTGATGGTTTTCTGAAGGATGGGGAAAAGAAGGGAGAAGTAGCAGTAGTGGGTCTTCAGTTCAGAGTCTTCATTTTATTGATACTCGGAGGCAGGACAGTGACTGCCCCAGATCAACCACTGTGCTTCCTAGATAAGAGTGATTGGAGATCAGTTCCCCCCAGTCCTAGGGACAAATTCCCTCTAGAATTCTTCCATGCACTAGGAGGTGGGGCTATTTTGGCCTATTCTGCCTCCACTGGTAGCACAAAATGTATCCCAGAATGCTAATGATTTTTTGAGGGGGGAGGGAGATTGTGGGAAAACAAAGGAGCAGGAAATCAGCTGAATTTTACACAGGATCCAAGGCCTTGACCAAAAATGTATCCACCACACAACATTGAGGGCCATTCCGCACGACCGCCAATGTAGCTTAATCTGAGCGCTATTGAAAAGTGCTGCGATCAATAGTGGCAGATCTCAGTAATGCACACAGCCATTTCTTTCGAAAAAAGGCTCTCCCACTAGTGCTGTTCTTGTAACACACAAGTTTCGGGTCTCGCCGAAATCGCAACAAAGGAGGCGATATTTTTCTGTGCTTCCTCCCGCCCCTAGCCGTCAGTCAAACAGAACAGCCAATGAACTGTTGTGTTCGTGCTTCCCTTTAAAAACTGGTTTTTAAAAACCCGAAAACTCCTGTAGCAATGCATATTTGTTCATTTGATGTATCAGAAAGACCTTTTTTGCTGGCGTAGGAGCTGGCGCTTAATCGTTTACACACTCTTAAAGTAACCCCCCCCCCCACTGGGTACAATTTCTGGCCGAAATTACGGGCAGTGTCGAACAGGGGGCTGTATAGTGCTCAGAAACTACTGACAATTGTTTGTGGAGGGATTTCAGTTGAACAAGCATTGCTTATTCGTTGATTTTGCCAGTTTAAGGAAAATAAATGGCAATCGCAACACCGGAAGCTCGGGTGCGAGAGCTTAGGGAGGGACATGCTTGCTACCGCTACATTGAGAACGCACATGTCTTTTTTGGATGTGTTGCAGGTTGTTCTCAAGAATCTAGTGGGGTTTTTTTAGGGGGAATCCACTTTTGAGGATTGCCCGAAAAGCACTACAATGAAGCGATTTTTGCGGGAGTGTTGCAGGAGTGTTGCAGATTGTGTACGACGTCGTGTGTAACATAAAAAAATAGCGTTACACAATGGTAAGACTTCAGCAACATTAGCGCTGTGCAAAATGGCCCTGATTCTGTCTTTTTGAGTTTCTCTGGGCTATACAGTTAAGCACATTAAGTTACTGTGACATTCAGAGGATTTAAAGATGTGCTCTCATTCTGGTATGGTGGGGCATATGAACACACAAAGTAATTTTGTCTTGGATGGAAAGGAGCCAGCTATCTTGATACAATCTTGTTATAACCAGAGATGTAAAATTTTATAGATATGCTGAAACCACGGGGGAAAAGAGACATTTTAAGGGAGGGAAATAGACATTTTGTAAAGTATTCAACCTGAACTTATTTTACCACTTGAGCAACAAAAAATTTAATCATGTGTAATTTAATTAGGACATGAGTTATTTGACAGATTTATGAAATTTAAACTATAAATGCCTTAGGTGCCTATAAGCAAAACTGCAAATACATCCAGTACTAAAGAGAGAGAGAAGAGGAGGAGAAGGAGGAGGTTGTTTTTATATGCCACTTTTCTCTGCCAGGAATCTTAAAGCTGCTTACAATAGCCTTCCACACAACAGACACGTTGTGAGGTAGTGAGGCTGAGAGGTCCCTGATATTACTGTTCGGGATCAGGGCTGTAATGAGCCCAAGGCTAATCAGCTGGTTGCATGTGGAGGAGTGGGAAATCAAACCTGGCTTGTCAGATTAAAGCCACCACTCTTAACCCTACACCATGCTGGAAACATGACTATAGATTTATAACATAACATAGTGAGATCCAGTCAGCATTAAGCACTTCAGCTCTCTGCTACTGAAATCAAAGGGACAACCCCTCACTCATCATTAGTTTGGTCATGCCAGATATGTCTGTGATAGGAAAGATCTCAATCCTTTAACTTCTAGTAGGAGTTGTGGAAGCCTCCCACAAGAGAGCCCCTTCACAGCTTGGTGAAACGACAAAGTCCTTTCAAAGGCCACCAGCACCTCATCAGGTTTCCTAACATGTGGCAAAAGAGATTTGTGCAGTTCTGATGAGAAATACGAATAGTTATCAATCAGAAGTCAAATGATGAGTGAAAATAAATAAGAAAAAAAAAACTTGTTATTCTACAGACATACTAACAGACTCACCCATGACCTGTGCAATTGCAATTACCATTCAGAATGTCTTGGCTTTTCTTTTAGAACTCCTGCTGGTTTTGTCATCAGAACAAGGCTTTAGGCATTCAGCACTGGAGAAGGAATAGGGCCTTCCCCACAACAGACACCCTGTGAGGCGGGTGAGGCTGAGAGAGCCATTTTATTACTCCTCAGTCAGAACAGCTTTATCAGTGTTTTGGTGAGCCCAAGGTCACCCAGCTGGTTGCATGTGGGGGAGGAGGGGGGAATCAAACCAGGATCGCCAGATTAGAAGTCCGCACTCCTAACCACTACACTAAACTGGCTCCTACACCAACCTGAGCTCATCAGCACCCAACCCTGGTCCTGACCAAGCCATTTACGAACTTCTTACCCATTGAAAATTCTACCATGCGCTCACCATGCCCGTATCATGCCCCCACCATGAGCCAAGCATGACCCTTCTCCTCTCAAAAAGATATAAAAATGCTGGCTTTGCCAAGCTAAAATGGGCTTCTGATGAGGGACCCATTTAGATCACCCTTCATGCTGCTGGCTGGTTGTGTCATACTTCTGCCTCTCTGCTCTCCATGAATGGTAAATAAATGTATTGAAACCCTTTTCCCTCTTTGAATTCCTATCCAACTGACTGTTAGTGTCCTTGACATGTTTGTCTACTTCTTTTGATTAGGTTCTTACAAATAAAGATTGCTTGTAATTTTACTATAACCTGTTGTCTGCCTTGAGTTCTAAAGGGTTCAATTACCTTGTAGACATTGGCAAATGATCAGTTCACTACGTTACCAACCACTTGCAAGCCATTTCCCATGTGTGCATTTTTGGTAACAGAATAGAAATCAGAATTGTATGCTTTAAAAAATATGTTATGTTGTCATAAACAATCTTATATGGTCATAACAAGGCTATCTGGCATTCAAGGTAAGTTTTATAACAGTGAAAACATTGAATTCTTTAGTAGTGCATTATCATAACATTATAGCATATTTATTGTGGACAAAGAAACTCACATTTAAATAATCACTTTGTCCTTGAACTGTGTTTATGTCTACCGTTCACACAGAAATTGTTAGCAAGTTCCATACATTTTTATATAATGACCTTCATATTACATTTTCCATGTAATTTTAAATTTCCATGTAATGCCTGTATCTAACAAAGTATTTCATTCCAAAAGAGAAAATATTCCATAGGCTTTGTGTTAGTGCTTCACAAAATGGCCAATTTTGCCATTGGATAAAATATGGGGGAAGACCTTGGGGGGGAATACAGAAAATACATACCAGCATGGAACAGCTCCTGTTCAAATGGATCCTGCCATAGTTGGTGATTCTGTCAGGTTCGAGTCATGGTTTCCCCCCTGCCACTGGAATGGAGCTCTCCTTAAGTGGCATGTCAGCCAAGGCCATAAGAGGTCAAAAGGAGTGTGCCTCAACATTCCACAAGAGTGGGGAAGAATGCTGAGATTCAGAAATGGCATCGGAGATGGACGAAGAGGAGTTCCTTATAAATAAAGAGAAAGCAGTTGGCTGAGATTAAAGAGGAAGGCAGACCACGTGGTGCTCCATATACTCTGCAAGGTGTTTGCAGAAGACTTGAGTAATGCATTGAGAACAAGACTCCATGTGATTTAAAAATACTCAGATTTATCATGTTGGCATTGAATGGACTGCAATGGAGCTCCACTAAAGGATCGGCACACTGCAGATAGACAGAGGTATAGAGGTGGAAGTCCTCACCAGGAAACAGTGTAGGGGAGAAACGTGTTGGCTGAGGTAAAAGTGGCTCAAGGAGCAACTCCATTCCCTGCCCAGCAGTTACCTTGAAGGTGAATAGAGCCTGATTCCCCTAAATGCCTTTGGAGACAATTCCTCCTTCCCCCTGTAAAACAGCTCTAAAGACAAAGAAGATGTTTTTCGCCAAGGCTAGGCATCTGTAAATATATATATATATGTAGAATAGCCATATATAAGTAGCACATACAAATGGGCCCTGCACCTTTTGTTAAATGCCTTAATGCCTCATTTAGGGACAATTCCTATCTGGTCTGGAATTAAACAAACCACAGTAATATTCAGAGGAATATTCAACAGCAAGCATGCAAAAGGATTTGTTCTTCATTCAGCGGATTTTCTGTATGCACAGGATGATGCCTTCCAAGATGAAATTTTGTAGCAAAAATCAATCTAAAAATAACCTTATAAAATAATAATTACACTTTATGGATACTGCTGGAGGAGGGAGAGAGTGGGATTCTGGTTCTATCTTCGGGTTGCAGTTGATGGATGGATTCTACAATGTAAAGTCCCTGACTGCCACTAGGGGGCAACATTCCACCTCAAACATCCTTTTTTTAAAAAAAGCAATCTGAAAAATATCTCTTGTATGATATTATAAATGCTGACTGGAACACACAAACCACAAGGGACAAAACCTGGCCTGGATACTTCCTTTCTCCCACCCCGAGCACCTTATCTCCACCTCTAGCCTCTGTGCAGGCAGACATACAAACAAACGAAAAGTTTCTTGTAGCCAGGATGCAGCAAATGTCCTTTTCATAAACATGCAAATTGCATAAGACCAACCAGTAATAGGCAGGCCAGGGAAGAGCTTGCAGATACTTCATTTTCTGAAGTACATGTGCACGTATGCATACTAGTTGACTTTAAAGTGGCGCAAACCACATTTAGTAGCAAGGTAGCTATGGAAACATCACCAAAATCATTCTAGCACCTTTCTTGCTGAGACAATTCCTGCAGCCGGAAAACACCGTCAAGGGAGGAGAGAATATTGTTTCTTATAAATAATACAATGCAAACAGAATCGATACATTAGCAACTCGATGAGGGAAGGCTTCAGGCAAACATCCCTAACAGACAAAATCCAGAAGAGGTAGCGTTGGGCTAGCTTTCCCCTAAATGTTGGCATTCAAGCACAGCTCCTGCCAGTGACATATTGTAGAACTAGAAGAGCCAATTTCATATCCCGCTTTTCACTAACCAAAGGAGCCTCAAAGTGGCTTACAATCACCTTCCCTTCCTCTCCTCTGTGAGGTAGGTGAGGCTCAGAGAGCTCTGAGAGAAATTGTTCTGTGGGAACACCTTCTAACAGAACTGTGACTTACCCAAGGTCACCCAGCTGGCTGCATTTGGAGGAGCAGGAGCTCAAATCCGGCTCACCAGATTAGACGCCACCACTCTTAACCACTACGCCAAGCTGGCTCTCCTACCAAAATGCCTTGTAAAGCAATGCGTCTGTCCGATGTTCTCTAAAGCGCTGGCATCAGATAATTTCCCATGTCTGCTTCCAGTACCTGTCTAACCAGCAGCATCATTCTCAGATTTGATCCCTAGAACCTAGAATAGCTGGATTTCATAAGCAGATAACAAACACCAAATACAGATGCAGACAACTCAGTAATAAGTCTTGTTGACTCAAAAATATCAAACAGTACTTTTGTTTCTTTTTTATTATATGCCTTTTTAAAAATGGAAGCAGCATGGCAGACAAATGCTAGAGGAGGGGACCTCCTGTAAAAACTGTTAATTGTATAAATGAGATGCATCTGAACAACATGCCCCTTGCTTGTAACCGGTGAGCCCAACAGGAAGTGCTTGAGCTTAACTGGGATTTAGAGATTTACTGTATAAATGTTTCAGCCATTTTGAGTGCCTGTACTGCTTTCTCTCACAAGAGAGCCTCTTGTGGCACAGAGTGGTGAGGCAGCAGACATACAGTCTGAAGCTCTGCCCATGAGGCTGGGAGTTCAATCCCAGCAGCCGGCTCAAGGTCGATACAGCCTTCCATCCTTCTGAGGTTGGTAAAATGAGTACCCAGCTTGCTGGGGGGTAAAACGGTAATGACTGGGAAAGGCACTGGCAAACCACCCCGTATTTAGTCTGCCAGAAAAACCCTAGAGGGCCTCACCCCAAGGGTCAGACATGACCCAGTGCTTGCACAGGGGATACCTTTACCTTTACCTTACTGCTTTCTACCTGTTCAATCAATGATGCTTCCCTGTTGGTGGCATTGGACATATTGACACATGACTTTATCCTTGGGGTTAGTGAGTTAGGAAGGAAGTGAGTCGAGGGGGGACATGCATGGAGTGTGAGAGGTGGTGACATTGTGCAGGAGTTCTGGAAGGCAGTTCCAAGTATCGGGACAGGAAAGGAGAAAGGGCAGGAAAAGCACCATGCAAGATGCACAGAACATGGCATGAACATGCTCTTTCACCTAGTACAGACATGGCTTACTAGAGCCACAGTGAAGCTGCACAACTTCAGACACTTGCCTTTAGAAGTACAAGCAGCTGCATTGACTTTAAAAGGTGTATCGCACACTTATGTCAGATCTATACCCAAGCTCCCAGAGTGTTGCTAGGGGGGAAGACCTGGGATAGGAAAGCATCACTGATGCCTTGACATCACATCCAGGTATGGAAGTAATGTCACCCTCAGGACATTGTAGGAAATCCCAGAAATCTATGGTAAATACCATACAGATTTGGTCTGTGCATGCAAGCATGTATGATGACTGCCCTTCCACGTCTTCCCTTGGGAAATGATGCCAAAATGTCAGTAGCTTTGTTTCTCCCCCTCCATTTCCCTCCCTCTTTTGACCAGAACAAGGGCAGGCAACAGAAGGTGGGAGCAGGAGTTTCCCATCCCTCCATGAGTAGCTGGCAGTTCTAGCCACACTGGAGAGCATTTTTGGCTGTCCTCCAGGAAGGTCTCTGTAAAAAATAATGGGCTTCAGTCTAGGGGTAAGATCCAGACCATTGCTTCCGTTACATAAGGCTTTGGGGATTCCAAGCATAGCAAAGCCTTGAAACATAGTTTGTAACTAAAATTGAAACCAGCTATTCAACACATTGCAAAAACAATGTTTAAAATATGTTGGCAATATCTGTGAAAGCTGCAAAGCCTGAAGGAGGCCTTGGGCATGCTGTTTCCAAGGGGTCCAATGGTCACATATGCCCCTTCTGTATGGTTTCCAGCTCTTCCCTTATTGCTTCTTTTTTTCGGCCTTCTAACTCCTTGCTTCAATATAATGTACTTTGAGGTCCCATATTCTAAATGTGGCCAGAAGTCCTCCTACCTCCAAATCTGCTCTGAAAATCATTTGGAGGCTGGGCACTTTTAAAACAAAAATTATGTCCATGTTGCTTTTCTCCCCCTTTCAAATCCCACACTTGCTCCAAGGAGCCCAAAACAACATGTTCCTTCTTTTGCTTTGTACCACCCTGCGCAATAGATTTCGTGGAGAGTATATTGACACAAATGGGAGCTTTATGCCTGAGTAGGAGTTCAAATCTGGGCCTCCCTGTTTTAGAAACATAGAGTTCAAAGGAACTCCAAGGGTCATCTAGTCCAACCCCCTGCTGAGAATGTGTAAGTACCTCCCCCCACATACACATACTGTGACCCAGTGACCTTCTGGACCCCAAAGTGGTGACTGACAAAAATGCAGTGCCTAGGCATGTAAGAAAAGGCCATGAGGGCCAAGCACTGACTCATCACTACCTGTCCCCCCTCTAATCATCTGCCTAATTCCACAAAATCAGCATTGTTATCAGATAATCATCTAACCACAACTCAAAAGCCTCCAAAGGAGATTCTACCATCTTCTGAGGAAGTCTGTTCCACTGAGGCCCTACTCTGTCAGGAAGTTCTGTCTAGCATTTAGCTGAAAATTATTTTGATTTAATTTCAATCTATTGGTTCTGGTCCAACTTTCTAAAGCAACCCAAACCAACTCTGTTCCATCCTCTATAGGACTCACATTCAAATGCATGAAGATGACTCTCAACTATCTCTTCTCCAGGCTAAACATTCCCAGGTCCTTCAACCTTTTCTCCTGGGACTTGATCTTGAGACCCCTCACCATCTTCATTGCACTACTCTATGACCTTCTAGCTTGTCAACAGCCTTCTTTACCCCAAAACTCCAAGTAAGGTCTACCCAGAGCACAGTGGTGCCATCACGTCTTCCATGGTCTGGATACTATTTTTCGATTGATGTTGCCCTAAATTGCATTTCACTTTTGGGCTACTGCATCACCCTGCTGTGCTGACTCATGTTCAGTGCATGGTCGATTTTGATCCTTGTTGCATGTGCTTCTGCCAAGAGAAGCCTCCTCCATCCTATAATTAGGCATTTGATTTTTCTGACTTCAGTGAGAACAGCTCTTCTTCTTATCAAAAGACTTACTGAAATCAAGATAAACTATGTTATCAAAAGACTCACTGAAATAAAAAGCACCCCCCTGATCCAACAAGGCATTAATGCTCTCCAAAAGGTAGAAGGCCTTTTCTGGGGGGGGGGGGGCGTTGGCCTTCTAGTCTACTCTCCTCACTTCCTTTCTGCCCTGTAGGGAGGACCCACTGGGGTTAGCCCTAGAAGTCGACCTAGACAACTGAAATTTGCATTACTCACCCAGGCATGTACTGGGATAGCTGCTGGATGACTTGATGATGCTCCACAACTCCTCTGGGCCTTGGCTGAGCCTGGAAACAGACACCACACAACTCACCTGAGCAACTTGCTACTGCATGACATTTGCAAGACAGATAGACTTCCCAGGGAGAGTCAGTCAAGGGAGGGAAGGAGGTTAAGTGGAGAACCAGTCTGGCATAGTGGTTAGAGTGTCAAACTAGGGTCTGAGAGGCCCAGGTTCAAATCCCCACTTGGCCAATGGAAGCTTCCTTCACACTGCCTCATACCAATCTACCTCACAAGTTTATTGTGAGGATAAAATGGAGGTTAGGAGACTGTTGTAAACTGCTTTGGGTCACCACTAGAGGAAAAGGTGGGATATAAATAAAAGTTGGTTCATGAGTGGTAAGGAAACAAGAAAGCAGAGAAAGTGGAGAGGATACCAGGGGGACAGTAAGAGCAAAGGAGAAAATAGTGTGAGGAACGAGATATAAGGGGGAAAGAAGTGACTGCTGCAAGTGTTTGCAGGTTTCCCTGCTTACACTAGTGTATTCATGCAAACAGAAGAATTATTATTTATGTTATACATCTTTGTTTTGTATCAAATTTCGATTTGGGATAGGAGTAGTACCTGCTCTCTGTCAGATAATGCCTTTGAAGATAGTCCAGCTTGGTGTAGTGGTTAGGAGCTCTGCCTTCTAATCAGGGCTGATTCTGCACTTTGTTTATTCCGTTATGGATCCAGCTGAATTCAGATCAATTTGAACTTGGGTCTTCCTCTATCCCCCCACTCCCTCATTGAAACAGAAAAGTGTTCTGCACATTAGGGAAGCTCATAAGGGGTGGGGGAGCCAAGTGCAGCAGGAGCCTCTTTCTTTCTTTTCTTGAAGCGGGGAGGAGGATTGGAGATAGCAGAGGAGGGGGAATAAATCCAAGAGGCAAATCTCTGATGAGAGAAGTTAGGGCTTCTGGAGCTTCTGCTGAGATAAGTTAGGGCTTCCCCATTAAAGGAAGTCTTGCAACGTGAGAACAAGGGAGACTTTGAACTGGTGCCCTGGCCAATCAGAGCTTTACTACAGAGTTGGAGGCTCGCAGTATGTTATTTTGTGGAAAGCAGACAGCTGCACGCTTATTAATGCCGATTTTTCAAATATTGAGGGTTATATCCACTGCAAGATATTGCGGGGAAAAGGTAGGGTCACTCTGGTCAATCATGCTTGTTGCAGAGGGAAAATTTAAATCACCCAAAATCAAAATGGAAATCACATTCAGTGTAGATGGCCCAGCACACTCCTCCTCCCCTCTTCTCTAGGGGACAAGGCCCCCCTTTCCATCCCAAAGTGTGCATGAGCCCTGACATCGATTCCTGCCTGGAGATGGTGAAGAGGCTCCCTTGAAGGTGGCTGATATGTGAGAGGCCAGCCAGGCCAAGGTATGGGGATGCAGATGATGACCATGGAGTTCAGCAGCAGTAGTACCCACTGCTCCCCCAGCCGCCAGCGCCTCCTCCCAGGAAACAAGTGGTGGCAGCAGCAGCAGCAGCAGCAACTCCTCTCAGCACTTGGTGGCAGCACAGCAGTAGCAACAGAGGTCGACACCCCAGACCATCTGCACTCTCTGCACTCATTGTTGCTCACCTTGCACCCACATACACACCAGCACTACCACCACTCCACACTCTACCTTTCCGGCCTTGCCACCTCCACCACCAACTCCTATAACTCGCCAACCACTGCCACAACCATGAGGCTGGTGGGCAGATACTGAGAGGGCAGGGCAAAATTTAGGAGGGGCACCACCCAGCAGGAACCAGCTCAGATTCTGGGATCAGGTGGTGAGTCTCTACTCATTGCATGAAACTGAGCTTTCAGAAGTTTTGCTGGCTGGAATCCATGGAGGACCTTCTTGCCTGCTACTCTAAGGCTGCGTAAGTCTCTTCCCCAGGATGTGTCATGAACCACTGTTCGAATGCTTGTTGATTGCAGAGTCCATTCCAGAAAACATACGGTCATACCTAACGTTTTACCTTTCTATATTTTTTCTGATATATTGTTTATTAACTACTTCAGCATTTTATGTGTTATCACTTGCAAACTGACTTGAACATCTTAAATGGAAAGGCAGCATAGGAATCTACTAAATCAATGCGTGTATTCAAAAAACCCCAGAGAAGAGCAGAATCTCATTGATATTGGATGGAGCAACTTATATAAGTGTTAGAAAATTAGACATAATGCTTGACTGAAATGGTTATGAACTTGTATGCCTAGTTCATATGAAGCTGAAAAAGGTATCAGTTGACTTTCTCTGGAGCTCCCTGGCTCAGCAGCCCTCAAAGCAAACAAAGACGCAGACCAGGCTACATTTAAAGTTAACATCCGAGCTCGCTGAGTTATCAACCTGTCTCATCTGTCTGCTGGCGGAAGCAGTGCCTTGAAAACTCCCCCGTACCTGGCATCAAAATGTGCATATCTAATGATCGGAATTAGACAAGACTCTTTCTCCAGTCCACATCAATGTGGCTTTCAACAAATGGAAGGAAATTTTTATTGTCTGTTGTTAAACTTTACAGTTTAATGTTTTAATAAACAGGCAAATTCATCCTCCAAATCATTAAATCAGCAGTAAAGCAGTACGGGGCAAGTTTACGATACCCTATCAACATCACTGGCATACTGAAATGAACCAAGGTGGAATGAACCAATCTTGGAAGGCAAGATTCATTGCCAAGCTGCAAAGCCCTTTAAAATTTAGCAGAGGGATCCTCAGAGAGAGACTTAAAGAGGAGACTCCAACCATCCCTGGAGAAACAAAAAGGAACATATTGAAGATATTGAAACCACTGAACACCCTGGGATTTTCTTCTAAATATGTATGCTTAGCATCATGCTGTGCATTGGGAAACCATGCAAATGTTCAGCTAGGGGTGCTACTGAAATGAAAACTTAATAAATCATTAAAATCGGAGTCCAGTAGCACCTTTAAGACCAACAAAGATTTATTCAGGGCGTGAGTGCTAATTGACAAAGTATGGACTATGTAAGCAGCCAGCATCTGGCATAAACCATCTGGCATGTTCTGCCTCTAACTAGCACAAAACAGAAGAGTCGTATTCATGTGATGATGTCAGAAAAATGAAGGACTTTCCAAAAATCCTTCATTTTCGTGTTTGGGGCCAAAACTAGTGAAAGGGAGGTAGAAATTTATAAATATTTCTTAAGGAAAAAAAACATTGATTTTGTAAATATTCATCTTTATTCACTCCTTTGGTGTCCTTGCCCCCATATTGTTAATTTGGGTGCCATTGGAAAAATCAGTAAGCCAGTCGAGCAGACCAAGGAGTCACAGGGTATACAGGAAGACACACTATGTAGCCAATCAGCAACCAATGTGTTCTCTGTTCTGAGTGAGAGAGGCAGTGCTTCCTCTATCAGATGCCTGAGAGAACACAGCAAAGCAGAAGGCAAGCAGCAACCTCAGCACAATACAGAGCTCAACAGGTTCATTTGGTCATAACATCACTTCCAATGTCGTCCTGATTAAGGAACATGGGCGTGCCTTTAAAACACTGGCCTCACTGGGTCGTAACCCTCAAATGAGTGGCCTCGTCCATGATGGGCCATACATAGCAGAAACACAACCATCTTTTGAAAATAAGGAAAGGAAGGAGAGAAAAACTGACTGGAGAGAAACCAAAAGAGGTGGATGGATGAATATGGACTATCGAAAGGCTGACAGCCACTCCTGTCAAATATACATCCTCTCTTCCACTCGTTCAACAACTACAACCAGGATATTTGAGTTAAACAAGATTGTTCACTGTTAAGTCATTGGGCTAAACTGCTTAAATCCAAAATATTTCACCTGAACGCATCTGCAGATCACAGCTGAAATCCTTCTGGGTTTGCTCATTCTTTCCCCCTCTCCCACAATCAAATTTAATACATACATACATACATACATACATACATACATACATACATACATACATACATACATACATACATACATACTTAAAATTAAAAATCCAGTGATTGGGGCACTTTGTTCTCGTATCATATCCAGAAACCTGAAAATTGCTGCTGCTGCTGCTGCTGCTCCACTTCCCCATCCAAGGAAGTTTCATGGTGCATCTACAGAGGCATAAATGGCAGAATAAGGACAACTCGTATTTATTCCTTAAATTCTTGAGATATGAATAAGTGTGTAGTTGCCCAATAGGCTCAGAAGGTGATAAAAATGATTGCACATTGCATTACAGTAATTGTCCATAAATTAGAGTTGTTCCTCCAAATCTCTGCTGATAGCTTTAAAGGCTTTTTCTGCTGAGAATGAGCTTTATTCCCTACCCCCAACACACATATAAGGTTGCCGGCATCAGTAGTCTTCTTAAACCACTGGATATGGTTCAATAAAGAATTTTGACAGAGGCACAGAGAGGATCGTGAAAATGGGTCATGCACATATAATTTCAAAAGACTTCCCTGTGAGAGCCAAAACCAGCCTTTTCCCAGTGCAGGTAGCGGACCAAAGGTAATTGCTAGAAGAATTAGAACTCCAAGCACTGATGATTTTGTAGGAGACCTTTCTCCCCACCACCACCCACATAGTGGAATTGGAACATCTGTGCAGAATGCCACTCAGACACAATGAACAATTCAGCACCACTCTAGGAGCATTAAATGAAAAGGTTTAACATTTCTCTGAGCACTTTGGGAAAGGGACACAGCTGAAATCCTGCTTATAAGGGAACTGCAGCTTTCCACTCTGTGGAGGGGCTCCATAACTGTATGGAGATTAAGACCAGAGCATGATGCAGTCAAGAAGTTGGGCTAATCCCTGTCATGGCCACCAGCCTGCTCAGGTTGCTAGCAGAGGAAATTAGAACCGCAAGCCCCATTCAGAGAGATCAGGCTATTCTGAAGCACAGCAAAGACAAAGCAGGAATGATATCAAAGCAGTAAAATAAATCAGTGACAGAGGTGGAGGGAGAGAAGACAAATGGAGTTCAAATTCTTCCTTGTTTATTTGAATGCTGAGACCATTTTCCAGTTGATTAATGCATTTGCTTCTTATATATTTTTCATTTTTTATTTATTTTGGAGTTAATTGGATTTCGAAGCTTTGCAGCCAGACACTGTAATTGATCTCTAAAAAGATGGATTTGTCGCTTAGCCAGGCACAAGCTTGGCTATTGGAAAGGAAAGGCAAATACGCAAATGTATATAAAACACACATACTCACATATTCCCCTGGCCCAAGAAGTAGGTCATAGGATTTACATTAGCAGTCTGCCTGAGCTTGAACTACCGATCAGACGACTTTACTTCCACAATGGTACAGAATCATGTATACATTTCTGGATGGTTCCAGGGTAATGCAAAAGGTTCAGTGTACAATTGGTTGTACAAGGACATTTAAGCTCTCCAGTGAATGTACACATGTAAAAAGGGTGAAAGAGTGTCTCTATAGAAAGGATCATGAGTTCCAGATAGATATGAAGCTCATGCATCACTCCATGGAGAAGATAGCCTGACCTCACTATTGACACATTGTGGTTTGGTATGTGTGCGTTAAGTGCCATCAAACTGTTTCCAACTTATGATGACTCTATGAATGAATGACCTCCAAAACTTGACTTGGATCCCTCCAAAGGGTTCTACAGAAAAAAGGGATGACTTGTCACTGATTTCACCATCCTGCAGCTGACCTCCAATTCTCCCCACCTATTCCTGGGGTCCCCCCAGAAGCAGCATTGCAGAGGGCATTTGGGGCTGCAGTGGGAGAGGGAGGCAGGGAGGTTGTGCTATGTAGACAGAAATCCTTCTGCCTGTATCATAATGAAATGGCCTGAGTACAACAATTGTGCATCTACCTTTCCCCTCATTTTGCATCCTTCCATAATGCCCCATCTTAATTCTCTAGTTATTTAAAGCATAAAGGAATCCCCTGTATTTCTGTACTTGGAGCATCACCATATCAGGCCAAGGAAGTCTCCATTGCCATTAAAACATGTGTATTAATATTCTGGATCTCCATGGTGTTAGAAAAGGCAATGTCTGGTATACAAAAAAGAAGAGAGGAAGACCCTTCAGGGAGGAGCAAGAAAACAGTTATCCAGGATAGTGAAGCCAGCACCTTCTCTCTCCTGTTAACTGTTATTCTTTGTCTGCCTCCAGATGGTTACTCTGAGGGCAATTACCTCCTTCTCCGAAGTGCCACATTCAGGCCCATTCCACACAAGGACCAATGTTGCCAATTGGTTCCTGAAAACGGAAACGCTATTTTTAAAAGTGCTATTCGGCGTTATGCATACCCTCCTTTGTGGTGGAATCCAGTAGCGTTTCAATTGTTTCCCACAGGCTTCCGGTCTTGCCAAAAATCGCTAGAAAGGAAGCGATTTTGTCTGTGCTTTGTCCCGTCCCTGGCCATCAATCAAACTAACAGCCAATGGGCAGCCGTTATCATGCTCCTGAAAAGCCCCTTTCCCTTTAAGTACAGGTTTTTTTTAAAAAAAGAAAAACACACGTTGCAATGAATATGCCTTGATTCCTTGATTCCTCCTAACGTAGAGACCCATCTAGCTGGCAGCTGGCTTGTGAGCTGCCGATTCATCGTTACCATGCTCCCCCGAGTGGAAAAAAAATCCCCCCCCCGTGCATGGGCGCGATTTTCGGCCGAAAATAAATAGAACTTGCAAACAGGGCTGTGTTGTGCTTGGTGACTTGAGGGGAGCTTTAAAGCAGCTCTGTGGAGGGACTGTAGCCGGAGAAGCCTCGCTGGGTGAATGAAGGCTTGACGGTTCTTTGCTTTCTGCTTACTCCGAGGAAAAAAAATGGCAATCGCTTTTCTGGAAGTTCGGAGGAGAGAGCCAGGGGGAGGGACTTGGCTGGAACCGCAACAATGGGAACGCACAGGTCTTTTTCGCTACTGTTGCAGATTGTTTGCAAGAGTGTGGCGCTTTTCGGAGGGTGAATCCACATTTCTGGATTCCCCTTTAAGCACTACAACAAATCACTTTTTGCGGATCCGTTTCAGGAGTGTGGCAGATTGTGTGCAACGTCGTGCATAACTGCAAATTAGTAGCGTTTACAATTTGGAAGCTTTTTGCAACATTGAAGTTGTGCGGAATGGACCTCCGTCTTACCCTCCCTCTCAGCTCATTAGGAGCCTATCTCTGTATCTCCTCTTTCCCATAAAATGTGCTGTACATCTCCCCATCAGTAGGGGGCAGAGAAGAACATGCAACACACAGCACCAGGCAAAGATGGTTTATACTTTTCAGGATTTAAAAAATACAGTGAGATGACCCTGTTCTGTGTGATGGACAGTACTTAATAAATAAAGCTTTAAGTGCTGAAACAACAGTGAGGGGTTAAAAATCCTCACTAGGCAGACAGAACCATGGCTACAAACTGTTCTGAGCCCTGTGATTGGCCAGTAACAACTGAGTGTGAGTTGGTATACTAGCTGTGGGCTGGAAGGAAGATGGTTCAGCCCAAGAAAGTCTGTCAGATCCTTAGCTGTTAAATTCCTATGAGGGGAAATTCTAGTGAGAGAGCAGAGTTTGCTACTGAGAACTAATCCAGACCATGTCTGAACAACTAGGTCAGTTATTGGCAGTGAGAATTTGTGTAGTAGTGTTTACTCCCAAATTAGGCCAAAGAGTAAGCTGAATCCTGCAAAGGAAGAGAAGGAGGAGCCCTGCCTAATTAGAAAAGGGAAATCAGAGGTGTATTTCCTAAGCTATGACTGTGTGTGAAAGAGCTTCAGATACTTCAAAAGGGAGTGGGATGCTGGTTCATTCAGGAAGGGGAAAATAGTGGTATATACTAATTATGCCTACTTTCTAGGGACCAGGGAGAGTTCAGGGGAACCCTATAGAAGAAAAGATCAAAGAGAAAAGTGTTTTTGTATAAACAGAGTGAATAAACCTTTCAGTTTAAGGAAATACCATCTGAAAGGGAAGCCTAAGAACATCTTTAAAAGCCTGAAACTAAGAATTAGAAGCAGTGAACCAACTAATTTTTATAAAGAAAATTGATTCCTTATTCCAACTACCCCTTTCCTCTTTGTAAATAAAATCTTCATTTGTTGGTAAAAATGTTTCAGGGCCATTCTAACCAAAGGGGTTTTTAATTGTTGTTAATAACAGATAGCTCTTCACATTCCCCAAATGTTCCAGGGATGAATAAAGCCAAAAAAATCTAAAAGAGACAGGATGAGACCGTGTGCTTCATATGTTAACCAAAGAAACCATGCTACTAAACTAAGATGAGAAACACCCATTCTTTTGGGAGGGAAAATTTACCTCATGGTGAGGAAGTGTGTAGAGGCAAGTCCTTGACCTGGAAACTCCAGCTAGGGCAGAATGCAGCTGCTAGGATCCTCACTGGTTCATCTTGGAGGACAATCCAGCTAATGCTGAGGCAGCTGCACTGGTTGCCAGTTTTGTCCCGGATCAAGTCGAAGGTCTTGCTTCTGACCTTTAAGGTCATTTGTGGCTTGGGCCCAGCCTATCTGAGGAATCGCTTAGCTGCTTCTGCCCCCCACAGCACTCTTCACTCTGTGAGTACTAATCTGTTGGTGGTCCTTGGCCCCAGAGAGATATTCTTGGCCTCAACCTAGGCCAGGATCTTTTCAGTTCTGGCCCCGACCTGGTGGAATGAGCTCCTGGGAGAGCTGAGGGCCCTGATGGACCTGGCAAAGTTCCATAGGGTGTACAAAATGGAGCTCTTCCACTAGGTCTATGGTTAAAGGCAGGCTAGCAAGAGCGATGGGCCCCCTCATGCTACGCTATACAACCTTTAGCAGCACTCCCCTTGTTAGATGACTGTGGGAGGTAGGGGGACCTGGCCATCGTGGTATTTTGGGAGTTATATGGGTTAGGGGGTTTTATGGGACTTTATGGAATTTATATGTTATGTAACCCACCCTGAATCTTCAGAGGAAGGTGGGCTATACATTTAATTAATTAATATTATTAATAATATCCTGGATCTCCTCACATGTTATCTTTCTCTCCCTAAGCTTTGGAAAGACCTTAAGAATTTGACTGACTTTTCTGGAATGACGGATCCAAACTAAATGTGCTGAAAGTCCTTTTGTTTAAACCCAAGTCTTCCCTAGTCTCATATACAGCAGAGCTGGGATCAGAGCTACATAGATCAGAGAGAGAACCTCTCTTCTTGGCATTTGTCCCTAGAATCACCTCATACAGTTTTCCCCAGGCCAGATTCATATCCAGGCCACAACCTCCCTGTATGAAATATCCTTCACAGGAGAGCTGTGAGAGCACTACTGTAAAGCTCCTGGAGACAATGGTTTCAACATTGTTTCACAAACTGAGCATATTCTAAAAAACAAGCAATGACATGTTATCGGTCAGTGGCATAAAATGAGTCTCAATGACCACTACCTTCATTAGCCATTTACAAGATTTGTGTAATAGACCCAAGACACTTGTACCAACCTCCAGTTCAGGAGCTTTTTGACAGATTGTTTGATTTGTATCATTCATCCATCCACTTTAGTAGAAAGAAGGGGTGATGAGGCAAAACAAGTACAATCCAGCCCTTACAAGTCCCCCCCCCCCAACACTTTTTATGGCTATTAAAATACACCTTAGTAGTCCAGTTGTCTTCTTATAGCCACTGCATTGCTTGTTATCTCAAAAAAAAACAAAAAACTGGGCCCTCTCAGGGGCTGAAAAGCATCCACAGATATGTTTTCAAACCCAGGACCATCCTTCCAAAAGTCTTATAGTTTCTCTTTGTATCAAGTGTTCAACCATGAAAAAAAGCAAGAAGGGCTGCTGCTTCCCTGTCCCCTCACATAAAAGTATTTCCTGGTCTTTCTAGGCCTTTACATCTGTTTTGTGTTTGGGGGGCTTAGATCAGGAAACAGAAAGACTCTGTTTCCACCAGACAGTGTCTCTTGTTGATTTCTGGCCAGCCCCTGAAATCAATCTTTGTCCCTGACATCAGCTGAAGTTGCTAGAGAGTTGCTTCAGCTGCCTCTTGGTCCTGCCATAGTATCTGCCTTATTGGTATTCGATAGCACCACCTCTTTTCATAAAAGGAACCTCTTCTGCATTCAGGGAGCTGGACCAGGTTTTGTTTTTCATTCATGTGTCTAGAGTTCCCACATTTGGGGAAATTAACAAGCATAGCTCAGACGCCTTCATTTTCCCCTAGACATTTCCCAAGAGTGCTGTTCTGCCATATTGAAAGAACTTACTGTTCCCATCTTCCCTGCAGACTGTTATGTCATCTCTACAGTTTCATCCAGTCACCCCACTACCTGACATTTAGAAACTTGAGGCTTGGTCAATATGTGTGTTGCTTGATGTTCATGATTAGCTAAATGAAATTCCCTTTAAATCATGAAATTACACTGCTAGATGTACATACATTGCCATGTTGTATGCACAAGAATAACAAATGAGGCATAACATAATATTGATAAATGAACCCTTTCTCTTCCATGGCTCTCTAATTTCTCTCTTCCCTCTCCTTCCATTGTGATATCTCCTGATGCCAGTATTTGGATTGTAAACATTTTAGAGCAGATATCTGTCTCTTTACTCTGTAAAAAATACATGTACATGGGTGGGTAAGGTACATAAAAGAGGAGGACAAGAGGAAGGATGCTCATTGCCTCATAGTAAGATAGACCATTGGTTGGGACAGCCCAACAGTAGTTCTCCACATTCTTCTCCAAATACCTACTATCTTTGTTAACCAGAGATTGAATTTATGGTGTCTATACTTGCAACATATGCACTTTACCACTGAGATATGCTGTGTGAAACCAAAGCTGGCTGGGCAAGTATGCACATGCTCCTTCTTTCTGGTGGGTCTAATTCACGTAAAGCAAGGAACAAAAGCATAAAGGCTAAGCAACCAGTGGGATAATCCCCCATTTTTTATTACAGCATTTCTATGGAATTTGAAGGGTTTGTAGAGAGGATTATTTTACCCATAAATCTTAGTAAGAGGATGTCAACTCTCCATGATTTTGTAGATGGGGGAGAGAGTTTGGGGTGGGGATAGAATAGAATCATAGAATCATAGACTCATAGAGTTGGAAGGGGCCATACAGGCCATCTAGTCCAACCCCCTGCTCAACGCAGGATCAGCCCAAAGCATCCTAAAGAATGTGGGTTACTGGCTACATGGTTTTCCCATACAGATTCCATGACCTTAGGCGGTCCATCTGGAGGTTCTCTTTGCACACACCACTTACCAGCTAGCACCCGACAACTGTGCGGACAGAGTCCATCTCCAGGCCTGCCCAGGACAGTGCAGGAAATAAGCTTCAATGCCTAGCACAGCTGTGCTTAGCAGACAAGCCACTTGACACAGGCTGCTAATTTTCCCCCTCCTCTGTGTTATTTTCTCAGCATAACAAAGTCTTCAGGGATAAAATTTCCACCAGAACTTGTTAACAATTTATAACTATTGGCTTGATCATGTGCGGGGAAAATCCTTCATTAAATTAGTCCCTGATCCAGACTCCCTGAAGGAAAATATATTCTTCAAAAATGCAAGGATTATAAGCAAGCCTCTCAAAGCCAGTAAAAATAGAAGCAGTGAGGGTAGGTGTTTGCTGTCAGAGAAGATCTAAAGCTGTCAGAAAGTGAGCCTTTGTATTGTTCTTTATAGTTTTACTTGTCATTCTTAAAGGAGCCCTGTTGCAAGCAGAGCCAAAGAAATATTCATTCTTGCTGCAAGCAACTGCAGGTGAATAATTTTAGCCTAAGGGGCCACAAGAAATGAGGACAGAGAACACTCAAGAACTCTTGGTCATCAGAAACCCCACCCAGGCTGTCAGTGAGCCAAGTGAGGATCCCCAGCCAGCTAATGTTTTGTGAAAAGGGATTGGTGCGGTATGGGGAGACATCAGTGAGAACTGCCCTCCCCTCGTCTGCCAGCAAGGGCCATGTCAACAGCCATTATGCCAGTGGAAGGGTACTTTTTGATCCAACCTGCCATGATGATTCATTATTTCTTGAGAAACCTATTTCTTTTGCCAGCCATTCAGTTGGGTTTGCCTGTCCCAAGAGTTGGCATTGGTGGTTATTAATAAATTTATCATCATTCAGTATGGAATACTAAACTATCTAATACAGCCATAAACTTCAATATTAAAGCATGAGAGGTGGGGTGGGCCCTGAGACTATGTTTTCCCCAGGTCTCTACAGCCCTGTTATCTATTTCAGTAGGCAGATATGAGGAAGGTTGAAGGGATTTTCCAGTATCTGGTACCTGAAATTGTTTCCCATCGGAAAGTAAAGAATGGAAAGTAAAATGCAAGGTAGTCTTACCTTCTTTATGGAAACAATCCCACATAGAATATGTCCTCAAGCTGGTAACCAGTGCAGTTGTTGGAGAATGGGCCAAATATGGGACCTCCCTGATGTTGCTGTGAGGACCCTGGCCACAGCATTCTGGCCCAGCTGCAGTTTCCAGATTAAGGTTAAAGGCAGGCCTGCATAGAGTGAGTCACAGAATTCCAGTCTATAGGTGACCATTGCATGGATCATGGTGGCCATTGAGAGGGAAGCATCTAGGATCATGCCCAGGTTCTTAAAGCCCATGCTAAAGCACAAAATCTGAACAAAATGAACGATCAGGAAATAACTTTGCCCTTATTCATGGATCAGACCATGTGAAAACAAACATTAAATATAACCAGTTAATCCTCATTATAAAACTAATAGACTGATTTTCTTAATGTTTGCTCTGAAGGAAATCTTATTAAGATCAATGGGATTGACTCCCGAGTAAATTTTCATAGAATTGTAACCATAGTTTGTCAAAGAGATGTTCTCATGCAGTGGGTGAAATGGATGAATTGTCTAAAAGTGCAAGGACTATACATGCGACTTTGGCTTCAACATAACATGAAACCAGAATGAATGTTCTGTGTTAGGGATGCTGCAGACATCACACTGGACATGTTCACTAGGTTAACATGCCATGTTTAATGGCCATGATCACCTGAACTGGATCTTCAATGTGTTCCAGTTGGCCATCCACCGGCAATGCGCAGCAAGGAATCAACTGTGCCGCCGGTTGACGCAGCGGAGGGCGGGCTGGAAGCAGATGCGACCGCCCTCTGGGTCGTGCAGGGTGCGTGCTGCACGTACGCAGCATGCACAGCGTAGAAGAGGCAGGCGGGACCCATGACGCCTATAAAGGTTCCATGGACCTGGGTCCCAGCCTCTTCACTCACCTCGCCACAGAGCTGCGGGAAGGTAATAAAGCTGTGGCCATGTTTATACCCAATAATTGCGTGTTGCATCTTATTCCAGCCCAAAATGTCCTCCTGCAAGTCAACTAGCCTTGGGCTGCAAGGACTTATATGAGATAATTCTCCCTAATGCCATGGATGGTAGGGCCAGTTAATTAGCAGGCTCATGCTGTTTGTGAATAGCCCAACTGATCAATGAAAAAGTCTCCCCATTCACAATGGGTGAACACAATGAGCTGAAACAGCAGGTATTCAGGTACAAAGGAATGTATGATTTCTTGAAGAGATGTTGCCATTCTTCATGAAATACTTAACTTCCCTCAACACTGAACATGATATCTGTTCTGTCATCATTAGTGAGGGCTTTCTAGTGTTAAAACAGAGTTATATGAGTGAAACCTTCTATGTAGTTTTGTTACTCTTATTGAAATGGGTTTACATTCCCTTAAGATCCATAATATGGTGCAAGACTTCCAATTCATTTGGAGTCTTTCCTCCAAGGAAATTCTGAGGGTATTCTGACCTGACTTGGAACACAGAGGCGATAAAGAATTGACATGTTCTTCTAAACCAGTGGTTCTCAACCTTACCTCCTCTGTGATCCCTCCTCGGTGGCAGCTGGTGCGGTGGTGGCAGCACGCATGGTGTGTGTGTGCGTAGGTGCGCATACACATGTGCACAACAATTGAAGCAATGTGCAGGCGGCCATTGCCATGGCTCCGCCGCTGCCGACCATTGCCTCCGCCTGCTGCCAACTCCACCTTCCATCTGCCACCACCACTACCCGCCTCTGCACACTGTTGCTGCCAGTTGCCGCCGACCACCGCCGCCTGCCACCACTCCCCGCCATCGTGGCTGCAGTGGCGGTCAACCTGGTGATCCCAGGGAAGGGGCCAAGCAATCCCAAATGGGGTTGCAACCCCAAGGTTGAGAACCACTGTTCTATCTAAACCAAGGGAGCTGTAAGAAAGAACTGACAAATAAGTAGACCCCCACCATATTCTATCCTAATAGTGAGCACAGGTGAATGTGTTACAATTCACGGTCAACCACAAAGCCCAAGCCCTCCAACATGTCTTCTGACTCTTTAGCTATTTGCCTAAGTAATGTGCTCTTTCCATTATTCCCGTTCGGCATTTCAGTCCCTGCAGGAGGGCGGGATGTCTCCACCCAGAGCCCATCAGCATGTGAATCGAGGAGGAAAGACTACACCTCATCACTTCTGCCGAATTGGTTTCCTAATTGATGCTGCACATCTTTAACAAGCAATCATGAAAAATTCTGTTGGAAAAAAAAGTGGGAGGGGGAAATGGGCACCTCCACTGTTCAGGCTGTTAACTGTAATTAGCCTGGTTTCTGAGATGTAATTATCTCGCAATCTCAAAGCAAACACCCTGGAGGGAGCTGCACAGTTAAAGACAATGTGGTATTAAAAATAAATTATTTGAATGATGCCCACTCACTGTTGCTGCTACTTCAGGATCCTTCCGTGTTTCCCTTTCTTATTTAGGAAGCTGCATTCAGTTACCCGTGGCTGCTCCTACCAGCTTGTCTCTTAGGGTACAGCATTTTTCTTTCTCCAAGTATGTGGGTGGGGAGAAGATATCCCTGCTATACTATGAGCTCTGTTTTGCTTTGTCACACTGCAATTAGGAAACCGCTACATTTGTGAGGGAATTAAATTCTTACAGGCTATTTAATAGATCACACTTCACTAAGTGTTTTAGGTGTTTGAAAACAAATGGGTTGTAAGAGGAGCATAATGCAGAAAAATCTCCCAAATGCTCATAGGATTTTCTTTTCAATAGCAATTTGCATGAGAGCACCAGAGCATAGCTATTAGGGCCAAAGTGGAAATGATGGTCTGAGATCATCGATCAGATCGTCCCCAGTTTTTAAATTTGTTAATAGTATCTATGAGGGAGGGGGTAGCTAATTGGATCAGGGCACTGAGGGAGGGAGGGCTAACATTTTCCACTGTACAAGCTTGGTGTAGAATGGCAGCCTCTAATCTGGAGAACCAGGTTTGATTCCCCACTCCTCTGCATACAGTCTCCTCCTCCTCCTCCTCCTCCTCTCCAGCCTTCTACCAAGGCTACTGTTTGTCCTTAGGCAGGATGGGGGTGGGATAGCCCTGGTCCTGAATGCTGGGCGGGGAGAGGGTAAAGTCAGACATTCTGATTTCACTCTCCGTTCATTTAACCCTTTCCCAGATTCTTCACCTCTGTTTTATTGAGAACTAGGGGCAAAGCCCATTGTACCCAGAAATACAACGGATGCTAGCATACATGACTCCACTGTGGCTTTCCTGAGTGCTGATCCTCCCCCTGCCCCATTCCCCATATGTTGGAGGTGATTAAACAGTAGGAGACTCTAATCTCAAAAGCCCAGTTTGAGCCCACAATCCTCCTCCATGTGCAGCAAGCTAGGTTGCCAACCTCTAGGTGGGGGCTTGGAGATCTTTAGGAATAACATCTGATCTCCAGACATCAGTTCTTCTGGAGAAGATAGCTAGGACGGAGGGAGAAAGAGAGCAGAGGCTACACTGGGTCCCATTGGGCTGGTGGGCAGCCTTTACTCCTTCTCCCCCACACACACACCTAGACCCTCGAGGCTCCACCCCTAACCCAGGGGTCACCAACCTCCAGGTGTGGCCTGGAGACACCCTGGAGTTAGAGTTCAACTACAGACTATAGAGATCAGCTTCTGAGGAGGAAATGGCTGTTTTGGAGGGGGAATTTTGCTATTGACAGCTCATCTCCAGACAGCAGAGATCAGTCCCTCTGAAGAAAAGGGCTGCTGGGGAGGGGGGACTGCAGTCTTGTGCCCCACAGAGGTACATGGATGCCAGCCTCCAGGGGAGACCTGGGGATCCCCCAGAAGGACACCTCTTCATCAGACAGCAGAGGTCAGTTCCTCATTGTGAGCAACTCAATGGGGCTAGCTCTGCTTCCCACTTCTCCAACTTCTACACAAGGGAAACTCATTGGGGCAGGCTGTGCTTCTCCCCATCATCAACTTCCATGCCAGGTCAACTCACTGGGGCAGGCTGTGCTCCCCCCCCCCCCCCAACTTTTATACCAGGGCAACTCATTGGGGCAGGCTTTTCTTCTCCCCCCCCCACTTCCAGTGCCTAGCTATTCACTGGGTCCAGCTCTTCTGCTGCTGCTGCTTCTTTCCCTCCCTCCCTCAAGGGCTGAACTGCTCAGTGGGGCCTCCTCCTCTTCCTCCCTCCATGTCAGGGCTACTCACTGGGTTCCACATCCACACCATGGCCACTCACTGGGGCCACCTCTTCTACTTCTCCTCTCCCTCTACAGCTGAGCTACTCAGTGCTGTGTTTCCAAGCAGCACATTACAAAGGTGGCAGGAAGTTGAGCGTGGAGAGCTGACTCCTTATCAGCCCTTCCTAGCTTGAGGGCTCCTTCCCAATAGGGGTTCCACTACAGTAGAGGGCCATTCCTGGCCAAGCGCCAAGCAGGTTGCAAGTGACCCAGTGTTTCCAAAAATATATGATTTACTGATGATGATTGGTGAGTTATCTTTCATGTCTCCATGGTGTTTTGTTTCTTTAAATGTATGAAGGGTTAAACCAGAAGGAACTTTTTTGCAGAAGCCTATGATAGCTCTGAGTGGCTCTGGCCACCAGGGGGGAAACTTAGGGCTTACCAAGAGGAGTTTCAGGTGCATGCCTTAAATTTGTAATGCTCTGCAGAGGAAAACGTCCATCTCCTTTAGTGCCACAGCCCAGATCCAATTCACACATCCCCTGCAGGTGTCTGTAAGGATTTTTAAAAATGCAGGTGATCTGATCCCTATTCATCTGACATCATGTCCTGTAGGGCTTGACACAGAATTGGCAGAGCCCAGGTCTGTCTGGAAACACTGCACTCTGTTCTAAAAGGCCCTCCTCCTGATACCTTGTGTGTGGGAATGTTCTGAAGTTGAAAACAGATGCTGAGTTGAGCCTCTGGCACCAAGGAATTTTGCATTATTGCCAAATCGGCTTTTAGAAAAAGTCCCAATGGATAGATAAATTAAGGGCTGTTTCTCACCTTACACTTGAAACAAGACTTTCACTGTTGTCATATTTCTCTGTTGAATGTCAGAATGCTTTTTCACAAGCTCTTTACCAGCCCTCTTTTGTGGGTGCAAATATGTTGAATGCACATACCCTCCTTATACAGATCATGGAGTACTGTGTGTAGTACTCCCTTCCTTTGATATATGGCTTCCTCCCACTGATATATTCCTTTGATATATTCCTTCTTTTCCAGATCGCTTTCCACACAGAAGGGTCTCCTTTCATCCCAGTGTGCACTTCTGTAACCAAACGAACAGCACTGACCCAGTCCATTCATACTGCTGGGAACCGGAGGTCCTGGAGCATGACACATTATTGATCCTGCTGCACCTCTGTCCAGCCCTTGCCATGCAATCTTATTCATTCATTCTACTTATAGACTTTCTCACATGGGCTCAAAGTGGATTGCACAGAGTGAGTCAATACAATTGACAGGATGGGACATTCAATAATCAATGCAACATTATGGGCCAGCATCACACCTTAGCATTATGACTCCATTGGTCAGGATACTGATGGCACCATACTGCCAGCTCAAAAGAAGCTTCTTCCTTTAAAGTTTCTGGCATGGTGAAATGCTGGAGGCAGTACTCAGACACTTTGGTAAGCAGCTGATGAACAAGGAGGGGCCTATCCTCTCCCAGAGGAATATGCAAGTGGGAGCTGAGGCAGGTGATGAGTGTTGCCCCTGTGAAAGTGCATGGCTTTGTAAAAGACACCATTCATAGCAGGTCACAAAGGGCAAGCTGGCTATTGAACCACCTGGAGACTTTTTCTAGCTTGGCACTGATGCAGCCTTCCCTCACTTCAGCTGCCAATCCAGGAATACACCATGAGCCCCTCCCTCTTGACTGCCATGCAGTGGCAAGCAAGTACTGCCTCCTGCTTTGTTGATGATTTTAAAGAGAAAATGATTCTCCAGGAGGACAGTCTAGGAAAATTCTCTGCTGTCCCCTGCTTAAAATAGAGGGTCTTTTTACATGGAATAATGGCGGTGGAGATTTTTATGAGCATAATGATGTGTGCAGAATTACCACATAACTGAAAGATCTAGTCCCCCGTATTTAACATGAGAACCAGGCCTTGGTTGTTCTTTTACCAGCATGCAATTAATGTCCACTTTTTGATTGGAAGCGAGACTAATAAAGCAACAGACTTTATAGCAGCTTTAACTGCAGCAGCTCCTCTTAGGTCAACCTCATAATTCTTCATAGAGCAGGAAACAACTGCACCGCCTCCCTTTCTTCCTCTCCTCCTCATATCTAGTCACTCACAGGATGCATGGAGCGAATTTGGAGAGCCCATTAAAAGCCACTCATCTGGAAAATAGTCTCTGGGCCTTGCACTCATGCCGGGGCCTGAGCTGCTGAGAGGAATCTGACAGCAGCAGCTTCGCATGTCCATGGGGAGGAAGAGATGCCGTTGTTAACGGCTTCACAGATAGGATGCGGGGCTGTTTCCTAAAGTGATTAATAATTAACATGCTGAGCCCATTCAGATCTGTGGAGTTGGAAGTCTACAATTGCCTGTTCAAAGGTTTCCAATGAAAAAGGCACAGAAAGGAATATAGGCAGCCATGTTGGTCTGTTACAAAAGCACCCCAAACAGCGACAGAACGCCTTTGTTAGGATCAACTAATAACTCACAAAGGATCAACTAAAAACTCACAAAGTAAGCTTTTGGGTTCACAAGACTGCTTCTTAGGACTCGATGTGAAGCAAAACACGCACACACAAAGGGGAAAGAAAGGGGGAATGGAAATGGTTGCTGAGCAGGATGTAAACCCCAAGAGTGTAGGTTGCATTATTCTTATGATGGCATGGAGAAGATATTTTTGAGACTTAATTACATTAGACTGTGCCTGGTACAAACAGAGCTCACCTTGCAGTGAGGCATTCCCAAGTGAAGGAGCAAGGGCTGGCTTTCCTGTTGTAAATATAAAAGTCAGCAATTTGGATCTGCTTCTAGCACTAATCAGAACACAGAAATATCTTGCAAGCAGAGAACAGACAAAAGAAAAGTACAGTGAGCCTTGATAGCAAACCTGGAAATTTTAGAGGATACACCAGAACTCGGATTCAGCTAAATGGATGTGCAGTTGGATATATATGGTTTGAATATTTCCCCAAAACACCTTATTGGTATTTTCCAGATGTAGTCAGGTCTCTGGATGGTAGTGAGGATTTTCTGGGGTACCAGGAAATGAGTTCCAAAAAATCCCAGAAATATTAATCAGTAATTGGGAATATTGGTAGCCAGCATTTTACAGATCAAACACCAGCAGACAGACTTTTTTATGATATATTTTTATTTTAGAAAACAATGAAATAATATAAAGAGTACAGAATGTGCAGTAGCCACAGATTCTATTATACCTGTGGATAAATGTGACAGGTCAAAACCGTAATATTTTCAAAAATAATTATCATAATACCTAGAAACTGGCACACGCAGACTCATCCAGATGGAATAAAATTAATAATCCTATGGCTGGGCAGAATTTCAGCAATCAAAATGAATGTATTGCCAATTAGAAAAAATCAAATGCTGCCTATATGTAAAGAAGAAAGAACATTAACAGAGGGAAAAAGATATTTGGCATGGCAAGAAACCAAGAATAAGTTTTAAAATACTTCAGTATGAGAAAATGAGAGGAGGGTTAGCAGTTCAAAATATAGAAATATATTATCAAGCAGCAGGTTTGGTCTGGATTTTGGTCTGGATTAAAAATCCAAGACAGAGTAATACATCTTGAATCAGCAGACCTAGATCAATGCTTATGGATAAAGAACAAATAATTATAACACAAAAAACACCCCCCTCTGGTGGAATGGAATGTCCCATGCTGCTTAGTGATATTTTAACAATTTTAGCTAATTTAAATTTTTAAATGAAATGTATTATTTGAAACTGTAATGTTCATATATTTTTTCCTGATATAAACTGCCCTAGGAAGGGCAGTATATAAACCAAATAAATAAGTCATATAATTAGAGATGGACTTTGAAAGCTGTTTTTTAGTACCCTGCTTTTTACTACCCAATGGAGTTTCAAAGCGGATTACAATTGTCTCCCCTTCCTCTCCCCACAACAGACACCCTGAGGCTGAGAGAACTCTAAGGAACTGGCCCAAGGTCATTCTGCTGTGGGAGTGGGAATCAAACCCAGCTCTTCAGATTAAAGGCCACCACTCTTAACCACTGCACCAAACTGGTATAGTTGGAACATATTGAGTGCCCCAAACTCTCTGTTAATGTCCCCAATAGAAGATTATCATGATAAGAATACAAGGAATAAAAGTCTTTTTAATGTACGGCGATATGGTAAATGCTTATGGGAAACTCACGTCCATTCCACACATTGAAAAAAATAGCATTATGCCAGCGCAATGGCATAACGCTATAAAAAAAATCACATTTACAGTGGCTCCTCTCCGCCGCCTTCTTACGCTTCTTGGCACTCCACATGCCTGCTTGAAATGGTGGACAAGAGGAACGCGCTATACATGTGACTCTCCCCTGCCAGTCAATCAAGCCAGGCAGGCAATCAAATTTCTTCCTGTTATAAAGGGATTGCAAGGCAAGCTATGTTTTTTTTTTAAGTAAAATTTCTCCGTTGGCATGCATATGCATCTAATCATAGATGCATAGTGCTTACTTTACTGCCATCCCTTTTGGAATTATGAGCCTTGAAGCTTTTAAAAAAGTAACCTTGTTCCCAATTTTTCTTGGGGGGTGGGGATTAGAGAGGCATGCTTTGTGTGTTAACTGGTGGTGAGTTGTTGTTTTTTTTGTTGTCTTTTTTTTTGCTCAGCCTGGACAATTTAACATGCATTCATTGCTCCAGACAGTTTGCTTCAAAAAAAAAAAAAAAGCCCCATTCCCGGGAGAAGAGAGAGGGAGGCAGGTGCAAGGGCAGGCGCTGGAGGCAGAGATAGCGCTACTTCACCTCTACAATGCTTCTTAGCATGTGTTTGCTGGTTGCTCTCCTCTCACTCATGCTACATGGCAGGGCGAATACACTTTTGTGGATTCCCCAAGTAGCATTTTAAAAAGGAGGATGTAGCTGCTGGTTTGCTGCTGGGATGCTGGATGCTGACAACGTTGTGTAAAATGCCAAAAATATGGTGTCAGCAAAAGGTAAGCCTTTCACTATATTTTCTGGGTGTGGAATTGCCCTCAAGTCCTGGAAAGATATTAGAGGCGAAAGAATCAACATTCAATGGTTACTATATTGCCAATCAATTTTGAGGACTAAAGATTACCAACACAGAAGGTGGAGTTTTTAGTGAGATGACTGACTTCAAACAGCTGATTATTAAAGCACAAGACAAACCTTTCACAACCCTGCCTCAAACACAGATATCTTCCATGGAGTTGGTTCACATACTCTGGTGAGATTAATCATTGCTATGCAGACCCCTGTCCATTAGAATGCCCTTGCTAGGGAGATTTACCTGTTTATTGCCATTCCAGAGCATGATGAAATCTATTTTGTTTGACAAGCTTTAAAATAATGGGGAAGGGAAGTGCTGGTGAGGTGACAGTCAAACTGGTGAGGTGACAGTCAAACAAATGGGTATAAATCAAGCTATTAAGTCCAACATTGAATAATAAAAAGATTATATCTTATATGTTATGCATGTATGGGTGAACCAATGCATGGAAAAACCCAGTGACCCATGAACAGTCTAAGTCAGCCTCAGGAGTTACCTTTAATCCAAAACTGCAGCATGGGACCCACTGGAAAAGGTCCTGTCTTGAAAATGACCCACTTGAAAACCTCCTGTCTCTAAGGTGACTGGAGGTAAAAGAGCACAAGACTTCTATTTGTTTAATAGGTTTATTGTCATGTGAGTGTGGGTGTTACCAGTACAGTTTGCACTGCAGTGCTGAAGAAGAAGAAGAAGAAGAAGAAGAAGAAGAAGAAGAAGAAGAAGAAGAAGAAGAAGAAGAAGAAGAAGACCGCCGTCCTAACCACAACACCAAAGTGGTTAAAAGATACTGTCATCTTATGCATCCAACAGTCTCTCTTGCTCTCCAATCTGTCCCCCCCCTTACTGAAAAAGAGTTCTAAACAAATGAACCAAAAAGTGATGACACCACTGACACAACCCATCTCAGACTGGATGTGACTCATTTGTCACCAGCCAAAGACGAGTAATCAAAGAGACTATGTAAGGTGTTGTGAGTAAATTACAGCAGAACTCCTTGTTTGTGCCTGAAAAGATGATCATTTCAGGATTTCTTTTTAAATAACACTAGTCTTTTATAATGATCATATGAGCAAGGTCACATTATTTTCTCATTAACAGCTACACTAATGCTGCTTTTCGCATATTTTCTGGGCCATTCGATGTATACTGGCTCCAGACAATTTGGTTATAGTTTTTGCACCGATCCTATCTCCAACCTCCTTCACCTAAGCAGCTTTTCCCCTTCTCCTCACTATGGGTCCAGCTGATGGAGTGGAACAATATGCCTTTATGGAGTGCAAGGAGAGTCAGGATTAATTGTACGTAAGCCGTACCACAAGCTGGCCTACAGCCGGCAACTCCGGACAACCTCATCAATTCTGCTAATGACCAGGATAATGATGGCGTTCTTGTTAGTAACTGTGGAGATAACAAGGCAAATGCTAGTCTCAATTATTGTAAAATGTGCAGAAGGCAATTTAGAATAATAAATGTTTTGAATGTTTGGACCAAAAAAAAGAGGTGGCTATCATTAGCTGACTCTGTGTCTAGAGTATAAAAGGGCCCTCTGGTGAAATTTGTGAAGCAGAGACCTTGAGTGCATTGTTTTCTAATTTACTAAAGCCCTCTTTCCACTTTCAGCAGGATTAATGAAAACCTTCCTGCTCTTTGGATTGTAGTGTCACATGAGATCTCACCAGGGCTTCCCCCAAAATGTAAGCCTGTCTACTCTGGTGTATGCTTCTATAACCTGTTTCCTCTTTCAAAGTGGATTCTATTTCTATCAAACATCAAATGCCCATATATTCGATCATACAGGTATCATATGGGTCAATAAGAAGATTACATTGGAATCATATCCAGACAGCAGTCTTGAAGGATGCAAGTGTTCCCATCTTGTGCTGTTTTTCCACCTATCCCGGCACTTCATGTCAAAACTGGAGGCAATAAATGTCAAACTGTCCAGAAATGTACCATTATTTGCAGGAATGTGGTTTTCTCACACTTGTACAGAAGGAAAGAGAAGCTAGACCTCAGCATAGCACAATTACATTAAATGGGGCGGAGAAATTCTTTTCCACTACTGTCCAAATTGGAGGAGTTTTTAATGTTTGGCAACATTTAAAATGGAAACATCTGCTTAATCTGGAAATGTAATATGGAATCTTGAAATATAATGAAACTGAGGCTCCATTACAATAGGCCCCATAGTAGCAACCATGGGTCCTATGACAGCAGTCAGTGTGGGTCCGGGCACCCAGTTGCTTCTTTAATCTTGGGAATGAAATCCAAAGGGCCTTGCATGGAACAGGAAAAGAAAAAACAAAACATGATGCTTCTTGTCATTTCTATTTGCTGTCTATAAAAGTGCTGAGCTCAGCAAGGCATGTGCATCACAGTCATGTGCCCTCAAAATGGCCACACTCACTAATTTGGAAGCTAAAAACAAAGAACATCTCTTCATCAAAGCAAAGAGACTGATAGTAGTCACTGTGTAATAGCTTTTTTGACAACCTTCTACTCTTCTTCAAAATTCCACCAGCTCCACAAGGTCCGGGACTCCTCTACCACTACTTCATTTTGCTATCTGTGTAGGGATGTGAGGGCGATCTAGCTGCGACATCTGTCACCCCATTGATCGCCAGGGTTGATTTGGCTGATCTGGCTGGCTAGGCAGTTGTCCCCTACCTCCCTCACCGCTCCATGTGCGTCCCTCCCGAAGCTGCGCGCTCGGTGGAAGAGGACGACCATCCCAGATAGAAGGAGTGTACCGTTCTTCGGTCAAGGGTATATGATAGCTGCGCTCCACTACTTCATTTTGCTACCTGTGTGTGATGGGCCAAGGGCATCAGGAGTGAGGGGGAAGCCCAAAGAATGTATCTGTGAGCAGATTTCAGTATTTCAGCTGGCCAAGTGACAGAGAAGCCAGTTTCAATCTGTGATTTCTTTGATAAGCTTTCGGAGAAATTACCTGATTTCTCTGGTCCTGTACCGCTGTCTCAGTAAGGACAATTTCTGGACTACTAGCTATTTGTATCAATCATACTGCTTGATGGAACTTGCCATCCTCTTTCCCTACATCTTGATGCTTATTGCCATGTCCATCCCTCCTTTATTCTGTAATGCCAACCTTTATCTGTATCTCCCTTCCTTCCCCTTCCTCTTGCATCCTGCCTGCATTGCATGCATTTTAAGAAGCTAGTTGCTGACACACTGAATTGCACCCAGCAAACGCTCCCTGTAACCCAACGACCTGTTCCTGCCAAGGTTCATCATTAGATATTTCAAAAGAAGTGACAGCAACATCGGAGCCTAAATAGCAGCAACCCTTATCTTGAGACTTATCTTGAAAATGAGAATACCAGCCCTCCTGGTTAATAATCACAGATCAGCCTTTCAGCTTTTAATTTGTCCTGTCAGTTGATGAGTTGAACTGTAGTTCCAGCTTCTCTAGCTTTCATTCTTCCTATGGAAACTGGGAGTCATAATAACAGCCCTAATGTGGCCCATGAAGAGGAAAGGATGATAGTTGCCTGCAGGATTTGTGATCGTTATCTTCAGGAAATAGCTGTCTTCTAAGATGATGACTACCAGAGGGAAAGTGAAATAATGACCATTAAATATGTCTAAAGCATCTAAAAAGTGCCTGGCTCTGTATACCATAAAAAGAGCAGACAATAAGATCAGAAACAATCTGAACTTGTAGAGGAGACAGACCACAGTACAAGTGAGTTCAATGCTCTACGATGGGTTTTAGATGTGAGCTTCTGAAACCCTCTGATCGCTTAGGACCTCGATTGCTCATCTGTAAAATGTGATGAATGATCCCTCCTCTCAGTTTGGAGCTTTGGCATATCTCTATAAACAGCATCCATCACACTCTGGTTAAGGAGGGGCCACTATGATATTATCAACTATGCTTAGTGCTTTGAAAGCCCTGTTCATTCCCAGGAGATCAGCAGCAAGGGTAACCAACTGTGAATCAATAGCTGTGGACCGTTAGATCAATGACAACCAGAGTCTTCCCTCCGGGAGTCGTTAACAGCCTTGCTGGTCCCCCAAGGCTCTCCTTGCTATTAACTGATTAATGAATTCATTAATGCCTTTTGCATCAGGAAAGGATTGGCACCCAGCAGGCAACCCCTGTATCTTTGCTAGGATTTTTTCAACTTTACAGAATGGAGAGCTATTAAGTGCTTCTGCTTGTTGCAATGATCCTCTATCGATCCAGCAAGGACCAGCCGCCTATGGCCCTCACCCCAGCCCAGTTTGATGGGATCCGTAATGAGCTGCTATAATAAAAGGTTTATTGCCACAGTAAACCTTTCCTTTGAGATAGGCAAACACTTCTTCTAATGGTGTGGATTTCAGTTACTCTGTGCCATTTTCCCCAGTTATGTGTGAAATGCTCCTCTGAGAGTCAGAAAAGGCCAGCCGATGGAGAGCATAAAGGGACCATTTGGTGTTTTGAATGGCTGGTGTATGGTGCTGAGTCTTACCTCTACTGCCATGAAAGCATCAGGTGAAGCTGTTGTAAAACCAAAAGTTTTAGAAAGAAAATTATTTTTGATTGCAGCACTAAGTTCCTTGGGGCTGTTTGGGAGGCTCTGTTGATTAAATACAGGTGTCTTTTCCAGCCAGGTTTGTCCCCAAGCATCCAACCATCACTAGGAAACATTGAGACCTGAGTACACTTCATTTCACCTCACTCTCAGCTGAACAATTACCAAGACTCCAAAACGTTTCCAGATTCTTTGGGGCTTTGCTGTTTGGACCCAGTTTTTCTCTGGCAGGATGAGCTCAATGAACAGGAATGAAAGAAAATATTGCCTAAGATTCAGGTTCTTGTTACTTGATTACTTTTTTAGTATTCTTCCTAGGTATATTTTAAAACATAACCATTTATAGACACTGAATTCGCAACACCAGGCGCTAAATATTGAATAAGCATGTTTAGAATGTGACATCATCAGACCATGCTTGATCCTATAGAAGAATGACAAGGATAAATATTAAAATCTAACAGACTAACAAAGATTTATTCAAGGTGTGAGCTTGCGAGTGCAAGCACTCACGCCTTGAATAAATCTTTGTTGGTCTTAAAGGTGCTACTGGACTCTGATTTTATTGTGATACTTCAGAACAACACGGCTACTCATTTGAATCTAAGGATAAAAATTGTATGTAACATTTAGGTAAACTTTTTTTGGGGGGGGTTTCCTGGTCAACTAAAATTTTCTAAAATTCAGGAGACTTTTAACATTGTAGTTGTTTGGTCCTATGTTTTATGCATATTTTAGATCCATGGGCATATGAAATACTGTAAATCTTGATGAGTTACCCATGTCATATCTCAAGAATATTTATCGCCACATACTCCATGGATGACCAGCTCAGTGTAAGTAGTTATCCCAGTTCCATACATTTTAAAAATTATAATAATTTTAAAATACAGGTAATATTTTTCTCCTCCCTCCCTTTCATTTTTGGTCCATTCTGTGTATGATGAGTTTTATGTTTGATTGATGTTTGATTGATGTTATGGAGTGTTTAGTTTTAATTTTTCCTCTGAGAAAGGCTTTTAGCCCAAACATGTTTGGTACTGCTTCTTGTATATGGATACATGTTGTACATTTTCCCTTTTCATTTTTATGGTTGCATATTAGATACTTTTATGCAGAACCATAGAATTGTGATTTTTACATGATGTGTTAACACTGTTGAATATATAATTAAGTTATCATATTTTGTACATTAGCACTACTTGAGTTGCTATATTTGTGTTTCTTTGCCTCAGCCTTTCTGGTTACTTTTCTCATGTAGGGGGCTATTTTTCTCTTTTTTGGCCACACAAATGACAGGGATGCCTTATGAAATGGAAGGGGAAAGCCCCTTTGTAACAGTGTTCTAAATAGTTGCTTCCCTCCTGATATTTAAGCTTGGTGTCACTGGACAAGTATTATATATCACAATGAAAGCAAATGGGGCTTCTGGGAAGGTCTTGCTTGGCATCACGTGGTTCGGTCCCAGGAATATATATTCAAATTGGTGAGATGGCCTTGGATGATACTCTCTCTAATTACATGGCTTGGTTGTTCTGCCAAACATAATGTCTGTCTTGTCTTCACTTTGCGGGAATATGTCTCTAGCAAATAAATGCTCTGGGAAACAAAACCAGCATTACTGGAAGTGGAACTGAGGAGTACCATAACCAGCTGGCCAATTGCAGGTCCTGTCTAGTTGTTGTGGAAATAGTGAATCAATGTGAGGGCCATCAAACTGGGTAACTGTGGCTATGGTATGATGAGTAGTCATTTGAGCATCCTGTGAGCAGGCCCCTCCCTTATCATAGCTAGCTAAGAAGCATGGAATGTTGCCTCTTCTCTGCTAAAAATGTTTGCTTCCAGGAACAGAAGAAGAGTTGGCTTTTATATCCCACTTTGCATTACCTGAAGGAAACTCAAAGCGGCTTACAATTGCCTTCCTTTCCTTTCTCCACAACAGACACCCTGTGAGTTAGGTGAAGCTGACAAAGCTCTGAGAATAATGGCTGACCCAAGGTCATCCAGCTGGCTGCCTGTGGAGGAGTGGGGAATCAAACCTGGTTCTCCAGATTAGAGTCATAGAAACATAGAGTTGGAAGGGGCCACACAGGCCATCTAGTCCAACCCCCTGTTCAATGCAGGTTCAGCCCAAAGCATCCTAAAGCATCCAAGAAAAGTGTGTATCCAACCTTTGCTTGAAGACTGCCAGTGTAAGTCTGTTACTCTTAACCACTACACCGCGCTAGAATAATGGAAAGAACTGACTAATTGCATAGGAAAGGGAAGAGACAGGCAAAGTTTTTGTTCCAAAGCAATTTCCAGTTGTTCCTGTATTTAACTTCAAAAGTGAATCTGTGTTAACAATTAATAAGTTGGGCAGTTTTAGCTAGGGAGGTCATAGCCACAGGTCATCCCATATCCCCACTGCACTTCTGTCCGCTGCCCCAGCCACTGCCCTGAAGGACCCTCCACCATGCTCACTGCTGAACACCATGCTGCCTGACAGTCAGGCAGCAGGAGAAGGGAATGACTGTCGGGCAGTGGAGGGCTCTCTCTAGAACAGGGGTAGTCAAACTGCGGCCCTCCAGATGTCCATGGACTACAATTCCCAGGAGCCCCCTGCCAGCATTCGCTGGCAGGGGGCTCCTGGGAATTGTAGTCCATGGACATCTGGAGGGCCACAGTTTGACTACCCCTCCTCTAGAACCTTACAGCTGATCCTGTATGCTGTCAGAGTCAGCTGACTGCCTCCATTCATGCTGTTTTAGTGATTCTGGGGCCCCATCCTCAAGTCTTCTCATGGTCTCAGAAGCTCCAAGACTGCTCTGGTTACAGCATGTGATCAGTCAAATACAGTGGGAGGCTATGTGTTTTTGTGGAAGAGTTTAAAACATGTACCTGAACCACCTGAGCTGGAAAGGCAAACTAGATATTACTCTTCTAATGAATCAGGTTCTACTAACCCAACTCACTGGAAAACATAATATCTCATGTGAGCCAATGTCTTTTGTTGCAATGTATTATCTTTCAGTGCTCCATGAGGTCCAAACTCCATATTACCCATAGGCGTATTAATTTCTTCTCTGACATTTCCTTTTTCTAAAACTTCAAGTAGCAGGGAAGACTGCTTTTTTCTTCTTCTTTTTTCTTTTTCTTTTATTTTCTTTTTGGCCTTTCTTTGATTCTTTGATTTAGGGCTTCCACTTAACTATTTTCCTAGGAATGCTGAAAGAATGCAAAGACCACAACAAATGGGCAATTCTAGCATGGGTGTGTTCATTGCAAGCAGTAGAGAAGCATCCAGGTCCTAAATGGGTTCTTTACATGAAATGTGCTGGCTGGGTAATAAATTGGAAGGTGGCATAGATGGGCAATGAAGAGTCAGCCACTAGAGAGCTGCAGCTGGACTGAGAATTCACCCTTATCTAAGGCTCTCCACTGGGCAGCCTATGGCATATTGGCCTCCTTCATGCTCCATTCTGCACCTGCAAAATGGGAATAACAATAAATTTCTTTAAGATGGTTTTTGTCAGGCTGTGTAAGATCCCCATTGTGGAGTCTACATTTAAATTGGCAGATTTATGATAGCTAAGATGTGTGACTGGAGCAACAATTTCAGTTTTATGCTCTCACAGAGAGCACCTAGGGTAAGGGGCCCATGTAGACATGGAGAGTAATCCCTAGGGATGTAATGTGGCATGATGAATACACATAGGCAACAGTTCCCTCATCCTCTTCCTCCCCCATTCCCCATAAACACAACTTTGATGCATATGCTTGTCCAAAGAGAAGCAATCGTTTCTAAATGTCACCCTCCCCTCACTAACTCTGCTGACCTTATCAGAGAGCAGGATCGATACACCGACCCTCTTGGAGTACAAAGCTGCACGTGAATGCTGAAGAGAAGCAATTAAAATGGAATTTCAGGGATGAGGGGGGAAAGATTTCCTCCATTGTGTCCCCAGGGAGAAAAACGAATGATCCAAAAGCAACTGCGCCTCCTAGAATTATCATAAACATAATTGGTATTTGATAAAGCAGGAAATGAAACATAATGTCCATTAATCATGGTGACAACTGCAGAGTTCCACATGTGCCATGGTGCAGATGTGTCTGAAGCAGATTACACACTCCCCTCCAGAGTCTCTGGGGAGCCTGATAGCAGCAGTCTTGAAGCCCCACTGGGAAACTTTGGCCCCATATGTTGCCAAGGGCAACCCTTGTGATTTCAAGTTGCCAGGTGAATTCTCTTTTTGTTACCTTTGTGTGGCATTAGTGATGTACAAAATTCTCCTGAGAAAATGTTACTAGTACTGCTGAAATATTAACCTCTTGAAATTCCTATAGATGTTCTGTAGAACAAGAGCATCCAAAGTTGCCTTAAAATCTACAGTAAGCTTAATTTGGCAATAACTAACCTTTCTAAGACATTTCATTTACCATACTGAAGTCTTTTTGGCACCTTTGGAATTCCTGCAGATGTAGCTGCCAGTTTTCTGTGCCAGCTTTATGTGGCACTCAAAAATTAAGCCTGATTAAAAGTTATGCAAGAAAACTCACCATTCTGAAGTTATATGATTAGAAGTAAATTTAAATGGAAATTACATTTTATGTGTGTAGCATTAGCATGTTACCGCAACATTCCCTGATACCCTAAGGCTACATACAACAGTGGGCCAATTAAAGTGTTATATTGGCAGCATGGAACCATACATGGGGTAGCCATTTTGCATGTACAGCAGCACTTCTAAATTAAGCCTCATATATTAATTGTGACATGAGTTCTCATAGGCTATAGCTCACCTTCTTAGATGCAATGTCAGATGGGTTGCCCAAAGACAGGAGGACGGAATAAGCCACAAAACACCTGAACATGTAAAGCTGCCTTATACTGAATTAGATCACAGTTCGATCAAGGGCAGCATTGTCTACTCAGACTGCCATTGAGGCTTCAGAGTCTCAGGTGGAAGGCTTTTTCATCACCAACTACATGACCTTAAGGGTGGAGCCTGAAAAGGAGGTCAGGGACCTCACTTGGGTAATAATGTTGTAGCGTCCACCCTCCAAAGCAGCCATTTTCTCCAGGAGAACTAATCTTTGTCATCTAGAGATTAGCCAATCTCCAAGTACAAAACAGAGGTTGGCAACAATTCCCCCTCATTAAAAAAATACAAAGAACTATTACAGGAAATAACATTAGAATCTGAGGATGTTGTGGAGGGTGGTGGATCTGTAATCACCTAGTTTAGAAGAAGAAGAGTAGGTTTTTATATCCCACTTTTCACTACCAGAAGGAGTATCAATGTGGCTTATAATTCCCTTCCTCTTCCCACAACAGACACTCTGTGAAGTAGGGGGGGGGGGGGGCTGAGAGAGCTTTGATGGCCACTTGATGACTGCTATTGACAAGATTGCTCCCCGGTGCCCTCATCTCAAGCTGGCCCCCTGGTATACCGGGAAACTAAGGGAGAAAAAGAGGGAAGTGAGATTGCTAGAGTGTGGAGGAAGACTGGTAACAAAGTGGCAAGAGCATCTTATCCCATGATTATGAAAGCTCATGAGATGGAAATTACGGCGGCTAAATGAGAGTTTTATGCTTCCTCTATCACCACCCCTAGCTCTTGGCTGGTCCAATTATTTAGGGTAGTTCGATCTCTGACCATCCTCAGAGGAGGATGCCAAAATGTTACTCAATTGACACATGGCTGTGAGACATTGGTGAGATTTTTTGTGGATAAAGTCTTGTCACTCCACCGGGACCATCCTTCCACCCTTAGTACAATAAAGGGAGGCTCTGTGCCTGCCTCTGGGGGGATACATTTGATGTATCCCCCATTTGATGACTTCAGGTGGCTCTCAGAAAAATTGGACAAGTTGCTGTGTCAGTGAGGCTAACCACCTTCCCCCTTGAATTATGTCCGTCTTGGTTGCTCAAAATGAGGGACCTGCGGAATCTTTCACTGTCTACTGGGGAGTTCCCAGAGGTGTTTCAGGTGGTGGTGGTCTATCCCTTACTAAAAAAAAAAAGCATTGCTGGACCTGCGGGATCCAGCCAGCTATCACCCAGATTCACATTTGGCATTCCTAGGCAAGGTGGTTGACAATCTCCTGGCATACTTCGATGAAACTTTGGGGCTCAACCCATACCAGTTTGGCTTCCATCCTGACCATGGGGTGGAGACAGTGCTGGTTGCCCTGTTGGATGTTTTCCAGTGCCAGCTGTACTGAGACAGTTTTGGTCATACTCGCATTGCTCAATCTCTTGGCTGCATTCAATGTAGTCAGCCATGAATTGTTAGCCACCACCTCACCAGGGCCAGGATTCAGGAGGACAGACCTTCAATAGCTATGGTTCTTTCTCTGGAACTGGACACAGAGGGAGGCTGTGGGGGTGGAGTTATCACATCCCTATAGACTCCTTTGCAGGGTCCCACAGGGGGCGGTACTCTCCCCCACATCATTTTAAATCTTTATGTGCCCTCTGACTCAGCTGATCCAGAGTTATGGGCTGGGTTGTCACCAATATACAATGGGGAAAGAATGGGGGCTATGCTGCCTCTTGTGTTTTTAGTTTATTAGGAGTTGTGACTGTTTTATTGGGGCTTTATGGGGTTTTTACTTGGTTTTATGTAACCCGCCACGAGTACACGGAGAGTGGTGGTATCCCAATTGAAATAATAAATAAGTGAAAGCAGGAAAGGGCATGTATGAGTGGAATAAAAATCAACTCAGTGAGGGGAGGGCCGGGATGAATAATCCAAGGAATGGGAGGGACAAAACCAGGCAAAGTATAGAGCAAAAATCAAATGCAAACTTCTAGCCCTTTAATTGGCAGAGTTTTAAAAGGACTAGAATTCCAGATTAGCATTTTAGGAAGGATAATGGACTGTGATAAATGTAAAGGCAATAGCAGGTTAACAGACAGCGGATATATTTAGTGTCCATGTTCTTAACCCTCTGCTTAGCCAAAACATTTACCTCTTGGACACAAAGCAATGGATAGAAATGCATAACAGCAAACAAAGGATAATTATAATGCATCTTCATTGTTCTATAAAAGGCCTTTAAGGGCACATGAAACATGCTGCTAATTAAAAGACAACAGCAACCTTAGTGCTATTTCAGTCGGGTTACAGTATTCTAGCTACTATGCATCTTTTGGCATAGTAATAATGAGAATACAACTCTAGATTAACCCATGGATATGTCTTCAGATCAGATGAGATATTTTTATTGCAGTCAGTGGCCAGTACAAAACATAAATCCATAGAATATGACAATATAGTATTAATTAAAGGATTCCAGAATATTTCATAGATCCAAAAGATCCATCTTAACCCTTATACATATTCAGCCAGGCATGTCTATATATTTAATCACTAATTTTGCATATCTGGCTATAATTTGTATTTCTATTCAAAAGGTGATCCATTAATATCGCAAAAGGTGATTTATTAATTTTGAAGTGGCCTTTATGCCAGTCAAGATGGGATAAAGCAGACCCTGACATAATTAGTTGTAAATAAAACAATCAAAAATCACCTGTTTGGTACAATAAAATCAGAGTCCAGTAGCACCTTTAAGACCATCAAAGATTTATTCAGGGCATGAGCTTTCGAGTGCAAGCACTCTTCCTCAGACTATGATCTTCTTACATGACAGGGAATATATAGCAAAAATCCTTTCTTTCTTTCTTTCTTTCTTTCTTTCTTTCTTTCTTTCTTTCTTTCTTTCTTTCTTTCTTTCTTTCTTTCTTTCTTTCTTTCTTTCTTTCTTTCTTTCTTGTAAGGAGTCCATAGTCTGACAAAGTGCTTGCACTCGAAAGCTCACACCTTGAATAAATCTTTGTTGGTCTTAAAGGTGCTACTTTTATTGTACTACTTCAGACCAACACAGCTACCCATTTGAATCCACTCTGATTTTATTGTACTAATTCAGACCAACACGGCTACCCATTTGAATCCACCTTGGTGTTCTCATTTTTACCATCCTGACATATACAGGTACATTCCTGGGGTGGAAGCTTATTTTATTTTCCCTCTAACCACACTGAAGGAAGAGTGTTATAGCATAATAGTGTAAATGCCCATCTGGATTCAGGATTATCAGTATTAAAAAGATAAGGCATAGGAGATACTGTTTAGGAGAAATGTCATAAAGCAGATTATTGATTCTATTCAAATTGTGCTGTCTTTCCACCTCCAATATTCTTAACTTTACCAGTTCCTTGGTCAAAACTCAATAGTTGTTGAGGTAGACCATAAAATCCTAATTTCCTGTTGATGGTCTTTACCCGTGGAACAATAAAGGAGTCAAACACTAGATGGACCCCTGGGAAAGAAGATCAGGTAACGTGCTTGATCAGTTTGCATTGTCACACAGGCGCGCACACACACACACACACACACACACACACACACACACACACATGTTAATTAGGATTTCAGGATATGATACTAGAAAATATGGTGAAATACAGATATTAGGTCTCCATGTAAAGTAAATGCCATGAAGATTAGTTTTTATGTAATTTAAATTGATTTTATAATTATTTTATTGGTTATAGATTATTGTACACCACCCCGTGATGGCTATGCCAAGAGGGGCAGTCTTATAAATACAATCAATCAGTCAAAGACAATATCACAACACACTACAAACATTAAATTAAATATCAGGGAAGAGGGAGATATCACTGGCATGCCTAGGGGCCTATAAACCCAATCCACATTTATCACAGCCAGGATTAAATTTCTGATGTCCGGCAAATATCTGAAATATTAATATGTTTTCAATAGATAATTTTCAGAAAAAGCATCTTTTTCTTAATGAAGAGCCAGCTTGGTGTAGTGGTTAGGAGTGTGTACTTCTAATCTGGTATGCTGCCCTAGCTGGCCACACCCGGTAGTAGCTGCCTCGGTGAGGCCTGGGCGGCCAGCCCAGACAGAGATAAGGTACAGTCCAAGTCTCCGGGAGCTGATAAGAGCAACGTAGAGCCAGGCAGAGAGGAGACAAACAGTCCGAAGGTCAAAGTCCAGAAAGTCCAAGAGTTTACCAAGCCAAATCACTTTACCGAAATCCATCGTCAGGTCCAAAGCCAGAGGGTCAAGGTTTCCACAGCAAGGCACGATAGCAGAGCAGGTCCGGGGGGGTAGTCGCATAAATTGCTTCCACGCTAGCTAGCTGTTTTGGTCTCTCTAAATACAGTCCATCTAAGGAGCTGCACCTGCATGATGACTCACCCCTCTTCTCCCGGCGTGAGTCCAGCTGAACCCCATCGCCTCTGACATTTCACCTGAAGTCTCTGGCTCCTTCTTTGTTCTGTCAGCCCCACCCTGTGGCTCTGCCTTAAACGTACAGCCACGTCCTCTGTGTCTGCTCCCTCCTCCTGCGGAGGTCTGTTCTCTGTCAGCTGCCAGGAACATCCCTCCCCCAGGTCCAGCTCATTCCTCAGATCTGGCTGGGCTGTTGACCCTGGCTGCTCCGGCAACCCCGGGGAGTCGGGAGGTAGCAGCGGGGGTGTGACATCTGGCGTGCCGGGTTCGATTCTGCACTCCCCCACATACAGCCAGCTGGGTGACCTCGGGCTCACCACAGCGCTGATAAAGCTATTCTGACCGAGCAGAAATATCAGGGCTCTCTCAGCCTCACCCACCTCACAGGGTGTCTGTTGTGGGGAGAGGAAAGGGAAGACAATTGTAAGCCACTTTGAGATTCCTCGTGGTAGAGAAAAGCGGCATATAAGAACCAACTCTTCTTCTTCTTAACGTTTCATTTTTAAGGGGTAGGGGCCATGATCATTTTGAAAGAAAAATAATGCTAAACTATACAAATCCTTCATGCATCAACACATTTAAAGCAATTTTTAGGACCTGAAAACTTCTTTGTGTGTCTGTGACACAGTAATGATGTTAAAGTAGGGAAGAAGGGGACTAACGGCTGCTCAGTTGAAGGCTGCTGGAAATAATCTGGAAAGTATTGTTTGTGGCTAACCCATCAAATAAATACTTCAAGAAGGTGGGTAGACATTAAGGATCATTTATATCTGTAATACCTTTTTATTATTTAATGAAACACTAACTATAATGAAGCTCTTCCCTGAGAAATGTAATTATCTTGATGCACTAATGATATATGAAATAAAGAATTGATATATGTCAATTTAGGTAATATATAGCGAGACAAGAAAAGTAATCATATATATGCTGAAACAAAAATGTTAAAAAGCTAGAAGGAGTTCTTGGTTGGACGTGCTACCCTAGCCCTACCAGGAAAGCATTACTTCAGTCGGAATATGCAATGAAGATCTTCACACAAAGGTGCTCAGTGACTACACTCATGTCTTGAACCAAGAAGGTCTGGTCTTCAGTTGCGTCTGAATAGTGATCTAGAAAAGGGTTGTGAATCACCAGGTGGAGCCTGGAGATCCCCTTGAGTTACAATTTGGTCTCCAGATGTCAGAGATCAGTTCTCCTGGAGAAGACAGATGCTTTGAAGGGCATTTATGGCATTTATACCCCACTGAGGTGCCTCCCTTCCTACCCTCCCCAGATTCCATCTCCAAATCACCAAGGATTTCCCAACTTGGAGCAGGCAAGCTAAGCATGGATGGACCAGCCACCTAACACAATGTAAGCCAACCTCATATGACTGTGAAGCCATAACCATATTATTTTCAGATACAAAGTATATGAAAATCAGCAGGTCTGGCTATTCATGCAGAAAGAGCTGGTGGGTATCTGCTTGAACCTTTGTTTTATTCCTGCAAGGCCAAAATGGCATCTAATGAGCCTTCGAAGCCTGTTAACCCAAGAGGCCTTTTGGCAGGGCAGAACAAGCACTGTGAAAAATCTTTTTCTGAGAAAATCAAAAAGGTAATCAAAGAAAGCTTCTGCTGTCCTGGGAAATTCTCCATGCACCATGAGTCTCATCTAACCATGGGAAGAAAGCAATAGCAAATTTAGCAGTGCCAGCCACAACATTCACAGATGGCTGCTGCTCCTAAATAAGCATTACATTAGTGTAAAGGGGAGGGAATTAAAAGGAGAAGGGAAGAAATCACAGCTGCGTTTTAAGGTTGGTGGCATGTTAAATCTATGTTTGGCAATGCTCTGGATATTAGCCACACAAAATGGCAGTGTTAAAAGGGTGCTGTGCATAAGACACAATGTCTGGTTTCTGTTATTACATTCAACATAGGATGTCCTACACTTTCCCTAGTTGGAGGAAGTGTCAAACTTGCAATAGTATTCTGACGCAGAGATTCTCAGATCTCTGCCTGCTTTGCTACCTGTCGCATTCCTGATCTAGTGGTTGTGTTACTCCTCTTTCAAGTGCTTGCCCACAAGATTATGTCAAACAGATTTTGAATCCTTGGACATCTCTGTTGCCTTGCAGAATTGAAATCCTGTCATTGTTGTCTCCAGTAATATATGCAACATTTGAACAATCTCTCTTTCATGGCAAAGCAACTCCATTGCTAAAAATGATGCAGCTTTGATAGAAAGATCATGGGGAAATGTCACTGATTTAATCTGCTACTCTATGTGGGTTGCAACAGGAAGAAGAATACTGTTTATAGTTTTGTCTTTTCTCAACAATGACAGCAAATTTCAAATTGGACTCCATGAAAACCCCATTGAAGTGAAAGAGGGTTCTGATTGGACCGTTTGAAAGACCACAATCTAGCCGTTGAAGTTTCTCTAAAACACTTGTGTCTAATGGATATCCAGTCTCCCTTCATTCCCCTTTTAAATATATATATATATATATATATATATATATATATATATATATATATATATATATATATATATATATATATATATATATATATATTATTGTCCATCTCTCTCACTTCCCTTCACTTCATTTCTCCAGGCTTATTTACTTAAAAACTTGGCTGTTGAGCCTTCATTTCATCCTCATGTGTGAGGATAGAGTTGTGGATGGACTTGCACCTCATCAGTTACAGCCTGCAAAAGCAGTAGGAGTAAAGTTTAAAATACGTCCAGGCAGGATTTCTGAGCATCCTGAAGCATCAATTGAATGGTGAAATGTGTGTTAGACAGACCAGTACTTCAAGCCTAACTCTTGGTGCACTTCAAGCCAAATCTTTAGTGGCTAGTGGATTCAGGCAGACTGCTTGAACAGGAAATGTTTGACTGGAAAAGCTTATACACGTGATGTCCCATGAGTGAGCCATGGCAGAACAATCCATCTGATGAGCGTGCCAAGTTAGAGGAGTCCTGACTTAACCACATCTCTAAAATTTAGCTCTCTGCATTAGCAAAAAGTTAAGAAAATTCAAGAGTTGACTCTGCCCACTGCAGATCATTTTTTCTGTAACCTGAACAGAATCGTGACCCTTGTTCACCAACAAAACTTTGCTCTTTCCGCCCTGCTCTTGTGCTGAATGTTTGCTACAGCTTGTTACATTTTGGAAATAGGTTTTCAATAATAATAAAGTTTAAAAGTCATTTTCCTAATCCAGTGTTACATTTATTGCTAATTGTGACTGAAGTGCAATTACCGTGAGCCAAAATCTCAGACTAGATGGGGAAACAGGGAGGAAAGTATGACTAGGGTCTGGTAAATATCAACATTAATCTCTTGGTAAATGTGTCAAAAACAAGATGCCTTGCTGTGTAACAGAATACATGAAGGTCACAGCCCATAAAGAGCCAGGGCCTTCTTTTCTGCAGAGGTGACAAAACAGCTGCACTCACTAGATTTGCTTTTCATACTTTGTGCCATTTTATGATGGAAAAATCATAACTAAGAAAGTTGTAATTCTGTACAGTAATGAAGGAGACATGGGGGTGGTCATGATTATGTATGTACCTGTAGGACATCTTAGCAGAAGGACACTATGAGCCACACTATTGGCTCATATAGTTAGTTACCGAGAGTGCATTGGGGTAAATAACGTCTTCCTTTCACACTACAAATATAGAATGAATTCAAGTCCTGAGACTAGCTATCCAGAACCAAAAATAGAAATGGATGTCCCATCCTTTTTAAGCTTTCGACCCAAGATTTCTGTTACTTTCAACAGAATTCCTCTGGCCTAAAATGGATATATCCACATGCCCAATTCATGTCTGATTGCATTCATCATGGTAAAACTGATGCTTTAGAGTCAGTGGGAAAAGCCCCACTGACGGAAAGGGAGATGATTTTTACCTCTTTCCTTCTTCCAAGGGTGACCTCCTGTGTCCACTTGCTGCCGCCCCTGGGATCCTCTATTCCCAGGAGCAAAATTTCAGGGGGGAATTCCACAGCAGCATAAGAGTTTCAATAGAGATTTTGTACGGGATCCAAACTATTGTTTATTTCCACCCCATATTTCCCCGGTCATATAGTTCAAGGTGCCTTACATAGGATTCCTATGGCAGCTTCTATCCAGGCATTGATCATCTCCAGACCTGTTTAACATTGGCAACATTAGCAGAGCATATTCTAGGACATGATATTTGGGGATAAAATAAAGGGTTTGTTAAAACTATGCATACTGCAAACCTTTTGACAAGAGACGGGCAGACAGATGCAGAGAGGGATTTTTGCCCTTAAATAGAATGTGTCTAGAAAAATAGAATGCAGCCAAGTATCTTTAGTGAACAGCTTTGACTACACAAGCAGGGCCTGAGCAGAACAAAACTGAACACTTGCCAAATTAATCTAATTTCCTGGTCAAATGAAAGTATCTTATATCAAGTTAACATATTTATACCATAAAAATAGATTTTATGCCATTTCCAAATTTCTAGCAAAGCAAATTTACATGAGATCATTATTCATCTTTTAAACTAAAAAAAAGCCTGACATTGTGATATTTTCGGACAGAAAATAGGATACTATATATGAAACACCAAACGCTAATGTGAAACACCAAACGCTAACCCCAAAACAATTTTGGGACTGACCAAGAAATTAGATTAATTTGGCAAGTGTTCAACACTCCTCTGCTCATACAGCCAAGACCGCTCTCTGAAGACCAAGATTTCCCACCAGCATATTTTCTTGTTTTGTTTTGGTCCATCGTTAATTTTAGGCTGCCCAGTGAGTCTCAGTCTCAGTTTTGCTTTTATTAATCTATGACAAAGTGTGAAATTTCTATCCTATACTGTTTCTCAGCTGTAGAATCTGTTGGTGTTGATTTATGGAGGTTTTTAGTGGCTACTTTATGAAGGAAGGGATAAGATACTACAAGAGCAAAAGAAACTAAGAAACTACCAAGCAGGTCAATAGCACAGGGGTGGGCTTCACACCTTCATTTCTGAGGCCTTTTATAGCCCTGTGCCTTTTCAGACCCAGATGTTTGATCTCTGACCATCGGTTAGCAATTACACTTAACAAGTTAGTCCTAGATCTCTTTTCATTGCAAAGCATTTCCTTCCAAGCTTCTCACAGCACTTGTATCTACCATTCGTCTTTTTACAGGTTTGGTTGCCTCACAGGATCATTATTCAGGTGTTCAAAAGATTAGCTGAAATTGGAAATAACCATCAAACTCCCCAAAGATTTGTCAAATGTTTTGCTTGACAAGAATCTCCAAAGCAGCCTTCTCAACTTTTTTACCATTGAGAAACCCCTGAAACAATATTCAGGCTTCGAAAAAACCCATATGTGTCATGGTCATGCAGAATCAGGTTGGGAAGCATCGTTGTATACATGCCTGCCCAGATCCTCTCCCCTTCCCACCCTCTTCAGACCCATCATTGGCCATTTTGGGAGGGGGACCAGGGTGACATGATGATGGACAAAGGTTCTGCATGCACTCCAGCAAATTCTTTGAGTACTCTCAGTTGCACACCATCCAACCCAGGGGATTTGAACTCATCCAGTGCATCCAGGTGCCTGTTGACAATCTCTCTGTCCATGTCAATCCACCACCCAGACACAATACCTTGCATACTGCCAATCCTAGATGTGTCTATTCTTCTGCAAAAAAAAAAAAAAAAAAAGCTGTCCTGATTAATCTCCCCAAGCACATTCTTCCTCAGCTTGGATAAACAGCTGCTATTGCAGTCATGCTCAATAGAAATTTCCTTTTCATTGAAACATAGGAAAATCTAAAGAAATGTTCTAACAAAAATGAACAAGTTCAATGTATTCAATAAAGTGGGAAATGAATGAAATTTATGAAATCAAAATGGAGGATGCATATGCATGCCTAGTGAGCAATTAGAAATCCAGGTCTCATGTTAAGAGGTTCTTATATTCAGTCTTGGGGCTTAAGACTTCAGTGTAGTTAATGTCACAATACAGATTGCTTTTATTTCTAATGTGCTCTAGACAAGGTTATTATAGCACTTTCCTTCTCAGGAGACCTTCAATAAGGAGTAGACTGGCAATGCAGATGCCCATTTTATTAGCTGAGTGTCACCATGGGTCTGCCTTTTTCCTGCAGAAATACTGATGCCTAGTAACAGAGCACAAAACACCACTTAGCAAACAATCAGGTGGGTTATTAAAGTATCACAATTATCCCCACTGCAGTTCAAAAGCTGCTTCATCACTCCTTGCTATCAAAACATTTTTCCTTCTGAATGTTGCTCTCCTTGCTATTGTTTCTTGTAAGTGATCCATATTGCAATATTCATACTAATTGCATTCCTCAGTTTCCACAGCTCTAGTTAAGCAGCATACACCATGTGGAAAGAAATCAGGATCCTTGATTTACCACATTGCCAGCTTCTCACAATTTTAGGAATGGCTCCTCCAAAATCACATAGGGTCACTCACCCTCTGGTAAAAGAGTCACGCACTGTCAAATTAATTCCAGAAAAAAAAATCCACTGTTAAGAGAATGGGGATGGCCACTGGCTTGGAATATTTTTTAAAAGTGAGTGGACTGATTTATGATGGACAGATCCATTGTTGGTTATTGTTGTTGTTATATACTAATCTAAAAATAGTTGTTTGGCCATGCCTCACTAAAACAGAAAAGAGGGAAGAAAAAAAAGCAGGGGGAGAGAGAATAGATGAAATATAGTCCTGGATGTAAATTAATGAAGTGAACTTGGACAAGGAGGTTGGCGATTTTCAGATGTTAATTCAAAGTCTCAACCATAGGCCTGATGGAACAACTCTGTTTTGCAGGCCCTGAGGAACTGTTTAAGGTCACAGAGGGCCATGATCTCATGAGCTGGTGTTGCACCAGGCCAGGACCAGAGCTACAAAGTCCCAATTTAATTTCTTTTGTAGCAGGGATCCTGGGCATATTTTGCTTGCTCAGCCTTAAAGTCCTTTGGGGGGACACAAGAGGCAATCCCTTAGATACAATGGTCCCAGGTTGTTTAAGCTCCTCACCAACAGCCTTCACTAGCTAAGAAGACATGGGTCAAGGGGGCATGTTGCTAGAGTCCTGTCCACATCAGCAGTCCAAAATAGGACCATGAAATAGCCAGGGGACCTCCAGTTCCTTAACAGTATCAAAAATAGCTGAAAACTCATGGTGGAGCAACAAGATTTTCTCTGCAAAAAAGCTCACAAATGCCTCACAGCTTATATCCAATTGTTTAATTTGGATGGCACTGTAGCTAAGTATGTCATAGATTGGATTTTTAGAAATATTTTTGTTGAGCATGAGCTAGTGAAGGCAATAGAAGTTGCAAAGTTTTCCCTCATTGTGGCATTACTGCCATCTCATAAGCCTTCATAAGCATCTTATAAAATGTTCTTGAAGTTTTGTCTCAAGGTTTCCACCAAACTCAGTTCCCATTACTATTTGCACAGCTCTAAGGTATACCAGGGAACTGGTCTAGGGCATGAGCAGACAAGGCATCAGGGGGTGACCTCATTGATGGCTTTGGATAGACAGTTAATACAGTTGTCCACCATCACATCCACTGAGTTGCTGGAGAGGGGGGGGTGCATTGGATCCCACAGAGCATTCTGGAAGCTTATTGGATCCATAAGTCTTCTTCAGTAAGCATAAGTCTGCTTTCTGTCTATACATGGAGGGACCAGGGTCCCACCATGTCATTCTTGTACATTGTACAGAACCAATATGTATCCCCATCCCAAAGATCAAATCCAGGGTGTGGCCTGATTGGTGTGTAGGGCCAGTAACAAATTAAGAGGGTCACAGTGTTGCCATGGCCAAGACAGGTCCAAAATCTGCATAATGCTAGTCTCCTCTTTGTGAATGTTGAAGTCCCCCAGGACTATCAGCCAGGGGAACTGCAAGGCCCACCCAGCCACCAGTTCTAGAAGACTCGGCACTTAGCAGTGCATCTGCTGGTGAATTAGGCAGTTGGTGTACCAGCCAGATAACCAATCTCTCTATTGCATTCCACACCTAGCCCATACATTCAATACCAGGGATCACTGGGGTAAAGAGTACTCTTAAGAAAAAAAAATCCGGATTAGTATCAGGATCCCCACCCCACCTTGTGTCTGGGATTGATGGAGAGTTCTTTAAGGGCAATAGTCTGGTCCTTTCACACCCTGGTCTCAGTCATGCATGTTTTGCTCTAAGACAAAATTATGCAGAGTAGCTATCTTATATTTTATGGACCTGGCATTGCATAACACCAGTGTTGGAGAAAGGCTATTGTTCCTAGATCCACCACTTTCACATCACAGGATGGGTCAAGGGTTAGGAACATGCAGAAAATACATGTCATTGCTTGTTTCATGCTAAAATACCAGTCATCCGGGGGGGGGGGGGGGATGTAGAAAATGCATTTGTTTATTTGCCCCATTTGTAACTTGAACTTTTCCCAAGATCCTCAGGGAAACATATGTGAATGTAGCCAGTTTTACCTTTCTAGCAACCCTCCAAATTAGGTTACGCTGAGAGTTATTGAAACATACTCAGGCTACCTAATATACTTCATAAGTGGAGGACATTGTTTCCCTCTGGCACCAAATGTTGCTGCTGCAACATCTCAACTGTCACAAGAGCTTGCATTTGGAGAGGAAAAGGTTAATATTCTTCAATGGGACTTTAAACTATGAAAGATTTCTGAGCTCATCAGAGCTCTTATGGTTGTTTGCAAAATGCAAGTGGTCCTTTCCCCTCGCCCCAATGTAATTATCAGCCATTCACACCAGCTCTAAGCACAGAGACCTGGCTTGATTGTACATTGTTCTGTCTGCAGCCCCTGCAGCCTCTTAGGAACAATTTTCCTGTATGTGCAAAAAAGAAAAGAAAAGAAAAAGGATCTTGTGGCTCCTTAAAATAGCAAATTTATTATAACATAAACACAAATAAATATGTTCCAGCTTATGCTGTCATAAACCTGTTAGCCTATCACGTTCCACAAGACTCTTCTTTTGCTATTGCTGCAACAACCAACACAGCTACCTCTGGGATTTGTATATGCACACCATCAATATATCTAATCCTCAATGTGAACAAACCCGTGGATACTTAACATGGAGACTGAAGACATAAAGAGACAAGACCAATCTTTACAGGGATGGGCATGAACCAGCTCACTAACTAAAATGGCAATGAATTTTGGGTGGTTCGTGGTTCACATGGGTGGTTAAATGGCATGAACTTTCCATGAACTTTCCAGCAGTTTGTGAACAGATATATTTCCAGGCAGATTGGTAAATATTAGATTGAGTAGAGACAATCTTTAAAGCAACAGAGTGCAGGCATCTAGAAAAGCAATTCAGGGATGTTCGCTGTAACAGGATCCATTCTATACACTCCTGAGCTGCCTGAGTCTGTGACTGTCATATTCCCAGAAAGCACTTTCCAAGGATCGCCTTCTTTGTAGGATAACTCAGATTCATTCATCCACTTCCTTACAAACTTGGCGAGTCAATAGAGGAGAGTCAGCCTGAGATTCTATATGAATTTGGTGTCCCTAGCGTGCCAGGGAGCTGCTATACAAATGCATCACAAATGTCATGAACCAAACTTCATTTTCTTGGTTCATGCCCATCCCTATATTCCTGCAAACAAATCCTGAATGCTTTAATTCTAGTAGTATGCTATTATTCTAGTAGCAGGATGTCCAAGGCAATATGTCTTAACAATAATATGGGAAAGAGATAGGGAACATGATTTCATGCTAAAGTAGTGGTGACTGAACTTCAAATCAGTGTGGTGTCGTGGTTAAGAGCAGCGGCGACCTCTAAAATGGGGAACTATATTTGATTCCCCACTGCTCCACACATAGCCAGCTGAATGACTTTGGAGCATTCACAGTTGTCTCAGAGCTCTCTCAGCCCCACCTACCTCACAGGGTATCTGTTGTGAGGAATGGAAGGGCAGGAGATTGTAAGTTGCTTTGAGACTCCTTCAGGTACTAAAAACAGGGGTACAACAGACTAGCTCTTTTCTTTGCAATACATTTATTTAAAAGAAGTCAAATCTGAGAGACACCTAGCTTTTCTATTCAATTTCCTTAGGATTGTTCCATAGTGTGCATGTGATATCCATTGGCTTTATAAGGCCTTCCATTCCAGTTAGGGATGGAATCAAAACTCTTATTCTATGTGCTCAGAATACAAAATTCCACATCTTGTAAGGCTCACTGTTCATACAAATGTAGCAAGCATAGCACTATCAAATGCTTATCCAATTGAACTGAAGAAGTGAACCCCCACCTCCTCACCTCATCTGCAATCACAGAGGCAGACAAAAGAAAAGATGCCTTATATTAGGGACTACATTGCACAGGATGCATTGATGCTCCAGACAATGCAAGAACAGCATCCAAGATATGGGGATGGGGTGGACAGAAAAGCAAGACAGATGGACACACAGGGGGACTCTTACCTCTTACATCAATTGGCTTCCTGGGTGCCACCACTTGTTGCCACCATTGGTCCCTGCAACTGTTTGGTTAAGAGAAGATGTAGGTGAAGGAACCATTTTGTAATCTGTTGGTGCTTCTAATGACATTTTTGGAAGTACCTTGGACTTCTGGACTTAATTCCAAACACAGAATGGTTTGCATGGTTTGGCAGAATGAGCTTGTTCAGACTTGCAGGACTTATTCTACCCTGCCCCTCATGGAGAGGTTTGTCTGTCTCTCTCTACGAAACCTTATTGCTGCTCTCATCTGACTTTTGTACAGAATTGCCTGCTGGGAAAGTCAAGACTCTCAGCTTCCCTTCTTACACCTGAGGCCTTGCCTGTGTGTCTCCTGCTGCCCAGTGCTTGGTCACAATGGGGACAGTTTACTGTTTTGTGCAGCCCTGAAGGAACAGCCATTTGCCAACTGCCAGCCTTTCTTCTGGCACCCTTTCACAGTAGTGTGTCTGAGACAGTGAAGGTCTATGTGAGAAAGAGAACCACTACCAGCATTCAATGTTATAAAATGTTTATTTTTAGAAATGTTCATAAACATACTTTTAACATAGCACCAGATTTCACAAGGGATTCAAAACAATTAGATAAAATGCAATTCTCCATATACATATCCTGCCAGATCTTAGAAAATAGCAAATTCACTTAGGAAATTACAGTTCTCTACTGAGTTTCTTTCAGCTCCCCAGGGAGTACATGATCAATGACTGCCTACCCCAGACCTGTGTCCTTGGACTCTATAACAAAGAGAGCTCCTCCTTGCTGCAAGGGGTTTTATCATATTTGTTTCTTCACCTCTCCTGACTAGGTCGTGCCAGGTCAGAGAAGCATTTACTGGCAATCTCCAGGAATCTCCATCCTGAATACTCTCCAGTGTCTCAGTCCTCTACCTCTCTGTTTCCTGCTTGGAGAAGTGGGCCAGTGTCTTTTATCTGGATTTATTAGCATTTCTTACCAGGTAGTTGAGGTGAGCCTGGAAAGCCATTGACTAAATTCCTCCTCTCTGCCTGGTCTCTGTCCAGAGGAAGAAAACCTATTAAATCACTCAGTTCAAAGCTCCACAGAAAATGATACATTTCTTCACACGTGATAAAATTGAATTGTTAGAAAATATCTCAGTTTAATCAAAACCAATTCCAAATGGCACTCAAGGAGGCACCCACTGTTAATTCCAGCACAAATGAGGAAAACAAGAAATAAATCAGAACAACCTATAAGGATTCAGTGCAGTTTCCGTTCAACATTGGGGGGGGGGGGGGCTTTCTAAATGCAGAAGCAGCTTCAGGAAGACCCTGAAGAATGAAAGCAACAAACTGGCAGTCATTTTGTGGCACGAACTCCATCTTTCCACCTGGACTCTTGATTCATACAAAAGTTGGATATGTCCATACTAGGGAACTGAAATGAAATGTTGAACCATGCTCTGAGGCACTTTAATTGTGTATTAATTACCACATAAATCACAGTGACACCTATGTGCATGCTACCAATGGTTCATTCACAGCACTTTGGCTCAGCTTGCACACTAACAATATTCTCTGCTCCCAGTTTTTTCTGACCAGTTTGGCATAGACATTTATATAGCTGACCTCAATGCAGTTTGGGGAAAAAAGAACAAAGAAATGAAGATGGTAAATCGCAAATGAGAACTCCAAAAGTCCTCCGAAGCACTCTATAGCCCCTTTGGATCACTGGAGATCTTTAATTGGATCTTCCAGGAATTTTCAAACCATTGCTGGGACACACAATGTCAATAATCATCTGGATAAATCCCCAAACATTGAAATCACAAGAGGCAACACTTGAACTGGGGACAGATAACTAAGCACATGATTCAGACTATGATGCAGGGAAATTGTCTCCTGTTAAAGGTCCTCAGGAAACTAGGCCACAAAAATGGGTTTGCCACTGTGTGAGATAGGATGCTAGACTAGATGGACTACTAGTATGATCAAGCTGGGCTGCTGTAATATACTTCGGAAAAAGCATTACTTGATATCCTGGAAAACTAATTAGAATCTTGGTGAATTTACATACCAGAAATATTTTGTTCCAGTATGTGTTTTTGAGGACTGGCTTATAGTTCTTCGGGTACAGTGGTTTCTCACCATGCAGGCATTATTTGCTGCAACAGACACATACACACACACACACCCCGAATTATTGGAAACACAAAAAGATACTGCCTATCAGTATTAATCAACACTGTAGAAAATTGTCAGAGGATCAGACTATAAACCACTTTTTATATTCCAAAAATGTAGCACAAGACAATTTTCCCTGCAGGGGTAAAATGTGCATCTTCAATCCACCCAGAAGTAAATATCCTCCCTTTTGCTATGGTATTTCCTCAGCTAAACCAGTATTGCCCATAGGCATAGCTGTCCAGAGGAAGCTCATTACTACCCTCAGTTTCACAGAGAATTGCGGTCACTTTAAAATCTGTATCTCTGTGCAGCAGCATCACACCTGCAGCTTCCCACCACTGATGACTTCTGTGGTTCAGCAGTCTGCCAGACCTGCCATTAGAGTCTTATAAGAGCTGCATCAGGAATCCAGGTTTACCACCTTGCTCCATAGCTTTATAGAAGTAAAAAGTGAGAGGGCACTAACTTGGTTACGTACTTAACCAGCTATTCTTTATAGACATGCTTTGTTTTAAAACAGGAAAAGACAGAAGGGGCAGGCTGTGGCCAAGTGGTAGACTCTCTGCTTTGTATACAGAAGGCTCCAAGTTCTATAGCTGGCATGTCCAGTTCTCAAGTAGTAGGTGATGTGAAAGATCTCCGTCTGAGATCCCAGAGACCTGCTGCCTCCAGTGAGAGCAGACAATACTTGCTTCGATAGACTAGTGTTTTAACTCAACATAGGGCAGTTTGATGTGTTCAGTAACTTAACACATTCAGAAAAGGGGGGGATATATCCTTAGAAATGCCCCCAAACAATTTCAGTGCTCTTTCTCTGCCAATGGATAAGATACACGTTATTCCAAGCATAGCTATTTGTGCTGTCTTCTACCATCTTTGCTTCAATACACAGGCGAGGAGACTGCACTAATAGCTTTCAACATGAAAAGGCTACCCAATCCAGCATGAGAGGGCATCGTGATCTACTGTTTATTTTTAAAAATCAATATCCAACAGCACTTAGCTTAGAAGTTATGATAAAAGAATGCTAACACTGCAATGCTAAATAGAGGGCACAGCTTTGTAGTCCTAAAAGTTACATAGAAAACTATAGAATTAGAATTCATTGTAAGAAAATAATAATTATTAGGAAATAATAATAATAAAAGAAGCCTAAAGCTCAGATATTATGATCTAAGATAAGATGACAAAAACAATTGAATGGGAATTGGAAAAACAAACAATCACCTAAAAACCTGAAAGAAAAATATTTTCAACTGGCATCTAAAAGTAAACATATTCAGGGTTTTCCCTCTCTCCTTGAGGATAGATTTCCAGACTATGGTGCCACCAGTGAAAAGACCCTGTCCCTGGTAGGCACCTACCTCATCATTACAAAGAATCACATCAGTAGAAGGGCCTTTCCAGAAGCTCATGAACATTGGGCAGGTTATATAAGAGCATAAGTTCATTTAAGAATGTAGTGCTTGAGTGATATTAACCAAAATCTTGAGTTCAGCCCAGAAGCAAAGCTCTTTTAACACTAGCAAAGTATGTTCCCTGTAACCTATGCCAGTCCACTATTTCATAGCTGCTGAGACTATTACAGTAACCCTAGAGAGTTTCAAACTTCCTTCAGTAAAATTCATTCATTGGTAATGTAGGTGGGTCCAAATGGTGTTACAGCCACACTCTGGCAAGTGCAGTTTCAACCCACTGCATTCCTAAGCCTTAAAAAAAAACTTGAATAATCAAATGGGGAGACAGATGTTTCAGCAAAAGGAGACAAATCCTTTTGTTACTTCACTAGCTCTGGCTGCACTGTAAGTAGAGAGGTATAGCATTTTTCTTTTGCCCTAATACTAGAGAGAAACAGGCAAGGCCCAATGGGGGGCACTTGCTTACAATTCACAGCTCATAGCCAGCCACACAGTGAACCTGTTTGCAGTGGTTGTGCACCATGCTACTGCTATATTTCAGGCAAAAAAGTAGCTACAACAACCAGAACCATAGTACCATAGTACAGTCAGACTCAAACACAGAACAAAGACAAAAATTGGGAGGGGGGGGAGAGATGGACCAGGGAAGACAAGCAGGAGCCTAACGCAGCCCCTGACACTTCAGCAACAAGCGCCAGGAGACAGGCAATCTCCCCTGATTGGGCTCACCTCATCACAAAAAGCCAGTGCTTCCTTTTTGTCTCTTCTGCCAATCATAGGTTTGTCACAGCTCCATATATGGACCATGCCTTGACAGTCTACCACAGCAGGGTACCAACCAATCAGCAGCAAATATTTTCCTATATCACAGACCACCTTTTATTTATGGTATACTTGGATTCCTTTTATCTGCTTTTTAAATCCCAACTGCCACCCAAATGCACCCCAAAAGGGCTATTTTCTTTGTCTGAAAGTGGATATAAAAAATTAATTCCCCAGATGTCATTTCTCATAATGATGTTTACATCTGTAGATGGGGGAAGGGTTAAACAGAATTTATTACCCACTGACCCAAAGCTTTACTATATTTTACTGTGATTTGAAAGTTAGTTTCCATAGCAACATGATGCTCCCCTCCAGCCTGCCTGTATCAACAATGGAATTTAGGTCCTGAACACCTGAATCGCTTTCTCTCCCCCATTTGTGTGGGTGGGGGGGGACCCAGGCTTAATCGGTGTCAGATGTACATGGTGTTTATTTAGGTTCACTCAATATCTGGAGATAGATGGAAATCACATTTTTGCTAGTTATCTGACTTGAATTGCCAAGAATGTCATATGGAGAGTGTTAAGATTTAGAACACTTTGGAGAGCCTGCAAAATGTGGCCCCAGTGAGACAGAGACAAATGAAAAACAAATTAAATCTTGTCTAGACCATCAAGAGCAAAAATGACATGTCTATGTGCTCCCTGTAGGCTTCGGTTCAGATCCTCTCAGCTGCCTCATACTGAGTTAGACCATCAGCTGATCACAGTCACCGTTTGTGTACTCTGAGTAGCAGCAGCTCTCTCAACTATTAGAGTATAGGTCTATAGCATCTCCTATTACTACTTGGTTACTTCCCCAACTCCAGAATCACATAGATAATTTTGCTAAGTAGCTTGGGAGCAAAAAAAAAAAAAAAGTGAAGGATATTTACACAGTTCTTCTGTTTCTTTAGTCTCCTCCCCCACAAAAACACATTTGACAGTAACCATTTCAGAATACAAATATTGCAATGTAAATACAACTGAGCCACTGTTTGGCATTGACCACTTCCATAAAAATTATAAGCAAATTATGTTAACTGCACACAGGCACTACACGATAGGCCATATAAGAATAATGTCGGATACTCATCTTTAGCTTGTCCTTTTATTACTGAATCAGATCCTGGCAGTGTAGATCAGAGAAATTGCCAGCAGATTTTACTAGTATGATTTTTATAAAGGGCTTATCTTCTATTCATTGAGATGGCAAACAGGTTGAAGGGAAAAGCAAATTTCTTTAAGAGATGAAGCTACACTGATATAATGAGGGTGCTTCTACTTGGGGAATTTTGGCAGACTGGACTCAGCATAGCTCATATAGCACCCGCTACAACCATGTAAGTAAGTTTGGAAATACTGAATGCCCATGTAAAGGGCAAGACAAATCCATACAGGAAAAAAAGGGAAGTTGCCTGAAACCTAGTACAATATTGTACATTTATTTTTCAAACACTTCTTACTGTATCTGAAATGTGTCAAACCAAAAAGCACAGAAAGTTCCTCTGCAAGTTCTTCTGTTATTCTGGGATGGTCAAGTGTACCATAGAGGCTAGTGTATAGAACTAGGTACCCAGGCTGGAATCCCCTCTCTGCCATCCATGATCGCTGGGTGATACTGGGTCAGTCAATGTCTCCCCGTTTAGCTTACTGCGTTGGGTTGTTGTGCAGGTAAAATGGAGATGAGAAGAACAATGTAAGCTGATTCAAGTCTCCACTGGAGAAAAAGGGAGAGTATCACTGAAGCAAGCAAGTGAACAAAAAGATTGTTTGTGAGCTGAATCTAGCCTGCAAAGCATTTTTACTTGGCCTGTGGAAACATTACTAAGGAAAGAAAGATTTTTTTTAAATGTCCACTGTTGCATGCATAAGGATATGTGTGTCCTTTCAATTTTGTAGGAGGATTTCAACTTCTCTAAAGAGCTGCCAGATGGGAGACAGGGAAGATGTATTGCTCCAGAGGACAAGTTTTGATCTAATGGGCATTTGTTACAGAATGGTAGCTTTCAGCTGACCATCAGAAGCAGCTTCTCAATGGCAAGAGCACTTTGATAATGGAACGTAACATCACTGGCAAGCTTCCATGGCAGAGTGGGGATCTGAACCTTGATCTGCTCAGATTCCATTCCAGCAGTCTAACCCTGTATCACGCACTACATGCTGTTTATATGCCACTTGTGCAACGATATCAAGGCTCCTGCACTTCTATTATTCTGTAAACTGTGTAAAATGGAATTGTTCAGGAGGGCATTCTTTACACGATTAGATCTGAAGTATAACAACATGGTTCAGGAGGGTGTTTTATAAAAAGAAATAGGCTTGTAGTCTATTTCAGTGTTTATTACATATTTATCCCACCCTTGCTGCATTAGCTTCCATTTTCTGCATTGTGTAGGATCTATCATTTTCTTTGTCTTTTGCACTCTTTTTCTTACATTTATGATCACAGTCCTATTGCATTGTTATTGGATGTCTTTAGCAATACCAGAGCCACCAACGGGGGCAGGAGTCCCCTGCAGCCAAGCCCCATCTCTCCACCACTGATCAGTAGCCCCACAGGGGGATCCTACCCACCCACCCCAAAAAAGGGATGAACACCAAATAGGTCAATAATGTGCCTACACGACTCCAACATGGCCCAGAAGAGATGTAGGTCCTTCTAACAGCGGGACCTGGCAACCCTAGAAGTCTTAAGGCAATCTGATGACATGGTTTACATTGTGTGTTCCACCTGAGTCTTAGCACGAAAGGTGGATTATCAATAAAGTTAAAATAAAAATAAATTTTAACAGTGAAAAATCTGGCACAAACAAACCAAAATGATGTAAAACTAAAGACTCAGAAGAGAAACTGAAACAGGGGTTTCTGAGTCCAGCCAGCAAGAATAACAAATTCCCTAGTTCCAACTTCATTATGGATTTTGTCCCTTCTTAAAAGGTCCTTTGGAAATCAAGATGCTTTCTGCTGTAAGAACTGAGCCTCTCTCTTACCATTCCTGGATATGCAGTCATATCAGAGCAGTTTGCTGTGAGCGAAGTTAATGCTTCTCACTTTCTTAACCTTTCCCCAAGAACAGCCTCAATTTCTTCCCAACTTCTTCTAAGACCACGTCAATAATGCTAGTTGAAGAAAGCACAAGACGCTTTTATTGTAGAAAAGGCCACCTACGTGCTAAGTATTGTTAAGAATAAGTCAGGGCGCTCTTCCCTGCTTCCCTGTAGTCAGTAGTCCTGAAAAGAGGCCAATACTCTGTAGTTACACTTTAAAAGATTTAGAGTGTCTCATTAAAATAATCCAAGCAAATCCTTACTTATTGGGGCAGCGTTAATGACTGGTTGCTTTCCAGTAGGTTTCCCACCATCAAACATTTCATTTTTTTATCCAGTAGTACAGTAATATTGCAAACATATTAAGAAGCTGTAGGAATGCCACTGGAAATGCAAAATCCAAACGAGGAACCGGTAAATCCTGCATTTTGCTTGTGAATGCTTCCTCAGTGGTTCCCCAACAAAATATTTACTGCACAAGTGCCTAGAGACCTCTAGATAATATCCACATCCTAATGAGTTTCTTCATAGTTGAATTGGAAAGTAAAAACTCCTAAACATATAAAAGTCTGTAAGGAAGGTAAAAAAGCTATTCTCTATATTGTACAAATTCTTATTGTGTTGTTGTTACACAGTGGATTTTTCTTCTTCTATAGAACTGTTATACACTGTATGTCCCATTTTGTATTTTTTTTTGGCTTTGGGCTTGCCACAGCACTGATAAAGCTGTTCTGACCGAGCAGTGATATCAGGGCTCTCTCAACCTCACCTACCTCACAGGGCGTCTGTTGCGGGGAGAGGAAAGGGAAGGCGACTGTAAGCCACTTTGAGACTCCTTTGGGTAGAGAAAAGCGGCATATAAGAACCAACTCTTCTTCTGCTTAAGAGCTCCTTTGTTTTACCTGGATTCACTCAGAAGTTTTAGTACCTCTGAAAGGCTCCTAACTTCCTCATATGCCATTTTCAAGAGCCCAGACACAGGGGTGTGGACTGTTGAAAACAGGAGCCCCTCCCCACATCCTAGTTCCAATCAGGCATGGATCCCCACACAGCAATTTAAAGGGAAATCTATCCCTAAAATAGTGGGGAATCCCCTACACCAACTTAAATCTTTTGAATCACATGACCACAAAGTACTAGACGATTGGTCTGTTAAGCAAGGTCAGTAAGTACTGCCACAGTGCCTGGCAGTGGCTCCCCAGGGTCTGAGATTCCACCTATTCATTACAGTCCTTATGGTTGTTGGGAACCACATGAGGGCTTTGGATCACACATGCAATGAGAATTTTGAGTCCCCCCAGATGCAGAATACTCTTTATGGTTTGTAATCACACAGCTTTATCCTCCACCCTGTTTCTGCACCTGCAAACCACCATGTGGAACTACTATTGGATCCACTATAAAAATCATATTACTTTTGTAGCTACACAGACTTTTCACAGTGGAGCCAATAGTGGCTCCCTGGAGCACATTGTTGATGCAAAAGACCAGCTGGAAAAGTCTAAAGCTGCTTCTCCCTGCCTGGTTTCTTTGCAGATGTGGGAGGCACAAAACTCATCAGCTGCACTGTCCTCATGTTGGTCCTGAGAGAACACAAAATCTCTCTGCCTCCTTCCTCTCTGCCCAACTTGCCCCTCGCACACAGAGTACTTGCTGCTGCGCACTTGGGTTAATGCGGTGTGTATTTGTTGGAATATGCAAGAGTGGCAGTTTTCACGATTTAACAGAATATGAAGAATGTCCCACAGGGGGCATCAGAGGAGATTTGCATTTAGCACATGGGTCAGAGCTCTGCGGGACCCCAACCAGGTCCACAGGGCCTGTAAGACAGAGCTGTTCCTCCAGACCTAAAGTCGAGGCCGCAAGATACCACCCAGAAATGCTGGCCTCACTATTGGAAACTGAGGAAAGACCTGCTCCTAGAACTCTGACCCCCCCCCCAGTCTGTTTGTCTGTTTAACTCATTGAGGATAATTTAAATGATAAAGTGTTTATTATTTTTCCTAACTGTTGTTTTAACCTGAGCTGTATAGGAAGGGTGGGTGGTAAGAATAAAGATTTTATTATTTATATATATCTTATAGTGAGATTAGGAGCATGAGTGGCATGAAGGCAGCATGAGTGTTCTGGAACTAGAACGACAGGGCCCAGATTGGAATGACAGTTTCTCTGATTGAAATCAGTGTAGGTGTTTCATTTCACTTTAGGGTTTATGATTACAGGTGCAGAACACTGATTTCAATCATAATGACAGCCATTCCACTCCTGGACCTATCATTCCAGTCTCAGAATACTCATTAGACTTCCAGGGAGCTGTCATTCCACTTCCAAAGAAATCCTGCTATTCCCAGGGACTGTTATTCCACTCTGGAGCCTGTCATTCCAGTCCCAAAACTGTCCTCTTATTCCCAAGAGTTGTCATTCCACTCTGGGACTTAGCATGTGCCGGTGAAAGCCTGGAATTCAGATAGCTCTGCTTACAACTTTGATAGTGAAAAGCTGACACAGAACTGAGATGGCATGATGCTATTTGGTGAAGATTTGTATGAAAAAGATTGAGATTTTCTGTCACACTGTACTTCTTGGAATTTCCAAAACCAGAGGCCATTCCGCACTCATTCAAAATTGCACAATGGTTGCAAATTGAAATCGCTACTAATTTGCTGTTATGCACAACGTCCTTGACAATCTGCCACACTCCTGAAACCGATCCGCAAAAAGTGCTTCGTTGTAGCGCTTTCAGGGAAATCCCAAAAAGTAGATTCACCCTCCGGAAAGCGCTACACTCTTGCAACCAATCTGCAACACTAGCGGGAAAGTTCTGTGCATTACCATTGTTGCTGTTTCTGCAAAGTCCCTCCCCCTGGCTCTCTCCTCTGATCTTCCGACGAAGCGATCGCCATTTTTTTTTCTTGGAGCGAGCGGAGATCAACACACCGGCGAGCCTTCGTTTACCCAGCGAGGCTTCCCTGGCTACAGTCCCTCCCCAAAGCTGTTTTAAGTCACCAAGCACCAAGCACCACACAGCCCCGTTTGCTGGTTTATTTTCCCTTTATTTTTCACTCTATTTTCGGCTGAAAATCACGCCCGTGCAGGGGGGGCGGTATTTTTTTTTCACTCGGGGGAGTGTGGCAACAATGAAACGGCAGCTCAAACACCACCTGCTAGCTAGATGGGTCTCTCCGTTGTAACGAATCAACGGAGATTCATTGCAACGTGTGTGTGTGTGTTTTAAAAAACCTTCCTTAAAGGGAAAGGGGCTTTTCGGGAGCATGATAACGGCCGCCCATTGGCTGCTCGTTTGATTGACGGCCAGGGGCGGGACAAAGCTCGGCAATATCGCTTCCTGGTTAGCAATTTTTGCCGAGACTGGAAACCTGTGGGAAACGATAGAAACGCAACTGGATTCCACTACAAAGGCAGGTATGCATAACAACGAATTCCACTATTTAAAATGGCGTTTTTTCATTCCGAAACCAATCTGCTATATAGATCCTGGTGCGGAATGGCCCCAGAAATTACCAGCCTTTGCACCAGTTTACCTGCAGCATGTGCTATATTGGAAGAGATTACTGAGAATCACTTGACAATAGAAGATTCAGGTGAGTAATATCCCAATATCTCAACAAACCAGACTTGGCATAGCAGCAAGACATAGTTTATTAAAAAAGTGAACTATAAAACATGAGGCTTCTTGTTGAAACTGATTTGCTAGCTACGTACAGATCAATATATTTCTCAAAGGTTCCCCCCATGACCCTCTAAAACAGGGGTAGTCAACCTGTGATCCTCCAGATGTTCATGGTCTACAATTCCAATGAGCCCCTGCCAGCAAACACTGGCAGGGGCTCATGGGAATTGTAGTCCATGAACATCTGGAGGACCACAGGCTGACTACCCCTGCTCTAACACACTGATTTAGAAAAGGTTGGTTTACTACTTTCCCAAGAAAACCACAGCCCAGGCACACTCAGGTGTTACTTTCAGCACCCATGGCTGAGTTGCAGATAGCCACCAGTTTCTTCCATCTTCTGGTAACAGGACCAATTAGTCTACACAACAGTTCAAAAGCATAGCATGCTATAACACAGATGAGCCAGAGAATGCATCTGGTCATAGCTCAGAGCAATGAAACCCTTTCCCTACTCAAAGAATGGCAGGATGCAGCAAAATCAGATCCTGACAGGTAACTGGTGTTAAGCTGCAGAACAAAGATTGAGTCCAGTGGCACCGTTAATACCAACAAAGCCTTGATGATAGTGTTAGACATGGAGCTTGGAGGCTTGGTTTTAAAAATTCATCACTTAGCTTTAATCTATGCTCATTGTGTAATCTATTCTAGAGCATCTCACTAGAGCTTTTTCTAACCTAGTTCTCAGGGTTCTTTTGAAATATTTATTTCCTTCATTTGTACCCTGTCTTTCTTTCCAGCAGGAAAGGGGGCCTGGTTATACCCTCTTGCCCAGGGCTTACACAAACCTGGAACCAGCACCAGGTACATATTGCATTCCAAAATTTGTTTCAGAGGAATTTGACACAACTGATACATTAACACACAAGTTGCACCACCATTACCTGGAGCTAGCCTGAGGGTCCCTGTGATATCAGCATAAGCCTTACAATTATTATTGCCTGAAAATAAAACAGTACACAAGATGCCACTGATTTTCCCCATGAACAGAGGAGCTATCCTTAGAGAGATTATTCTAGACATTTTAGGACTATATAATTGCCAGTGTCATAGAAAGGGAAAAGGAAAATAAGGCATGAGATCTATTTTGAATGCCCCCTCTCCATTATGTGTGGCCTAAACACTTGTGCAATGCCAAGAGGTAACTTTCCATTTCAAATCCAAATCCACACCAAAGGAGCTGCTAGCTTAGTTTTTTATATCCAGTAGGAAGGCAACATCAAATCCAGTGAGTTATACTAGTAAACGAACCATAAGATACCTTAGTGTTTTAACAAAATAAATGTAGATTGTAGGCATTCTATTGGGTTTTGTTTTTTTTTGGAGGGGGGGGTGGAGAAATTGTCAAGTTTATTGTTTTAATTATGGGTATTTTGTAAGCCACATGAGTTATTGGGAAAGGAAGGCTATAAATGCTTTAATAAGAAAATACAATTAATAATAAATTAATAACATTACTCCACTCAAGATCAGAGACAAGAGGCCAAAAAAACAGAATACCAGAGAAAGTGCCGAGAAATATTGATCCATGCAAGTCTAAGTAGGAATCTGAAGCTTAAGGTATGTGTTGGCAGCACAGTCCTAAGCAGAGCTGCACCCTTCTCAAGCCATGTACTTCAATGTTTAGCTCAGTTTAGGATTGCACTGCAAGCATCAGGGCAGTAAATCATCCAAACATAGAGGTACAGCAAGCATATATCTCTGGGAGGAGTTTCAAAATCTCTCCCAGGAAGTTTCACTTATCAACCTCTCTAGGGTGGACGAGGAACGCCAGGCTAAATGCTCCCCCATGAAGAAGCAGGAAAAGGCAGAGCAACCAGCCTCATCTCAAACTCCAGCCTGCAGCCTGGCGTGAAGCCTCTGGTGTGGAAACAGTCTTAAGTATCTTCTTCCTGTCTTTATCTATTCATATCTTTCATAGAATCATAGAGTTGGAAAGTGCCTGCAGGGCCATCTAGTCCAACCCCCTGCACAATGCAGGAACTCACAACTACATGAGCCACAGTGACACAGTTTCATGCCCAAGTGATCCAAGTGCCCAGCTGGTAAAGACTTGTTTCATTTGGCATGCCCCCAGTAACAGTTATTGATATCTTCCTTGTTACTGGTGCAGTATGTTCACATGTTTTTACTGATTTTTTAATAGTTGTGGATATTGTTTTTAATTGTTCAGATAGTTTCATGTTTTCATTTTTGCAGCCTGATCAGGGGGAAAGGTGGTACAAAACGCAGCTGCAAGAGTCCTCACTGGGACATCTTGGAAGGCCCCTATTCAGCCGGTGCTTCATCATCTGCACTGGTTACCAGTCTGTTTCCAGATCAAGTTTAAGGTATTAGTTCTAATCTTTAAGGCTATATGTGGCCTGGGTCCTATTTATCTGTGGGACCGCTTATTTGCTTATGCCCCCCTGCTGGTTGTCCTGTGCTCCCAGGACATTTGCCTGGCCTCAACCCAGGTAAGGGCTTTCCCCCCCCCCCCCGGCCCCAACCCCAACCTGATGGAATGAGCTTCTGGAAGAGCTAAGGGCCCTGTTGGAATTGTCAGCTTTCCACAGAGCCTGTAAAACAGAGCCCTTCTGCCAGGCATATGGTTGAGGCCGGGGCGGCATCCCCGGTGGTACCATCTGAGATCTCCATCTGAGACCAACGAAGATTAGCTAGGATCCTCGCTCCAAGTTTCCAGACTTACATGCTGAATGGAGGGGGTAAAATTGATGTTTTATGGTCGCCGTCTTGTTTAGTGTGAACTTATATTGCTTTTATTGTTGGGGAATTTATTGTATTTTATTCATTCTTGTAAACCACCACAAGACATTCTTGAGTGGTGGTATATAATTATACATCCTTATCCATGGTTCCTCTATATATTTGTGAAACAGCCTGGGAGGTGGAAAGTGTCCGGCTGTCCGAGTTGGAATAGGGCCAATCAGGGTGCAACCAGCACCCTGATTGGCCCTGCACTTGCAGTTCCCGCCCTCCATCCCTGGACTCTAGCCTCTTTGCTCTCAGACATGCCTCAGTGCCTGGAGCCAGCAGCAGGTAAGGGGAGAGGGCCCTGTGCAAATGGTCATGGTGGAGGGCCTGCTAACAAGGGCCTCTTAGCCTGCTAGGCAGGGCCTGCTAATGAGGGCCTCCTGGCCTGCTGATTGCCTGCTAACAAGCTCTGTCCCGGGCCTGCTAACGAGCTGGCCAGCCCCCGCCCACCCCACTTTATCCGGCTGTGAGCTGCAGCCCAAAGCCACCTTAAGCTGCCTGGCTGGGGGCCAGGGGAGGGGTCCCTTTCAAGGCCCATTCTTAGGAATAGGCTTTGAAGATGGTAAATAAATAAAAATGTTTCAGATGTTTTAAATAAATGTATGAACAGAATCCAGCGCAGTTACACACATACAAGTGGTTTGGAGTCAATCAAAAGCTCCAAGAATTCAAATGCTTATGGAGAGGGAACAATCTGGGGATTATTCTGACCCTGATTATAGGATAAGAAAAATAGTATTAAATTTCTTAACTTCCTGACAGTAAAGAGCAGTTTCTCATTAGGACAGGCTTCCTTGAGAGGTGACAGGATTTTCTTCTTTGCAGGTATTTAAGTACAGATTAGAGGGTCATCTGATAGCAATGCTGATTCTATGAATCATTGTGAATTTAGGCAAATAGTGAGAAGCAGGGCAGGGATGAGGCAGTGGTTGTGTGCTGCCCTAGCTGGGCACACGCAGGGTTAGTCCAAAGGAATGCACGCTTTCCGAGTCACCCAAGTTCAGAGTGCATACCAGAGAGTAGTCAAAAGTCTAGTCCAGGTTTTATCCGAAGCCTTGACAGCCAATGTTCAAAGGAATACCGAAAGGAAAGTTGTTTAGCACACCAAGGTCAAAAAGCCGGAGAGTCATTCAAGCATAAATCAAGTCCACAATATCTATTCGTCATCAGTCGTTGTACCAAGGGTTGTCAAGCCAGGAATCAGTCAGGCAGAGCTTCGCTGAGGCTAAGGTGAACCGGGTCAAGGTAACTAGTGGGCTTGTGCAAAAGTTGCATCCACACTGAGAAGCACTGTCGCTGTGCTTAAATGCAGGCTGAGCTGACAGGCTGTATTCAGTCTCCGTCTGTTGAATCAGCCCCACCTGGGCCCCATCTAGCTTCCTCCCTTGCTCTCAGCTGAGTACTTTGATGGCGTGCTGTCAACACCATTCGTCTGCATTCCCTCCTGCGCTCTGGAGAGGAGTCTGGACTGCGAAGGGGTGTTGCTGCAGGCTGAGGTGCTGCTAGCGCAGAGGGCATGAAGACTGGCCGGCTGGGACCTGGTTGTGTGTCCCTATCAGAGCTTGCCTCTGTAACTGGCATCCTGCTGCTTTGCCCCAGCTCCTCATCTACCTCCTCCGAGGGATCTGGCAGAACAGGCTCTGGCATTGGTGCAGAGGCACCCTCTGGTAACTGGGCCATGACAAGTTGGCTCTTGTGACCATTTCATATATGCCCAGAGTAATGCTGATGTCAGGAAGGACTTTCCCTCCCAGATCAGATTGTTCCAGCAATCCTGGAGGGTGTTTTGTCTTCTGGGCACACAGCAGAGATCACTACAGGAGTGGGGAGAGGAGGTAGCTGTGAATTCCTTGCACTGTGCAGGAGGTAAGACTAGATCAGGGGTAGTCAACATGTGGTCCTCCAGATGTTCATGGACTACAATTCCCATGATCCCCTGCCAGCAAATGCTGTCAAGGGCTCATAGGAATTGTAGTCCATGGGCATCTGGAGGACCACAGGTTAACTACCCCTGGATTAGATAACTCTTGGGGTACCTTCCAGTTCTATGTTTTTATGCTTCTATGTTATATTTTTCTGTTTTGGTTTAGAAAAAGGAGAGGGGGAAAGTGGGGGAACGAAGTGTATTGTTTAACTGGACAAGGGGGGGAAGGGTCATGCTGTGAAAATCCAAACAAGGTAAAAGAGAAGTTTCCATGAAAAAGTTGGGTGTGTATGGAGACAGTTGTGGCCAGTACCTCAAGAAAGGTCTTAGCAGGCAATTCACAATTTAATTTAGATGTTTCCAATAGTAGTCCAATGCCTTTCTTTTGGAGATGTTATGCAACAGGCTAAAGGCACAGTGATTCATCTCTCAGAGTCCATAATTGACAATTGGCTGGCTAAACACTGAGCATAGGGAAGTTTCTCTCTGGGATAACTGGTCTTCTCCAGTAACTGTGAGATTAGATGAGTTCCTAAGGCATTTGCTGGCTTTCTACCTTTGATACTGATAATGGCTAGAAGTCTAATTATTGTCACTAATGTGACATGCAGAGAGTGGTGACTGGTGCCCAGTGGAAGTTGTAGAACAAAGTATGGGGTAACAAACTGTAAGTGGAGCCAGGGCAAACTAACTCTCTTTTTGTCCCCATCTTTGTCCCTTGCAACATAGTGATCAGTTTCTCAACAAATAACATTTAAACGAATGTATGAAGAATCTATTAACTTGGTTCAGTAGGCTTGTCTGCTGTCATATTTGATTCTCTCAAGGATACAAAGGTGTGGTTTCCACCACCCCCACTCACCACCATCTGCCATCCAGCCCTTTAACTGCTAGGTAATGCTACCCAGTTACACTTCTTTCTGTATTAATTTTTCCCCATATTCAAATAAGCAATAAGCTTTGTTTATACAAAGCGGTAGACAATTCTGTGCATGCTTACTTGAAAACCTGACCTAGTGGATATAGTTTACTTCAAAGAAAAGAAGCGTATGAGTGGCTTGACAAGTCAAGGACAAGACAAAGGAGGGAGAGCACTTTCTGATAGCGTTATCCTCTGCTAAATTATTCCAATCTAGGATTATTAATATCAGTGGATTTAGATTAAGGTGACCAAATTCGATGATTGGTAAAGCGGGACACCATTGACCAGGGTCATTGTCTATATGGAGCAACAAATATTTTCATAGAATGCATAGAACGCAAAAATAGTATTGTTATATATATATATATATATATATATATATATATATATATATATATATATATATATATATATATATATTTAATTTTAACATAAGTACAATTTGCCAGGTGCCCCCAGATGTCCCTCCAAAAGTGGGAGAATCTGGTCACCTTAATTTAGATAGCAGCAACCCTTCATAGGAATGCACTTTGATGCTACACCATCATTTCAGCGATGGCCAAACAAAGAAGTAAGCTTTCTCTTCTTAAATTTTTTTTTGTGTGCAGATTATGTACTTTTGTGTACACTTTAACTGTGTTTATATTTTACGTTACTCTCTCATTGGCAAATGACAAACTATTGTTATTACTGCTCCATACTTTGCCGTATAAAAGTCAGCAGAAAATTGTAAACTCAGGCCTCTGCCCCCTGAAGCTTGCAATCTAAATTTAGCCATAGGGAAAAATAATGCAGAATGGGATACAAGGAAAGCCGAAACGAATAGAAATTCACGTTTAGAACAGCCCTTAAACTGAGAGCAACTGCATGAGCTTTTTGGACAACAACTTAACCGTTAACCAAATATTATATGACACTAAAGGGCTTCTGGCACAGCTTCAGAAATATGGGATATGGAATAGAAATAAATGAATTGGATGGAACAGAGTTCATATTTCAGTACATTCATGAGATAAATTTTTAAAAACTATATTTAAAAAAATCAAAAACAAAAGCCAGTATAAATATTATTTGGACCAACAAAAATAACAAAGCAGAGTACGCAAGATGCACTAACAGGCTGCAAATCCTCTTCAGAATTTTTCATCAGTCTGGATGTTTAAAAAACTGATTTCTGTAACTCGTTCTACACGGACCTGTCCATGTTCCTGACTCAGAAATTGCAGCTGGTACAAAATGCAGCTGCTAGGGTCCTCACAAGAACACATTGGAGGGTCCATGTATAACCTGTGCTGCGGCAGCTGCATGGGTTGCCAGTTGTGGCCCGAATCAGGTTCATGGTTTTGATCTTGACTTTTAAGGCCCTTCACAGTCTGGGACTGATATATCCGAGGGACCACTTGTCGTCCTATACCCACACAGGGTTTGTGCTCTGCGGGTTCCAACTTGCTGGCCATTCCCGGCCCCAGAGAAGTACGCCTGGCCTACCTGGTGTAATGAGCTCCTGGAGGAGCTGGGGCCCTGGGAGAGCTTTTAGCTTTCCACAGGGCCAGCAAAACGGAGCTCTTCCACCAGGTCTATGGTTGACAACAGTGCTGGCAGAAGATCAAATAGGGCTCTCCCCTGGAAGATGTGCTCCCATGCCAGTCCTTCTATTGGCATGGCTGGTTGTCACATCCCTCCCCTAGCCACCCTGGCTGTTAGTGGGAGCTGTTAAGATGGTTTGTTATTGTTTCCGCCATATGATTTTGTATTTTTGTAATTTTATGGGGTTTTAATCAGGGTGGGAGTTAAATTGGGGATTGTACTGAATTTTGTATGTGACCCACCATGAGCCGACGTGTCGGAGAGTGGTAGGCAATAAATCGAACAACAACAACAACAACAACATTATGATCGCCCTGGCAATTCTACATTCACATCCTCACTCTTTCTTGCCCTAGCGAGACCAAATCTATGAGCAGGTTGCCCAAGAGCCATAACATAGGCTCCTCCGTGCTACTTCCAATCCAGGTAATTGTGGATATCATCCAATTGAAGCAATTAGGATGAGAGCACCCTCTTAAGCATAACAAGCTGCCTGCACTGCAATGACAGTGGGTTTCTTTCAAACCAAATCAAAAATGGGAAGCTCCACTAGAAGGGAAGGCACGGGACGACATGCTCACTGCAGAATGAGCCAGTGACTGGCAAATGGAAGCTGGCTTCCTGCTTTTTGTTTCTGCTTAACAAGATTAATGTCATTATCCGACTCATTCTCAAGACGCTTCTTCTTCCATTTATCTTCAAGCCCATGTGTCTTTCAGACAATGACATTGACCTCTCTACCAAGAGCTGGAGAAGAAGCTATTTATTATAAGACTCAAATTAAACTGCCTACAATGGGAAAGCTTTTTCATAAGTGGAAGCACAATCGCTGAGCAGGGTCAGCACTAGAGAGCTCATGTAGTATGAGCCCCGAGCCAGGGAGTCTCCAGTTCAAATCTCACTGTAGTCACAAGGTGGCCTTAGGCAAGCCGTGCTCTGTCAGCTTCAATCCCTCACCTGCAAGGTGGAGATAGCAACATTACTCTACCTGTCACAGCTGTAGTAAGGATTCTTATGGGTATGAATGTACAACATAAATACCAAGAATAATTGTTAGGCAGAGTGAGATTTTAGGTACCATTAGAGAGCAGCAAATCAATTGTTTAATGAATTGTTATGTTTTTACTGCTGGGGAGAATAAACCATTTGGATTTCCTGCCTGAGGCATTATAATGTCTTTGGCCGTATGTTTAAAGATGAGATTAGTCTTACCTAAGAGATGCCCAGAATTTAAAAAGTCTTAACTGTTTCCCAGAATTCAGTCAAGCAGTTTAATAAATCACCTTTTTATCCTTATAGCCATGGATGTAAGTCAAGTTGTTCAAGTTGGTGGCATAGCAGAAAGCTTTCTGTTGAGTTGTGGCCAAACATAACAACAAAACATGGCACATGGGGTTGGGTCCTGCCAACTTTTTCACTCAATATTGCCCATTTTCCCACCTTATTATAGTTTCTGTTCAACATGATTTTTGATCATGCAGGTCCTATGATCCCCAGACAAGGCTGCCAACATCTAAGTGGAACAGAAGGAAGGCAGAAGCATTACAGGAGAACATGAAAATAATATTGCAAAGCTAAAGAAACAACGAATCATGTGGCCAAGATATGAATCTGTGTCTTTAGGAACACAATGTAGAAAGGGTAAGTAAAAAGTCTTTTTTGTTGTGTTTAATCCATGGACAAATCTGTCTCCTTTAAACAATGCTGAAAGTTGATGCTGAAAGATGAACGAGGTTCCAGTAAATCCTTTTCCTCAGCAGCAAATCCTGCAGCCTGTTTGAGAGGACAGATGCACTAACAGGCTGCAATACCTCAAACTGATCACTCAAGCAAGAAAAGCTAAAACAGCCATTTTGAGCTTGGTTCCTTCTTAGAACTGCCTTCTCTGCCTTATAGATTTTGCTGATGAGGAAAATCTCTTTGAAACAAGGATTTACCAGAATTTTGTTGAGCTTTCAGGATCAAGTTTAATCGTTGTTGTCCATGGATTAAATGCAATAAAGAGACTTTTTACTTACTCATTCTTCACTGTGCTCCTAAAGAGACTTGTATCCTGGCTACACGATTCGTTGTTTCTTTTGCTAACCTCTAAGTGAGGCCTGGAGATTTCTTAGGGCCATTCCATACACGATAAATATAGTGAATATAAAGATGTCATATTTTTGGCTTTTTGCATGACATCGCCAACCTCCCATCTCAATGTCCATCCAGCAAACCTCAAGCAACAGCCACCATTTTATAGCGGTAGCTGAGGAATCACATAAAGTAGATTCCCCAACGAAAAAAAATAAAGAGCTACAGGACAGCAGCCAGCAGGCCACAAGCTAAAGAAATGTGTGGAGGCGAAAAAGTGCTATATCTGCCTTCAATGTCCCGCCCTCGCACCTGCCTCCCCCTCCCTTCTCCCAGGTTCAGGTTTTGGAGGTTTTTTAGAGCAAACTGCCTGGATCTCAACGAATAGACATTCAATTGTGCAGGCAAAGCCAAAACAAATTTCTCCCCAAAGTTGTCTTACAAAGCATGCCTCTCTAAAGTCCCCCCCCAAAAAAAATCAGGAATGAGATTAATTTTTTTAAGATTCCAGACTCATGATTCCATAAGGGGTGGCATTATAAAAAAGCACTATACATCTACGATTAGATGCATAGTCATTTCAAAGGAGAAGTTTTACTTAAAAAAAAATTAGCAGCCATCGGGGGCCCTTTAAAATGCTGTGAAAGGGGATTGGCTGCCTGGCTTGATTGACAGGCAGAAGAGAGTCACATATAAAGCACATTGCTCTTTTCCACCATTATAAGCAGACATGTGGAGTGTAAGAAGTGCAAGGAGGCGGCAGACGAAAGTGAGAGAGCCAAAAGCTGAAGAACGGCTGGAGGCCATTTTGCTGGCATAACGCTATTTTTTTCAATGTGCGGAAATGCCCTCAGAATAGCAACTTGTCCCCAGATTACAGAGATCAGATCCCCTTAAGGAAACAGCAGCTTTGGAGGACAGACCTTGACCAGGTTCCAACCTCCATACCTCCAGGAATTTCCTAAACTAGAGTTGACAACCCTATCATATGCATAGTGTTGTTACTGGTGAAAAGAGGTTCTCTTCTCTCTATTTCCACAGAGGAAAATCTGGTTGGATCTAATCCATAGTATTCCTTAGGAGCTTAATGTCTTGGATATCCTGAATACAAGAGAGCTTTGAGGTCTGGGGCACAATCTGTAGGTGACATCTGAAATAAGCATGCAGGTGATAGACTTCTTGGTTTTAAGTTTGATCAGTTTCTGCCTGGCTGGCCAGCTAGGTGGAGCTAGTACTGCTCCCAGCAACAGCAAAAATTGATGCAGTAAGGTGGGTAGCGGGGCCAGACATGACCATCAATGCATATAGTAAATTTGCAGCATAATGGCACTCCCATACCCTATTGTATTGACCTTGTACGTGAATTTCCTCCAGGCCAGGTTGGATTCTGAAGATTTTTGATGATGTGGGGAATCATTTGAGCATCAAACTGGGATCACTGTAGGCAGATAGTTGTGAGTTCCTACATTGTGCACGGGGTTGGATTAAATGACCCTGTAGGTACCAACTCTATCAGTCTATAGCTGGTGTCTCTTTGCTAAGCAGATGTATTTTAAATCTGCTATGCTTGCTCATGGTACCTTTTACAGGAAAGGTCCTTGTTCGGTTAAAAAAAAAACCCTTCAAATGAAATCCAAATGAACACACAGCTAGGGAATCTCAATCCTGCTGTCACTGTTTAAAACTGGTCAGTGTTTCTTCCTCTACTGGGCTAGCTCAGTTGACCTCCAACTTCCTTGGCTTTAGAGCCAGTGGTCTTTAAAAACTTTTCCCCACCAAACCAATAGAGACATCATTTACTTCAGATGATAAGCTTTATCTGAACAGAAATTTGGCAGACAATGATGTTTTAACAAAAACTTCCCACTAATTGCTTTTGCACAGGCATATCTGAAAGCGCCATCACCCAAGGTAGCCTGATGTACCTGATGCCTGCAGGCCATGCCCTGACTGGTTGTTCCTAAGGGCAAGCCTGATAAAGTGATTTTGGTACAGAATTGAGAGGACTCCTGAGCGAGCTATTGTTACAGGTGTCAGGAATTTCCTTCACGGTGTTACATTTGGCATGCTACACTGCCAAATCAGACAGGTCAGTCTGTGCCAACATGCAAAGGATTATTCAAGAGTTCCCAGTACTAGAAACATGCAAAGCCTAATGCACATCCAACCAAAAACAATGGCAGCTGGACTCTAGTGCTTTACTCATTGATTGCAAAGAAGAAGGAGAGTTGGTTTTTATGCTCTGCTTTTCACTATGCAAAGGAGTCTCAAAGTGTTTTACAATCCCCTTCCCTTCCTCTCCCCACAACAGATACCCTGTGAGGTAGGTGGGTCTGAGAGACCTCTGACAGATCTGCTCTGTGAGAACAGAACTTTCAGGACTGTGACTAGCCCAAGGTCACCCACTCAGCTGCCTGCATGTGAAGGAGCAGGGAATCAAACCTGGCTCTCCAGATTAGAAGCTGCTGCTCTTAACCACTACACCAAGCTGTGTTGCCAGACTAGCATGCCGGAAGATGGAGCTGAAAGCAATCCTCAGCACAGGAACACTTTTCTGAACCCATTAACTTTGGTGTCATTAGAAGGGCATAACTTTGCTTAGGATTGCACTGTTAGCCATCTAGTAGTAGGTATAGCCCACTTCATCTTCTTGAAAGGAAGTCTCCTTATTCAGGAATACTATTATTTTCTGAGCACTTAAGCATTGATATATCATTGCTGGGGGAAATGTCATTTTTTTCTCCCACAAGCATGACAACTGAAATCTGGAATGTGGTAATAAAAGTGTATTAAGGAGCTATTTGAGCCTCTGACATCACTGATGACTAGCAATACTGCTCCTCTTCACCCATATTATGATAGGATTTTAACATCAGCGCCAGTCTGCTGAGAAGGTAACTTCGAAATTTTTCTGAAAATCTAGTCAGTCTCAGTTCTCATGCAAACCTGCTATAGACCTGGTACTATATCAAATGATTCTGACTGCCAATGTATAACTGATTGAAGCAAATAAATGATTACTGAAGTAAAAAGTGAATTGCTACTTGTAGAACTTTTGCACCTAGTATTAGCAATAATTCCCATTCAGTCTACCTAGTGTAGTCACATCTGCATGAACAAAAAACACAAAACAACTACTTGTTCCATCATGAAGTCTTTCCTAAGAGCCTTTTTCTTGGTCTTTCAAAAGGGTACAATCTACCAAACATGGTTCTATACCATTCTCTTTCACAAGACTAAAGTTCACAAAGGAGAAATATTCTCCCCAATGCACTCTCCAAGGATACCAAGCCAGTTCCAAATGAAATAGATTAGGGATACTTCAGCACCCACTAATGTGACTTCCACTTTGTCCTGCAACCACAAACACATGCCTGAAATTCCTGTGACTGGATCCACCATTTGTCATCTGTCTGTTGGTATTCAACAGGTATTCCTTCACCGTATTCCTTCCTAACCATGCAATACAGCACAGTTGGCTTTTTGTGCATGTGTTTTTATACAGCCCGAATGAGATCTACACCAACACTCCGGCCTGGTTGTATACCTCAGCAAGCAGTCCCTGAAACAGGCAATTAGAAATTTTACAAATCATATGAATCCGTAATAAATGCATTCTGTGTTTCAGTAAAAATTTACTCTCTGGTGTTCAAGTAAATAGTCCTTAATGACAGTAACAGCCACCAATCAGTTTGAATCTGCAGCATATTGGCACATGTGCAGTTCTGCAAAAAAACCCCAAAATGAATGCTAACCAATTGAGCAGGTATTTGTGGCTCTTCAGTATAAACCAAAAAGACTGGATAATCAAATGACATCTGATCACCACCTTTAATAATAGTAAGGATGACTGTCAAACCCATTAGTCGTGATATTCACAGCATCCCTAGAGTGGATGGGCCAATGGATTCACAGTATAAATACGTTCCAAATTGTACCTTTGTTTGGGGGATTAATTGAAGGGCATGGATCAAACTGAATTATTTGAAGCCATCCACATGTTATCAAGCAGAAAAAAGATATTGAGTCTAACATTCTGAGTTTATGGACCTTTGGAAACATTAAAATAGATGTCAATGAATTCCAAGATGACCATTCAAAGCAACAATTTTTCAATTTGATTTTTCCAGTTGAGAAATTCGAATAATGCACCATAATCAATAATATAAAAAATAGATTTTTATTAACATTTTCAGACATGTAGCTTTCAGAGCGCAGAGTCTTTGCCATTTATATAGGTCAAGTTTCCATTGCAAGAGACAGCATTTCACACAAAAGGATAATATTCTAGACACTAAAATAATATAAGCCTGAATAATTTTATTCCCAGCGTGAGTGTTTTCATCCATTCAATGCCAACCACTAGTTTGAAAAAGTACATTCAAGAGAGTACTGAATAATAGAAGAATTGTGTACTCACATAACTTTTTTTGTGATCACCTGGATTATACAGAGAATCTCATTCACAAAATGAGAAGGCACTCTTAAAGACAATACATTTCAGGGCATTTCACTTAAGAAATTCTTAACTTCAGTTAGATTGTCATGAGAATGTAATACTTATATGCCCATTCATATTAAAAATGTCTCTTCTGTACTGTCTTTTGTATTAAGAACAATGAGATATTAACATCAACAGAACAAGAAAAGCTCAACGATTACTTGTGGTAGAACACTGTAGAGTTTCAGAGGTTCTCAAGGAACATAGGCAGAAGACACTGTTCAAAGTGCTGTTTGTTCCAGGGTCATCTCTTTATCTTTTGAAACTCCTGGGCTAGACAGACCATCTCTTCACTGCCTGGAGTGCTAAACTCAGTTAGTAGTTCATTTATCACCAAGGCTGCTCAATATCCCCAGCATGGTCCCTCTTCTCTACATCTCACAGTGAATTCTGCTCTTGAATCCTGAATGGTAATTGAGACTCCACCGTGTATACTCCACCCCAGACTCCCACAAACTGTATCCCAGAACCAGTTTGGTGTAGTGTTTAGGAGCGCTGACTTCTTATCTGGCATGCCAGGTTCGATTCTGCACTCCCACACATGCAGCCAGCTGTGAGATCTTGGGCCCGCCATGGCACTGATAAAACTGTTCTGACCGAGCAGTGATATCAGGGCTCACCCACCTCACAGGGTGTCTGTTGTGCGGAGAGGAAAGGGAAGGGGACTGTAAGCCACTTTGAGCCTCCTTCGAGTAGAGAAAAGTGGCATATAAGAACCAACTCTTCTTCTTCTATTGCATTTCTTATAAGTAAATCATATATTTTCAGAAACAACGGGTTACTCAACACCTGATTGGCCCTTGGCCAGGAATGGCCCTCCCCTGTAGCTGAGCCCCTATTGGGAGGAAGCCCTCAGCCAGGAAGGGCTGATAAGGCATCAGCTCTCTGCCCCCAACTTCCTGCTGCTCTCAGAACATGCTGGTTGGAAATGCAGCTGGCCCCACTGAGTAGCTCAGGAGTAGAGGGAGAGGAGAAGCAGCAGCAGCAGAAGAAGAATAGGTGGCCCCAATGAAGAGCCCTGGTGTGGAGGGAGGGAGAGTAGGAGAAGCAGCAGCAGAAGAGGCCCCACTGACTAGTTCAGCCCTGGAAGGGGGAAAGAAGGATAGCCTGACCCAATGAGTTGCTCTGGTGTAGAATTTGAGGGGGTGGAAGCACAGCCTGCCCCAATGAGTTGCCCTGGTGTAGAAGTGGGGGGGGGGGGAGAAGCACAGCCTGCCCCAGTGACCCCTGGGTAAGGGATGTTCCTTGAAGTTTGGAGGTGGGGACTCAAGAGTATGGGTGGGGTGGGAGAAGGAGTAAAGACCCATGAGACCCAGAATGGCCTCTGCTCTCCCTCCCTCCCTCTTAGTTGTCTTCTCCAGAACAACTGGTGCCTGGAGATCAGTTGTTATTCCTGAAGGTCTTCAAGCCCCCATCTAGAGGTTGGCAACCCAGGTTGCGGCACATGGAGGGATCCAGCTGGGCTATTGAGATTAGAGTCTCCTACTGCTTAATCACCTCCAACATGCTGAATCTCAAGATCCAGTGGGGAATGGGGCATCAGGAGGGTCAGCACCCAGGAAAGCCACAGTTCAGGCATGTGTGCTAGTGCCCGTTGTATTCCTGGGTACAATGGTCTTTGCCACTAGTTTCCATATAAAATCATGTTTCTTTTCCACACACTCTTCTGGGACAGGGTGAGCACCAAGAAAACACTGATACTAACAGGGTCCTTCCCCTGCAAAGTACTGGCCAAATTGTACCTACTGGAAAAGGCAGACCAGCAATGAGGACTGGGTACCACGCTCCCTTTTGCTCTAGCAACATTTCCAGCCTAAATGTCTCTGCACAGGATGGCTTAACAAAGGCTAATGGAAAAGGCATTATACCTCTGAGTGTCTCAGGATTTAGTACCCAGGAGAGGGAGGGATTGTTGAAAAGGGGTGTAGAAGGCTGTGTAATTAGGATTAATGTGATGACATTAGGCAAGGGAAAATTTACACTGAATATCAGGAAGGGAGAAAAACCACCTGACAGTGATATTTATGAGTCTGAGGAATGATGTCCCACGGGAAATGGCTTGAAATTGCTTAATTTATTCAATCTCCTCTATCAGTCTGTCAGGGATGAGCCATTGAGAGACCGTTTCAGGATATCTCTGAATTCACAAATGCAGGTATAATCAAACAGAAGTCCTATCTTGTCCAAGATGAGAAAAAGCACCTATGAAATATGTGCCCAATCAAAATGGAATTGGCTCTGCTAACCACATCAACTAATGGACAGAGTTTTAGACCTATTAGTAGAAGCCAGTCTAGCAGATTATTTTCACTTTTGACTGGATCTGTGGAAAGCAGAAACCAGCAAGCAAGCATTTGGCTGAACATAAAGAGGAATTATATTCATTCCACCATCTGATTGCCATGGCTAATCTGTTCTTCTATAGCTGAAAGGGATCTATAGGAAAGGAAGATTCAGGCCTGAAAAAATGACACATGGATGGGAGTGATCTGGGCTGTTCCTAGGATTTTGGTTATCAGGAAATCGCCATAATGAACTTTTAAGACCAACAAAGATTTACTCTGGGTATAGGCTTTCATATGATGTACATGTTAAAGTGTGTATGTGCATGAAAGTGTACAACCAGAATAAATTTTTGTTGTTTTAAAGGTGCCACTGGACTCAAACTTTGTTCAGTTGGTTCAGGCCAACACAGTTCCCACTTGAAAATATGACCATAGTATACTACAGCAGAAAGAATCTTTTTCAGGAGAGGGAATCTCTCTTGAATATTTGAAACCTATCAGCAAAAGAGATATGATATTTCATACAAGCATAGCTGGAGGCTCAGTTCATACTTTACTGAAGTGACATGACTGGATCATGCACCATTCTGGTAGCATCAAAATGACATGATCTCATAGACAATTCTGGATCAACATAACATCCATTGGTGGGACAGCAGCAACTGCTAAGTAATCGGTCATATTTCCTCATCACAGTTTGGTAGGAACTCCTCTCCCTGTACACAAGGACACCCCCAAGTCAAGGCCACTTCACAGAAAATGTAGTTTTTCTTATGTAATTTCCCAGTAGGAAACTGGCTGTGTATGATGCATCCCTTTCTTCTGTCATAATCAGTGGCTCTGAAGAGACTAACAGCTATTTGGCAACTAAATAAAAGCTTTGACAAAGCACTAAACCTGTGATTGTCAAAATGATCACTAATCTGTGACTGAATCTATCCATGCTGACTGAACTGGATATGTTGCTAATGTCAGTGAGGCCTACCACATGCTCTCTGGACCCCTGGCCCTCATGGCTACTAAAACAGAGTGATGAGAGGATAAGAGGCCTCCTTCAGGAGATAATCACTCATTCTCTACAGGGGAGTTCCTGAGTGTGCTGAAGGAGGTTGTGGTGCATCCTCTACTAAAAAAGCCATCTCAGAACCTGTGGAACCCAGCCGCCTACTGCCCCATCTCGCATTTGACATTTCTGTGGAAGGTGATTGAAAGGACCACTGTGGATTATTAGCATAGCTAGAAGAAGCTTCAGTCTTGTATCCATTTTAGTCTGTTGTCCAGCCTGGCCATGGGATTGAGATAGCTCTGATCATTCTGATGGGTGAACAATGACAGCTGGAGCAAGGTGGGTCAGAGCTGCCCATGATGCTAGATCTCACGGCAGTGTTCGACATAGTCAGTCATGAGCTGTTAACTTTCCCTCTTGCCAATTCAAGGATATGGGGGACAGCCTTACAATGGTTGATCTCCTACCTCCAGTGTCATGGATGGTCATGGACAGAGGGTTGCAATTGAGGAGAACTTACCACATCATTGCCAGCTCCTTTGTGGAGTGCTACAGGGCGCAGTCCTCTCCCCAACCTTGTTCAACATCCTCACGAGCCCTGTTGTCCAGCTTGTCCAAGAATTTGGACTTGGATGTCATGAATACACTGATGACACACAGGTCTATCCCCTGATGAGTGGCCACCAGACTTGCCTCAGAGTCACTTACATGGCAGCAATGACAAGATAGATTTTATTTATTTATTTTTATTTTATTTATTTCTATACCGCCCTTCTATATGGCTCAGGGCAGTTTACATACAACAAGATCAAGCAGAGTCACATGAAAATCCACCCTTTGATGACAAAGGTCATGTGACTGGGTAGGAAAGGGCCAAGTGAGGAAGCACGCCTACCCTGCCTGGATGGTGTTCATTTTACAGCTGTCCACAAAGCCAGAAACTTGAGTGTGATCTTAACCCCTGCCTTATGATGGCGGTGCAGTCACAAGAGTAGCACAGATGGCATTTTTCCATCTTCACCAAGCCAAGTTACTAGCACCCTACCTAGCCCTGGAGCACCTAGCCACAGTGATCCATGTGATGGTCACCTCTAGGCAAGACTTCTGTAACTCACTCTACAGAATTCTACCATTATCCTTGACCCAGAAACTACACCTGGTCCAGAATGCAGCTGCCCAGGTCCTCACAGGAACTCATTGGAAGGCCCATATTCAACCTTCAACAGCTGCACTGGTTTCCAGATGATTTCCAGATCAAGTTTAAAGTATTGGTTCTCATCTTTAAGACAATTTGTGCTCTTACCTCAGTGTACTTAAAGGACAATTTTCTTAAAGGACCACCTCTGTGCCTATTTCCCCCATAGAGTGTTGCACTCCATCCAGTTGGTAGTCCCTGGTCCTAGGGAAGTATGTTTGGCTTCAACCAGGGCCAGGACATTTTCAATCCTGGCCCCTACTTTGTGGAATGAGCTTCTCAAGGAGATCCGGACCCTGTCAGAACTCACCCAGTTCTGCAGGGCCTGCAAGATGGATCTCTTCTGCCAAGTAATTGGTTAGGGCAGTGACTTAATAACATTAAATGGGCCCCCCAAGGGAACCTTCCACCAAAAACAGCATTAATAGATTGCACAAGAGATTGTACTGATGCACTGTATTGAAAGGTTTAATATTTCATTGAGATGTTTTAAGGATTTTAATGTTTATAAATGTTTTAATGTTTCATTATTATTGTTATTGATAACAACTTTGGGAGAGTCTTTACTGGGAACTTTGCTGCCTCCCACACTTGCTGAGATGCAATATTTGTGGGACAATTGTCTGCTTGTATTCAAAAGAAACGATATCTTTTTCCTCTCTCTCTTAAATAGGAAGCTCAAAAGTATAGCTTCTGTTCCCTCCCCATAGTTTGGAGGTGACAGAAGATACATCACCTGGCTCTCCTGCCCCATTTACTGATCTCCAAATTCCTCCAACTGTTCCAATTTTTCAGAGATGGGCTGGATCCTCCATCAGCTGGAGGCTCTGTTTCTGGTTCCCCCTAAAGGTTTCATGTATTCCAGCACAAAAAGGTATAATGAAGTGCTGTGAGATCAGGACTGGACTCTCAGCTGACCCCCCAACCCATACACCATGCATCAACCTCTGACCAGAAGATAACTGCAGATTTGTTCACCAGCTGTTTGACTTGCTGAATAAAAGCTGAACACAGCCTTGATCAACTCACAGTCTGATTTTGAGTACTGAAGATGGTATCTTTGTCTACTGAAAAAGTCCATAGAGAAATTCACAGCATCCCTAAATCTGTTTGAGGACTTGGATATCCTCTTTGTACCATGTCATACTGGTTTAAACACCCAGCTGGCAAACTGTCCTTTAACAAAGAATTAAAATGTTTCACTATATTTTTATACAGAGCCTTCAATAACAGCTATATTTAGGACTACCCATTTCTCCTTGACAGCATTAATGCCATTCACCATAAACTGTTAATGTCATCGCTACTAATGTGTGAGCAATTTTCTGAAATACAGGTTAACATAAACAATAATTCTGGGTAGGGAACTCTTAAATAACTCTTGTTGTACTTGTTCATGAACTGTTTCCATTTAGAGAAGGAAAAAAATCTTCTTTAGAGTTCTTGTCATAGCATCCTTCCCAATCTGTTAAAGTCATCTAAACCTACTTCCTTTTGTTTCCACTCCTTACAGACTGATTTTTTTACATCTTACTGGTAGAACAAAACAGCCAATGAACATTAGATTTGTAAAAATCAGGTGCCACAATCAAAAATATTGCCCCTCGGGAGGAGCCTTAAAGTCTGACTCAGATAAGGACAGTGTCACATAACTCAGATGACAGTAAAAAAAAAAAAGGGAGAAAGAAATCTTAATGCATCTGACCAATTAAAGAATATCATAAATGGAAAGAACTATCTTTTCCCTGACCCTTGTAGCAATCAGCCCTTGACCTCAAACATGAGAATTGATTACCTTCATCTTACAGTAGCATGTATAATTACAAATATTATTATTGCCCATAAAATTATGTAGCTCTTTCTAAAATCCTTCCATGAGAGTATTTGACTCTTTGCCCTCTAAAATAGTGAATTCTGTAGGACTTTTTTAAGCAGGAAGGGGGGGGGACGACATGATTATAACTCTTGTCTTTGGCTTGCAATATTTTTTTAAGCAAGTGGAAAAGGGAACTCTGAGCACCAAGCACATCTTTCCCAGTGTAGTGTATACATCTTGCCAACACATAGCATAAAAATTAAAGAAAACAGTGCAAATATTGATAAAAATAAAGCGAGCAGCTTCCAAGTGTGATTGCCGTCCTTCATTTTCAATTATTTGGCCTTTAAGTTGATGTAGGGGTGGAGACAACCCAAGCACTGCTTTGCCTTTCTCTCTATTAATAACATGGTTGCCAAGGCACAGACTAAAGAAAACTCATCAGCTTGTCCTCAGAGTTTAAGAAGGTCATAGTGCAGTGCACCCTCGGCATTCCTTTGCACACACCACACATACTGGACACCTTCATTCATTCTGCACACAAGAACCTATTCCTAGCTGACGTGGGGGGGGGGGTACCCTGAAAACCAGGTGGTTACCTTTTCCAGTGATCAGTAATTGATTGTTAGTACTCTTTCAATGCAATGTAATTTTGCAAGACTGCAGTATGGTTAACTTTATTTCTTGGCAGTGGAAACTACAGATCCAACAGTAGCAAAATAATTAATTTTTAAAGGACTGTAATCTTAGTAACAAGTCAGTGGAAAACCAATTAACTTCAAGTATCTTGAAGACTAGCAGCACCACTCCAGGATCTCAGACTGAGGTCTTTCACATCGCATCACCTACTACATGATCCTTGCAACTAAAGATGCCAGAGATTGAACCTCATGCAAAGCAGATGTTCTACCACAAAGTCACAGCCCCACCCATCAGTGTAAAGGAATTATTATCACAAGAACAGGTAAGGGATTCCTGTCTGCTAGACCAGTGGTCCCCAACCCCCAGTCTAGGGACATGTATCGGTCTGTGGATCAGTCAGTACCGGGCCACGGCTCCTCCTCGTCCTCCTCCCCGGCTGCTGCCTCATGGGCTGCCCTGCCACTCTACCGCCAGCTCACCTTTGGTGCTCTCCAGCAGCTGCCATGGCTGGGGCTCACCCTCGGTGTGGCACTGCGCAGCTGCTGCTGGCAGCGCCCCCCAGTGGGCGGCGGGAAGTCAGGGGGGAAAGCAAGCAGCCATGGGGAAAGCAAGTGGAACAGGGGTTCAGGCAGCGGCAGCAATGTCTCTCAGCAAAAGACTACCCCCCTCCGGGCCTCAGTAAAATTGTCAAGCGTTGACCGGTTTCCGGAGATAAAAAGGTTAGGGACCACTGTGCTAAACTATGGTCCTTTCTGTACTCATTGTTTGCTTTGGTGTATTGGAGCAGTCAAGTCAAGCAGTCAAGCAGTCATCCTTTTAAACCAGTTCCTGTCCCTCTTCTGCATCTGTTTATGTAAATCCATTTTTATTTCTGCATTACCGTAATATAGTCTTCTGCTCCCTAATGAGAAATAGCCAAAGAAAGTAGAGAAAGCAGAGAAACCTGTTTTCAGAGGTGGGGTTTACCTCATGGTTAGTCAGTGCTTATTGGTTGGTTCTTGGATGGGCATGGTTTCTAGATTACTGAATTTGTGGAGCTTTCTCTGCCTGTTTCCTTTTGTTTAAATCCTCATTACTCTTCCCCTTTCTTCCTCTCGGGGAATTATTTCCCTTGAATAAAGTGAAACCTTTATATGACTTTACCATCATGTTATGTATTACTTGAAGACAGTACTGGAAACTACACATCTTGAACAAACAAACTATAAAATGCAGCCATCTCCTCTGTTCTCCACCCATCGCCCCGCACACACACATTTTGTCCCAGCCATGCTACTTCACGGTTCCTATCCCCTGTCTCCAATTCCATCTGGGTGTTCACAGGGGCTCCTTTCCTGGCTTGCCTCATAACCCTCCCCTTGCACGTCACATAATTGCCAGTCATGTTCCGTCATGTACACAACAATTGCTTCATGCAAGCCCCTTTTAAAGAGATCAGCTACCACTGTTTAATATTTTCAGTAAAGGAAAAGGTGAAAATAACTACTGGCATATATTTCTGCTGATGGGCCTTCACTATATTCCATATGTAAGCTTAAACTTTTTTTTAATGATCTCATGTATTCATGGGACTCAGGAACAGCCCACTGAAGCACTGAGGAAATTAAGGAAGAAGGTTGGAGTGACTCATTGGAAAGAATGTCTCAGTGGGGGCAGTGTAACTTGGGCAGAACAGAGGAGTGACCAAGAAATGGGCAGCCAGAGGACAAAATGGAGAAAGGTTTTCTGCATTTAAAGACAAACAGCACAGGTGCACATAATTTTTTTTAAAAAATCCAAGAAACAGGACTTTCAAGCAACATGGAGAAGCAAGCCACTGGATACATTCTGGCCCCTATAGGTTAGGAAAACAGTGTAAAAACAGTAAAAAACAAACCACAGGTGAGAGCAAATAGCTTGATATCCAGAAATCACAGAATAATCAAGAAGGAAAGCAATGTTGGAACAGGGCAAAAGACAGGTGCAGAAAGGGCCTTTATGACTTTTTTACTACCCTCGTAATTTGAGCCAGAGACATAAGAGAAGATCAGCATGGAGAGCCCATATTCAAATAAGAAATTCCTGGTTTGAATATTATTGAAATGGTGAAGGGATTGCGTAAGGAGTGAGCCGGAAAGACTGCGGACCACTCATGGATGTACAGTATATAGAGGCAAATGAACAATACCATGTGTTGTTAACCTAATATATAAAAAGCACAATTGACCTCACTTTATTCCAACAGGGCACTATCCATATGAACTAGTATTATATCCCACAACAAATGTAATCCCTCACTGGACATTTTCATATGGGAATATAAATGTCCCTACATTTATGAGTCCATTCCAGGCTTTCCATTTTTTAGAAATAAAGTGCAACAAAAGGAACAGTCTTCTGAATAATAGATTCATCATTCAGTAATATTATTTCTAGACTACAATGTACATGAATTCTTAATCTTATAGAAGACTTCAGGAAATGTCTTCCAAAAAAGAAAGGTTGTTCACAGAGCCCCCACATGTGAAATAAATTTGCTCTAGTGCCCTCACAGATCCAAGGACTTACTGATGCATTTTTATATGTTCTAGCAATTGACCAAGGTGCCACATGCCACTGTTGTATCATTTTCAGAAAGTTCTTTGTACAAGACCAGCTAACTAAACGGATAGAATGATATTCAATTAAATATTTACAGATTTCACCATCCATTTCGTAAACAAGAACCTTTTGCCATTGAATAATAATTTGTCTTGGGTTGTATCACAGTCAGCCCACTCTATTAAGTGGAAGCAATCTTACCACTTGCTTGTTGATCTACAGGCCAGTTCAAGTATACTGTAGCGCACACACAGTCTGGCCCATTCTGCACAGATTCATTGTAGCAGGAGTGTGGCAAATTGTAATCGCTACTAAAATGCAGTTAGGCACAACGTCGTACACAATCTGCCACACTCCTGAAACCGATCAGCAAAAAGCACTTCGTTGTAGCGCTTCCAGGGAAATCCCAAAAAGTGGATTCACCCTCTAGAAAGCGCTACACTCTTGCAACCAATCGGCAACACTAGCGAAAAAGTTATGTGTGTTACCATTGTTGCGGTTTCAGCAAAGTCCTTCCCACTGGCTCTCTCCTCTGATCTTCTGGCGAAGCGATCACCATTTTTTTTTCTCGGAGCGAGCGGAGAGCAACGAACCGGCGAGCCTTCATTCACCCGGCTGCAGTCCCTCCACAGAGCTGTTTTAAGTCACCAAGCACAACACAGCCCCGTTTGCTGGTTCCCTTTATTTTCGGCCGAAAATCGCGCCCGTGCACGGGAGGGGGGGATTTTTTTTTTCACTCAGGGGAGCGTGGCAACAATGAAACGGCAGCTCACACGTCACCTGCCAGCTAGATGGGTCTCTCCGTTGCAACGAATCAACGCAGATTCGTTTCAACGTGTGTGTGTGTTTGTGTTTTTTTAAACCTGCCTTAAAGGGAAAGGGGCTTTTTGGGAGCATGATAACGGCCGCCCATTGGCTGTTCGTTTGAGTGACGGCCAGGGGCGGGACAAAGCACAGAAAAAATCACCTCCTTTCTAGAGATTTTTGCCAAGACTGGAAACCTGTGGGAAACGATTGAAATGCAACTGGATTCCACTACAAAGGCAGGTATGCATAACAACGAATTCCACTATTTAAAATTGCGTTGTTGTTTTTTCCGAAACCAATTTGCCACATTGATCCTGGTGCGGAATGGGCCTCTGTTTTCCCCCTCTGATATTTGTGTATTTTGATGTAATCTCATGAGGGGCATCTCCGGAAGGACAGACCAGAACCTACAAGATGAAATTAATTCAAAAGAAATTCCGTATAAACACCAGGAAGAAGCGTTTCTCAGTGGAACAGGTTTCCTCAGGCGGTGGTGGGTTCTCCAACTTTGTAGCATTTTAAACCGACGCTGGATAGCCATCTGATGGAGAGGCTGATTCTGTGAAGGCTTAAGGGGCTGGCAGGTTACAGTGGCTGAGCAATAGGGTTGTGAGTATCCTGCATAGTGCATAGTGCAGGGGTTGGACTAGATGACTCTGGAGGTCATTTCCAATTCTATTATTCTATGATTCTAGGTGTTATCCCTGTTCAGTTACTTTTGGTTGTCAATTAGAATTGTAGATTTCATAAGCTTCATTGTCCTGAAAGCAAGATGTGTTGTATTATTTAATACTTACCATATTATGTTTTAAATGTTTTAATCTGCCTTGAGCTCCCTGCAGGCAGTGGGTGTATGCTATAAATCATAAATAAATTAATAGAAGCAGTTCTCATACCTGTTTCTTGGTGTAGTGGTTAGGAGCACGGTCTTCTAATCTAGTGAGCCAGATATGATTCCCCACTCCCCCACATGCAGCCAGATTGGTGACCTTGGGCCCACCACAGCACTGACAGAGCTGTTCTGACCGAACAGTAATATTAGGGCTCTCTCAGCCTCACCTACTTCGTAGGGTGTTTGTTGTGGGGAGAGGAAAGGGGAGACAATTGTAAGCCAATTTGAGACTCCTTCTGAAAGAGAAAGGTGGCACACAAGAACCAACTTTCTTGTTGTTTTAATAAATGGATGTTGTTTTCGAACACACTCCTCTCTGCTGTGGGAACAAGAGCAGGAACCAGAGTGAGTCCCCTGTTCCTGATATACAAGGAAAAAGGGACATCTTATACAATTTAATGCACTGCAGTATCAAAGGACAGGAGGTTGGATAACCCATATAGGGAAAACCAACTCAAACATCACTACCACACTTCATGTAAAGCAAAAAAAAAAGTTAGCTTCTTATTTAGGATGAAAATTCCCATTAAATGATGGGAATTTCACATTTATAAGATACATTTATGGTGCATTTATGGCACAGCTCTAATTATACCTTCATTATCTTTGAACATCAGTGGCTTTTAGTAGTATTCAGCAGGATCCCAGAGGAATCTGAAGAAGGCTTTGAGCTGAAGATTTGTCAGAACTGAGAGCCTGGATTTGTCTTCCTAGGCAGAAGCTGGGAAGAGTTTGTAGTGACAAGGGAGAAATAAACAGAGTCTGAGAAGCAGACAGACTTCATTGTTGTACATCTAAACAATGATGAATGCCCACCTTACTAGGGAATAGCCAGTAATAGCTGCCTTGAGCAAGAGGAAAGGCGGGGTAAAATATTGTAATAAATAAATAAACTAAATAACCCAGGATGCATTGTGCATGGGGGAAAGATCATCCCTCACTTTAAAGTGTCCCTGGAAATATCTATTTTTGTACTCTTTATTTCTTCTTTTAGTGTTTCTATTTAGTCAGTGAATCCACGTGAACTCTTTCTCACACCTCCTTGGTTGTCTTGGACTGGAAACAGCCAGGATGTAACATTAGGCTGCCACTTTAAACAGACTATTGCCTCAAACATTCACAAACTCATACTACCCAAGCTGTAAAAGCTCACTAGGGCCCCTTGAGAAGACCTAAAATAAGAAAGCATCCACAACAAGCTCCACTGGCCTCCAAGCACAATCAAAACCTTTCCTCCAGTTGCCAAATGCCCCCTTCACGGTAGTAAAGCAGCAGTTCTTTGTTATCCAGGCCTGGAATCAGCAAAGAACAAAGGGGCAGTTGTCTGAGTATTGTGAGAAGATGTCAGAACAAAGCTGACGTATTTAAATTTGCTATCTAATTAAATCTTTTTAATTATCTTCACCAGCTCCAGATCTCAGTGTGTGTTAATAAAACAGGGATGCACCTGCGAAGCAGTTAACCATTGGTCACCCAGGCGGAGGAAATGGCAAACTAAGAAATGGCAGCATAAGAACGTTTGAAAATTGTAAATAAATAATGACGATGAAAGCCAAGAAACCATTCTTAGGCTGTTCACATGCTTCCAATCATGCAAAGTTTTATCAATTTAACAAAGGAAATCTTTTAAAATAGAGAACCGCTTCAGGGATTCAGGGGACATTGCAAGGGTAATTCAAGTAGCACAGTGGAAAGCCAAATTCTGCCTAAAGATTCCAGCAATTATTTTCTTAGAGTTCAGTCCTGGATTTGAATTTGAATAATAAGTGTGTTTTTGAAGTTAACATGGTACAGGAGCTTCCAGAGCAACCTAGCTGTTTTTAAAAAATCTACCTATAAAGGTTCTTCTCACCCCTTATGTGGGTCCTCCGCTACCTCAACTGGACGGCCTTTGGCTCTCTGTTGTGGGGCTCCTTTGGGGCTCCTGCAACTGGGCCAGTCTCCATGGGCAGTGCCGCCGGGTTGCCCGAGCCTCCATGGGCACCGCCTGCACCACTGGGCTAGCCTGCACCACCATGGCTGCCCTGCCTCCTGCAGGTGCCAACTCCATAGCTGGGCCAGTCTGCGCCACCACAGCTGCCCCTCCCTCTGCAGGCAATGGTGCCATGGCTGGGCCGGCCTTCTCAGCCTCCACTGCCACCTCTGGCTGCCTCCACCTTCTAGCGTGCTGGGGGCAGGACTTGCATGTACCAGAAGATGTGTTCCATATCAAAATGCAATTTGTGACCTCACACTAAAAACAGAAGGGTGTTTTACTAAGTTGGCTTATTGCTGCTGCTGAGTTGCCCCCATCCCACCTCCAAGCATTTCTGGCATAAAGAACACATTAGATTGAGAGCCAGCTTGGTGTTTGGAGTGCAGATTTCTAATCTGGTGAGCTGGGTTTTATTCCCTGCTCCTCCCGAGGCAGCTGGCTGGGTGACCTTAGGCTCGCCACAGCACTGATAAAGCTGTTCTGACTGAGCAGTAATATAAGGGCTCTCTCAGCCTCACCTATCCCACACAATGTCTGTTGTGGGGAGTGAAAAGAGAAGGGTAGAGAAAAGTGGCATATAAGAACAACTCTTCTTCTGCATGATGCTGTTAAGTCATTGTGTCTGATACCAGCCATCCTGTCCCTGCCCTAAATATTGTCCCTACAGGATGTATTCCTCAGTATCTTCCATCTTCTTGTAATGACAGTGTGAGCCAGCTGTGGATGATGGTTTTTATGATGGTTTTACATTACTGAAGTGTCCCAAAGTACCGTCCATATCCAGAGGAGGTTCAGGGACATCACCTTAGGCCCTGGATAGGCATCAGAAGTGGAGTGCTGCACCCTATTGAGATAGACAATTGTAAAAAAGAAATCAATAATCAGGCTGTGCATAAAACAGATTTATTGTTTAGCAAATGGATAGTGAAAGTGTCAACTTTTAGTGAGAGCTAATGCTTATAAATGGGGAGAATCAAGTAGCCTGTCTGTCTTTATTATTTATTAATTTATTTTTGGTACCACTGACCCCATTGGAAGGATTGAATTTTAGCTCTTTAGTAGCAGCCAGTTAACCCATCCCTAAACAGAACCAAATGGCACTTGGGTACATCTCAATATTCATGGGGAAATTGTTAAGTTGCTATGCAGTCATTCAAAATTGGCTAATATTAATAAATTCAACGCTGAGTGCTGGTTCAAACTCAGGTGTTGATAGGAATGCCCAGGGAAGCTAGCTAGAACAGTGGGTCCCTCTAGCCCTCCGATCCCACATGTATACTGATCACTGATATCAACTTCTAGCTTCATTGATGTCACAGACAAACATTAATCACCCCAGTGTTCATGGTACTGAACCACCATAATCACTGGCATGATTAATGTTTGTCCAAGAGTCCAACATATTCCTCTGTCCCTACAACTGGGCAGACTTGGAAGCAAAAACAAACAGAAGACATTTGCCATATAGCTTGGAATATGGCAGGATTTATATACAGCTAGTAGATGGAGGCCATCGAGCTCAAAGGGATAAATCAGTTATATAGACTTGACACTCACAGGATCCTGTAAGCTCCATTTGAAGAACCGAGATGAAGCCATGACTTTTGAGTCATATAAAGCAGCAATAACATGGTAAATAGATATTAAAATGTTATGAAAACCATAGCAGAAGTAAACCATGTGCCTGAACATGGAACAATAGATTCTAACAGCACCCTATCAAAAATAAGGCCTTCCTTGATTTATTTGGGCTTACTGCACTGAGACACTGCTTTAGTCTCACTAGCTCTGCTCTTCCTGCCCACCCACTGAAAATCTGCCTAAGTTCATCAAATCAGTATTTCTGTCAGATGACTATCTAGCCTCTGCTTAAAAACTTCCAGAGACAGAGAACCCACCACCTCCTAAGAAAGCCTGTTCTACTGAGGAACTGCTCTGTCAGGAACTTCTTCCGGATGTTAAGTCAAAAGTTCTTTTGAATTAATTTCAATCCACTGGTTCTGGTTGGATCCTCTGGGCCAACAGAAAACAACTCTGCTCCATCTTCTATATGACAGCTCTTCAAGTATTTGAAGATGGTTATCACATCACCTCTTAGTCATCTTCTCTCCAGGCTAGATAGACCAAGGTCCCTCAACCTTTCCTCATACTTCTTGGTCTCCATAGCCTTCACCATTTTTGTAGCCCCCCTCTGGACACGCTCTACTTTCTCTACATCTTTCATAATTTGTGGTGCCCAAAACTGAACAAATCACTGAGGTCTTACCAGAGGTCTTACCAGAGGTCTTACCAAAACTGAGGTCTTACCAGAGCGGAGTAAATTGGTAACATCACCTCGCATGATCTGGACACTATACTTCTTTTAATACAGCTCAAATTCAGGACTCTTACTCTTCTATTCTTGTTTAAAGCCTTTATTCCATACCTTTCTTAAAATTCTTCAAGGTTAGTATTTCTGTCTTTCCTTCTTTCTTATGTTTATAACTGGCCCTATCAAACTGATCATCTCAGGGGGGGTTACATTATAGTAAACCATAAACCTTTTAAAAAGATTTTCCCAATTTATTGAGTTTCACTGTATTTTTTAGAATTTCAAAGATGCAAAATTTTCCTGTATTCACAAGTAGATCAAAATTTAAATCCAAAGAATCTAAAAAGCCTCAATCTAGTAAATCCAATTAATCAAAGAAAATCAGCCCATTAGGTCTCCACCATCATTTCATTAAAAAGAATAAAGTTTATTATATCTAATAAGGTTCATCCAGGAAAAAGTCATTTACCTAAACTTAGCAGCATCATTCAAAGAGAATAAGCTCATAGCAGTTAAAGATAAACAGTTCGTTAGATGCGCAGCAAAACTGACTTCAGGAAAAACAGTTCATTAAATCTAATTGCAAGGCTCAGCTAAAGAGTTAACTCATGGGATCTTGTGGTAAAGTTTGATTAAAAAAACATGAAAGCATTAGGTCTAGTCATCCCACTTATCAAAGGGAATTCATTGAATATAGCAGCAGGCATCAGTCTGGAAGGGCTGGCTATTTTTATTTATTTATCTAAAGATCTTACCTAACAATACTCCAATACCAGATACTCAAAACTGTGTACAAAGTAAAATAAGCCTTTAAAAATACAATTTAAACAAAAGTCAACAATCGGTAGAATTTTTAAACAGATAATAAGCACCATGAATGCCTCAGGCTGGTGTTGTTTTGGTGCTGCCTACATAACTCGCACTAGCTCCAAAAGCTCTTTGGCATATACCAGTGGCCTCTGTTTCTGGCTAAGTCTAGATATGAAGCAGCTCCAAAAACAGCAGACTCACTCAGCAGGTTCATGTCTTCCCAGTAGCATCGCATCAGCACTACTTGATTGGGAAACGCTACCACATTAAGTATCAGTATTAAATATTCCTTAAATATTAAGATTCTTTCTGTCCAAAGAAAGCAGGATATTCAGTATAGCCACAAACTTGTTAGAAGAAATCAATTCATTAGAGATGCACAGCAAGTTTAATCAAAATGAATCAAGCATTAAATCTATTGGCAAGATTCAATCAAAATCAATTAATTAAGTGTAACCCCAGTTTCTCCTATCAACCTCAGCAGAGGGAAGAAAGTATGAGGCTTGGGTTAATAGAGCAGAATGCAATATATATAAACCACAAATTTATTCAACAATAGTTAATCCTGGAACAATAAAAATAAGAGTGTCATTACTATCTCTCTGAGACCTTCTGCAAATCTTTCTCAACCTTTTTGGCCATTTTTAGGGAATGGTGGGAAATAAATAAATCCAATAATAATAATGATAATAATGATAATAACAACAACAACAAGTGGGGCTGAGAGAGCTATGAGAGAACTGTGAGAGGACAAAGTCACCCAGCTGGCTGCATGTGAAGGACTAGGGAGTCAAAGCCAATTCTCCAGATTAAAGGCCATTGCTTTTAATCACTACACCATGCTGGCTCTCTGCTTGCACAAGAGGTGTACAGAAATCTTGCACCAGACCCAAGTCTCTCTGCCCAACCTACTTTATAGTGGGACTTTGCATGCCACCCTTGTCTTCCTTGGGAAAATGCTGGAATAAAAATAAAGTAAATTGATGTGGATGTAGCATAGCAGATCAGTTAAGGGCATGAACTACCAAGGCCCCCGTTCAAATCTCAGTCCCGCCATGTCCTCGCTGGGTGGTCTTGGGAAACTACCATCTCCCAGCTTCCAGGCTGCTTCTGTAATATGGAGATAATAATGCTGGTTTATTGTGTCAGGTATTTTAAGTCTTGCTGAGATTAAGTATGTGAAGGGGTTTGAGAACTGATAGATATGAAGTGTTAGTATTATTGTTGCATGTTGCTTTTGAAAATTGAAATCCTAATGGTATTCAAAGGTTACATTAATCTTTGAAGGTTTTTCCCAACAATTTACTCTCCACATTGAATATCGGGGGGGCGGGGGGGGGGGAGGAAGGACGTAAGTAATAGAAAGAAGAGTTGGAGGGTGGGTTAAGCAGAGGAATGGGAAATGATAATCTGAACACATCAACATCAAATGAATGATGCTTATTTTTGTATTTATTTCTTAAATTTATATTTTGTCCTGTCTCAAGTGACTCAGGGCAGTTGACATCATTTTAAAAAGTCATACAATATAAAATACTGTTTAAAACCTAGTATACTTAATAATCCAGAGTATAACTTATACTGATGTTACCCATAAAATCCTAGTCCAGTACTGGGAAGGGCATGGTCTAGATTTGTCTACTAATTGTCTAGCTGATGTACTATTGCAGGGGCACAGAATGGTCTACCAATGTGTTCAGTAAGTTGTGCATAAACTATACTGTTTGGGATTCTATCTAACTGTCCTTTCAGGTGAAGTTCATACCGTCGAATTCGGGCGAAGTTCATAGCATTCAGAACAAAGCGTATGTTGTTTCTCATATATCTCCATAGCATAAAACCAGTCTGATCCAGTTATGCCACATCTCCAATACATCTTTTCAGTCTTTCAACTAAGATCTTGGCAAAGATTTTATAGCCAACATTTAATAACAAGATAGGATGTGTAAGAATGTGGCAAAGATAGTTCACAACCTTCTTTAGGGATAAGGGATGCCAGTTGCCAGAAATCCGGCAATTTCTTTTCTGGGTGGTCTATCACATCTTTACACCGCCCGTGGCGCCGCAGGCGCCACGGACTAAATAAAACAGTAAGCCCTTGGAAGGCGGGCTGTGTCCGGGATGAGGAAGGGTGCCGATTGGCCCCTTCCCGCGGACAGACTATCGGAGGGACCAATCGGCAGGCGCAAAGCGCCTGCCGATTGGTCCCTCCGCTTCCTTGCCGGAGCAAATGTGAGCCTCGCGTAGCACGGCTCGCAGTTGCTCCTTGGCCGGCGGCCTGACGCCTCGGGAGGCGCGAAGCGCCTCCTGAGGCATCAGGCCGCCACCAAGGGAGCACCCGCCAGCCGCGCATAGCCGCCGGCTACGGCAGTCCCCGGGAAAAGGACATGGGACTAAACATGGGGAGAAAAGGCCATGGGAAGAAACTCCAGAGCCGTCCCTCCGATTGCTCCTTGGCCGGCGGCCTGACGCCTCGGGAGGCGCGAAGCGCCACCCGAGGCGTCAGGCCGCCGCCTACGGAGTCCCCACCAGTCCCCGGGAAACGGCCATGGGAAGAAACTTGTGAGGGGATCCAGAGGCGTTGGGGGGGGGGCTTCGCCGAAGAGGTTCCCTGCAGCACGGCACTGGTCCCCGCTCCCGCTCCCGCTCCCGATGCGCCTTCCTCCGCCAACCCCAGAGGAAGCTTCCCCACACACGCACAGCCAACGCGCCCAGCCGTTCCCCCCTTTCGCTCCTTCTTTTTTACCTGTTTGCCTCCCCAGCAAGCGGCAGCGGCGGCGAGAGCAGCCCTGCCTTGGCCGGGCCGTAACACGCTGTGGCTCCCACGCTCCTGCTATTAATAGTCCGCCGCTTGCAGCCGCCTCCGGCCGAGCGCGAGATAGGAGCTGCGAGCAGTGAGCAGCCGCCGCGGGCAAAGACGCCGCCGAAGCCCCCCTGCCGCTGCGCCGGGTCCAAGTTGGCCGGCTTGCTGCAGCTGCCCCCGCCGCGTGCACAAGCCAGAAGCACAAAGCAACTTGCGCGCCCCGCCCTCAGCGCCGCCTCCTTCCAGCCCAGTCTCCTCCTCCTCCTCCGCCCCACAATGCATGCGGCTGCCGGGGACTCCCGTCTCTTATTAAGACCGAACTTTGAAAATGGCCGCCGAGGGACCCACGACGGGACCGCTTCGTGGCCGAGGATGCCCTGCCGCCACCGCCCGCTGCCGCTCGCCCTCAACAACGGATCCTGTAAGGTTACCTCCCTTACTGCCTGCTGCCCTGTCCTTTCCATTCTAGCGCCTATTGTATTTGGGTTACAATGGGCTCTTTTCCTAGTCATTTATAATCTGATGCAATATGGATGTGATCACATGTGCTAGCTTCTTATAATACAGTGAGGAGAGCCCATCAGGTCCGGGCACCTTTTGCAGTTTCATGGCTGCAATAGCATCATTTATCTCATGAGTAGTAACTCTCTGGTTCAGGATTTTTTGATGTTGTTCTGAAAACTTATCTATAGAAATGTTTTTGCAAAAAGAAGAACTATCTGTCAACTGCTTCTCATCAGCCTGGTAAATATTTTGAAAAAAAATAATGAAGTAGCTTTGGATGTCAGATTCTGTAATATATTCTTTCCCATCTTGTTTCAATTTGCTAATAGGTTTTTTTTAGAGAGAGTTTTTCTGCAACTTGCAAGCCAAAAGCAAAGATTTTCTTGTCGCTCCCCCGCAACCTTACTGCCACGATTGATACAGAACGTGAACTGGAAGCTCCATGGCTGTCACAGGGGGATTAGGTTTGATGGATTCAGGTGGCTCTCTATAGCTAAAGTGGACATATGCTAAGGTCAGTGAGGGTGACCACTTACTCCCTTGATCCCTGTCTGTCATGGTTGCTCAAGTTGAGCGATAAACAAATAGGTGAATCCCTGAGTGATATTGTGAACCTCTCCCTTGCTTCAGGAGCATTCCCTCAGTGGTTAAAGGTCTTCTACTGAAGAAACCATCTCTGGAACCACAGGACCCCACCGCCCTGTTTCACATCTTGTGTTCCTAGGTAAGGCAGTTGAGAGGACCACGGCAGACCAGCTGTTAGCTTTTTTGAAGAAAACTTCAGCCCTGGATCCTTACCATTAGGGCTTCCGTTCTGGCCATGGAATGGAAACCATGCTGGTTGCTTTGATGGATGATCTCCAATGCCAACTGGATCAAGGCAAGTCAGCCATTCTCACCTGTCAGATGCATTTAATGTGGTCGATCACGAGATCTTGGTCCACCACCTTGCTGACAAGGGGATAGGGGGTACAGCACTTAAGTGGCTGGCCTGCTTTCTTGAGAACAGGTTGCAGAGGGTTGTGGTGCACCCTCTTGCCCAGTTGGTCCGGAGTTACGGGCTGGGTTGTCATCAGTATGCAGATGACACCCAGCTCTATCTCCTGATAGATGGCCAGTCAAGTATCCCCCCAGAAACATTCACCAGTTGTTTGGAAGTAGAGAGCCAGTTTGGTGTAGTGGTTAGGAGTGCGGACTTCTAATCTGGCATGCCGGGTTCGATTCTGCGCTTCCCCACATGCAACCAGCTGGGTGACCTTGGGCTTGCCACAGCACTGATAAAACTGTTCTGATTGAGCAGTGATATCAGGGCTCTCTCAGCCTCACCCACCTCACAGGGTGTCTGTTGTGGGGAGAGGAATGGGAAGGCGACTGTAAGCCGCTTTGAGCCTCCTTCGGGTAGGGAAAAGCGGCATATAAGAACCAACTCTTCTTCTTCTTCTAACTGGATGGATCAAGAAGAGTCACCTGAAACTCAGCCCCTCCAAAACGGGAGTCCTGTGGCTGGGTAGAAAGGGGCAAGATCAGGAAGCGTGCCTTCCTTGCCTGGATGGGTACAATTGACATCTCATGAAACTCAAATACTTTGGCCACCTCATGAGAAGGAAGGACTTCCTGGAGAAGAGCCTAATGCTGGGAGCGATTGAGGGCAAAAGAAGAAGGGGACGACAGAGAATGAGGTGGCTGGATGGAGTCACTGAAGCAGTTGGTGCAAACTTAAATGGACTTTGAGGAATGGTAGAGAACAAGAAGGCCTGGAGGATCATTGTTCATGAGGTCGCGATGGGTTGGACACAACTTTGCACCTAACAACAACCACAAGACAGTAATTTGGGAGTATTTTTTTGATGTCTCCCTTTTTATGGAGACCCAGATAATTAAGGTAGCTCGGATGATGTTTTTCCATCTACGCCAAGCCAGGATAATAGTGTCCTACTTGTCCCTGGAACACCTGCCCACTGTGATCCATGCAACGGTCACTTCCAGGTTAGAGTTCTGTAACTCGCTCTATGCAGGCCTACCCTTGTCCCTGACCTGGAAATTATAACTGGTGCAGAATGCAGCTGCATGGGTACTTACCAGTTCACCCTGGAGGTCTCATATTCAGCTGCTGTTGAAACAACTTCATTGGTTACCAGTTTGCTTCTGGATCAGGTTCAAGGTATTGGTTTTGACCTTTCAGGCTTTACGCGGCTTGGGCTCTACTTACCTGTGGGACTGTCTACCTCCTTATGTCCCCTGCAGAGCACTTCACTCTGTGGGTATGAATTTGCTGAATGTTTTGGGGCCCTGGGAGTCATGCCTGGCCTCGACCAGGGCCAGGGCCTTTTCAGTCCTGGCACCTACCTGGTGGAATGAGCTCCCAGATGAACTATGGGCCCTGTCAGGACTCTCTGAGTTCCACAGGGCCTGCAAAATGGAGCTCTTTCACCAGGCATTTGGTTGAGGAGAAGCCCAGGGTATGTGATCAGGCCCCCCTCCCCCCTCAGCTCCTGGGTGCTGTGTTAGACTGTGCCAGGAGTCTTTTTAGCTGGCAGCCATAACTTTATCGACACCGAGACCAATGCTCTGGAATGTGGGGAAGGTTTTTTTCTTATGTGTTATTAAGGACTGTTTTAAGGGGTTATTAATTATATGTTTTATTGGATGTTACAATGTCTTTCATTTGTGTACTGCCATGGGCCAGCTTGCTGGGAACGGCAATATAAAAATATAAACATAAATGAAATAAATAAATAGTTACAGAAGATATTCCCTCCCAAGTTGAAAGGGAGATACACTACCAAGTAGCCCAGTTCCTTCTGTGAACAAGCCAAGGATCACTATTTAGAACTAACCCCCATAAAAAAAATTAAAACTTTTGTTACTTGAGGGAGATGTTCCCCACCTCCCCACCACTTCTCTGTGTGGTCAAGTCAAGAATGTGGCAAAAAAAGAGCTGTATCGTTAAAAGAAAGGAATAAATGTTTTGCTTATTTTGAGACTCCCGTGTGCAATATTTAGAAGTCTAAGTTAAGAGGAAGATCTTGCCTCTTCCCTCAAGTTATTAGGCTGATGTAGCAATGAAATACAATGAAATGACACAGTGGGACAGCCTTATATCTTCAGTTAAGAAGAAAATAGATAACGAAGGTGCTGAGGCAGAAAGGAAGAAAAAAAGGAGGGAAAATCCTGTTTCTAAGTCATCATAACAGGATTGCAGACAAGGTCCAGTATGTCCATTAGCATGGGTTCAGATGTCACAACAAACTGGAGATAGATTGAAGTCTCCTGCAACCATGCCCAAGTGAAGAAGGAAGTGGGACAAAAGAGAAGCATGAAAGCATAACCACAGATTGTCTGAAAGCAGCCATACTCTTGTTCCGGGATGCTATGGATCACATCAGATATATATAGTTAATAATACATACCTTCTGAGGATGACTTCTATGATCAGGATTCATAGAGGCACATTCCTGATTGCACAACACATTAATTTCTTGCCCAACTCCATCATGAAAGTCAGCGTTTTACATTCCGTATCACATTAAGGTTGCAGGCAATACTGAATGAGCTCTTAAGCATAGTCATTAAGGGAAATTACTTCACCTATTCACCTTTTATTTCCCTAAATCCATGGTGTCACAGTGCTGAAACTGGTGGTGGATATTGTATGGGGGAATTAATATTATGGAATGGGGCAGTATACAGACACAAATAAATATTAAGTAAGCACACTCTCCACAGGGATTAGCCCCACAATGAGCATCCCATATTATAGTGCCAATAAGCTTGGAGAAACTTATTAAAAGAATCAAGGTAATTTTATAATTCACACTTGGACTGCAGGTCTAATGGAGCTTGCAGTAATATTTAATGAAATATTACATTGTTTAAAGTGTTCCTGGTGAAATATGTTCTTAATTGATTTCTGACCTGTGAAAAATACCACAGAGAGAGATGAGATACAATATTAGACAAGACTTCTTTATCTCACCGTCACCATTTTATTTCCTTCCTGTTCTTTCCCCATAGAGAAACAATGTGACACAGACAAGCACAGCATGGAAGAGACTACCGGACTCCCTAATAAAATCACATGGTGAGACTAAACAGCAAGGTGTTATTAACATGATAAGTAACGTGGCAGACATAAAAGTATGGAGAACCAAACCCCAACTTGTTGCCTACTGAGTTCCACTAAAAGTGTAAATAGCTTTTACTGTGATCACAATATGAGGAACATATTCTTTGGATCACACAATTCAGCACTGCAGTACTGGGTCCAGGATATGTAGCTAACTGCAGCCCAGGGCTAAAATGACATCTCTCTTCTCACATTAAGCTTTGTGCACAGACCTCTACTCTGACTCTGCTGGTTCACAGCAAGTACTGACACAATTTCAAATATGGCTCACCATTTCCCACTCTACAATCAAAACTTATTCTATTTCACCTGAAGTTAACGTGGATGGTTTTAAATCTAAATATTGTTCTTTTTCATTTGATTATTTCAGATTTAAGTGGTATGCTATTTTTATCATTAGTTGGTTTATTTTAGCCTTCTTCCATATTACTATTATTATTACAATACTATTACTATTATTGACTGGTAGATGGTATTCTGCAATTTGAGAGTTCTTTGGAATTACAGGTGTATCTTGGCACGATTTCTGCTGTTCCAAGCAATAATGTCTTATGGAGCTGAGCTGGTACGCAGCCAGCTGGGTGACCTTGGGCTAATCATCATTGTCCTGTTGGAGCTGCTCTCACAGAGCAGTTCTGTCAGAGTTCTCTCAGCCCAATCTGTTGTGGGGCAATGAAGGGAAGGTGATTGTAAGACTCCTTCCGGTTGTAAAAAATGGGGTATAAAAAACAACTCTTCTTCTTCTTCTTCTTCTTCTTCTTCTTCTTCTTCTTCTTCTTCTTCTTCTTCTTCTTCTTCTTCTTCTTCTTCTTCACGGTGGAGTGTGTATACCAATGAAGGGGAAAGGATAGCAGAAGGTGCAGAGTGTGTGGAATGAGTCCATCCTTGATGTGGGCTGGGGAGTGAGTTTCAAGGGGTGGCAAAAGCCCAAGAGGAAGGAAGCCAATGCAATCTGTACACTTTGAACTGCTACTTAAACCACTGGTTTCTACTCCCCTCCAAACGCCATGTGGAGCAGAAAGTAAGGATTTAAATTACTCTGAGCCATTTCACCCCCAGCTTTTGGCAGTGAGCTGCTTGGTGTAATGGTTAGGAAAGCGGACTTCTAATCTGCTGAGCCAGGTTTGATTCTGCGGTCCCCCACATGCAACCAGTAGGGTGACCTTGGGCTCACCACAGCACTGAGAAATCTGTTCTGACCGAGCAGTGATATCAGGGTTCTCTGAGCCTCACCTACCTCACAGGATTTCTGTTGTGGGGAGAGGAAAGGGAAGGCAATTTTAAACCGCTTTGAGACTCCTTTGGGTACAGAAAAGCGGCATATAAGAACCAACTCTTCTTCTTCTGAAATGACTGGGAGGCATTTCACCCCCTGCTTTCTGCTCGTCATAAAAAGCCACAGCCAACTTAAGCTACAACAAAGTTATGTGCACATTGTATAGTAAGGCAGGGGAAATTTCTCTTTGATTCTCAGTTAAAGTGTTTATATTAAAGTCACTGGAGGACTTTTTGGCCATGTAACATTATGCCAGCATCAGAGATAGCACATACAGGATACTTACTAAAGCATGTTTCTCCTTAGATATGTCCATTTTTGTCCTTCCTGGCTATCCCACACCAGGTTTACACCTGGGCAGCATCAGCAGGCACATTTCCAAGTTAAACAAATATAAGGCTTAATTGCTATTCTGAGCAGTTTATAGGCTGGCATTTGAGGAACTGAGGAACTGAGCCTAATGTTTGTGGGTCATTCTTGTATTGTCTACCAGGCATGTTTCTAAATGATAACCCATGACAAATGCATTATGGAATATTTTTTAATTATTAATTGTACTGTTTCTTTCTATGACTTTCTAACCTTCTCTACCCATCCAAGTCAGAATACCAAACATAACCTTTCTTGTTTTCCTTGAGCAAACTTTTTCCTCTGTAGGAAATGTTCTGACAGTTAAAGAAGATCAAAGTCAGGATGATTTGCCTGTCTATGTCCTTTTTATCCTTATTCCATTTTTACTGTATTTTATTTTAACTTCTATTAGGATAGTCATTAATCTTCCTCACAGGCACCCACCCATCTCTGACATATGGGGTCTCAGCCGCCATGACATTGATAAAGAAGATTTTTCCATCACTTTTCACCAACTCTTCACAGCTCACCAGTTACACAAGTTTGATATGAAGACCTGGGAGACCGTGGAAGACCTGGGAGACCGTGGAGGGGAGTGAGAGGAAGAAGAGTCTCTGCAACTCCCACAAGGAAATCCAGATTCTACTGAAAAGGTCAATGTATATTTGAATCATCTGCACTGCTCCATGGCACATATATACACTCAGCCCATTGGAAAGATACTTGATAAAGAGGGTAATGAGGTGGAAAGGCTGCTGCAAGAACAGAATAACCCTCTTGCCCTCTGGCCTCCCACGATGCACCATGTTGTTGCCATGGAGATTCAGAGAAGAATTTTCTGTTGTTGCTTTTTTGGAGGGCCTTCTCAATTCCTACACTAACCTTGACCTTTTGTGTGTGTGCATGTGTTTTTGTAAGAGATAAGGAATCCCATTTCTTCTTATCTGGTCATGGTTGGCTGCCTGGCAGGCAATGATGAAGGCAAGAGGGGTAGAGAGGTTTGGCGGATTGTCTCAGCATGTTTAGATTCCAAGAGGATAAGCAAAAGAAAATAAAACCAGGGATGGTAATTAAAGGTGATGCTGCAAAGACCATTTTTTTCTGCTGAATAATGAGTTCCGTATGCTTCAGCAACAGCAAAAAAATACTAGATGCATGTGAGAGCAGGAAATGAAGGCCAGGGAAAAGATTATAAGAAATGTGCCTGGGGTCAGCCACAGAGGTGCCCTGGGGACTAATTTGTGTACAGGTTCAATTAAAAAGAAGTGTGTGGTTGCTATGATCACAGATTATGTTCAATAAGCAGCACCAGAATGTTTCCTGCTGGTTTCCCACAAACTAAGAACTGAAGAAACAACTAATACAAAGAGATTGGGAATCCATTTTGGAGGTGGGTAGGTCTTAGTGACACTGGTAACAAAAAGGAACCTGGTGTTAACCAGCCAAAGCTTGGAACAGCCACTCTTGCAGCCAGGGATCAGGGGGGAAAGAACAATGTTCTGCATATCAAACTGACCTTTGCATCCTTGGAAGTACTCCTTTCAATCATGACCTTTGCTCTTGAATTAGTTTGCCTTCTGGGAAGTCTCCTTTTGATTACTCTTAAGAATTTGCCAGGCTGTTGGTGTTTCTGGGACAGATGCTAAAACAGTTTTTTACATTCCATAGGAGGAGATGAGTGCAACTAAGTGCATATGTGTATTAGGCTAAGAGGCCATGGTGGGCTGATTGATGAGAACAGCTCAATAAAAATAACCCTCACATCAATAAAAGTAGATTAAATAGTGAGTGATAAAGGACAGCTTTTATGACTTTGAATGCCTGTGTCTCATTATTTCATTTTAGATGGTGTTCCAAACACAGTTTTTTTGCAGCAGCTGTAGCACTAAAACAGAAGTTTGTGCATGTGGGAAACAATAAAGAGGGGCAAACCAACCTGGGAGTTTAGAGCTATTGTCATTTCCTTTGTTAAACTTGCTGAGCTATGGAACCACAAGCAATCCACCCAGTACTTCAGTATGCTTTTCCCTTTTATATTAATAGGTGCAGCTTTGTCTTCTGTATCAGGATTCACCACAGCTTCTGGTGTGACAGGCTGTGGCTATGATACTTGTGATACAATACATCCATTGGTCTTTAAGGCCTTTGGGTTTCACTGCAGCAGACTAGTATGGCTAACCTTTTGCAATTTGCCTGCAGAATTCATTACTTATTTTCTGCCAGCAGCAAGCGTGGTGCAGTGGTTAAGAACACCAGCCTCTAATCTGAAGAGTTGGGCTTGATTCCCCACTCGGCCTTCACATGCAGCCTGCTGGGTGACTTTGGGCCAGTCACAGTTCTCCCAGAGATCTCTCAGCCCCACCTACCTCACAGGGTGCCTATTGTGGGGAGTGGAAGGGAAGGTGATTGTAGGTTGCTTTGAGACTCTCTAGGGCAGAGATAAGTGGGACATAAAAACCAACTCTTCTTGCTTTTCAAGAGCTCACCAGGGGAGGTGGGAGGGTCATTCCATGGGGTGCTTGCCTGCCAAGCTTGTCTGCTGCAAAGTTTGCAGCATCCCACATTTAGTGTAAAAGAAGGAACTGCAAAAATGTCTGACAGAGAGAGGGGAGTCACTGAGACCTACAAGATGCAAAGCGCTTACCTTGAACCAGTGTAGTGCAGTGGTTAAAGAGTTGGACTATGATCTAGGAAACTTAGGCTTGAATCCCCACTCTGCCATGGAAGATCAGTGGATCATCTTGGGCCAGGCACACACTCTTATCCTAACCCCCTTCACAAAGTAGTTGTAAGGGGAAAAGTGGAGAGGGGCCTGATGTAAGCTCTGGTGGGTGGTGTCCTATGGCATTATTCTTTCAAAAGATATTATTGTGATGAACACTTAATTACAGATGCTATTAAACTTGCATGTAGAGGACCCAAGATGGTACTGAAATAACAGCAACTGTTGTCCAAGTTGCAAAGTCATTGGCGGGATACTTGGCCTGTATCATGTGCCATTATGTCCTCTTGCATGAGCATGGAAGAAGAGACCCGCCATCCTATGGACTGCTGCCAAACAATGGCCCTTGGTGCAGATAAGATCTTCCTGTAGCAGGTGCACTAATAAGTGTTAAAATCCATGGCTGCTACTCCTTAAATTTTCTTTGTGTGCATTTGGCCCCAGTCTCCCTGGAGCTCTTGCTTACTTGCAGAAATGGGCCTGACCCATCAGTCACTGGCGACCTGCTACATTTCATCTTCAAGTGCAAAAGAAAAACAGTCATAAAAGATTTATTGAAACAAATTTCTCTTTCAGTGGAGACGGTGGTTGATATGATCGCCTTTTCATTTTGTCTTTCTCTCCTCCTGAGCTTACTATTTGAACAATTGCCCAGGCGTGTTTGCCCATTCCCAGCCTGCCAAACGGCTTTCAATAATAAGATCCATCTCTTCCTCTTCAAGGCTGCATTGTCTTCATATCCTTGGAGATCAGATGCCCGTACTCCCTTTTATCACTTGAGCCACATGTGTTGTGATTGTAAATAGCCTGATAACACTCTTGTTAGCCTCTCAAAACCAAAATAATAAAGGCTAGATAACATTTCTAGTGGTGATTCTCTCTCGGCCATCATACAGGGAGATTACAAGAAGCTGGCAACTCTCCTTCTGATAAGGATCTTGTCACCAATGATATACACAAGATAAACTATCTGACATAATATCCTTGTCCATGTTCCCTTGCTCAGGTTAGGTAATAAGTATAGTAGCACTATATCACCTCGAGTCACCACTCCCCACATTTTAAGTTGGAGATTTGATCATATGAGAGATACACCAGAAGAAAAGGAAATGTAATTGTTTATTAGCAAACATGATATTTTCTTGGCACCTTTATGACCAACCACGTTTTATTCAAGCTATGAGTTTTCGTTTGCATGCACACTTCCTCAGATACAATATCAGGGAATGAAAGTAATCAGCTCAGATTTATAGATGGAGTGAGAGGGCACATTGCCTTGCAGGGGGATATTGACCGCCTAATGAGGACACTGACAACCATAATTTTGGCATAAAATATTTGGCCACAGCCCTTATTCAACATTGAGCATGGCAAGCATGGGAAGAGTGTCTTTGAGAGCCCTGAGGGGGAAAAGAGGCCAAGCGATGTCAACCCATCCCTTTAACAGATGCCTGGTTCGGCCATGCCCCCTGTTGCCATGCTAATGTACATGCTGCCCAGAGGATGCCAAGACTGGGAGTTCTCTCCCACCAGCCAGGTCCAGGTTGGTGTTCATCCCCTGCAGCGCCAATGGCCCCCTTTAGATGAGTCTTGGGGGATTTTTAAATTAAAGCATAATGAAATTGCCCAGGTTCCAGAGATACACAGCAAAAGACAGCAATGAGGATCATGTCTGACCCTTGGGGTGATGCCCTCTAGTGTTTTCATGGCAGACTCAATACGGGGTGGTTTGCCAGTGCCTTACCCAGTCATAACCATTTATACCCTCCCCCCCCCAGCAAGCTGGGTACTCATTTTACCGACCTTGGAAGGATGGAAGGCTGAGTCAACCTTGAGCCAGCTGCTGGGATCGAACTCGCAGCCTCATGGGCAGAGCTTCAGACTGCATGTCTGCTGCCTTACCATTCTGCGCCATAAGAGGCTCTTGATGTAAATATACACATAAAGATAATAGTGGGCAGACAGACAGTCAGCTGCTGGCAGCAGTTTCATTTATGCTATATGTTAATTTGCCCTCTCACTCCATCTGAGCTGATTATTTTCATTCCATGACATTGTATCTGAAGAAGTGTTTGTGCACACAGAAATCCATACCTTGAATAAAACTTTGTTGGTCTTAAAGGTGCCACTGGACTATAAATCTGTTCTGCTGCTTCAGCCCAACATGGATACCCACTTGAATCTATGATATTTTCTTGGCTAACTGCTCTTTAAAGTTTGCTACCTGCAGCTGCTCTCTTCTAACCAGCAAGGAACCTCTGTAAACTTTGGTGATATGCTACTCAAAGGAAGGAGTCAAACCTCGTTTAACATTCTGGAGGGAGTAGGATTGCCAGACCCTTACCACTAGCAAGCATTTCTCACTGCTACACAGCTGGCTGGTAAGCAAAAATGTTGCCAAAATTGGATGGGGGGGTATCAGCAGGATCCTGATGTTCTAACATCATCCCCCATGTACCTGGAAGTTACATCAGCACTTTGCTAGGGATGTTTTGTGTTTTGCCCAAATGTCAGAGTACCCCTGCATCTCCAAACAATGTGCTAATATCAGTTCTGTGTGACATCAGAACATCACCACTGAGGGCCCCCAACATCTGGAAGTCCCCTGAGGGATCTTAGCTGATGTGGGCAGATGACTTCTGATCCAGTCTCTGGTCATTTGAGGATGATTTGTCCTAGTGGTTAGTGAGACTTGCTGGGATGCTGGGAGAAACTGTCACACTTTCATTCTCTATGTTCCTTATGCGTGTTTTCTTAATTGCTTTCAGTGCAGCTTTCACTTCACTTTCTAGAATGGCAGGTTCTTCTTTGAAAGATTCTTCTTGGAGACCATCATCCTTTCATCTTTGCTTTTGCCTTGTTCAGTTAATATATTTCTATGCTGATCCTTCATTTCTATGCTGATCCTTCAGTATGCCTAACTGTGCATTAAATTTCCCTTTGGGTGCTGTGAAAAAGGTCTTGGCTTCCTTTTTTGTTGTTCTCATATATTTCTTTACATTGATTATTATAGTAGTTCTATTTTCTCTACATGCCAATTGCTGTGGCGCTGCATTCAGACTTCTGATTCTGTTTGTCACCTCTTACTATTGCTTCTCATCTAACTTTACTAATGTTAAGAGTTTCATCAGTCATCCATTGAGGATTTTCATTTCTTTTGGCTGCAGGAACAGTCTTTGCACATTCTTCCTTGATATGCACATTATCCCTTTGGTTTCAATGGTTGGCTCTTCCAGTTTCCATCACTTGAACTTAGTAATGCAAAGCTGTTCTTTACAAGGTCTTGAAACTCTTCAGTAATGTTGTTTATTTTGGCACTATGAGTGTACTGTGGTTTTTCTTCAACTTAATTCTAATTTTTAATTTTAACAATTCATGGTCAGTTCCATAATCGGCCCCTGGCCTTGTTTATCAGAGTGAAAAGGAACTAAATTACAGGAAGTAAATTATAGTAATCACTACTCTCTATTGTCATCTTTTATATATATATATATATATATATATATATATATATATATATATATATATATATATATATATATATATATATATATATATATATATATATATATATATATAAAATATATGAAGTTTACTGAACAACCCTGGGTTAGCCATTCCCTCTCAATCTCACAGAATTATGAGAATAAACTGGAGGGTGTGGGAACCATATGCACTACTTGGAGCTCTTAGTGGAAGAGTGGGATAAACATTTTAAATAAATTTCTATTGTTAACTCCTGTGGTTAAATAGTACAAAATCTATGAATGTGTTAAGGAGGATATACCTGTTTCCACATTGGTCAGAAAAGTATGAGAACTACTTCATAGAATACAGTGTTTTCGGCACTGTAACCAGAACGAATGTGATGATAGGTTAGTTCTTAGCTGTGGCTTATTTTCTTGCCTTGACCAAACACAATTTGTGATTTACAGTGCTGCGATGTCTGTAATTGCATAGGATTTGCTCCCCAGGCAGCAGTGGATGTGAAGTGCTGTAAAAGCAAAAATGTTTTGCTTTTGCATACTGTATTAAACCTCTGGGACATGTTATGCAAAAGAACCCATATCATAGTTTTCTGCTCTAGGACATAGTCAAATTCTTCCTTTTGAGAGCTAGCATCATCTAGTCCAGAATTTATTAAATTAAAAATAAGAACATAAAATAACAACTGGGTTAGTTGCTGTATGCAAGAGGCATGAAAAATGGTACATGAGAAGAAAGTGAGAAAGCTTAAGAATGGTCAGTGATTCCATTTAAAATGCAGTCCTTGAAGGTTTCCTGCCATGCCCCTAAGGACCTTGGTTAACCAAGTAATTTTGGATAAGATTTATTACCATCAGGGTGTTGATTGAGCTGCTAAAAGCACATCCCTGTGGATATGACAGACATTTGCAAAAGCCACAGCATGGTAAACTGCTCCAGTCCCTGTAATCTTGATCACAGGGGACCCCAAGGTGATTATACAGAAGGGCTCACTGGTCTGTGTCATTTTCTTTTACACTTAAAGCCTTGAATTGATCTTCTTATGCTTTCAAATTATTCAATAGCTTTCTGAGAGCCCAGTACTTTTAAAAGTCATTTCTACCTTTCTTTTAAAATTTGGAAATATTTTTTTACCAGCATTATGTGGTGGTTAGAGTGCTGGACTTGGATGCAAAATGCCAAGGTTTGAATCTTCACTCTGCCATAGAAGCTCATTGGGTGACCGTGAGCTAGTCTCTCTCCCACAGTTCCACTGACCTCACAGGCTGGTTGTGAGAACAATGGAGGGGAGAACAGTACTGTCAACTTCTCTTTGGAGAGAAAAGCAGGATATAAATAGCTAAATGAGGAAAGAACAAGATATACGGGCTGATTTTATGTGTTGTTGTTGTTCTTGTTGTTGTTAATTGGATTTGTTCCCTGCCACTCTCAGCAAACTGGCTCATGGCGGGTTACAGAATAAAACTCCCATTAAAAACCCAGTGCGGACTTCTAATCAAGCTTGTCGGGTTTGATTCTGCACTCCCCCACATGCAACCAGCTGGGTGACCTTGGGCTCGCCACAGTGCTGATAAAACTGTTCTGACCGGGCAGTGATATCAGGGCTCTCTCAGCCTCACCTACCTCACAGGGTGTCTGTTGTGGGGAGAGGAAAGGGAAGGGGACTGTAAACTGCTTTGAGCCTCCTTCAGGCAGAAAAAAGCGGCATATAAGAACCAACTCTTCTTCTTCTTCTTCCAAAAAAGGGCCAGAAAGCTTTTTCTGATTAAAACCACGCACCACACACACTTTTGGCAAAAACTGAATTACCCAAAGAATCCATCCCAACTGAAAAATAATATATCTCACTGAGTTCAGCAGAGCATACTTAAAAGCTCTGTAGACATGATAGTGTTGCCAGGTCCCTCCTGGACACTGGAGAGGAATGAGGGCATCGGGTTGCCACGTCTTCGTTGGGAAACTCCCAGAGATTTTTAGATAGAGCTTGAGAAGGATAGGGCCTCAGGGGAGTGCACTGCCATAGAGTTCACCCTCAAACATCCAGTTTCTCCAGGGGAACTCCTCTCTATAGCTGGGATATGAGGTGTAATTCCAAGGAATCTCACCTGTAGGCTGGCATCCCTAAGATATGAGCTTCCATGCATTGAGTGAATGGGCATGTATCTACTGCCCCTTGGCTCTTTGCAAAATCACTGGCTTGTAAGCACAACACCTCTATAAGGGGCAATTTCCATGGGTATGGTCCCTCTGAGGATTGCCAGCCTCCTAGGTTTGCCAGAGCACTTCCAGAATTACAGTTGCTCTCCAGATATCAGAGATCAGTTTCCCTGGAGAAAATGGGTGCTTTGGAGGATGGACACAGTAGCAGTATATTCAACTGCAGCGCCTCCCCTCCCAAAACCCATACCTTTCCCATGCTCGGCTCCCACATTTCCAGAAATTTTAAAGCCTGGATTGGGCAACCCTAAATTCATTCCTGATTATCAGCTATGTTACGATAGCAGTGCCTTAAGTCACTGGGAGCGAGCTTATATGTGGATATTTTCTCCACCGTAGATGCTATGCTCATCAGCTGTGATGGCAGGGGGGGGTTTGTCAGTCAGGGCCAGCATGCTCATGCCCACTCTTCTCTCAATATGTGAAAAGATTTTATGTACACAATTTAAATGAGCATGCACAGGACTGAATTAGAGGAAAGAGGTACATTGAGGGAAGGGAATGGTGCGAAGTGTATAAGAGGCCCCTGCCTGTAAGGAGAAGTGACAATTCTGAAGACCTGAGGGTATAGTGTCTAAGAGATGTAAGAGAATGCTGGTTTTATTCTTGCAAAGGCCTCTAACCAGATTTCAAGTGTATTTTGAGTATCAGCGATGGGCAGAGTGAAAACATAAGAAGGACTTTCATTGTATATTCTGTATTTTCAAAGGGGGGAGAGGTTGCACCAGATTATGATCATAATTTTTTCACCCATCGCCACTGACCTTAGTGATACTTGAGTGGGGTGGGATTACAGCCTTCCTTCACAAACCTATGCCTGTGTACTCAACATTCAAATGGGCATAGGACTACATTCTTAGACTCACACAATAACTTTAATCATCCCCTCAGTCACAATGAGCCATTTCATTACATTTAATTGGTTAAAGCTTTTTCTGACACACATGGGAATGCACTTTTGATTTAGAGCTGGGCAAAAGCTGAGAGTGGTGGGCTCAGAAAGTACATATTTTAGAAGGTGGGCTCCAAATCAGATACCTTAGAAAGACTATTTGGAACAGCACGTAACAGATTTTTCCTTGCCACCCAGCAAGCCTTTTGATTTTTGATTTTATGCATGAGTGCAATCCTCACAATAATTTAACCACTGAGGAAGACCCCTTGGGGTCCAAAAGCATCTGGTCCATTCTGTTGGCCTAGTTAATGTGAAGTTAGAAATGTGTTGTTTTTTAATTATGATGACCATGTTTTTAATATGTTGAATTAGTGCACTTTATTTAATAAATATTTGAAAAAAAAACAATTAAACATTATTTTTGCAGCTCAACCTTTGGGTTCCTAACTTTTCTGGTTAGGTTGGTTTTCAATTTCCTTTTTTTGGTTTTCCATTTCATTACAAGAAATCCCTAAATTCATTGTGCAGGAGACTTGTGCAAGTTGTAAGAACTGAGAAATAACTGAGAAAAGTCCCAACTGTACCTTCTCATACGGTAATGTCTTCCTGAGATAATAAACCCGTGCCACAGTCAACAAACTAGCAGGGTCTTTAGAACAGCACGAGCAGCCATTAACAATCTCTCAGAAAGCTCTTTTGATAAGATGTGTTGGCTTTGTTTCCAAGCCACAACTGTCCTATTTTGTTTAGCTGTCTCTACTCCCATTTAGCTCAACATCAAAGCTCAGAGTCCCTGGCTGGCTAGAAGTATGGCCTATTTCCAGTCTCCATCTTTCTTGCTTGTGTCTTGCCTGTGTTTGTGGCTCATTTTTCTTTGTAGGCTCTAATATGTGTTTAACATGTATCTTAATTATTTGATTACAATGGTGTAATTATATAATTGTAACGTATTGTGCGTGCTAGCTAGAAGGAGCCTGGAGATGCTCGCAGAAAGACGTTGGGTAAACAGGATAATAACAACATTGAGAGGGAGAATAAATGCAATAAGAGAGGCTAATTTAGAAGCATTTAAGGAAATGGGTGTTTCAGAAAAAAGGAAAGTGTCTGTGAGGACTTTGTCATCTCTTATGCCCTCAGCCCATGTTGCCATCATGAGAAAGAAGGACTGTCACAGAAACATTAGTTTGAAACCAGGATTTAGATTCTTCTGCCAGGTTCCTTGTGTTGGAATATGCAAGATCTGTAGTATGCATGACTCAAAAACATATGGGCATCAGAGGAGATATTCTTTCTCTCTTTCTATAGAAAGTTGTTTCTCTTCTAAATAAAAACATGATATTCTTTTAAATATCCTGGTGTTCAGCTGCTCTTTTCAAAGTGAAACTCTTCCAGCAGGGTTATGGGCCCAGAGTGAGCATTCAGGCTGCAAAACAAGAAATAAAAAAGCTGATTTTTTTCCTTTTTAAAATTAAACCAAAGGACATCTGAGTGATGAAAACTTGAAAAATATAGAAAGGAACATGCCTGAGGATGAAAGTATTATGGACATAATTCAGTCTATTATATTGTTTCATCACAACTTTCATTGTTCTGTATTCAAAAGGAGATGGTTTCAGATCAGAATGCTAACAAAATAGCCTCTGGACACTTTTACCAAAAATATCTACATACTACTATGATTTTTTAAAAAATAATGTATATATACTAACATATAGCCAACTTTTCACTTTTTTGTTTTCCTTTCTCATAACAAAGAAATCAAATCAAGAATCAATGTTTGGACCTCCAGAGCTTTTCTCAAGGGGCTTTGGTGTTGACATACTTTCCAATGGCTTTTGAAACATAAAGAAATGTCCCAAGTGCACAAAACAGAAATGTACAGGTAAATTATGTGTGGTTATTTAAGACTAACTGGGGAGTGGTTTTATAGAAATGATTTGCAAATGTTGTCATGTTCTTATTCTCTGATTTAAGCATTCCTCTTTTTTATCTCAGTAGCTTTTCAAATATATGCTGTGGAAAGCCTATTTGCATTATGTATTGTTGTTCAATAACAGTCAAAAGGCATTGTAATACCACTGAGATATAGTGAGCTTTGGACATGAGTATGAGTGAGAGACAGAGACCGTTTATGCACTGGGAACTTCACTGCCCCAGCTTCCATGCAAGAACACAAATCGGGGGCAAATGAAGTGCACCAGGCCAAATGCTCCCCCATGTGGGTGCAGGAAGAGGTGGGGCAACCTGGAGGTGGGGCAACTCCAGCCTGCAACCTGGCATGAAACCTCCAGTGCATAAATGGTCAGAGAGACAGAGAGATATTCCGGGTCAAATCCATGCTTGGCCATGAAGGAGAGCTTTGCTCTTAATCAATGCCACTGAGACAAAGCTATCTTACAGGGTTGTAAGAATAAATGACTTAATGATTATATGTTAGAATATGGAAGATATGTAGTGTGCATGACTGAGCAGACTATAAAGAGTGTCCTGCAGGGGGCATTAGAGAAGATGTGTAATTAGCATAGTTAGAATAGGAACTTCGTAAAGATTTTCAAATAATTTCTTAATTGGCTCAACAGGAGACTTACTGTTCCTTTCAGCACACTTCTTCCCAGCTTGCCTCCAGAATAACAGTTGAACAGAAGAATGACTGCAGACAACAGTTAGAACAGATTGTTAGCGTGCTCTCTCTCTCTCTCCCTCCCTCCCTCCTTGTGACACAAAGTTGTTTCTCTTCACAATAAAATTATTTAATTCTTCAAGAACCATGGAGCTCCACATATCTAAACTCTGCCAGAAGGGCTCTGGGCCCATAGAGAGCATTCAGGCTGCAAAATAAAAGCTATCTAATTTCATAGGCAAAGAAAAAGAAGATGGCATTTTCCTGCTACACTCAACATAGCTATCTAATGGGTAGGCTTACTGAAGGCAACTACATGATCTGTAAAAAAAACAAAAAAAAAACAGAATGAAGAGCACCATGCTAGAGATGGGACTGTGGCATGCCATTAGAGATCTCAAACCAGGAGATAACCAGCAGGCAGGACAGAGGACCTGGGCTTCTGATAAAGAAAAGGCAAAAAAGCCCAGAGATGTTTAGGAAACTCTCTTTATCTAACCAAATCAGAGGCTGTGATGGAAGTTTCCATATGGGAAAACATACAGAAGATGTCCAACAACCAAGTAAAACAGTGGAAGAAGAGGACATTGGAGATCTGACTGAGGACCAAACATGACTATTCACAGACTTGTCTCCAGGGGAGAAAGCAGAAGGATGCAGATGGGTTTTCTAGGAAGAATCCCATAAGACTTTAAAGAAGAAAATGAACCTAAAGAACTATGCACACTAGACCTTGAAAAGTGGTGTTGGAATATGCAAGATCTGTAGTGTGCATGGTAGAAAATCATATGAAGAATGTCCTGCAATGGGCAACAGTGAATTTAGTATGGTTAGATTTGGAACTTCCTCGTATTTCTCAAATAGTCTCCCATGATGTCCAGTTGCTCATTTGGAGCATTCCTGCTCTTCAGCATACTTCCTCCCTGCTTATGTCCAGAACAGCACATGAACAGAAAAATAAATGAAGATTCGAACAGTTAGACTGTTAGAACTTTCTGTGTCTCGTTCAATACAAAGTTGTTTCTCTTCTAAATAAAACCATTTTATTATTTTAAGCAGCCTGGTCTTCTGCCCCTCTTTGCAAATTTAAACTTTGCCAACTTCTTGAATGTTGTGTAAATCCATCCACAGATGCACCTACTATTATTCCTAAAGGCAACAAGGCTCATTTGAGGGAAGATATTTTTTGCCTTGCCTAGTGAATAGGAGGAGATAGGAATGTCCCTGAAGAATATATGAGATAGAGGTTGTAGATCTCCCTTCAGGTTCAGGCACATGTCTAAAGTTGGATAGTGGCAAAGTGAAATTTGGGGGCCATTCTACACCTGTAAAATAAAGGGAAAGGCTTCCCTTTTGCAGACACCATATTTTGGCATTTTGCACAACTTCGCAAACACCTAGCATCCCAGTAGCAAACCAGCAGCTATATACTTCATTTTAAATAGAAACCTGAGGAATCCCAAAAAGTGGATTCCCCCAACTATTTGGTGCGAGCAAGAGGAGAGCACCCAGCAAGCCACAAGCTAGGAAATATGCGACGCCAAAGTAGTGCTATGTCCTCTTCTAGCGCCTGCCCTCGCCTCCTCCCAACTTTTATTGGGGACAGGGATTTTCTTTTCTTTTTTAAGCAATCTGCCTGGAGCAATGAATGCACGTTAAATCGCCCAGGCAAAGCAAAAAAAATAATTTCCCCACCAGTTAACACACTAAGCATGCCTCGCTACCCCCCCCCCAAAAAAAATCAGGAATAAGATTGCTTTAAGGCTAAAGATTCCAAATGGGGTGGCATTTTAAAAAGCACTATACATCTATGATTAGATGTATACCGTATTTGCCGGCGTATAAGGCGACTGGGCGTATAAGACGACCCCCCAACATTTTCACTCATAATGTGGAGTTTGCCGCCGCCGTGAGCCCAGTGAGGGGGAGCTGGAGCTGGCGCCGCCCGCCGCCCGCCGCCCGCCGCCCGCCGCCCGCCGCCCGCCGCCCGCCGCCCGCCGCCCGCCGCCCGCCGCCCGCCGTGAGCCCAGTGGGGGGGAGCTGCTCGCCGCCCGCCGCTCGCCACCACTGTGAGCCCAGTGGGGGGGAGCCGTCGCGCCGCCCGCCGCCCGCAGCCTGCCGTGAGCCCAGTGGGGGGGAGCCGCTTGCCGCCGCTCGCCTCGCCGCCGCTCGCCGCCGCTGTGAGCCCAGTGGGGGAGAGCTGCCGCCGCCCGCCACCGCCGTGAGCTCAGTGTCGGGGGGGGGAGCCGCCCGCCGCCCGCCGCCCGCCACCGCATCCAGACTGAAGTGCACCCGGCGTATAAGACGGCCCCCCCAATTGGAGGCATGTTTTTGAGAGGGAAAAAGCCGTCTTATACGCCGGCAAATACGGTAGATGTCTAAAATGAATAGTTTTACTTAAAAAAAATTATCTTGCATCGCGAGCCCTTTAAAACAGGGAGGAAGGTGATTGGCTGCCTGGCTTCACAGCCGGACATGTGGAGGAGAGTCATGAGTATAGTGCATTACTCTCCTCTGCCATTTCAAGCCAGCATGCAGACTGCCCTAAAGCACGAGAAGGTGGCAGAGGAAAGCTGGCGTAACACTATTTTTCTCAATGTGCAGAAATTCCCTGAACCTTTCAACTTCCCAATGGTGTTGTTAATTGAAATCAATGCCATTCTATTGATACTACTTCTTTAAAAGCCAAAGAAGAAGAAAAAAAGAGCTCTTGTCTCTTTTTACTTTAACAATAACATGGCTAGTAAAACTGTGGAGGTTGAAGGTTTCTACCCAACAACTGAAAATTTCTAAGGTTCTTCTCTTGTTGTTCTGGCATGTAACTACCTTCCTAGTAAAATGGATTCTTGTTCTATTTTGTCTGAGGAAGTGTGCCTGGAGATGAAAGCTCATGCCTTGAATAAATCTTGTTGGTCTTAAAAGTGCTATTGGACTCAATTTTTGTTGTTCTACCTTCCTAGTGTTTATATGAATTATAGTGAGACTTACTTCTGAGTGAATAAGCATAGGGTTGCAGTGACCATTTCCTACTGCTCCTGCAACAGGAAAGGAGTCGATGTATTTTTTTTTCTGTTCCTACTGCATTTATACTCTTCGTCTCAGACTTCTTTGGTGAATCATTTGTATTTTTCCATCAGCTGTTCTTCTATTCAGTTTCCTTGGTCTGTTCTTACATAAGACAGAATTTGAAATGTAATTCTAATATTTCCAGATACTAAAAATATATTGCACTTCCTTCCTTTCTTCTTTCTAACACAATGAAAATGCAAGGAAAGGAGAAAGGAGAGAAGAGTTTGATTGTATTTATTTATGGTGTTGCTTGCTTAGGAATTGTTAAACTGCTTCTCCCTTCAAATATTGGTTCCCAGTTTTCATACATATGTTCACAGGGTCACAGGAAATATATGTATGACCTGTTGTAAATATTTCTATTAGTTTATCTACTTTACTATGAGGTTATAGAATTTGACTGCAATCCTAAAACATATTTCCTTGGAACTAAATTCCTTTAAAATCAATTGGACTTGCAAGCCAGTATATGCGTTTACAACTGTGGGGCCAGTAAACCAAAGGAAAACTGTCTCTTCTCCTACACACACTAGTATATCTAAAATAAGATGCCACAAAATCTGCATTCTTTATCACAATCAAGTTCTTAAATAAAACCAGCACAGAAGTGATTGTTCATTTTTTATTCACTTACTTTTCCGTACTGAAAAACCCTGACAGGAATATGCTATGCTTGGAAGTTTACCTTTCAAAAATCATGTTACATCCCATTTGAAGGGAATGTCAAATAATCATCTGGGCTTTATATAAGAAGTCTCCTACTGAATTGCTTTAAGTACTGTTGGGTTGCCTGTAGATTTTCTTTCCCTTATGTTGGTCTCCCCCCCCCCCTTTCCAATCCATCCCTATTTCCCTCTTTATTCTTGACCTTTGCTCTTGTTTTCCCTAGCAGCTTCCTGCACCTCCCTAGAGGAACCGCCTCAGACTTGGAGGACTATTGATGTAAACAAACACTGAGAACAAGATGCAAAGTTTGGGGTCATGTCAGCAGCAAGGACCACAGAGAGAATATTGTCAGAGAAAAGCACAGGGGCCTGTCTTCCACTGAATGGACTCTTTGTTGGCAGGAGGTTCCCAGGAACACATGACATAGTTCAAAAGTGGAACTTTTTATACACAGCTGTGCCTAAAATCCTGGCTTTCGCCTTGTGGAATGCTCTTAATTAACCACACAAAGCATGTTGCAAAAAACCTGTAATGGGAGACCCTGACCCATTTTAATGGATATGAATAAATACCTGCTCCCTTCGAAACATGCATTTCACAGCTGCTAATACTGTCAATCCACTGAAGTTAATAAACTTACAAACCTAATTAAAAATTACCACGTATCCATCAACGATACTAATATGATTAGTCAAGGGGCAGGCTTCATGCTATCAGAGTGGACTCCTGGCTGCATGAATGCAATAAATCCAGACTATGCCATTCGCATATGGTTCATAAAACCTCAGTTTGAGAAGTTCACTTCACATCAGATTGGATTAACCAAAGAATCCTTCCATTCCAGTTTTTGTTTATAGTTCATGTCAGATGTCAAGGCTTGATTCCTCCTAACACTGTTCAGTCTTTCCAGGTGATTAAAAAACAGATTTGGCCAGGCATGCTTCTGTGAGCCTCTTGTTCTGTTGGTAATGTGATATCTTGTCCTCATGGATTAGGTAGCGTAGGGAGTCTCCTTGCAGGAGACGGATTACTCAGAAGCTGCAAACTTCCTTCTAAAAGTATCCAAGTCACTAACATAGCAGACTTTTTTTCTCAATTTTATCCACATTTCTGAATGGCAGATCAATAGCAGTTTTCATCTGATAATTGAGCTATGGCACCACAAGAATGTAGCATCCCCAAGTGAGAAAGTGCAAAACTTCTGAACATGTATTTATATTTTTAAAAGCATAACTAAAAGCACAGACTCTGGGGCAGGGGGTGTTAAGAGTTTTATTTGTCATTTGTAATGTCATAGGTCTTAACAAATATTTGTTGAATGTTCTGTGGGGGTCCATATGGTGATGAACTGGATCCAAAGTAAGGTACTCATAAAAGTGAAGGGACATTCTACATAGATTTTGAACAGAAACAAATACCACAAGGCATTGTGCTCCATGTACCCATGACAAAGCAAATACACCTCCTTCAAGGACAGAAAATGCGTCCTTAAAGTCCTCAAAGACATTTGACTTAAGGCAGTAATGAGTCCAACCCTCTATTCACTTTTTAAAATAGTATTCTATATCCTAAAAGCAGCTTGTAGACAGGAATGGACTTTTTGGTCTATGTATATAATGCTATTTAAATTAATGATGGAAAACAAAATAAACTTAGAGCACAATCCAGCCAGACTCAAGTACTTCTTAGACCCAGTACTATATTTTGAAAGAGCCAAGCATTCCAGCCTTGCTGCTGATTCAGATGTCTGGATTCAGAAATCATGTGTTAGTATACAGAGAGGGTGTGTTGTGATTATTTTGTTTGGTTGTTTTGGTTTGGGCACGGGTTGGTTCTTTCAGATTTGGTCCATATTCATTGGGAACAATATATGGTACATATAGGCAAAACTAAGTATTTTCCTTCTTTGCTAACCCATTTAAATGCTTCATGTTCTCAGCTTTAATATGTGCATGCATAGATCTAGAATCAATTTCTTGCATTCCTAAATACAAGGAATTAAGATTCTATTTAATGATGCTTGGTCACTCACTGGTCAGTTTGAGATCTGTCTGCAAATTGCAACCAAAACAGTCAAATATATGGAAGACTCTTTACCCATGTTAAAGCATATTGAATATGTTTTATTGTTCAAAAAAGCTGATAGCACTTGCAAATGCTCATATTGGTTTTCTACAACTTCACTTCACCTGCCATCACCAAATGTTCATTGCATTCTTTAAACAGTAACAACATTAACATTTCACAGTTATTGACATACAGATACAAGGTGCATCCCTATGTCTCCTATGGCTGCCTGACTCTTTTTGTAGTAAAGGCAAAGAAACTGTCTGAAACTGGAACAATTCTCACATGTATATTCTTTTGGGGGAAAACCATTCCCCATTCACAGAATGCATCATGGCTGTGCAGAAATAAAAGGGAGGCAAACTATGGGTGATATATGAAACTATGGGTGCTTGCCCTGACCCAGTGATATAGGATTGCCTTAACCCATGGCTACTGAAGGGTCATGGCTATCAGTGATGATCAAGAAGGTTCTATGCATTAACAGCACAAGTGCACAAAGTCCAACAGGTAACTTGCCAGTGTAATTTATTTACCAAGGCATGACATGTCCTAGAGTCTATAGAACACAAAGCAGAAAAAACAGTAGAAGAGGTTACTTTGCAAGCACAAATTGGTTTAACGTGGCATCTGATTCAAATATTGAGCAAGAGATCAGAGTGATCTGATGAGGGATTACTCTTGTATAAATGACCAGTTCAAGCACAGCAAGTTTAAATGTAAACAAAAGTTTTTTGCAGAGTTCACAGGGTCCTTAGTTCTACTTTTTCCCATTTCCCCAATAAATTGTGGAAGTAGGCATACAGTTGGGATCTAGTAGTTCCCCTTCTGCTTTGAGTGGAATCGTCCATTGGAGGAAGGCTTCTTTCTCTAAAGAATGGGAAGTTTTCCTCCAATGGAAAATCCCTCAATTGGCAGAAGGGAATAATGGGATCTGATGCAGTATGATGAAGTGGAACACATCTATAGAAGCATGGATGAGTGAATGTTCTCTACTTCAATTTTTCAAAATATTTGTTTATATTTTTATGATCACATTCTATTATTGCCATTTGTCTATTTGGGTTCCTATAAACATTTTGTTCTTTTTGTATTTTTATAAGGCTATATTTTAAGTAATTTAAAACTGAAATTTTTATTTTAATGGTAAAACTTTTAATTTTTAATATTGTGTATTTCATATATTGTTACCCTCCCTGAGCCTTTGGGGAAGGGCAGGTTAAAAATACAGTAATAAATAAATATATGCACATTACATAGTTTTCACATACAATTTGTGTGGTACCCCTAAACAAGATACTCCATTTATACATACAATATGCTGATTGATTGATATCAAAAACAAAATGTATACATTTGCAGGAAACATTCAATATGAGAAACAGAACAGCAGGAAAATAACTAATCATGACTTAATTTGAACAAGAGATAAATAAAATTGAAATGGGGATTTGTGGGTTGAACAGCAGGGATGATAATTTCTAAATTGTTACTGTCCAGAAGTATAGGGCAGCCATAGTCTTCCCTCAGTGCCACTGTGTACTGTGTCAGATGTAATATTTATAGCTATTTCTATTGTGTTTGTGGAGTCCTTGCATTGTACCTGTCTTTTGTAATTTAAAAAAAAGTTGCAATAAAAACAAATTAACATTTCAAATTCCTACTGAATTCTGAGCATTGTATTCACTGCTTGCAGAAGAAAGGTACATTAAAAAATGGATGTGACATTTCTGGTTTTTCAACTTCCTACACATGCAGTGAAACCCCTGCCTCTGTTTGATTGTACCCTTCACACATGATGTAGGTTGCTTAAATTCTGCTGAGCCATGGTTGACTACATGGAATACACTTATCTATATATCACCAGCAAGTAGCAACATTTGGAATCACTCATCTAAGATACGCAAGTGGGGTGACTTCCTTCCATTAAAAACTCTATGTTAATGTGGTTTCTACAGGCGCTCATAACTGAATATAAATTGAGTAATCAAAAGACAAATAGGAATTAAGAAAACAAAATGAGCTCTGTTGTTTCTGAGTAGGAAGGCAGAGGTCCAGAACTGAAGGAGCAGCCTGTTTCCCACTGCTGCTCCTGCATTTTGTAGGGGAAAAAAATGTTTAACAATCACCAGTGGGCACTGGCATGATGTCATTTGCAGAAAAACCCTAGAAATGATGCCCGTCCTCTGTAATAATCCCCAGAATAATCTAGTGTTTTACTGATTCCTAAAGTGGTTTTCTACTGTAGTGGCATCACCCAACCACATCCCATTCATTACCCTGCCCCCCCTGGACTTCAGATGGATGCAGGAGAATTCTTTATTTTTATTTACTTAAAACATTTACTAGTAGCCTTTTTTCCTTATAGAGCTCAAGGCGGCATGCAGCATAGATAAAACACATAATTAAAATACATTTAAAACATAAAAAGTAATTGTGCTGTCTGAATGAACAAGGTGAAGGGCAAATGCCTCATGGCTCTATTTAAAAATAGCTGAAGCGTATTGACTTTTAGGGATGAAATTCAGGAAATAAATTAATAGGAACAAGACTAATTTAATAGGTTTAAATCTTATAAGTGCAATAGAATGAGAGATTAACACAGTATGACTTACAGTTCTCTAGGAAGTCAGTGAAATATGCCTTCAAATTCAGAAGAACTGTCAACAATTATGTCCCATTGGTGAAGATTATGACAGATTTAAAATACTTCAACCAAATTAAAAACCTCTTGACTGATAAGAATCTCAATAGTTAAAACAAATATCCATCCTTGTGTCCTTCCTGTACAAATTTCTTGTAACGTCTTGAATTCATAGCAAATAAAATTATAATGATATTTGGACAGAGAAAAAACCCTGGCTTTTTAAAAGTTGTATTACAAGTGCCTTATGAGCAAGGAGACTTATTTGTGTCCAATACAGCCTTCTATTATTAGACAAGTTCTTTGAAATGTATTGGCATTTGGCTTTTGCAGGATAAACAGGCTCCATGGGGAATCACCAAGGTACAGTCATCAGGGATTCCCACAGAACACTTATCTTGGTACTATTCCAAATCATATAAACAATGCCTTGTCCCTGCAATGTAATGTCTTAGTTAATGCAATTTTGAGAACTTGTGGCAAATATTAAAAGCTCTTGAACAGCAGAGAGTTATTAATCTATGATCAGTATGTTCAATTAAGGAATTACAGTAAATATTAGAAATTGAGTGTTAAGTTTGATAGATTTCAAAAACATTTTGACTTCCAGTAAGAATCTAGCAATGCAGTCCCAAACAGAGTTAGACCTAAGGATGAGCATGAAGTAGAAAAACACATTTCTGTTCATGGTGGATTCAGAAACCAAGATACAAAACAATATGAATGAAAAAGACTTCATGTAAACTAGAACTGTTCATGAAGTTTGTGATGCAGTAGCTTCCACCCTACAGCATGCTAAAGACACCAAGCCTGCAGATGACCTCCAGTTGACAACCACTTTGGGCCCTCCAAGTTATGTGCACATTGGATGTATGGGGTCTGCCTCCCAAAGAAGGTGCCCCATTCTTCATTGTTTCCAATGGATGGAGAGAAGAAAACAAGAAGAATTGATTTTATACCTCACTTTTCACTACCCTAAAGGGTCTCAAAGCAGTTTACAATTTCTCTCTCTTCTTCTTCCCACAATAGACATCCTGGGTAGGTTGGGCTGAAAGCACTCTGACAACTGCTCAGCGAGAATAGATCTAGCAGGACTGTGACTAGCCCAAGGTCACCCAGCTGGCTGCATATGGAGGAGTGGAGAATTAAAGCCAGCTCTCTAGAGTAGAGGCCTCTGCTTTTAACTACTACACCAAACCAGGGCAATAGAAGCCCAGCAGATCAGAACCAAAGTTCCCAAGAATCTCTGCTGTAGAAACTGAAGGGGGGGGATAGTTATGCAAGCCCAGCAGAACTAAGATCAATCCAGAGCCTCTCTGCAGTGAAAACTAATGGGGGAGATTGTTGCATGCCCAGCAGAAACCATGCAATGTCCAGAGTGCAAATCAGTAAAAGTACAATCAAAGAGATGCAATGCCAGCTCAATAATACTGATTTCAAGAACAGATTCACACTCCAAGGGGGTATTCTGCAAGCTCTGTGCAAGAAATGGGAACTCAAGCTAGCAAAGTGGGGAAGCCTCTTGAAACTGACAAAAGCATCTGGGAGGCCAATAGAACCATGATATATTGGAGGGGGGGACAATCCAAGATTTAAAAATTCTGCCCATCATGTTGCTTTGAAGTGCCTCCCTGCAATTTCCTTGGAGTTTTGTAAACAGTTTAACTGAGTGGCAACAGTCTATTTAAAAATGTATTCATTCACAAATCACTATGAACAACATCAAAGTTCATGGAATGTTCATGCCAAACTTCAACCAGGAGTGGTTTAAGGATTCATGGGTCCCATAGCACCAGAGCCAGTTTACAGCCTTGCATGGCCCTAGCAGCATAGGGCGGAAGCAGCCAGACTGGAGGGTCTCCCTTACAGTGGAAAGGGGTGTCACTCCAACCATCCCTACAAAGGGGAAAGGGGGGAAGTGAGAGGCTACCACCCTAATCCATGCAGAAGATACTAACTGTCAGTTATGCAAAAGTCTATGTTCACATGCTATGGAGCAATGAGTTTTTTTAAGTACTTCATTTTACACTATGATTCATAACTCTGATTAGTTTGTAAATTCAAATTTAATAATATATATTTTTAATATAGTAACCAGGATTTGGAACCACCAATCCCAGATATAAGGTGCTGGCCTTACATTGAAGCCAATTCCTATAGTCCAGGGAGTGGCGAAACTGTTGCCTTCCAGATGTAACATGAGAGTGAAGAGAACTGATGTAACAAAACTGAGAATCACGAGGAAGGGAAATTTGTATTACAAGTCAATTGTTTCACTGTTTCATCCTCTGCTAGGACTCTAAAATCAAGGTACTCGTAGATTTATGATCTCAGTATGCATGAGTAAAATCACCTTTGTCAGGCATTTATTTCCAACCTTTCTCCTGTGCCTTTTCTTTTCCCTGATATTCTTGGATGGTGTTCCTGGTGCCAGCAGTCCTGTGAAGCTTCAGGTGAATATGAGGAGGGAAAATGTTTTCTGTAGATGGCTAGCTTTCCGCGAAAGCATTAAAGATCAATTATACGAGAAACTATGTAGTGTTTTAATTATAGCCATGAAAAATTACCTCATTCATCAAGTTTCTAATCATCTAGTTCTTCGCAATAAGGAGGTAACGGTTATTCTATTGATTAACTCTTAGCAGACCACTGGCATAAATCAATCCTACAGTCTTTGAATACAGTGTATTTTTTACAGTGGAAAATGGTCTGTCAGCAAGAAAAGGCATTCTTTCTGGGAAATCAGGATTATCTCATAGCTGATCTAGACAGCATGGCTTCCTCTGCAGCACATTCATAGTCATCCTCACCAAAGCTTATTGTGGCAGTATAAATTACCCTATGAAAAAACAGTTACCTGCTCCATCTTCAAAAGGAGTTTCCCAGGAATGGACCAAAGATATGAAGTAGGGTTAGTTATTTTGCTTCTCACCTTTCACCTAGTCCACTCACCTTTAGTTCTAGAAACAGATAGTCAAGAAGACAAATGAAAATCCTTCTTCCCACAATGTGCAGTTAACCTGTGAGACTTGCTGCCATGGGATGTGGTGATGGCAGTTATTTAAGGACATGTTAAAAGAGATTAGATTGATCCAGGAAGAATGCCCACTCTATGGCTGTTAGCTTTGATGGGAGAATGCCTGGAGATACTATATATCTCAGTGTCTGCTCTGGCGTAGTAGTAAGGGACAGCTTTGACCTCTCTGTTACTTCTGTGAGCTTTCTGGTGCATTCTGATCAGCCATTGTAGGGGAAAGAATGTTGGATTAGGTTATCACATCTTGAAGCAACACATTCCAGAAGTTCTATTATGCATTATATGAAACTAGATTTAAAGTCCATTGTACTTGTAAATACAACGGGTGCTAGAAAGGGTGGATGGGAGAGTGTATTGCCTGGTAGTGGGTTTGTGGCAGGGGTATTGTAAGTTTTTTGGCAGAAGGGATGGGAGACGTTTAGGAAAGTATAGAGATAGTAGGGTGGCCTTTCCGCCGGGCCTAGAAAAACACCTGGGGCCTCCTCAATGCCCCGGGTGTGCTGCTGTGCCCAGTGGGAAGGCCTTCTCCCCCCCTTCTCCTTAACCCCCTCCCCCCGGCCACAGCGCGGCCTTTCCCGTGCTGATCATCTGAGATCATCTGAGATCATCTGAGATCTCTTAATATCTCTAATTTCCCTTAATACATGAACCTGGAAGGAAAAAAAAGAATGAACTCTTTGTCCCCATACTGATTGGCTGGTTTTAAACACACACAGCTACTATTAGACGCAGAAGCGGAAACGTTTGTGAAGCTAAACTTAAAGAAAAACTAAATCTGATGGGGATATCATTGTGCATTTACACATGTGAAAAGTAAGTGGAGGTTGGGGTCTCCTTTCACAGAATAATAGAATGTCTGGACAAAGGGAGTGAACTCCTTCCCTCTTTAGACCATATGTGCAAGGAGCATTTTTCTTCCAAATCAGCTCTGATATTGGAAATCGAAAAAAATACAAATGAGTATGAATATAAAGGTGCATTTGCTTATCCTTACTAATAACTATTGGGGCTTTTATTCTCTGGTGCTGTACCAGAAGGGTCATACCTGAATAGTAGCCAGTTTATAACATTCTAATTCTCTAAACATCCTCCACCTTCCTAAGCGATTTCTGATAGTGACATATGAAGAAGGGGCTGAAAAAGACATGGGAGGCATAGGTGTAAACAAAACAGAATGTCATGATAGTACCCAGGATAACATTAAAACTCCTGTCATTTGGAAAGTATTTCAAGCAGCCATTTGGATAAGCATCTTCCATTTCAAGGATTACTACCCTATTGCCAGTCTTTTCAAAGCATCTTGAGTCTTTCTGTTCACGGAGAAAAGGTAGGGAGAGTCAAAGCCAGTGCAGAGGCTATTAAGCCTGGATTAAGTGTCTGAGGCCAAACCTTCTGACAAAACATAAATTTAGAAGCCAGGATGTATTTGATGGGCCTGGGAATTCCATTTGTTACATCCAACGACTACTGTACAGGCTGTTAATTAAACAACAAGACCAAGATTTATCCTTTTTGTTGTCAGAGCACCATAAATTAGACATGCAGTCTGGCCATCCTGTTTGGCCTTGAGAAATGGTTTTGGACTTTGGTATCAACCCTTTAAGGACACTGTGATAAAGCAAATATAATAACTCTGTAGCCAGGTATTTCCTTTTCTTCCTCAGCAAAGGCGTCTCACAAACAGCAAAGTAATCTTTTGTTCTCTGAAGAGAGCAGTGATAAGGCCACCAAACCACTCAGAACCTTAACTTTGAGAACGTATTCACTTTCATGATTATTATGCTGTTCATCCATTCCTTTGATAAAACTGGGTTGAGACTAAGGTAACCAGTCCCACTTTTGGAGGGACATCTGGGGGCACCTGGCAAATTGTACTTATGTTGAAATTAAAAATATATATAGTACAATACTATTTTTGCATTCTATGTGTTCTATGAAACTTTTTGTTGCTTCATATAGACCAATTTTTTAATCAACCCCCCCCCCCCGGTCAATGGTGCCCTACTTTACCAATGTTGAAATCTGGTTACCTTACTTGAGACCCTTGTGGGCAGAAAAACAGGGCTCACAATTAAAGAACTAAGAAGCAGCTGCTGTGAGTTCCCAGCAAGTAGCCTGGAGGAATTGCCTTTCACCCATGATGTGGACCTAAACAGAGAGGGAAGGAAGGAATTTGAAACAGTCAGATCTGGGGGATAAGGTGGTCTTTTTGTTGGACAAGGTGTGAACACAGATGGGACCATTTTCTCCTAAATTTGGGGAGGAAAAACAGATTTTTGTCATTTGTGACATGCCAGTTTCTGTTTAAAGAAGGAAGTGCTGTTTTTAGAGTACTAATATTTCTGGTCAAAAAATAAATCTGCTGCTGGAATCCTCCTTCCCATGATACTAGCCGCAGTGAAGTGACTGGAGTTCTTCCAGGATTACAACAGATATCTGGACTGCAGAGATAAGTTTTGCAGCTTTTGCCCAAATACCAGGATATCCCACATTGCCAGCAATGCAATAATGGCACTTCTGTTGTACATTGGAAGTGATGTTGTTGTGCTCCTGGCAACATGCTCCTGGCCACTGCAGTGGAGACCTAGGCCTCCCCCTACTGCCAGTAGCTCCCCCTGCCAGCCAGTTGATGAGCAGTGGGGGAGGGGGGCAGGATCCAGAGGCAGGGAATCACCCATCCCTGGTGATGTCCTGGCAGCCCTAACACACAGCTGCTTGGAGTTGTTATCAGAGCTGAGATGTTTCTCTTCAGATTACTCATGGTAGCTCTATAAAGTGTAGGAGGTTGTTTACAGCTATTGATTTGAGAATATCGCTGTGTCACCACCTTTCAAGAAGAGAAGAACCAATGAACAACTGATATAGAGTAACTGTAAGCCAGCCCTAGTTAACTATTTTGGTATTGTGGAAAGCAGCAAGATTTGAACTGCATCTTTTACCAGTCAGGCCCCAGAACTTTATAGCCTGAGCTTCAAGATGTCCTGGCCCTTTGATGGATGCTTAATATATTATTTGCCAGGTCATGTTTGTTACTTGTATACCATGCACAGGTTCAATTGCCTGTTTCCATATATTAAAGGGGAAGATTTTCTTTCATTCATGCAGTTGGTAATCCTACTTTTGGCTTTCAATGTTACCTGAGTTGTCCTTCTCACAGGACACATATGATCACCTCTTCAGTCTGGGACAAAGCTGCTAACCCAGTCAAAGGTCCTATTTGCTTATCCTGATTGACCTATTGATCGACCTGAACCTGACTATACATTTTGACTACACCTGTTCCATCTGATTTCTTTGAGTACTGGCTACAGCCTTCTTGTCTCTGAATGCTTATGCTGATTTCCTTCCCAGGCATTCTGAAATAGTAGAAGCAAACATTTGAACATTTGGATAGACCAATGGTCCATTGAGTCCAGCATCACACAGTGGTCAGCCAGTTCCTCTGGAGGGCATAGAAGCTAAAGCCTTACTCTGATGTGGTCTCCGGCATTGATATGAGAACAATTAACGCCTCCAAATATGGAGGTTCCCTTTCATCACCAAAGCAACCTGCCACCAACACATCGCTCCCTGTCCCATCTATAAAGCAGATACCTAGATATGACTGTATTCCATTGATTTTCCCCATTCCACATATCTATATCTGGGACTCAAATGAACTGGAGCTTCTGAAATAATATTTGTTCCATGCCTGCTTCAGGGTATTTATCTATTTACATGTATTCATTAATATATTGCTTTCCTTGCCAATGGGGACGCAAAGCAGTGTACAATATCAGTTTCCTCTCTTCCATCCCAACAGCAGCCCTCTGAGGTATATTAGGTTGAGAGAGTGATCGGTTCAAGGTCACCCAGTTACGTGAGAGTGGGAATTTGAATCCAGGCTTTCTCAACCAAGATATCATGAAACCCTGGAGTTTCACAACAGCACCAGAAGGGTTTCACCTATTGGGTGGGAGATAGTTAATTTTTATGTTCACAAGAATCCTGTGAAGAACCATGTAGGATAAAGAGACTGGCTTAAGGTCACCGTATGAGCTTCATGGTGGAGCAGAGATATGAATATTAGTTCTCCTACAACACTCTAGCCACTATCCCCCATTGCTCTGTGTTAGTCTTCCTTGTAGCCACATCCCTGTTTAAAGCACTTCTGACCCAAGAACATGGGGGTGGGTGCCTTTCATATATCATATCCTGAAAACTGCTACTCGTCCCTCTTTAATTTTTGATCTTGCAAGGCTATTTTAATTGCCCTAGAGTGGTTCACTAGTATATTTTAAAATAAAGCAACACCAAAGAAACTGGACACTAGTAATACATGGAAAGACCATCCTTTAGAAAAAAACACAACACATTGGAATACATTCTGAATGCTTGGAAAGGATCAGTTGTCAAATAAGGTCATCATTTTTAAAATTGAGAAGGCAGTGAACTTTGTGATGATAGAGATATGAACTGTAGCTTTGTTTGTATTATTAAATCAATGCCATCCATTGTGAAGGCTGAGTTCTTTAATGCTGCTAAGGAAAGTTGGATTCACATTAGCATTTATAAGGCACATGGTACGTCTCAAGTGCTCAATAGCTCAGTGATCCATACAGCAGCACTATAGGGAAGGACAATATTATTGTCTCCATATACAGCAGGCAGAAAGACACTGAGGCTGAAGAAATAATACCTTACTTAAGGCCACCGTGTGAGTTTGTGGTTTAGATGAATTCTGACTATAGCAGCACCTGGCTCAAAGTTCACACTGTTAGATAAAGTGTTGCAACCTTAGAACGTAGAAGAGATTACCAAGATTTGGAATAAAGGATCGTAAATCTTCCCACATCACACTACTTTGGTTTCATTCTCTACGTATGAAATGAAGTGTTCTTGGTTTCTAGCCACAATTTCCTGTGTGGTTTGAAATGCAAAGTTTGAGTATCTCCCCTATAAAGATAGTGTATAGATTACTGAGAAATGGAAACAGAGCGAGTATCTGATTGCATGCTAGAACAATCTCTGACAAGGATGGCCAGCAAGAAGCAGAGACTCAAATTCTACCCTAAAAGCCTAGAGGAATAGAAAACAATGAGGTAGCTGTATGTTCTTCAAAGGGAAGGCAGACCACCATGTTAGGATGGCTACTGCTCCCTGTGGATACCAATATGGCATCTACCTTCTATGGCATTCTGATTAAGCCTTTATTGTCAGATCTTAATACACAAAAGGACATGTACAGGAAAAAATGTTGGAAGATATGAACTATAGGGTCCTTCTAGCCCACAACTGTTAGAATATGGATGGTAATTTACAGGTTACCTCACTTCTTCCTTTGGGAAGTGAAACCAGATGGGCAAGACAGGGCTCAGCTGGGGCAAGAAAGGAACATGATGCTTACCAATGGCTTCAAAGGCAAGTCCAGTGGTCAATGCGGCTGTAGGGCCCGGCTTCCTCATGGGAGCAGAAGCAGATAGTAAACTGCCAAAGTCATGGATTCAAGCCCAAACAGACCATAAGCCAGAGACGCACGCTTATGAGGGGGTATGAGATGGCGGTGAAAGTGGCAAAACGTGAATTTTTTGCCACGGAAATCGCGTCCGCAAGCTCTCGCCCGACCCAATTATTTAGGGTAGTTAGATCCCTTACCGCCCTTGAGGGGCGCCAAAATAATAGCAAATTGGAACTCGGCCGTGAGGCATTTGCGAGCTATTTTGCGGACAAAATCTCGTCTCTCTGCCACGATCTTCCCGCCACAGTTAATACAGTAAATGAACTGGAGGCCTGTTGGCCGCCTTTGGAGGTGACGTTTGATGGCTTCAGACGGCTCTCTTTATCCGAAGTGGACAAGTTGCTAGGCTCAGTTAGGGCGACCACTTGCCCCCTTGACCCCTGTCCATCATGGCTCCTCAAAGGAGGCGGCCAGAAGATAGGAGGCCAGCTCAGGGACATTATCAACCTCTCCCTGGAGTCCGGGGAGTTCCCTGAGCAGCTGAAGGGGGCAGTGGTTCACCCTCTCCTGAAAAAATCTACGCTGGATCTGCGGGACCCTGCCAGCTATCGCCCAGTGTCGCACTTGGCGTTCCTGGGCAAGATGGTTGAAAGGGCCGCGGCAGACCAGCTCCTGGCATTCTTGGAAGAAACTTCGGCATTCGATCCATATCAGTCTGGCTTTCGACCTGGCCACGGGGTGGAGACGGTGCTGGTCGCCCTGTTGGATGACCTCCGTCGCCAGCTGGATAAGGGCGGGTCGGCAGTGCTGGTTCTTCTGGACCTGTCGGCCGCTTTTGACATCGTGGACCACGAGCTGTTGGTCCACCGCCTTGCCGGCACGGGGATACGGGGCACAGCGTTACGCTGGATACGCTCCTTTCTCCAGGACCGGACCCAGAGGGTTGCAGTGGGAGATGAGTTCTCGCGTTCCTATAGACTCCCTTGTGGGGTCCCTCAGGGTGCGGTCCTCTCCCCCACATTATTCAACATCTTTATGCGCCCTCTGGCCCAGCTGGTACGGAGTTTTGGACTGGGTTGCCACCAGTACGCTGATGACACCCAGCTCTATCTCCTCATGGACGGCCGCCCGGACTCCCCCCCGGAACCATTCGCCAGATGTTTGGAAGCAGTGACAGAATGGTTCGAGCAGAGTCGCCTGAAACTCAACCCCTCCAAGACGGAGGTCCTGTGGCTGGGACGTAGGGGGCAGGACCAGGAAGCGCGCTTACCCACCCTGGCAGGGACGCAACTCACCATCACGTCCCAGGCCAGGAACTTGGGTGTGGCCACTGATGCCTCCCTGCCTTTGGAGGTGCAGGTCAAAAAAGTAGTGGGCCAGGCGTTTTTCCACCTTCGCCAGGCCCGACTATTAGCGCCCTATCTGTCCCCCGAACACTTAGCCACAGTGATCCATGCAACGGTCACCTCCAGAATAGATTTCTGTAACTCGCTCTACGCAGGCCTTCCCTTGTCCTTGATCCGGAAACTTCAGCTAGTGCAAAACGCAGCTGCTAGGGTCCTTACTGGCACATCTTGGAGGGCCCACATCCAGCCAGTGCTGAGGCAGCTGCACTGGTTGCCAATTGCTGCCCGGATCCGGTTCAAGGTTCTGGTTCTAACCTTCAAGGCTTTACGCGAGTTGGGACCCACATACCTGAGGGACCGCCTATCGCCCTATGCCCCTCGCAGGGCCTTGCGCTCTGCGGGTGAAAACCTGTTGGTCGTTCCCAGCCCTAGGGAAGCACGCCTGGCCTCGACCAGGGCCAGGGCCTTTTCGGTCCTGGCCCCGACCTGGTGGAATGAGCTCCCGGGAGAGCTGCGGGCCCTGCGGGATCTTTCAACATTCCGCAGGGCCTGCAAGACGGAGCTCTTCCGCCAGGTTTATGGTTGAGGCCGGGGCTGATAATAGATCTATGCCTCCCCCGGGGACTCGGGTTCTGGACCCGAAGCAAAACATCATCAGGACCTCCTCTCCACCCGCTAGTAGTGGGAGGGAGGGGGGGAGTTGAGCTGCCATTCTTGCCATGCCGGCAATATTGGCAATGTTATTATTGTTTTATGGGGTTTTAATGGGGAATTGCGATATTGTTACCCGCCACGAGCCGCAAGGGAGTGGCGGGCTATAAATCTAATAATAATAATAATAATAATAATAATAATAATAATAATAATACCTCTGTGGGTCAACAGCAGCCTGATGGAGTCAGGTCAAGGAAACAGCCAGAAAAAAGTTGGCTACAAGGGGGCACAGATCATCCTCGTGCCTTTTCCAGGGACAGGAGGCCACAAACCAGATTGGATAGCTCCCCACAAACAAGAAGAGGAGGAAAGCTCCTGATGAGAGGAGATGGACCAGGGTGAAGATTAAACCCCCTCCCACTCTGAGTTCTCTACAGGGATGGAGGGTGTACTCATTAGGCATGCTGGTGGCCTCATCCCCTACACTGGATATGCAATATCTTTGCTCATGACCCACTATCCATAGGTTGACTCAAGTGGGTAGCCAAGTTGGTCTGAAGCAGCACAACAAAACAAAATCAGAGCCCAGTGTTCATAGTCTGAGGAAGAGTGCTTGCACTCGAAAGCTCACGCCTTGAATAAAGCTCACGCCTTGAGCTTCCAGGGGGAGGCGGGATATTATTATTATTATTATTATTATTATTATTATTATTATTATTATTATTATTATTATTATTATTATTATTATTATTATTATTATTATTATTATTATTATTCATCTCTGTTGGTCTTAAAGGTGCAAGTGGACTCTGATTTAGCCATAGGTTGTTCTCTGGGAAATGGATAGAGGGAGTATAAGTCTGTTGATTCTCTTAGACCTCTCAGTAGCTTTCAGTACCATTGATCATGATATTCTTCAAGACTGCATTTCTGTGCTGGGATAGGAAGGAACCATTTTGTGTTGATTCTGGGCCTACCTGGGGATAGATTTCAGAAAATAGTTCTCCCCCCCCCCATCAACACAAGATTTATCTGTGGAAAAGATCTGCAATAAAACCATTTACATAATCATTACTACAGCACTTTTATAATAGGAAGCCCAGGCATGTGTACAATAGCATCCCAAGCACTCCCTTGGGCAAGGGACATCAGCTGTCAGACCATTTCCACAGTAGTCTTTCCTCTTTTTAATGTTGAGTTAAAGCTCCATGTTATTCTGTGAATCTGCAACACCCATTCCAAAATGGAATTTTCAAGTGAGCTTAATGCATTCTGCAATTAATTCTGAATAGGTCTCTGCCACCTCCCATTATGCATTTGTCATCAATAGACTTTTTAAAAATTTGTGCATGCCCTTTAACGTTACAACATACTAACACTCGGAGGGGGGGATTAAAATGGAGGCTCTCTTTGTAATGTGAGAAGTTTTACATCCCTCTCCCCCAATCGGTGTTTTAATTAGGTAAACAGCTTTCTTTAGGGTAAACAGACATACATCACATAAATCACACAAGCAACTCCTCCCCTCCAATAGCTCATTCAATGAGAATCACCAGTTTCCCCATTTACATCCCCCCCCCCCAGGAATCCTCAGCTGTGTTCATTTGTGTGTTTTTGTTTCATTGGGGGAAAGAATACTGGGCTGGGCATACTTTTCTGGGCTATATCAAATACATGTGCTTTGATTCTTATCTATCATTCTCATTTTACAGACTGGGAAACTGAGGTAGTATGTTGATATGCATGCAGAGACTTCAGGCCAAACATCCAAGAAGTAAGTAAACTCCCCAAATATTCCGGAAGTCAATCACAACCTCATTTTATTCCCATGGAAGTCAATCAGCATTGCATACCTTGGTAAGGATGAGGTTAACAAAAGATGACTTCTTTAGTTTCCCTTCTCTTTCAAGTCACTTGTGACTTCAGATGAACCTCTGAACTAAGGCCCTCCAAAACATTCTATTATTAAAAGCCTTGCTCATATCTGGCTTCCTTTATTGAATCAATCCTTCTCAAAGTGGGGCTTCTTCTTATCCTATTGCCTTCACCTTTTCCTTCAATTGACTCTTGTCTTCTCAGAATGTGACCAAGGGACCATAGCCTCAGTTTGGTCATCTCAGCTACTCTAGAGCATCGAGGCAAGATTTGATCTCAAACCCACTTTGTCTTTTTGACAGTCCACAGTATCTGAAAAACTCTCCTTCAACATCACGTCAAAATGAATCAGCTTTCTCCCTATCAGCTTTCTTCACTCTCCAGCTTCCATATCCATGCATAGTAGAGGAAAATACGATGGTATGAATTATCTTGACAACCTAGTGGTTAACTTTGGGAAAAATAACAGGGCAAGATATTCTACCATTTACAAAGCCTCACGGACTATTGCCCTGATCTACAGCATGGGTGGAAATCCTGTGCTATCTTTAGCTAGAAAAGAGAGTTACATGCTGGCTTTAAGTCATAATCCACATGCTAGTGTGCTACATTCAGTTGCCAATGAGATCGGCAATATAACAGTTTTACTGCAACAAACAAGCTGTCACTGTTCCACTCAGAGCTTGATTTAGATCAGCCATATTTCAAGCTCCTTTCTGGCTTTCCAAAGCACCACAAGGGACTTCCGTGGTCACTGGATGCTTATGGATCACAGATCTAATTCCCATCACACTCCCTCTAGGGAGACATGAGAATGCTAACAGGATGAATTACAAACCCTCGCCTTCTGGAGGCAGCACTCAGAAACAACAGCAAATCATCTTCTGACATGCAACTCTGCCATCCTGGGTTGTGACCGCATCACCTCAGACTAGCTAAGCAACAACCAGAGTTTTTTTTTTTTTTGGGGGGGGGGGGAGGGCACAGCAGTAAGCATTATGTATACAGAAAGACTTTCACATAAATCATTTGCCCATTTTAAAGAAGTGGCACCTGATACCAAATCAGAGAAATGGTAAAAGATGTTGTCTTTTCTCTCTTTCGTCATGCACACTAATGGATGCTAGGCCATTAGATATAGTTAACATACACACATCTTCTCTTTAGAAAAGCAGGTTGATGTGGTCTTCATGCCCGGCTGTTTCTAGGCTTCCCAGAGTCATTTGTCTGTCCACACAGAATGCTGGACAATGAGGTTAAGGTTGACTTGTCCAAATCATAGAATCATAGAATCATAGAGTTGGAAGGGGCCATACAGGCCATCTAGTCCAACCCCCTGCTCAACGCAGGATTAGCCCTAAGCATCCTAAAGCAAAGCCATAAACTAAATAAATTTAGAAAAGCAACCTAACCCCAATGCACCAAACCATCACTTAACCCCACATGTACTGCTGTAGCTCAACAACTGCATATCCCCACACAGATGACCCTATCAGTTCCCCTTCATTATCTGTCCAGACCTTCTCACCATCAATCCTTTCATCAGCTGATCCTCTAAGATACTGATTTTCCCATCAAACAAGAAACCCACTTGTGCCTGACAGCTCAGCCCTGCTTTTTCCCTGCCTTCTCATGAAAGAGACAGGGCTAAGATAGCAAAGAAAAATGTGCATGCACAGGACACCTGCCAACCAACCAGCAGCAAAACATCCTGGTCCTTTAATAGAGACTTAATCTGTGGAAAGAGCCTCTTGTGGCACAGAGTGGTGAGGCAGCAGACATGCAGTCTGAAGCTCTGCCCATGAGGCTGGGAGTTCAATCCCAGAAGCCGGCTCAAGTTTGACTCAGCCTTCCATCCTTCCGAGGTCAGTAAAATGAGTACCCAGCTTGCTGGGGGGGGGGGGTAAATGGTAATGACTGGGGGAGGCACTGGCAAACCACCCTGTATTGAGTCTGCCATGAAAATGCTAGACGGTGTCACCCCAAGGGTCAGACATGACCCGGTGCTTGCACAGGGGATACCTTTACCTTTTTAATCTGTGGAAATGGGTAGCCAAAACATATACCACAGGAAGGAAAATATCATCTAGTAAATCTTCAATCCCTCTGTTAAAGAGGTGGAACTTCCCCCCTCCAAGCAGTTAATAATCCTGTTGGGATAAAGAGGTTCACTCATTAGAGACTCAAGATCCCAGGTAGCAGGTGCAGTGAAAGATTTTTTTTTCCTGCTGAAGACCTCTAGAGATGCTGCCAGTCAGAGCAGGCAACACCAATCTAGATGTATCAAAAGGCTGACTCAGTCTAAGATAACATATATTCAGCCAGCTAGGAATATGCTAAAAGGAACAGGAAATTTCCAGTTGAGCCAATCAGGGCACAGGAGGTGATCATTTTAAAAATATCAAGAAGTACCTTTTCTAACTATGCTAAAAACACATTTCCTCCCATGTCCCCTGTAGGACATTTTATGCCAATTATCTTTAAACACCTGGAGGACTGTGAAGTTATTTTTTCTTCTATTAACAGTTTCCTTTGGTACATATGTATTTGTTCTCTAAAGTTCTGTATCCGTTTAATTATATATTTTTCACTTGTTTTGCTTCTGTTTCTAACTGAGGTAATAACTTATTTATCCATCACAGCAAAATATCTTTTTGCTTTATAATCAGCTGTTCAAACTCCGTCATTTCTCATAGACCTACACCTTCTGTGTATCTTCCTTACTCTTAAACTCTAATGAAGGAGAGGGAAGGTAGGCAAATGTATGCCACTTTGAGACTCCTTCAGGTACTGAAAAGTGGGATACAAAAACACCCAGATCTAAAATCTTGCCAAGACAAGAGAATTTACAATATTGCCATATGTTAGGAAACCAGTTTTATTTCTTAAATTCTTATCATGGTAAGCTTCTCTTGGGGACATGAGTATAGAATTTGGAGGACTCAATATATTTCTACATCTAAACCATATCCTCAGAAGTCTATCTCTAATTAGATTACTCCTGTCTCGTGTTATGAGCATTCTGGTTGATTTCTTTATCCATAAATACTTGTGTAAACCTTCATCTAGACCTGGTGATTCTAACTTTATTATTCTTTTTCTTGGGTTTGTAATCCAAGCCAGACCTGCAGCTTGATAATATAATTTCTTTTATTTATTTATTTTTTAACTAGTAATCAAGCCCATTGCAGTTCGAAATGCAATGGGCGCTAGCAGTCAGAGTGGTTGGGGGGGGGGACTACCTGCAATCTTTGGGCGGGCTTTGAAAGGGGAGAAGGGGGAAGGGGAAGGGACACGCTCCCACCCCCCACCCCCCTCTCTCTCAGACCCCCCCCCCAAAAAGCGGCGGCGCGGTCCTCCCTCCCAAGGCGAGTCAGAACCCCAGGTTCACTCACCGCCCTCGCGCTGGTCCTGGCTGGTCTCTGCTGTTTGTCTTCGGCCATCGGACTTGCTGGTTCGTGGGGCTCCGTTGGGTGGCGTGGCCTCCCCCGAGTTGTTTTGGCGCAGGGGAGTGACGTCAACCTGTAATGGCTGCCTCCGTGCGACTCCCACGTGGGCCAGTCATCCAGGAAGCGGCGGCGGCTGAGCCTCGTGCGTCAGCGGAGGTCGGTGTCTTCGCAGGGGGAGGTTCTCTCCCCGGGTTGTTTTTTTTGAGTCTGGGAGTCCCCGAGGCGGCGGTCGGAGCGGCGCGTCCCTTTTAATTTTTTTTTTTTGGAGTCCGGGAGTCCCACTGCGGCGGGCCGAGCGGCGGTTCTCTCCCCGGGTTTTTTTTTTTGAGTCTGGGAGTCCCCGAGGCGGCGGTCGGAGCGGCGCGTCCCTTTTAATTTTTTTTTTTGGAGTCCGGGAGTCCCACTGCGGCGGGCCGAGCGGCGGTTCTCTCCCCGGGTTTTTTTTTTTGAGTCTGGGAGTCCCCGAGGCGGCGGTCGGAGCGGCGCGTCCCTTTTAATTTTTTTTTTTGGGAGTCCGGGAGTCCCCCTGCGGCGGGCCGAGCGGCGGTTCTCGCTGTTTTTTTTTTCTTTGAGTCCGGGATTCCCCCAGGCCGCGGCCCGAGCGGTGGGTCTTTTTTTTTCTTCAAGGCGTCGGTGGGTTCCCCCAGGCGGCGGCCTGACGCGGCGGGAGGCGCTTCGCGCCTCTCGCCGCGTCAGGCCGCCGGACAGGGAGCCCCCGGCAGCCGCGCTCTGCGCGACTGCCGGGGGCTCCCTCAGGCGGCGGCCTGACGCGGTGAGAGGCGCTTCGCGCCTCTCGCCGCGTCAGGCCGCCGTGGGCTCCATCAGGCGGTGGCCTGACGCGGCGAGAGGCGCTTTGCGCCTCTCGCCGCGTCAGGCCGGGAGCAACTGCGAGCCGCGCTGCGCGCGGCTCGCAGTTCCTGGGGCTGGGAATCGGAGGGACCAATCGGCAGGCGCTTCGCGCCTGCCGATTGGTCCCTCCGATTGTCTGTCATGAGGAAGGGTCCAATCTGGACCCTTCCTCATCCCGGACTCATCCCGCCCCAGGACCCCTTACTGCTTTATTTAGTCCGTGGCGCCCGCGGCGCCACGGGCGGTTTACAGATTGCTGGATAACTCCAGCCTTATTTTATTTAAAAGAAAATAATAGAAATAAGAAAGAACAAAAGATTATAGTTCCATAACAAGTCAGTTCACCCTACTAAAATATTTAGTTAATACCTATACCTATCTGGATAAATATTAATACATATTTAGTTAATACATGTATGCCTATCTGGCTAAATATTGTGAGAAATACCCCCATGTTCTTCAAATTCTTCTGCTGGTCTTCCATTAACTAGATTAGTAAGCTTTGCCATTTTGGTCAATTCTCCCAACTATTCTATCCAGTCTGTTATTTTTGGTATATCTTCTTGTCTCCATCTTCTTGCAAGCACCATCCTTGCTGCAGTTGTTGCATGAAAGAAAAAAACACCTGCTTTACGAGGGAGATTGTCCAGGGACACTTGATAATATAATTTCCTATCTGGAACCACTAGCACCTCCTCTCTTTTTCTCATTTCGGAGTATTTTAAAGTTTATTCATGGTTTCTTACCATTCCCAATACATTTATTTAACTGTCAATGTTTTCTCTATATGTATAGGAAGTCATTGAAATTTTAAAAGTAATTTTGGCAAGTCATTCATTTTGATTTCTGAAATTCAACCCAGCAATGAGATTTTTTAATTTTTTTCTGTCTGGCTAAATTTACTTTCCAGGTCTTCTGATAATTAGTTTTGTAAATATTACAATTTTGTCACATTTATCCCCAGTTATTTGATAGAATTAATGGCTACTGTACAATCTCTACTCTTTAGAGTATCTTCTTGTTGTCTCTCTAAAACATTTTCAGAGCATTTTGAGATCTAAAGAAGCCAGGTAGAATATGGGGTGAGAGTTTCCCTGTGGCCAGGCTCTTGAAGATATCCCCCATGGAAAGTCATAGTTGCCCTGTCACTGAATCCACCCACCCACCTGATCAGAATGAATGTTCTTCCCCAATGTAAAAACTGTTCCACAAAAAGAGATGTTTTCTTCACAGGTTGTTTAGCTGCATAACAAAATATCCAATTCCTTCCCTGTCACTGTACAACCTCTCAACAATGGGGACAGCCGCATACAAGAGAGAAGCAACTCTTCGTGACAAAATATTTGCTGTTTCCCTGTTAAATATTTCATAGATGAGAAATTTTGCCTTGTGTACTATTTCCAGTTAAGCTTGGCCGATCTGTGTCAAAACATATCAAGATTCAAATTCAATCTTCATTTTTCCAGTAACATTTTCGAAACTGAATGCTGGAAGTTTTCTTTAAAAAAATAAATTGTGAGTCTTTCGTTTGAAGTTAAGCAGTACCTCTTTCCCCCACTTATACTGGGTACTTTTCTTCTGAGCCAAAATGCAAAATGGAATAGTTCTCACAAAAATAATGTCAAGTTGAGCTCAGTAAACTTTCTGAGTGCTGTTAAGAATATCTGTACATTCTCAAAGGAGCTGGTGTTTTATACATCCTCCACGAAATAAATTATAGCCTAGCATTTAGTCTGCAGGCCACTTATAACTTGTCTGTGTTTATCCAGTCTCTGAGAGCTAGAGGGATCCATAAGAAAAGCTAGCTGTAGTTCTGGACTATGAGCATAAGTATCAGGCTAATGAGATTTTGTCAACTGGAGACAGAGATGCCTGCCATGCCAAAGATAGAGTCTTCCATAGAATCTAGCCTCAAAGTAGCATTTAGAGTTTTCAACTGTTTCTCATCCTTACCCTGTTCCAACACTTGGCTGATGCTCCAGACATGTGTGGTCTGCACTCCGTCTGAAAGGAAGGAATTCAAAGGAAGTCAGAAACTGCAGCCAGTCACTGTAGAGAACAATGTGAGGAGAGAAAAAGGGGGCGGGGGGGGAAGAGGAGTAAGGAGCTGGAAACTCTAACAAACATCAATCAAAGCTGGATAAAGAAAGAAGTAACAAGCTCACTTAAAGTGTCACCTCACTGAGAGCAATTTGATGTATTCTTCACAAAAGCAATTATTTATTCATAAATAAAACAAAAAAAGGTGATTTTTCAAAGACTGCCTTGTGTGAAGAGGCAAAAGTAGCGAGAAGCCCACCCAAGGAGAGATGTCTGACATTTTCTCTCCATTGTTAGTGGGTGGGTTTTTTCATCATTCCAACTGATTTAATTATTTTAAATGAGAGAAAAGAAGGGCACAACTCCCTCAGGAACCGAGGTTTTGCTGCCTGATCTAAGAGACTTTCTGTCTCACAGATAGTTTCCCGCACCACATCCTGGACCCTGAGAAATGCAGCTTCCCAGGACCACTTAAAATTTTAAAGTTTTTCTACACAGAAATCCCGTGAGGTCCATGCGCCATTCTCCACTGCTGTCTGGCACTGCTGTCTCCTGCATGGAAGCCCTTTCTGTATAGCAGTGCCCTGCAAACAATAGCCTGCTTTGCATCGTAACTGGGCAGGTGATTCAGCCTGCCACACTTAGGGCTTGAGAATGGCCCTAACCACATGCTGAACTTGCCTTAATACGGAAGGCAGTTTTTCAAGTATGTGAGTTTCAGATTTGTTAGTTAAAAACTAGTCCTGAGTTGCACCAGAGAAGAAATCGCCAATTGGTTAATTCTTATAATGTCAGCATTATATGCTTAAGTAAGCCTATCTTGGTTAAAACTTGAAGAGCAGCATTTTCCACTAATATTTAGTGTCCAAGTATAGCTAGTCATACTAGTTCGACCTTGGTTAGCTTTGTAGGGCACACAAACAACGTCCAGACCCTATGAGAAGCCTACCAATTTCAGATGGTAATGAAGCATGAGCATCTTTCCAAATGATGTGAGAGGCTAGCTCTGTTGCCCTGGGTACAGAAGGCAAAATGTCTTTGTTCCAGCCTAAATCTCAAGGTCAGCCGCCAAGACCAATGTTGTCCATTCCAATGTTCAAAACCATTACATACACAAATGAGTGAATGTAACACTGAACCTTGGGGGGAGCTATAAACCTTTATTTTGGCATCGTTAGACTGTTGTTGTTTAATGTTATTTTTAACACAAACATTTTTGCCAGTTGATGGTAAAAGTAACATCCTGCCGCTAGCAAAGCACGGGGTATTTAGCACTCTTGTTTTGAGCTCTCTGGCAAACAGAAACTTATTATAACTGGAATCCCATGACATTTAATTAATTCAGAAAAGGTGTGCTGCTGCAAAAGACTGCCAGTGTACATAGACACAGGCAAATAGATGTTTCCATCCTGTGCCAGAAATGAAAGATTTTTAACTTGCTGCCTGCCATTTGGCCTCTTTCTACTTTCCAAATCTCTTGCCAGGTTTGTTGTCTTGACACTGACCCTGGGACTCTGGTTTTTCAAAAGCCTGTTGTTACAGACCATTTGATTTAATGATTTACCATTCTTAATTATTAAACAGTGAATAAATAATAAATAGGATGAGAAACATTGTGTACCGCTAAATGAAGACACCATTTGCCAGGGAGAGAAGGGTCTGGGGGAGCCGATGCTCTGAGCTGCCAGGGAGATGGATGCATTAATCAGGGGCTGGCTTGCCCTTCTTTGGCAGGCTCCCATGGGTGCACAGGTGCATCTTCCCTCAGAAGTGAGCCCAAGCTGACAGATCCCAACAGGGAATTTAGCTATATGCTTAAGTATGAAAGACAGGACCACGTGTTTGTAAATCCCTTTTTACAGAATGGACAGTCTAAAATAACAAAACATGATGTCATCCTCATCCAGCTCATAGGCTACAGAACTGCTTTCAGATATCAGCCTGGCTCTTTTGGTCCAGATTAAGCAATAGACCATCCAACTGTGACTGTGACGTGCCTCCAAGGATGGGCCTGAGACTGTGGCTTTGACACTCTTAAAAGCTCTCTCAAACTATGTTTAGAGGAATAGGACAAGTATAGAAAAATGCTCCTAAGTGTCTTTTGTGCTAGAGAGAAGTCTGATCATGTTAGTATGGCAGATTTTAGAATGACCTCTAGAAATACCAGGCTGTAGGTCAAAATTCTGCATTTTTTAAATTTCAGTTTGGGAATCTGTCCTTTGCTTGGGGTGGGGGTAGAATATCATTTGGTCTAATACTTCTCACTCCCCATTTTTACATGTTTGGATACTATTTAGATTAAAACTAAGAAGATCATGTGTTCTGAATGATTGCAACACAGTGGGATGAAACACTTCCAGTGTGCATACCAGCACTTGCAGGTGCTCACTGTGAATTAAAGTTTCTTCCCAGCCTCCTCTCTGAAATCTATGTAGAACATAAAGGTCATGTTTCCCTTTTGACTGCAAAATAAAGACAGGGGCACAGATCCATGTGAAAGCATCCCGAGCTACTCAGAACATAGTGAAGTAGAAACTCCATACCTGTAAGCACTCTCACTAGCATTTGATCCAAACTGACTACTGTGGACTATTATAGATGCACTAAAATAAATTTAGTCCATCGAGGGCATTTTCTGCCCTTTCAGACAGATCTCTCTTAAAAAGCTTTTTGAGCTTCAACATTCCCACACCTCTCTGTACCCAGCACTCACCAAAGCCCCTGCTGGTTATACTTCCAGGTCACTGACCATCGTATTGGGTCCCAGGTGTAAACATGCAATGTGGGGAGAAGGGAAACAATAGGGAGACTCTGCTCTATTCTGTATGGTTTCTGAAAAAGTATGGCCTTTGATCAATTCTGCAATCTCATAGCCTGGGCACTCGGGGAGCCCTCAGGCTCCTGCTGAACAAGCTGCTAAAAGCACAGCTTTTTTATTGTACCAAATAATACAATTTTAGTAGGCTGTAACTTGTGATTTCAGGTGTAAACTAAAACATAACAGCAAGATTCTAATTGGAGTCAGTTCAAGGGTCAGACTACTACAGTTCTACTCCTGTTACCATGCGTGGTCAGAAAATACCCTACGTACATTTCAGTATCCACGTTCCATTGGTGCTCCAATTCAATGCTCAACTAGCCTGGATATAGGAAACCTTCCTTCAGCTGTTTTCTCAGTCCTTAAAGCTGCTGGTTGAACTTTTGTAACCAGATTAAGGAGTCCCTTCAATCTGGGTAGTGACCACAATGACAGTAATGGATCTTCAGACAAAGGTAGGAATATGTCTCTTCTGGTGTCAACCTTAATCTGCCTAGACTAGTATGACTGAGAAGTGATTCTGTCCCTGTGTTTTCTGTCCGGCAAATGACTAGAAACAATCATACAATTAATTAACTAATTAATTCAATTTCGAAGACCACTGGCTCAGGGCAGGTAACAACATAATGATTAAAACATGAGGATGAGGATGAGGATGAGGATGATATCCGTTCAGTCATGTCCGACCCTCGGCGATTCTATAGGATTAAAACATAACATCATTACAATTACAATAGAACAGAATATAACCCAGGCAAAAGCAATAAAATACAATTGAAATGCCTCTTTCTATTCTGTTACTGCTTCCATGCCTGTGAAATGTCCCATTTATTCCAGGGGAGCCTGTTGCAGGAGGGAGCCAACTTGCATGACTTTGTTATTGTCCCCAACTAAATAGCTGGTGGAAGAGCTCCATCTTGCAGGCCCTTCAAAACTGAGCCAGCTCTTGAGGGCCCTGCAGCTCTTCTGTGAGTTCATTCCATGAAGACCAAAAAGGTCCTGGCCATGGTTGAGGCCAAACCTACCTCTCAATGGCCAGGGATTGCCAACCTGTTTGAATCAATGCCCTTAGGGGGTATAGTCAGTCAGGCTAGCACCACATGACACACACAGAGGATTTGACCTTAGAATCAAGATGGAAAAAAGACAAACCAAAATGGGAGCTGTCTGGTTACACTGCAATTGAGCCATACCAACCCATTCTCCAATGAACCCTCAAGCAGGACTGATTTGCATTATATAAGAAGCAAATTGAAGGGTCACTTAATTTTGCCCCTTCTGGCTGATTTGCCCTGAAATCCCCCTGACCCAGCTGCTTTTACCTCACCATTGTTTGCCTTACAAGAAAGGGTTTGGAATCCTGTGATGGTAAAGGCAATTGGGAAGTGAAGAGTTTAACTGACAGTGTGAGGAGCAGACAGGTGGCAGGCCATTGCCTTAGCTCCCCTATTTTGTATGATGCAATTCACCATCATTCAAAAGTCTTTTGCAAGGTAGAAGAAGAAGCCATGAGATCTAACTGAAGTATAACATATAGTTTGTCCTTCATATGGCCCTTGGTGTGGTGGTTAAAAGTGGCAGATTCAAATTTGGAGAGCCAGGTTTGATTCCTCACTCTTCCACATACAGCCAGCTGGGTGACCTTGGACAAGTCACAGTTCTCTCAGAGCTCTCTCAGCCTTGCCTACCTCTCAGGGTGTCTGTTGTGGGAAGAGGATGGGAAGGGAATTATAAGCCACTTTGAGACTCCTTCAGCTAGTAAAAAAACGGGGCACCCAAATCATAGTGGGGTTTTTTTTAACCCAAACCATAGTCTGTTGTATGACTTCTTGCCAAGGTTGATGCAACTTGTAATTTGTGTGCCCTCATGGGCTGAAACAAAAACTGAGAAAACTAGAATTCCCATCAATACAGTATGTTATGGCCATGTGCCAGCTGCAGCTACCAACTAGCTGACCAGGTGAAAATGAATATTTCAACTGCACAGGCATAATATATCATATATCCTTATCCTTTGGTCCTCTTAATATTTGTGAAACAGCCTTGGGGGTGGAGAGTGTTCTGGCTGTCCAAGATGGAATAGGGCCAATCAGGATGCGACCAGCAAAGCCCTGCCAAACCACAAATGACCCCTGATTACCAGCTATGGCTCCTGCTGCGAGGAAGTCAGAGACAGACAGACAGACAGACAGACAGAAACAAACTGCAAACGAGCCGCAAACTGCAAACGACCCTTGCTTCCCTGCTAGAAGACATAGGATTACCTCCTATGGCTCCTGCTACAGAGAGAAAGATCTGTGCCTGCAAGTGTCCTAGCGCCCATTGTATTCATGGTTGCAATGGGCTTTCCTGCTAGTATATATATATATATATAATGCTGATCATTTAAAATCAATGCAAACATCTGGGTTCTTGACTCCTAAGAAAACAGGCATTTTCAATAGGGTGTGTTTGCTTTTTAAAAATGTGATTGGTGAAGGCTGCCCCAATAATATTTGTGAGTGCCAGTATTCCTTGGCAGACCCTAGATCAGGCAAAGCATGTATGGAAAAGAGCATCTCCTCTTCAAATGCTTGACTATTGAATCACTGGGTTGTACTTCCATTTCCGTGGTGAATGCCTGCATGTTTAAACCCTTTCTTGAAAGCCCACCTGTACAGTACTGCCTATAAAACATCTGATAGTAATTAAGCAGCTGCTGTAATGTAATGACTGTTTATTGCACCAATTCGAACAGTCATGCTCTTAACTGTGCTTGCTTGTGATAACCATTTGATGTGCATAAATTGTGAGAGCTCTTTGAGCAAAGGCTTAGTTCACCTTATGGATAAACTGTCCTACCATAGTGCACAATGCAGTCAGATATCAGGAGGTTTATCCCTTTGCATCAGGCTTCCACAACCTGCACCAAGAAAACTGTCTGATATGTTTCAAATGCATTATCCAGGTTGATTTGTACAAAAGTTTTAGTGTACACTTTTATGTAGATCTAGTGTACACTTTTATGTAGATCTACATGTAGATCTACCATATTCTACCTTGCTACAATGATAAGTCATTTAGTGGCAGGAAGAGTTGATATGTGAAGCAAGAGACAAAGATCCAGGTAGCTGTGTGCTCCAAAGAGAAATGTAAAAATGGAAGTCCAACCAAAGGGATGCAATACAATGTGCAAGTAAATTACCATGAGACACAACAAAACAAAAGCAAGGCATATTAACATTAATCCCGTGCAGAACTACAACCTTCTAAAACCATTGACTTCAATGGATTTTGATGGGTGTAACTCAGCTTAGGATTGCGCTGCCTCTTTATGGAAGACTTTTGCGAATCCTCACAGCACTATTGCAGACATATTAGAAATGCAGTGACTGCCAAGTATCCAAATGTTGTGCCAAGATATATTCATTAAAAAATTAGGACAGTTTCTCTCTCTCTCCCCCCCCCCCCTGAAAAAACTACCCTAAATAGGGAACATGACAGCTGCTCTGGATCGAAATGCAACAATAGATGCATTTTATAGCACGGTAGGTTCACCAACTCCAAGCAATTCTTCTCTAACCATGTAACCTTTTAACAATAAAGGAGATGTCATCCTGACATAAGGATTACATTTGAACAAAGTAGCAACAGGGCGATTTTTCTTTTAAGTTCTCGACATCATGTGACAATATTAATTAAATGCATCTCTGACCCTGCTGGGCTTCTTTAAATATTTGCAGTTCTCCACTGCGCTGTTTGGTTAATGAAATGAAATTAATGAGCTCATTAGATTCTGCTGTAATCTTTCAAATGCAAACGTGACAGTCAGGCTTGCTTTCCGTATTCTCTCTCCCCTTGCAGTGAAATCTGATTCCGAATGCTGGAATGATCTGTTATGTGAGCAGCCAGGCAAGGCTGCAAGTCTGGAAGAAGTGAGGAGTATATTCTTCAATCTTAGAGATTGGGCTTCCACATCCTACTTAAGTGCCCACATTCTCATTTCTGCCTACTTTTAAATGCTTAGCTTATCAAACATAGCAAGCCCACAGTGGATCATGCAATGGAAGAAGGATTGCGGAATTAGACTGGGTACCAGTGCCCTTCTCTGGAATGCGTTCATTTGGAAGTCATCCACACCAATTTAAATGGAGTTTCTTTCCAACTGTACTTAAGTTTGTCACAGTCTTAATTTTAACTATGGCATATAATATGAGGCACTGGACACTTACCAGGTCTGAAGAATTTTAGATTTTTATAGCATTGTGTATACACACACACCAACAATTAACAGTGGATGTAAGCCTTAATTCATTTCAGTTATGCTATCGAATCTGTGTGTTCTTTACCGGCTCAGCAAAGCCCACTGAGGCAGCTGGGACCCAGACTGATGCCTGACACTGTTGCACTCCTGCCACTACCAGGCTAGGGAAGCAAGGCAGATATAGATGTTCCCAGAAGAGCCTTGAGAGAAGTTTTTGGCCCCTATTGCACTCCAAGTGATGCCATTGTAGTGCTTAGACGTGGACTCAATAAACTGAGCTCTCTGTCAATTGGAGGCAGGAAGTGATCTCATTTTTCAGTACCCAATTCCAAACTGAGCTGGGAATGGAATTCACCCGCCATTAGTTGTCCAGGACCCCAATCCTGGCTGGAAATGGCTCACTGGGACCAAGTTTTACTGTTGTGTTAGCGTAATATGACGGATCTGACTAATCTGAAGCACAAGCTTCAGAACACTGAGACCCATTGTTCATATTGGGATAGTTGCATGAAAAGCTCGGCATTCAGCACCATGGCTAGCTCATGAAGTACGCTGCTGTAGAGAGCTTCTTTGAGTATCCTTGTCCCATTTTCAATTACACAAGAATGAAAGCAGCCAGAAAATGACCATCTTTGTAATAGAGCATAAGAGGACAGCATGAGCATGTTGGTAAAAAGGACAGTTGGTACTATTTTACCTGTTCCCAGGCGCCTATTTTACAAAGGCAGAGAGGGAATAATAGCACAAGAAGTAGCCTTAAGATGCAGTGGCACTGCCTGTTCCTTGTGGCTCTTAAAAGCATTGTGTGGGGGAGGGGGTTTAAATCAATAAGTGGCTGCGGCTGCACAAGTGGCTAGATTATCCCCCCCCCCTTGTCATCACCCGTTATATTATATTACATTGCATAGATCTGAAGGTAAAAATACATTACAGATATCAGAAGGGAAAGGATTGGAGTGGCCTCAGAAGTGTTATTGAAATCAGTTTGCCTATAGGCTGGATTATTATTTCAAACAGGAATCAAATCCTGAGTTTCAGAGAGTTGTGTCATTACAAATGGGTAAGAAGGTATTCTTGTGAAAATTCACAGGTAACGTTGTTCTTTTACTTTATACCCAATATGTTTCTATATTTCAGTCAAACTGTGGCCCTCCAGATGTCCATGGATTCGCTGGCAGGGTCTCAGGGGAATTGTAGTCCATGGACATCTGGAGGGCCACAGTTTGACAATCCTGCTATATTTATTTGTTTGTTTGTTTGTTTATTCTTCGGCTTGTTGCCCACTACTCTCAGCAAACCAGCTCATGACAGGTTACATAACAATCCCAATACAATAAAATACAATCCCCGGTTAAAACCCCCATTAAAAAACCCATAAAAACTTTGCAGAAAAAGTATAAAACAGAATGACAGAAATAACTGTAAGCCCACCCTAACAAAATGGCTACCAGACAAGGCAGCTAGGGGTTATGACAACTGGCCATGCTGATGATGGTGCCAGCATGGGATCATATCTTCCTGGGGGGAGTCCCATCTGATTTTCCTCTGGCCTCATCCGTAGACCTGGTGGAAGAGCTCCATTTTGCAGGCCTTGCAAAAAGCTGAAAGCTCTCCCACGGCCCACAATGACATGTGTATTTGAGGAAAGGATCACATCTTAGTGGCAGAGATTGTATCTGCACTCAGGAGGCCTCTGATTCAAGCCTAGACGTATGGGAGTGTGGGCCATTGTAAGTACGTATGCTGTTCACAGGATGTCTCAGGTTTGGCCCAGTTAAAGGATCTCCGATAGAAATCCAGTCAAAGTAGGCAGCACTGGGGTTATTGGATACTGACTATTTGCTTTACATTTTCATTTGTGAGCAGCTTCTGGCTAAGTGCATCATTTTAACAGTAAAGGTATATTAATTACTTTAAGAGTACAGTATACCCCAAGGAAAACATTCTAGGCAAATACAAATGTGCATTTGGTGCCTGTTTGTACCAGCATAACCACATGTTTGCGGGGGGAGGGGTATTCCCCCCCCCTTTGTGGCGATAAAGCCAATGGAAAGAAGTTGATTGCAGCCACTCAGAATATGTTCCTATAACTGGTTTTGCATTTCTGAAGTGCATTTCTCTCTTATCTGAGCTGTTTACCAATATGTTCAATAAATCATTCTTTTTTATCTGATATGATGCCTGTGCTGCATTTTAAGTGAGACCTACAGTTATGGGAAATGCAGCATGAGGAGAATATAAATGACCTGGTACAGTAAATGGCCAGCCATGCCTAAGACTGTGAAGCTTGTCAAGTGATGCTGCTGGCATCTTGGCTGTGAAAGGAAAGGGCAGTTTTGTGGAATCCCCCACCACAGGAAAAGGACAGAAGAATTTGGGTCACCACAAATTTTGCATTATTTTCTCACCCAGGTCAGCATGCCATTTTTTTACAGGGGGAAATCTTTTGTGTCAAAAATATAGAAAGAATTGCAATCTTGACTCAACTCTTTAACTCATGCTGACTTGAGTTTAAGATACAAGCAAGGAGCTCCTCCCCCTTTTATTAATACCAAAAGATATTTGGGCAAAATGTACCCCTTCTGCACTTCAGCTGCTCAGTCCTGTTCATCTCACCATCCATGGGACTAAGGAACTGAGCTGCATGTGGGGAGAAGAGCTTCTGTTGTCCATGCTGTCTATGAAGGGGTTAAAGTTCCCATAGCATGAACCCCAGAGAGTGTGGCTGAGGAATATCAGTGGAGAAGCCTTTGTCAAATGTTCCACCCTTGTCCATACTGATGAGGGAATTAAAGAGTCTTTTGCCTCCTGTGGACATAAAAAGCACAAATGGGAAGGGGGAATTAAGAACCAGGCATGGGTAGTTACTGGGAAGGCCAGAGGGCCAGTTGTACTGGACAAACAAAACCAAAGTCCCATCCCTTCTGTCAGTGCTACAGGAGCCCATCATCAGGGTGGGTGGGTGGCTCTGAGTGTAATGGCCCCCACTCTCCTAGCTAATGGCTTAGCTGGGCCCTGTAGACTCCTCAGTCCACTGTAGCTTTGGGGATACATACTCCCATTCAAAGAAAATGAAATCTGCATCAAGGGCTGCTGCCCACTTGGCAACTTCATTTTCCTAACCTTGCAGAATAGCAGAGGTCTGGGTAGTTATGAATCATGGACAATAAGAACCAGGTTGTTTAAGAGAAGGTATGGAAGCAATGGGAAGGGGAGGGGAGGAAGCTACCTTTCAAATATTAAGGCCTAATGTTCACAGGTGAGAACCTGAAACTAACACCAACTTGACACATGCTACTGACTGTGCTTCCACATCCACTGTTGCTGTCCACATGTTTAAAAACAAACAGAAAAACTGTGTTAGATGAGCAAGTATCAGGTTTTGGATGTGTGAAAAACAGATAAGTGTCTTTAAATGTGCTTGTACCAGGTGTCAGAATTGATAGATACTCACAAAGGAAGGTTGGTCTCCAACTGCATTTCAGCTTTCCTGAGCTTTACTTGCCACACGTGATTTGGGCCTATGTTTAGGGTTTGGTTTCTTTTTGTCCCTGCAGTTGATCTCCAGTCCCCTGAAGGAAAAGTCTTTGTGTGAGATGCACAACTGCATCATTTGTCCTCTGTTGTAAAACCACTTGGTTTTGTGTGCTGAGCCGGGAGCAGGAGTCTGCAAGTGCCTCATTCAGTCCATCCTGGCAAAGGCTGGCGGGAAAGACCAAACAGACAGAGAAAAGCAGGCAAGCCAGAAAATTTCTGTTGAAGGTAAGAAAGATTGTATGTCCTCTACCGACCAAACCATGGCTTCCACCCCAATTGGCCTGTTCCAGCTCCAGCTTTGATGCAAACAGAGCAGGGTACACAACTAGCACCGTGTTCTTCATGCTGCTTCACCCAAAAGACAGCCTTGGACTTCACTGGACTGAACCTGGGGATTTTTCATATGTTTGATGGCTTTTTACTGTAGGCAGGAACAGGCGTACCATGAAAGTGCTGCTGAAAAAAGCATCCCTGGAGCAAGGGCGGTTTTTTCTCTTCTGTTAGATTCAGAAACATTTGCCAAGTGTTCACCACATGGTCACAGTACCACGAGTGCCCAAGCCTGTATCAGCGATGAAGGTGAAGGGAGGGAAATGTGCAATAATGCTGTCAAATGGTAAGTTCACCAAAGTGGAGGGGAAGAAGCCACCTTAGGGATAGGATTTTTAATAGCATCCCTAAGGTGGATCTAATAACTGTTTCTGCTGTCTGTTACTAACCATGGGCATTTTCTTCCTCAGTCTTGCTTAACACTTTCAGGTTAATAAGGCTCACTATAAGTACTCCTGTGCCCTAAAACTAAAACTTCTGGCCTTGAACTTGATTAGGTCATAATTAAAATTATGGGTGATCTTTTCTGTTTGCACGTATATACACACAGACTCGCCATATAGAGAGAGAGCGTGAGAGCGCCTTTAAGTAATTTGAGACCATGGCTGTTAATGTAAGGATTTCAGAACAAGAGAGGTCAAACAATAGTGCACAGAGAGGTCAGGAGCATGTCTGCTTTCATCGCCTGTGAATTGGCTCCCTGACCTCTCCTTTGCAACCCTAAGGCTGAACTTGAACCCTCATTTGCAATGCTGAAAGGCCCGAGAAATCAAGCTATATGAAAATCAACTGTAGCACATCTTTAAAACAGGCAACAAGGAAGTGTGACATCCAATTTCTGGAGAAGGGGAAGCATAACTGTAATTAAATTTTCTGATCTTGTTAGCCAATTTCTCCAATCACTGCCCCAGAACTGGAGATGGGGAAGGGAGAGGGGACAGGCTTGCGTCAGCAACGCTGGTAAGGGAAATTAGGTTTTCACGGATTATTGGGTTAGTTCCACTTCTCCCACTTTTTAATTTATTTGTCTGCATGTTCCACAGAGCTGAAAGGCCGAGTTTTTTTTTAATTAAATCAGAGGGACTTTTGAATGATGAAAACTTGGAAAGGGTAGAAAGGGGAATGTTTGAGGATGAGAGGATGACAGACAAAAATCGGGGTATTATCTCCTTTCATTGCACCCTTCTTTGTTGTTCAATCTCCAAAAGAAGAGGGTTTCTGATCAGAATGCCAACAAAATAGCCTCTGGACATTTTTACATGGAAATATCAATTTGCTGCTATGGGTTTTTTGTTTTTTTTTTAAATCATGAAAATGCACTAACATATTGTCAACTTTTCACTTCTTTGTTTTTCCATTCTCACAACAAAGAAATCAAACCAAGAATCAATGTTTGGACCTCCAGGGCTTTTCTCAAGGGGCTCCAGTGTTGACACACTTTCCAATTGCTTTTGAAATATAAAGAAATGTCCCAGGTGCACACAACAGAAATGTACAGGTAAATTACGTGTGATTATTTAAGACTAACTGGGGAGTGGTTTCGTAGAAACGATTTGCAGATGCTGTCATGTTCACATTCTCTGATTTAAGTGTTCCTCTTTTTTAATTCTCAGGAGCTTTTTGGAATATGAGCCTATTTGCAATATGTATTGTTATTCAATAACAATCAAAAGGCATTGTGATACCATTGAGATATAGTGGGCTTTAGACATGAGAGAGAGAGACAGAGAGAGAGATTAAGGGTCAAATCCATGCTCAGCCATGAAAGAGAGCCTTGCTCTTAATCAGCGCCATCCAGACAATGCTGTTTTACAGGGCTGTAAGGATAAATGACATAAGAATTATATGTTGGAATATGCAAGATATGTAGCGTGCATGATTGAGCAGACTATAAAGTGTTCTTCAGGGGCCATCGGAGGAGATGTGCATTTAGCATCATTAGGATGCTAATCATCAACTTCCTGATGATTTTCAAATAATCCCCTCCGGTGTCTTGACTGGCTCAACAGGAAACTTTCTGCTCTTTTGAGCAAACTTCCTCCCAGCTCTCTTCCAGAACAGCAGTTGAACAGAAGAATAACTGCTGACAACGGTTAGTTAGGTCTCTCTCTCCTCTCAAAACAATGTCTTTTTTCTTCACAATTAAACTATTTTATTCTTAAGATTTTATTCTTAAGATCCTTTGCATTCTAGTGGTTTCCTTCTTTGTGTGTTTAAACTCTGCCAACATTAGAAAGCATTTTGCACACTGAAATGTGTTATAGGAAATTCCATGAGCTAGGAAGGCCAGTACTCGTGGATCCTGGTAATCTTCTGCTGCCATTTGTGGAACTAGAAGAGTCAGAGCTCTGAGGTAACAATAAAAGGTAAAGGTATCCCCCGTGCAAGCACCGGGTCATGTCTGACCCTTGGGGTGATGCCCTCTAGCATTTTCTTGGCAGACTCAATACTGGGTGGTTTGCCAGTGCCTTCCCCAGTCATTACTGTTTACCCCCCAGCAAGCTGAGTACTCATTTTACCGACCTCGGAAGGATGGAAGGCTGAGTCAACCTTGAGCCGGCTGCTGGGACTGAACTCCCAGCTCACAAACAGAGCTTCAGACAGCATGTCTGCTGCCTTACCACTCTGTGGCACAAGAGGCTCTTGTAACAATAGTTTATTAATAATAAATTCTGTGCATGCATACACATGTACAGAAGCGGCATTCAGACATAACTTTAACTTGACATTAAGCCTGTACTCAGCTTCTTGCTATAATCAAGCATATGCTTCACTCCTTTCTCCTCCCCTACCTCGTGTATGGAAAACAATTCTTTAGCAACTATCATGGTCATCCCAAACACAGTCACAGCCTTCTAAGTCAGTGGAAATCAATGGACATAGAAAGGTATAACTCTGCTTAGGATTGCACTGTAATTCTATCCAGCTATGAAGTATGAGTATAGGTAAGTGGATTAGCCAAAACTTATTTCTCCCTTCTATACAAACCTGCTTAATATGGGCTTAGCATCCCAGATTTGGGCAGGAGGATTTAACTCTGGTTAACCCATGCAGCTGCGTTTGTCCATCACAGACAGCTTGCTAACAATGATTCTTAATGCAGGGAGCGGAAGAAGGAAGGAACAAGGTGCTTGCATGAATGCAGCAACAAATCTGGGCTGTGCATATCTAGGCTTAAAGTCTGCTTAAAACACCATCAAAATGTGTCATAGTCTCAGAAAATGCCAAATATTCTTTGTTGACTATATATTCTGAGAGCTTCCAGCAGCCTGATAAGAAGTACAGAATAAAATCCATTGACAGCCTGCTATGAAATCTAGGCATGGGCAGCCTTTCTTGCTGAAAACTGTGAATATTTTCTTCTTTTTTCCCCATTACTCATTCCTTGTGATTGGGATTAGGTGATCTTTTACTTCCTTCATGAGTTTGGAGTCTATCCAGAGCTGTCAAATCTGCAAGGCAGCAAGAGACAGTGAGAGAGCTATACTATCATATTTTTCTTTAATTTAGTGTATTTATTTCTGTTGTTCCCCCATGCAAAAAAAACAACAACACTTCTCTGAAGACCCAAGGAGTCTAAAAATACAGGGGAAAACAAATACAGCAACAAACAATGGGAGGAGGAGCTTCCAATTGTTAAGTGGGTTTTCTCTCTCCACCACCTTCTGCCTAGCTCTGGCTCTGAGTCACAGACCAAGAGCCAAAGAACACAAGCCCTTTGGTTCTTGCCCTTTAGTTTGCACACTGAAACTCATATCTCTGGCCTTAATTAGTAGTGGAAAGTCCTGTCAAGTCACAGCCCCAGAGGGTTTTCAAGGCAAGAGACAAACAGAGGTGTCTTACCTCTGTGTAGAAACCCTGGACTTTTTTAGTGGTTTCCCATCCAAATACTAACCATGGCCAACCCTTCTTAGCTTCTAAGATCTGATGAGAATAGGCTAGCCTGACCTATCCAGATTAAGGCAGGCCTTAACAACCTATGTGCAGGGAGAAATGTAAACACAGCAATAAGTTACTCAGCTGCTTCTAACTAGCAAGAACTTCCCTAGCTCCTCCTCAGCCACTTTCACCTCTACCAAGGAGGACTGTATTTCCAGGATGTGACAAAATTGGCAGCTGAAGTTCTGCCCTCCTTCACAGCAGATAAAAAGTACAGTGAGTTCAACAACCTCTGAAAAGGGAACTCTGCTTAAGATTGCCCTGGAAGTCCAGCAAGGAAGGCTGCTACCTATTAGGGCTGAACTCCAGAATGGGAAGTTCCTGGAGATTTCAGAAAATCTCCAGCCCCTCCCCCTAAAAAAATGCCAACTTTACTATTGGTGGATCCCAGAGAGTTTGTAGATACAGTCATGTTATCCATCTGCCATTCACATTGACATGGGGAAGCTCTTGAGGCTCTCTCTTCTCAAATAAGGCCTGAAGGCAGAGTTTGTTTTTGCCTGGCAAACCTGAAATTAAAATTTCACCCCTTGGTTTTGTTTAGCAAATAGGAAATCTGATCGGCATTGTACAGCAAGTGGAAGTCTGCAGCTCTGCTTAGAGAGGCCCCTTGCTCGGCCAAAGAGGCCCTGAGAGTCAGCAGCTGCAGCAGGAGCCAGGGGGACCCTCAGCTGCAGCAGAGCAGGAAGAGAAGGGGGGAGGAGAGAGAGAGAGAAGAAAGAGCCATATCTCGGCTCAGGAAACTAAAAAGCCGAATGTGTTTGTTCTGCTTTCGGCAATGTTACAGCCAAGAGAACGGGGCCTTGGGGAGCACTAGATGACACAGTCCAGGTGTCTGCTCGAAGGAAGGAGGAATGCTCCAGGTTTCCAAGCTGTCTTTGCCAGAAGTTTAGTAATTGAAGTTCATCTTGACCCTTGAGTGCTTGTCTGCTCTTTGGGAGGAAACAGAGAGGTTGGGCATGATCGGAACAAGCTCGTAATTAAAAGCTTTTTAGCCTTTATGAGTTCCCAGCTCACATAGCTGTGGCGGGAGGAGTTGTTTTCATTTTACCTCATTATGTCTGGAGCAGTGAAACCACAATGAATTTAAGTGGGCTTTGCCAGCCCTTGTCGCTCGCTGAACAAAGAAGGCATCGGGGATGTGAGCAACTGCCACCGAGTTCCTATCAATGTTTGGGCTTGCTGGCGGAGATTAACCACCACCAGGAAGCAATTTGTTGGGAGTGTGGCAAGGTGGTGGAGGGGCAGGGAAATCGGAATTTAGCTCTCCCAAGGCTATGCATTTGGCAGCCCGAAGTACTCAGAACAGTTGGTAATAAGCGGTATTCGGACTGTCAAAACACGGGGCTTCGCCCTCTGCCTTGCTGCGCAGACATCTCTGCCAGATCTTGGGTACAGGTGAGAAAGAAAGAGGATCTCTGGCTTGCAGACAGCTCCCAAAGTGAGTGAGGGCACCCAGTGAGAGGCTAATAACACTTTCCTGGAGCTAAGCCCCGCTGGACAGACCAGAGTCAGATTCTGTACTAGAGTTGCTGTTATGCCAGAAACCACCAGGGGGCATAATGATCCACGTGCTACCCCCACCCCAAATCTCCTGGCATCTTCGGTCTGTGGCTGTGGCTAATTTGGAAGTGAGAGGTTCCAAGGGAAACACTGTGGGGAACTTCAAGGCAGTTGTCCTCTGTCAGTTCTCTCTCCAGCTACAGAACAGTTTCAGTTAACCTTCAAAGAACCGTTTCTACTTGGGAGGTGTAGAGCTGCTCCAGTGCTGCATGTCCTTGCTAACCCTTTCTCTCCTTGCCCATGAAGGCAAATACTCCTTTTTTTGTACAACAAAAGAATTCTGTGCCACTGTTTTCTCTAGAGACTCTTATCTTAAACCTTATGAATGTTTAAAGTTGCCTTGTACTGACTCAGCCCATTTTTGATAGCTTGGTGATGTATTACTACATATACGCCGATGTGTGTGTGTGTGTGTGTGTACACACACTGATCATATACACATACTGATAAGAGAGGGAGAGAGGCCTGACCTGACAGGCTGGGGCCAGCCCTGGTTATACTTGGACGGGAGGCAACCAAGGAAATGCAGGGGTCCCAGCAGAGACAGGCAATAGCTCTGTTCATCTCATGCCTTGAGAACCCCATCTGGGGGCCCCATGAGTTGGCTGCAACTTGATGGCTCTTGAGGCACAAAAATAAACACACACACACATATATATCAATATAAAACTATATTAGCAAGTAAGTCCCATTTGGTCTGTTTTACTGGCACCAGTTCTTTTCCAGCGCTGCCAGCTGAGACCTTTTATGCTTTTATGGGAAGCCCAGCTGGCACCCAGTGTGCAAAGCAAGATTTCCCTCACTGAACTACGGGCCTTTCTTCCCTGGTACAGATTCACTTGCAAGACCCTCAGCTGCCCTGTAGCCGAAAGGAAAATGCTATCATTATAAAGCCTGGTGGCTGGCAAATGCGGGGAGGGGGAGGGGGAGAGGGGGAAGAGCAAAGGTTTCCAGTCTAAGTGAGAGCGCTAGCCCTGAATGTTCAGATTACAAGCTTTCTTGCTTCCCAGTTGCCTCTTTTTGGGGATGTCATGGAAATATTGCTGAGTGTGAATTCTGGATCATATCATCTCAGCCTATTATTTTCAGCATTGCCACAGTCTATAAAGCCCTGAAGCAGTGTGCCAAGTAAATCACCTTGGTATGTTTGTATAGAGTTTTATTGCTGAAAGGCAATCGCTATGTTGGTGATAGAGTCTGTTGGAATATGCAAGATGTGTAGTGTGCATGATTCAAAAGCTTATGAAGAACATCCTACAGGAGGCATCAGGGGAGACGTGGATTCTGCATAGTTAGAGGAACTTCATGATTTTTTCCCCAAAATATGCTTTTCAATATGTCTTGATGGCTTATTTGACGACTTCCTGCTCCTTGGATCATACTTTGTCCCTGCTTGCCTCCACAACAGACTGAATGAGAAAAACAGAACAGTTAGACAGTTTGGCAACTCTCTCCTCTTTCTATACAAACTTTGTTTCTCTTCTTAATAAAACTATTTTATTATTTCAAGCAGCCCGATGCTGCACTGCTCTCTTGCATATTCAAACTTTGCCCACAGAGTCATGATTTCCTGGATGCAGGTCTTCAAATCCAAAAGAGCATCCCGCAAATACAGGGTGGAGGGTCAGTCTCACCCAGTTTATATAGCAGTGGAATGCTGATAATCTGCAAGAGGGAAATATTTGAATAGGAGGGAGGTTTGAACTTGGGAGCACCACAAAGATAAATACTGCAAAACCGGAACAGTAGACAATGTATTGGTCAGCTGTTGAGGGAGGATGGTCTTCCTCTTCTGGCTGACAGATACCCATCCAGACTCCCTCAGACTGACAGAAGCTGATGGAAGGCTCAAGGTTACATTTTGCCTGTGTTTGGTGCAACCTTCCAGTAAACTGCTAAAGAGCTACCATTTCACTACTAATTAAAGGGGAACTGCTTATTTGAACTTGACTCTTAACAGCTGGCTGAAAAACATGTGAAGTGGATAGTTTTGTGAACAATTTCAGAATACTGGCATGGTATTCATTTCAACAAAAATGTGAATTCATAGAACATTACCACATTTGAGCACATTTGAACTTTGTTGCATAAATATATTTTTAAACATTTTTATTTTTTTATTTTTTATTTATATCCCGCCGCTCCCAGCACCCTGTCTTTTAATTCATGAAAGCCACAAGACAGCTGAACACTTAAAAAAAACCTTTATATATGGCATCACTGCAACAATAAAACAAAGCAAAATCAACTAACATCTAATGAAAATTAGGAGCAGAAAACAGTGGCAATATACCTTGTATAGTGGGATAGCCCTCTCTATGTGATCCTCTGTATAAGTTCACCATTTTTTGTGCACAAGGCAACATATAACACACATTTCCCAGCTTTGATACACTGCCACTCTTAACCACTCAGTGATACAAGTTTCTGATCATCACATGTAATAAAACTGGAAAATACGTATATTACTTTATTCACATAAAGCAGTGGCCATACAGTTCAAGAGTTGCATGTTTGACATGCTCTCATGCTCAAGTCTGGCATCAGAATACTCTAAAATGAAGCAGCTGCCAAGAGCTTATGACTGCCACTGCCCAGCCGGTGAATCCCATGGTTCCTGTCCATGCAATATTCCCTCATCTACTTGCAAATTCTCCTACCACCTGCACTCCTGGCCACCCATCACCACCAGGGGCAGGGCATCGTGCTGGTGCATGGTGATGTCATTCCCAGATGCCCACACCAGCTAGTTCCCTTGAGGAAGGTGGTGTGCACAGTTGGAAGGACATGCAGTGCAAAGGTTTACAAGTGAATGGGGAAAAGATGCAGAGGAGAGCAGTGCAAAACAGTCACATGGGTAGGAAGGGGAAGTGTGAGAGAGGGGAATGCAGCAGCAAGTATAGTATGGGAAACCAGCCCTGAAACTGATATGGAAGTTAGGAATCCCATCATTGTAAGGCCTATGAGAGGCTAAAGTGAAGGAAAAGTGAATGCAGAGGCAGTCAGACAATCCCAGTAGCCCTCCAGTAAGTCTTAATTCCAGTCCAGGGTCAGTATTCAAGTGTCGTGTAATGAGTTTCCTTGGGGCAAGGAAGGGTAATCAATGGCCCCTTGCATGGGATCCAAAGGACCTATAGAATAGATACAGATTTCCTGCCCTTCTAAATAGTAATTGGCTTCTACCCATGGCCATAGTTTCACATCCCACCATTGAAAGGATGCTCCATTGTCAGAAATAGAACATATCTTTGCCCCAGAGCATCTAAAAGAAGCCATTTACAAGCTTACCTCCCTAATTTCCCAATATGAGTCTTGAGATTCAGTCTGTCCGGGTGCTGGCCTCTTCCTGTAAATCACCACCCCCTTCCTGCTACAGACCCCTTCATGTCATTCCACAGGGTCCTTTCCCTCTAGGAGAAGCATTTCTTGGAGATCGGAAGGATGCAATGGGAGCTGAAGGCAGGGAAGTTCCATTCAGCCACTGGAATTTTTGGCCTGGCTTTGACCCACTGAATAGCGTGCCTTCCCACAGGAGGGGAGGGAGAAGGTTGTACATCCCACTTTATAAGTTCACTCCCAGCCTTTAAGTCTTGAAGCTACCTGCTACAGCCACCTGGGAAACCTAACTCAGGTCACCCTCTGGACAAAGGAGACCCCTTTGATTTCAGGGTGCTGCTGGGTAGGGAGCAGCAAAATGCATGGAACTAGCTGCATGTTGCATTTATAAGAACAGGAGGGGGGGAGAAAAGGATGAAAGGAACACCTGCGCTCAGGTTCTGGGATGACAAAAACACTCTGGCGATGATGTGCAGAGGCTACAGGCACTCCTGCTGTACTAAATCAAGGCAAAGAATTTACAGCAAATTAATGAAACTAATTTTCTGACTGGAATCATCTTCTGTGAATTATCGTGTCCTTACTCATTAAATAAATTATCTGTGTCTTCCAAGACATTAAGAACGCACCGTAAATTATACTTCTTCATAAATAATTTGTTTCTGCATGGGCTTAAATATATAATAGAAAAAGGAATATAAAGAAGAAGTGGAGTGCATGCAAAGAACTGGGAAAGGAGAGTCTGGGAGGGAACGAGAGGAGGGGGGGGGTAAAGTGTCTTGACAACATAAAACAAATGAGAGGGGAAAGATAGAGGGAATGGAAGGAGGGGGGCCAGAGGAGGAGAAGGAGGAGGAGGATTAAAATAAGCAAAAAGGATCACTACAAAGACAGACTGGGATGAAAGGGCAGGCAGAAACTGGCAAAACATGCCCCTCCCCCAACATCTTCATATTAGGACCAATAAAAACATTATGAAATAGCAAGCAAGATTTTTAAGAATTCTATCATTCCTTCTCAGGTTGGATCTTCAGTACCAAATAAAAGAGAGAAGAGCAAGTTGGGAAGAATTGACCTTTTATACTCCACTTTCACTACCTGAAGGAGTCTCAAAGCAGCCTTCCCTTCCTCTCCCTGCAACAGAAACTCCGCTCTGCGGGTATGAATTTACTGATTGTCCCGGGCCCACGGGATGTTCGCCTGGCCTCGACCCAGGGCAGGGCCTTTTCAGTGGCCCCAACCTGGTGGAATGAGCTCCCAGAAGAGCTAAGGGCCCTGCGGGATCTACCAGCTTTTCGCAGGGCCTGTAAGACGGAGCTCTTCCGCCAAGCATATGGTTGAGGCCAGGGCAGCTCTCCCACTAATCCATCAGAGGATCCCCTCCAATATTGAGATCTCTAACATCGAGATCGAGCCTCTTGTGGCGCAGAGTGGTAAGGCAGCCGCCTGAAAGCTTTGCCCATGAGGCTGGGAGTTCGATCCCAGCAGCCGGCTCAAGGTTGACTCAGCCTTCCATCCTTCTGAGGTCGGTAAAATGAGTACCCAGCTTGCTGCTGGGGGGTAAACGGTAATGACTGGGGAAGGCACTGGCAAACCACCCCGTATTGAGTCTGCCATGAAAACGCTAGAGGGTGTCACCCCAAGGGTCAGACATGACTCGGTGCTTGCACAGGGGATACCTTTACCTTTTTAACATCGAGATCATGGTTAGATCTATTGTATTGGTGCCACCCTCTTCTGAACATTATTCTCTCCACCAGGCTGAACTAAGATCAGAATTGTGACCACCGCCGCTATATGTTATATGTAACTTTTAATTGGGGGTTTTATGGGGATTTTATTGTGTTTTAACTATTTATGTTGTAAACCGCCCTGAGACCTACTGGGAGAAGGGCGGTCTAAAAATTAAATAATAATAATAATAATAATAATAATAATAATAATAATAATAATAATAATAATAATAATAATAAGGTAGGTGGGCTGAGAGAGTTCTGACAGGACTGTTCTGGGAGAACATCTATGAGAGAATTGACTGGACAAGGTCACTCAGCTGGCTACACGTGGAGGAGCAGGGAATCAACCCCAGCTCTCCAGATTAGAGGCTGCCACTCTTAACCACTACACCAAGGAGAGGAGAATGAAGGCCCATGTCCACATGTGCCACAGTTGTACTAAGCTGGGCAATGCACATACAGGAAGTCTGTTACATGAGACACCGAATGGGCACCTTAGACCCAGCCTGTGTATTCAGTAATGTAATTGTTCTATGAGTAATTTATACTGATAATTGTTGAACCTGATTTTCTGATTTTTAGAGGGATGGTTTAGAAACTGAATAATAATAACTATTATTATTATTATTGATGATGATTATGATGATGTGTAAAGGAGAAGGACTGAATGACTAGTTCTGGCTGAAACCAAATGTATAGGGCAAGAAATCCTAAATGTTGTCACTGTCACCATGCAAGGACAGATGAGGGGAGTGGGGGGGGGGAAATGTAAGCCACTTTGGACCCCCACTGGGGTGAAAGATGGATTATAACCGAAGCAATTAAACAGATCTGGTGCCTGTGTAAATATATAAAGACATTCTGGGAAACTATTAGGGATTAGCTTAAATAACGGCAGGGAATGTGCTGCCACCGGACTCGATGCTGCGGCTGGGCTTCTTAGAGTGAGATTTAACAGCAACTCCTTTCCGCTGAAGAATGAGCTTAAAAACACACGTTATAAAAGCATATAAACAGTCTATCAGACTTGCTTTTTTCGGGATGAGAGGCATCCTTTTGACATTTATTAGAATGTAACTAAGCCATAACAGAACGCAAGGCAACTTCTCTTATAGCTGCAGTATGCTTTATGAGACAAAGATTCTGTTCAACTCCATTTGGGACTATTGTATATCATTATATTTAACGGTTAACGGGCTGGCCCCACATATAAGTAACAAAAGTGTTGAAGCTAGGCCACCCACAGAGAAAGTAGGAGTTCCTACCAACTTGTCGAGGCAGGGAGGGAGAAGGCTCCAAGTACGCAGAAATAAATGACTTTGTAAATTAACTAAATGGGGGGAAATGCAGGGTGGGACCCCCCTCCTTCCCAGCTTCATGAGGACTGAATAGGCTCCAGGACTGGATGGTGAGAGCAGGTAAGAGTCAACTGGCGGCGGGGGGGGGGGGGAAAGAGGGGGTGGCAGTTAGACAGTTCAACTCCCTGAGAGCTTATAGAATCCCAGAGGGAGACACTGTGCAATGTGGGATGGATTTTTAAATTTCTCCCCTCTCTGTGATTCCTTGTAGGCCTGGGTATGTATTGTTAGATCCATTCTCTTACAAACACTTGAGAAAGGATTTGCTCAGGTAGTGTATATGGACACTGAATACAGTATAAGAATTCTAACCAGTAATTATTAAGGTAACCATTGCTATTTTTATGAAGACATTCAGATAAGGCCTAAACCAATTAATTATAATTAACTGCCCTGAGCCGAAAGGGGGGGGCAGTATAGAAATATAAGAAATAAAACAGTGTGGATAAGCGATAGGGTTGTGAGTGTCCCGCATAGTGCAGGGGGTTGGACTAGATGACCCAGGAGGTCCCTTGCAACTCTGATTCTATGATTCTAAAACAAATAATGCCTGTTTAAGGTGGCCAGCTCTGGACTGGAAAGTATATGGATATTTTGGGATGGAGCTTGAGATGAGAAGGGTTTGAGGAGGAGGGGAACTTCAGTGGGGTATAATGCCACACAGTTCAGCTTCCAAAGTGGCCATTTTCTCTAAATGAACTGATCTCTGTCACCTGGAGGTCAGTTGTAAACGCAGGAAATGTCCAACTTCCTGTCCTATGCCTGTTCCATGCTCTCAAGTTCACCTTCATTGAAAGAGGCACGTGCCCAACATACCCAAACGCAACCGACCAGGACATATAACAACTATAGGCCTAATTGTAACAATTTTGGTGGTTCACAAGGGGAGAGTGTACTACCTGTGGCTTTCTCAGGGAACAAGGAAACATATCTATTTTCCAAGTTCAGAACCCACAATCAGAATGCAGCGTTTTTGAGGGTATGCCTTGGTAAACACTGAAGCTGGAAAAATAGGTATGTTACCCTATTCACATAAAATAACAATTGCACAAATCAGCAGGACTGCAGGTAGCTAATTGTAATTGTTTAAATGTTGTATGTCAGCTGCCTTCTGAACTCTGATGTTTTAAATAAAATTAAATAAATACATGCAATCATAATGATGGAGTAGGGCTAATGTTGAGGTCACTCCCACACTGTTGCAATGAACTCCTGAGAGAAGGAGCAACTTGCCTCAACAAAATGCAAGTCCAAAGGCACTTTTAAGACCAGCAAAGTTTTATTCAAGGTGGGAGGTTCCATGTGCATGCACATTTTCTGTCTATAATTCCAATTGCCACTCACTTTGCAGCTAAGAAGCCAATGACCATTTCCGCACTGACGGGTAAAATGCAAGTGGCCTCCTACTTGCAAACACGGGATGGTAAACCTTGTGTTTGCAGCCCTCCTCACAGGGAGACCCTTCCCGCATTTTCCCTCTGCCCCATCATAGCTTTTTGCCTCCCAACGAGGCTGCAAGGGAAAACAAGCTGAACTTCTCCCCCTCCTCCTTGGCTTATCAATCACAGCAAGCCACCAACCACAGCACAACAGATCTCTCATGGAGTAAAACTTTCTCCCCTCCCTCACAAGTCCCCCAATTTTTTAAAGGCATTTCCGCATTGCTATGCAGTAATGCCACAACATAGATGCATTTTTTATAAAAATCCACACTTACGTGTTGCTATGGAGAAACGGCAGAAAGATACTGCATCCCCCCCCCCTTTGTGATTCGAATTTTTTGGGACTTTATTTATGTCTAGGCGGATTTTTGAGAGGCTGCACATGGGAAACTGAAGCTCAAAAAATCATTTTGTGTAAACGGAAAGCTTTAAGACAAGGAGCATGCATGCCAGGATGATTGGGAGAAAGCTGTTTAATCACACACACCCCACCCTCTTTCCCCTTTCATTCCCCAGCTCCAAAAAACACAAACGGGACTATGTTTTGCCTACCTGGTCCCCAAAAGACTGTGGGCACTTTACCTTTGACAATGTAGCTTTGTGGTCAATGAGGACCACGGCATTTAAAAAAAATACTCGGAGCAGAAAATGGAGAAGGGAGAGCAGGTGCAAGGGTGGGAAAACCCTACAGAGAATATTGTGCCTTTCCCCCTCTGGATGCTCACTGGTTGCTCACTGATGAAATGCAAGATAAAAATTGTAAATCCCATTTTTTGCGATTTTCCCCAACCTGAGGCAAATCTGGGCAAAACTCAAGCGCGCCCCTGGACAGCCTCAGGATGCAGCCGATGTCATGTGGAGGGGGCTCTAAACCGCACCAGCAACCAGAGGCTGTCCAGGGACAGATTCCTCATGTGGGAATGGTGAATATTCTGAGCATGAATTAGGATTTTTTTCAATTAACCTCCAAAATAGCAAGCAAGCCTAGCCAGGTGTGAAGCAGATTTCTTTTACATGGCTTTATCATTTTGTACTTTGTGTCAAGATGGTGACAAGGGCTAGCCCAGTGGGAGATGCTGGGACGTCTGCTGCAGCACCAGTTGTTTTGCGTGTGTTTTGCTTACATGATTATCCCCTCGGAGCTGGTGATGGAAGGATCCCAGGCATTCCGGGATCCAATATGGTGTCTCCCAGCAGGCTCACCAGCTCTGTGCTGAAGGGCTGAGAGGATTTGGAAGAAAGGTCTTTATGCTCAACATTTTTTTACATCCTCAAAATCTCAGAGCAGGAAAAGTTAGCTGCTTGTGAAATCCCTCCATCTGTGATCTTATTTATCCGTGCTGCCAGGGCTATTTGTTTTGTTTCAGGCTGGAAACTATGCTGGGATCATGGCTTAATTGCATTGTTTGCTGAATTAATTGTTCTGTTTGATCTGCCTTTCTCACAGGGATGCCTGTGGGAACAGGATGATTTGTGGAGCTCAGAGGCGGAGGGTGGGTTTCTTTCCTGCCAGAATAAGGTGCAGGGGCATGCAATGAGGAGTGCGAAGGGGGAAATCATTAGCAACCTCCTTTACAAAGGAATGTGTACAGTAAAGATCACCATCATGGGAAAAATACACAAATCAAGGAGCAATAGGAGAGGGGAAAGCTGCGTGTTCATGTTAAAATTAGGAACGTGAATTGGGTTTTTAGCCACTGGAGATAATGGGTCTGTACCATAATTACTGTCCTTATCAATAACCTTGATGCTAAAATTTAATATCTTCCCACACACTATCCTTTATAAAGTATAAATTTTATACTCATAGCACAGGAGGCATTAGATGGGAAAGGAACTGCCAGAGATGATGGGGGATTACTTGGGCATGAAATTAGGGTCACTGTGGGTGGGCAGATAGTTGTGAGTTTCTGCATTGTGCAGAAGGTTGGACTAGATGACCCTGGAGATCCCTTCCAACTCTATGATTCTATGGCCAAACTCTTGTCCAAAAGAAGGATGCAAAAAGACTGTTGCATTACAGTCCATTCATGAAGGACTGTGCTTTTCTTCGTTTTACCAGCTATAGGAACAGCCACATCAGGGCTCCTCTCCACAAATAGTTGAGCTCAGAATCCCTTCTCCCCAGAAGCAGGGAGAGGAATCCATCTGTTCAGCATTTTTCACCTCCCCTCATTGTGAGAACAAAAGCCATGGTTCAGAGTATAAGGCGATATAAAGCTTGCATACCTGTTACGGTTCTGGTGATGAATGCAAACTGAGTTGTCTCTGGTCTAGAATGGGTATGACATCTGAGAAGATCAAGGTATCCCCTTTCCCTGGACCCCTAGCCATTCTAACTGCCTTTTCTGCTCCATTAAACCAGCATGGAGAAGTAATTATAGCCAATCTCGAACACCCAGGCAGAAGGAATTGGAGGGAGGGAGTCCTAGGATACATCCAGATGGCACAAGCTCAGACTGCATGGCTCATGCTAGTTCCATGCCACTTTCCACATAGTTTGGATGAGCCACAGGGGAGGAATCAGCTAGGCTGCAGGGATACACCTCTCTAGGTGTGCTACTCCTCTTTCCGTCTCAATGCACAGCCATTCAAGATCAGGCCAGCACCATCCATCATTTGCCTTCCTGCAGATGGTTAAGAAGCACTAAGAGGACAGAGCTGATAGCAAAATCTTACTTTCCCAGCCAGCCACCCCCGAAAGGAGCAAAAACATCTTAAACTCATCAAGAAATCCCAAGCTGTGGAGGCAAGCTAAAGAACACCAGGGAAATTTTAAAATTGCTTCAATTTTTTTCCCATGTAGTTGAGGGGCTTTGGACTGCTTGAAAATTGGGTGGATTTCTTTTCATTTCAGCAAATTTTCTGAACACCATAGTTTTAAAAGAGCAGCCCACAGACGAGTGGCAGAATCCTTATCACCCTCTGCCCTTTATGTGGAGCTGTTCTGCATGAAAACACAGCACACATGACTTCACAGCGACCCAGGAGAGCACTGGCAAGCCTTCCCACCTGACAATGATTCAGAACTTGGCTTATCAAGGTTTCCACCTCCCAAGCATCTTCGGCAGTTGCCTTATGATCTAAAGGCTGCTTCTCTGCTTGGCTAAGGAGCAAGATGCTGTGCGCCAGGGAGAGGGCAAGAATGCAACTGGGTTATTGAACAGCTTTCTGCACCATTAAATTATGCTCACTTTTTCTTCAGCTGTCAGGACACAAGAGGAAGATGGTGTAATCTGACCTTTCCCACCCTGACCTACAGACTTGCAGCGCCTCTCTGCGCTCACTTGATAGAATGAAGCCACCTAGCAAAGCAGCAGGATAACAAGTGCAGATGGCTCAGTGGAGTGGCCATTTGTACCTAGGAATAAAGCTTTTTAGTCAGTTTGCATACTATTCTCACCAAAGGGCTTCTCTCATGACAGCGAAACCAATATGGGTAGCAAGCATCTCTTTGAATGTCTTCTAATATTTTATTTTTTAATTATTTTCATTATCACTCTGGTCTACCATGGTGGTTTCCCAGCCAAATGCTGACCACGGCTGACTCTGCTTAGCGTCCAAGATCTGATGGGCTCAGGTTAGCCTGAGTTATCCAGGTCAGGGTTTATTGACCTTATCTCATTGCAGCATTATATGATAGAATCAGATTTGGAAGGGACCTCCAGGATCATCTAGTCCAGAATGCAGGAAATGGCCACAAGAGCCAAGCACCTACACAATCCCTTCTGTCCACCCACTTAAAATCTGCCTAAATTCATAAAATTAGCATTTCTGTCAGATGTCTATCTTGCCTCTGCTTTAAAACTTCCAAAGCAGGAGAACCCACCACCTCCCAAGGAAGCCTGTTCCACTGAGGAACTGCTTTGACGGTCAGGAACTTCAGGAATAAACCTCCAGGAATATTTCCAGTCCAGGGGTAGCCAACCTCCAGGTGGGACCTGGAGATTTCCTGGAATTACAGCTAATCTCCAGACTATAAAGATCAGCTCCCTGTGTAGAAAAGGCTGCTTTGGAGTTTGGACAGGGTTGTTGTGAAGAAGAAACATTTAAGGTCTCCCACCCAGGTTATTGTGGAGATGAAACACTTGAGGCTACTGCACAGGGTTGTTGTGCAGATGAAACAGGAGGCAAAAGAACCTCCGCAACAGCACCCAGTTTCATCTGCACAACAGCCCAGTGTGGTTGGCCTCAAGTCTACAGAGAGTCACAGAGAAGAATTATACATGACTTGGCTGTGTCTTCCCTCCAGCAGAGAGTTCAGCCACAGCAGTATTTTGAGAGGGAGGCTATTCTGTGGCCTCCCTATCAGCAAACTGTTAGGCAGAAGCTTTCCCCCCTCAAAAGGGATGCACACCTTTGCCCTCAGACTCTCCTGTGTTGCTCTCGGAAATGTCTCCCTCGCCTCAGTCGGGGGCTGTTAGAGGCTCCTTTCACAGCAGGCCTGAATGTGTGGAATCCTAAGCAAGAGCAGCAATTGGCCCTGAGGGAGGGGAGTTTCCACCAATAGGAGTCTTTGGAACCTTCAGTATGTTTTCAGAAGAATCGCATTTTATTATATAGGATTCTTTTAATTTTCTAAACTGCCTTGGGGCCCCTATTGAGACTGCAGAACAAAACTATCTTCAGGACACAAGCAAACATTATGTGGAGCTCAAAATGTTTTCCCCCTCCAGATAAACCCAAAGATTGCTGTGATCATGTGCTGAAGATCACTCCCCCAGCACAAGAGAGAAAAGAGGCCACTCCATTTTTTTTGATAGCATCTAGAATTTGGGGCAGGTTTGCCAAGTCAGAAGATGCCATTGCAGTATCTGGAGCATCAACAAGTCTCTCTCAGGACTGAATCTAGTTCTGGAAGAGAGGGCAAAGGGTGCCACGCTCTACCTCCACTCACCTCACAGCATGCTCGATAAATGTCATAAAGCAAGAGAAATTTAATGATAAACACAAATAGATCAATAGCATTAGAGCTGCTTTTAATAGCTGCCTCAGGCTTTCCTCACATTCCATTCAAAATTGTCTGGTAGCCAGTAATTAATGACTCAACCAAGTAATTGCTTTCTTGATTTTTCTCAAAAACTAAACGTTAAGGGAGAGTATGCTGAAGGCACGGTCTATATGGCAAATCATTCTTGCAACTGGTCATCTTACAAGTTTGCAAAGCCTTTCCATTTACCCTGACTGCAGGTGAAAAGATTTGCCAAACCTTATTCTGGTGCAGTAAACTTGTTTATGCCTCTCTTGGAATTGGAAGTGGGGCCTCAGAATTGTTTTAGGGGACAGAATTCCAAGGGACTCAAGGAGTGGAAGATGCAAAGGGGATTTAATGAGGGGGGGGTCTTTATTATTTTTTTATTATTTTATTATTTTTATTAATTTATCCTGAATAAAACATGGCAGAAAAATACAACCTGCCACTGTAGTTCCTGACCCCACATGCTACAATATGTCAACATGGAAAAAACTTTCATACTTTGGGGGAAATCCCAAAACTGTTTCACGTTTTTAGAAATGTAGAGAATGACTGGTTGCAGTTTCTGTGGCTAGAGTGTATGCTGTCTTTGGCTTTGTTTGTTTGTTTTATTCTTATCTGCATCTGCTGACAATTCTGTCTCATACCATTAAGGTACAGGCAGAGTGTAGGAGGGTCAGACCCCCATATCTGGCTTAATAGTTGTGCAGATGACAGAATGTGGCTAACGTAGAACAGCTACTTTAAAACAGCTAAATTTCAGACCTTTTTGCTGCACATCATCTGGGTTCCTGAATTATAGGCTGGAAACTGAGCATGACATTATCATAGGTTACCCCATTTCAAAGTTCCCTATTCATCTTTCCTATTCATCTACACAGTCTAGGACCAACATCCTAGTCCACCTCTTCTTTAAATCACTTGCAATTAGGTCGACAAGCACTGTTCAGTGTCCCTTCCTTGCATTAGATTAAGACATCAGCACTTAACAGCAGGGTCTTTTCTGTGCTTGCTCCTAAACTCAGGAAAACCCTCCCTGAGTACACCAGGAAGCCCAAACCCCCTTGTGGCACAGAGTGGTAAGGCAGCAGACATGCAGTCTGAAGCTCTGCCCATGAGGCTGGGAGTTCAATCCCAGCAGCCAGCTCAAGTTTGACTCAGCCTTCCATCCTTCCAAGGTTGGTAAAATGAGTATCCAGCTTGCTGCTGGGGGGTAAACGGGAATGACTGGGGAAGGCACTGGCAAACCAACCCGTATTGAGTCTGCCATGAAAACGCTGGAGGGTGTCACCCCAAGGGTCAGACATGACCTAGTGTTTGCACAGGGGATGCCTTTACCTTTACAGGCAGTAAAACCATGGTCTTCAGAAACTATTTGGATAACTTGAGAAGTTCTATGGCAATGATTACTGTTTGTGTTTTGATCTGTTATTAAAAGTACTTTATAAATATTTGAAATCAAATAAATGTAAAGTTCCTACCAACAATAAAGGAAAAGTGTCAAAAATTACTTGTTTCTTATGCTATTGGTAAGAAAAGTACTACAACATATGGTGTTTCTTCAGTCCTGTTCTGCGGGGGTGGGTGCGTGTGCACATGTTTTCTTTCTTGTTTGTTTGTTTGTTTATTTGTTTATTGCATGGTGTTGCCACAGCTCCTCACAGCTCCTCCCCAAGTGTGACAGTTCCCAAAGTTCAGGCAGAGGGGGAAATCAGTTAAACAGGTTTGTCCACAGTGTAGACATATTCTTTGCTACTGCTCACCTTTTGCCTCTGCCTCTGAGCCAGTGTCTCCTGGGACTGGATTTCTCCTGTGAACGCAGTGAAGTGCAGGTGCGTGTGTTTTTTATGCAAGAGATACAAATCAATAAGCAAATTAAAGTAGTAATCCTTCCCTCTTCATCAGTAATGAATTATTGTCTCTGTGCTCTAAAGAATGTAACTGCAGCTCAGGAGCTTAACGTTAAGCCTGACTTGGACCTCCCCTGTGCATTTTAATCCCTGGAGCAGCATAAGAATGAGCTCCTTTCACACAGGAAGCACCCAGGCTCCTTTCCCTTTTTCCATTATTATATTTTCAATTGGCTGAATATGTCCTTTTTGTTTCGAGTCAAAGTCTGTTAAGTTCTTGTTACAAGATGGCCTTGAGAAGACAGAGACAGAAACGGAAAAAAAAAATCTGCTTTCCGATGAGGGGTTAGAATTAGCCACAGCCCATTATCGATGAGCATCAAATGTTTCTTTCCATTTCAGAGATTTGCTTTTTCGTCCTCACAGCAAACATTTAGTCGGGAGCAAATGACTGAGCATCAAGAAGGGGTACAGTTCTGCTGATCCAGGCAGAAGGAACTGGAAAAGAGAATAAAAGCAGTAGAAAGAATTAGTTCCCATCATGTCTTAGCCCTGAGGGGAAGGATCTGCCAGAATGAGAGAGAAACAAATATGGAGAACAAGTGGCAACTGTAAAAGAAAAAGGCGTATGGGAGAGACCAGGCATCCTCGTCTGTGCTGGGCCTCACGCAAACACAGGTCTTTCTCAGTTTTGGTTCCCCTCTACCTAGGTAAAAAAGAGGGCAACACTGACGAAATCTCTTATCTGGCTCTTGTAGGGTCACCAACATGGGGCTGGGAAATTCCTGGAGATTTGGGGGTGGAGCCTGGGGAGCCTGGAGTTAGGCAAGGGAGGGAGTGCAGCACGGTATGATGCTGTAGAGTCCATCCTCCCAAACAACCATTTCCTCCAGGGAAACTGATCTCTGCATTGTGAAGATCAGCTGTAATTCCAAGAGATCTCCACGCCCTAGGCTACTATGCCACCGAACTATAGATTTCAAGTATTTTGCAAACGCAAGAGTCCCAGAAACTGCCCTTTTGGATATTTGGCACAACACAGGCACCCCAAAGATGTGGTCATTGGCTCAGGTAACTTTCAAACGATGTGTGGAGGATAGATCTATCCCTAACCAATAGACATGATCACAAATGCAGCTTTCAGGTTCACAGGCAGCAAGTGTCTGACTGCAGTTGCTGGGGGGAAACCATGATGGACAGCTATGGCCTGATGCCTTTCCGGGAGCCTTCCCGGAAGCATCTGGCTGTCCACTGTTGGAACCCATTTTCACTTTAGCCAGGAAAATGCAGTTTTCGTAAAGGAGCCTCTAGGAAGCTAGTCTGAGAGCTGACAGATGTAAAGGCCATCATGTTTTCAGCTGTATGCAAAAAAATGCTGAGGGTAGAGTTTGAATGATGAAACAAACCTTTTTTTTTTTTTTTTGGTCAAAATGAGGCTGGGAATCTTACCAGACCATAGTGTTTAATCATAAGATTTAAAACACTTTCAGGTTTCCAGTGGGTCGGAAATTCCCCCAGAAGAGCTGATAGTGCAAAATTGCAATGTTCTGGCTTCTGGACACAGCCTGAACGGGGAAACGCAAGACCGTGCACTTTTTAAAATAGGATTTTCCCACAAATGCTAACTTTATTGAACTTCCGAAAAGGTTTAACATCTTTTCAGCTCAGGTTCCAGGCATAACAATGGGTTTTGTTCCTGGCTTTTTATCTAGTTCATTGAATCACTGAGCACATCAACACTTTATTTTTCATAATCTGAATCAGGGTCAAGTGAAATAATTGAAAATTAACCCCAGGCAGGTGGGGAGGGCAGTATGATTTCCAGCTAGCTGCAGACAGGAAGGTCTTTCCGCTTCGCTCCTCATATGGCCAGCTCTGTTTGCTGTGCAGAAGTGAAGATGGTCTTTTCACTGCAGGCTGAAAGTGGAATTGGAGAATCTATTGGTGCTGGTTTCTGTGGCCTGGGACAATTCTGGGTCATCAGAAATAGCTCTGGTTCATGATTTATCTATTCTGTTTTATTTTCCACATTTCTCACAAGGGAACCCAAAGTGGTTTACAATAGCCATCAAATCACATGATCCCCATAAGGTATTTTAGGCTGAGAGAGACTTGACTTGCCCAAGGTCATCCATCATGATAACAGAAGAAAGAATCTACCCTAGGCTATAATAAACATTTAAACAATTTAACAATAAATATAAATAGAAATGTCTTATCTCTTCTTTTAATTGTCATAGAACAACCACAATGTCATCCATCAAACAGGGATTTGAACTGGTATCCCAAGTCTTGGTCTAGAATTCAAAACACTAGACTACAAAGGTGTCAGAGTGGCAAACTTTGCTTAATATCTCACATAAAGACCAAACAACTTCCCCTTATATGCTATTTTTTGAGAGTCATTTGTTACACAGGCACATGGTTGCTTTTCCAATGTCAGTAAAGCTGGTACACTGGTAAGTGTACCTTGGCATCCTCATTCATGGCTTAGTCTGGAAATCTGTTTTCTGCCAGAACAGATGAAATAATAGTATAGAATGAGCACTCATTGCTCATTCATGCATTTGAGGGAAAAGGTTTCCAGGTCAGAGGCTACATCTTGAAGGAATGCTTAAGTCCTAGAACCACCTATATAGGAGCAGACTATTTATTTATTGTATGGCATGGGTTGTCTGGTTGCCAAACAAGAATTGTTTGGAGGTGGTTTGCCATTGCCTGCCCCCCCCCATGTCACGACCTTGGTATTTCTTAGAGGACACCCTTCCAAGTGCTAGCCAGGGCCAGCCCTGCTTAGCTCTCAAGATCTGATAGGATCAGGCTTGCTTGGGCCATGGTTGGGAAGGAGAAGACTAGATTATTGTTTATTTATTTGTTCTTTTTTAAAATCCTGTCTTTCTTTTCATACATGTTCTTTCGAGGTGGGCAACAATCAAAGACAACAGTAAAATAAAAAATTTTGAAACATTTTTGACACACTGTTAAAGACAGTATCTCAGGTCCAGATGGCACCAAGGCTTGTGTGACAGTGACCATGACCTTCAGATCTCAGGTGGGTTAGCGGTTGTCCTGATATATGGGCAGAACTCTAAATACCATCAGTGTCATTCTGAAGACAGCTTTCTAGGTCTATGGAAGCTGGTGAACTTTGAAAAGTGTTACTCTGCTTAGAATCACGTTGCAAGTAACCTTTGTGAGAGGTTGTGGAGTACATGAGCTGGAAAATCCTTAGCTGGCTTAAACAAGCCCCTGTTGTTTTAGCTTCAATTCCCTATGGTTAATACAGAGTTAATAATACTGTCCTGTGCCACAGGTATATTGTAACAGTAGAACTCAAAATGAGCCTGGATGGATCAGATTAGCTAGCCATCTAATTCAGCATTCTATTTCACAAAGTGGCTCTGGATTGGCCAACAAGCAGGCCTTGGTGTTGCCTAATGGTCCTGATATTTAGAGTTCACTTTTCTCTGCCCATGGAGGTTCCTTTTACCCTTGACCTACCATGACTAATAAGCCACTGATGGACCACATGAAGCTGTCCAAACCTCTGTTAAAAGGCTCCTATGGATGTCAAACTGCAAGTAAGTTAAATCAACAACTGCCACTGCATGTGCATTGTCCAATTTGGAATGGCCTGCCTGAGGTTCAGGAACATTGGGATATGCAATAGCTATAGTGTGCATGATTCCAAAACATATGAAGAATATCCGGAGGGGGGGGGGCATTTGAGGAGATGAGTATTTAGTATAGTTAAAATAGGAACTTCCTGATGCTTTTCAGATAATCTCCTCCAGTAACCTGCTTGGTTCATTTGGAAACTTCCTACACTCTTGAGCATATTTCCTCCCTGCTTGTCTCCAGAACAGCCAGAATGAACAACAGAACACTTTGGCCTCTCCTCTCTTTCTTTACAAAGTTGCTTTCTCTTCTTAATAAAACTATTTAAATCTTTTAAGCAGCCTGGTGCTTTACCCCTCTCTTCATATATTTAAACTCTCCAAACAAGGAAGGTTCCCTCTCTCTTGGCTTTCCACAAATTACGCAAAATGAAATTTATTCAAGAGAGTTTTTCTGCACAGGTAATAGGGCTGCATTGTACAAAATGGGTTTGAAACTTACTTGAATAAATGACTAGGGATTGTGGTCTCTATTGCTGGGTATCGCTTACTGCAACTGGGACCCTATTATGGAATTTTTGCACTGCTTAATGTGTCCTGTTTATACTAATGCTACGCTTCAGTTCTTTCAGACTTCTACGATGTTAAAGCATTGTTTATTGAATGTCCTGTTTTGTTGATTGCTGATTCATTATGTGTAAATCTGCCCTGAATCCCTGCGAGAAAGAGGGACTCTAAATAATGTGAATAAATAAATAAGGCTTTCTGTTCTGGGGGCCATCTCTACCTCCACTGGCACTGAATGCCACAATGTAATCACTCGTTGAGTAAAGATAAAGGAACTGTAACTAAGGCAATGCACATGAAGCACTATATAGCACTTGAAATGTGCTAATAAATGCTATTATTTTTACAATTGTTAGGCCTCTGAATGCCTAACAACATGCTTGCAACCAACCTGAATGGAGGAGCACTCATACTGCAGCAATTCAGTGCTATACTATGCTAAAAAGGAGCCCACAGATAGGGAGGAGACAGAGGTGAATGCACAAGCCTGTTTTTAAACAAAGAGAAAGGCACGTTTTAAAAGCAGCTCCATCCCTGCCTCCTTTAGCCTAGCAAAGTACCCTGTTGCAGCATGACACTATCTTTTAAAATAGTTTTATAAACAAGAGTCTCTTGAGGCTTGTGTTCTTAAAGAGAGGTTGAAAAAGGGACTGTTCTTGCTCCAGATGGAGGGGCTTCTCCCCCACCCACCCCAACTCTTATAATCTTTCATAAAGCTGCCAAACTTTCCAAACTGGTGTGGGGATTCTCATGTGGCTGCAACTGGCTTTAATGGGAAGTGAGTCTACCAAATTCCTGTGTAGTCCATTAGAGCTGAGGAAGGAAGTGTTATAAACCAATCTGTGGACAGTAAATCTAATGGGAGATGTGCGGTTGTCTGGCCAATGTCACCTCAATAAGCAAGCCTTTCTCCAGTGATGCAGTGCTAAGTTTTATGAGCACTGGAGTGTCGGAGGCTAAACCCCATATGGAGAAAGAACTGGAGCTCTGCTTCTGGTCCATGATCCCCTTGCAAATGCTCAGCTTTTTCAGTGCCTGACAATTCTGACATATACCACCCACCTAGTACTATTTTACTTCCCCAAAACAGGGCACATTGCCATTATCATTGAAAAATAATGTCTTTAAAAAAATCATTACACTGAAATGTTAAATGCAGTGACACCATATCATTTTTTTTCTTTATGAATAAAATTCTAGTAGTTTGCTATATCCTTGGTGAATTAAGGTATCTGGAGGATGACTGCTTTAAAAAGTCACAGCATAAAGTCATAAGGAAAGGCTTGTGTAAGGGCCACTGCTGTATCACTCTGCCCCACACTAGAACCTCTCAGGCTTTTGATTATTGATAATATATAGTACAGCCTCAGTGTACTCTGGGGTGGAGCAATAACTAGGTAATAACAAAAGTGGCAGGGAATAGAAAGCAGGGGGTTAAATGACTGAGAGCCATTTAAACCCCTGCTTTCTGCCCCAGGCTATTTTTCATTTAACCCCTCTGTTTTCTGTTCCTCTTGAACAGCCATGAATGGTCTTAAAATTCATAAATGTTCGTGGCAGCTCACCAGTTTGTAAACTTTGGTTTGCAAACAAACAGCCAACTAAAAATCGTCATGAGATGCTTTGTGCCCAACCCTAATAAAAATCGCCTCATTATTAGTCAGCCTAATCTTCATTGGAAGCATTTGCCACTAATGCAGCAACTGGTTGTGCCTGACTTGAGAGCTTAGTCCCTTACATGGAGTGCCTGTTCGTCTCTCAGAACTGGAAGTTTGTAGAATCAGTGCTGTACTGCAAGGCAGGAGAATGTACTGCCTGTTTCCCTGTTTCCCATACTGGCTAGGGAAGTTCTGGCAATGAGATTACCCTACTCTTCTGTGCAAGCTGCCTCACCAAAGAGTAAACTTAAGTCATGAGATGAGAGGACAGGTTTTCTTATGGATTGAAATGAAACGGATCTCACAGTGGAAAGAGGTATGCAGTGGGGTCCCACTATGATTGGTATTGGAGATACTATTTAATGTATTCATAAATGATCTGAGATGGGAGGGGGGTGAGTATTGTGGCCAAGTTTGCAGATGACACCAAATTATTCAGGATGGTGAAAACTAAGGCTCACTGTGAAGATCTCAACAATCGGAATGAATGGGCAACAAAACAGCAAATGGAGTTCAGTTTGGTGTAGTGGTTAGGAGTGCAGACTTCTAATCTGGCATGCCAGGTTCGATTCTGCATCCCTCCCCCCCCCCCCCACATACAGCCAGCTGGGCTCGCCATGGCACTGATAAAGCTGTTCTGACCGAGCAGTGATATCAGGGCTCTCTCAGCCTCACCCACCTCACAGGGTGTCTGTTGTGGGGAGAGGAAAGGGAAGGCGACTGTAAGCCACTTTGAGCCTCCTTCGGGTAGAGAAAAGCGGCATATAAGAACCAACTCTTCTTCTGCTGCTGTTACTGCTGGTAAATGTAAGTGATGCACATTGGGACAACAACAATCCTAGCTTCAAGTATAGGCTAATGGAGTCTGAACTTGCTGAGACAGAGAGAAATAAATCTAGGGGTCATAGTGGATAACTCAATGGAAGTGCTAACCCAGGATACTACAGTGGTGGAAAAGGCAAACTCAGTGTTCAGGATGATTAGGAAAGGGATTGAGGAAAAAAATGGCTGAAATTGTAATGCCCCTGTGTAGATCTATAGTGTGTCTCCTTTGAAAACACTTCCTCCCTCCTTGCCTCCAGAAGAGTCATAATGAACTAAGAACAACATCTTAATAAAACTACTTTATTATTTTAAGCAGCTTGGTGCTGCACAGTCTTGCATATATAAATTCTGCCAACAGGATGGACTATTGGTCTGATCCAGCAGTGTTATTCTTAGGTTCTAGTCAACAGAACCATGACCCTCCTCTGCTCCAACATGCTGCTTTTCTAGTCTTCTGTCACTTTGGAGAAGTTCTAATAATGGTATCACACTACAGTTCCACTTTCAGTTCCACATGGGGTTGCCAATTTCCAGGTCTGGGTTGGAGTTCTCCCAGAGTCACAACTTATTTCCAGACTACAGAGATCAATTCCCCTGAAAGAAAGGGCAAGCTCTGTTGCAGGGGTAGTCAACCTGTGGTCCTCCAGATGTCCATGGACTAAAATTCCCATGATCCCCTGCCAGCAAATGCTGGCAGAGGCTCATGGGCATTGTAGTCCATGGACATCTGGAGGACCACAGGTTGACTACCCCTGCTCTATGGGATTCCATCCCTGCTGAACTTCAGCCTCCACAAACTCCACCCTCCCCAAGCTATACCCAAGATATTCCAAAGTAGAGTTGGTAACCCGATCTTTTTCAGGCTTGCTGCCAGAGACCCGTTTTGGAGGATATTCCAGGAATTAAATCTTGGGGTCTCACCATGGCTAATGGTCATGCATATTGCTGAGCAGCAACCCATCCTCCATTTAGCTGCTTGTGACGTTTCACTTCTAATGGCAATCCTATTCAGGGACAACAGGACTTCTTTCTCTTGCTCTTGTCTGCAGCTTCATTCCGTGGAAATTTAAGGAGCACATGTAGGAAGTGTAAGTAAGGCTCTTGTCAGCATTACTAGGCATTGTCAGCATCAATGCCAACACTTTTTTCCTGAAATGGCCCTTTCTTTTTCTTCTCAAAGAGTTTTAGGGCCTGCTTCTCTATTCCTATTCTTTGGCATCTTAGAGTGTGAGAAAGCAAAAACCAAGCAAAAACCAAGCCTCAAGTGGGATAAATCAATCTGTCCATCCTGATTTACATTGGTGTAGGCTTTGGCCCTAATAGTTTTCTTTCAGGGCAAAAGAAGTGAACCAGGATACACCTTTGACCTCAAAAGTCCTAGACTGAGGCAAAAAGGGAAGAGGCAGGCAGAATGGCTATAAAGAAGATGAGCTGCTTTTCTCGACTCTCAGGAGTCTCAAAAGTCCTACCCTTCCCCTCCCCACAACAGACACCCTTTGCGGTAGATGAGGCTGAGACAGCTCTGAGAGAATTGTGACTGTCCCAAGGTCACCCAACTGACTGCATATAGAGGAGCGGGTTCTCCAGATTAAAGGCTGCCACTCTTAAGCACTACACCAGAGTCTGCTTTACGAGGCAGACAGAAGACTCTCTATGCCTACTGCTTCTCTGTGTTTAACACAAACAGAAGGGAAAGGAAGCCACTAACTTTCCTTACAATTTAATTGCCCATTTTATTATTTTATTTTTTTTTGGGGGGGGGGGGAGAACACCACTAGAAATTCACAGCCATTAAGTTTGGATCATGGTGCTGGCATTTCTTCCAAACATCCCTTCCTTTCAGCCCACAAGCTGGGATAATTATTACATTATGTGACAGCACAGTCATGGGCCTGCAGTAAAAAGGAAAGATATATATTCCCCTTTGCTTCTTTTCCTCCCTAAAGAGGCTTAGAGAATGAAATGTTGAAGGTGATAATAAATGGTTCTTGGCTGGAAGAAGGGACAATGTTCTCGTGGTGGAAGCGAGTTCTAGCCATGGGCCCGAAACATCCCTCATCAGCTGCTCTGCAGTTCCAAAGAGCCAGTTTCACAACAGCCCCTCAGTGAAACATCCCTGGTAAGAGGACGACAATATGTGGAGCATCTACAGCAAGAAGAACATCTTCAGCCTGATGTATCATGCAGGTGTGCTGCCCTGTCAATGATGGCCCAGAGGCTGAGCTCAATACATAGTGCAGAGATTAGCAGTCTTCCCAAACTGACCTCTGTACCCAGTCCGATGAGCTGCTTCAAAGAATGAGTGTGTGAGATAATTTCCATTAAACATGGGGAATAATCAACATTTAAAATGCAACTAAATGACTAAAGTAAATCCTTTCTTAAAAGAGCCAGCTTGGTGTAGTGGTTAGGAGCACCGACTTCAAATCTGGTTTGATTCCCCATCCTCCACAGGCAGCCATCTGGGTGACCTTGGGTTCACCACAGCACTGATAAAGCTATTCTGACTGAGCAGTGATATCAGGGCTCTCTCAGCCTCACCCACTTTACAGGGTGTCTGTTGTGGGGAGAGGAAAGGGAAGGCGACTGTAAGCCATTTTGAGACTCCTGGTAGAGAAAAGCGGCATATAAGAACCAACTCTTCTTCTTCTTCTAAAACTCTTCTCCTATTTGATCCATTAAAAAAAATCCCCCCAAAACATGGTATACAGCAATGGTGGGTTGGTTGTTTGCTTGTTTGTCTGGCTAACAAAAAGCTGTGAGTGTAAATTCTATTCGTTTCACAAAGCAGCTATACAGCCTGATATAGTTTTATTCACACCCTTCATTCCAGTGTGTTTTGGATATGCAAGGGAATGTGTTTCTTCCTTATTATTATTTTTTAAACTTGTATTGTGTGCCAGAGTCACACATGTGGATAGGAAGCAAAATTCAGATTTTTAACACCCTGAAACCTGGCATTTTCCCAATATTACTTGTTCAACAAAAGCACGTGCAAAGCATTGTGTACCTTAAGATAAAACTGTGAAAGTCTGCAAATTTTACCTTAAAGAGAGATCAAAGGTAAATATGGTAAAAGCTTTCCTGTGCAATCTCAATGAAAGATCCTGACATTTGGGGAAATGTTAATAGCAATGTACGCTGCCGTTTTGGGATGGAAGAGATTGAATGCAAGCTGAAGATGGAGACAACAGCCCAGGATGAAGCTATTAGGATGATTATTACTGGGTCCTTCAGAAGTCTCATCTCATAAGTCAACAATTTCACACACCAATATACTATTAAAACTTAATTCTTCCCCTCATTGCTTTTCTCCTTCCATCTCACCCTCCCTCCCATAGTCCCTTGTTACGCTTATAGTTTCCATTCCATACTCTATGAAACTCAATGATTGGACTGAGGCATACTCCGGAAGGCTCTTTATTGAATGTGGTTGCCAGTCTAGGAACTAGGTTTTTCCCCCTGCAATCTCATAAACTCCCAAGTTTGCAATCCCAACCAGAGTTACAACCTCTTAAGGGCCAAAGTGCATGTCAGGTTTCTTTTTAGCAAGTTGGGTCTAGGTTTAACTTTGTGGTATTATCTGTGGCATAGACTGCCTTTCACCAGCTTCATCTGGTGTACCAACTGTAACCCTTTTAGACATAATTGTCACCTGTAAATTCATGATAACTCACTCTGAATCCCAAGGTACTCTTACCAAGGGGTTTCATGTAGATAGAAGATGGGCCAAATTGATCTCTGGGGCATCCTGAAGCCTAAATGTCATCAAGTGAAGTGATCCCCCAGCACCACAGTCTGGAATCTGCCTGATTAGTTGCTTCCAATTCCTAAACCTGATGGATGATGATTTAATTTATATACCACCCTCCCTATACAGCCTCAGGACGGTATATAAATTAAATAATGTTGTTATAAATTATGTTGTTGGTGTTATCAACAGCCACTGGGAACTCCAAGGGAAAGTAACACTTTTCCTTTCCTTCTCAATACAAATAACCCATTATGGTGACTAAAGCAATGGTCTTATAGGTGGGAAAAACACTGAATTGAAATGAATTGAGATTATAAATTTTATCAGGAGGCATTGAAGCTGTTTGGCCAGTCAGACTCAACCCAAGCTGTCTTAGGCAAAATATCTTTCAACCTTATCATAATACTGGTATGCCCATTTATTGAAAAATCTATACTTAAATACTCTATGAATTTCCTAAGTATTCTTATTACTGCAGAATCACAAGTCTTCAGTGTATATTCTACCCTACCTGGTGGAATCAGCTCCTGGAAGAACTGAGGGCCCTGACAGAGCTGTCAAAGCTCCGTGGGGCCTATAACACAGAGCTCTTCTGCCAGGTCTTTGGTTGAGGCCAGGTTGTTTAAGAACGTTCAACCCCCCCCCCCAGGTTTTTGCTACACCATCAATCTAACACTTTGTGGATGTTATGGAGGGGGTGGGTGGCTTCCTCTCCTTATTTTTCTGCCACCTGGAGGTGGCACCTGGTTTGATAAATTGGGGATTTTAAGGGATTTTATGGGCCTCAAGTCCCTACAAGGAGGAAAGTGGACTATAAATATAACTAATGAATAAATAAATAAAGCTAAGGCAATGGGTGTTTTTTTGGGCTAGATAAAAGCCAAAAATAAAAGCATCTTTCCCAAATCTGGTTTTGTACAGTACTTACAAAAGGAAGCACACCTTTAAGTATGTACATAGTAGGAGAGGGTGACCATGACTGCAGAGGGTGATCTGCAGTAGAATAGCAAGATTTTAATCCAGATTGCCATGGCCTCTGCTCTGAGAAACATCCGCTATTCTCACCACATACATGGATGGAAGCAGGATATTCACATGAAATGACATGAACATATTGTAAAGGACATGATGATCCCCATAACTTCTTATTTAGAAATTAAGCCACACCACATGTCAGAGAATGCTTAATTCTGATTACATGCACTTTGGCAGCAATGGATGAAAAACCCCAAACCCATTCAAAACCTTTCAAAAACCAAATCACATCTGGCCATATGCTAAGCAAATTTCAGCAGGGTGTAATCACAACACACCTCCACCTTTGGGGGATTACAGAGACCATCTTCCAAGTCTTGGAAGAATGAGAAGAGTGTCCCAGGATTCCATTGGCAAAGCTTGAACTGCCAGAACATGCGCCCAATAGGTGGGGAAAGACCTGTTTAGCTGCGTTCCCAAGAAGGACTGGCAGCACTAGGGCCCATCATGCATGGGCCATAAGGCCCGCACTGGCAGCGGCAGTGCTTCGGTTAAAATCACCGAGAATGCACGCTGCCGCGAGTGTGGGTGCTTCCTGGCCCAGGGTTCTGGAAGACCCGTGTTAAGCGAACGCGGGATCTTCCAGAGCTTCCCAGGTAAGCTGGGGCTGCGGCGGCCCGGTGCTGTGCATAATCGGCAGTGGCAGGCTTGTCAGGCTGCCCAGCCTCGACCTGCGATGTCCCTTAAGGGATACCACTCGCTCCTGCAGGCTCCGTGGTGGCACGGAGCTGGCAGGGACGACCCCCCGTTCCCCCGGCCCCTCCCCACCTTCCCCACCCGCGCTGCTGCACTTACCTCGGCTGGGCCTCCTAGCCCCAGTGTAAAGTGCACATGCGCTACGCCGGGGCAACCCAGCATGCCCCACTCCCGTGCGTTCATGGGAAACGGCAGGGCATCGTGCCCCGCCACAACAGCATGGCGCCAGCGCATGGAATCTGGCGCTGTGCATAAAGGGCCTAGATGTGTGACCCTATGCCTGACTACCAGTTTTGCATTTGAGCATTAGATTAATTTGAAGGAACAGGGTAATAAGATGGCCTTGCATTCCTTTGATGAGGCAGGACAACTGAGATGAGAAGAAATTTTGAGGGCTCAAACCATGTGACTTGTTTTTATATCAGATTGGGATTGAGGCTGGATCTTGTGAGTAGAAACCCATTTGGAATCTTGGTGTGGAGGTTTATGGCGGTCCAGAAGGCCTGTAACAGCAAAGATGCCCTTGCTCACAAGAAAAATCTCCTGGCAACATTATACTGAAACTTCCCGAGAAAGTCAAAGAAAGACTCGAAAACAGAAAAGCGCAAGCAAACCAAAGGCCATATTACTGACTCTTTTCCCTGTCTTAAATCTCTGCCAGCCTGTCCAAATTAGCCCTACTTCCACTCATAGTGCCTAATTTTAACTTTCCCTTTTTATTCACCTCCCTTCCTCCCCCAATTCTTCTGCTTGGGGAGGTAGAACACAAGACTGAGGCAAACTAGCAACTTCAAAGGTACTGGGTGTCCAATATGCAGCATGTGATTTAAAAGAGAGAGAAAAAGGCCCTCACACAGCATGCATTGGATAAATTAATATTGCCTCCAGAGCAATGATTTGCCTAGTCCCGCAAGACCTGAAAGGAGATGTGGCTCGGAAAGAGGGATGCAGCACAGGAAGAGGAGGAGGAGGAGGGCTTGGGTTAATATATGCAAATTGACTAGCATGCAAATTGCCACATAGTTAAAAATAATCCGTTGGATGAGAAGGAAGGCTGTTTTTTAAAGAGCCATTCATTCATTAAGCTTCCTCCTTAGACCTTTTTTTCTGTTAAGACTTCACTTTTTAGAAAGTTTGCAAACTTGTTTTTTTTCCCCACTCATTTGCACTCCGTCCCCACTGATATGGAAATTGTCTGCCAGAGCCAGCTCTCTCTCTCTCTAGCCTGCCCTATTTTTTAAAACCTTATCTTTCGTTTCCTTCTTTTCTCACCACACGTCAAGGTTATCTACCTTTCTCCTACAGCCAGCCTTAAATTAGAATTCTCATACGATGGGAACAGCCATTCTAAATTTATGAAAAATTTAAAGTTAATTTTTAAGTGATTTAATAAAAATCCAGCCTCTGCATTTACCTGTTGCTGCCCAATTGTTTCCAGCACACGAAAGAGAGGTATCTTGTGTGTAATTGGGAAGGAAGGCTTCCTTACCCTTGAACCATGTCTGACACTGTAATAGCCCACTCTGAGAGCTAGCCCATTAATTACAAAATATGTAGAAGTATCCCTTGAGCCAGCCTCCTCAGAACCATGCCTCTGTTACATTTTACAACCCCCCCCCCCAAAAAAAAGTGTGTGCTTTTCTTTCCTGTGTCTTCTGGAAGCTGATCTCCTTCATATTTATTGCCATCATATTTAAAAATTTCTCTTCACCACAATGAGTTCCAGGAACTACTTCCGTCTTGTCAGTCTTAGCACTCAGCCGGGCAGCTACCCAGCTGCTAATGGCATTCTCCGCATTCCAAATACTTACTTCAATACTTTTGCACACTCTGCTTTCCTCTTCAGGGACAAAGTGATCTTCGGTCAGAGGTTTTCAGTGTTGTTTCTGGCCATGGAAAGCATGTGCAGCTTCCTTATGCTTGCCCTCCACACACTGCACTTCTCTGCACTCAGTCAACAAGCAAGCTGACTTTGCTCCTTTCCTGTGCATGATTGCCAGGTCATGAGCAGAACCCCTACATGTAGAGGGGAGTGTACACAGTATGTTCTCTTCCCAGATGTTGCTTTCCAAATGTTCCTGATCACTGGACTAGGAGCATATATGAGTACACATCCTGTGCACGTTGGCACTATGCTCACACTTCAGAAAGCACATGGAGATAGGAATTAGGATTTGGGAGCTGGGAAACGAGGGCCATGCTTTCCCACAGCATCATGGTCATGCACCTCTGGGAGCTTCCTCCATCTTCTCTGTGTTCTTTCCTGACCTGCTCAGCTGCTAGGTTCTGGGAAAGCTAGGATGGCTGATGCAGAGGCAGGAAAATCTAGATTGGATGGCTGCTGCGGAGACAGGAAAATCAAGATTATCCCAGTTCTGTCCACAATGGCCCCATTTCCCTGCCCCATTTCTTGTGGTGGCCTTTCATCCCCTGCCACACAGGAGGCTTTGTGAGTGTGTGTTCCTTCTAAATGGTTATTGACATATCATATTCTGATATAATGGTACATTGGTATGATATTGGTAACATATGGTATATTGACATGTCAATTGTGAGTTATAAGAACTCCCAGAGAAAGCACACACACACATGCACCAGTGTGCCACATTTACGGGGCAGGAGAAAATGTGAGGAAACTCGGCTCATGAAAGTTCTTTCCTATTCCACACTGGCAACAAAACTGACAACATGGAAACCCTGGAGAGCAGTAGCCGAGTGGAGCAGACCTCCTCTGTTATCTTTCCATTCACCAAGATAAAATTTTATATAACTACAAAGCCGAGGGCCAAATCTTAAATTACTCTGGGTGTTCTGTCAATGAGTTCCCCAATAAACAGCAAATGTCAGGGGCCTTGGTACAGACCAGATGTAGGCAGTTTAATCCGCCCTCCTTGCCATGTGCCTAGCTTGAAACATCCCCCACAGAGCTGCTATGTGCCCCCTTGGTTCAGGCACATTTTCAATGAAATTTCACAGAACAGCCCCCTCCCCCAAATAATTTCTGTGTTGCATCCTTTGAAAATATCCCAACCAGATGGTGACAGAGATGCTATGCTAGCACATTCTTCCCTCACCTGCTAATGAGCAAGGGATTTTATTGCTTTACCAGTTAATTCCATCTCTCTTGGGAAAGCCAGGCTTCTGTCCTGCGTGTGATAAGAGCTGTAAAATTCATATGGAGCCTAAAGAAGTCTAATTACAGCAATTAGCATTACTAATTTTATTTCCACTATAACCCTAAATCAGTGAACAAATAGAAATTTCTACTTGCAAACACCAGCATCCAGAGTTAAGGCGAGAAAGGAGGGAAACTTGGCTATTCTGCATGACCCACCTAAATTGGACTCACACACAAAGGGAAGACCATAAGCAATGTTAAATCCCGTCACATATCAACGCCCATCTTTCACCATGTTGTCTGTGCTTCTGTGACAATCACCTCTTCTGGCACACCCCCTTACAGAATTTTTTTTTTAATATTGTTATTTGGCAGTATTCTACCTGCCATCTCTAAAGCAATTGTGTTCTATTAGAAAAGGGGAGACCTGGGTCAGGTTTCCCATTGACGCAGAGGCACACTGAAGAGCCATTGCAAAGAGATAGCTGTGCCAAGCCTGTCCAGAGACACTTTAAAGACTAACAACATCCATTTCAATTTGAGCTTTCTGCAGTCACCACACAATTCTTCAGCTAGGTATGGAAATCAAATCAAACTTATGAGGCAGGTGACAAATTGGGGTGGGGGAGGAGAAGGAGGAGATAAGGCACATGGTTAATTCTCACATGAGCCTTTCTAGTCTAGACTCACTTTGTGAAGAATGTAATTAACCCGTGGGTAACCCTCTCCCGTAGCTTGCCTATCTGGCAAGTTTCTACACAGTGAACCAGTCCCAGTCCTGCCACCATGGACACACATCTCCTGCCCTGGCCTACTGCAGCTTTTGCAAGTTTCAAATTGGCACTAGAATACTGCTATGCTGATAGGACATTCTACCAACATGTGTACCAGGTTCTCTAAGTTCCCAGCTTTCATTGTTTAAAGAGGTTCTAGCCCTTTCTGTCAAAGAAATAGGACTTGATATATCTGCAATGAAAAGAAATAGCACAGGATTTCCCAGTCAGAACTCCCTGGGGCTCTGTGAGACCTCCCCAGAGTCTCCCCGGCCTTCCCCACAAATTCTACTTTGATGGACTTGTTCACACTTCTGGCCTGGTCCTGGGGCTCCTTGAAGCCTGAAAAATATTTCCGGGGTTCCTCCACCATCATAAAGTTGAAAAAGGCTGGAGTAGAGCCTTACTTCTTTAGAAAAATGAAAGTTGAGGATTCAGATAAAAGGGTACATATGTTGCTATATACACAGATATATTCTAGTGTAATTTTTTTAAATTAAAAATCTCTCCCCCACTCCCAGGTGGATCAGGCATTGCAATGCTGCAACAGCAAGCACCCAGAAAAAGCAAAGCCATGTTGGTTAGACATTCATGCTGGCTCCCAGAATCTAAATCTGTTCTTTGCCAGCCAGATTTCCAGCTTCTGCTATCAACTGGTATTGTTAAAGTGATAATCTGTAAGGAGGAGAGGGCATTTGTACTTGTGTGCCTCCCACCACATAGCTTTTCTCACCTTTGCATGACCATCCTTACAGGATACTGTCCTCCTCTGGCAGTTGAGGTGCAAACCTCGTTCAGCCTCCCCTTGGCAAACCAGCATATTTATATTCTAGGTCTTTGGATTAACTGAATGGCTAATCCATGCATCCTATCATCGACGACAAGATCATACATACCTACAAGTAGAAAGGTGCATAATGATGACTCCCAACACTATGCCACCCATTTCCATCTACTGTTCACAGATGTTTGGACTGAGGCTTGCCCATTAATGTCCATTGGACAACTGCAATCAATTGAATGTTAAACTGGGTTGTCATCAATGTTACAACACTAGCAGCAGTTCAGTATGTTCTGACAATGTTAGGGAAAGCAACCAAAGAATATCATGCAATGGTTTGCTAGGGGAAGCATGCAGGGATGTTACATCCATGCAGCGTTATGGATTGATCAATCTTAAACAAGGCTTGGTGGTTCTATTAACTTGACCATCCAACCGTGCTGCCTGAATTGACTCCAGTTCTGCTTTCCAAGGCACTAGGATGATTTGTAGATATTCCAAAACAAACTGAGAACAAATTGGAGCATCTCATTGGCATTGTCATTCAAAAAGGAAAACTGCCTTCTCTTTGATGAATCCTGCTCTCTGCTCTCACCAGCGTGAGAAGATGCTGAATGAGAAATTCAAAGAGCTTGGCAGCCTAGCCCAGATGAGAAAGGCTGTTAAGTGAAATACATACTCCAAGGCTCTGCACTTGGTGTAGTCATCTAGGGCATGGTGGGTGGCTGTTCTCATAAACTGGAGCATCCTCACCCCCACCCCTGGACCACAGAGCAGGATTTGGAATGAGGAGCCTTCACAGATCAGAGCACAAGGCTGCGCCATGTGAAATTTTCATGTTACGAGGCCGCTGCTGTGCTGTGGCATACAAGGCAGTGGGGACACTGCTGGAGAAAGTTCTAGATCAGGGGTAGTCAATCTGTGGTCCTCCAGATGTCCATGGACTACAATTCCCATGAGCCCCTGCCAGCAAATGCTGGCAAGGGCTCAATCTGTGGTCCTCCAGATGTCCATGGACTACAATTCCCATGAACAAATGCTGGCAAGGGCTCATGGGATTGTAGTCCATGGTCATCTGGAGGACTACAGGTTGACTACCCCTGCTCTAGATGCCTCTCTTACCTGCTGTTCTCTGAATGGCTGCCTTCATTATTCAGTGTGCTTTTGGTTGTGCATTAGGGGCAAATAATTCATACTAATGCAAAGGTTCCCACCAAATATGACATAAAGAATCATAAGCCTGAGAAACCTGTAGGAGATATTCAATTGGTGACCTCAAAGTAACTGGTTAATTCAAAGGAACTTCAGGAACAGATTGGAATGGGAAATGGCTGAGTTGCAAGTTCTTAAAACAGTCAAAAATGGAATTCCAAGGACTTAATGAGGATATTTGTGTTCTTATCTCCCTATGTATGCTAACCCCATTCAGCCCTTACATCGGCATTCTTATCAATCCCCCAGAAGGCCCATACATCTTCTTTATTTCACTTCATTTTATTTCTTATTTAGCATAAGAGATTAAAATAGTAGATTGTAATGTAGCATAATTAATTGTAGAATGTGATGTACCTTGGAATGGTAGATTGGAATGTATTTCGCTGGTTTGAGGACAGGGAAGATAACTCCCACACAATCAATCGCCCCACTGCAATGTATCGGAAGGAGTTTGAATCTACACATGCTAGGTATCTCAGTTCCTGCTTATACACAGAATTGAACTTTGTTCGTCTTTGAGGTGGTCATGGGCTTTCAGGCTCCTTCTCAGTGCCTTGTAACATAAACATGAAACTCTATGCTGACTGGAAGCAGGAGGGAACAGAAGAAGAAGAATTGTTTTTTATACCATGCTTTTCACTGCCCAATGGAGTCTCAAAGTGGCTTACAATCACCTTCCCGTCCTCTCCCCACAATAGACACCCTGTGAGGTAAGTGAGGCTGAGAGAACGCTGATATTACTGTTCAGTCCAAACTGCTCTATCTGTGCTATGTTGAGCCCAAGGCCACCAAATTGGCTGCATGCAGAGGAGAGGGGAATCAAATCCAGCTTGCCAGATTCGAAGCCGGTGCTCTTAACCACTACATCACACAGGTGGGTCTGGGTGGGATGCAATCCAGTAGAACATTCTGTTTTAATTAACATGGACATTGTGCAGCTTTGGCTGTGACTAGAACCACGGCATTTAAAACTAGTCCAGCTCAGGCAAGCAAATGCACAAACCTTTGTCAATTAAAACGTTATCATATATTGCCAGGCAAAGTGTCAGTGGCTAAATGTCTACAATTGAAAGGCATTAGGTCAGGGCTGTTTAGGATGGCGGCAATGTAAGTTGCTGTGAAAGGCATTAGGTCAGGGCTGTTTAGGATGGCGGCAATGTAAGTTGCTCCTTGCACTATGACACCTATATTTAGGGTTACCAATTTCAAGGTTTTACTTTAGGTTCTCTGGGAAACAGAACTGATTTCCAAACTACAGAGTTAGTTTCACATGGAGAAAATTGTAGTTTCATGGGGTGGACTGTAAGGCATCACATTCCCATCAAATTCTCTCCCCTCTCCAAATTCTGCCTGCCACAGGTGCCATCCCAAATCCCAGGAATTTCCCAAGCTATAGTAGGACGTCCCACCAACGTACAATTTACAATATTTAGCAAAACTCACATCCTTCTAGGTCATGTAATTAACCCCTGCTCTTAAAACTGGACTGGCACCATCTTATTTCTGATTTCTTGTATCAGATCTGTGTTTTAAGATTGTATTTCTGCTCTTTGAGACTATGAACACACCTGGGTTTGTTTCTGTGGACCTGTTATCATGTAATTCCCCTTAAAATTTCATTCTGTTTCCTCTACAGTCGTGGCTGCTGCATATGATGTGTAGCTGCATCCTGATATTTGAGGTTTTAAAACACATGCTGAAAGAACATTGAATGCAGGTGCATGCTGCAGAGAAATTGCGATTGGCCAAGGTTCCCTATAGAATGCACTTTCATGGGGGAAACTGATGTTTCCGCCAACACCCTTCGATGTGTAAAACAGCCCTAAGAGGCTGGGCAGATTCAAAATTCTAAAAAAAAACTATATCTGGAGTTCTTAGTTCGCTCCTCTTCAGAATCCTAGTAATGGCATAAACATAGCAAGCTACCATGAAAAGGCATCAGGCATTTGATGTTACAGGCATCCCCCTTCAGACAAACAAAACAGAACCGGCCATCCTGTGGCCTCTGGAACGCATTTCCCCAGGAAGCCATGGAGAACTGAACTGTGGCCCAATAGGGTTTTAAAGGCCTGGATAACTTTATGGGCATTAATAACATTTGCAGCTATGCAAGCTTATAAAATGTTGCAGGGCTAATCAAACTTCATGCTTCGGTGTGTAAAGTGATCACCTGGGAACACAGGGGAGGGATTTCCTCTATGCACACCTGGCCAGAAAGATTGTGTGGTTTTATTGTCGCAGTGGTTACTACGATTCATTTCTTTTCCTTACTCTGGAAGGCTGGAGGGCATGACCAGGCCCTTTCAGAGTCAGGGAGGCTCTGGCCATTTCTTTCCATTAGGAGAGTCAAGCCTGGACAGGATGCAGGACGAGGCTGAAAACAGGACTGTAAGGAGCAGAATATGTTTCACCCTCACAATGTAACTGTGTGAAGCATTACCAGGACTGCATCTAGATATCTTGAAAGAGCAGTGCATTCATTCAAGAAGTACTGTCCAGCGTGAATATGAGCTACAGAACACTTTCAAATAGAGGAAATGGAAAGCACAATCACCAAAGCTCTGATAAAAAGTACCTCTTAAAAAGATCTTTTTTTCAATCTCTATTATTAGTAGTAGTATTAGTATTAGTATTATTCTTTATTCTTTATTCTTTATTCTTTATTCTTTATTCTTTATTCTTTATTCTTTATTCTTTATTCTTTATTATTATATTTATATCCCGCCTCCCCCCAAAGGCTCGAGGAGGCTCACATAAAAAAAACCCTTCCCTAAAATCCATATCAATAACATAAAATTACAGTAAATAACAACCAATTAATCAACAGTAACAACAATAACAACAATAGATGGCAGTACTAATCATCGAGTCCCCACCACCTCAGCTATAGGGAGGTGGAGGGAGCTAGCACTCACTATGCCAGATTTCATGAGGGGGGGGCCTGATCCTCCTCACCGCCCGGCCTCACCATAGGCCTGGTGGAAGAGCTACATTTTACGGGCCCTGCGAAATGCTGGTGATTCCCGCAGGGCCCTCAGCTCTTCCGGGAGCTCATTCCACCAGGTCGGGGCCAGGATTGAAAAGGCCCTGGCCCTGGTAGAGGCCAGACGGGCTTCCTTGGGGCCGGGGATAACCAATAAATTGGCCCCTGCCGAGCATAAAGCCCTCTCTCTCTTTCTCTGTTTACCGTTATCTTATGAGATAGATGGATTTCCCTTATTCACAATATGGAGAGTTGATTCTGAGAAGAGTGACTTGCTCACTCACAACTAGGGTTGCCAACCAAGGTTGCTGTGCCAGTGCACTGAAGGGGAAGGAGATACCCCATCCCCTGCTCCCATGGCCCACTAGTGACTCCTGTTTTCTACAAGTGACTGTCAGCCAACAGCACAATGTCACTGGAAATCCAGACATGAAGTCATGTTTCTCTAGGAATCATCCTAAGTCTAATAATTCTTAAAGAGGTATCATGCCATCATTGCCAGCCAGCCCCCATATCCATCTATGGGTTGCCAGGCCATGCCTAGCAAACCTATTGCCAGCTCCAGTTTGGGAAATTCCTGGAAATTTGAGACCAGAGAATGGAGAGGGCAGAGTTTGGGGAGAGGAAGGCATGTGGCTATGATGCCATAAAGTTCACCCCTCAAAAGGACCCTTCTCACTAGAGGAACTGAAGCCTGTGTCTGGAGTTCATTTGTAATTGTACAAGCATACCATGTCTGACCTGGACATTGGGAAGTCTATGCTCACCAGAGAGTCCATAGCCTAGTACAGCCCTGCAGATAAATATTTGTTTTCATGTCTTCCCCTGCCTGTGCCTGAGAGTTTGAGCAATGACTCTGGTAAGCCCTGAAGAAGTTGTTATACACCCCATGCAAGAGTCAAAATGCAAGGCTGACCTGGGAGGGATTTTGACCCCAAGTCTAGAAGGCCCTGTTGGACTTTATGGGGTCAAGCCTCACTAGCAACATACAGTCAATGTTCAACAGCAGCAGGATCTCTTACTTGAGCACCGAGCATTCAGGGACTTTGGTGAGCTGTTGTCCTAACCCAAGCAAAGACAGATTTGAAGTGTGGGACTTAGAGGGAGGGCAGAACTGGAAGAAACTGACTTTTCTCCATTGCTACAAAATAGAAATATTCCTTCTTGGAAAATATTCCATAATTATGCATCATAAAAATAATTAGGTTATGGTGAATTAGTACAAATGTTTACAACAAAATTGCCATGCAAAACATTATGGGTAATAATATGCTAATTGCTGCAGAAGCAAAAGCTGATTATGTTACAGCAATATCAAAAATTGCCAAGTCGGCGCTTCTAACCAAGGCTCAGTATCTTTCGACAGCATCTGGAAGCCAAGCAAAGCAAGCAGCCAACATGCTGACCCAGGTGGCATTTTGGCAAAGCATCCTGATGCCTTGGAAGTGTGTCGCCTGCTGGATGAAAACACAGCATCACCACAAGGACTCCTACCACTGCCCACATTCTAAAAATGCCACGTAAAAGGACAGAGTGACACAGTCAGATAATGAAGCACAAGGGGGAAGCTTTCTCTATGCTCTAACAACATCCATTACCTAATGTTGGCCTTTTTTTCCCTTTTCAATCTTGCAGTTATAGCTAGGAATGTCTTTCCCTCACTCCCATCTTCATCATGGGTTGGATTCAGCCAGGGTTTTGGATCAAACTGATCCAATGCTCCTTATTACAGCCCCCATCTCACATGGTTTTTGTTCATGCAGATCTGATGACTACCAAACAGAAAACCTGTTGGGAGCCAACCTGACATCTAATATAATACCATTCATGAAGTTCATACTATTCATGAAGCGATATCAGTTCACTGTACTTTGGCCTCTCCCAACCTCACCATATGGATTCTTGGTGACCGGGATAAGGCAATGCAGGGAACAATAATAGTACATCCCACATTTTGTCACACTACAAGAAAGGGAAGGACAGTGACTGTTCAGTATCTCCTACAATGTGAAGCAAACACCCGTAAAATGCCCATAATTCATGTATTTAATGAAAAGACTTTAAAATATTAGTCCCGTTGTTAACTGCTGCATACATGTAATTATTTAGCAAAGCAAGAATTTAATTTTAAGAATTTAATTTTTTTTCCTCAGGAGACAAACCAGTAAATCAGTTATGATCTCCTTATCTACAGTTTTTATGAGGAAATGATTATTGCTAGACTAGCTTCAAAGCCCATTCCTAAGAAGGGGACTTGAAAGGTCCCCTCCCCTGGCCCCTGGCCAGGCAGCATAAGGTGGCTTTGGGCTGCAGCTTGCAGCCAGATCAAATGGGGCGGGTGGGGGCTGACCAACTCATTAGCAGGGCCTGGACTGAGCTCCTTAGCAGGCAGGCAGTCAGCAGGCCAGCAGGCCCTCATTAGCAGGCCCAGCCTAGCAGGCCAAGAGGCCCTCGTTAGGAGGCCCTCCACCACGATCCTTTGTCCAGGGCCCTCTCCCCTCACCTGTTGCTGGCTCCAGGCACTGAGGCACATCTGAGAGCAAAGAGGGTAGAGTCCAGGGATGGAGGGCAGGAGCTACAGGGACAGGGCCAACCAGGGTACAGCCAACTTGGACAGCCGGACACATTCCACCCCCCCCCCAGGCTGTTTCACAAATATATAGAGGAACCATGGATAAGGATGAGAGATGGCACAAAATGATAGTTCTTCAAAACAACAAATAAAGCAAGCTTAAACTGTTTGGCAAAGTACTTGAGATGGTTTAATTTGTTCCACACAAATCTTTGCCATATCACACATACACACACACAAGAACCAAGCTGTGACCTTTCCCTGATCCTACAACTCCCTCTCCCTCCTGTGGGATGTTTTCAGTTTTGTGGTTTTAGTTTTATGATATTTCTTACATTTCCAATTGTACTTCCAGTTTTAATTAAATCAGAATTAATGTAAAGAAGATGGCATGTGACTCCTTGTGTGTATACAGGAGCAGTCATTTCAGAGACTAAGAGGACCCCTGAATCTACAGAGCAGAATCCAGTTTGGCACAATTGTGAGGAAGGTATTGGGAATACAGATTCTTTTAAACAAACTAGATACAATGTCCTGGGGGGGAATTTGTTGTCTTCCCTCATGTGCGTTGAATGCCTCCAGCATTCACCATCATCAGCATTTCAGATAGCCCAGGTTGGGATCCATAAATTAGGCCCCAGGCTTTTCCTCACCCATAATGCAATTAAAACCGATGCACAAAGAACCGGTGAGGAGCAGCATTTTAATACTGAACCTTCTTTGACAGCTTCGGCATAGTACAATTTGAATTCCCCAAGCTGATCAGTGGCAGGATTTTTAACTAATAGCAGTTCACAGGCAAGCAACGTGTATATGTTCTTTCTCCATTTGCCTCCCTTGAGCTAAGGATTTCTCTGCTTAGAGAAAAGCAACACACACAACTCCTGGTATATGTTCGCTGCTGCTATTTCTGCTGCCCATTCAACCTGCTGCATTTTAGCTGCTGCCATGTTTTCTACAGCTTTTTAAAAAAGCAATCATTGTATATAAACAAATATGTTGAAAATAACAGGGTGCAAAGATGACGGGTACAGAAATTGGTAGTAACTCCAGGGGGCAGAACACCCGGGCAGACAAAATAGCCACCAGATGCCTTTCTAGGGCAGCATAATGTTTAAGGCTGATCCTGTAGTTGTGTCTGCATTTTCTGTTTCTGGTAGATCCTGTAATAGGCTTTTATGTGCATTGTACCCGAGCAATCTCCATCACGCTGTGAAGTTGCCTTTCAGTGCTTTATGTCTATGCTGCAGACAATGTGAGCTGTTGTGGCTACCAACACAACAGCTCACATTATTGGCAGCACAGACATAAAACAGTGAAAGGCAACTTCACAGCATGGTGGAGTTTTCTCGGGCCCAACATACATAAAAACCCACTGGATGCACCTTGAGGCTGTACAACTCTACTGGTGTGCAGAGCTCTGGGCATACTCAAGTCTATGGTGATGCATTATATTCAGTACATGACAGGTTGTTATGGTCATACATTGCAATAAGTCAAAGCTGCATCTTCCCCTGGCTACAAATCCAGGGGTGGGGGGAGGATGTATGAGAACTAAGCTTTGTGCAGTTCTGAGTTCGCTTCTAAGATTTCAGTGACATTTATTGGTCCTCATCCAGTCTAGGTGTTGATGGACCATAGGAGGACCAATAAACTGAAGCTTAATTCATAGAATACTGTGATGTGTTTGGTCACAATACTATTAACCAATGAACAGAACCTTGCTCTAGAGATTTTTTTTGTCTTCAAGTAGGAAGTTCTTAGCTTGGGAGTACTATACGATTTTCTTGTTTAACCACGTCCAGCTTGCCTTGATTCATGGATCTGACGTTCCAGGTTCCTATGGAATAAAAATCTTTACAGCATCGGACTGTCTTTTCGCCACCAGTTACTTCCACAACTGAGCGTCCTTTCGGCTCAAATTAAATATATTGTACACAATCCTATGCACTAAAGCATTCTGTCTGTGAACCTTGACACCTGTTGAAACATCACATATTTCATCTATGGGGAAAGCAATATGCAAGGCCAGAGAAACTGACAGACAAAGTTGCAGGCCTTCTTCTGCATACTTTTGGAGATGCAAAGAAACATGAGTGCATACTCATTTCCTGCAAGAGTAGTTGTGAGTACATCAGCCTCTGACTGGTGCTATCACTAAGATGTGATGGCACTGTAGACTAAACCAGTTTGAGTGATGAAGAGAAGTACATTCTAGGTGCTGGTGAACTCTGCAGTTGTGGTGCAAGAAGATGTAGTTGAGACTGCATGCTATTGGGGTCATCTGAGGTTCTGCTCTTTGCACCTTGATGTAAAATGAAAGACAACCAGAGAAAAACCTCTAGAACATTTCTCCATGGCCATCTGCCAGGTATCTGAGAGAGCCCTGATATCACTGCTCGGTCAGAACAGTTTTATCAGTGCCGTGGCGAGCCCAAGGTCACCCAGCTGGCTGCATGTGGGGGAGCACAGAATCGAACCCGGCATGTCAGATTACAAGTCCGCACTCCTAACCACTACACCAAACTGGCTCTCATTTTTAATTTATTGTATTTGCCTTATCTGCTTTATTTTGGTCTTTTGTTTGATATGTTAACTGGGTACACTTTTAACATCTCATGAATTTCCTCCTGCACCATGTTTTTATGCTTTATCAGATTTGTATCATTAGACTGTTCTTTTGAAATATTTAACATTTGTATAGCGTTAAATTGATGTTTGGTTATAGTTAAAATCACTAGTATAAACCACCTTAAAGCTCTTTTTAGGCAGAATATGGATTCTATAAATAAATGCACTCACTAAAGCTGATTTGGACTGCTGGTCATCCACAAATTCTCCATGCCAGCCAAAGAAGAGCCTTGCCTGCTTCCGTCAACATTAGTCCACATGGATTGGCAGGACTGGCGTGGACTCAGGGCTATTCAGCAAGAGCAAACAGCAGTGGAAGCAGAAAAAAAAACTTAATTAAAGGGATACTTCCAGTTTCAATGACTCTCTTTCTGCTACGGTGGTTTTTAGCAACGCCACCAAAAAGCACCTTAAAAATCTGAGTCACTTGTCTACAACCCCCCCAACCCCCCCCCCCAAAAAAAAAGTCCACCGATTCCCTGCCTGTCCACCAAACTCCGGCTAGTGTCACTGAGAATTCTGTTGCTTTACAGGAAAATAGAGGCTTTCTTTGTATCACGCGGAGGAGAAAGTTGCCAGCTGTCAGTGGGGATACTGAAGAGAGCAGCCAGCATCACTACAGGAAGGAACAGGGAATGAAGCTTATAGTGGAGGCAAGAAAGAGCATGTTGGTAGAAAGAAAAGCTTCCCCTGAAGGCTTCTGAGCCTGTTTTCACAAAATGGATGCACACTACCCTCACTTCCTTAAGCTCAAAAGGGCCATCCTGCCAAGTTAGGAAGGCATGTGGCTGTACTTTAGCATTTCTCAGCCATTTTCCGGTACTACTTCTGGAAAAGTTTCTTGAGCTACAGAGGCAACTTTCAAATCAGAGTCCTTCTAGAAGAGTTAGATTTTATACCCTGCTTTTCACTGCCCAAAGGAGTCTCACAGTGGCTTACAATCACCTTCCCTTCCCCTCCCCACAACTGGCTCCCTGTGAGTTAGATGACCGTGAGAGAGCTCTGACACAACTGCTGTATGAGAACAACTCTAACAGGACTGTGACTAACCCAAGGTCACCCAGCTGGCTGCATGTGGAAGAGTGGGGAATCAAATCCAGTTCACCAGATTAGAGTCTGCCTGTCTGAACCACTACAGCATGCTGGCTCTCTATTGTATTCTCTCTGCCTTTCCCTGTCCTTAAAAACATCACGGCCAATCTGTTCTGACATCTATACTCCTTAGTACTCTTCAGATATAATGGGACACTCTCATTGGCACATGCAGGGAGTGCATGGTCCTCACGAGGCACCTCATACACTTGATCAGTAGTGTGAACTAGGCAATGCCCAGATCTCATGTACTGTGCATCATGGGGACCTGGCTACTACATGCAAAGCTTTCCATGGCCTTCATATCACTTGGAGCATCTAATCTTTGCTCTGCTATGACAGCATCAGTCAACTGAGGAGGACCTTCAAAGGGTTCCACCCTGCAAATAGACAAGATTGATGGGGCCTGGACGTGTGTATATTCTCTTGTTGTATCCCCGACCTTGTGGAATTACCTGCCTGAGATAAAGGTTTCCATGTGTCTGTCATTCAGAAAATGATGTAGCTATTCAGGAGAGCACTTATATAAAGTTAAGAGGACATATTTAGCTTACAATCCACAAGTACCCCAAGATCTTATTCACATGCACTGCTACTCAGAAGGATATCTCCTATCCAATATGCATGCTTTTCCTTTTTGTGACCCAGATGACCCAGACCCTGCACCTCTCCTTATTGAATTGCCCACTTTTCTAGGATTATGTCTTCTGGGGTGTTCGCTGCTCCTCCCAATTTGGTGTCATCTGCAACTTTAATGAGGCGTCCCTCCACCCCTCATCCAGATATGAATCCTAGCAATAAATAAGACACAGTGCAGCAGCACACAATTACATGAAAGCTGCAGAAGTGAGACAAGATGTGCTCGTACATTCCTTAAAGGGAGGGAGGGGGTAGTCTGGTGCCTGTACACTGTTTGCAAGGCCATTTAGGCAGGAATATTCCTGTTAAAATGCCCATGGGAGTACTTCCCTAAAGTCAACTCCTGAGCAGTGCTGCCAGTAGGAAGCCCATGCAGGAGAGGATGGGGAGAGTCAGGAAGTCTCTTTTAATATCAAACTGCAGCGAGGAGGTCAATGCAAAGCTATCTGCTTTCCCTAAGCCTGGATTCAAACATAGTTCCTTGGAGCTTACGTGGGGGAAAAAAATTATCCAAAAGAAAGAATAAAAAAATCCCACATGAGAATATGTTCTGCAAGTTGCAATCACATTGGCCCCCTCTATCTTGGAACTATTTCTCTGCTGAAATTCAGGTCATTATTTAAGACTCTCTCCTCCCTCGGGATTGGCCTCTAGGGAGTGGGGAGCCAAGCACATCCTTCCAGGAAGTAAGAGCAGCGTTCTACTTGGCAATGCGAGTCAGCAGTCAGAAAGCAGCCTGAGGGTGAAAATGGAATATTTGGTTAGCGTTCTGACAAGTCATGAATCAAAAGTGAATGAAATTGCTCTAGGGCCCCTCGGCCTGTCAGTTGACAGCACCCATTTGGTAAACCTGCTGCGCTGTAATTCAGTGCACTGCTGGCTCTGGGTACACAAGCAGAGAGTGTGATGTGCAAATGGATGGAGATTTAATCGGCAGCGTGTACTGACTGCTAGCCACAGATTAAGGCCCGGCTGTTTTTCTTCCCTAGGCAGCACAATCAGGGGGTTTACTCTGGCATTCCTGGTGGGGTTTTCCCAGTTGTCATGCTAGCCTAGAATCCCGTGCTAACGGCCTTTCCTGCCTCTGTGCCCTAATTGATTATTCCCCCATTTGAATGGATGTTAGTTCTTATTAAAGAAGCAGCAGCAGTGGTGAAATATCAGTTATGCCTGAAAATCCTGAATCAATTTCCCCTCCACAGCATTGTGGAATCCGTTTGTCATTAGGAAAGAAACCACATCCCGCTCAGCTAGGCAAAAGTATGCATTGTTTGCAGAACAGGGTCAATGAAAACAGAGAAAAGGAGACTGGATGGCGATTCATGAAACACAAGAAATGGGCTTATACTCCTACTTACCTTCCAGCATTATATTTGGCACTAGCTTCAAAGCCCGTTCCTAAGAATAGGCCCTGAAAGGGTCCCCTCCAGGCAGGTTGAGGTGGCTTTGGGACGCAGCTTGCAGCCAAATCAAGTGGGATGGGCGGGGACTGGGCAGCTTGTTAGCAGGGCTAAGACAGAGCTCCTTAGCAGGCATTCAGCAGGCCAGGAGGCCCTTGTGAGCAGGCTCAGCCTAGCAGGCCAGGAGGCCCTCGTTAGCAAGCCCTCCACCACGACCTTTTGCCCAGGGCCCTCTCACCTGCTGCTGGCTCCAGGCACTGAGGCATCTGAGAGCAAAGAAGCTAGAGTCCAGGGACAGAGGGTGGGAGCTGCAGGGGCAGAGCCCATCAGGACAAAGATGGTTGCACCCTGATAGGCCCTATTCCAACTTAGACAGTCGGACATGTCCCACCCCCTAGGCTGTTTCAGAAATATATAGAGGAACAACAATAGATAAGGATTAGTAGCCAAGGATGTCTCAGTTTATAAACACCTACACCTATGGCACAATAGCCCTCTTCAGCCATTCTATGCACACTAGAGAGAAGAGGATGGCTTTACCTAGGGACATCTGGGTTTATACAGGAAGCCAATGTAAGTTTATGTACAGAAGCTTTGTACATGATCAGGACTGTACTTTTTGCAGCATTTCCCATTGTGTGAACAAAGCTTGTGTGCATACACCTGAAACAGAGGGCAGCCAATACACCAATTTAGAATAGGCAAAAGGAAGTAGTTCTCCATTTAAAGAGTAATTAACCTGTAGAATTAACTTCCACATGATGCAATGAGGGCCTCTAGTTTAAGAGCCAGCTTGGTGTAGTCATTAGGAGTGGGGACATATAATCTGGTGAGCCTGGTTTGATTCCCCGCTCCTCCCCCACATGCAACCAGCTGGGTGACCTTGAGCTCACCACAGCACTGATAAAGCTATTCTGATTGAGCAGTAATATCAGGGCTCTCTCAGCCTCACCTCCCTCACAGGGTGTCTGTTGTGGGGAGAGGAAGGGAAGGCAAATGTAAGCCGCTTTGAGACTCCTTTGGGTAGAGAAAAGCACCAAGTCTTCTTCTTATTGGCTTTAAAGGGGGATTTGACAGATTTGTGGAGAACATATTCTCTTAGTCCCAATGACTCAATGGAACCACCATGTTGGCAGTAGCCTGCTGAAGATTACTGCTGCAGGGAAGCAACAGTGGGGGGGGGGAGACCCATTGACAATTACAACCTCCTTTGCATTCAGTCACCAGACAGAAGAGAAAAATGGGCATATGGGGGGGTCAAAGACATTATAAGTGAATTCCATGTGTGCTTGGTGCTTTCTTCCCCAATTTCCCAGTACTCAGCCCTGTTAGGAGGTTGGGACATAAAGGAACCTCTTTGCCCTTCTCATCTCCTGCTAGGTGGGAAGTTGGATGGAACCCATCTCCAGCTGCTTCTTACCACCTCTGTTTCATTCATTTGTCCCTAATACCTGGTGCTGCCCAGAGGCTTGACACCCAAGGCTGATTTTACAGGAGTGCTGGTGAGCATTCCTGGCAGCAGGTAGGACTATGGGCAAGGCTTTATTACTAAACTGCTTTATTACTACAAGGCACAAATTCATTGAATACAAGAACATGAAGGAAAAACTACTGGTGAAGTTAATTTCCAATCCATGAACATCTGGTCCAGCATCTGGTTGGAGGCTGGCTGCTGAATGCATCATGCACCCACCCAGCCACACCTGCAACCAGCAAAATTTCTTCCCTGATCTTGTTGAACTCTTCCATTCTGTCACGAACCTAAAAAGGTCAATACAAGAGAAATTAACATAGATTCAAGTGGGTAGCCATGCTGATCGGAAGCAGCAGAACAAATTTAGAGTCCAGTGGCACCTTTAAGTCCAACACATTTACATTCAAGGTATGAGCTTTCATGCGCAGGCACACGTCCTCAGATATAATGTGAAATTAACTTAAGTTTATACAGGTTTAATAAAATATATAGAACCAGTATTTATTAATCAAGTTAAAAACCCAAGACTTTTAGCAGGGCCTTGGGTTTTTAACTTGATTAATAAATACTGGTACTATATATTTGAAAAATTGTGTTCCACCCTGTATAGGCTTAAGTTCATTTCTCTCATGTTGGCCTTTTAGGTTCTTGACTTTTGTTTGGGTCAGGATATTTTCTTCTTTATGATTTGGACTCTTCCATTCCGTTACACCTTCATCTCTTCCCCCCTGCCAGTTCCCACATAGAAGAACAGCTGTATTTTAGACCCTTCCCATTTGAGCTCACAACTCATTAGCCAGTCTGAGCACCAGGTACCCTGGCTCAAGCCTACCAGAATATGGTGTCTCCATTGAACAGGCATTAACAAATCCAGAGATATTGTGTTGGGCTGTCCAAACCCTCTCCATCCAGTGGAGTGGATCAGTTCTCAGGCTCTGCTTTGGGTTCCCATCCCAACCTGTCCATGTCCATAACAGTTACAGAATATCTGCCATCTTTGCTTCATTCACAACAAGATGTGTTCTGGGTCTGAAAAGTTATTTTTCGGACAGCATAAAATAAAGGTAGATTGGTGGAGACTTCCTTCTCCTACTGGATAGTTCCTGTTGGCAGGAAAGAAGAAAGGGAAACAAGAAGGGAACAGCTGCTCCCACCTGGTGACACATAGGGAAGGAGTGTGCTTCTCTCATTTATCAGAAACCCCCGAAAATGGGGGAAGGCAACAAGTTCCTGCATATTCCTCATTTATGTTAGTGTATTATTATTATTATTATTATTATTATTATTATTATTATTATTATTATTATTACTATATTTGTAACATAGCTCCCCCTCTGCAGCTCTGCAGTGCATATCTAGCCTGACTGACCTCTTTAAAAAATGACTTTCCCGCCCCCATTTATACAGAGCAAGGCTATGAAAATCTCATGGATGGAACATTCTGTCCCTGGCGTAGAACTAAGGCTAGCACAAAGAATAACATCTGGAATGTTCATAAAAGGCTGTTTGCAAGCTGCAGAGAGCCTTGCCTTTTGTTGACAGGCCAATGGAAGTTATCTTTGCAATTCTCAGCTCCAGTGTTCTTGGCATTCTCATATAGTATTTTCCCAGTGATCACAGCAGCTGTCATGAGATAACCACAGTGTATGCAAAACTGCCATTGCTCATCCACTGTCATGATCACTGGCGGGGACAGCCAAACTGTGGCTCTCCATGGACCACAACTCCCATGAGCCCCTGCCAGCAGCTTGAGTGGAACCATGCATGGATAAGCAGTTGGGAATAACTATGGCTCCTGATACACAGGGATGGAAAGAACAGGGGGAGGGGAAGAGAGAAGCAAGAACCAGGAGTGTGGGCAGGCTATACCATCCAAAACAGAAAACAATTCAGGGGACTACAATTTGTACCTGGCATTGAGTCTGAGGACTGTGAATTGCTGGGCTCGTCCTCTGTGCTGATTTGTGGAGAACCTTGCATAGGTCTTTAGTTTCTTTGCATGTTCCACAGAAGAAGCCTTGATCTGCAGAGCGTGTGCCTGGCTTCTGTTAAGTCTGCATGTTTGAAATCTAGTATCTTACTGTATTCTGTGGGGATAGGACAATAGTTTCCCATGGGGCGTGTTTTCTCATATGAAAAAGTTGAAGAGAATGAAGATGGCTCAATCTGGGGCAGTGTCATGTGTAAAATAGATTACCTGGCCAATGATGAATTAATACATTGAGGTGTAGCATTTTGAAGCTAGGCCTGCTGCATGTATATGACTGTGCCTATAACGTTTCTGTCCTGATAAAATGGTTCTCAGAAGCAAGTGCTAAATCTGTTTGCTCTGAACCCACACTGCATATTGCATGAGCAAGCCCTGATTGATTGCCCTTGAAAATTTGACCCCAGGGCTACACCTTCAAAAATTCAGGTCTCCAGGCTCACATCCCAAAGCTGGACAATACACACATTGCCCTGTTCACCAACATATTGACTGCACGTGTCAGAAGGATTGTTTGGGTGAATTTCAGTTAGCTAGCACATATTATGGAACTTCTGTTCAACAGTTGTCTTTAACATTGCATAGGTCATTTAATTCCAGCTTTAGGTGATGCCAAAATACAGAAGTGGGAGGATTCATAAATAAACTCTCTTCATTTGGACCACAGAAAGCATTTATGAATGTTGCCTAAATGGAAGACCAAGCTCTGAATTGCTTCCTATAGAATGAGAATTGCATACCACCCTCCTTCCCACCAAGTAGGAACAAGGTATAATTTTAAAGAGCCAGATGCTGCTGGCTTGTTCTGAGCATGCTCTGATTGCTCAGGTCCCAGGACCTCTTGAGTCAGTAAATGGAGCAAGGAGGCCCTGGGAATTCCCTTTCTTAAACTTACCATCAGTAACAGATGCTTCTGAACATATTTTAGCAAAAATAAGGCTGGGTGGGCAAGTTTTCCCCACTTGTTCTTTACATTCTTTCCTAAGGAAATCTCGAAAAAGGTGCCTTTTTCCCCTCAAGAGCTATTCATGAAAATTTGGAAAAACTGAACGAATTATGAGGCAGTGTGGGAAGTTCACCCATTCCTAATTTTAACACCATGTAGAAATAAATTGTGGTACTGATTTGTTTTGTGGATTTATTGGGAATGTTGATAACTTTAGACTATCCTGATACTGCTTCCTTTTTTGTGTGCTTGCTGTTTTAATTTGTGGAACAATGCTCATATATTGAATTTTAAAAGATTTGCAGCTTGATTGCTCATATGCCATCCTGAGGGCATTTTCAGAACATGTTGCAGATAATACAATTCAATTAAAAAGAAAAGAAATAATGTTTTTCTTCCATCTTGTGTGTTACCTAAATGACCATCAATTTGGGAGTAGGTAAGGCTTGCCCAAGATGTTTTGGTTCTGGAGGCAGGAAAGGCTCATGGTGTACCTCCCTGGTTTTTGTTTATTTGTTTTAATAAAGTGAACGGGGACTTTACTACCCATCTAATTTACTATCTGAGAGGTTCTCTGCTTCATGGTAAGGTCAGCCTTAGGAATAAGTGAGCCTCAGAGCTTCCCTCCATCCAGCAGAACCTTGTGTCCTGCATGCTAGCAAGAGGGAGAGGATAGGGAGGGGGGAAATCCAGGCCAATTCCACATTCAGGTTTAAAATGTAAATCCCTACACTTTTTGCCATTTTTAACTATACAATTAAATCTGTTTGATTTCTATTATTCGTACTAGTGATGATTGACTAGCACTGTCCAAGTACATTTCTATTTTATAAAAGTGACACAAGTTGAAACCTGTAAGACTGCATTTTGCTGTTCGCCATTTCATACTGGGATGGTTCAGCGACTGAGCTCTTGTTCACATGCTCAGAGTCAAGGATTTCGACTTTAGCACAAAACACAATTTGGCGTTACATCTGAACTCCCAAACAATCCCAACCATGAGTAAAACTGGGATTTGTAATTCTCGTTTAGAAAATAGAAAGACAAAGCATAGCTGGATGGTTTTGATGCAACTAGGAAACCATAGTTTGCACTCCAGTGGGAGGAAGAAATTCTAGTGTGGTTCGAAACAAGTCTCTCCTCTCCTTCTAAACTTATTTTCTTTTCTAAACCTCCCACAGGAGAAATTTGGAAATAGTGAGTAGGGAAGATCATTTTTTCCCCTAAGAAAGCCACATTCTAAGACTTTACCTCCAGGGCTGAGAGCTAGGTGGCTAACAAATAGTGTCACTGTGTTGAGGCTCGACAAACAACTCAGAGCCTGGCCTCTTAGCATGGCAACACTGAAAGTTTTGTTTCCTGGCAATGGTGTGCTGGTGTGTTACCATCTGCTGTGCCCTGTTCATTATGCACTAAGTCATTGCGGTCAGCTCCCAGCAGAAAGTTAAGACAGAGGTAAACTAGTATTTGAAAACAAAGGGGGACTCTCTCCATCCTAATTAGTGGCAGGTTGAGAAGTGCAACTGCCTGGGTCAAAGGTCATTTCCCAGAAGGCTTTGCTCAGGATTCTAAAACACCCACTTAATTCAAGCAGCTTAGCACGCAGAGTCAGACTAGAGCAATTATGCCGCTTGAATTTCCCTAAGGATGGTTTTAACAATGCAACTCTTAGAGAAAGATTACTGCAGGAGCTCTTTTATTCTGCCACCTTGGAGCAGGAGGAGGTGGAATACAGGTTAGCACTTGCTCCAGAAGTGTTCCCTATCTGTGCCTCTGCATTACGAGACAATATCAGGCCTGTAGAGCAATTAATTAGGACACATTTTATTATCTTTCCAAAAAAGCTAACCTCAATAAGAGCCTCTGAGTGAACCAGGATTTGCCAGCTTTTGAACTGAAAACTATTTTTTTAAATATAAAAATGCTCCGTTCCATTCCAAGCGTATTCCTAAAGGTCTGAGTTTTACTCAGGGTTATGGGATCATCTGTCTCTGCCTTAACATTCAGCCCGACATTTTCTATCCTTCCCCCAAGATGAGATTTAATCACTCTTTGAATCTGAGTTAACATTTCCTTCTTGCTCGCCCAAAGGGAATGAGGTCACTTTTTCAAATCATAGTCTTACATCATTACTAAAACTTTAGGAAAGCCTCTGAAGTTACCTCCCTTTTGTTCCGAAAGGGTTCAGCACCAATAGAATTCTTACAAGTCATTAGCCCTCATTGGGTATGAACGCTTCAAGGCTGATGGTTTGGGGGCCAAAAGGCTATTACCAGATTAGCAAAATCCCAGGGACTAGAGCTTCTCGCCCAAAGGGCTCGATTCTTTATGAAGACACCTTCTGTAGAGCCAATGACTGAGTTGCATGTGGCTTGAAAGATCCCCTGCTTTGCTCTGATCTTTGCCACCAAATTTGCTATGGTAAGTACATAAGAAGAGCCTGACGGCTCAGACCAGTATGGTAGCAGCATAATGTATGGCCAGCCTAGGAGTGCCGACCTCCTGGAAGAGCAAGTTGAGGGTAGCTTGTCCCCTGACATTAGTTTTGAAATCATAGTAGAAAGCACTGATGGGCAGAAAACTCTGATATACTGAGGAAATATTTTATGTTTCTGAGACTTCAACAAGAATTTGGCCAATATGGCACAATTGAAATTTAGCAGATAAAATCACGGAATCCACTCCTGGCTGTCACTGGTGTCAGTAACGCCTTAGTTTCTTATCCTCTTAAGCATCTAGGCAGTCTGATCACAAGGGGGTCTCTTGACAAAGACTCTTGGATAACTTAAAGTAATGAATTTATTAGTCACCCTGAAGTGATTCTTAGCATAAATTATCCCGTGTTCCTCTCTTGATAAATAATGACATGCATGGATAAAAGTGAAAGCAAAGATCAGGTACCTGATATCATTTCAAAAATGCTGCCTTTCAGTAGAGAAATCCACAAGCCAATCGCTGATGGTTGAATAATTCTGACATGTGATTTTTATTGCTGATCTAGGTCCATATTGTGCTATTTTAAAGATGGTTCTTGCTGAATTGCTTCCTGATTTTAATTTTGTGCCACCTTGAAGGCCTTTTGTGTGTCAAAAAGTCCAAAATGAACATTTAATAAACAATGTTTGAAAATAATATTGCCTTATACACTGAGTGTGTATGGCGGAATCAGTCCTCAGTCAAAAAATTGATTGGGTATGCTTTCACAAAACCTTTATACCACATGAAAAACTCATCTTCTGTTGGCTGTTCTATTTCTAAATGCAAATTGACCCTCAATTCTCATGCTCCTTGTGTATAATCTAATGATTTGGAATTATCTAACTGAGATCTGTGGACCAAACTAGAACATGATGGCATTCTTGGGTCCAACCTGGGGATTCCACTGTCATTTTAAAGCCTAGTAGGAGTGGTTTAAAAATTCTCTGAGGAACACAGCAGGAAGAGATGCTTTTGTTCCCCTGCCCCTCCACAATTTTACAAGTGCCAAGACAGCTGTTGGGGAGTATTTATTTTATTTTATTTTTGATTTATATAACACCACTTATGGCAGTTGCCATTCCATGATAGTTTACAATATCTGTAACCATTAGTGGGTCTTAATATTTTGTAAGAGCCACTGTGAGTGGAATGGTGTCCAGAACCTGTCCGGGCCCTGTCTGGCCCATGGGCCAATCCAGATTGGGCCAGCCCCTGAAGTGTCCACCCCCCAAAGCTGGCCACAAGGTGCACATGCAGCCTCACAGCCAGACGCTCCCCAGCTGCCGCAGAGGGTGCTCCCATGGTGCCGGGACACTCTACCACTCACCCAGATGTCAACTCGCCCTGTGGACATGCCACCTGCAGGGATGACAGCCACGCCACCAGCAGTCCACGAGCACCATATGGGGAGCTCTCCACTAGCACCCATTGCATTCCTGGATACAACAGGCTTTTGGCCTAGTAAGAGTAATAACAATCACAATAAAACTCCATAATCCCCCAATAAAAATTACAGAACAATAAATGATGTCATAACTACAAAAAGAAAGTCTCTCAGTCCCAGCCCTACTTTTCCAGCCTGGGGAACTAGGCATAACCTAGATAGTATAAGCCTGGGGCTTGGTCTCAACGCATAACAAGGGGACAAGTATGACCCTTTGACATTTTTAATTACCCACATTAGGCTTTAATCTGACCATGCAGTGCTTGTGAATACAAGGACAATCCTTATGTTACTGGCCATCATGAGATGAGGAGGTTGATAACATTAGAGCAGTCAGTGTGATGTGGTGCTTGGTGGTTAGAGTATTGAATTAGAACTTGGAAGATCTGGGTTCCAATTACCACTTGGCCAAAAATCCCATTGGCTGACCTTAGCCCAGTTAATATCACTGGGCCTAACCTACCTCACAGAGTTGTCATGAGGTTGTCATATGTCACTCTGAACTTCACAAAGGAAAGGCCAAATAAAAACATAACAATTTCATTGTTCCCTCCCTTGTGAACACTCCCATTTTTTCTTTACTAGACCAGCAGGGGAAATTAACTCAGGAGTAATTACTATACTACTATGAGAGCACTGGATCAGGTCTTTAGTCCAATTGTGTTAATTGGAACATAACTGCACCTAACTGTTATTCCACGTCCTTAATTTTTAGGCTTGGAATGGAATGCCCTGCAGGACTCTTTGGTCACCTATGCATGTGGTTTTGTAGCATGACAAAACAGTTCTTCTGTGAAAGTACATAAAGCCATCCACATTCTCCCTCCTAATCAAGAATAATCAGTTCTTTTATGGTTGGGTGTGCTCTGATGATAGATAGTTGAGGAGATTGTAGGAGTGAACATACAGACCTCCTCATGCTTCCATGTGGAGTCAATCCTTAAGATTATTAATGAGTACAGATGCTCTCTCCACCTAGCCTCTCCTACTTCTACTGTCCTCTGGGAAATACCCTTTCACCTTCTGGAACAATTAAACTTTCATCAGTTCAGTTGGGTAAGATAAATCCTGCTTATTGTGATTGCAGCTATGTATGCAGGACATAAAACAAAAAGAGAATCAATACAATGGCCTTTCCTGATAACTGTGCATCTGACTGCTCCTTTTGTTACCAGCTGAGGCTATTGGTACAATTGTTGTATGTTAATCAATCAGCTCTGTCCCATTAATCGGCAGTGCACAGACTCTCCAGATTTTTCTGGGTCTTTCTTTCTTTCTTTCTTTCTTTCTTTCTTTCTTTCTTTCTTTCTTTCTTTCTTTCTTTCTTTCTTTCTTTCTTTCTTTCTTTCTTTCTTTCTTTCTTTCTTTCTTTTGAAACCTCTCCCTCGATCAATATTTGATGAGGGTAATTTCAAAGACTTGTTTAGTATGATCACCACATAAGGACTCCTTCAGAGTATTTATCATGTTGGAGGGATAATTACATTCAAATCCTGAGACACTGTTGCTAGGTTACTGCCGCTTGCCATTCCTCTCGCTTTTGTGTATTCAGAGTTCTATCCCCCCCCCAACTTGCCCCTCCTCCTTTGCTGTGATCCTTTCCTTATTAGGATTAAAGTGTGGAGGGGGGGAAGGCATTAGACTTAAGCTAAAAGATCCTTTTAATGATGCATACTGGCCCATTATGGCCTCAGTAGACCACAGTAGGCCATACTGGACATCCCTCAGCCAGTGGAGCAGGAATCAGGAGCCTATGTGAAGTATGGTTGAATGATGTCGCTTAAAACAGATTAGGGAAGTAGAAGAGAGATGAAGAGGGCATATTGCTCCAGCAGAAGTCTCTGGGGATAGTGCAACTCCATGGCAAGAATGATAACTACGTCTTTCTTCTCTCCGTCTTATAAATCCTGAACCGGAATAGAACAGCGAATGCTTTCAGAAGTCTCTTAGATCATTTTCAGAATTGTGTTGTCTCTTTGGATTTGCCAATATGGCCAATGGGAACGGTTAGTAGAATCTTCTTGTTGGGAACCATCATTCACATATTTTTTATAATGTCAGACTAAAGTGTGGGTGTCCGTTATACTCATCATTTATTTCTTGGCTTCAATACCCAGCAGCATGGACCAACCGAGAGGTCATGGAATTTGAAATCAGAAAAGAACAGCTGAGGTCACAGTCCAGGCCTTCCTTTTCATGAGCAAAATGAGCAACACCATAATAGTATTGCACAGATGCTGCAGTCAAAATTTCCTCCCAGTCACAGCCCCGGAGATTAAAATGCAGCCAGTCCCTACAGTTTAACATCCAGTTTGTTCCAGATACCCTGATCTTTGTGATTCTTATTGTTTGTGTTCAGGAGATGAAGAGAGGAATTTAAATCACCAATGAAATGTGACTGGTTCTGGTTTGGCACAGAGGCAGATGAGGACAGAGCAAAATTCAAGGGTACTGGGGTTAAATTTGTATTCAGGAAAACCAAGATAGTGGGGCGATGGTGGGACTAGTCACCATCTGTCCCCCCTGTGCCAGGCTGTGCCTTCATGCACTACCTGATGGTTCTGATGGTCAGGAAGGACACATTATTATGGATATAAAAGAATCACAGAATCATAGAGTTGGAAGGGTCCATACAGGCCATCTAGTCCAACCCCCTGCTCTACGCAGGATCAGCCCAAAACATCCTAAAGCATCCAAGAAAAGTGTGTATCCAACCTTTGCTTGAATACTGCCAGTGAGGGGGAGCTCACCACCTTCTTAGGCAGCCTATTCCACTGCTGAACTACTTTGACTGTAAAAAACTTTTCCCTCATATCTAGCCTATATCATTGTAGTTTAAACCCATTACTGCGCATCCTTTCCTCTGCAGCCAACAGAAACAGCATCCTGCCCTCCTCCAAGTGACAACCTTTCAAATACTTAAAGAGGGCTATCATGTCCCCTCTCAACCTCCTTTTCTCCATGCTGAACATTCCCAAGTCCCTCAACCTATCTTCATAGGGCTTGGTCACTTAGCCCCAGATCATCTTCGTCGCTCTCCTCTGTACCCTTTCAATTTTATATACGTCCTTCTTGAAGTGAGGCCTCCAGAACTGCACACATTACTCCAGGTGTGGTCCGACCAGTGCCGTATACAATGGAACTATGACATCTTGTGATTTTGATGTGATGCCCCTGTTGATACAGCCCAAAATGACATTTGCCTTTTTTACTGCTGCATCACTGCCTGCTCATGCTTAGTTTAAAAATCCACAAGTACTCCAAGGTCTCATTCACACACAGTGTTACCTAGAAGCGTATCCCCCATCCAGTAGGCATGCTTTTCATTTTTCTGACCCAGATGCAGAACTTTACACTTATCTGTATTAAATTGCATCTTGTTCTCATTTGCCCATTTTTCCATTGTGTTCAGATCTCGTTGAACTCTGTCTCTACCGAGCACCGAGCCATGAGGTACCCTGCTACTCACCTCCCTCCAGTCTTATGAAACACCATTGACAACAACTCTATGAGTGTGGTTCTCTAACCCAGTGGTCCCCAACCCCCGGTCTGGCGACTGGTGCTAGTCCGTGGATCAGTCAGTACCGGGCCATGGCTCCTCCTTGTCCTCCTCCCCAGCTGCTGCCTCAGGGGCTGCCCTGCCCCTCTGCTGCCAGCTCACCTTTGGTGCTCTCCAGTGGCTGCCATGGCTGGTGCTTCCCCTCGGTGTGGCACTGCGCAGCTGCTGCTGGCAGCTCCCCCCAGCAGGCGGTGGGAAGTCAGGGGCGCCAGCGGGAAAGCAAGTGGAGCAGGGGCTCAGGCGGCGGTGACGTCCCTCGGCAAAAGACTACCCCCCCCCCCGAGCCTCAGTAAAATTGTCAAGTGTTGACCGGTTCCCGGTGACAAAAAGGTTGGGGACCACTGCTCTAACCAATTCCCTATCCACCTAATTATCTGAAAATCCAGATTGCAGTCCAAAATCCAAATTTATCCATCAGAACATCATGGGGAACCATGATGTTTGCAGATCATTCCCTTTAATATCTGCTCCATTGTCTTCCCCACAACAGAGGTCAGACTCACTGGTCTGTAGTTTCCCGGGTCATCCTTCCTCCCTTTTTTGAAGATCGGAATAATTTTTGCTCTCTTCCAGTCCTCCAGTCCTTAAAGAGGTCCCGAAGATGATGGACAAGGGTTCTGCAAGGTCTCTGGAAAGTTCTTTGAGCACTCTCGGGTGCATTTCATCCAGCCCAGGAGATTTGAACTCATCTAGTGCAGCTAAATGCCTCGTAAAACCAAGTAAAATTAATGATGAGCTGGGGAAGGTAGTTTTTCATAAACATTTTTCAAAAAGCAAAACACATTTTTTTCAGTTTTGTGATTGGGAAAAGGATGAAACCACTCATCCATTCCCTTTGAATGGGCTTAGAGACATTGTGCCATATCTTGAGCACAACTTGTTTTGATTCTTGTAATTTTGTCTGCCTCTTTACTCTTGGCCCTATGTGTTTGAATATGGTCAGGCAGTCTTCCAGCTAGTGTTTCCCACAGAAAGGCCTTTGAAACCATCATTATGTAGGCTTGTAGTTCAGCAAAGCTTAATTCAGGCTAGAATGATGCTTTAAAGCACAAGGCTGCCCTTTTTGACATAACTGAGAGTTATTCTGGCATGAAAAATGTGGTTAATTTGCTCTTGTTTCTAGATTAAATCAATCTCCTTTGTAACACCAAAAGAATGTTGCTGGGGTAATGTTCTACCAGATGACATAACTCTATTTTCTTATGGGCAGGAGTGGAAGAATTTCACTATTTCTTAAAGCACCTTGATACCACAGACATAAGGGTCAGATTAAATGTATTAAACATAAATTATTGTGATCAATTGATTATGCTCTTCATTAGTCACATGCAGCCAAGGGACCCAATGACTTGTGTGCAAACAGGGTAGGACTATGGCAACTATTCTCAAGAAATAGTATTCCATTCAAAATGAACAGAAGAGGCACCAAACAGCCTTTGCTCTCTCTCTCTCTCTCTCTCTCTCCCTTAATAATAAGATGTACTGTACAATAAAGAGCATTATCACTAATCCCCACAGTCGAGCTCAAAAATGAGCTTACAAACTGCAGCAGGCACTGTGGGAAGAGCAATTACGCTAACAGCAACCAAAAAAAAGCGGCCCATCCTGAATTCCCCAGGTTATATGGAGGACGAACATGACTGCTGTCAATTTGCAACAGCGAACAAAACAACAGCATTTGGATCTGAAAAAAAATATATACAAAAGCAGGCCAATAAAAATGCTACCTACTGAAGGCTGTATACTGGAGGGGGGAAATATTCAGATTGAATCTATTTGTTTAGCCCCTAACTCAGCCCTTCTGCTCCCAGACAATTTGATTGTTGCACATTCCGTCACGACAGAACACTCATTCATATTCATCATACACATGCGCAGTGAGAACATTTTGGGTCAAGAGTTCAGTGGATATTGAAAGCAAAGTGTAGCTTATTAGCCATGCAGGGAAAGAAATACCTCCTCCCACCAATCTTGCTTGTGGATACATTGGGCTTTGTGGTTGGCTTTCTGCTGGAAGGGAAACTGAATATTCTGTGACAGAAACTAGCTTATGTGCATGGTGTAAATGTACCTTGAAACAGATGTCTCATTATCTTCATCCAAGGAAATTGTTCTTTGTAGAAATGTGGTTCCATGTAACAGGTGACCAGGCTGTGTGCTACTTTTGCAGAAGCAGGTTCTTTGAGAAAAATAAATGACAGTATGAGTCCCTCAGAGCTGAATTCAATTCTTTAAGAATACTCAGATACAGACTTTTCCACATTTTCGCATTATTAAAGTCCTGGGAATAACAACATTTCTATACAAAAATTTACTCTTATGGAGTAAATCAAAATGTTTGTCCCACAGTTTGTGAATCTTCAAAATACATTGTTTGTTTGTTTGTTTGTTTATATACCGTCTTCCACGGAGGGTCAGGGTAGTTTATATGGAGCATATGAACAATACATGAAACAATCTGTAACATATGAATAACCGTACAATAATATTAATAAATGATAGTTGTATCAATATAAACAGTATAAACCAGGGGTAGTCAAACTGCAGCCCTCCAGATGTCCATGGACTACAATTGGACATATGGAGGGCTGCAGTTTGACTACCCCTGGTGTAAACAATGCAACAGTGTAACTTTCATGCTGACAAACATTTGTAATGGCAGCCAGCATGTTTTATCTTCAGGCATATGTGGTGATTGAGTGCAGACCAGAGAATCACATTGAAACAACACACATACACACACATACACAAGCATGATTCGAGTATCACAGGAATCTAGGGGATGAGGAGAGTTATGAAATGTTTGGTCCCACCCAGGAAGGGACTAAAAAGCAGCTAGAACATAAAATTGTGCTTCAAGAATGGGGACTCACAATCTGTGAACATCTGCATGCTACATTTTTGTGGCTGACATTTTAAATTATGTTACCACATGATTGTGTTATAGCACATGCAGAAGCTAAAAAACTGTAAATGAATGTGGGCTTGATGGCAGACAGCACCGCCCACCCTTCCAAAGAAAATGCAAAATGTATATGGTGCATTCAGTCCCAAGCTGAGACAGAAGGCAGCCACAGATGCAGAATGCCAGGTGCAATTTCAGATTCTAAATTGCACCCAGAGTGGTGAAAAAAAACGAACAACTCCAAACTGCAGAAATGGTCCAATAGTTCATCTAGTCCACCATCCTATCACACACAGTGGCCAATCAGTTCCTCTTGATTCCCAATAACAAGGCATAAAGGAACTAGTTGAAAGTTACTGATTGGCTTTCCCCTGATGTTGCCTCCTGGCTCTGGTATTCAGTGGATTACGTAGGGATGGGCACAAACCAACTCGTGAACTAAAGTCTGTGATTCATTTTGGGTAGTTCATGGTTCACAAAGTGAAGTTAGGGGCTGGTCAAACTGACACAAACTTTCCATCAACTTTCAAGCTGTTCATGCCAGCTGGTGAATGGATACATTTCCAGACATGCTGTTTCATCAATCTAAATAATTTACCAAACTTCAAAGCAGCTGGAGGGCAGAACTCAGAGGACATGTAGAGGAGCATCTGGGGAGATTCTCTGTGACTTTGATAACTCTGTCTTGCACAGGATCTATTCTATAGACTCCTGAATCTCCTGAAACTGTTGGTCAAAATGACTCTAGTCATTTCCCCAGAAAGCACTTCCCTGGGGACTGTAACCTCTTTGCAGGACTGTAACTCAGACCCTGTGAAGCCAATCTTCATGAAACTTGGAAAGCAGGTAGACGAGGGTCTTTTGGAAATCACCTGAAAGTTTGGTGTCTCTAGCGCAGCGGATCTCAACCTGGGGATCACGACCCCTGGGGGGGTCAATCGACCCTTTTCCAAGGGGCCACCACGGCCTCGGCAACCCAAAGGAGATCACGGCATTAGGAAGGTTAAGAACCGCTGCTCTAGCACATCAGGCAGCTGTTCCACCAGGCCACAAATCTCAAAACTGAACCATTCATTTGGCATCTAAAAGTTTGCGATGGTTCGTGGTTCGTGAACCACAGATACCAAGAACCTTGAACTGAATCACATTTACCTGCAGCTCCCCTTAGTCATCACAGCTAATAACCATTGATGGACTTATCCTCCATGAATCTGTCTAATCCCTCTGGCAGCGAATTCCACATTTTAATCAGTCTCTGTGTAAAATATACTTCCTTTTGTCCATCTTGAACTTATTGCCCATGAGCTTCATTGAATGTCCTCAAGTTCTAGCATTTTGGAGAGGGAATACATGTTCTCTTTCTCAACTCTTTCGACTCTAGGCATTTTTTTAAAATAAACTTCTATCATGTTGCACAAAAGAATCAAAGCCTTATGCTCCAAATTGAGAGGAAATTGAGATAGCAAAACTGGGTCCAAGTGTAACAAATCTGTATAGAGCTAGGGGATTGTAGTATTCTGGAAATTATTTAATAAGGCCAATATATGTGGGGGGGGGGGAGAAATACCTAGTATTGTCAGGCCCTGATGGTCCCTGGCAAATTACTCTGATTACTGAAGAACTTTAGATATTCCTGAGTGACTGCACTTTACAAGAACCAGGACAGTTTGTGGATTACACTCAGAGAAGAGTAAGGACTGTATCAAGTCAGATGAAAGCCAAAGAGAAAGCAGAAATAGCAGCAGAAATATAGAAGAGGAAGTTTTCAGACCACTGTGGAACATTAAAGAAATAGGAATGTGCACACTTGGGAAATTGTGAAGGAACGGAGCGCCAAAAGAGCTTTAAAAAGAACAGTTAGTTCAAACAGAGTGATCTGACCAAAAAAAAAAAACAATGTGTCAGGCCTCTCTATTTGTGTTAACATTTAACCTAGCAAAAGAAGAGGAAATTCAGTTTTGCTTAAGTGCCAGGACTTCGATGGTGAGTTGTTCACTTGTGTGGATGACTGCTAATTTAAAACATTCAGAGAACTGGCATCAGCTCCAGTGAAACAAGACCAGTTAGTTTACTTCCTCCTTTAGGAATTAGGCCCAAGAAGGCTTAAGAAATGCAGAAAACTCCACAGATGCATTCTTCCTTGGCTAGGCAATGAAACGGAGGTTCTGGTTTAACTTCCAGACATGATTATATGATGGGTGCTGTTTATCATTTGAGGGAATGAGAACCGTACAAGACAAGAGCATGGCTGATAATTCAATTTACAGCAGAGACTTGTCAGGAGTGGACTCGATCTGACATTTAACTCATCTGTTTGCAAAGCACTTGGCTTTCATTATTGCGGGAGATTTGCAGATAGAGACCCCCCCCCCTTTCCTGATGTGGAAAGCATTTGTAACCCTGCCTGTGTTCTGTCTTGTCTGTGTTGTTCGTAAAGGAAGGGAGGCAATGTGGAAACCAGGAGATTAGTTTTGCCAGTGAACTCTGCGGCAACCTTGGGTGATTTTTTTTTTTAACTTGCGTAATTTTTGCTCTGGTCTGTCTAATTTGTCAACATTCTCTTTCTCTCAGAATAAATTTAGATCTGAAGAACCCTCTTGCTTGTTAACTGCCATGGACAGGGCCCAGGCATATGTCTCCAAAATGAAATAACTTTGACCTACTGGAAGGGTAATTCCCCCCGCCCCTGCTGATACCCCGAATGAGAGAATGGATACAGTCTGTAAGCATAGTTGATAATTCAGTTTTAGTTAATGAGATCTGTAAAGTTAGGGGAAAGGCAAAATTATCCTCCAGTGCATTCAACCACTTTTAAAGCTACGCAAGCCATTCTTAGTGTTTGTGTAGAGGTGTGGGGGGCAGTATCTTGATTGTGATACTAAACTATTTGGAGTGTTCTATGATATTTATGACCCCCCCCAAGACCCTTCTGTCACTGGGACAGGGTTGGGCAGGGATGGCGTTTCAGGCAGTTCTAACAGAGGCCTGGGGTCAATGTTCCCCATTCCAGGGCTACTGCTGCAGTTGGGAGTTGCAGTTGGAGGATAAAGCTAGAGCTGAAAAGGAAGGGGATTAAACAGAAATTAAAGCTGCATCCACATATAGTTTGATACTTTCCCATTTTAAGTTATAGCAATCTGCAACTAGATTTTCCTGGTGTAGACAGAGAATCCAGTTCCTAGAAGAAGAAGAGCTGGCTTTTACACCCTGCCTTTCACTACCTGAAGAAGTCTCAAAGCAGCACAGAATTTCATAGAATCATAGAATCATAGAGTTGGAAGGGGCCATACAGGCCATCTAGTCCAACCCCCTGCTCAACGCAGGATTAGCCCTAAGCATCCTAAAGCATCCAAGAAAAGTGTGTATCCAACCTTTGCTTGAAGACTTCCAGTGAGGGGGTGCTCACCACCTCCTTAGGCAGCCTATTCCTCACCACCTCCTTAGGCAGCCTATGCTGAACTACTCTGATGGTGAATTTTTTCCCCCTCATATTTTCCCTTCCCTTCCTCTCCTCATGGCAAACACCCTGTGAAGTAGGTGGGCTGAGAGAGCTCTGTCAGAACTAATCTGTGAGAACAACTCAAGCAGCACTGTGACTAGGTCAAGGTCGCGCGGCTAGTTGCATGTGGAGGAGTGGGGAATCAAGCCTGGCTCCCCAGATTAGAGGCCACCACTCTTAACCACTATACCAAGCTGGCTTACTGTTGAGCAATGATGGTATAATATCCAACCATGTGTGTGTTGGCAGAGTTTAAATACGCAAAGAGGGCAAAACGCTAAGACGCTGAAAAGAATAGAATAATTAAGAAGAGAAGCAAACTTTGTACAGAAAGAGGAGAGAAAGAGGGGTCCTTAACTGTCTGTTCTGTTGACTTCATTCAATCTGTTCTAGAAGCAAGCAGGGAGCAAGTGTGCTCAAAGGAGCAGGAAGTCTCCGATTTAATCAGGACATAGGAGGAGACCATTTGAAATAGCAGGAAATTCCTTATCTAACTATGCTGAAAATACATCTTTACTGATGTTCCGTTGAACATTTTCATGTGCTTTTGTATCATGCACACTACAGATCTAGTATATCCCAACAGTATGAATGTAACTGTAGCAGGCAGAATGTTCTATTCTCTTGCGCATCTCAATATTTATACATGACCTCCTAGCCAATCCAAGAGCATAATTTTGTTTGCCAATCAAAGCAGCTGATGTTGCTCACCCATTTTCCTTTTCATGCCCAAGTCATGACCTATGCTTAACTGAATTCTAGAGCCAGTGGCCTCCCTAATTAAAGCTGTGAATCTCCTTCAGTGGAGTAGAAAAAATCAATAAAATAGCAGTCTCTTACAATGTTTTCAAGAATTATGGAATTATGTGCCGCTATATACTACTGTTTACAATATGACTGTCGCTTGAAAACTGTCCATTGAATGAGCAGAGCCTGAAGAAGCCTGGAGGGAAGCCTGCAGGATAGAGGTCTAGGCCCATTACTACATAGTGTAGCATCTCCAGAGTGAGACGAGAATAAGACCATGGAGATCAGAACGCCCAAGCATGTCTCTGGGAATGACCTGCAGTTTCCCAGGTTATAGGAGGAAAAAAGACACCCAAATAACCACCAATTCAGGAGGTTTACACTCACTTCCAAATGTTGGAAATGTTTTTGTTCAGTTTCAGAGCGTTACTTATAAACGGAAATGTTGCTGCTTATCTGATTAGTAACATTTGGATAGCACATTCTGAACTAAAATGAACGAATGGTCATGTTTTAACTTGGCATGCATGTACATACTTCCAGAAAGTATATAAACTGCCCAGATAGGAGATAAAGGCCACAGCTGTATTATCAGTCCATCCTTTTAAAATTTATATTGGGTGAACACAAATATATTATGATGACTTAGAACATGCCAATACCACTCTTTCCAGTGGCCAACTAGATGGCATGTGTGTATCTACCAACCACACGTTTCCCAAAATAATTGGAATACAGGGACGGAGGTTAGCGACAAGTTCATAATCCTTCCCAGCTGTCTTCATACACATTTGTGGCTTAGTGTTCTCAGTGAAAGTGTATTTAGTGGTTAGAGTATCAGACGAGGATTGCAGTGACATGTGTTCAAATCCTTACTCAGCTCAAGGGGATGACCTTGGGCCAATCATCCTCTGTCAGCCTCATGTACCTTTGAGAGAAGAGGGATGCCTATATGTGACATCTTAAGCTCCTTGGAGGATAAGCAGGAGCAAAAGTGATAGGAAATGCATGAAATGTTAACATAAACATGCAAAGTAACACCTAAAGCCATCACTGTTCCAATAACTGGACTTCTCTGTTCTCCTGTTCTAAGGGCCGGTGTTGTGAAGTCCATTTCTCCACCGTCTCACCAAAAGTGGTGAAGTACATACATTATCCTTCTAGCATGCAGATAATGACAGCCAACCTCCTTGTCTGTTATGTGCTTTCAGCAACAACACACTGAAGCATTGAGCCGTTGTTTTGACAGCTTCGTAGATTTTATAGCTCCTTTTGGCTGAATAATGAGACTTCTGACTATCAGGAAGAAGGAGAGATGGGGAGCTCTGAGGAAAGGGCTAGGCAGAGGAGTCTGAGCCTGTGTAGCTTCTCTCTGCATGAGAAGAGGATCTCCCCAGCATGGTCACAGCTAACTGCAGTGAAATGGGTAATATAGCCGTGTGCAGAAAAATGCCACATATACATGGCTATCACTCATCGCCTCTGTGATGAGGAAGTTACCAGTCTTCATTTTGTGTTCAAATATATGATCAGTTATTTTGCATTAATATTGCACTTATTAATACCATGGTCTCCCCACAGTGTTCAATAGAAGAAATTCCATTTTTATAGAACACTTGTGTGTGATTAAGGAAACATTATCCCTGCATAAACCAGCTTTGGGTTCTATTTACTTTCTTGTTCTCTGGAGCCACACAAGCCACTTTCCTCTTTGCTCTTCCATTTTCTTCCTCCCCAGACATCCCAGATGCTTTCTTGACAGTTCTGGTTCTTGTGTTTTAATAATTCTCTACAGTTCAAAATAATCCATTGAGGATTCCATTTGTCCAAGATAGTTGTCGTTTATTTTACTTGCAGAGGATAGTAATTTAAAATGTGCTCCATTATATACCACCCCCTGAACTATCATTCAGTAAACAAGCCGCATTTCATGAATTCAAAAATATTGACAGTGGGTTGTTTCTGGAGTTCCATCAATATGAGTTCATCCATTTCCCCATGGACAGTCCAGGTCATGTTTGTCAACTGACTTCTTGTCAAGCTAAAAGAAGGGCTGTTTCTTCATTCACACTGGGATTCTGTTGCAGGATGTTGTTTCTTAACTCCTTTGCTGATGTGCCTGCTAACTCGAATATTGGGAGGGGATCATGATATGGTATAATGGAATTGCATGGCGAGCCTTGAAAAATGAAGGAACTTCACAAAATGAAGGAACAAATGACAAAAGCAAAACACAGTGGAAGAGTGTTACTTTCGGTTGGTTGTTGCTGCTGCCTGCTTTCTCCCTAACCACAGGGCATCTGTCGGTTATGACTGGCAATGTCCTGGCTAGATGCTGATCCACTGCTGGAAGACCAGTGAGAATTAGGAAGGTACAAAAAAAACATATTTAGGTTGTTTATCATTTAAAAAACTTTTGCTTCACCCTTTTCACTTGCCTTACAGCATGAGCAATCAGTACCCTTTCTTCTGCTTGACAAGTGATGGGTATAGCATCAGAGAATTAAATTTACAAATACTGCATTTATGCATATATAGAATCAGAAATCTGTCCCAAAGCCAGTAAGAGAGTACAAAGATTGGCACAAAATGCACATAAACATGAATCAGAACAATCCTGATTGAAGGGAAGATGAATTAACTCTTCTAGTTGGGTGAACCTATCAGATACATATTTTTCCTCTCTGCTGGTCTCTCACTTGTCACTGCCCAGGAAAATAAAGCCAGCAAAGTGCCAGAATACTTGTCATACTTGGAGTTTTCCAACCACGCTTGAGTTATGTTTAGATTTGTAGCATTTAGGATGTGTGTGTGGGTATAATGAGTAATTCTTTAGTTCTGATCTTGATTTGTAAATAATTACTTTGTAATTTGACAGATGACTGCACATCCCTAGATGAGACATGGAACTTCTGTACCAAGCCATATGGAGGAGGTAGCAGTAATCGGCTGATCATCTCCATGGATGCAGCTGACAAGTACTAGTACAACCAACCCAATCCACTTAGTTCAGTTCTCAGGCAAATCAGGAGCTAGAGGCAGCAATGGCTTGCATTGGAGCAATTTAAAGAAGGCGCTCTGGAGGTATATGGGGAATCTGAAAGTAGGATATTCCCATACCCCTCCTTCAGTTCTGTGTTCATGTGGACTCCTACTTCTGTAGCTCTCTCTCTCTCTCTCTCTCTCTCTCTCTCTCTCTCTCTCTCTCTCTCTCTCTCTCTCTCTCAGCTATCTATCTATTTCGATCTTCTTCCATCTTCTTCCACCTCCCACCTATATTATTTGGACTACTATTCCACCCTGTATCAGCCAACTGAGGGTGTATGACATGTTTGATGTAACATAAAAACATTCAAATTACATTAAATTGTTAAAATATAGTCTACAATTCATTAAATTAAAATTTAAAAATAAATTAATCTCCAATATTGCCCATAAAATTGTCTTGGGATTTGGGAGGGTATGATATAGTTTCTCCAAGGGAGCCATTTAGTGGATGCAGGTGCATGCGGGGAGGTTCATGAAATCAGATGTCAGCTAGTTCTCAACCATAGGTCTGGCAGAATAGCTGTGCCTTGCAAGTCCTGCAGAACTGTTGTGGGTCCCACAGGACTCTGGTCTCAGTTGGCAGAGCATTCTACCAGACCCGAGCCAGGGGTGAAAAAGTCCTGACTCTGGTTGAGGCCAACTTGTTTTCTTTAGGGCCAGGGATTCTAAATAGATGTTGGTCACAAGACCTCAGTGCCCTTTGTGGAGTGGAGTGGAGTGGAAGAGGTGGTCCCAAAAATACAAGGGTCCCAAACTGTTAAAGGTAAGAACCAGAATCTTGAATCCAATTCAGTCTTCAATCTGGAGCCAGTGCAACTGAGCAAGCTCAGGTTGTATGTGGCCCCAACACTAAGTCCCATAAGGACCCATGCCACTGCATTCTGGATCAGCTATTGTTTCTGCATCAGCTTCAAGGATAGAGCAAGTTACAGTAATCTAATCTGGAGGTGGCTGTTGTATGGATCACTATGCTTAGGTCAGGTGTCAACAGATAAGGTACTGAGAGCTACACCTGGTGGAGATGGCAAAAAACCTGGTAGGCCACATTGTGACCTGGGCCTCCATCGACTAGAACTGCAGTATGTGGAGGGGACATTAGCAAGTCTAAAATATTGTCCATCCCTTCAAGCAAGGCACATAACATGCAAATATATCCAAATTCTGTCTTTCACATGTGAAAGCTGAATTCCTTTCCTAAAACCAGGTTTTGAAACTCATAAACCGTTTGACAGGTTATTCCTCAAGATAGTGATGCCAACTGTATCAATGCCTTTTCAAAATTCCATTTCATATTTGAGAAGAGAAAAGAAGCTAATAAGATGAAGTGGAGAAGTTTGGAGAAAAACAAGGATAAAATAAAGTCAGGGGGGATGAAACTCATACAAAACAAAGAGAAAATCTTAAAGCAGGCAGCTGAAAACTTGGATGATTCTCAAATGCTGGCATTTGTGAATTTTTCTTTATGAACTGAAAAAAGCTTCTTATTCCAGCTCCCCCCAAATACCATAATATGCACAAAGCAAGTGCAGTGGGAGTAGACTTAAGCATCATAGATCTTAGTGCCACTGAAAGAGGTGGGTGGCAACTGAAAGCACCCGATGCACGGGGAGAGAGGTAGGATAGATTGTGATAATTTCTTCTTATTAATTATAACATATTGAGAGCTTTTTAAAGTACAAAGACTGATTCACTGTCTTTTATCTTGTTGCTATAAGAGCTTTTGAAGTAGGTCACTGTAATTTCTATGTAACTGTGTGAGGGGGGAGGGGAGGGATTGGAGAGACACCAAAACAATGGAGACTGACCAAGTGAGCTTGTGGCTGCCATGGGCTTGGTTCTTCCTAGTCTTCCAGATCCAGCGGCATCTGCTGGGTACTCTGAAAAGGTTGTAGATGTAGAAAAGTGACATACATATTCAGTAAGCATGTTCCTTCCCCCATGGCCTGCAAAGTGCAGAGGGGAAATGGCATACCCAGGATATGGATCTCGTAGGAGCAGAGCATGAATCACTGTCCTCTGCCCTCATGTGTCATTGCCCTGGCAGAGGACCCTGTTCAGCAGCATTGACAGAAATCTGCACTGCCCAGGTCAGCAGGCATCCACACTCTTTCACTATACTGAATGGGCAGGCTACTTACCTCCCTCCAAAAGAACAAAAAGGGTGGACCCAGTCAGTCCCATCTATAGGCTGCATCAAGGAGGACTGCCAGATGCTCAGTGTCATGAGCCCAGAAGGATGTGGAACCTCCTTTATGTTCACAAAGGAAAGAGTGGAAAGGTTGTTTGCATTCCTCAAATGCCCCCTCCCCCACATCCTAGGCCTTTTATCTGGTAGGAATGCTCAAATATCTGCTAGTCCAGTTCATGGTCTGTTTGCTGGCTGTGAACAGGGAGCCCGTTTTTCATCAGTCAGTTCGGCTGTTTACATGTTTTGCCCTGAGTTGCTTTTCACATAGTCACACAGCACAATAGATTGCAGTACAATCAGCATGTTACTTGCATGCACATTCTTACACAGCCAGATGGGAGCCCTACTCCCCTCTCCCCCATAGACTGGTTATTGCTGCATGCCTCTGAAATGCCAAACATAATGAATAGTGAGTGAATCAAACAGCCAACGCTGTATTTTTTTAAAAAAAATTCTTATTGTTTGGTGCTCATTTAAGTCTTTTTCATCAATGTAATGTCACACAGGATCAGTTCCCACCCGCAACATTTATTACCTGATCCAACCATCCATGTTCTTCAGTAGAATCGTCTCACCTATCAAGTAAGTCCAGCCACCACCATCCCTCCAAGGCAAGCAAATGGAATTTTAGCACCACAGTCATAGTATGCCTGCCAAGGTGCTCAAGGAAGACAAATGAATGGACCACAGGTTCAACTCTTGGGTGAGTGGCTGACAAGCACTGTATGTCCAGCTATCAAATGTGTTTGCCATGATGTTTGTGGCATTCCTACTCCCTGCTGCCTACTCTGATACTTTTCTCACCTCCAAATACTCTACTGGCCCTTCCACCGCAGTCTCTTTTTCCATCCCTTTCTTACGTATTTGAACTTTCATGCTCTCTGATCCATAGATTTGCCCCCATTTTCTATCTTTCATTGCACTTCTTATAATTTGCTTTTCTGTTCCCAGCTTTTCGGTTTCTCTCCCCAGTTTGAAGTCAACATCCCGGTTCGGAGGTCCACATATGCAGTGATGTCATCTGCACATTGCACGCTAGCCCATGAGGGTCACCCCATTCATTTCAATGGACGTTACACATACCTGTGCACAAATGACTGTATTGTTCGGTTGCAAACCCATCATGCAAAGAGATTTCAGATGAACCGAGCACGTGAGAGAGGAGCATAGTGAGCAGGGGATGAGGAGTGAGCTGAAACGGTTTGTCCAAGCACCCATGTCATCTCTAGTCAGCCAGGAAGTCCTGTGACACATTGCAGCAATCTCACTGCAACATCCGGCCATCACTCAATTGTATGAAATCACATCCTTCACCATCCATGCTTTTATTAAAACGCTGGATTTAATATATCCTCCCTCAAATTATAGTTCACCTGAGTAGATAATTAAAAGACTATTAGGGAAGATACATTTTGTTATGTAATTACACGTACTTCTCCCGCGGTAGCAGGACTTCAAAAATGTTTGCAAAACAACTCCCACCTTTTTATTTTGGCAGCACGGTAATTGCTGCTTGTCTTGGCTGTCCATTGAGGCCCCTCTTTGCTAATGATGATGCTGTAGCTCAGGCAGCCCAAGCCAGAAGACCAGAAAGGGATGCCAGGATATTGCTGAGGCCTGAGCCAGGCTCAAAGGAGGACACGTTGGACATAGATTGGGCTTATTAGCCACCTACAGATTCCCCGGGCTAGTTAAAAGAGCTGCCAGGGTTGACCACCAGGGGACTAGGGTAAAGTCCAAAAATCTCAGGTGAGTGAATTTCTTTCCCAGCCTCAAAAAGCCACAATCAGGACATTGGATGTAAGCTTTTGGCCTGAAACTCTGCTGCAGTGGCACATCTGCCGTGTTGTATCCTGTGTTGTGCTGGCAGCCAAACCCATCCTGTGTGATGTCTTATACAGAAGTGACGGAGAAAGGCTGTGCCCCCAAAGAGCTGTGAATTTCTTACAGTGACAAGACAGGAGAGGAGGAACAAGCAGACAAAAGAGTAGGCTGGCCAGGGGGAGGAAAGCTTGTTCCAAAGGTTCTCATTATCGGATGAAGATGGCTTCTCTATTTGCAGCTAATAATAAAAGTGGTTTCTAAGAATATGGTTTTATAAGTGCAGGAGGGAGTGCCTTCCCCCTCTCTTCAAATTGGAAAGCTGTCAATATAGTTCCAAGGGGGGGGGAAATCCCATTCCCTGAAGTTACTGCATGCTGCTCACTGTGAAGAGGTCACTAGGAATAAGCCATCTGGCAAAAAGACACCAGGGCAAGCTGTGCACCAGGGCACTCACATGACTGACTCCCTTCCTGTGGGAGCTTTGCATCTGCATATCAAGGATTGGTTAAGGCATTCTCTAATGTGCCTTTTCTCTCTCTGACCCTTTCTGCACTGGCGGCTCCTTTCAGGCTGCCACTGGGTGCTTGCGATATTGCTTCTTGTAACCTCATGGGGAAGTTCCCCTGCTGGACTTGGTCTACCCTGTATTTCTGCCTTTACATGAGGCAGCTGGGGTGAAAAGGTTCTGCCATATGTGTGTTGGGGGGGGGGCTTTATTTCTTTTTAGGAATGTGGCAGCAATACCGCATTCCTAAACAAAAGAAATGCCCCAGGTGGCTTGGCAGCACTACGCAGCATCACCGAGCCACCTAGGGCATTTTGTGTCCCTTCCAGGACATGGCAGTGGGGCCAGGTTGGGGGAGGAGCCAGGCCTGGAAGTCCCAACTCTTCCCTGCCACATGTGCCTGCCCTGGCATAGGCCCTGTTGGCACCTGGAGCAGAAAAGGGAATACGGAAATATCTGCATTCGCTTGCCATAGGGCAACAGAGGACCAGAATTGGGACAGGTCTCGGAAAGGCCCAGGCTGGTGCTGATGTCATGTGGAAGTGGGGATTAACCCTATAACCAGACAAGTGCTGTCCTGGGCCTAATGCCCGGTATGGACAAGGTACCTATGATGGTGAGCACCATGCAACCAAGGTGTTTTCCTGCATCGTAACATAACACTTTCCTCTGCAACATTAATGTTCCTAGAAGAAAAGAGGCAGGGAGTCCTTCAGAGAACTTTCAAACCAGTCTTTAGTTTATGACTTAATTAGCACTAATCCATAGGTCAGTTGCAGTGTAGACATGTAGTGATGAGTGAACTGTCCTGAATTTAACAATCTTTACTAGCACATCACTGACAGTGACACCCAGCATAATCTCTACTGGTGCAATCTAGCTTGTGAGCATATGCACCATGTCTAAGTCAATGCTGATCCAGAGTTGCCTCTCCAACCCTGCCTCCCACCCACCCAAGATTTAAGGTCATTAACAGATCGAGTCAGTGTTGTGGGATGGGGTAGAGTGTCCAAATAGGGGTAGAGTATCCAAATTGGAGACTCTGATTTCAAATGTCTCCTCTGCTACAAATCTCACTGGATGAACTTAGACCAGTCACTGTTTTGGCCTCACTTATTTTGTAGAGCTCTTGTGAGAATCAGGTAGAGGAAGGAAGAGCCACACATGCTACCCTGGGCATCCTGGCAGAAGGATGGGGCAAATATGCATAGATGTGATAGATTTCCAGAATCATATTGAGACAGGATTGTAACAGTTCCCTTCCAATGCAGCTGTTCTAATACAGTCAGAATGTTTATGATCAATGCCATTTGCCTCCTGGTTATCTTTCCATTTGTCTCTTTAGGCATTTCCATTCCTGCCCCTGAAGTCAGGGAACCAGCGGCCATAGCTTGCAACAACCAGAAGCAGCAGGCCATCAAAGGAAACACCCAGACACCCAGATGTCCATGTCTGTTTCCCATTACTAGCCCAATGGGCTTTTTGGGGCCAGGCTGAGGATATAAATGCATGCCAAGCCAGGACCTTCTTTGATTATTGCAATTGTTTAATGGCAGCTCAAAGAACTAGGCATTCTCCTGCAGAAATGAAATGAAAGACAGAATATGACTCTTGCTTTCTGTTGTCAGGCTTGGCATCATTGTGTGAGTGTACTTTTCCTGCTCAAGTGCCTGTAGACATCATTCTGTCAGAAAATAAGATGCTTTACAAGGGGAAGCAGCTATTGCAGCACTGGGGATAGACGTGTGTTTGCGTGCTTATCCTGTTTAATGCCAAGGGGAGGATATAACACTGGGAGTGTTGATCAAATATCAGCTGTTGCCGTGCCAGCCTCCAGCTCTGTGGTGAGAGAGGAAGTAATTGGATCAAGGTGTTTCACCTGAGGCAAGCAAATAAGCCCCCTGGGCCTGCAGGCTCTGAAAGCAGCTGTTGACTATGGGGGCAGCCAAACTGCAGCAGGTCACCTGGGCATCCTTTTCATTAAGATTGTAATTGAAAAGCAGCTCACAACAATGGAGTCAATATAACCGCTTTCCTACGCAAAATCCCTCAAAGGGCTGTGCTCATTCCAAGGATAAAGTGGCCATGTCCCGGCGTTCTCTGCTCACAAGCACTGGGGGACTGTCTGTACAGGATGTCTTCTGCCCAGGTGGCACACAGCAGACAAGATCAGTTCCAGAACTGTTGCCAATTTTTACATACTTAGTTGTAAGTAAGCTCCAGTGTTTTTCACAGGACTGGCTTCCAAGTACTTGTATGTGGGATTATACCAGAAGGAGCTCAGATTTTAGGTGTGTGTGGAATCAGCCTGAAGCATTGGTAAATGCAAGGATAATGTGCTTTTGTCTCACAGATCCATCACATTCAGAATCTCTATGCCCATCAGCTGCCTGCCAGATTTTGGAAGAACAGAATCCTTTACAGGAGAGGTAATAGTCATATAGCAGAACCAATGTTGCTTCATGGAGGGGCCATCATTCCGCTATAGACCATATACCCCACAGTCTAAGGGACTGCCAGCCTGTTCTTTAATGAAAACTACTTCTTAGTAATGAAAAAGCACCAGAAGTGGAACTCTCAGCTAAGCAGTATAGAGGGAAAATGCTATACAATAAAGGTTTTTTTCACACACAAAAAGAAAGAAAATAAAAGAATAACATATCTTTCTAGGAACTTGTCCCAGTTCTTCTAGGGGATGCACTAGGTGTTCTGCAACATCTGCCAAGCTACTGCCTTTTGTAGACCCCCTAGAAGAAGAAGTCTTGATATCTCTGGTGAGAAATATCTCTGGGTGCAGGATTGGGGGGGAAATCTCTGCCTGAGTTTTTGAAAACCGACTTCCAAAATGGAAAGAACAGAGGACCCACAAGGGCATGCAGGGGGGTCTCATTCCCCTCTTCCACAATATCCTCTGTCCCTTCCATGAAAGCCCTCAAACCTCTCTCTCTCTCTCTCTCTCTCTCTCTCTCTCTCTCTCTCTCTCTCTCTCACCCTCTCACCCTCTCACCCGCCAGTCTACCCACCTCTGCATCTTCAGTTTTCCTTCCTTTCATATTCCTGGCATCCACTTCCTGGGGAAACTAAGATTAAATTGCTCAGTGCCAGCCCACAGGCCATGTCCGGATGCTTGGTGGGGACTTGAGAGGGCACAGAACCGGAAAAACTGATTCACCCCGCCTACCCATATAATTTCCTCTTTTCCTCCTCCAGACAGCCCCCATATTCTTACTTTTCCTAACCTTCTTCCCTCCTTTCCACTAGCCACTGAATGTATACTTTATCTCCCACCATCTTCCTTTCTCCACACTGTGAATCTAAAACAGTTTCTATCATTTTCTTCCATCTTCTCTTCACAATGAACCTCTAAGGCAGGGGTAGTCAACCTGTGGTCTTCCAGATGTCCATGGACTACAATTCCCATGAGCCCCTGCCAGCATCCATGGACATCTGGAGGACCACAGGTTGACTACCCCTGATCTAAGGTAAGTTAGGATGAAAGTGTGTGACTGGCCCAAAGTCATGCAGCAAGCTTCCATGGCAGACTGGGGACTTGAACTTGCAGATCCTTGTCTCAAACTCTGGACAATATACCACATTGGCCTTCATACGGTGACTGCTGTTAAACAGCCTTGAGCTGCTGAGTCTTAGTGATTCAGAGAATGTGGTAGCCAGTTGTTTTGTGGTTGCTGGTGGGTCTGGACAAAATGAGCCCTCCCTCCAAGGACAAAGAGCCCTGGAAAAGCCCCCATCCCCCTGCTTTTTACTGACAGAAACCAAGGCTTGAACGTTGGCAATAAAGTTGTGTTTGCCTAGTGAAGGCCACTGAGAGAATTTGCTTCTTAAAGCCAGAGACACTGCTATCATAGGAGGGGAGGGGTAACCCCTCCATAACGCTTTTTAAATAAAGGGACCAATAATCTGATTCAATATCATTGGGGTCTTTGGACAAACTGTAGTAATAAGCTCATTTGGAATCTGGTAGCTGCTGCCAGGATACTGATTGCCAAAGCCCAGCATCAAGTCAGCTCACCTTTATTGAAAGAATGGCTCATCAAACGGTGGCAAGCAGCCAACCTGCTTAAAATATCTGAGTGTATCGAGAGCAGGTGAGGCAGAGTTCATATTTGCAGGGAAATGGCAGTGTGCTGTATTTAGGAATTCCAGCTTCAACGCTGAAACCAGGTCATTACTTTTAAAACATATTTACTGTTTGTATATATATTTTTTGTCTTTGTGTGCATTTATTTATTTATTTTTAGCCTAATGTGGATTTATTTTGTTCAGTGTTTCATAATTTAATGTCTTCTACTTTGGATGGGAGCAATGGAGGGCAAAAGAAGAAGGGGACGACACAGAATGAGGTGGCTGGATGGGGTCATTGAAGCAGCCGGTGCGAGCTTAAATGGACTCCAGGGATTGGTAGAGGATAGGAAAGCCTGGAGGATCATTGTCCATGGGGTCGCGATGGGTCGGACACGACTTCGTGACTAACAACAACAACTTTTGATGTTTCTACTTCTGTACTTCCCTTCAGTATCGTATGGCAAATTTAACAGAGTTTTGTTACCTTGGATAGTTCTTTTTCTACATCTACTACTTTTTTCTGGGCAAGGTGATTGAGAGAGCATTAGCAAACCAATTCCAAATCTTCTTGATTATTGATTGATTTGATTTATTACCCACCACTCGGCTTGTGGCGGGTTACATGACAATCCAAATACAATAAAAACCCCAATTAAACCCCCACTAAAAATCCCAACAATTTTACAGAAAAAACATCTCTCTGCCCTAAACTCTGTTCATTCTGGTTTCAGGCCAGATTATGGGACTCTGTTAGCTGTAACTGATGACCTCCATCTACGTGTAGACAAAGGCTAAACCTCTCTGTTCGTATTAATAGAGTTATCTGCTAACCCTTCCAGTTAGAAAATGTCCCTTAGATATTATCTTCTGGGTCCAATGGTGAGATGCCAGAATAAATAGCCATTTATGAAGATTTCTGGAGGAGATCAGGTATCTTCCTTTTTTAAGCAATTGGATTACTAATATTTTTTTAAAGATACAAATACAGACCATTTCATCAGTTCATGCCTCAAGTAATTAGCAGAGAAACACCTCAAATAATCCAAGCAGATGCTTTCCTTTGATGCAAATTGCCATATAATTTTGCCATTGGGCCATTTTGTTCTAATTATAATCTAGCTGATGGTGCTACTGGGCATGCTTGGCTATGTGGCTGGTATAGTGAGCGGGAAAGAAGGTTTTACTGTGAATATTTCATCTCACCCAGAATCTGCTTGCTTCTTTTCATTACCATTTTTCTGTCAAATTGCCTGACTGTTTGGCAAATGTAACAAAGCCAAACATCTGAATGGAGAAAGGATTATGGGCAATTCCAGCTAAGCTTCCTCAAAGCTCACAGATGGTTTTCAGACTCATTTAATTCTCAAAACGAACTGGCCGCTGTCCATTGCTGAGTGTCCCCCAAGCCATGAATGGCTTTTCCCTGAAGCTGAGTCACCAAGGCAAGATTAAATGCGTAAAAACACACAGACATGGACTCACACACACATCAAAATAAAGTGATTGGAGCCATCTTTGAGGTTTGCAGTTCCTGGCCTCCAGAGAACTCCTACTCATCTTAACAACTCAGATTTTGCAGAGTTGGTTTTTCCAGGCCTGTTGCAGCAAGCAAATTGATCACCCTCCCTGTTAATCCACTGTGGTGCTGAACGTCAGCTTGGAAACTCCTATGCTATTTGTGAATTGACAAGCTATGGCACCTTAAGACTGCTGTATTTATCTAGCTGTTATCAGGAATGTATAGTCTCTGAAATCAAAATGTTGCATCAAGATAAGGCAAATTCTATGAAAACCATAGCCAATTACGACAACCTATATGAATTACACAAATATGCATGACTTCATTTATTTTCCATATCCTGTTCCATTCTGTTTAATACTTGCCACAAGGCAATTTGCTTTGGCAAGTCACAGACAGAGACAAAGAACTATGTGGGGCACAGAAACCACCTTTTCCAGTAAAAAGCAGAGACATCACCCTGCCAACAAAAGTGCGTTTAGTCAAGGCTATGGTCTTCCCAGTTGCAATGTATGGCTGCGAAAGGTGGACCATAAGGAAGGCCGAGCATCAAAGAATTGAGGCTTTTGAACTCTGGTGCTGGAGAAGACTCTTGCGAGTCCCTTGGACTGCAAGGCGAACAAACCGGTCAGTCCTAGAGGAGATCAGCCCTGACTGCTCCTTAGAAGGCCAGATCCTGAAGATGAAACTCAAATACTTTGGCCACCTCATGAGAAGGAAGGACTCCTTGGAGAAGAGCCTAATGGTGGGAGTGATTGAGGGCAAAAGAAGAAGGGGATGACAGAGAATGAGGTGGCTGGATGGAGTCACTGAAGCAGTGGGTGTGAACTTAAATGGACTCCGGGGAATGGTAGAAGACAGGAAGGCCTGGAGGATCATTGTCCATGGGGTCGCGATCGGTCGGACACGACTTCGCACCTAACAACAACAACAAGCAACTTGATGGTGGACTGGCACTGCTGTGCACTGCTGATGCTTTGTCTATGGACTGAACAGTCTTAGAAATGCTCCACAAAGCCAAACTGCTTAGCACTGAATTCTCTTCGACCTCTTCCTTTGAGTTTTTCTGGCTTTCTCTGTCTATTTTGTTGACTGACTGGGAAGAATAAACTGGACAATATGGAGATAACTACCGCCTGCTCACCTTGAAAGCAGCCCCTGTAATATTTATGCTACCATTCAGTTATAGTATTGACGTCTCAGCCACTATTGCATAGATAATCAGGGCTAGGAGCATGTTGTTTCTTATTTGTTTTGTGATTTAGCAATGGTTTTCAATGTTTGATCTTGCATCTATGATTCAGGGTCAGGCAGAAATCCAACCAAATATTCCTCTCTTCTCTTAGGAGAAATCATATGGGAATTGTAATAATGCACAGCAAGGTCAAGATGCAATTTGGGAATTAACCTCCCTAATGGGCCATTACATTCAAAAGCCTGATACAAGTATATTCGAAACTACTTTTGTAGGCATGAACCAGATCACAAAGTTTATCACGAAGTTTGCTTGGTTCCTGGTTCACAAGGCAATGTTCATGGAAGGGCACCCAGCAAGAACATTCCATGAACTTTGGTGCTGTTTGTGGAGATTCATTAAGTAATACATTTCCAGACAGACTGTCTCTACTCATAGAATTGGAAGGAACCTCCCGGGTCATTTCCTGCAGAATGCAGGAAATTCATAACTATAGCATTATAATCTGCTGCCATTCCTTCCCTCCCTAAATCCCACCCTTCCTGAATCTTCAAGATTTCCTAAACCAGAACTGGCAACCATTGGGCCCTCATAGTGAACCTATCAAGCAATCTAGAAAACCCTGAATTCTCCACAAAGGGCTGAGCAGACTTCCAAAGACTGCCAGGCACTGGCTCTGATGATCAGTTGGTGCAGACAGCTGCTGGGTCCCTGCACTCTCCTCCTCCAATCAAAAGATCCCGCTTCTTCCAAACTCTGTGCTTCTTACTCTTCCCAGGCCAACACTGCTGGCTGTCAGGTCCTCCTTGCCAGCTGGGTTATGCTCTGGGTGCATCTGCACGTCAGGCTTTTTTTCAGTCACACATTACAGAGCTGAGTGAACAGTTATTCAACAGAATGTTGAATAACTGGGACTGCTCTTTGAGGGCCTTTTGCTTTTCTTGTCCTTGAATCTGGCTATGGGAACTTGGTAGAATGGTCAATATAATTTAACACATTGAGCCTCTTTCCTAGCTTGGAGTTCATCGCCCAGAGCTGTAAAGAATGGGCGGTATAAAAATCCAAACAAACAAACAAGCAAGCAAATAGAATCATAGAATAAATAAATCGATTCTGCCTCAGTGGGGATTTTTTAAATATATTGACATCAGAGGGTGGGACTATTTGCCCTTGGCTTTTTAGCAGGCACATGGACAATCCCCCCCCCCCTTCCATGCTTATTAAATGCACACTTGCAGACTGGCCTGTTCAAGACCTATGATCACCAGCAGTCTGCCAACATTGTTATGGAGGTCCCTAAATTCCTCCCAGGATCATATATCACTTTCTGCAGCCCAAAACTCAGGCCATTCCTCACTGCTTTTCTGCCTTTAATGGGTCAATTCAAATGTAATGCAAATCCAGAGGTTTAGCCATAGGTAATTTGTTTTCAAAACCTGTGCCACCTTGCTTCTGGCTAGCTCAGGTACCTCTAATCAAGATCTTAACACAGGTTATGAAATGGATGGCTTAACCATAGTTAGCGGCAGGGAAGTGGGGGAAAGAGCCTGAGGTCAGGATTTGTCAGGATCCACTCATTTTCTCTTGGCCCAGTCCTCCTTTTACAGATGAACCAGAGCTAAAATAATCCATGGTTTTTCAGCAATGTCTGAACTGACCTGATGAGCTATAGTTCATCAGATCTGTGTTCTTCTTGAAAGCAATGCTTTTTAGAAGATCAGGGAGCTGTTATTCTTCATCCAGAGGGCCGCAGTTTCCATTAGGTTATTACTGAACTGACAAGTAATGGTTAAGCTTCCAAAGAGGTTTTATCCAGCATGCAACATCGTCGTTCTGACAGTCTATCCAGTTTCATGGCTTTGTTATGGAAGTAAACACCACTTGGTGGGGAGAGGGGAGAGACTCAGAAGTGTGTACAAATCAGTAGGTAGTAGTGACACAAGAGAGAAGGCAGTGGGTCAGAGGGCACAAAGAGAAGCACAACGTCAAGGCAGTGTGTTCTGTTTTGTAAAGTGTAACCTTAAATCTGGCACTGCAGTTGAGGGATGTTATTTCAAAGTAATACTCTGAAAAGCGAAGCCAGGGGATTTGATGTGCAAATGTTTCACAAGTTCTTAAAGCCACAGCTCTTCCCAAGTGGCCTTTGCCAAGAAATACAATACAAGCAGTATGTTAAGTACAAATTGTGAAATACTTTGTATTTCTTTACTGTTACTGATGTGACAGGCACAAAAGAGAAGGAACTTGGGTTGGTCTGTACCATTGCTTGCTGCTTGCTTGGAGGAATGTGCCATGATGGAATACGGTGGGGGGAAGATCCCAGAACACAGACAAGTGGCATAACAAGGAGACGAGGCTCGAACCTTTGTCCTTGACATGCTGGGTTGGGAGACTGCACAGAGGAATTTATTTCCTCATGAAGAATCATCCCATCAAGTCACCCTCCTACACCCCACACACAGTCTGAAGTAGTACAGCACAAATGTCCAGCTGAGAACTAGGGCACAGCTTTATTAGGTATCTGAATTACTTTTTATTATCATTCTTTACTGCATTTGTTACCCTCCCTTTCTCTTTGGACTCAGAGCAGAGCATCAAAGGATATCAAGGGTATCAAAGGATATCAAGGTTAATCTCTTTCAGTTCCCAGCAAGAACCCCTTCTATGCAAATAGAAGCAGGGTTGCTTCTTAATGCCTGGGATCACCAGAGACAGGGAGCAGGTTTTACCCAAGCCCCAGTGCAGGCTTTTACTCTCTGCACTCCAAAGGAATGAATGCCACCCATAACCTTGGGGGGGGGAGTGAACACTGTACAGCAGTGAGTGAAGTGAAATTATTGAAATTAGTGTATGTATTGCAACCATTGAAAATTTTGGGCAGCCTTTGGAAGAGAGCTAATAACTGAAAACTAGACATCTTCTTTCATTAAGCGATAATTTATAGCTTACTTTGGAGCTTTTATTCTGCTGTACATATTTTAAATGTCTTAAGAACTGGTATGTGTAAAAACCAGATCTTTGAAGAAGGCCCTATAAGGGCCGAAACGCTTTGGGCCATTGGTTTACCTAGTGCAGAGCATATTGTTTTGCAATAGCCTATGGGCTGGACATATGTTTTTAACTCCTATAGTTGTTTTTTTAAAACTTGTGCATAATAAAAGTAATATGATTTTAACAACAATGCAGACATTCAATCTTTGTAGATCCTAACAGTTACCAGTTGGGGTTTTTTGGTTCCAGTTTGGATCCAACATAGGCTTTTCCTGGCCCACTTTCTTTCAATCCCCTCCCTTCTGCAGGGCAAAATCTCCCTCAAATCCTGTCCCACTTCAAGGGCAAGAGTATTTTGCTGTGTCAAGGGGTGGGGGGGACATCATGTTTCCATCCATCTGTATAAATGCTCCACTGGATGCAAACCTCTGCTGGGTCTAAATCCAATGTAGCATTACCTGGCTGAGCCATTTCTGCACTCACAAAAAATTCAATCACAGTCTTATTAGTGTCAGGGATGACATCTCATCAACCTAAGCAGTAGGCAACTGAGACCTCTAAACAGTTGACGGAATTACAAAATTGTAGCAGTGGACCCATGTCATTCTGCATTCCTTTTCAAAAGCAGCATCTGAGAACTTGGCTTTTCAGTAAGTGGAGGGGAAAACGAGATGATGATAGCAGTGCCAGAGGGGAATGCGGTACGGAAGCTCATCCAACTTCTTATGTCTTTAAAAATGCTGCTTAGTTTTCGTTGGGACTGGATCACTCATTTTGCTAATTATTTCATTTTAAATTCTGGAAGTTTAGTGTTTGTGTTTTGGTGGGTAACCTGGCATATCTGCAGCTGTTTATAAGCTATGTGTCTTGGACATTTAATTAATACACCTATAGGGTTTTTTTCCCCCAAAGGATGTTGCAGGCTATAAGCCAGTGGTGCTTGTGGGGGAAGATTTAAAAGGGAGTGGTTGGGAAGGTGGAAATGAGAAATGCCAAAGTTACACTGGTCTGCATGCTGTTCTCACTGATCTGCAGTTTCTGCATTGTCATGGAAAACAAATGTGCATAAAAATGCAGTACTCATTTGCAGCTATGACACTAAAATCATGGTTTTTCCCCAACTCAGGTTTATTTAGCCCTATGGCAATCTCGCCCTTTCTTTACTCACACACAGGATTCCACTCTTTTGTTCTTTCTTGCTGAGCAACTCCTGTATCTGGTTTTGGCTTATTAGTTTATCTATGGCTGTCCCACTCAATTATTTGTATAGATTGATGCTGGCCCAGCCCAGGGAACTGAGGGAAGAGACAAAGTCACCCTCTGAAATGGCATACAAAAGGCTTCGGAAAGTTCCAAATAAACAAAATATTTTATTTAACTTAGAAGACAAAAGGGCAGGAGGAATCAGGGCTAGAATGTCTGAGATGAACAGATTTTTTAAAAAAACGGAGGTAACTTTGTAACAATACCTATGCTAGATAATTTATTGTCAAAGTGTTTCTGCTTTTCCAAAAGGTACTAGAGTGTGTAAATTAAAGAACGTATACTACAGAGGCAGGGAGAGGAGTTCTCTCAGTCTCAAACCAACCAGGTCTGAGGTCCTGCCATACTCAGGAAAGAGAAAAAGGCAGGGAAATTGAACACTGCAGTCATCTCACTCACAAAAATAAAGCCTGTGTGACTTGCTGCCTTCTTGATGGACTGGGGATCATTGAGGGAAGCCCCTTCCTGTGACATTATCAAAACTTAACTACCCTACCTGTGCTAAGAGGATGTTCTTTCTTAGAAGTCCAGAGGGCCCACTCCTTATCACTGGGGGGGGGGGGAACCCTCCTTTTATACCTCTTTCAGAATTGGCCCAGAGTTACACCAAAGGTGACCATGACCTACTATGGCTCAGCTAAGTGGCTCCCAGGTTTAATTGAAACTTCATGGAGGGCATGTGATGCCAACTAAGCACAGGTGCTCTTAAAAGCATAGAATTACAAATAACGTCAGGGCACTAGATGAAAATATTGCATGAGAACCATTCCTTAGCCATTTTGACATTTTTATCAGATCAGTAGCCAGAAAAAATTATCAAGGCATATATTAGGAAGCAAGGACCAACACCCAGAACCTGCATACAAACAACCTAATAAGTTAAAATGCATTTAGTAACATTTGATAAAGAATTACAAATGCATACTTAATGTTTGACTATTACCCTTGGATAAGACACTGAGAGGAAGGAGCAGGTTTGCTTCTGACTAAACTGTCCTGGATAGCCCAGGCCAGCCCAATCTTGTCAGATTTCAGAAGCTAAGCAGAATCAGCCCTGGCTACTATTTGACTGGGAGACTACTAAGGAACACCAGGGTCATGAAGGGGAGGCAGGCAATGGCAAGCCACCTCTGGATGTGTCTTCCCTTGAAGACCCTATGGGTGTTGCTATAAATCATATGTGACTTGACAGCAAAAACAACAAGTGTCTCTGTAGTTTCCCTTCCTAAAATCAAAGGGCTAGACATTTACAGTGCAATCCTAAGCAGAATTACACTGTTTGAACCCCATTGGAACCACGGGATTTAGAAAGGTGTAACACTATTTGGGATTGTACTGTTATTTTATTTTTAGAAGAAGAGTTGGTTTTTATATGCCGCTTTTCTCTACCAGGAGTAGTCTCAAAGTGGCTTACAATTGCCTTCCCATTCCACTCCCCACAACAGACACCCTGTGAGGTGGGTGAGGCTGAGAGAGCCCTGAGATCACTGCTCAGTCAGAACAGCTTTATCAGTGCTGGGCGAGCCCAAGGTCACCCAGCTGGCTGCATGTGGGGGCTAACCAGATTAGAAGTCCGCACTCCTAACCACTACACTAAGAAGGCTATAGTGAAAGGAGAAAACCCAAAATATTAAAAACAAAAAAACCCAACAACCAGAACAAGGCCCCTCTTGTGATGCTGGCTGTAGTTTCTGCTCATGCAGGTGGATATCAGCTGATAGCAAGACCCTGACACACCGATTCATAGACCTGCCCCCATCTCCCTGGGTAATGGTCTTCATTCTCAAGTGGCCAGGTCTGAATAAACTCAAGGCATTATTTTATAATTTTTATTGAGTGCAATTTTTTTTAGTACAATATTTTCTGAAAGTTACTGTTACAAACTCTGACAATTCTGACACCATCAACAAGTTGTAAGGGCAAGGGGGGCAATGTACAGGAGGGTGCCAATCCTTTACAGGCGTCTCATTGGCTATGTACATGGCAGGGCCTCTGTTGGCTGGGACAGTGCAGGCGATTGCAGGCGGCCTCCTATTGCTTTTGCTCCTCAAAGAAGAGCCTGGTCTGGCCTCCCTCCAGCAGGGCACGGTGACCTTGCCAGTGGAAAAGGAGGAGGGCTTTGCAGTGGGAAGCTGGACTGGCTTCATTCCAGGTCCTGCTGACATCAAAAAGCGGCATAAAAGTGCCCCTAAAAAGAAGAAGGGGAGAGAGACAGAACGTAAAATTAATTTGCTCATAAAATCATGTACACATTTATGTTGACATCATGGATACTCTCACATTTTAGGAGGTGTGAAGAGGAAGGGGGTGAATCAAGGGTTTTAGACTGGAATAACTTTGCACAGGATTTCATTGCTACACAAGGTTCGAGACTGTCCACTACCTGGGAATCTTTCAATTGACTAAAAGGTGCTGATTTCAACAAAGCATTTTATATGGAGACAATGTAGGGTAGAAGCTAGAGCAGCCTTTCTCAACTTTTTTTTACCATGGAGAAACCCCTGAAACATTCTTCAGGCTATGAGAAACCCCAGAAGTGGAGCAATCATGCAGAATATGGTTCGGTAGCATAGCTGTGTCCATGCCCACCAGAGGCCCCTCCCCTTCCCACCCCTTCCAGGCCAAACATTGGGCATTTGGGGGGGGGAGGCAGGTTGATAAGGCCGTATATAGTCTTATTGTCCAATAAATGTTTAACAAATGTGAAAAATATATGCAAAATAAATTAACTCTCACCCATTCAAGAAACCCTTCCAGGACCATCAAGAAACCCCAGTGGTTTGTGAAATCCTGGTTGAGAAAGCCTGAGCTAGCGTATCAGACAATGACGAGGGAGAGTAGTATACAAACTGGGTAGTATAAAAACGTAAAAAACTAAAGGTGGCATTGAGACACTATCTTAGAATAAATATTCCCTTCTCTTGCACAGGAACAAAGACAAAGTAAGCTTTTCCCTTTAATAAGATGCAGTCATATGCAAATGTATTACTAAACATACAATTAATTGATGAAGATGTCTTTATTTGAATAACAATTTCAATTCTAGAAATAGTTTTTAGCACAAGAAGGTGTTCTTTCCACAGGCCTGATGATATGGGGGCATGTGGCTGTCCTTATAGTGTAAGCAAGCCCTAGAGAACGTATAAGTGCACTGCTACAGGTCTATCAGAGTGGCTTCATTCTATGGGGCCTTCTTGTAATGCCTTTTCACAGCTACCCAGAAACTGTAGCTTCTATTGCTGCCATTAAATGCTTTCTTAAGCGCTGTTCTCTGCACAGAAGGGGCAGTGAAGGCATCAGCTGTCTAGGTTATGATTTGTTTTAAGGAAGTGACCAACTAAAGCTGCATGGCTACTCTCCAGAGTGCTTTAGTCTCAGAAACGTCAAATTACGTAAACCTGGTGTCTTGTCATGGTCAGGCTCAGACTGCAGCACCAGAGCAACAACAACAAGAACAAAATACAAGAACTGACTATACAACACTGGAGGAGACTTGAAATTTGGAGCATGGGAGGAGGACACACAAGCAAAGTTTCAAGGATTTGCCATTGTCCTGAGAAAGACACCTCAAGCTGCAGAAAAGGCCTTGCAACGCCAAGATGGCAACTAAGTTTGGGGCTCGTGGGAGAGGCACGCGGGAGGCAAGGTGAGCCCAGTCGGAGGGAGGGAGGGCGACTGCCGCCAGCAGTGGCAGAAAACACTAACAGCACGATGTTATTGACAGCACTGACAGAAGGCATGGGCAAGGTAAGTCTAAGAGAGACCAGAATCCAAGCTCAGAATCCCAGTCTCATTTGTGGTGTCATATGCCCATTCCGTATGTAATTCAGTGTTTCCATGTACCACATTAGAGTTTACCCTGAATTATAAATGCCTTACTTCCTGCCCAGGCTGAATGATACCCTGAACTGCTGTAGTGTCATTACTGTGATTCATCAACCTGGAAGCCCAGCACCTTGACTTGGCTTTCAAGGAGAGCTGTATGGTTCTTTTGGTTCTGGAAACACTGTAGAACTCCCACATGCAGAGCTCAGAACAGTTTGAGCTTCAAGGAAAATCCCAGGCACTGCTCCTCTCCAACTACTCAATTCCTTGGCAATAATCCTGACTGACAAATAAGCACATTAGAGGATTAGGTATAGACATTTCAAATGGATGCCTTCAGATAATATCCTGTCCACCTATCTATGTATATCTGCTCCACTCCAGGCTATTTCTTCATTTTGCATGGCGGTACTAATATTAGCCAACATATTACTTAATGCTTTCAAGCTTTCCTTTTAAAGAAATCTGATTCAGATGCCCTGAAAAGTTACCCCTTAAACCTGGGACGTTTATTATTGCAATGAAGAAGAGTTGGCTCTTATATACTGCCTTTCTGTACCCAAATTGATTTGCCTTCCCTTTCCTCTTCCCTCAACAGACACCTTGTGGGGTGGGTGAGGCTGAGAGAGCCCTGATATTACCTGCTTGGTTGGAACAGCTTTATCAGTGCTGTGGCAAGCCCAAGGTCGCCCAGCTGGCTGCATGTGGGGAAGAGTGGTATCAAACCCAGCTCACCAGATTAGAAGTCCACACTCCTAACCACTACACCAAGCTGGCTCAGTGAGACCTGTTGCCAAGACAAGCTGCCCATACAGAAGGGGGGAGAACCCTACGACAACTTCTCTCCCCACTTGTCCCAGCCTTTCCCCTGTTCTCTTCTTGGTGGTCCACAATACCAAAAGCAGAGCAATGAAGGTCTGCAAGCCATCCTTCCTTACTCTCCATGGTTTCTCACTGCTGGTGGTATGAAAGCAATCCATAAAAGGCAAATAACATTCTCACAGTAACATGCCCACCCCTTGGCTAAGCTGACATCTTTTATGTTTCAGTTCCAGGAAATCAGATAGGCAGACATTCTTTGCCATTAATACATCTGCCTCCTTTCCTTTTTCTCCATCGAAATGCTAGGGTTTTGCTCAACTGCCCCTCCTCTGGCTTTATGTTCCGCCAAGGTAATTACCCCTGGCCTCCACTCTGCACTGGAGATTAGCTGCCATTCTCAGATGTGTTAGCTGAAATCTGTGTCCCCTGGCAGGAGAGTTAATAACAAGAGAATTGACACCTCTATTGCCCTAATGCCAGCATGAGCCATAACTTTAATAAAGCAGGGCTTGCTTAATGTTGCAGCAGTAATAACCCCTGTCCGAAGGTTGCCTCCTTCCCCTCTGCAGTTCTCCCACAATGGTTCAGAAGTGCCTACATTTAGCCAAAAGCTCTCATTGCTGCCCACCCTCTCTGCACAACTGCAAGCTCATGGGGGCGGGATGGGCCCAAGAGTGAAAACAAGAAATGGTATAGGGAATGCAACCACGAGTTTCCATTGGTTTGGGGAATCTTGCTCTCATTTCTTTCTGAAACAGGCAAAAGCACTGCATAGAAATGACCTGAGAGAAGACATCTACTAACATAAAAACAAGAATTAGCCACAGCAACCCTGCACAACTTTGGACCCATCAAGCTGAATGTACCCAGTAGCAGTTTGGCAAATCTCCTGCGTTGGCTGTCCGTCTGAGGGCCAATCCAGATATGTGCTAGGAGTTCCCAGCAATTTAACTCAGTTTAACGCTGCATGAAGCCCAATTTGAATGGAGACAGAACAGCAGGAATTAAAAGTATTTCCCCACGTGCCATTTTTCTGACTGGAACCAGCCACAGGGAACCACACTTTCCCACGAGGGGCTAAACTTACAGGTTCATATAAAAAGCAGCCACCTGCCTCCCCAATAAAAACAGGTCGGGTATGTGGCAGGTCATTATGGATGGCTGATGTGCCGTGTTTGGCACAAGCTGTGCATGTCTGAGTGGAAGCTGCCTTTCAGGGTTAACATACAGTTCCTCCTTCTACAGACACTACAGAGAGATACTGAGAAAAAGTGGGTTGAAGTTTCCCAGACAGAGACCCCCCTCCCTCAGCGCTTTCATGCTGCATTCACACGATCACATCCTTTTAAACTATGTCATCAGACCTAGACTAGCAGTCACCAAGAACCGGTGCACTGAAAGCCAGCACTTCTTTCTTCTTGGCCACACAATAACTAGAGTTGTTGCATAGGGCTGGAATTCAACTCTCCACTGTGCAGACACATGCCCTAGCCTCTGACATGTGTCAGCTTCAAGCCATTCGAATCCTCAGAACACCAAGAACCTTCTGACCTTCTCAAGTCTGGACAGTCAAGCTCCTGTGTACACAAGGCCCAGAACAATTGGTGGGCTCTACACCATTCAGCAGACCTCTGCAGGAACAAATGCAGCTGAATCTTTCTCCCACAGTTCATCAGCTAGGAGAAGGATTAGACCGACGACCCACTGAGCCTCCTGGGAAGGAAGGGTTTATAAAAGTAAAAATAAATGAAAATAAATAAAGTGCTGTTCAAATACTGGCCAGGTGTCCCTCTTTAGGAGCTTCCTGTGCTGCCAGAGGCTGTGTCTTAACGTGAGAAATGGCAGCACATCCATTTGCAGTGGAGATTAGTAAGGAGGTATTCTGTTAGGAAAAGAGCAGTACAGGGAGTGCCTGTTACCCATGCTGTAACAGAGAGGTACAGCCCTGCAGCAAAACCCCATTATTTAGCCCCATCAGGGGGGCAAAGATGCTTCGACTGTACAATTGTTCCTTGGAAACATGCAGCTGCCACATTAAATAGCAAAGCAATTGACCGCTGTGTCCTCTTGCCTAGCACCTGATAACTAGGGACTGCCAACCCAATTATACTGAGCTTGTGTTCCACCATCCTAACTTACTGAAGCTTTGAAATGTCCCTGCTGTGCCTGACATTTTGCTTCTGTTAAGATTCATCATCTTTTGGAATCAAATCATTTTTTCAAGCCTAGGTAGTAATAAAACTTTTATTCAGTAATCTGAAGTTCGCCCCCCCCAACTCTCCCCCCTCCCTAAAACAAAGGGAAGGTGGGAAGGGGGCAATGAGGTCAAGGAAAGCAAAAGAGGGCAAGGATAAAAACCAGCCAGAGTGCAATGCCAGGAAGAAGGAAGCACAAATGGAAATTTATCTGATAGGAAATGGAACATGCATATAACTGAGTTATGCAGACAAAGCTTCACTCTTTATCATAGTTCATATAGATGAAAGCTCAACTGAAATCAATTTGATTTACTTCCAAGAAAATGTGTTTATGATCAGAGTGAAAGGAAGACAAGGGGGTTACCAGAGGGAGGGTGGAATTTACAAACAGGAATGGTAGAGAAATGGGACAGGGCAAGAGCTAGAAACTGAGTTTTAAAAGTGTTCCTGAAATGTCCACCACTAGGAACAGTATAATGTAGGAATTCCTAACAGGTGTCATCGACCTCGGAGTACCCTGTGCAGAGCGGGGGGAAATGTACCTATTCTTACCATCTAACGTCAAGGGATAGATTTTTAGGGGACCGAATGGTGCCTAAAACAAAGGGAAGCTGGGAAAGGGGCATCATGGTGCCTAAATGAAGCCAGGCCCCCAAACATGGAGGTGGGAATGTGCACAGTTTTCAGGACTAAAAGTCCAAGATGGGCCTGCTTAAGTTGCAAGCCTATTGCTATGCTAAGGTCACTTTATGGCATTAGACCAGCCTTTCTCAACCTTTTTAACCATTGAGAAACTCCCAAAATATTCTTCAGGCTTCAAGAAACCCCAGAAGTGGCACCATCATGCAGAATATGGTTGGGAAGCAGAGCTGTATACATGCCCACCTGAGGACCCTCCCCTTCCCACCCCCTCCAGGCCCATCTCTGGCCATTTTGGGAGGGGTGGAGCAGGTTGACATGACAATATCAGGCCATATCACCCGATAAAGGTTTAGCAAATTTTAAATAATTAACTCCTTCTGATTCAGGAAACCCTTCCCGGGCCATCAAGAAACCCCAGAGTTTCAGGAAACACCTGCATTAGAGAAATAAAATAGACACTTCCCTTTCATGACTTGTGAGATGTTATGTATAACATAGTATAAGCTGCCCATCCGTCCCGACTCCCGTGGGACACTAACGCTTTCCTGGTCTTCGTCCCAGGCCCCGCCAGGGTCCTTAAAAGTCCCACCAGCCAGAGCCCCCTCCCTGGATCCCTCCCTCCCGCTCTGCCCTGGCTGGCCCTGTGGCCGGCCTGTGAAGGCGCGCCAGGCAGAGGCCCGTCCTCAGCCCCCACCTGACCTACACCGATGCTGTGCAGGCGCGCAAGACGGGCTCGTGGGAGAGGCACACGGGAGGCAAGGTGAGCCCAGTCGGAGGGAGGGAGGGCGACTGCCGCCAGCAGTGGCAGCGCGTCCCACTTTACAGTCCCTAAATTCTGGTCACCTTAACAGTATCATGTGATCCTGGAGATACAAATGTATACTAAGCTGAAGGAAACGACCATGGCCCCTGAGTCCAGCCATTCTCTTGTGGGGATGAGGGAAAAGGTGTAGCATTCGGGGAGTCCACTGTCATGGCATCTAAACCCACCCACTTCTGTTTTTAGTGATTCTGCTTTTAGTATAAGTACTAGGCAAGTGGTTTCTCTCCTCGCCCTGCAACTCTCTCTTGGACTGTAAACTGTTTTGCGTTGCGGTGGGAGCCGATAGCAACTTAACCAGACCCTCTCTGTTTAAAGTGTATACATTACACCCGAGAAGTGGACCCCATACATAAAATGAAAAGATATTCCCAAGTTTTTAAGCAGATTTCTTGCTGATAGCAGCATCAGATGGGTGTAATCTTATTTTGAGCCTAAACCCGACACCTGGACATGATCCCAGGAAAGACTGCAATATAGCTAATAGTGACAAAACGACATTACTAAGATTTATCTGAGATTAAAAGGCCCAACAAAAGAACACTGTTAACACATCTAATGGAGTCAGCATCTTTTGCTTCAAATCCATGTATTAAGAACAGCTTTGCAGCACGATGCACAGATGCTTTGCTCTTCCGTTCCAATATGCAGTAAGTGCGGAGGCTTCAGCACCAGGATAAGGGACAGTGGAAGGGTGGAAAGAGAGGCAGTGTGGATTCAAAAAGTGCCTGCAGATATGGACAAGTCCCAGAGAAGCCGCAGGAATCTCAAGGTGCAGGGACGGGAGGAAAGAACAGCAGCCTCGGCTCTTATCTAATTGTTCACGCAGGCACTCCGGGACTAGTTGCCCTAACAATGTCATCTCCTCGGGGAATCCAAATTGTCAGCAGAGTGCAGTTTCACACTTAATGGGAAGGGTAATTTGACAGCCACAATTAACTCAAATGGGGCTTTGATTCTCTGAAGGGAGGCCATCGTGGAGCTATAAGTTAAAACATACTGTTAACATGGCTCCCCTGCCAGGTGCACCAGGCAGAGCTTGTTAATTTCCAGAAGAGTGGGAAAACAGAGTAAGGGGTAGCAGGAGACAATGGCAGGTGCAAAGGAAACCAGAGCATGGAGTGTAACTCCCACTGCGGGTTCAGGATCCCCTCTGCTTTTTGCTATAAAGGGTGCGGAGTAAAATTCAGGGAGTTGCTGGATGCTGAACATGTATTTGTCAATCTTAAAGGTGCCTCTGGACTCAAACCTTCTTCCAACATAATGTTGGAAGCTTTCATGGGTTCCAGCACTATTCATCAGGTATAAGTCATGACCCTTAATCCTTCCCATGAAAATAAATATTCTTTTAGACTATGGTCCAAGAAAATGACAAAAATTGGTATTATCCACCAAGGACTACACTGCCTGCCCCACTAAAGGTGACCCTCAAAACACAACATTTATTTATATGAACCTGCAATTCAGTTATTGAGTCACATCCAATATTTCCCCCATAAAACCTAAGGCTGGATTTCTCTCCCTAACAAGTCACATACATCTTGTCAAGCATTTCAAATTCACTATACTAGGCACACCTGCAATCCCTCTCTCCAAATTATCCAGAAGAAGCATAATTTTAGATTCAGACAATGATACAACTCAGGATTATGAAACAAGCCAGCAATCAATGGCAAATCCCTAAGGTTTGGTGCCCTGGTTTTTCCTCTGCACTTCTCTCCCAATTTTAATAAGTCAATAACCACTCTAAATTTGATGAGTTCTTGGTATTTAGTTTCCTTGATGTTTGGAGACTCTTACAGGTTTAACAGTACTCAATGAAAGATATGATGAAGGATGGCTAAATAATTCCTGCTATGTTTCATTTAAAAAACACAAAATACAAAACACAACTTCTCAACACCCTTGAGGTTCTGAGGGGACACAAACTTTCCATGACTGAATAGTTGTTGAACTGATTTTGCACTGCACAAGGGATTAAACTGACAATAGGGTTGTTTTCAGCAAAACCTGGGAAATGCAAATGTATTAACTAGGCCCATCAGAAATGCAGATATCATATGAATAAGTGTTGTGTTTTGAGGGCCACTTTTAGTGGGGCAGGCAGTGTAGTCCTTGGTGGATAATACCAATATTATACCAATAGTACAACGATATAGGCTAGATGTCAGGAAATATTTTTTTCACAGTCAGATTAGTTCAGCAGTGGAATAGGCTGCCTAAGGAGGTGGTGAGCTCCCCCTCACTGGCAGTCTTCAAACAAAGGTTGGATACACACTTTTCTTGGATGCTTAGGGCTGATCCTGTGTTGAGCAGGGGGTTGGACTAGATGGCCTGTATGGCCCCTTCCAACTCTATGATTCTGTGAATATGTTACAAACTGGAACCCCAGACTAAGGAAGCAACACACAATAAGCTAGGAATACTTAAGCTCTATTTGAATGAATCAGTCCCAGGTATAGGTATGAGCCACATGAAATAAACGGGTCCCCAACATTTATGTTGGACATTATGATGATTGGACATAAATTCTGTGGGACTTATAGCATGATCTTGTAACACATATTCAAAAGCAAGCAGTGCAGTATAGTGGTTACTATCTGTCTATGGATAGTGAAACATGAGTTCAAATCTCTGCTCAGCCATTAAAAACACTGGGGGACTTTGCTATTTTCTCTGTCTCTGCCTAACCTATCATTTAGGGCTGTTGTGAGCCTAAATATGGGGAGACCAGGTACATTACCTTGTCCTCCTTGGGGGGGGGGGGCAGGTGAGATAAATTTAATAAAGGCTATATTCAGAATGACCCAGTTCCAAATTTTAAATTTTTTCTCAGAGAAAACTGAAGACCTCTGTCTTCTGATAAGGCCTTCAAATGGCCAGATGGCATCGTGATTGTTAGCATCCTCTGAGACTGTTTTGATTGATATTGTATAACATTTTATTATAGCCTGAATGGTGTATAATTTTAATGGGTTATTTTGTGTGTGTGGACAGTGATTTGCTTGGTTCATGGAAGAGGTAGAAAGGTGGCATAAACAAATTAATAAACATGCATCTAATTGAAAAGTTACATTCTCTCTGGGTTATGCTCAAAAATATGAATAGTGCAATCCAATTCAGAATTACTCCAGTCTAGGTTCACTGAAATATCACAACTTATTATCTTATAAATGAACTACTTTTGCAACATGAAATCAAGTACAAGAAATACAGTGGGCAATGGGGGCATGTAGAGACTTCAGTCCCCCTCTCCCTTTGGATACAGGTCATGCCTCTTAATGACACGTCTAGTCTATGAAAGGGTCCAAAAGAACAAATAGTGTCACTAGCAATCCTCTTCTGCCTAGAACTTTGGGAAACGTCTTTGTGTCCTCATCAGCTCAACAATGAAAGCCGAAGATACACTGTGACCAAACCATGCCCCTTTTCCAGCTGGTGGAAGTCCACAAGAAGACAAGTGAATAACTGTATGGAACTTCAGTTAACACCTGGCTGCGAATATAGGGGCTCAAAATGGAACAGAAGAGACAGCGGGAGCCTAGGAACCAGGTCAGGGGTTAAGAAAAGCAGCAGAGCTATCAGAGAAACATCAGAAGCAGAACCACAATGTGCAAGATTAAGCCGATTTGGAGAATGGCCTGAATCGAACTAGCCAGTGAATGCTTCAGCACACACAGAGTCTAAGCTAGACTGGGCAGGTGGCCTTGCTGTAGGCTCTTAGCCAGTTCCCAAACTCAGACCATATGGGAAAGGAGGGAAATATTCATTAGACCGCACTCTTTCACTAACCCAATTGTGTTGGAAGCATGTTCCAAAGCACAGTATGCAGACGAAGGGATCCGTCTCCTTGTTAATACCCAGCATTCGGACTTCTTGCCCTCTCTACAGACTGAATCAGTGTTGTTTTCCCACAGGGACAAACTGGGATGAAACATGCCCAGAAACAAACTGTCTCTGTATGAGTCTCGTCCTTAAATATTAATGAAAGTGTCTTCACAACAATTCTGAGTGTGCTGTGGTTAATCTGAGGGTGAAGTGGGGGTGTCCTGTACACATTCTGCATCTTCCTGATAGACTTTTGGCAAGCAAAATTTACATTTTAGATAAGATGCTCTCCAGGCATCCTCCTCTTGCCACGCAGCTCTTGGCATGGGCTGTATTTCACGCTGTCAGTCCCACTCCTTGCTAATTAGCATGGGGAATTGCACTGATGTTAACCATCATTTTCATCCCTTCTCCCCACCTTCAAAACAAGGGTTCCGTTGCCTAATAAGACCCCTGAGGATAATCAAAGTGGCAAATTCATTCATGGTGTAGCCCTGCTAACTTTAGTGCTATTATTCCCAGGGTGGAATAGTCGCAATGGAAGCAAAGTTATAAGCACATTGCGTGGGAGTCTGAAAATGAAAATTAAAGACATAAGGGGGGAAACTAAATTGCAAAGCTAACACACAACACAGTTTGGCATTGCATGCGAGAGTATGGACTGCGGATGGGGCATCTGGAGTCTCTCTCTAGTTCTACCATTAGGTTGCTCACTGGAACACTATTTGACTTTGACAGTAAGATGAGCAAGGACCTTAATCTCCAAGTGTGTGAAGCCCCGATTCTGATTGTGACCATAGTACAGGAAGGAGGGGCTTCACTTCCTCCCATGCTGCTTTTCTGACCTGAAATGACTCTGAAGAGGCACTACTTTCCCCACTGGGCAAGCTCCTCTGTACATGCACACCCCATACTAGGGAAATTAACACTCCTGGCTGTTCGGGGTTTGGAAAATAGCATAGGTGGAAAGCAAAGGCTCCTTCTCTATCAGCATTGTGCTCCCAATGTCATTCCATACACATTTGGAGAACAAGTTTCCCACTCCTGGTTTCTGCCTGCCAGACTCCAAGTCAGGTCAGAAAAAAAGAGGTCCTGCAGGCACAGGTTGCAAATGCAATCTGCCCATTAGTTGTATTGATATTTGGGTTGTGCATGGTGTTCATTTCCCTACTACTCAGAACTGGTTTCTCTGACGGCAGACAGCGCTTTTGGCTTTGAAAGACAAAATGTGAGATGATAGTGTTCTACACAATGGTACATAGCTGTTAATTCTTTTCCAAATTCACACCTAATTTCACAATAAAAATTGAGAGCCACTGTATATTACTCTAGCTTTATGGAAAGTAGGTGGGCTGGGACTGCTACAAAACCCATGGCTCTCTCTGGACAGCCACAGCTCATCTGCTGTAATATGTGGCCAGGTACCCTTCTAGCTGATGACCTGTATTGTGCTCTCATGATTGTTCTTAATTACCTGACTCAGTTTACAAATTTGTCCAGCATTACAGAATTAGTTCCAGTGGACTGTGACCTCAGCTCTACTGGAGGAACGAAACTTTCCTGCTTCCCTTCCCACAGTAGCCCCTAATGCACTGCTCTCAGGGCTCAGAGGAACCCCAGCGTGGAACATGATGCAAGAGCTTGCAGTAGGAAGCGGGAACTGGCAGAAATCCCAGACACATACAGCGATAGAAAACAAGCATTCATGTTTGGCTTTACAGAACCTTACTTCTCCAGCTGTTTTTCTCTGAGTCAAAATGTCAAATGAGATTCTGAGCATGTGCATTCAGCAGACCCAGCATCCAAATCCAGCATCTTTACAGGTCATGGGCTCAAGGTCTTTACTCTCAATGTATCTCATTGATTTCTATGAACTACATTATCAGCCAATGCTACCCAGCAGTCTTTCATTGGATATTTTCTATTTATATCTTCTCTATTTAGGTCAATATTCTTGATTGTTACTTGAAAATATTTGGTGTGGTTGCTGCCTCCACCACCAATTCAGATCTAAACCCCTCTGTTCTTTTGAGATGACTCGTGTTTTATGGGGGATTTCTAGATGGCTCTGAACTAGGGAGATGCAGCTAAAAAATCAGCATAGTTCAGATCTGGATATTAGGGAGCCAAAAGTATTGGTGTCTCCAATTTTCCAAGTTCCAAAGACAAACTCCAAGCATTTGTGGGGGACTTCTTTGATATCATATGTTTCCATTATTCCTTATGTGGAATCTTATTGGAAGACTGCAAGGGCTGGTTTTGGCTAATTACACCTAAATTGCAGCAGAGCTGCTGGTGTTTGTCCGTAAATAATTGCCAAGTTCTATAGGCCCCTGAACAATGTGCCCCCAACTATCCACCATTGCTTGCTATGTGTGTGTGTGTGGGGGGGGGAAGGTGCTATATGCTTTTTCCAGAGCAAAGAATAGCTAGAGACACAATAGCAGACAAAGCGATCCCTGAAATCAACATGACACGTTGATACCAACCCCATGAAGACAGATATTTGGGGAGAGGACTTATCCTGGAAGCCTTCAAATGCTGTCTCCTGATAGTCACAGCTAATCCCGAATATTTCTAAGATTTTTTGGGATCCATTTCCAGTATTGTAGAAATCACCCTGTGATCCAAATTCATCTGGAAAATAGCAGGATATATATATTTGAACAGGATATATTCAAATGCACATCCCTTCTCTGAACCATGACTGATGCTGTGAGAAGCAATTCCCTGCGGGCAACACCACAGAATGCATGCAGTCAGCAGCATTATCCTGCATACGAGCACAATAAGCTATCCCAGTTCTTCCAGAAACAATTCAGAACATTCCCTAAGCAAGCTCATACTTAACGAATTCTCAGTCAGGCCAAGAGATATTTGCCCATCTCTGCTGTCTACCAAAAGTTCTTCACCCCTATCACGATCTTTGCTCACATTTGTTTTCTATCTGCACAGATTCATGTCATTTGAGACATTTGAGAGCAGTGGTATATAAATATAAATAAATAAGTTAGATGTGATCACTCAGCTTAGTAGAAATGTGCTGGGTCCAAACTCCCACAGCAACAGTCTACAAGAAGAGCAATATTTCATTATTATTATGTTAAATAAAACATCAGAGCTCCGAGGTTATTTTACTATAATGAGCACCTGTAGACTCAAAACCCACTTGAAAGAAACATTAAGATTCCCAGACTGAGGAAAGAGGGCATGAGAAGTGAAACACGGGTAGCACAATGCATCTGTTGTGGAGAGTGGAAGAGAAAAAACAAAAAAGTTGGATAACAAAGCATCTAAGTAGGAAACATCTATCCAATCAGCTGTCAAGGAGATTTCTATGCATTTAGTCTATGCAGAAAAAGGTAGTACATGGAGAACCCGAGGCCAGCTGCAAAGCAAGACTAGCACCAACATGGCTGGAAGTGGAGAAGCAACTAAAAATGCAATGTTGCATCCCACCCATCAACTGAACATCAGGATCTGATGGTCCCTTTAATTCTTTTCAGGTAGCTTAAGAGCCATTTTTGGCCCTTCTCCTTATCAGGAGAGCATACTATATATGATTGCCCCCATATACACATTCGTCTTTTTGTGTGAATACACCATGCAGATTTTCAGGCTCTGGAGCATAACAAACTTGGGGTTCTTCTGACTGGAGGCTGAGAAGCTTGAAAATACAGGTGTTGCTCTATTTACACAAAATAGAAGCTAAGTGGGCATTTCTGCACACTGGCAAAATTAGCATCAAGCCGGCTGAATAGTGTAGTGCTAAACATTATCACGACTCTCGGCCCTTCCTCACCTTTTTGCTGCCTTGCTCTAGTCTGCCGTCTTTTTACGCTTCTCACTCTCCACATCACCTGCTGGAAATGGCGGAAGAGAGCAACGTGCTTTACAAGCGACTCTCTTCTGCTTGTTACTCAAGTCAGGCAGCAAATCCACGTTCTCCTTGTTTTAAAGGTCCTGCGATGCCTGCTAATTTTTTAAAATTTAAACGCCTATGCATCTAATCATGGGTGCATAGTGCTTTTTGAATGCAACCCCTTATGGAATAACAAGTCTTTATATTTAAAACAATTAATTTCATTCCTGATTTTTTTTGGGGGGGACTTTAGAGAGGCATACTTTGTGTAATAACTTTTTGGGGGGAGGGAATTATTTCTGGCATTGCCTGCACACTTGTCTGCCTATTCATTGTTCCAGGAAGTTAGACCTTAAAAAAAAGAAATTCCCATCTCTGGGAACAAGGGTGAGGGAAGTGGGGACGGGGGCAGGATGAGGCAGATGCCTTTAGCACATTTTAGCCTCCATAACTTCCCTCTGCTGGTTGCCTGCTGGTTGTGATTCCCCAACTAGCACTTTAAAATGGAGGATGTAGCCAGCTGGTTACTGCCCAGATGCTGGATGCTGGTGACGTCATATGGAGGGGCCGGAATATAACGACTACTTAATGTAAGCATTTCACTACATTTAACAGGTGCAGAAATGCCCAGTGTGTACACTTTGCTGATAATGAGGTAGCAGTGCCCAAAACATGATGACTGATGAGGGCTCTTGAACTACCAAAAACCGCCCATCCCTTAAACGGATATGCACCTGCATGAGGAAATGAAGAAGCTGCTAGGAACTCATTTGGAATACTTTTTTATTCTTAGAGGGAAGACTCATTCCTCTTCCAATACCATCCAGAATATCAGAAATGTCAATTTAACAATTAATGGCAGCCTTTCCCCATGAAACACCTGCTCAAAGCAACAGACCTTCAGGGGGGGGGGGTTCTTCAACTATTTACAGTTATGCCTTTTATGAATCCCACATGCCCATGGCAACTATAAAGCTCAGTTGGTCTGTCTGATCCAATGTAAAACGAAACTATCATCCATAGACGATTTCATTCTTTTCCTTCTCCTAGCAGCATCTCAGAATCAGTGTGTGACTTCTGGACAAGAAGGAATATTGTGCTGTTTCCCACCCATCATGCTTGTTAGTGGGAGCAATATAGTGATATGATAGGGGTCATACAGGCCACCGAGTCCAACCCGCTGCTCAATGCAGAAGCAGCCTAAAGCATCCATGATAAGTAGCTGTCCAGCTGCTGCTTGAAGACTGCCAGTGACTTTGTATGAGAGCATATCATTGAATTAGAACACAGTGTGAATAATTTAAAAAAATTAATAGTGTAAAACTAAGATATCCCTCTTCAAGTACAAGGACTTCTTCAATGCCAACAGAAAAGAAACTGTGATTCTTACTATGTATTGTGATTTTATACTTTCTAGACAATTTATTGTTCTCTATTGTGTATTACTGCATAAGTAACTGGGCCGCTGTTTTTGTAGTCTTCTGAATGACTAGTGATTATTTCTGTTCATTGGCTTGGTTATTCCGTATTTATAGAATTTCATTATTGACTGAACCTTTCTCACATTTAGAGTCTTTCCCTCCAACCAGAGTCCCCATTCTCTGACTGGCATTGAAATATGAAATGGGGCCAGGGACTGCTCTTCCTATCTTTGGACATTTTTAACAGCACGTTTTATCTTTGAGGGTCCAGGAAATATTTGGTTGGTTTTCAGCTTCTCTTTAATGCAATTTGGAAGGCTGCCAGTCTGTAGCTGGAAAGTTTCCATCTCAGCAAGATCTTATGAAAGAGAGCCCCCAAATCAGATTATGACATGCAAATGAATACCGTTTCTGAAGATCGTCTTCTTTTGCTCCCTCCAGCCCGTAAAGGGGAACCAGATGCAAAATGCCTTGTTGAAGTATGTGAGTCAGATTTAACCTCTGATCAGAAAAGCAAAGCTTTTACAGTTTACAAATTGATTTACTTGCTACTGAAACACACAAATAGGCCCAGAGTGGGGAACCTGTTCCTATTAAGATTCATTTGCTACACTCTGAAAATGAATGTTAAAAAGAAAACCCAATGATTTGACAGCTTTCCAAGTGAACACATTGTAGTTAAAACTTATTAGGAACATTTACAGATCAAAGGGAGAATCTACCTTGCATTCTAGAATTGCAAATGTGTAGTCTGTAGTCGCAAATCAGCAGCAGTAATCATAGTAATTCGCCCTAAACCATAATGCATAAATGATGCTCTGTTTCTCTGGCTTTGCCAGCTGGAAAACTCCTACAGCATCAGAATCAACTACGGCCCCCAGTTTCTCTGCCAGTTCATTGTATTACTAACATTGTTCCTCATGATGGGAAATCTGCTTTATGGCAACAGGAAATGGTCAGGTCAGCACATTGGTGTGCCGTAGATGATCTGTAAGAAAAATGCTTGCACTTAAAAAGACAAAGAATGGGGTTTTAAGTGCCTGCCTTTACTTATAACCTTTGCTCAAGGAGTCACTGAAGTCCAAATTACAGTTTTGTTCCGCCTTCCTCATGAATGGCAGCAGCCCTTTCAGGGTTAACCTCTTTCAAAATAGAAGGCTCACAGGAATCTTGGGGAATCATGACAGCACCTATTTTTGTTAAAAGGTGCAAAGAAATGGGAGGGAAGCATCAGTCCTTATAGCTAGTGCTAACTAGACCTGGAGAATTATTCCTGAGTGCCCATGCCTATAATCTGGCTCCAGCTTCAAAAGTGCTGGATGTCAGCTGCACTGACAGGTCTCTCTCTATCTACAGCCTTGGAGCTCCAACGGAAAGGCAATTCTCACACAGTGTATCTGGAAGACCAAGCAGATTAATGCACCAGTAGTGAAGCCTTTCCACTTGTTAATGCCTTAGAAAGTACAGCTGAGTACACACAGATGCCAAAATGGAGTCTAGTGAAAGAGTCAAGGCAGAAGCAGGGTTTAGCTAAAAGAAGGTAGATGGCCAAGGAATCAGAGCTCAGTTAAGGGAAAAGAGGAGGACATGTAGTGAAAGGAGGAAGAAGAGAAGGAGGGGGGATTTTAAATTCATATACTGAGAAACCAAGTACAAAGGGCCTCTCAAAATACTTTGTTGTTAGGTGCGAAGTCATGCCCGACCCATTACGACCCCATGGACAATGATCCTCCAGGCCTTCCTATCCTCTACCATTCCTCGAAGTCCATTTAAATTTGCACCTACTGCTTCAGTGACTCCATCCAGACACCTCATTCTCTGTCGTCCCCTTCTTCTTTTGCCCTCAATCGCTCCCTGCATTAGGCTCTTCTCCAGAAAGTCCTTCCTTCTCAAGAAGTGGCCAAAGTATTTCAGTTTCATCTTCAGGATCTGGCCTTCTAAGGAGCAGTCAGGGCTGATCTCCTCTAAGACTGACCGGTTTGTTCGCCTTGGAGTCCAAGGGACTCGCAAGAGTCTTCTCCAGCACCAGAGTTCAAAAGCCTCAATTCTTTGACGCTGAGCCTCCCTTATGGTCCAAATTTCGCAGCCATACATTGCAACTGGGAATACCATAGCCTTGACTAAATGCACTTTTTAGGATGCTGTCTAGATTTGCCATAGCTTTCCTCCCCAGGAAAAAGCGTCTTTTAATTTCTTTGCTCCAGTCCCCATCTGCAGTAATCTTGGAGCCCAGGAAAATAAAATCTGTCACTATCTCCATTTCTTCCCCATCTATTTACCAGGAATTGAGAGTGCTGGATGCCATGATCTTTGTTTTCTTGATGTTGAGTTTCAAGCCAACTTTTGTACTCTCCTCCTTCACCCGCATCAACAGGCTCTTTAGTTCCTCTTCACTTTCTGCCATTAGAGTGGTATCATCTGCATATCTGAGGTTGTTGATATTTCTCCCTGCAATCTTGATCCCAATTTGTGACTCATCTAACCCCGCTTTTCTCATGATGTGCTCCGCATACAAGTTAAATAGGCAAGGCGACAGTATACAGCCTTGCCAAACTCCTTTCTCAATTTTGAACCAATCAGTGATTCCATGCCCGGTTCTCAAAATACCACACAATCACAATCCAGTAGCTTGGTGGAATCCAGTCCATGTGTTGCTAGAAAGAAGTTTTATTTCAGGGTTTCCTCCTTGCAAACTTTTCACTATGTTGTTTCCTGTTTACTTGGATATAATGACTTAGGGCCTGGTCTTGTGAGGCTACCAAATCAATTTTGGCATCTGGGATCTGTAAATCAGCAATGAAACCTTTTATTTTTGTCTATAAAGACTGCATTGTGGGAGAAGTTCTGCAAAAATTAAAAAATGTTGGCCCTATCTTTAAAAAATTAGATCTGTCTGTTCAGAAACTGAAAAGTTTACATTTGCATAGCAATATACCGTTGTTTTCCACATTTATTTTCCTAGATGCTCAAATTTTTATTTGATTCAGTTTTCTCTTCATGATCCAGAGACTTGTGGGTGTGGGAACTTATTATTGTACATAAGAATATTCTGTGGACACACATACACACAAATATACAGCAAATTCCCTTTCCTATGCAAGAACCAAAAGTCCCTACTTGTATGAGGCTCTGGATAATCCCCTTTGTCCACCTGGGCATAGTGATTTTTAAAAGTTGAGTTCAAAATGCCTTTGAGGCTTACGAGTCATGGATGTCACACACCAGCCTAGTTGTCTACCTTGTTGCAGAAAATAATCCCGTGATGATTCCCCATCAATCAGTGCAAGTTAGCACACTATCCAGGTCATACAGCCTAATGCTTTGTATTCCTAGGAGTGACCCATCAGCAAAAGCTGTTACTCCAGAGACGTGACACAAAGCACAAAAGGAAAACAATTAAATACAATACATGGTTGTTGTTGCTGCTGCTGCTGTCTACAAAGAAGGATCCTGGAGAGCTTTAAAGCACAAAAGGGGAAAGAAAAGGTTTTCTCTTTTAAAAATTGGTACATTAAATCCAGGGAAAGCTGACAGGCTAAGAAATAATGGCCTGAGTTTACTCTTATTTAAAAACTGGCTGCCTGCTGCTTTCGCTGCGATCCCCACTCAGGCTTTCAGCACCATTTCAAATTAAATATACATAAGTGCTTTCAAAGAGCTGTTAATTTGAAGGTCATTAAAGAGCATAAAATATATTTCTTTTATTTATAAAGAGGCACACAATAATGCTGTATGCATGGACTCCTCTCCTGGTTCCTGCAGCATTTATTATCTCCGATATGAAAGCGATTGACTTCCCTTGGCTACCAGCTACGCACTCCATCATCCCGCCTGAATTACTGTTATCACAAAGCAGCCCCTCTCTAACCCTTCCGTCGCTTGGCCTTGCCTGGATTGCAGTGCATGAGGATAATAAATACAGAGGCGGCGCTGGAAACACTAGGAGCAACTTACACATTTGCCAGGGGAACATGGAAGGAGAAGAGAATCTCGGAGTTCAGTGGAGTCTTAGGCACCAGATGGGAAAGGTAGCTGGTGTGCCAGCCACTAACATGGGTTAGTGTTTTCTTCCAGTTTACCACAGCTCTGTCACAATTCACCTAGCCTGCCAGGTTTGTGTCTGCTCCTGAGCTGCGGTTATGGCTTTGCGCTGCTCAGTGGAATTGTAAACAGGCATTTAACAAACACCACACCATCTGTCCATATCTGCAAGGGCTGTTTTAGCACCTTTTGTAGCCATACAGAGGGCATTTTATTCTTCCCTTTACATAACTACTTGTCCATGCAAGCCTTCCATCTATGGCCACCCTTCTGCCCCCTCTCCATGGTGCAACCCCCTCATGGCCACCCCCTTCCCAACCCCTGCCCCCTCTGCTCTTCCTCTTTGGCCACAGCTTCTGTTTTCTGAGATAAATTACCTGGCATTACAGCTTGTCAGCATTCTTACAGCATATCCACTACATGGGATGAAGGACAGGCAAGGCTGTGGGCGGAGAGAGAAGAGTAGGATGGGAATTTGCAGTTGCCATAGAAATGCATAAATGAAACTGATAATTGAAAAGCATTTCATAGATTTAAAGACATGACTGAGAGCAAGGGAGAACAAGGCAGATTCAGTCAAAGAAAATAAAGAGAAAGACAAGATATAAGACAAATAAATTGATCAACAGACATAAGAAGCAAGCAGCGAGTGGGGGAAGATCTAGCCAGAGAAATGAATGGGCCTAGCTGAGGACAGAATGGGAGAAGAGCTATACTAACAATATAGTTTTAAAAGAAAGTAGGGCAACATCTTCACCCCTATGAACCTGCTCACCAATTGAGATTGTTTTTAAAGGCTATTCTTCAGGAGATACTGATCACCAAGATAATGTCTTTTGGATGAGAAAGGCCTTTTCTGTGTTTGCCCCACACTTATCAACTCTCTGTGGAGAGATGGTTGTCATGGCACCATTTCCATAATCTTTTGAGGACAAAATTTGTTCTCTTCATCCAACTTAAGGGTGCAGGCATTTAGCTCTATATTTATTGTGTATTAATGCCACCACTTTAATTGCCACTGTTTGCTAGGTGTTGATGTTGCTATCACATCTTGAATTCTTTTTGGAGCAGAAAAGTAATACACACATTTTTAAACAAGTGGCAAAAGAAATTACTTTGCCCTCACCCTCTCTTACTAGCTGTGAGGACCAGACATGGCATGCAGTGATCCCACTGCTACAGTTCTGAGTGACATGGATTGTAAAAATGAATGGGATCAGTTCTCTCTTGCCAAGCTGCCTGAGTTTTGTTCCCCTCTGTACTGAGATTGGATGGTAAGACAATAGGTAAGTAAACCAAGACTACAGGTAAATCATACATATAAGACAACCTTTCAGACAAGAAAGAAGGACTAAGTCTATGAAGATGTTAAACAGGAAGGGGCTCAGTATGGATTCCAATGCCCTTTCTCCCCAGAAGAATACTTAGAAGCAGAAGAAACAAAAATGTTTCCAAACATCAAAAATGATGACAAATCTGCTCAGGACATTTAGAAAGTGGGTGACCATCCAAGGACCCCTTTCTCCAGAACATTCTATTAGATTTAAAATCTAAGTTAGATTTTAAAATGTAGGGGAGTACGAGCAATACAAAGAAGATGTTACATCCCCCCATAATAACCACTTAGTGTTTGATTAGCTAAATATTTTCTAGGCAGTTGTTCTAGCCAGTTAGCCCTGACAGATTGCATCTCCCAACAATGCAATTAGAAGCCAAAATAAATGGTAAAACTCAGCTCAGTATTCAACCCCCACAATAAAACCTTAATGGAGATCTTGAAGGGTGAAAATCCAGCAATAACAGAAGTAATACAGATACAGCAAAAGAGGTGTCTGCTTTGTTAATTGTATTTCAACACCATCCTTCCCCGAGATGTTGCTAGTTGCATTTTCAAGTTATTTCTGAGGCTTATTTATAGTAATAAGATTTTCATAGTACACATTTGGAGGTCAAATTGAAGATCTAAGGCAACATGGAATATCTTTATATCCAGCATAAACCCAGCAACAAAAAAAACTCAACAAGAATGTTTAAAGCTCTGTGGCCCTTTTCTTGGTTTAGAACCCTTTTGTTCCTTCATGAGTTCCCTGGTTTTGTAGTCATGTAATGCTGGTCATTTGGGCGTATTGATAAACTGAGCTCTACCTACAGCAATGTATTGCTAAAGCCAAAAGAGCTATTTTGCCAATAGATTTGCCTCTTCAGAGGGTTTTGTCAAAATGGTGTTGGACACGTTGGGGTCAATACACACGGCAACTTCTAAGATATAAATTATATGGCTTATGAGCATTTGAACTGACTGGCTTGGTGGTTGGGTGAATATTTTCCCACTCGCAGCTCGAGTTAATACATGCCACACTTCCATCTGTTAGACATCTCATGGATTCCCATTTTTATGGCATAAGGCCAAGTATAGATTTTACATGCACACAGAAAGCTGAGGGGAGGGAGAGAGACAGAGGGAGTGCCGGGATTTTAAAAAGTTTTTAATAGTCGGTGGACTCTGATTTTAGCTAGTCTTTATCGAAATCAGTGAATCTGGCAAATTACTAGGAGGTTGGACAATAAGTATAGTGGTGCCTGTATATAAAATGGGGAACAAGACTGACCTGCATAATTACCATCCAATAAGTCTATTAAGCATAGCATCAAAGATGTACAGCAAATATTTAAGCCATCAACTAGAGGACTAGGTAGAAGACCTGTCTATCCACACCAAGTCAGATTTAGAGTTATTACCCAATGGAGCACTGTCAAACTCTATATTATCTGGATGCTCGTTTATGAATGTACCCACAAGAGCTCTGTAAGTGGCTTTTGTGAACCTGATTTGACACCATAGGCAGAAATAAGCTCTGGAAAAAAACTGTAAAATTACATGTAGATAAACATCTTTATAGCTTATAACGGTGGTCCCCAACCACCGGGCTATGGCTCGGTGTCAGGCCACGAAGGCCACGGTACCAGGCCACGGCTCCCACTCCCCCCCCCCTGCAGTGAGAAACTTACCAGGCCGCAAGCAAATTGGCTGCTAAAGCTGAAGTTCCGCGCATGCGCATTTGTGACCGCGCATGGCGCAAATGTGCATGCACGGACCTGCTGTGCATGTACATTTGCGCATGCGCAACCTCCGGATCGCCATCCCTCACCACCACCGGTCCGCAGCCTTAGAAAGGTTGCGGACCACTGGCTTATAGGGTACATCTGAAAACATCTTCTAAGGTTAAGGTGGGCATTTTAGGATCTTTGATCAATAAAATACCAATTGCAATGGGACTTAAACGGGTTCATACTGGTCCCTCTACTGCTTAATTTATACATAGATGGCATAGTGCAGAGATTGGAGGGACCAGAATACATACCGCCTTCCATTGGACAGCATAAGATTCCTGTCTTGTTGCATGCTAATGTTATGATTTTAATCTCCTGGACAAGAATGGTTCTAAAAAGGGTGCTTAATAATTTGGGTGTCTACAGAAAACCAAATGATTTTTAGGCGGAAACCCAAGAGATTTTCTTGGACTATTCTTGGTATACCCATCAAAGAATGTAGCGTATTCAAATATTTAGGCATTAATTTTAGTGAAACACTATCCTGGACTCTGCACATGACAACCGTAAGAGCAATGGCATTAAAGAATATGGGAGGTATAGTGAAGTTCTGCACAAAAGGTAGGTTTGTAGCAGATCCAGCCCTTCATATCTTACTATTAAAATAATAAAATAAAATAGTAAAATAATCTCCTACCTGCTTTATGGCATAGAAATTTGGGGATGAAAAGAACTACTATATATAGTTTATAACTCTTGAAAAATATTGTTTATGCAACAAATTCTAGCATCGCCAAGGAGGACACGTGTGGTCCTTATAAGGGCTGAGCTTGGACTCCCTTTGATAAGAGCACTCCCAATATAGGGTTGGGTGCTTTGGCGCCCAAAGTGGCCGTTCGTTCCCGACACAGCCAGCACCATACCGGGGGAGGGGGGGGGCTGGGGACGCGCAGGTATCGGTGTGCCAGTGGGCACACACACACAGATGCAGAGCGCCCAACCCTACTCCCAAATTAGTGGCTAGGAGCGTTGACTTTTAATCTGGTGAGCCGGGTTTGATTCCCTGCTCTTCCTTCACATGCAGTCAGCTGAGTGACCTTGGGCTCACCACAGGACTGATAGAGCTGTTCGGACCAAACAGTAATATCAGGGCTCTCTCAGCCTCACCTACCTCACAGGGTGTCTGTTGTGAGGAAAGGAAAGGACAGATGATTGTACGCCACTTTGAGACTCCCTCTGGTAGAGAAAAAGTGGCATATAAGAACCAACTCTTCTTCTGAATGGCTTAGTACAATCCATTTACAGCATTCTGACCTATTGAGGGATAAGGGAGCCGGTCATGACTTGTAATAGATAGTTCCTTAATAGCTCAGTCAAAATTAGCTGCATGGTTTACATTTTTTAATAAAGATCACGCTAAAACTCAGTATCTAGTGAATATCTCCACTCACACTCCAAGGATGGTTTTTACATCTATAAGGTTTCAATATCTCTTTATTTATGGGAGTTCAGAGATCAAAGATCTTATACATTATATTTTAGTCTGCCTACTTTGTGTTGAACCTAGATCTTGATGAGGATAATTCCTAATGTTCCTGCTATGTCAGAATATGATGAAGTGATTTTCCTGCTTTTTGACACTGATCTTTATGTATCTAACAGAGTTGTTCTCTATGCACTGGCTGTTAGGAAGATTAGAGCTGTTACAAGAAATGTTCTAACTCCATGTGTTTGAATATGGGAAATAGGGATAGAGTTTCATTTGTTTTAACATAAATAAGTTATAAGCGGGATACTTGTGTATCTAAGCTTGGGAAACAAGGCTAGAGTTTAATTGTTTTAACATAAATGTTTGTTATTTCTGATATTTTTTGGTTATTTTTTTCTTTTTATGGTTGTTTGTATATTGTGAGGAAATGGGTTAACAACGGCAGTCAGATGTGTGTCTTTCCTTTTGTTACATATGGCGGCAAAAGACCCAAAGTCACAGGGTATCCTGCAGCTCTGAGTGCTGGATCATATATCTGGGAACATTTTGGCGCAAATCCCGGCAGTCATTCTGGGCTCACTTTCCTTCCCATATGGGGAAACCGGGCACATGAGTAGCATTCACAGCATGATATGCAACACCGAATTTGCTTGGAATGGTGGACAATGTGGCAGATGGGAAAGAGTGCAAAGGTCATCTATCAGAGGAAAATACTAATTAGGTAATTAGTGTAGCTGAGCCCCATGGAACAACAGCAATGCTTCTTTTGTCTGTCCACTGCCTAATTCAGAAAGGCAAAGCAGAACCCACATGCCTTCCTGCAAACAATGTGGCTTATTCCTTGTACCATTTCAGTGGGGCTACAGAAATGCTGGTTTATGTCAGATTTGTTTTCACTATAGATCATGATGACCACAAGGAATATACTCCAAAATATATTACATGGATGCAACAAAGCACTGGAAGATCATCAGCAGAAAAGTTCTTGAATACAAGTAAGTTTAAAAATGTAAAACATATTCAGACCAAAAGCAGGATTTGTCTTCAGCCTGCAGTGGGAAGTAGTAGGAAAGTGACGCTTCCCAAAGTCTAGTGAAAGGTGCAACTTGAGTGCTGCAGGAGATCCACGCAACTGGCACACCATGGGCTGAGAGCAGGCTGTTTTCCAGTGACTGCCCCCTGCTGCTAAAGGCAATGTGGGTGGGCAGAATTTCTGGAGGCCACTAGTGTTACCAAGTCAGCCTGTAGGACTGCAGACACCTGTTCCATATTCCATGAAATCAGCAGCAGGGCTGCCAGGCGTAGAATGCTATATTTATACCCTGAGTCATCACTGCTGCACTTTTCATGCCTTTGGATTTCTCCTAATAAAAGCAAAAGTAATAATAAAAAAATGGACACAAAAGCTGCTTCAACCCACCTTCGGTGAATTTCAATGGACTGCTTTAGACGATTAATATTCAGGATACACCTTTTCAGTGCATGTTGCATTTGGTTTGACAACATACTTGAATACAGATTTTTATGCTGAATCCTCCAAAAGGGATTCATGACTATCAGACAGAGCTAAGAACATCCTCTGTGTTGTAAAACAAAGGGCAATTTTTTCTCTTTCACCATCTCTATGGGTGGCTCCGTGAGATAAAAGATAATTCTTTTGCATCTTGTTAGCAATTACTTCTAACCTGGGGTTTAGGAACTCACTTAATTCAACCAAAGCCTGGCTTATGACCCATCACTCTCATTTTTTTTCCATTTTAGCCATACATTCCCCCCTGCTGTCTGTGCTACATGACTTTTTTGAGTGCCAAAACATTGTTCCAGGTCATCTAGTCCAATGCCATTCCATGGGCTACTATTCACTAATTCCTCCCAGATCAATGCAGACCATTTCAGGCTAGTATATGCCACAATCAGAGTGAATTATCTGCAAGGCAAATAAGCTCCAAATGATTCAAGAAAAGGAAGATGAGGCCACATGCTACAGCGAAAGGCCAAGCCTACACATTCTTTCCCTTCCTCCAGGAAAGGACCATCACTCAGTGGGAGGAAGCACAAATTCCATGCAAAACTTTCAGAGCTGGGAAAAGCACTTTGGAGTGGCAGCCAGTCAAAATAGTTTTTACAAAGTTGGAGGGGTCAAATAGCCTTGGTCACGCAGACTTTTATATCTGCCTTGGGTCCCAGTTGCCAGGGTAGAAAGTAGGCTTATAAATGTTGAAAGAAAAGAATTTCCCAAAATGAGAGGTAAAATTCTTCCCATCTCCAAATATGGTGATCCTTCAATCCAAGAATGTTATTAAATGATAACCAGTGAGTGTGTCTAAATAATCCATTATGAACATATCTAGTTCTCTTTCTACCTTTGGCAGGCAGCACCTGTAAAAGGTCTTCTAGAAGAGACTTTTCCTATAGCAGGTGCCTAAAATGTTTTAAACTGGATATGGTAAGGACTAAAATTGGGTCCTTCTGAGACCCTTCTGTCTTTCCCTGTTCCAAATCTGTCCCTATGTTTTTGAACAGTATTTTATAGCCTCTCTCACACACCAAATACTGCCACCATCATTTTACTGGACATGTATCTGTACCACCCAACATTCTGGGGCTCAAAATCAGAAGGGGGATGACAACTGGGCCATGGGTTGAAACACCAAATATATAAAGTATATTAGGATAACGTTCATAAAACTACTCCATTCTGTTTCAAAATACTTAATGCTCTGCATTCCTACACCGAGGTTGACAGGGAACTAATCACAGTTACTGCCTTATGAGAAGGTTGTGATGCTGAGAAAAACACTATGCGATGCCCTAAAGTAAGGACTGTAAAACATACGTTTCGAAGATATAATGACACAGTTCGAAGTGCTTTCTGTCTTTCTAAGCCTCCTGTATTAGACGAATATGCAGCCGGACAAAAATCTTCCGTTCCAATGATGACACAGATCCAGTAAGCATGGTTGATGTGGTGGACATGCACACTCAGTTTGGCTTTGGAGAAGGAAACAGCTCTTTGATCTGTACTGATTCTTTGTTCTGCCAAATAACCTGGGGCTGTCAATAGCTTGTTTTTGGAGCTTTTCTCTGTCTGTACAAAGGAAACTACTTTTCTACATATTTCTTCATTGGTGATTAGATTATAATTGGGCACACACTTACATACACAGACATGCACGGTGTTCCCAGAAAATAGCAACATGATAATGGCAAGCAAGATGGTAACAAGAGCTCAGGAATTCCTTTGAGAGGAAACAAATCCACCATTAAGGGAGTACATCTGTCTTAGGTAAACATCACATGGAGATTTCTGTTTTCTCATTATATATTTATCATCTCTATTTGCTTGTTACTAGCTTGCTATCTCAAAAATCACAGTGATTTCACATGGTCTTTTTGAGGTGGGGCAACTGGAAAAGTTGAATTACGCTCCTGGGGAATGAAGCTTTCAGTATCTTCCACCAATCAATTCTGATTCCAAACCATTTGAAGGAATGAAGATTACCTAGTTATATGTCTGTATGTCTCATGGTCTTTTTAAGGTACAGATATCTACAAAATCCTTTAGAAAACCTGGAAATGGGATAAGAGACTTGCAGAATTCCAATAGAAGGGGGGGGGCATATCACAATGTATCTTTAAAAATGTTTCTTAAAAAAATCCTTTGTACTACATAGCACAAATGATTGTCTGTAATAATCAACTTGCATGCCAGACAACAGAACACCCAATGGAATGTGGTCGGATGTATTATATAGACCAGGCCTTACTTTCCCAGGACATTACAAATATACTCCGGACACAACTGCAGCTTGCAAAGGTATGATCCAATAAGGTAAGAGAATGGATAATATAATCCACTTGGCTACTTGCTGGGGCATTAGGGGGTGTCTTTAAAGGGATCAAACGTCAGTTGGGGATACTTTAAGTTGAGAGATTCTAGTTTAAGTTACAGAATGCAACTGTTACATCACCTGTCTTCTGACTATATAATTCTGAACGATGGCTACCTTTTCCAGATGATTTGGGAAAATGACCTGTTGTATCCATCCTTTAAATTGTTGGGATGAGTCAGTCTGACAGCTGGCTAAGTAACAGACAGTCTAAGTAAAAATTTTGCTGAGGGGCAATTAATTAATTTACATTATTAATGCCTCATATTTCCTATGCAGGAAGGTACCACTGCCCTTTCTTAAAACACTAATCCCCTTGTATTTATATCAAAGTGGTTTAGGGGAGTGCTAATTTAAATTTCCTAATTGAAATCAGTAGTTAAATAAACAGTAAAATCAAACACCAAAGAGAAGGCCAGCTTGATGCATAATGACACACAACTGGGAAGGAGAGATGAATGTACAGAAGCAACGCATGAACCTACCTGTGATGTCATGATACCAAAGCCAATAAATATGAAAATCCTGAGGTCCACACAATGAAACTAAAGATTCCCGAGCCATCAAGTACAGCTCACTGGTATGCTGAAGGACTAAGTGTTCAGCTGTCCCGTTGCCTCTACAGTTGTGAATCCCATAACAGTTCAACATGAAACCCTTGTGGCATACTCCACTCTTCTGCTTCCTTCCTCCTATGCATTTTCCTTCTTTTGTCATTTCCCATTACACAGTCCACGTGTAGTTGACCTAGACATTAAAGCAAAGCATGTCACTTCTATCTCCCACTGAATCTTTGATTTCCATGGAGGTGATGGATTTATCATTTGCCAGTCCCACTTTCTCATTTTTCTGCTATGGACAAGCAGTGAGGGACTCCACAGTTAAGTTGACGACATACAGACGCACACGCATACACTCGCGGGAATGCCTTTTTGTCTTTTTTCCATGAGGATTTTTTTCCCTTTTTGCAAAAAAATGCAAGCAAAAGAAAAAAACAAGGTTTTCTATTGAAGGTACATCTCCTCTTCAATATGAAGACATTAACTGCATTGTTCTGGATCCCCCATGCAGTGGTCAGTGAAGTCCTTTGGTAACTGATGGAACATCTTTATACTATTAGGTAGCTGTTGAAGAATATTCCCCATGGGTAATGAACACAAAAGGGAAGTGGTGTGTGATAAGGGCTCTGGAAGGAGAACTAAAGAAGAGAAGGAATATGATCACTGAAGATGGTTGCTCTGAGTTGCACCTCTGTTCTCCCCACTGGACTCTTTGACTACTGCTCACTGGTGGTGGGATTTAAGTCTCTTTTCTCCCAGCACACATTGGTTTGTCTTCCGTTTTTTTAAATATATGATTTATACATATTTATACTTATTTATACACTGTTTCCCATGGCATCAGTTAAGTGTGCTTCTGTTGGTGAGAAATGGAAGTTGCCACTTAGAAACAAGTCCCGCATATACTTTGTCTGTGGCTCCAAAAGTTCCCAGACAATAATCCAACCTTTGCACACATCTCGCTGTCTTGTCAGCTTACCCTCCCCTCCCATTTCTAACCCTGTGTTCAACCATCTTTCCCCACATTGTTGTAAGAAGTCATGGAGTGTCATGCCATTGAAGTCGGTGACTGGCTCATCTGTACCCTCATAGACTGCACACTGTTTAGGATCTTCTTCTGGTGTCCAGCCAAGGTAACCCCTATTCTTAGAAGATCTCTGCAAAGAGAAGAGATGGGATCATGAGTGCTGCAAAGAGGTTTATCCTGAATGCCTACTTTGATTATTTGGTTATTTAGCCATGTGACGGCAAATATAAAACGTTGCAGAAGAAATTTCAGGTTGTTAACCCAAGAAAAGCAATCAGAATGCTTAAAGGATGTGGACTGACTGTGACCCAGAAGCCACAGCAAATCTGTACTGGAGTACAAAAGGACTAGGAAGTCTCTTCTTTTTTTTTGAAGTGATGAACATTGGAGGAGATATGTTACCCTGTCTGCTGATGCAACAGCAGATATTTTGAATTAAAATATAAGGAGAAAATTCCCAGTGAAATTACTTAAATGATCAACCCTATACCCGTGGCTAGGCTGCTACATTCAAGATTGGTCATTGATGGTCCCATGGCATACATTCCCCAATATTTGGATTTAGTAAATCTTAATAGTTATACAGAGGGCTGATTGTAACAGTGAGTGAATATTGTGAAATTGATGTTGCTTGCCAAACAGGCTTTCAGGGTGCATAAATTTGACAAAGGTGGGCTGTGCGCAAGAAATGTGGGGGTTTTGGTGGTACCAGTGAATTCTGGGAGCAACTGGACCAATCAAGAATCATAGAATCATGGAGTTGGAAGGGGCCATACAGGCCATCTAGTCCAACCCCCTGCTCTATGCAGGATCAGCCCTAAGCATCCTAAAGCAAAGAAGAGCACAGGCAAAATGGCGTGGAGAGTAAAGATATTTTTTTTGTTACAAGCATATTGGAGATATGATCTACCTCCTTTTCTGACCTGCTCCTAGTACTAAATTAAACAAGTGACTTCCTGAAAGCACACAAAAGGTCCAGCTCCCACTCCCCCCAACACTAAAGCCGATACGAACCACGCAGTTAGCTGAGCCTGAGGTCAGAATGAGAATGCACTACTTACTCTGATGTCATTTGTGCAACTAACTGAAGAGATGTGAATCCAGCGGTCAGAAAATTGTCTCTGTACTGGTTCATTTTGATGGCACTGAGCCAATCTTCTACTGAGGTAAAGGCAGTGAAATCTGGGATGGAGCGATCCAACAGTGGCTGAGAAGGCCTAGAGTAGGATGCAAACACAGAGTCAGGAAGGAGAGCCCACTAGCTTTGAAGCAAGATTATAAAAAGAAAGGCAATGCAAACAAAACAAGGGTAATTGACAGTGCGGTCTTATGCATAGTTATCCCAATCTAAGCTCACTTAAATCAGTGACCTTAAACTGGAGGAACTGTGTGTTCATCATATCTTCCCTTCCTAATCCACCTGATCGTTGGCTAGCTTAACTCCAACACAGCATACTTTAACTTTCCTTTCTCTCCCATTAACAAGATATACCAATTACACTCTAAAATTTCCTAATCCTCTTCACTAAATCAAAACACTCAGTTAGCAGGCCCATATGCTGCTGCTGCTGGACTGTGCAGTTACAGATTGCCGGGTGAGAGGGAATTCCTCCCCCCCAAATTCAAAATAAGCATGTCAGGCTAGAGTGATACTCTCAACAGGCTTGTTGAGATGTGCATGGAGACTTTAGTTCCAAGGGGTTGTGGCCTGCATGATATAAACTAGGGCACCCCTGTCAGGTTCCAAAACTGGGATGGAAAGAATCTGTTTCATGCCACACAATTCAAAGTGGCCACCAAGCATTTGTATGCTCCAGCAACCGTGCAATTATATGGCATTATGATGATGTGTCTGGAAGAATTCAAGACATCTATCTATGTAAGCTACAGCCAAAACAGTCTAGATGAATGTTCCCACTGAGATGTCATTTGCTGTGTATATGTGGCAAGGGGTATCTCTGGTAAGCATGGAGGCTGGAATGAGTTCACAGTACCACACAATAAAGTAGTAATTGGAGTTCCTATACCCAGAAGAATCGAAGAAGGATCACACTAGTGGTCCATCTGGTCCAAAATCCTATCTCATATTGTGGCCAACAACAGGGCACAGAGGTTGAGGTTGCTCCCTGGCACTGGTATTCAGAACTTTACTACCTTTGGATCTGGAGTAGCTGCATGAATCTGTCTAATCCCTAACTAAAGCTGTCTATTTCTGTGGCCATCAACATGTCTTCTAGAAATGAACCGTGCATTTTAATTATTCATTGTGAAAAGAAGTATTTCTTTTTGTTTGAAGTGTATCCAGTGAAGTGTATGGGAATGTACTGCCCATACACTTCACTGGATGCCCTTGAGTCCCAATATCTGGGGAAAGGGAGAAAAAATTATCTTTGTCTGTTCTCTCAAGCTTGCACATAAAATGCCAATAATTGTATAATGAGGATTTTCAGTGTAGGCTATGCATTACACAGCTTAACTATACTGTACTCATACACCATAGGAATGGGACAGGGACAGCAACCACAATGTATAAACCAATTGACAACAAGCTTCTTTCAACCTTAAATCATGAGATTGCACAATCCAAGCTCTATGCTACTCTTTCACTTAGGGTCAGAAAAACTACAAGATGGCTCACATTTAAGGTTATAACATTAACAGAATAATTTTCTAAAGTTTTTGCTAATTAAATGAAGAGGTATAATTTTAATCAGCAGGACAAAGAAGAGAGCACATGGATACATGCTAATGTTCAGGTGTGTTCCTGTACTATGGGCTGAAAAAAGAAATAGTTGAAGATGGTCACGTCTTAAAACTGCAAGTAGTAGCTTACATTAACTATAAATTATCTTTTGCTTCCTTCAGTATCTCAAAGGACACCTATTTGATGATTTGGTACTATGCAAACCTATTCACATTTACTCAGTTCATTAACTGGTTAAAAAAAGGACAGATGATTCTATTTCTATCTGTTTATCTATCTTTGGCTGGTTGGCAGCCCTGTATTGCCTTCAGGGCCTTAGCTGCAGCAAATCCAGTCAGCTGGGAACTTACACAGCGGTGATGGTAGCCACAGTTTTGAGGCTTGCTGGGTTTCGGATCATTTTATCTAGGGTGTTAACTATTTCAGCAAAACGTGGCCGGGTGTTGCGGTCTTTCTGCCAGCAGTCTAGCATCAGCTGATGGAGGGCAGCTGGACAGTCCATAGGAGGAGGGAGCCGATAATCTTGCTCAATTGCATTAATTACCTACAGAAAAAAAAATGCATATTGCATGTTAGAAAAATACAGATGCGCAGAAAAACAATTCAGTATGGTTATGGAAGTGTCCTTTGGCTAAAGCAGGGGTAGTCAAACTGCGGCCCTCCAGATGTCCATGGACTACAATTCGCTGGCAGGGGCTCATGGGAATTGTAGTCCATAGACATCTGGAGGGCCGCAGTTTGACTACCCCTGGTCTAAAGGGTCAAAATTGTATTCGAATTTGGAAAAAAACCCCACAAGATTCCTAGTGGGTGTAAATAAACCTTTTTATTGGAACCAGTGGTAAGAGCACTCAAGACGTATGCATTCACCATTGATGGTAGGCATCTGTTCCTATGCTCAGCACTGTTATGCCTGTTTAGACTAAGTTTCAAGCAAAGGGAAATTTATGAGCAAAAGTGTATGTGTCTGCACCCATTTATCATGCAAACATTCTAACATTTTCATACTGGAACAAATATGGCACTCTTTATCTACTGATTATTCTCTGGCTTATGCAGTGTATGCAAAGAGTGATTTCACAAGAACTACAGATATGAAGAAGCATTTCTTTTACTTGCTCTTATGATAAAGCTTACTTATTAGAAATATTTTCCCAAATTTACATCAGATTCTGCAGGCGAAAGGTGCCCTCGTTACGCTCTATTTTTATATTTATATATAATCAGGATTTCTAAGCTGTTGAATCATTTGGATGTGGTGAACTCAGCACTGAGTTCAACCAATGGATCGTTTGAGCTCCTCTGGTGGTGCACACACCTCCCTCCCTTACTCTCAGAAGGGGATCCCTTTTTCTGATGTTATGAGCACTAATGCCTTAGATGCAGGAGTAAAAGAAGCCATCTATCATGTGCACGAGGAGCAAAGGAAATGTTCTTGGCTCTGAAGGAAGCAGGGCACTCCGGAGTTAATTAGAGTGCAGCTGCTTCAAGACAAAGGTAGTCCCTTCTCTGTTCGGCAGCCACCACTCTCATTATCTCTGCCTGTCATGCCGGAGTACAGGACTTGCTCAAGTCACTGCACCTGGCTCATAATCCTTCTGAACATTTTCAAAGGGCCTGCAAGATTCCTAGTGCCCAATTACCAGCACACTGGCTTCACTTCCCATTTCCTCTCCTCCTTTTATGCTAGAAACTCCTTCCTACTGCAAAGGTTTGAAATAAAAAAAGGCAAGTCTGTATCTCACAGCTAGCATTTCTAAGCTTTTCTCTAGAGCTCCGGGGGAGGGAGGGAGGTTGGATAGGCGAGAATGGCTCAGCTAACTGTCTGGCCTCTCCCAACATCTCAGCTCTGAGGTTATGGAGAAGAAAGAAAACCTAACCTCCACTAGCCTTTCACCTTAGGGATTCTCAAACCTTAGAGATTCCCTGCCCAAATTCCTGCCTCACCAAGACACCAGACAAAACCCATTGTCACCTTTTATTTTTGCACAGCTCCACAATCGATTCCTCTGCAGGGATGTTTGGCGATTACTCATTTCTTAAAATAGTTATAGTCCACCTTTCAATTAATCACAAGCCACAAGGCAGCTAACAAACTTGAAACCACAATATGCAAAGAAGGAAAAATATCATGCTATCTGTACTCTACTCGTCCAGCGTACAGTCATGTTGCTTACACTACAAGTAAGTACCCTTCTTCATTCCAAGTCCAGGTGTAAAGTCTAGTATGAACATGGTAGTGGATGTTCCCCTTTCTTTTCTATGTTGTCAACAGGAAAGTGAGTTTCTGCTCCTTCCTTTCTAAACCACTGGGGAGAAAAGAGTAGCTCCACATTCCTATTCAGTACCCTTTTCACCCCTGCAGAAGGGGTTCTGAGGTAACATATACTCAAGAATGCAAGGTGGGCTCCGTGCTCATTGGGATCATGACTGTATTACACATAAACCTGCTTTACACTCAAGAAGACCATCAAGGTCAATATTACTATTACAACAGAAAATGGGCGTATTTATGGTATAAAAATTTGAAACTGACAAAGTGTCAAGCATTGCATGAAAATGGGTTTAAGACGTTTTATAGATGGTATTTGACTGTCTAAACCAGGGGTAGTCAAACTGTGGCCCTCCAGATGTCCATGGACTACAATTCCCAGGAGCCCCTGCCAGCATTCGCTGGCAGGGGCTCCTGGGAATTGTAGTCCATGGACATCTGGAGGGCCGCAGTTTGACTACCCCTGGTCTAAACAAACTGGTGGCAAATGCTGGAACTGTCAGGATGCTATTGGGTCATATTTCCACATGTGATGGAAGTGTAAACTAATCAAAAAGCTTTGGATAAAAGTGAATGACAAATGGCAAATTATGTTTAAATGTAAATTTGCATGAGATCCAAAAAATACGTTGTTAAACATCTTACTAACAGGTGTACCCAAACAGGGTGCAGAATACTTTTTCATGCAACAACTGCAGCGAGACTAATGCATGCAACCGGATGGAAGCAACAGCAGGCTCCCCACATAGACTCATGGAGCACAAAACGCAAGAGCGCTAGCAGTAATGGTTAAGCTAACATACTTAGTCAAGCACAGATCGCTGGAAGCTTTCCAAAAACACTGGGATGAGTATCTGAAATATTTTTTAACTGTTATTTATGTAACCTTTCTGTAAGTTTTCTTAATTATTGGGGGGAAAAATTAAAAGAATGCAGGATGGGGCCTGTGTTCACTGGGATAGAAACTGCTTTACACATAAGGCTGCTTTACACTGAATAAGACCATCAAGGTCAATATTGTCTACTCAACCTGCAAGCGGCTCTCCAGGATCTTAGGCAGAGGAATTTCACATCCACCATTGCCTTGTCCTTTTAATTGCATGCAGAAGGTCCCAGGTTTAATCTCTTTAATCTTCAGTGAAATGGTTCAAAACATTAACCTATGATCTTGTAGAGATGTTGCCAGCTAGAGAAGGTAATGCTGACTACGACAGACCAACGGCCTGACTCAGTATAAGGCTGCTCCATGTGTTCATTACCAGTATCATTTTGTACCACTGGGGTGGGGCTGTGGCAAAGTGGAGGAGTCTCTGCTTTGACTGCAGTAGCTCTCAGATACAATCCCTGGCTTCTCCAGTTAAAAGGACAAGGGAGAAGGTAACATAAAAGGCCTCAACCTGAGACCCTAGAAAGCTGCTGTCATTCTGAGGAGGCAGTACTGAATTTGATGTACTGATGGTTTGGTTCTGTAAAAGGCAACTTCACATGAGTGAAACACATTCTGCAGGTTAGAAGGATTCTCCTTAGAATTTGAAGTGAGATCCTTGGTTAGACAGGTACATCAAAGAAATCCCTCACTATATGAATCCTAAATGGAAGGTGAGGACTGAATATCCCTAGGACTGGAATATCACACTCCTGTTTTAGAAGAAAAGCTCAATTAACAATTGGCTGCAACAGGACACAGGACAGAGAAATTATACAGTAATGAAAGATTATCTGCAAGAACTCGTCTTTGAACAGACGGCTTCAACAAGAAGAACATGAGAGCCAGTTCAGAGGATGCTATGTAAGCAATATTAGAGTCTGATTATGGAAAGAGAAAACCAGAGGACTAAAGACTCTGATTCCACACAACTTGCCTTCAGCCTCACAGCAGTTTACTAAATTAGCAAACAAAAACTTATCTATACCAAACAGAACCAAATTTATAATAGAGTGACAGAAAGAAAAATAGGTACAGGAGTATATAGGAAACGCAAAGTGCTATGCAGTTATCTCTATACTAGACAAAATGAAATGTGTTCCATGGTTCCAGGAAACAAATTAATTCCCTCCAGGCTAATATGATTCTTCTGGAGAAGGTCAGAGAACAACATAGTTTGTTTTTTTTTTAACTTACAAGAAGAGAGGAGGAAAGACTTTCAAGAGAGATCCTACTTCTGTGATGAACGCTCCTCAGTGTTGTAAGGAACAAAAGTCTTGGAGCAAGACAATATTTTACTTGGAAAGCTGGAAACAGTTCCCTTCGACACACCTCTTGGGGGATACCTCTGTAACATCTAGCTCCAATAATATAACTATTGGTAGGATAGAGATGATGGCCTCATAGTATAGAGGAACTTTCAGTTTTAGATTGTGGGGTGGGTGGGAATATAGAATGGAGTTAATGAAAATCAAGTGACGCTTCCTGGAAATGTATTGGTAATACTTGAATCTCTGTTCTCCACACCAAAATGCAAAGCTGCGATTGCTATATTCTAAGGCAAGATTCACACTACTCACATCTTGATTAGACATGTCCCAATAAGGTCTTTCCCCAAAGGACATGACTTCCCACATCACAATTCCATAACTCCATACATCGCTGGCAGAAGTGAACTTGCGATAGGCAATGGCCTCTGGAGCTGTCCACCTCACTGGAATCTTTCCACCCTGAAGCAGAAGGAAACAGAAATGTTAACTACCAACGCCCATCCTGAATAAGATTTTGTTTAGTCCACATGCAATTTCCACACATATTCAAACGTGTCTTCTATTATCCATACTAGCTCAGTATGACCCTCAAGGATAATATCATGAAAATGCTGACCCTGCTTTAGAACCATCTAATCTTCACCAATTAAACACCACTCAATACTCAGAAGATCTGAAAATGCAAATTAGGTGGCTTTAATATATTTTAATGATTTTAAAACTTAATTGTTTTAACTGTTATATATGTATTATATTTGTATTGTTTTGTTCTGATATTACCTGCCCTGACTCAACCAAGAAGGGTGGGATATAAAAATAAATTTATTATTATTATTAATTTCAAGCTGTGTTTGAGTGGTAAAAGGTAAAGGTATCCCCTGTGCAAGCACTGGGTCATGTCTGACCCTTGGGGTGACGCCCTCTAGCGTTTTCATGGTAGACTCAATACAGGGTGGTTTGCCTATGCCTTCCCCAGTCATTACCGTTTACCCCCCAGCAAGCTGGGTACTCATTTTACCAACCTCGTAAGGATGGAAGGCTGAGTCAACCTTGAGCCGGCTGCTGGGATTGAACTCCCAACCTCACGGACAGACAGTTTCAGATAGCATTTCTGCCACTTACCACTCTGCACCACAAGAGGCTATGTTTGAGTGATACTACACAGCAGAAAAGGAAAATGTTGAGAACCTTGATCATTCTTGCCTTTACATTTCCAAATGGAGGAATTTTCAAACATCTGACAAGTCCTAATGGACCTTCAAATGTATCAGCTATTCCAGAGAGGATATAACAAGAGTTGGCTGTCAAAATTCCACACAGTTTGGTACAGACTGTATAAGAGGATGTAGGAAGCAGGGGAAACCATGCAAATATTGCCTTGGTCTTAGCTTGGTGTAGTGGTTAAGAGTGGCAGTCTCTAATCCGGAGAGCCAGGTTTGATTCCCCACTCCTCCACCTGCAACCAGCTGGATGGCCTGTTAAAGCTTTCCTCACAGAGCAGTTTCTTTCAGAGTTCTATCAGTTCCACCTACCTCACAGGGGTTCTCTTGTGGGGAGAGAAGGGAAGGCAATTGTAAACCACTGTCAGACTCCTTTGGGCAATGAAAAGAGTGGTATAAAAACCAACTCTTCTTCTTCTTCATTTCCTAGACCAAAGCTAGGAACTGAGAAGCTGAACTTTAGGACAATGGGTTTAAACTTTATGCCCTTATTTGGGTGGTTAGGGACATCAGGAGTGTGGCTTCATCTTGCCCTCCATTACACATTACACCCTACTTGGTTTTGTAGGTTTTACATTCTACACTTCTAGTTCAGCATGATGTGGTGGAAAACTGCCATTGTGTTATGACCAAATGGTTGCTTCACATGTTATGCAGCGGCTTTCTAGTGCATGAACTTATATAGTACATATATCTGTAGACATGCAACTCCCAAATACCCATATCACTATACATATCACATTTATGCATACATGTACATCAAATTAAAACATGTGACATACCACTGAAGACTTTGCCACTGTAATGCCTCCCAGTTCCTTAAGCAGTAGCCCATGTCTCCTTACATTCCTTTGCATGAATACCCAGATCCATAGCCTTTAGTATTAATTTATTAGTATAACAAGGAAAACAGAGATTAAAGGTCCCTGACTTTAAAGGTTCCTGATGACTTGGATTCAAGCAGGCAATTCAATGTCATAATTCTTCTTCTAGCACTAATTTCTGACAAATATCCTAATGCAGCATAGCAGCATGGCAGAGAGCACAAATATCCTGCTCCATATGCTAGTAGAGAAAGGATGTCCAATAGCAAATATAGCAAACAATGAAGCCATACCTGCATGTACAATGATATTATGGTATCAGTTTTATGGAAGACAAAACAGAAGTCCAGTGGCATTTAAGAAATGAACAACATTTATTCCAGTTTGAGCTTTTGTGAGACTCAGTTCTTCAGATATGGTATTAAAAGGAGTTTCATTGATTTAAAACCATTGACTTTAATGGATGGAGGACAGTTGTCACAGTTTAGGACTGCACAAATTGGTATCTGATTACTATACTGCCGTTCCCTTCGCCCAAGAATTGGCTGTCTCTAATCTTAACCATTCATATTGCATAGCCTTTTGTCATTAAAAAGCCTGGGGGTATCCCAATGCCTTGGGTCAGTGCAAATCCAGATGATGTTAAAGATGATGTCATATTTTCAGCCAAATTAGTTATTTTGAATTGAATTTAGGTTTGCATTACAGATATGTCCAGTAGAACAGACCAATGTCAAATGTTCTAGTTCAGAAGATCACTCAGGAGTGACCAGTTTCTTTCCAAGCAATTAAATGGAGCTCTCCTTCCCTCCTCCAGTGCTGCTGCTGAAATTACTTTCTTATCCTTTCCTTTAAAGCTATATCGTCAGCTTCTCTCCTCTTTATCCATGAGAAAGATGTGTGCACACACATGCACACAACTTTGTTCTGGATAAGAAAGCCACAGCACCAGCATCATTTCCTATGTGCCTCTCCTTCTCTTCCTCCTTAACAAGTGCCCTCCTCCATCAAAGACACTATGACCTCCATCAAAGACACTATGCATGGGGCGGGTAGTACAGGGTGTCGGCAGCAGGACACCGGGGCTAATCCTTGATTATGTATGATGCTGCCGCCATCCTAGCTCTGGCCCGGCGCAGTGCCCCAGATAGTCCTCAGAATGTGAATGCGAGAACTCCTGCATTTCCCGCGATACTGTGGGCGCCATCCGTGCCACTCCAGCATCAGCCCCGTGCATAATCGGAAGAGACACTATACACTCCTGTCAGCTCCGCAGAGCTTCGGAGCTGGACGGGGTGTTCCCCACCCCTACCTTGGACGGTGAGTGGCATGCTGCTGGCCTGCCATTGTGAAGTAGGGGCCCCCTGCCCCCCACTCCTGCTGCCGCTACACAGTGCACCAGGCTCTTCCAGCCCCAGCGTTGTGCGCGCTCACATCCTAGGCTGGGGCAGTCTGCATATGCTGGGGGATTCCCTCTGGGACGCAGCAGGGCATGCCACCTTGCCGTAAGGACCTGGCAGCAGCCTGGTGTGGCTGCTGCCGTGCATAATCAGTCTATGTGCTTCTTCCAGAAGAAACATAAAGTTAATTGAATGTTTCCCTCCTGCAGAGCAAGTTACAAGTTCCCCCGTGAGGTAGGCTCAATTAAGAACAAGTCACTGGCATGAGATTATCTAGTGAGCTTCATGGCTCAGTGGCGATTTGAACCCAGACGTCTCCATGCCTATCCTGATGCCTGAATCACTTTATCACACTAGTTAGCTTATTACAGATCATGTACGATCATGCCTGATTCACACAAGGAACATGAGCACTGATGGTATTCCAGCGGTGTTTCTTAAATGTAAACAGTCACTGAGCTAACAAGCTCTCATTCCCATGAATGCCAATGAACAGACAAGTGTTTTGGAAAGGACAATGTGTTTCCCACAGAGAATACGTAGGTGCTCTCTCTCACTTCCTAGGCCCCAAAGAAGCAACAATAACAGCTGCTTCCGTACACTTCTTTGCATATAAAGCAGAAAGAATGGTCTTCAGGGTTTTGGCCTGCATGACACTCCCTCATCTGGTCTGCTTTGTATTGGGAAACATGCTAAGTTCCCCTGCTTAGGCCCTACTTCCTAAGGAAGATAGCAAGGAAAAGGCGAGAAAGTGGGGTTCCCCTTGGCATAAAGATGATAACTCATCATAAGGCATTGAGAGAGCATACCAGATGACAAACAACACCTATTTCAGTTAGTCTAAAATTAATGAACTTCCAATGCTGAGAGGTAACTTGTATTGGTACCCTTTCATCAGATTCCATAGCATTTGCAGGTATGCATATCTGAGTGAGTACTTCTGATCGTGGCTAGGAAAGCTGGGAGGAATTATGCTCACAAACAGGAAGTCTCCTGTTGAGTTGATCAGGACACTGCAGGAGATAATTTGAAAATCATCAGGAAGTTCCTATCCTATCTATGCTAAATATACATTTCTTTTGACGCCCCCTGCAGGACATGTTTTATATTCTGCTCAATTATGCACACTGCAGATTTTGCATATTTCAACATTCACCAGTATTCAATTATATTCAACTAGATATTAAGCCCGCTGTGGGCAAAATACAGCGGGCCCTAGGATGATGGATGGGTGGAGGGATGGGGTGAAGGAAGGAGGAAAAGGAGAAAGAGAGACAGAAAGACAGAAAGAAAGGGAGGAAGATAGAGACAGAAGAAGAGGGAGAGAAACAGGTAGCCAGGAAGAGGCAGATGGAGGAGAGGGAAGAAGGGAGAAAGGGAAAAACAAAATGAATGCTGGGAGGAAGGAAAGGAGAAAGGGAATGCTGGGAGGAAGGGAAGGAGGAAGGGAATGCTGGGAGGAAGGGAGGAACAGAGTAAGGTAGGTGGCATTGGGACCTTCTGCTGGGCCCAGGGGCAGGCTCGGCTGCCCCAGGGCCCGGCAGAAGGCTCGGGACGGGGGCGGCAGGCTTTGCGGCCTACTGCCGGGCCCAGGGGCAGGCTCGGCTGCCCCAGGGCCCGGCAGAAGGCTCGGGACGGGGGCGGCAGGCTTTTCGGCCTACTGCCGGGCCCAGGGGCAGGCTCGGCTGTCCCAGGGCCCGGCAGAAGGCTCGGGACGGGGGCGGCAGGCTTTGCGGCCTACTGCCGGGCCCAGGGGCAGGCTCGGCTGCCCCAGGGCCCGGCAGAAGGCTCGGGACGGGGGCGGCAGGCTTTGCGGCCTACTGCCGGGCCCAGGGGCAGGCTCGGCTGTCCCAGGGCCCGGCAGAAGGCTCGGGACGGGGGCGGCAGGCTTTGCGGCCTACTGCCGGGCCCAGGGGCAGGCTCGGCTGCTCCAGGGCCTGGCAGAAGGCTCGGGACTTCGGGAGTGGGCTTTGTGGCCTTCTGGCGGGCCCAAGGGCAGGCGAGCCTACCCCAGGGCACGGCAGAAGGCTCCCTGGGCGATGGGAAGCCGGCCGGAGGACTTACCGCTGGGGAAGGCTTCTTCCTCTGAGCGGCAACTCCCCGGCAGGCCCAGGTGAGGCTGGGCCAACCAGCCAATGGGGAGCCGCGCTTTGCGCGGCTCCCCATTGGCTGCTTGGCCCTCGAGTGACACTTGGAGGGCCCAATCAGGAGCCGCTTTGCGGCTCCTGATTGGGCCCTCCGAGTTTTTATCCCGGACAGGGCCCGCCCTAACTCCTCCCCACTTGCCCTTACTCCTTTATTCCTCCCGCTCCTCCGGAGCGGGGGGAGGGTTAAAGATGATAGGAAACTGTTGACTATCCAGAGAGCAATTCTAAAAAGGTCTATTCAATGGGGCTTTCTCCTTGGGTGATCTCTTTATTGTTATTAATCCAGAAATTACTCTATCTGTTGCAAAATAGTTGACAGTAGTGATCTTCTTTAAATGCTGCTAAAATGAGTATTACCTTGCTGACCTTTAGAGAAATTGTATAGGTGCACTGTTATATTTTATTCAATGTGTTTTAGACTTTTATGAGATATATGTTTTGGTACTTTGACTTTCTGTCTGTTCTGTCACATTTTCTAACATTGGTTTTGCTTCTTTTGCTCTGTTATAACATACTGGCTTTATGCTCAAGACCTTTAACCATATGAGCTTAATAATAAAAGGAAAGGTGTTTCCTGGAAGTAAGCCACATTGGATAGACCTATTCAGGGTTGCTCTCTGGGTAGAAGAAGAAGAGTTGGTTATTATATGTTGCTTTTCACTACCCGAAGGAGTCTCAAAGTGGCTTACATTCACCTTCCCTTTCGCCTCCCCACAACAGACACCCTGTGAGGGAGGTGAGGCTGAGAGAGACCTGATATTACTGCTTGGTCAGAACAGCTCTGTCATTGCTGTGGCGAGCCCAAGGTCACCCAGCTGGCTGCATGTGGAGGAGCAGGGAAACAAACCCAGCCAGATTAGAAGCCAGTGCTCCTAACCACTACACCAAGTAGTCATCATCTTCCTACTATTGCTGTGTCATCCTAGCAAGAACACTGAGCAAATGGTTGAATTTAACTCACTCAGAGACAAGGAAGCAGGAGATCCCACCCAACTGGTATCTCGCCCAATCCTGAGAAAACTTCTCAGCCAAAATAACTGTTCACTGGCCCTAACCTTTATCACAAGTGTGAGCCAGCTTGGCGTAGTGGTTAAGAGCAGTGGCTTCTAATCTGGAGAACTGGGTTTGATTCCCCATTCCTCCACATGCAGTCAGCTGGATGTCCTTTGGCTAGTCACAGTCCTGTTAGAGCTTCTCTCAGAGTGCTCTCAGTCCCTACCTCACAGGGTGTCTGCTGTGGGGAGAGGAAAGAGAAGGCGAATGTAAGCCACTTTGAGACTCCTTCAGGTAGTGAAAAGCAGCATATAATAACCAACTCTTCTTCTTCTTCCTTGAACTGTTCCATCTGTTCTTGGTTATTTCACAACATGAGGCACTACTCTGTACTGCTGAGTTACATTGCAGGAGGGAAGACACAAGGAAGAAAATAAGCAGCAGCCAGAGCATGTGCACTGTTAGAAAACAATCATCTTGTTTCCATGTAAATGATTCATACCATAATTAAAACTAATGGGAGGGAGGAGGGAAACACAGACAAAAGTGTGACACTGACTCTGGGTGGAACTACCAGCTCTGCTTTTCAGTGGCGTTTCAATGATGCATGGCAAAACAGATTTGGTCTTCGTAATAAAAAGTCTATTTTAAATAGCTGAAAAAGGAGAAATTTGCTCCAAGGTTGTTTTCTTCTACCTTTCCCCCAGAGTGAGCTATGAAGCTGCCATGGGAGGCAGAGATGTAATTGTAGGCAGTGCATCATCTCCCAGCTGCTGGGGAAACCATTTGTGGCATAAATTAATGGCAGAAATACGGATGAGAGAATCTGTTTTCTCTCCAGGGGTGGGAGAGGCCACTTGATGCCCAATCCAGGCAGCTAGCACTGGGCATTTCAAAACTCACGCTGATTTACTTAAATGGACTGCAGTATGCAGCCAGGGGAAAACAGCAGAGTTCCCAGTTCAGCCATGGATGGCTGATTCAAGGATGGCTCCTCAGATTCTCCCTTTGTGTACAGTTACCTAGCTTGATCAACTATCCCACTGATTAACATCAGGAAGGAACCAACTCATCGGGAACCCTCCTAAAAAAATATTAATCACCCCCCCCCCCAGGTTAGGTTTTTAAGAAGGTAGCTTTTAATAGAATTTTAATTTAAAGTTTATATATTAATTATTTTATTTATGCATGGTATTTTGTTTTGTATATTTTATCCTGTTGTGACCTGCACTGAGACAGAAGAAGAACAACAACATTTATATCAGCTGGTTTCCCCTTGGTTTCCCCCCCCCCCTCAGACATTCAACCTGGCATTCAGTTTCTATGTGCTTGCTGACATCAGCCGTGTGCTTCATTTCAATCTAGCCAGGGCCAAGGATAAACACCATAGGATCGCTCTTAACTTCTCTGAAGCAGGGACCATTCATATCTGCTAAATGAACTAGTTAAAATATATGTCTTGTAGGTCATCGGAAGGGAAGGCAGAAGAAATGGCAGGCTGAAGCCTTGCTCTCATTAGCTGCTGGGTAAAACTGTAATGTTAGGCCTGTTAACGCTGATGCTCAATGAACTGAGAACTCTGCCATCTTATTCAGTAAATCACATAAGAAGAGCCCTGTTGGATCCACAGGTCCCCCCTGGAGGATGGCATCCCTGGGGCATAAGACCGCAGTTTCCCCTCCCCAGAAGCCCTTTTCTCTGGGGGGACTGACCTCTGCTGTTTGATGAAGAGCTGTCATTCTGGAGGATGTCCAGGTTTCCTGGGGAGATTAGCATTTCAGGGCACAAGGCTGCAGAGTCCCCCCTCCCAAGCAGCCATTTTTCTCCAGGGGGACTGATCCCTGTTGTCTGATGAGCTGTCATAGCAGAATTCTCCCTCCAAAAGAGCCATTTCCCCCTAGGAAGCTGATCTCTATAGTATGCAGATAAACTCCAATTCCAGGAGGTCTTCAGGCCACACCTGGAGGCTGGTGACCCCTGGGTTAGGAATGCTCCTTGAAGTTTGGAGCCCATGTGGGGTGGGTGGGAGAAGGAGTAAAGGCTGCCCACCAGCCCTAGGGAACCCAGTGCGGCCTCCCTCCCTCCCAGCTGGATCTCAAGATCCAGCGGAGAATAGGACAGGGGGAGGGTCAGCACCCAAGAAAGCCACAGGGCAGGCATGTGTGCTAGTGCCCATTGTATTCTTGGGTACAAAGCACTTTGCCCCTAGTGTGAAATACAGTCTTGTTACTCTTTGTTCATAGTCTACACTATCCCGGGATCCCTGTACCAAGAGTATATGTCACTGCAAGGTCTGGCTCCATTGTTCAGAAGGATTGTATTTTTGTAGGGACAAAATGTTGCAATTTAGAGACTAGGACAGAGGGTAATAACTTCTATTCTCACACCATTTTCTGCTGAAAATTGCCATTCGCAAAATGTTTTTTATCCACAAGGGAGGAGAAATATGATTACTGGTCAGTATTATTGGGGGGGGAGGGGATCATGGAAGTGCATGCAAGATGTAATTCTGCCCTTAGACACCTAGCATTCAGAACCTGATGGGTACACTGGATACAATCCAGCACAGAATTATGCACACTGGATGTAACTTCGGTACTTTGTTTTTACCCAATGAAGTAATCAAAGCCCTTAGGTTCTATTATGGCAAATTGCCAGCACGCTCTATTTCAGATCTGTAGTCAAAGATCTGATTTCTATTAGAAGTAATCCCAAGTAATCTATAGAAAAAAGGTTTTCCTTCAGCCTTTGCTGGGGGCTGAGAGCATACATTGAATGTAACATAGAATACAAATATCTGGGAATGTTGATAGTACAATCAAATTTTTTCCAGGCTACCTCACACAAAGTCCCAATTCAGAAAAATGTACACACGCATAAGGGGCTAGCTTCAGGTCAGAGCAAGAGGGCTAATAATACACAGCACAGTAACACAGTGGAAGAAAATGGGAGAATAGTTTTTAGGATAGGGATAGATAGATGCAAACATGATTCCAGGGCAGTGGAGGGTCAGCCTATATTTCCATGGTGTTCCCCAGTACAGCCAATTATTTCCACCTGCACAGATTGCTGGCTGCCATGCACTCTTATGAAGGAAAGTACAGTATAGCTCATAGGGGCACTTGTTTGGAGGAGTACTAAACCCACCTTTGACCCCGATATTGAGTGGTCTGCTTGTACAGAGGCCTAAAAAGGTTGGAGAGGCATCAATCAGAGGTGCTTTAAGCATAGGTTATTCTGATTAGAGTTGAGATGTTAAAACTAGATAATCCACCAGATTTTTTTCAAGCCCATGATTTCTGTGATTCTAGTACTGATAATGCCTAAATTCTGCTAAGGGTCAAAAGCTACTAGACATCCATACTGATAAAGTGCAGAAACTAGCTACCGAACGCCACATCCCAGCAAGATACCAATCAGAGCCCTTTGAGCTAACTGTGAAACTAGAGTCTTGCAAGGTACAATATCATCACAAGGTCAGCCAATACCATACTGACTTGCTATAGTCATCTGCCAAGAAAAAAAAAAGAAAAGCTTCCCCTTAAATGAGAGAATTTATTGTAACAGCTGAACTGGACTGCCCGCCTTTGTTCCCATGCAGAGCTAATAAGATCCCAGGAGAATCAGTTTTGACAGGCAAAACCACATGGGGTAGGAAGAGCTAAACCCTCTTTCCCTCATACTGTGGCTCCAAGCCAGATCAGAGGCCTTGATGAGGATTGTGCATTTGAGTATATCTGAGCTGAACTGAAACCCAACATCTTTCAGGTTGTCTTGGGGATATTCAAGTGACCCCAAATTTTATGAGTGATGAAAATGAATCTCCCAGAATTTTGGGATTATTTTGCTTTCAGGGAGACAAAGAACTGGGAAGACAGAGAGAGATGAATTTAAATTTTAAAGAGGCTGGAAGCCCACCAAATAGCTGATAGTCAGGTAGATAAAGACCAAGTTTACTGCCCTTGGGAATGACAGAACCTTGATTGCCATGGGTGGTGAGCTCCCCCTCACTGGCATTCTTCAAGCAAAGGTTGGATACACACTTTTTTTGGATGCTTGAGGATGCTTTGGGCTGATCCTGCGTTGAGCAGGGGGTTGGACTAGATGGCCTGTATGGCCCCTTCCAACTCTATGATTCTATGATTCTATGGGTACTGTACTAGTGAGGCCCGATCTACTTGTATGCAATAATGCAGCACTTATATCTAACAGCAATAGACTTGGTTTTCCATCTATCCAGTCATCTGCTGTTAAGTGGGGCTTCTAGTCTTTTAATATTTAAGAGATTTAGATGCCATCTGCTGATGTCATCTTCCTCTCTCTCCCTCCCTGCTCCTACTGCCTCGGGGAGAGAACTATAAAAATGGTCCCAAATTTGGGAGACCTGGAAAAAAAATCCCAAAATGGAAGTGGGGATTCAGAAACTTCAGGATAACAAAAAGCATGTCCTCACCAAAATCTGGATCTGAAATTAGCATGAAATTTTTGAAGCGCACATCCCTAGCCCTAATTAACAGCAACTTAAAAAAAAAAAGAAAACATGTGGAAAGATAGGCTCATAGATCTTTCCACACCACCTACTTTGTTCTTATTTTAAACCCAGAGCTACAGAATCCTGTTTTGCTGTTCTAACTCTCAAAAAGTGTAATTGCTCTTGTCTGATAGATTTTCATGTGAATGGAGCATTTATACTCTTCACTAAAAGGCTACAGAGGCTGTCTGAAGCATGCATTAAAACTTTTTCATGTACCTAAGTGGTGACATCCTGCTCCCAACTTGTGTCATTATGCCACTGAGAGGTGACATGCACTGCAATAGGAGTTCCTGGGCTTAATGAGCTGTTGGCAAGCTCATATGAGATAGAGGAGGAGTGCTATGGTGACAATAACATACGCTCCAGAAAGAGGACATTTCCAGTGTCTTCACAATTTCATTTTTAGCTCAATGGCAGTGAGGTGGCTGCTATGATGAGCCTATCACATCCTAATCACACATACTATTTTGTGGTTCCGTTGAATTGCCATCTGCTATTGTCACCTGTTTTCTGGCAACAATTCCTTGGAAGAAACACTTTTTCTATCCTTGCTACCGCTTTTCATCTTACATGTTTAAAACTGAATTTCTTTGGGGCCAAAACTGCGTCTTAAAATATGAATGCCACTGGACCCAGATTATTCCCTGCTCCCTAATTCTGTGTAATAAACATTAGAACGAATGTTCAAGTCATTGCCTGAATGCTAACTGCTAGACATGACACAACTTCTCCTATCTCCACAGGAATTATTATGTGCACACAATGGGGAACTGGTACATACCAATGAACTGGTGTAGGTTGGGTCCGAGGTGTCATCTTGTAAGTAGCGTGAGAGTCCAAAGTCAGATACTTTGCAGACCAAGTTGCTGTTGACCAGTATATTCCTAGCAGCAAGATCTCGATGGACATAATTCATTTCTGCAAGGTACTTCATACCAGCTGCAATCCCTCGTAGCATCCCCACTAACTGGATGACTGTGAACTGTCCATCATTTTGCTATGCATGTGAAAATAAAGCACCAGAGTCAATATGTGTTCAGAGTTAACAAAGAAGGCAGGCTACGAAGAAGCTGCCACCACAAACAGTCTGGCACAGGAAGGGCCATCTGAACAGATAGGGATGCTGGGAAAAGATCCTAGGAGTTAGGGCAACTCAGAGGCCATGGCTGAAAGAAGAGGCCAGGAGTGGTAATAGGCTGAGAAAGAAAGAACCTGAAGAAACCACAGGTCAAGGACAGACAGTCCTCAGGTAAATGACAGAGAACACAAGGAGATGAAAGAAGGAAGTGGCAATGAAAAGGGGAATATGTTCAAGGGCAATGGGGTCGGTAAGGGGATGGAAAGAGATCTAACAATACTGGGAACAGAGCTTTTGCGTGCCTAGTCACTGCTGCAATGTAGCAAAGGTTGGGAGGTCTGGCAATCTTTCAGTGCACCTTTACAGTGAGGTTTGACTTCTAATCAGTGTTAGCAATTGTGAGCAAGGAATCCCAGAGAAACTGGCTTGTATCCTCTGACATCATTCCACTGGCAGCTGTAGAGACTTTCTTCCACTGCAGTGCCCATTTTCTTTGCCACTAGTGTTTCTATTAGGGCAAGAGCAATGCTTCTCAAGTATCCCTTATGCACACTGAGGTCTTAGTAGGAGAAAAAGTGAGCCCTGTAGCAGAAGAAAGCCTCTGCAGTGGCTGGAAACACAAAGGGAGCTATGTCATAGGACCGAGCCATGGTCTTGGATTCAAAAGCAAAATTGTAAGAGCTTTGGCATGTAGGGCCTGATTTCCACAGGCCTTTTTGTATGAACTAGTCCCATACGGTGATTCTCTTGCATTATGTTGCTTTTTAAAAGTAACACTTACTCGTAGGAAGGAATCCAACGCTCCATTTTCCATAAATTCTGTGATAATCATCACTGGTCGACTTTTGGTGACCACCCCCTCCAGCCGAATGATGTTTGGATGATCAAACTGACCCATGATGCTGGCCTCACTCAAGAAATCCCGTCGCTGCTTCTCTGAGTAGCCAGCCTTTAATGTTTTGATAGCCACATAGATTTCTCTCTTTCCAGGCAGTTTCAGGCGCCCTTTATATACTTCACCGAACTCCCCTGTAATGGGAGAGATTCAAGTCACAACCATTTTTGTCTAAACCCGATAATTTTGAACAGAAATGTCATGAACTAGCCAAACATTCATTTGGGTACCTGTGATGGCAAAGTGCTTTCTAAGCTATTTAAAATAATCCTGGAAACCTGTCTAACCCCCCCCCCCAACCTCTACATAAGATGAACAGATGAAACAGAGGGCAAGGCCCTGGGGCCTTTATTAGCTGCCAAGAAGGTGGTGATTTTGGCAGGTTCGGATTTTCTCACCTCTTTAGTGCCATGAGGTGACAAACTATACTTCCTGGTTTTTCCTCACCTGCAAAAACAACAAAATGGCTAGAAACTCTGTCTTCTTTTCAACCGACTCTCCCCATCCAAGCTGCCACACCAACAATATTACTACCCTAATAGTTCTGTTTGTCCACACACAAACACACACACACACACATTCTCATTCATTCATTTGCTGAGGCTTCTCTTGCATGAAGCCATTAACTAAACAGCATTATACAATGGTGTAACTTGGTACACTTAAAAAAGGCATTATCATGGTAACACTGTGATCTTGTACATACTTAAGAGGAGATAAGGCCCACCAAATTCAGTGAGCCTTACTTCTGGATAGGCCTGTTTGAGAATAGGCAGGCATGAAAAATCTAACTGCCAGTTTAGTAAAAGGTGACAAAAGAGAAAGAAACAGAGGGCGGAAAAGCATAATCCTGTTTTCAAAACACAGCAAAAGAGGTAGCTTGCTCTTGGAGCTTCTGTTCCCGGTCCTGGTGGCTGCCATTTTCTTCTACCCTCTCTCACAAAGTAGGAAAGGCAAGGCTGTGGAGTGCTTAGAGGATCTGGTACAGTGACAGGAAGTGTGGAAGAGGCTTCCAGATAGCAACTCCTCCAATGAGTGTTGGGCCAACATGGGCAACATCCCAAGGAGGAGTTTCTTCCTACTGGAAGTGATGGTGCTACCTCAGTGCCATCTTGCTGCTCCTGCTAGTGCATTTTAAACTGGTAACTATCAGAACTGGGAATCTGTTTGCAGGCGATAAGCATACTGACCCAGCATGCCTGATCCTTGCAACATCACCCTTGGAAGAAAAAGAGGCAGATCTGAAGTGCTGAAGGCAAACAAGCAATGGATGCAAATAATGGGTTGGCTGTCACAGACATGCAACTGACTAGAAGAGGATTTGGGAGGAAATTTTAAAAAGCAGAGATGGGTAAAGGAAGGGTTCAGACAAAATATACATGGGAATAGGATATGGCAACAAACAGATGTTCATCTAACACCCTCCCCTGATGCTGCCTCCATATAGCATAATAACAAACTGGTAGAGACTGGTAGAGCTGCCAGTCTCTTCTGGACCACCACCTAGTGTAAAGAAAGTTGTATTCTGTGGATCCAAGCATTATGTGCTAAGCACTCTGAGTCTATACTCGGGAGAGTTCATGCCTTAATGCTGAAGAGATCTTGGCTCTCTAAATTTAATTCACATTGAAAGACAACAGGGATTCTAGCAGATTCCAGCAGATTCTGGAATGTACTGTTGCAGACACCCAATATTGTAGATTCTTCCCCTAATAATAGTTCTTCCTGTGTTTTGCAAGTTTGATGCAGGGATATCACCATATTTTTATTGCAACTCCCCAATTATTTGTTTGTTTTTATATATAATAATTTAAAATATAATCACCAAACTCTGATCATTCTACTCAGTCTCAGGACAGCGAAAGAATATGTCTCTTTCAGTATTGGCTGGTATTTACAGATATTTACTCGCAATTTGGTGTGCTGTGGTATCTGAGTAATACCTACAAAGCTGGCTGTCTTGATGGGGATGGATCCCTGTGGGCATGGATCCCTGTAACCAGCGTGTAGGGCTATTGATTTATGTAAATTCAACATGTTGGACTCGCATGCTGTGATTGCATACAGTTGTTTTATGCAGCTTATTAATCAGAATAGCTAGAAATGCAGGTAAAGGACATGCAGGCTTTTTCAACTGAAATCAGCTAACTATTGGAGAAGTAAGATTCCTGCTATGGTAAACAGAGAGATGCCATTAACTAAGGAGCCATTGCTCCACCTATTTATTGTTAATTAAACCAGGGAGCACAACATTGTATTAAAGTCAATCAATTAATTAAGAACAGGCTCTTAATCACAGAATATCTGGATATGCTTTCAGGAGGGAAAGTGCCTGTCCATTGTTAATTGGGCTGAATGAGCCTGAAAATCCACAGTGGACGAGGGAAGGAAGGAGAAAGAAGGGAGGGAGGGAGGGAGGGAGGGAGGGAGGAGAAGAAAGGCACTGAAAACCTTCCCAATGGGAAATGAGTCACACCTGCGCCAATGACTTCTTCAATCTTCACGAAAGACACATCAATTTCCTTGGCAAACTCACGAACAGCTTCATTGGGATCCTCGTAGGTAAAAGGGTCAATGTAGATCTTCATTCCTGGGGAGCCTTCTCATTTGAGAGAAGAGCCAGACAAACACAGGGAAAGAACAAAAAAATCATATTCATCTCTGGGAGGAGGCATCAATAGCATGTCTCCATAAACCCTTCTTCTTTCCCTGTCTATCTTCACAATTATCTTCCTTGTAGCTTCCCTGTTCACTGTCCTTTTGATTTAGAGATACTTCCAAATTTCTCTAATGTGCATTTCTTCCTGACATTTTGAAATTCTGGATTATCTGATTCTTAATTTGTAGATAGCACTGTGCATGAGCAGTGTACCACTGTTTCCAGGTCATTTATGACTCCCTGCCCCTATATTACCAATACATGTGTGCTCTGCTAAAACACTGCAAAAAAGCAATCTTTAAGTGACTATAAGAGTGTGTTCTACAAAGATGCAGAGTACAGGTAAATTGATGCATTCACACATTTGAGTGTATCAAGGCTGCTTTCTTGCAGTGTTTCATAAAGCACATGAGCACAAAGGTAACGTGGGAGGCAGAATGGGCTGAAAGAGAGGAAAGCTCCCACAACATGTCTGTTCCAGTTCCAGAGTTAATTTTATAAATTCTCCTGGGTAAAACAGAATTCAAGAGAAGGAGACTGTAGGACCCAACAAATATTCCAAACTGTAAAAGAGCAGAATAAGAACAGCTCCATGCTCTTGAGCCATTCTGCTCCTTATATTGTTCTCTACTTCTCCTACATTAACTTTTCTCCTGCCATTCTCCTTGAGATTTAGAACATATATTAGTTATAACTGGCAGATTGGGAGCAGGCCACAGGTTGCACCCAGAAAGTGGGTGCATACTTTTATTTATTGAAGCAGCAGCAAATCCATTAGCAGAAAAGTCAAGGAAAGAACTGCAGGTGGAGATCAATATTTATCAATCTGACACCTTTTCTATGTAGGTCTGATTGTGAGGGTTAGACTGGGTAGCTATGGCATAGCCGTGGAGTGCAGAGCAAAAAAATAAATAAAACAAAGAGAATAGCAGCAAGCTGGGAGGAGAAATGGAGTGGAGAAGGAAGACAGAGAGGGAAGAAAGAAGGAAATCACTTCAGAGAAAGTTTTTTAAGAATACGAAAAGAAAGAAAAAATCAAAAGGATTCAATCAGAGTAAAAGGAGATCATCACAGTGCCCTTCCAAAAGAGGAGGTGTACACAAATAGATGAAAGACTTAAGAGAGTGAAGAAAGCCATTTGTCAGCTGTCGACATTCTAGAAGTCTTCTAGTTGATTCGGGCTGACCAGCCCTGTAGCCTCTAGTTAAATTTCTCCTCACACAGCTCTCTCTCTCTCTCTCTCTCTCTCTTTGTGCTGAACATTCTATCCACAAGAGAAAAGTTACAGACCCAAACTATTTTGCTGGTTTCGTGGCAAACGTGGTTGCAGGTTTACAATGCTTCTTGAATAATTTAAGGGTTTTTAAAAAATGTACTCCGCACACCTTAGCACTGCAGCTGCTGCTAAAATAACAGAACACAGCAATTATAAACAAGTGAACATCTTAGTGATAAAACACAGATTCCATCATAAATGCTCTAGCTTTACTTTAGCCTCCTAAAAATATTACAGGGGCCTTTACAGCAGGCTGCCAAAGTTCTACCAGACATAGCTGGGAATTTGTATGGTGCTGAAGGGAATTTCGGAAGCTGCCTGTAGGAGTTAACTTTGGTAGAAACCTTGTTACTCCACTCATTAAATTTTAAGAGAAATCTCACACTCAGGAACTCAAATTGTATTAGTAGAAGCACTTCCTCCCATCTGGTGTATATTAAAGTTGTAGAACACATGAATCTAATAAAGACCATTCAAATGCAATGCAATTGTGCTTTTTGGGATTAAACTGAAAACCTAAGCATAAGAAATGTGGTGGCGCCACCTGTTATAAAGGTGTCAGGGATGTTTCTGATTCATGTCCAGGTGCTATTCAAGAGAAAGGAGAGCCTCTCCTCTCACTCAAAATGTGACATATACCTCTGGAGACTTTTGTCAAAGAGTCATGTTCTCTTACTTCGCTTGCTTGCAGTACCTAGTAGTGGGCTGCTGTGGTTATATTTGTAAAGTCCGGGAGATTTTCGCTGTAAGCCCCATTTGTTTGAGTGTGAATGAGGGGCTTGTATTAAATGCCTGTGAACACACAGCCTAGCTCTTGCAGGGAAAGTGGCCCAAGCCAGAGAAAGCATGCATGATATTATATTCTCATCATCGACTTAGAAATCAGAAGACCAAGTTTGTATTCTTGACTCATCTAGGAACAAGTCTCTTCTAGCTCTGAGATTTCCCCTTTATCTGTATAGTAGGTCCAGATAAAGAAATGTTTAGTTGTGCAAATTCAGCCCAAGAATGGTATCATTACTGAGTTACTGAAAAGACCAAAATATTGCGGATGATCTCTGTAATTAGCACTTAGAACAAATTGTACATTTTTCCTACACGTACTAGCTATATTGGGGGGAAATAGTACACAGTCTCTTTCCCCCATCTAGCCACTTCTTCCATCATCTCCTCCTTTAACCCCAAATATAAGTATAGAATGGAATGCTTCTGCCCTTATCTTTGCATTTATTTCTGCTTCTTGTTATTTATGTTGAACCACTGTGGGGTTCCCAGATCTCAGGCTCTGATCCTTGAACTCAAGTTCTGTGCCTTAATCTTAGGATGTCAGAGGAGCAGATGGAAATGTCTGAGGTATTAACTAACTCAGGGAACTGATGGCTGCTTTTAAGACTTTTGTGCATCTCTGCTTGTGTCAAGTACCGGCATGTGCATTGAAGAGGAAGGGCAATAATCTGGCCCTTTAGAGTTCAGTGACATTTTATGCTCAGCAAACAGTTAATTTCTATGCTGACTTAATTGTGAGTTATTGTTGTGGTTTTAATTTTTGTGCATTGGTGAGCAGTGCCTCTGTTCACAGCCATATGAGAGTGACTCCTCACATTTAAATACATTGTCAATTATCATTCCTAATAGAGTATGGAAGCACTACCATTCGTACTACTGTCCATCAAGACACCACCTGTCACCTGACATCACCACCAGGCTCTGCCCCTGGAGGCTGGCAACTAGTCCTCAGCAAGGAACGATGGAAAGGTTGCATCATGACAAGTGCTGAAGAAATCGGTTCCCAGTGTTGATATGCTGCACATGCAAATTTTCCACTGCTGTAATGGGAACAGGCTCCCTTGCCCATAAGACAGGAAACAATTACTTGCATGCCAATCTTGAGCATAGTAACCCAGCTAATGTCAATGACACTTACATCCGGGGAAGTATGTTTAGGATTGCAGCTTTAAGCTCTATATAATTCCACCAATTAGAAACAAACAATGCTCACTAGCTACAGAGTTAATGTAATCAACAGCTCCAGGCCATATGATACATAGGGTTCCCAGCTCTGAGATGGGAAAAACCTGGAGTGGGCAGGATTTGGGATGGGGAGGAACCTCAGTGGAGTATAATGCTATGTAGTCCACCCTCCAAAGCAGCCATTTTCTCCAGGGGAACTGATCTCTTTAGTCTGGAAAGGTGCTATAATTCCAGGGGATCCCCAGGTCCCACATGGGGACTGGCATCCCTAGTGATGCATGAAGATCACTCTTGGAAATTCCAAGACTGGGCAGGAAAGATGACCTACCAGGGTGACCTGAAGGAGGTTTGCCTAGCCTTGATCAGGGCCAAGGCCTTTTTGGTCCTGGCCACAATCTAGTAGAATGAGCTCCTGGGAGAGCTGAGGGCCTGATGGAGATTTTTCAATTCCACAGGACTGCACAATGGGGCTCTTCTGCCAGGTCTTTTGGTTGAGGCCAGGGTGGGTTAGATCTAGGCACCTCGTTGTCTAGCCAGGTCATCCGTACTCCTGGAATTGCCCCACAGCACTGTGCCATCATAAGGTCTGTTATATTGGGAGGGGGATCTTTTGCTGCCTGTGGGTTAGATTTTTATAGGGATTTTATTATTGTTTTAGGGGGATTTTAATGTATATTTATGATTGCAACCCACCACGATCCATGTTATGGGAGTGGAGGGATATAAATAAAATAATAAATACATTTTCTCTTAGGATATTTTCAGACAGAGTGCTTTTGTTTGGAGAGTCGGGAACAGTGATTCGGCATGCCTGACTACCGCAAACTGCACAGGAGCTTTGCAGATCCCTGTACCAAGTGCTGCTTATTTTAATGGCGGGTCAAGCCTAGCGGATCAATGTGGGTGGCATGGTCCATAGCAGCTACTGCAGCGCAATCAGTTCCACCCACTACACAGTACTTGGTCTTCCTTGCTGTACCCTTCTAATACTTCTAGTTTGTTCTGCAAACAGGAGACGGTTTTCTGGATGTTCTGGATGTAGCCTTTGGCGCAACCCTGGACCAAAGCTCTAGTCTTTCCCTGCCAGTAGTGAGTCTGCAAGGAAGCCATCTGTGCTTTGCCCAGTTCATAAATCTTTTTACAGCTTCATCACGTACACTTTAACGGTTCCATAAATCCTTTTACAAGTGCAGCTGATGCTCTAGCAGGATTACAAAGGAATTTACAAGATCATAAGCAAGGCTGGTTTACAGATTAGAAAAGCAAAACAAACATAGAACACAGAAGGATCAAGCTGGGGGACACAATGACCTTGCACCTCATAACTGTAACCTCAGCTGGTCTATATGGCTTCTCAGGGCTCAGCAATAGAGAATACCAGACAGAAAGTGCTCACTGTATTAACAAATGGCTCATTGCTCTTTACAAACATGAGGGAATTTGCTAGAGTTTAGAACCAGATGGTTTGATGCATTTGGAACAGCAGGTATGAAAGAGTAAAGATCACAGAACAGAGAGCACATATGATCAGCAATGGTAATAATGTTTGCAGTTCACATGGAAGCTAGGGGGGGGAGTTGCACTGTGGAGCTCTCCAAATCAAAAAGACATACTGCACTCTGAATCTGACCCAGAGACCCTTTGGAATCACGGCACAGCCCAAAGATTTTTCCGCACTTCAAATGCTGCACGCTCTTGCCTCAGCAGCAATGAAACAAGCAAAAGATACACCTCGCCTATTCAACCTGTCATTGTTTTCAAGGTCCTTAATCTTGTCGGTAAAATTAGCAAAACCATGTTTGACAATGTAAATCAAATCCAAACAGCCTACCCATGTGCATATGGAAGACAGTATGTGCATATACACAGAGCTCTCACCGGCACACAGAATACGTCTCTGATTTACTGAAACAACCACAAGAGATGGCTTTTAAAAAGGGTTAGATAAATAATGGAGGATAGGAACATTAATAGCTAATAACCTTAAATTGCTTACTGAATCCCCATGTACAGAGGTAGCATTGCAAGTGATGACAACAGGTAGTAAACATTGTCTTTCTATCCCGCTCCTAAGGACTCATCTGGCTGCTACAAAAGAATGCGGGACTAGATGGAGCCTGACCTAATCCAGCCGACAACTCCCGTGTCCTTAACGTTTTGTTTTCTCACTTCTCGCCATCAGGGAGGCATCTGACTGACTTGCCAAATAGGATAGTCAGTGAAGCTGACAGACCTTGTGTGCGGATGTTCAGTATTCATAAGTTTTTTGAAAAAATGCCTATACTGGATATGTAAAAGAAAGTTCGAGAAGTTAAAAGAATAGTTAGCTCAACATTGTCGTTTCATCTAGAAACAATTAGGGCTTCTTGGTGCTGAGGTTTTGGTACTTTTGCAGCTGCAAATGATCTGTGTGCAGAAACAGAAAGGAAAACAGTGCTTTGAAGCCGGCTCCCACTCTTCTCTCAACCAGTCAAACAAAGGCGGTTGGATTGGACTGGTGGACTTTTTCTAGTAGTTTGCGATGGTAAAGAGGAAGTGTGCCTCCTGGCTACAGGCCTACGGATTGGTCCTTGCCTAAAGATTCTTCTAGAATTCGTTAAAAAAAATTTTTTTTTGTTTCACCCTTCATCTTCTCCTTCTGCCTTGTTCCACATAGTCCTCGTGTGTCTTTGGTGGGTAAACATATTCTGATATTATGGGTAACACTACAAGAGAATGGCCATCCTCTGGGCCCTGCATTCTGGATTTTTTAACTGTTACTCTTCCACATCATTCAAATCAGTTGGTCAATCTGAAGTTAGGAGAGATTATGCTATTCATTTAACTGGCTTGCTTACTTGCTCCAGTTTCCACATTCTCTCCAAAGCTCCTATTGGTCTTTCTTTAACATGTGCGCTCATGTGGTTTGCATTAAAATCATGGTGTCTTGAACCTCATTTTTTCCTCGTTCGTCTCATGGGAAGAAAAAAACAAACCTCAGGATTGTTTTCCTTCATTTTGGTACCAGTAGGGCCTGCATGGAGGCTGTCAAAAGTGCCTGACACTTCAATGTGTGACACCTGGGATGTGCATCAATGACACTGAGTTGCAGTATGTATTGGGGATGATGATGGGGGGGGGTTGTTCAGTGTTACTTCATTTAGAACCTCGGAACATGTAAGGGCTTCTCAGTGGCTTCCACATAGAGGCTGTTGTAGAGGGTTGCCATGTTTGCCTGCAGTAGTTTTGTGTCCAGCAGCAACCTAGAGATCAACAAGATTTGGGATGTGTAAATATTAAAATGTCAAAGCTCTGACGGGTACTTTTTTGTGGAGGAGAATCAAACCCAGTTCTCCAGATTCTAGGCTGCCACTCTTAGTCACTACACCAAGATGGCACTTTACTATGAGTACATCTGCACAGGATAGTTCTCTTTATAAATTTGGTCCATGTTGGTTGACCCACAGCTATTTTGCTAACACTACATTTTCTGCTCATGACTCCAAAATGCAAGTAGATGTGGAAATTAATAAGTTAGGCATTCAAAAGAAGAACTTGGGAAGCAGACTGCTAAAAGCATCAAGACAACCATTAAATATTTCTTTAAATACAACCAGAGCAAGAAAACAGAGAGGTGCTTGGGTCTTTGGATGGCCAAGGAATAAAGGAATCGTGAAAGAATGTTGGAGAATAGGCAGAGAAGGTCAATAAATGCTTTGTATCTGTGATCACTGTGGAAAGTGTGGACCATGGACTGAGGCCACAGCCACTATTTTTCAGAAAGAGAGCCCGAAGAAATTACGATAAATGAACTTTTAGACCTACTGGAGAAATTAAAAACCAGATTCTCCAGGTTCTCATAGTATATACCTGAGGGTTCTTAGGGAACTCACATGTGAGATTGTTGATCTACAAATCAGGATAGGTAACTTGCCACTAAAATCAGCCACTGTACCAGAAGACTGGATAGTGGCAAATGTTACATTGATTTACTGATTTTTAAAAAGAGGCCCAAAGGGGAATCAAGAAATTACAGGCCAGTTAGCTTAATGCCTGTCCTAGGCAAATTAGTAGAAAATGTAAGCAAAGATGCTTATTGGAGAAACAAAATCCAAAGAGTGAAAATCAGAATGGCATCTGCTAAAGCAGGGGTAGTCGACCTGTGGTCCTCCAGATGTTCATGGACTACAATTCCCAAGTGCTGGCAAGGACTCATGGGAATTGTAGTCCATGGACATCTGGAGGACCACAGGTTGACTATCCCTAAAGTCAAAGAAAGTCCTGCCTCATCAACTGTCTGGCATTCATTGAGAAAGTGAACAAACATGTAGGTAACAGTGACCTGGTAGACATTATATATTTGGACTTTCAAAAAGATTTTTGGCAAGGTATCTCACCAAACACTCCTGCATAAGCTTAGCAGTCGTGGGATAAGAGAACTGGTCCTCTTATGATTAAAAATTATTTAAACAACAGAAAACATCAAGTAGAAATAAATGAATGGCTCTCTCATGTGGCAGGGGGATGCCATAAGAATTCATATTGGTGTCATTTAATTTGTTCATAAATAGAACTGTGAGTGAGCTGTCTAATAAATAAAAATGTAATAAACAAATACTGGCCAGTTCTGCAGATGAAACAAAATTATTCTGGATGGATTCCTGCCTTTCCTCCAGGCTCTCCCCCTCCCCCTTCTTGGCTGGGTATATGATAGTTAGGGTAGGGTGCAATGGGTAAGTGAGGTGGGAGCATACTTAGATTGGGAGTTTTAACTGTAAGATATTTTAAATTCTGATTGTGAATGCTTTAATTAGGTAGTAAATGGCCCCAAGCTCACTTACAGAGAGGAGCAGTCTATAAATCTAATAATAATAATAGTAGTAGTAGTAGTAGTAGTAGTAGTAGTAGCAGTAGTAGTAGTAGTAATCAACTGTGAAGAGCTCCTGATGGATATCCACAGATTGGGGGCATAGGCATCATGGCAAATGTTCCATGTCAGTAAGTGGGCACTAGAACACACCATCCCAACTGTAAATATGTGCTAAGGAGTTCTGGACTTGCTAAGACTGACGGGACAAGAGACTTGTACTGTGGATTATTAGGAAAGAGATTGAAAACTAAGAGTTGATATCATAATGTTCCCATGTAGATCTATGGTAGCCTCATTTAGAAGAAGAGTTGGTTCTTATATGCTTCTTTTCTCTACCCGAAGGAGTCTCAAAGCAGCTTACAATCACCTTCCCTTTCCTCTCCCCACAACAGACACCCTGTGGGGTGGGTGAGGCTGAGAGAGCCCTGATATCACTGATATCAGAACAGTTTTATCAGCACCGTGGCGAGCCCAAGGTCACTCAGCTGGTTGTATGTGGGGGAGCGCAGAATCGAACCCGGCTTGCCAGATTAGAAGTCCGTACTCCTAACCACTACACCAAGCTGGCTCTGTGTGCAGTTCTGGTCATGTGATGACCATTGATGTAGATTGTCTATAGTTCTGAAACGTACCAAAAATTTCTTTGTTGACTTTTTGTAATGAAAGATTCAAGAGGTAAGTTTGCTCCCCTCATACTCTAAAGTCACACTCCTCAGAAGTGCTATGATCTATTTATTTATTTAAATTGATTTCTACCCCATCTTTTGATACAGAAGAATCCCCAAGGTGGTTTACACAGAATAATAAAATACAACTGATTTCGAGATCCTTCCATCTCCACTAACATGGCAAACATGCTGGGTTGACATCCCACCCCATGCCTACTATCTGATTAAAGGCCTTTCTGCTGTCTCCATGCCCTTTCATCAAGTCTTACTCCTCTGATTGATTACAATTGGATGGTCCCTTGTCAGGCTGTTTTTTATTCCCTTCACTCAAGATGAGTGCTTTTTTTTACTGCCGCTAGGCAGAGAGAAAGCAGCCATATGGGGCAGGCAGCTTTGCCTGAGGTAGAATGCTGAGCGATGGCACTTGATTTCCAATATATCACAGACCCTGATATCTCAGAGGATTTGGGGTGACCAGTCGCCTCTCTTCTTCGTGCCTAAATGTTTCTTACATAGATCCTTCCCAGCATTTGCTGGCATTATATTACCACCACATGTTCATATTTCCTTTCTCTCAGCTCCAAGGCTTCCAATAAATGAGACCCTCAGAGTTGTCAGGCTTTCAAAACTGGATTCCAAACTCGCTCACATTTCCTTTTATGCTGTAAGCACAGGTACTTGAAGCATATATTGTCCCTTACTGCTTAGTAAAAAAAAATGTCCCATAAAAAAGTTATGGTCTGTAAATGAAGTTTGTGAGCCGTCACTGAAATACCAGGATTTCTTTTATTTAGAAAGCTGATACCAGCGTAGTTTTATACATATAACTGTAAATTCTCTGTAATTTTAGCAATCCTTTTGTATAATGAGTTGTTACAAATGTGGCAGCATAGCATGACACTTACTGCACAATCTTATGCAGAGTTACTCCAGCTGAAATCCACTGCAGTCAATGGCTGGAGGAACTCTGCACAGCATTACATTGAGAGCCATCCAGAATATGAGCATGTGTGCTCACTTACTGCTTTCTAAACTGGCTGAGAAACATGTACAGTTATTATTTTATGACCCACTCCCTGAAAAAACTTAGAAGCTGCTTAGGATGACAAACCCCACTATCCCTAATGTTTACATGGGTCTCATAAACAATTCCATGGGTACCTGTGTTTTCAGTTACATTTGCCTCTCTTGAAAGCAAGAAACAATCCAGAGAGGTTTTGTCCAAAATTTAAATTATGAAAGTCTCAGGGCAATACAACAAGGCTTCTGAAAGTCAGGAAATGCAACAACAGCTAAATGTTGAACATGACACCTTAATTTCCCCCTTTTGCACCATACTTGTGGTTAATCTTTAATTCCATGGCTACATGTTCATGATCCATCTATTTGAATTACAATGAGTATGTTATCTTGTAGACCTTAGGCTCACATTTTCTTTTTAAAGAAAGGGAAAGTCTGGGAGGCTTCTCTTCTAAAGTGCAAATTGGATTTCAGCTGCTCCCAATTTGGTTTTCTTCCACCTATCTCATTTCCTGCTTTGGCTGTGGTTTACTTAGGTATTGCTTCTGGCGGTAATCTGAAGAGCCCTAAAGAGCTGTGTGCATTTGTGTTGGAGATTTCCCCCGAAACACCTGGGAACTGTCGAATATAATTGTTTGCAGCTGGTACTGCTTACACGTTGAGCATGTAAAGTATATGTAGGTGTAAGGCAGAGGAGGGTAGATGGGCAGTGATTACTCACTGGCCAAGATTGCTGCCTTGCTATTTTATTATCCTATTAACTTTCCTAATATAGGTTATAAAAGCTTGTTTGCCGCTTTTTGCAAGAGCTCAGTTTGCATTCTGGGAAGAATCTGAATATGATCTGTTTACTAAACAACTGATGAAAAGTCATTTGCTTATATTTCACTGTGACTAATGAATCTATAAATTTTTAAAGGTGGAAATGTTTTTTTAAAAAAGGCAATTTGTAGACAGAAGAAAATAAAATGGGTTGCTTGTGGATTCCCACCAGAACCTTGTATTTGCCTGTCAATCAAACAACAGCAGGCATCCAGGCAGTTACTCTCTGTAGTAATTCATGATGAAGTTCCATCCCTGGTGAGCTGAAATCTACTTTCCAACCATTTTGGGGAGGGCCATTTGCAAAAATACTGACAAGGCTATAAAGTAAATGAATGGATTAAGCACAGATGACAAAGACTTCCATAAGGCCTGGCTCTTCCATTTCTGGAACTATTTATTGGTTTAAAATAATATTAAATTCCACAATGTTGCTCAAATGCCCAAACTAAACAAAAGCCAGGAGACCCAATTATCTGAGGCTGAGGATTTTCTCCAGTGCTCTTTGAATCCTTGCTTTCTCCTGGGTTCCTTGATCTGTTCTTGATCTGCTCTACTGAACATCTCTGAAGGAAATCTCTGCTTTGATACAAGCTTGAACTTTCCCTAGGATGGTGCTCGCTTTTGCTTTAGACTCCCAGGCGACACGTTTGTAAGCACTATTCTCTATATGCCACTTTTTCAGGTCAAGGCACCTCTGGTTAACATTTCTGAAGTCAAAACCGCCTTCTACAGCTTCCTTAACATCATTTCCTGTCCCGCACCCCAAAAATCTCACTCCTCTTGTGCATTTCCTCTGCCTTTCCCCCATATGTCTTCCACTTCTGCCTCCGAAGCCAATCTTTTTGTTTCATCACTTCTACACTTTGGACTGCAAAGAATATTTCATTTCCCAATCAAGTTAAACAGAAAACATTTGGACAAAGTTCCATCGACCTTCCCAGCCTGTTCGAGAGGCTTCTTGTGCACTCACCTCGCCCAGTGCTATAGTGCTGTAGCTTATCACTGTACACTGCCTCCTTACTGTAAGCTCGCTTCCTGGGAAAACAAAGTAAAAACTAGTTCATTCAGTGCCCATATAATATACTTTTACACAGACCTTATCACTGAAATAGCATAAAGCTTGCCTATAGTTCTATAAACCAGTATGGTATTTGTTCAAAAGCTTTTGCATCTAATTCCTCCGACTGATGACAAATTAAGTCACTCTGCGTTGGTTAGCCTGTGCCAGAAAGGTGCTCGGCAGAGTCTGCCAACAGACTCTGGAAGTTTCCTTTCTATACTACAGTGGTTGGCTTTTGGTTTTCTGCCACCTTCCTATGACATTGTTCAAAACATCTTACTGAGAAATGCACAACTGCCACCACAATGAAATAGACAAATGTATGGTGTAGTTGTGTCAAGGGTGGGTTATGCATGGCAAGAAACCTTGCAAAAAGTCTGCCCAAAAAGACATCAGGGTCTTTATTTCTGCATGTGGAGCTGGGTTTCTCATGGAAAAACCGTCATTGTATTTTTGATTATACAAAATCCTGAGAGCAGCCACTGCGTCTTTTCAGTGCAGTATAAAACTAGCTTTAAAATGACCCTTCTTTTACAATAGTCATGGACATGCCTGTTTTTGCATGCATAAATGCTACCATGTTTTTGATCTCCTCCCCTGTGCCTCCGTACACCAAAGGGGGAAACGGACATCGTCCATCGTCCACCAATGGGAGCTTGAGGCACCCCTTGTTCGGTGCAGACCCCCCCCCCCACACACACACACCTCTGCTATGACATTAAACCAGCAGAAATTAATGTATTCATTGCCTCAGAGTAATTTTGCAAGCGTTTCAATTCACTCTCTGAGGAACAGCATACCTCTGAGGGGGGAAATTTGTAGTGTTTTCCAAAGGGTGTGTTCCTCCATGGAAAGGTCTTGTTTTGGGCTCTATATTCATTCCCATTAGGCTCTGCCAGTATCATGTGCCAGTGGTGATCATGTGACATTGCAGCTGACCATGGCCAGCCAATGAGCATCTAGCACAACAGAGGAATTGCCCCTCAGACACACTATTTGCTGTGGTAATTCTGTCTTTCAGATTTAAAGGTGTCAGCATTCAGGCTTCAATGAAAACCTTTATATGCATAACCCACCTAGGATAACTGGGAAATGAAAATGCAGCCTTTTAATCTGGTTTCAGATACCCCAGATACACAGGTCAATGGAATAAGGCTGAAGGGCAGGGGACAAAGAGTTCAAAGATGGGCACCATTCATGGCACCAGGACAGCCAACTCTGGAATACTCTGAACTTCCTTCCACTACAAAGAAGCCCTGAGGACATACTTTTTGCAGATCTATGTGATTCTAGCTCAGAAAGATCAAGATGGGTAGCCATGTTAGTCTGTCTGTTGCATTAGAAAAGAGCAAGAGTCCAGGAGCACTTTGAAGACTAACATTTCTGGCAGGGTATGAGCTTTTGTGAGGAAGTGACCAGTGACTCATGAAAGCTCATACCCTGCTGCAAATGTTAACAGCCTTTAAGGTCCTACTGCTCTCTTATTTTATATTCTACTACTACTGGAAAGCATCAGACACACTGCTATCAGCTCTCTAGGAAAAGAGTGGGATTCACTGACTTCAGAGTATCTTGCTACACATTGTTCTTTTGATCTGGCATCCTTTGTAAAAGGAGAACACATACAAGATTCTGTCCTCACACTGTGCAAGGTGTTGTTTTTTTTTCCCTAGCTGGAACATTTCAACTACCGAATTCTCAGGACATTTTCTGCGCGGCCACTATCGATCAGTCATGGTGTAAATTCAATTCATCCAGCAAAGCTCTGCCGTACAGCTGTATAATATGTACTTATGATGCAGCCTTACACCAAGCGAGCCCATCAATACTGTCTTATCCCAGTGTCAGCCGCTTGGCAGGGTCTCCTGCAGGGAAGTTTTTCCTAACATTTGCGACCTGGAGACTCTTCCATTGAAGACATCAGAGACTGAACCGAAGACTTTCGCCAGCCAAAGCTTACACCCCACCACAGAACCACAACTCCTCTCCTTAGATGCGTCCTTAGCCCTCACTAGGAAAAAAATGCACTTTTTGGAATGAAAAGGAAACACTGATTATATAATGTGGTGAACTGTACCTGCTGCAAACAATTGAAATAGCCACCAAGGAGACAATAAAGACCACTCCTGCAGCTGCAGACCCCGCAATCAACGGCAGTTGCTCTCTTAGTTCTGACTTGTAGTCATCTGCAAAAGAACAAGAACGTTTGTAATCTTCCTGCCTAGGTTAGGTTGAGAAATGGTGATTTTTGTGGCTCATCAGGGTTTTAAAGGCAACACTCCATCCTGTTTCAAGGCCAAAGTGACCACTCCTTCTCTTAAGGAATTATTAACTACTTCTTGAATCTGGTCAACCTGCCCCCTCCCCCACATACAAGCAGAATGTAAGGCTCAAACTTCCAAGGATGCTGTCCACATGCTCAAAATAAGTATACTGAAAGTTCCTACAGCATAAGGCTTCAGCACCCTGACACCATCCGACCCTGTCAATGCTAATGAAGAGGGCAAGGTGCAATGTATGTGAGAGATTTTATTTGCAAGGTGTTAGCAAATTGGCCACATCAAGCCACCTAGCAGTCCTCCTCTTCCTGCAGGCCAGATCCTAACGGGCCTGGAACAGCTCCACTGACCTCCACTGTACAGACACAAGAGTGACAGAAACATGTTGCTTCTTTGCTGCCATCACCACCACAGAGAATGTATGAAAATGAGGTTCCCCCCCCCATGTTCTATTGAATTCAGACTGAGTTTCCTCCATTATCCTCCCTTGTCTTTTCATTGCCTGTAGACCCTCAGTAAAGTAAGGGCTATCCAGCCTCTAACACCTGAGAGATGGTGCTCGGGAACTATCCTGTCAACAGCTTGGGCTGTCATTCCAGAGTTCAACCAAGGCATCGACAACAGCACCAACCAAATCAATGAGAAACTTCCCTAGAGCCATCAGAAAGCCATTTGGATCCGTCCGGCTCTGGGGGCAGATAATCTTAATAAATACCCCACACCTTTGCAGAGTCTTGGTATCTCCGTTAAGTCTAAACCCAAGTAGGTAATGATCTGTCCTTGGCAAAGGAACAGTTGTCAATTCCTCCCCCCTCAAATATTGCTAAGCCACTCTCTGGTTTTTTTGATAAGCTATTCAGATATAGGACACTCTGTCTTTGTATTTATACAGCTTCTTCCACAATGGATTCGTTGACAGCATTAGTTAAAAATAATAATTTCATTAACATTCTGACACTCTGCCAGTAATGCCCAACAGCTACATATAGCACACACACCATAGGCTTAAAATAAATTCATACAAATAGAAATATTTCACACCTACTTTTAATTTTCTTGTTCTCTTTTTGCAGCTAATTGATGGTAACCTGCTCTATCTCCTCCCTGATGTTTAAATCCTGAGAAAATTCTCATCTAACAATCAATTATTATTTAATAATGCACAGTATCCATTCTTGTTAGGTTTCAATTAGTTGCTTGTATCTGACAGAGTTTTTCTCCTGGTCTGTCTAATTATAAGTATTAGGAAAATTCATTTTCTGAAAATACCCATCTATTCAGTCATACAGGGCTTGTGCATGCTCCCCATTTCCTTCATTCAATTACAATGCTTTGACATTAAATGAGGAATTTATTGAAAAATAGTCTTTGTTAGGCCTTTGTTAGGTCTTCTGGTTAAAGTTTAACATTGCAGAAGCCTCATAGAAAGAGCTGGGGGAAGGGAAAGGGGAATATCAAACCAAAATTAATATAGGAAATTATTACAGATTTATTATATCCTATATACTTATTCGAGAGGGAGATGACCTTGAATGTAAGACAATCCCCATAATAGGGGAGAAGGAGAAGAAAAACTGATATTTTGTGCTCCACTTTTTACTACCCAAAGGAGTCTCAAAGTGGCTCACAATTGCCTTCCATTCCTCTCCCCACAAGAAATATCCTGTGAGGTAGGCAAGGCTGAAAGAGCTTAGAGAAAACTGTCCAAGGTCACCCAGCTGACTACATGTAGAGGAGTGGGGGATCAGATTAGAGGCCACCACTTTTAACCACTATACCAAACTGGCTCTCGTGTAAAATGCTATACACAAGATTATATAAACATAAACCAAAGATTTTTATTACAGTACACATCTGGATGCATATATAAGATGACTTTCTTTTTCTTGATGGCACATCTGGAGGAAAAACCTACTCTTCCTTTTAGGTAAGTATAGTAATAACTGAAATTGGATCTGTTAAATACCTTGAATTTGGGAGGGCAAATTAACAGCCACGCACATAGCCTCTTTGGAGGACTTGTTTCAGATTTGGGTTGATCTGATTTTGGTCAGCACAGTTTGAATAGCTGCATAGTGACTGGTTGCATAGTATGTCTTGCACATACTGGCTGTATGTCAGTAGTAGACTAGACATAGATAAGAGCAAAGGCAGGACTGCCAAGCACAGTCCAGCTCCCCTCTTGATGCAAGTTGCCCATCTACAATTACCACGTATTTTTGAAAGAAGTTTAGAAAGATAATATTTTATTAAGGATGTGGCAAATTCTGACCACTCTCTCTGCCTAGCTTGGTGTTGTGGTTAAGAGTGGTGACTTCTAATCTGGAGAGCCAGGTTTGATTCCCCACTCCTCCACCTGCAGCCAGTTGGGTGACCTTTGGTTAGTCACAGTCCTGTTAGAAGCTGTTCTCACAGAGTAGTCCTGTCAGAACGCTTTCAGCCCCACCTACCTCACAGGCTGTCTGTTGTGGGGAGAAGAAGGGAAGGCAGTTGTAAACCACCTAGAGACTCCTTTGAGCAGTGAAAAATGGGGTATAAAAACCAACTCTTCTTCTATCCTCTCCTGTCCTAGGCTGAAAGTTCCTGCATCATATGTTGATTTGCATGCTGAGTTTCTCAGTGTTTGCAAGTGTGATAAAGCCCTGCATCATGTTTTAAGCTAGATATATATTTAAATCTAGAACATCACCCTCATAAAGCCATAGGAGTTAAATAGAATTATTTTCTTAAACATAAACAAATTAGAAGCAATGACAAGGCAGAGGGTTTTCACATGCAATGCCTTTGTCTTTCTAAAACGAAGTCTAGTAGAAGTTGGGAATGGTGCGGTACATTACACTCTTGTAAAAATTCTCCGTGCCATTCAGTAACAGCTGTTCTTGGAGGCTGGACTTGATGGATGATCATTCTGGCCCAGAGAATGATCCCTGTATCTTCCCAGTTAGCATGCAAACTCCGAGAGCCCATTCTTATGCAGAAAGCAACACATTTTCAAAATAATCACTTAGATGCTCAGGGAGAAAACATAGATAGGAGATTTCAACCAGATTAGTCCTCCAGCTGGCAATTAATCAAACATCTCTGTAAATCACCTGGCTCTCGCCACGCTACCCCACGGGGAGGTGAGGGTTTGGAGAGACAAGTTGATTTAATCCAATTACAGCTTGGAGATTTGAGGGAAAAGTGCAACCTCCTTCCTTCTCTCAATCAGCTTCCACCCCCCACTTTTCCATCTCTTCTCTCTCATACTCACCATCCGTCAGAGTTTGGAAGCACATTTTCCCACTGTATTTCCCGTAGCCAGCCACTGTCCGAGCCCGCACCTGGACCACATACACCATCCCTGGCCGCAGCCCATCGATCCGTGCCGTGTTTGTCTGGCTCTTGGCCATGGAGGAGTTGTACTCACTGTGGTCCTTCAGGGATAAAATAAAGCAAATAAAGACAAACTATTAATGAAAAGGAAGGAAACAAACGCTGTTTCCATCACTCATTCAAGTTGCAGTGGCAATGCAAAACAATGATGCATTCCTTTTGGTGAACATGCAAGTGAGGTTCTTTTTGCAAGCTTCCTGTATAGCTGGATGCCTGAGGTGGAGGGACATGATGATTGGTAACTACACTGTTTCATTACCTATTCCAGGGGTATTTCATTACCTATTCCAGAGAACGCTGGTAGGGGCTCATGGGAATTGTAGTCCATGGCCATCTGGAGGGCCGCAGTTTGACTACCCCTGACCTATTAAGTATTGCAAAGATTACATATTGGCGAAAGGGAAGAAAGGGTTTGTGGAGTTGGGGGCTTTTATGCAAAATCTAACAGTACCTCTGCAATACTCCAGAATGTTTTTTTCCCCTGTAACAATCGTATGATGTAACCTTCACATGTAATCAAAAAAGAAGTTAATCAGGTTGAAAGCTGCCCTTTCAAAAAATAAACACGGATAAATGAACACAAAGGAAAGCTTCAGATCTCCAAACTATTAAAAACAAGACAAAGAGTGTTACTGAAAAGAAACACAGCAGCAAATGGTTAGGCCTGCTGCTATATGCCACATTAAAACAATGACTGGGTAAGCATTTTTGTTCTGGGGGTCTATGGGGGAGCAGTAGTTCTCCAAATATTGATGAAGAATAAAAAATAATAATCCACCAAATGTAGGCTCAGCCTCTGAGGAGAAGAGTTATGTCACATTTGCTTGATTGTATCATGAAAGGTTGCCAACAGATGCCCGAGGTACTTGCACAGCCACATTCCACGTTGCAATTGCAACAGCACTGAATGTTTTGGCTGGGGGATTGCATCTTGAGTGTTCAGAAAATGTGACATCCCTGCAACCAAAGTGCCCCCTAGAGTGAAAATGTATACTGCCTACAACAAAGGAGGAACAAAAGTACAGTATGATCCTAAACAGACTTGCACTCTGCTAAGCCCATGGACTCTGATCAGGACTGCACTGCTGGCATACAAAAACAGGATGGTATAGAAAGGCTTTTAGTTGCAGGGTAACAAGTTCAGTATTCAGGGTGTACAGATTCTTGCTGGCCTGCCACCTTCCCTAAAGGGCAGCAGGAGCAGCGCTGGACACAAATTCACATACAGAAGTTTACCACTTGAGATGATACAATGCCAAAGTGATGACATGCGTGTGTGAAACAGCCATCACAAATGAAATGCAGCGGACTGAGCTTTCATATCGCCTAACATCCCAAGACGGTATTTTTCACAGGATGCAGTTCACGCATTGGGCTGTCAGTCATCAAATGACGAGCTATTGAGCTGATCAAATGCATGTGTGAATTGGCCCTGTGGCCTGTAAATACAGCCTTTCCAACAACACTCTCACAGCCATGGTTTTTCATTCAGCCTACACTGCACTGTATATCAAGTCAGGATACAGTAACAAAAATGGAAAGGGGCAGGGGTTATTTCAGTCTAAGAAGTCAGATATTCATTAGGGGTATGAAAGGGTATTTGTGCTTGAAATAGTTTATCATTTCATTAGCAAATGTTCTATCCCTCTCTTGAAAATGGTGCAATGAGCTGCCTACCCAAAGCCTATTTAACATGTCATCAAATGGTCCTTTCACTCTCCGTTCCTCACCTCAGCTCCGCTGTGATAAGGGAGGGGGACTGTAAATAAACCTCCAGTTACAACAGCCCACTCCAAGGTTCTGACAGAACGAAGGCTGCATCAGGCATATGAGCCACCACAGTCTATTGTCTGTGAGACAAGAAAGCCTGAAGAAACAATGCCCCTCTAGCCATGTTTTTTCCCTTGTACTTCATTTCTTATACTTCAATTCCCAAACAACTATTTGACAGGCAGAAAACTGAAGGCAACAGTCAGTTGTCCAAGGTTGCCATGGCACCCACTGCTTGGATTTAGGACTCCCTGATGTTTAAGTTCGTCCGGCATCGCAGAGAGTACCAACAAACCACAGGCAACTGCAGTACAGTTCCCCGTATGCATCCATTTTTAACGTCAGTTTTTCTGGCTACCATTAGCATCCCTTGCTATATTATATGTAAGTTGGTATTTCCATATTCCATACATGCCGTATCTCCCCCAATCAGATATTTTGGAAACTAAGGATTAATACAAATGTGAGATGGCAAAGAAGTGCCTCCTGCTGGCTTCACGTAGCTGTGTGGGCACATCAGCCAAGCAAGTCTGTACAGCCGCATTGCAACTGAATCTTCCTTCTTGAAATCTGGCATTTGCTGTCACTAACCCTGTACCCCGGGGAGTCACGGGCAGAACTAGCTCTTGGCCTCACCTACTGAAGTCTATGTTGGGTTCAATCTACCAAATTCTTACAAGATAATAAAACAGGAGTCATCTCTGGCTTTAGGAAGGTATTACAGACACAGGAGAGTCGATCAGAGCTGACAAAGTGTTTGCTATATGTCACTAGCGCTACCTCTGTCTGCAGGCTGCCGCTCCTAGCAAGCTATTGACGGCCAGAAACAATAATGCACAAATATGAGGAAATGAAACAAGTACACACAGCAGGCAAGCAGGAACCAATGGGGAGTCCCTGGCTTCAGTTAACTGTTATTTTCAACATCTTCTAAAACAACATGGCAGAAAAGATTGAGTGAAGTTTGGAACAGGAAGTTCCCCCTCTGCCACAACTCTAGGAGTCAGGTAATCAAAAAGAAACAGGACTAAAGAGGACAGACAAGGTGGGGGCCTGGATTCCCTGGCAGCAAGAGTTGGATATAGTGACAGGCATGGAGTTAAGCCCCACTGTATAATAAATCTCCCAAGGGAATTGTGTTCTGGGCTCTACAATATGGCTAGATAGTACAGAACTCTGAATGAACCAGTCTACAGGAGACAGCAGTAGCTGAGGATTCTACTTTGACAGAATGCACACTCAATATGCGGTGGGGGGAAATGTCTTGTAGGATGCACAAGAAGAATCCTGTGGGGTGATAAATCTGTATGGCAATGCAATTTAACTGGGATCAGAGAAAGTCAATAAAAAGAGTAACTAACTCCATCTTACCCACCTCAGTGTTCAAAGTTTAATTGGTATAGATTTTGGGAAACACTTGGACTCTTTGCTAAGGAAAGTGCCTGGCTCAAATCTTATTGCAATCATTGGGTGCCTCCCCATTGGAATCAAGCCAGTACTAAACATTCTACAACACAATGGAAAAGGGCAATGAGCTTCAGACCCCCAAGGCATAGCCCCGCCCAGTTCCCTTCCCTCAAATACATTCAGGCTTACGGTGGCTGGTCTTGAGCCCATAGTGCTGCTAATCTCGGGGATGCAGATCCGGCTCACCTTCTCATAGTAACGGATCTCATAGTCCAGGATGATGCCATTGGGTTGTTCTGGCTGGGGCCACGACAGTGTGATGCTCCTCATGGTGGCACTTACCTGGTGCATGATGGGAACGGTGGAGGGAGCTATGGAGAAAGGAGGGAACAGGAAGTGCAAGAAAAGTGAAAATTAACTCAGGAAAAAAGGGGTAAGAATACTCTGGTCAAAACAAAACACTGGGGTAGGAGTAGGGGGAAGAAGGGGGCAGTGAGGGAGGAGAATGAATATTACATAAAATAATACAACTCTACAAAACAGCCAAACAAGATCATTTATTTCCATACTACAACAATAAGACAATGCTCCGATTTCCTTATAAACTGGTGCCAAACCTACAACTGAAATTACCACAACACAGACTAGTAAGTCATTGGTAGGCAGGAGAAATGGTAGTTATTGTCAGAGTTCCTAAATGGACTTTGAGAAGCAGTGTCTCCTGCAGAAATCCCGCTTAGTTGAGCCAAAGTGGCACAAGAACATACTTTACTTTCCATGCCTCTCAGAAATGATTACACAGGATACATTCCTGCTGGATTTCCTGCCTGGAAGGCTTCTCTCCATGGCTAGTGGTTTTAAATCAATAACAAGCAGGACATACAGCTCCACTGGCCCACCAGGACCTATCTGATTCTATTCCCAGTCTGCCTACAAGGAGTGGTTTCACTATCAAAAATAATAAAGAACAGCTGCTTCAAACAACAGTTTCTAGGCAGATATCATTTACTTGCCTCCAATCCCAATGTGCGTGTTTTAAAGAATGAGCTCCAGTTTAGATAAAAAAAAAGGGGGGAGGGAGCAGAATTATTTTGACTTTCAATCTAAGACACAAGAATATCCTAGTTTCCTCTTACCTCCCACTGCTCTGTCAAACCTGTGTCCTTCTAAGCCTTTTTTGATGGAGGCTTTCTTCACAGCTGAACTATCATTTCTTACAGCAGCTGAACATATTTTCAGAAACTCTGCTCTAGATTGCTCACTTTTGACCATCCATCCTGCCTATCACTCATTCCCGCTTCCCCTGCTTTTTTCCACTCAGCCGAAATTTACCAATGCTGCCTGAATCCTTTTTCTACCACTGCCTCTTTCAATCCCACCCCAAGGTCTGGATTAATTTCACTCTTCTGCCCTTGATCCTTTTTCTTTATTCTGTGTGGAATGCGTTCCCCATCTTTTCCCTTCATATCTTCTGTATTCACACCATGGTACTAGTAATGCCTGTCTCCACGTTGCCTTACAGCAGGGGTAGTCAACCTGTGGTCCTCCAGATGTCCATGGACTACAATTCCCATGAGCCCCTGCCAGCAAATGCTGGCAGGGGGCTCATGGGAATTGTAGTCCATGGACATCTGGAGGACCACAGGTTGACTACCCCTGCCTTACTGCTTTCTCCCGCAGCACCTTTTGGTGCGCTATTGCTTCTCTTCCCATTTTGCCAGACTTTTTGGACCCAGTTTAGTCCTTCCCTCCCCCCGGACGTCACCTGCTTCCTCTCTCCTACCATTCTCTTTTGGCCTTCTGCCCCTCTACTTTTACTAACAAAAAAGCGCAAAATGTCTCATAACGAAAAGCCAAGCATGGTAACAGATTTCAGTTCTTTCTACTAGCTCATAGAAATTTTAAAATATATATTGAATTTTTCCATTAGCTGCAACATACTAAAGGGAAAATTGGGTTGAAGTTGAATAACTCTATCTGACTTCTGTGTATTTTGGCCAATTTCATCCAAAACAATAGGAATTACTGTCATGGGCCATAACTGTGGGAATGATTAGGGCCAACTTCTTAGTATGAATCCCTGAAAGATGCATATAAGTTTGCACCAGAAATGGCTCAGAAAAAGAAGAATTTCCTCTACCAAAAGGCACCTTATGAGGATGGCGGGGTCAAGAGAGTTCTGAGTGAACTGTGACTGGTCCAAGGTCACCCAGCTGGCTTCATGTGGAAGAGTGAGGAATCAGATTGGAGTCCTCCACTCTTAATCATTAAACCTCACGGATTCACGCAGGAGCTACTTTCTCTGCTGCAAGTATTCCCTCCAGATTCAGTGATATGAGTTTTTTATTGGGGGGGGGGGGGGATGAGAATCAGAATATTTTCCAGAAAATTATCCTCTTTCACTATCCTGAATAAAATGTGATTTAATTTAGCATGTTTATTTTATGCTCCAATGGTAACAAATGCTTGAACTGAAATAGTTGATTGGGAGAATAATCATATGTTTTAGATATTATATATTAAAACAAATTCAAAGCTTTACATGGGAACTATTTTTATTAGAAGAATAATGCATGTAAAAATTTAAAGAAAATACAGCATGCACTCCCCTTACACTGCTTCAGTTTGAGAGAGAGAAATCACAGAGGAGTGTTGGCACATGAATTTTGTACAGACAAAGAACAGTGCATCAGATGCGGTGGATGTGGTTACCCATTTACCGATTTCATAAGAATTAAATTTTCAGGTTTGTGGCCTCAATTTTCCTCAAAACTATGCACAGACAGGAGAAGATTATTACGCCTTCACCCTCCAGTCTATTTTGCTATTTGAAACTGGGTTGTTTCCTTGGCCCTGCTTTTTAAGATTCTAACAGCAAACCAGGGTTTCCAGTGCAAACAGCAAAACTGAATGGCTGTGGAAAAGGTTGCATACCCTCACCATTCCCTGCCTGCCCCTGAGGCCCTGGGGAAGCATAAGATGACAATTTGCATTTTATTAATGAAACAAGACGCACAATATTTGCCTGTCTGTTTGAGCCCTCAGAAACAATGTTTGTTAAATAATTTCTAGCCTGCTTCATTCAGCAAACATATCTGAGGCAGTTTACAGACAATTAAAACAATATAAACAACAATGGCATATTAAAATCACTTTTGAAAACATAATATATTTAAAAAACCCAAATATGCCTTTCACTGGCATGCAAGAATTAGCATACTTCGTAGCAGCCAAACAGAGGAGATGCATAAACAAGGTGCCACCATAGAAAAAGCCCTGTCTTGAGTAGCCACCTCTTTTTTTGGGGGGGGGAGGGGATAATGGCAGCACATGGAGGAGTGCTTCATATGATGCTGCTGTAATTAGGGAGGTTCATATGGGACTAAGCAGTCCTTCAAATAGCCTGGTCACAAGCAACACCCAATCATAATCTTGCTGGCTGATTTTGAATTAGTTGAAGCCTCTGAATCGACTGCTGCATACTGAGCACATTGTAAAAGTGCAGGTTAGATATGATTACAGTACGTCTGGCCATGGTCAAGTAACCCCATTTTTAAAAACCTCGTTCACATGTTACCATGAATGTTAAGTACAGCCTGTATGTTTGTGCATACATCTAGTTGTAAGAAAGCGAGAAATGTGAGATTTCATTCACACAGTCAGCTGTACAAGTGTTGAAAGTAACACATCAATTGTTTATGTGTTTTATATGTTTCCATTGCAAGCTGTCTTGAGTTGCAGCAGGCAGAAAAAAGTTTGAGTCCAACACAGCTACCCACTTGAAACTATCTTCATGGCTGGCAGAAAGGTGGGTAATAAATGTTGTAAATAAATATCCTCTACATCTAGAGAATGAATTCAGCTGCACAAGTGATAAGGACCTTGAGCTACAAACACCATCTTAACAATGTAGCAGTGAAAATATGCACACAAAACAATGTTCTCCAAAAATTATGTGGTACAACTTGGGGAGCATCAGCTACAACACTTAGATGTTCAGCTTTGTGGTTGTTGTATAGCACAGTGAACCACAGTGCTTCAGTGTCATGCAACAAATCCCATGTCCATAAACTTGATGTCCAACTCAATACAACAATGAGAACTATTAGAACCCATTCTGACCTATGGGCTGTCAACGCTGTGCCACATTGCTCTCCCGCATCTCTGGAGGAAAGATGCTCTTCTTCATGAATATAGAAAGATCACTGGAAAAAGAGAATTGCCCTTCCACAAAGACATGGTTGAAGTGAACTTCCAGACTAATCTCCTAATACCCAGCAATAAGTTCTGCACAAACCCTGCACTCACAAAATTTTGACCTAGGGAGTGAATGGTTGCAAACATGGGTGAAATCAGTTCAAGCCAATATCTATAACATGATAAACAACTAGAGGCTCACAGGGTGCAACTTGCCACATAAAGTATGGAAGATGGCTAATAGAATACAAACAGGTGTTGGCAGTTGAGCAGACCAGTTGTTCAAATGAGGCAAAATACCAGGACCCGTGTGATAGTGGTGTAGCCTGCCAAGCTATTTTCCATCTGTCACAGGAACATGAACATCATGCTTTCTAGTGTGATGTGATGGAGCTCTTCTCAGCTGAGATTGAGCAGACTGAAAATGTAGATGTTAGTATTTAGGAGGATTGCCCAGTCTGTCTGCATACCTGTTGGTTTTGCATTTTATATCATTACATGCTTCCTGTGTGTAACTCTGCCATGCAATAAATAATGATAAATAAATTGTGTAAAGAAGGAATGAACAATGAGTGACCCTGTCCTTGGCAACTAACAAGCCAACTAGGACCAAAAGGGACACATGACTCTTCTCTGACAGCAGAAGATTTCGTTCCATGACTATGCAAATGCAAAAGCACTTGCAAGCAGCAACACAAAATTGTGACTTCTTGCCAAGGCACACCTGGGTCTTATAGTGTGCATGTCTACTGTGTTGGCACAAAGCTCCTTGGCACAGTACTCACAACACATTTTGGCAGAAATTATCTAGGCAATCCAACCAGATGTTCACCTCACATGTAAGTGAGGCAGCTCAATCAAGATAACTTCAGCAGGCAATCATAGTCATGTTAACGTTTTCAGCTATCTCGACTTTCTGACATACCTGTCCCAAATTTAATGTCACTGGCCACTAAAAAGGTTGAGTTACAAGAAAATTGTTTTCCTCTAGCGATTCTATTTAACAGGAAGCAATACACCATGGCCCCAATGTTCACAGTAAAGCACTCCTCCCTTCACTGTGGTGATAAAGCTTCCCCTTATTTAATTGCTGTTTGGAAACCATTATTGCAGCAAGAGAAATGAAATGGGAACAGTATGTAAATAATAAAGTTTTAATATTTTAAAAGCTAGTTATTTTTAATTAGAGTTTAACATTCCTGGGGACTCTTTATCAAAGGGAAGCAATACAGGCCCATCTGCAGAATGAATAAGCAAGTTCAGAGATGGCAACACTGGCTGTGACACAGCAGAGCATCCCATCTTGTGGTTCTTGAATGAGGACAGCAGCTCCCTTAGGACTCTGCTGAAGTTGCAGGGGGTCCATTTTTCATAGAGAGAAGTGACCCTTGGGGGACAAAGCTCATTGCTCCCTTATACAAAATTAACTTTTGCTGCAAAATAGTGATCCTTTCTCCAACTTTGGCAAGGCTCTTGTGGGTGGGTGTGGGTGTGGGTGTTGGTGCTGGATAACCTGCTGTGGATTGCTTCTTTTCAAAGCCAATGACCATGATCCACAGTGTACACTGTAGCCTGGTCTTCCCCCGTCTCCTGGGAAAATGTTTTCCAAGAGAAATGGGGAGAATAGCAGTGGGTGCAGTGCTATGGACTGCTTCATTTAAAATGGCAGTGGCAGTAGTTTTAAAGGAGGCCATCTGCAGCACTGTGGTCAACACAATCCTCCCCCTCTCTTGGAAAAATCTGCAGCCAATAGAGGAAGGAGACCCTACTGCCCACAATGTTTTCAAGATGGAGCAAACAGCAGAAGTTGCATTTTGACTTCTAATGTCCATGAGCCTGCTCTTGAAATGTGGCCAAGACATGGCCCTAATTTTACAGAGGCAAAAGTGTTTCACAAAAAGGAACTAATTCCTAGTGACTCTGCACAATTCTTCACAAGGTAAGAGTTATAGCGTGCTTTCTGTGACCATTCACACAACCAAAAATGATGAGGAAACTCTGAAAGGATTCATGTGTACAATTTGGCATTTGCTGGGGTAATGTATGCGTGACTGCTTTAATTTGTGTCAAATTCATACGTCAATCTCTACATGTTGCTCCCTGATGCAATAATAGATTTCAATAACTTTTCAGCAGCACCGCAAAAATGAATTAAATTCTTTGATGAGAGCATGGGGAGGGGAGCCACCATATGACCACTATACTACATGGAGGTCTCTGCATGGATCTATTCAACTCATGCATGGCAAATCAGTTGGCTGAACTGATCTTCAAAAGATTCAAAGGAAGCAACTTGTACTAAATGGAAGAAAAGCTGCTGACAGCAAGACTAAATTCAGCAGACCTACTCACCCTATGCATTCCTGGAATAAAGCTTTAGTTTGTGTGACTTGTTTTATGGTATTTGGATGGGTTCTGGTTGGTATGCAGTGAGAACATTTGTATGGGGGGTCTGTGGAGGCTCTCAGCAGCCCTGAATAGGAAGGGAGTGGATGCTACTTTAATGTAGGATATACTATCTTGGAGTCACTCGAAATTCACTGAAAATCGACACTGGAAAATGAACTCCCTAAACATGTACACCCCATAGTGAAAGGAAAAAGAGTATGTGTGTGTGGAGGGGGTAAGTTCTTTGGTAGAATATAAAGCAGCACTTTGCAGCTCTCTCTCTCTCCTGTTGAGCTTACATATATTTCAATTCCCTAGGTTTGCCGATACAATATTATATGTTAACAAAAGCATAAATTATACATTTTATGCCCTTAAATCAATAAAATAAGTTTAGTTTTGATAAAGTTTATATAGCACATATGTCAAATTTCCACCCCATTTTCCATTTCCAAAAATCCTTACTCCTTGCTTGGTGGCTTTAAAATTTCCATAAAATGTATACCTCTATACATTTTGCCAGACAATACAAGAACTATACCCATGTCACAGAGAATATGCAACCAGGGTCATTTATGAGGGGATCATTGTTGAAGTAGCAGATATTTAAAAAAAAGGAGAAGGAAGCTATCCTGAGATGGTACAAATCTGAACACATTTTTGCAGACAATCTGGTGGAGCATCTCCAACCTCTGCAGAAGATGACCGAATGAAGGACCCATCTCTCCTGCCCCACTTCTGGCTGGTATAACACATTTTAACCAATCAAAATCCTGATGACAATTTGTGCTGTGCTGGATTGACTGCATGGTGATGAACGCAACGATATTCTGCTCATAATTCCGCCATTATATCAGCTGGATTTCCATTTTTGCCCAGGCACAATTAAAAGTGCAAGTTTGGACCACGGATGCCTTGTTCATCTGTGTGTGTGTGTGTGTGTGTGTGGTCTGGTAAACCAATAATTTCAGTCCAAAGCACCTGACTGCCTCTACCGGTATTAATCTTAGGGCTACCAGACCTCCCAGTGCAGACTTGGGTCCCCACCACCAAAACAGCAGGTCAGTATGTGTGTGTGTGTGGGGGGGGGGACTTATCAGAAGGACTAGGCCTTGCTGCTGGTGTCACACAGGAAATGACATAATCATATTAGCAACATTCAGGTGGTGCTCTGGTTTTTGAGCAAAAAATCTATGGTAGAAGCCAGTTTTACCATAGTTTTTGCCCAAATACAGGAGTGTTGCCCAGACATTGCTTGCGTGATGATATCATTTCCTGTGCAACACTGACAACGAGATCTAGACCTTTCTCTTCATAAGTTTCCCTATCCCTGCCAGGGACCTGGCAACTGCTCAGGGATCTGTTCAGGGATCCATGGAAGGATCTTCTTTAAGTTTGACCTGTTGCGCTTGAGGTTTCAGTTTTAGGTTGTGTTCCTGACTCTAATGAGTCTTTGGAAGACAATGGACATGATACTACTGTCTGATTTAAGCTGAAAACCTGGGCCAACTCTGTTCTTACAATGCGCGCTAGAATGGATTGTGTCTTGCTCGGAGTCAGATGCCTAGAGAATTACTGACGTCCCCTCTGAATCTGCCTCCTGCATTTATTTCTGAATCCCTGCTGGGGGGTCCACACAGAACCAAGGCAATATAACTCGCGCTTCATTAAACAAGTTAATTTCCTGGCTGGTCCTCCTGAGACATCAAAGTGTGGCATTTTAAAGCCCACTGAAGCATGTGGCGAGGGCTCTGCAGAGACTAATCCTCAGAGTCTCCTAAACGCTCTGCTCCACACGTGTCTTTGGGCCTCCGCGTCTCCAGGGTCCCTGGTGAGTAGTGGTGCCAGCCTGTTAATTTAATGGTGCACAAAGCAGTGCTATTTACTGACAGTCAATTGCCTCTTCACCAGTAGAGAGCAATGTGCTGTACAAGTGAAAGGGATGCTGATGATAACCGATTCCAGTTGGAATCACTGATCTAAATGGATCTAAGATGCTTGAGCCAACCTTGTCAGAGATGCAATACTACTGGCTGCTGGTCCTGGAGAATGATAATTTTCTGATTTGGTATGAAATTAATGGTTTGAACATATCTTTTCTAGAAGGAATGCCTTCCCCCTCTTTTAATTTCAAACTTGCTTTTGTCATTATACATTAGCGAGTGAATACATGGATGCAGATTGATTCATCCTCATCAAGAAGAGTTCTTCAGGCATAGAAGCCAAACACCTGAGTGCAGTACGGCATTACATGAGTAAATGAAGCCTGCCAGCATATTAGCTGTGCTCCCATTCCACTGACCGTATGCAGCCATTTAGGTGGAAAGACCAAAAAAGAAAGATAAAAAGCTCTCAGGTCTAAAACCATCATGCACACTGAGGATCTGACTCCCACAGTATTTATCCCCCCTCCCACCCTGATTAAACCCTTTTCCCCCAATCAGGAGAGTAGCAGGGATAGGAGAGGGCTGCAGGTAACTTTTCAACATTTCAGACAAAAGATCTTTTTAACAGGATGCCTTTTAGAAGGAAAATATTTTTCTGTGGTGGTAGTTGCGGCAGAAACAGCTTCTGAAAAATCTATACAGGCAATCAAATCTCTAATAGCCAATCAGAAGCCCTGCTAGGCAACAACTTTGAAAATGTTCTAAAAACACTTGGTAGACACCAGGAAGGGCACCAGTGTTAGGAGCACCCATGTTAGGAACAACATGTTAGGAACACATCATGTTAGGGATGCTTGCATTAGGAATTCAACAACTCCATTATCTATCTGAGCCTAGATCAGTACACACAGCAGGGTCATCCCAGAAACGTCATATTTGGTGATAATACTATATCCTTGATCTGGAAACTACAACTGGTCCAGAACGCAGCTGCCAGGGTCCTCACAGCAACACCTTGGAGTTCCCACATCCAGCCCATCCTCCAGCAGCTGAGCTGGCTTCTGGTTGAATTCCGGATCAGGCTTAAGGTTTTGGTAATCACCTTTAAGGCCACATGTGGTCTAGGCCCAGTATACCTGAGGAAGCTCCTCTCCACCTACACTCCTCAAAGAACCTTGCAATCTATCACCTCCAACCTCCTGGTGGTCCCTGGCCCCAAGAAAGCCCACTTGACTTCAACCAGGGCCAGAGCTTTCTCCATCCTGGCCCCCACCTGGTTGAATGAGCTCCCAGAGGAGATCAGGGCTCTGACAGAACCCGAACAGTTCTACAGGGCCTGCAAAAGGGAGCTCCTGTGCCAGGCATTTGGCTGAACTCGACCTAAACCACCGCTTTACATATGGAAATACATATGGAAAGAGAAAGGGAGAGAGCGCATGCTATGCCTTATGCTACCAAAAACTTTACTAGTAGATCTGAGTTGTGAATTGAAAATTTAAGTTTTAGGTTTTTAATCTATTTTACTTTATGCATTTTATCCATGCTGTAAGGCAGCTTCAGTTCTGCAAATGAATTAAATAGATACTGGCTAGAAAAAATGAGCAAGCAGAAATCTTGTAAAAATCTTACATTGTCACAACAGGCCTAATGGCATATTTGACCACTGAGTTAAACTTCATAATATTGAAAACACTAATTATTATAATAAAATTATAGGATTTATTTTGACTGTGGACCAAATTAGTCATATTTAAACAATTATTTTTAAAACATTATCATTTTAGACAGGATGCTATTCATCAGTGCTATAGGGGCACCATTGAGATGCCTTGACCCCATTGACTCAGTGGAGTCCAGGCATCTCAATGGAGCCAGCTTGGTGTAGTGGTTAGGAGTGCAGACTTCTAATCTGGCATGCTGGGTTCTATTCTGCACTCCCCCACGTGCAACCAGCTGGGTGACCTTGGGCTCGCCACAGCACTGATAAAACTGTTCTGACTGGGCAGTGATACCAGGGCTCTCTCAGCCTCACTTACCTCACAGGGTGTCTGTTATGCGGAGAGGAAAGGGAAGGAGATTGTAAGCCACTTTGAGACTCCTTCAGGTAGAGAAAAGCGGCATATAAGAACCAACTCTTATTCTTTTTCTCCTCTAAAACAATCAAGAGCTATAGTGGTTCAGCGCTATAGTGCTCAACTTAGAACATTAAAAAACAGTCTGAGAAAGATCACATGGCAAAAAAGGGCAGGAGGGGAGTCGCACTGTAGGAAGAATGATGGGCATTTTAACAGTGCACCACAGAGATTCAGAAGTGCAATGAAGGGGATAGAAAATGGAAGAAAGCAGTTTTTCTCAAAAGAGGCTCAACCTCACTTTGCCAACCAAATACAAGCGGGTGTGTATGCACAGGTAAATGAATTCTGCTCGCAACCAGTCACTAAAACGGGCGTGACTGAAAAGACAGGAAAAAACCCATTAGCACCAGTTCCTAAGATGGAATCCAAAGGCAATTTGAAAATGGCCTTATTGTTGTGCCGCTCTGTCTGCTTTGGGTCAGGCAGCCAGGAGGTGTTCCGGAATTCACTTAGTGAGATGCCGCTGCTTCTTTCCAGCGGGTGATGTTGACAGTCCAGCATTGCCTTTGTTTACACAGCACATTTAATCCTGGTGTTGTTTTTTTTTTAAATCTTTCTACATCCGCTCAGAGAAGATGATAATTTTCCAAAATTAAACACTTAGCTTGATTGCTGTTTTGTTAATTGCCACATTCACAGCCCCCCCCTGGTGCTCCTGCCTGCTTAACATGGATAATGCTGCAAAGACGATCGGCACCGAAGTGGTGCGCAGGTGGACGGGCGGTGGTACTGAGGCCTCCTCATCCTTGCTCATTCAGATGAATTGCCCAGCATCGTTGCACAGAGCAAAAGAATTACACTGAACAGATAATGGCTTTTCAAAACCGCACAGATGCACAGTCAGAAACGGGAATCAGGAGGAAGGTATTTTCTTACCATACTAACACTAGGGTTGTGTATAGAATCCTATAAGATGGGGCTAAAAACATTTCCTGGGAAGCTTTGTCACAGTGCCCTACTGCTGTGTTTTCACTTGCTTTGCTTAACGCTTGCTTTGCTTAAACACATGCGCACCACAAGTAGAGACTGCTACCTGAGTGAAATTTGAGGTGACGATGTGTATAACAAATCCATCACTTTGGCGACTTCCCAGTTTAACAGCCTAGCAGTGCAACCTTAAGAACACTTTCCTGGGAGTAAGCCCCATTGCCCAGACCTGAGTAAACTAATCTAAAATGGAACTGTAAACCTACACCTAAGATGTCGAGTATTTCCTAGCATAGTGTCCAAGAACTCTTATTGCTGGGACCTTAAGAACTGATTTTGGGCCCTTGAGAACTGATTAAGAACTGATGGAGTAGATGGCTTCTGTCACAGCTTCTATGGCACATTGGCAGAACAAGATCACCTCTGACTTCTGTCCCCAGCATTTCCTTTTTGATTCATGCAGGATACAGATCAGAAGCTGGCACTTGGAAATAACTGTCCCTGACATATATCCTTTTGCCTTCACCTTCGAAACCAGAAGCCGAGATGCCATTGTGCCGTAGATTCCTTATCATGATGCTTTAGAGTGCTCCATGGACATTTCCAAAATCAGCATTTGAAGATTTCAGCAGCTCCTGTGCGAGCTTGGTGTAGAGAGTCAGCTTGGTATAGTGGTTAGTGCGGACTTCTAATCTAGTGACCTGGGTTTCATTCCTTGCTCCCCCACATGCAGCCAGCTAGGTGACCTTGGGCTTGCCACAGCATTGATAAAGCTGTTCTGACTGAGCAGTGATATCAGGGCTCTCTCAGCCTCACCCACCTCACAGGGTTCTGTTGTGGGAAGAGGAAAGGGAAGGCAATTGTAAGCCGCTCTGAGACTCCTTCTGTTGGGAAAAGTAGCATGTAAGAACCAACCCTTCTTCTTCTAAATCAGAGCATTTGCATTTAAACTAATTTAATCTTAGTGAAGTCCGACAGAAGCCAGCTGACTATGCCATCTCAAATCCAAGTGTTCTGGTTTAACTTCATTGAGGACTGGGCTGTTAAGCTTCTAAATCATACAAACAACTTGAAAAATCACTCCCATGGGCAATGGCTGTTATAATCTATTTGTAACAGTAAGTTAGACATTGAGAATGCTTAAAAGTAACCCATTCCCCAGCACTTCTGGCTTGAAACCAGATGTTCTATTTTTCTAATACCGGCAACTACTCAAGATTATTTGATTTTGCAATGTACTGAGGGTATATATGATTAGCTACAGTCCCATCAGTATGACTGGGCCATGAGCCTGCAGTTCCCTCTTCCAGGAGAAACCAATTTATGTCCCAGCACTAAACACAATTATTTACAAGTAAGTTAATCACTATCTTTATATAATCTCCTCCTAAGTTGCTGATCTTTCTGCCTGCTTGCCTTGATACAACACTATGGTCACTGTGTGCTTGTGCTATATTTGCAAGAAAGTAAGAACTGTTGGGCTATGTGTAATGACCCTCTGATGCCATCTCCCCTCTCCCCAAGTTGTCAGTTAGTTATCAGTTCAGTGCTTATGATATCACAGAGGACCTTGATCAGACTTGATCTAGAATGCTTTATACCTAGAAGAACAGAGAAACATTAGATTTCAACTGCATAGCCGTGAACATTGTATTCAAAATTCAACACCAACCTTGTGACCCTTAAAGACTAAAAAAATCCTATTCCATTGCAATTTTTTGTGGACTATTGCCCACTTCACAAATGGGTTTTAGTCCACAATAGCTTATTCTGGAACAAAATCTTGCTAGCCTCTATGGTGCCTCTAGACTCCTATTAATTTTGTTACAAGAGACACACAAAGCTACCCCACTATAACAGCATGAAATTACACTTCCTCTTACATGGCAGGTGAAATTACATCTTATAGTTTAAGTCTCAGAGCCTTTCACAGGAAAGGGACAGAAATCTTTAGCTGATTATAACAGGATTTTAGGCCCTGTCCATCAGACTCACAGCTGCAATCTGTGTCAACAGACTAATGAGAGGACCATTTCTGGAATGAGCAGCTAACTTAGCAATTCAATACACAGAGGGGGCGGGTAATATTTTAGATTTTAGTCTGTCAAGTAGCAAACATGGCCAATAGACTGATATTCCTCAGGTCATAAAGGCAGACATTCTTAAAAATGCAAAGCAAAAGGTTTTGTTTCTTTGCATTGACATTTAACCCTTTGCTTTCCCCCGCTTTCAGCAAGGAACTGCTGCTAGTGTCCTTTGAGAAGCCAGCAAAGGTGAGGTAAGGTCACTCAGTGGTAGAGAGTAAGGGCAGGCTAGCCCCGCCCTCTTCCGGAACAGCCCTCTCTTGCTTTCTCCCTCTTCCCGTCATCCGACACATCCCTGCCCGGCCCCCCTGCCTCTCAGCCCTCTGATGCGCCACAGGCACGAGGCGTGAAACCTCATGGTAAGGTCATAACTCAGGTCCCTGGTACATGCTTGCAGTTTAGAGATTGTCCTACATTCCCTCTGGAAAGACTGAAGACCACTAGACAGCAACAGATAAAATAATCTATATGAAATAAAACTGACAACACAATCCAGTGATGGATTGTGGTCAGGAAACTAATCACAGGCTTACCGAGACCGGGGAGCCCATCTCCCCATGGCTTCCAGAGCAGCCTGATGGACTGTAGTGAATACCTTGTTGTTTGTTCCCTGACAAAGGCTGAAGTAATTGACAGACCTGTCCCCGTCTGCCTGTTGTCCACTGGATGAGCCTGACTCCTCCCTCCCATCCCCTCACAGCATGCCACAGTCTGCCCCCTCAGATTTCTTCATAGTGCTTCCCAGAATGGCCACATCTGAGTGGGTGTGCCCTCCTTCAGGGAAACTCACGTTGGGATCACTGTTTTCCATCTTCAGGGTACCATTGGACCTCTGTTTTGTTTAGCTTCCAGATATGACACAGTCCCATGGCACCTCAAAGATTGATGAGATGTCCTTCATAATATGCTTTCATGCCTGGCAGCTAACTACCTCAACAGACTGACAAGGCTACCCCTCTTCAGTCCTCATTCACATACTCAGGGAGGAAAGGGGTTGGGGGTGGTCCAAGAGGAGATGTGTCTACCCTACCAAGGCTCATACTCCCATACTGTCACACAGCACTGATAGCATCCGACAAACCATGCAGGTTGGTAGTGCTGTACATAAGGGGGGGGGGTGTTCAGGGTAAATGGAGCACAAGGTCAAGGCAAGTAGAGATTGTGATGGGGTGCCTCAGCCAAAACGACAACTGCCTAGGACTACCCATCAGTTCCAAGACATCTGCCTGCTTCTAGCCTCTGTCCATGTGGGGAATGAAACACATGAACCTGTGAGATTGCCTCATACTGAATCAGACCATCAAGGTAAATCCTATCTTCTCAGACTGGCCGTGGCTTTCCAGGCAGAAGACTTTCACATCACCTATTCCTTGTTCTTTTTAATTGGAGATGCCAGGGTTTGAACCTGGATCCTTTTGCATGCCAAGCAGAGCCGCAACCCTTCCTCAAACCAGCCCATACTACCCCCAAGTGCCTTTACACCAAAACAAGCCTACCTTTGCAGTGTTCTCTGCCTGGCTCTATATGGTTCTTGATGGCATCAATTCTGCAGTGGTGAACCAAATGCCTCATGGCTTGGCTTCTTTGCCTCTGCCTTCTTGACCCAATAGTTAGGCTGCTGTGAGTGAGAGCTATGGGTGTGAGAGCTATGGATGCAAGCCTAGCTTCTTTTTCTTCCTTCTTTTACAATTGTTTTGGGGGAGGAGCTGGGTGGCTTGGGACAGGAAGGGTTGTGTATAGGCAACATTTCTTCTGCCAGCTGGACCCTTTCCAATAGAACAGGCAGTCACCTTGCCCACCATGGGGGTGCTCTTCTCCTGTGGCCTGGGGGAGGGACACTCAGGCCACAAGCCTCTTCCGGGGTTGCACCGTTACTGGGTCTTTCCTCTCTATCCTCTGGTGCTCAGTGGGGGGTGGGAGTGGTGGCAGGGCAGGGGAACATTGGCAGGAGGTGGCAGGCTGTGCCTGTGTGTGTTACTCAGAGGAATATTACTAAGCACTACTACCTGGTTGGTGGGTGCTGGTGGGATTGCTGTGGACTCAGCAACCTCACTCTGCCGTCTGCACCTTGTAGAGGGGCCCATGATTTTTTCCCACTTGCAGAGCGTTCATAGAGGTCTGACCACTACTGCTGCTATTATGACAGCAGCTGGTAGCTTCTGCCACAGTTGCCCTCAGAACTGGGCTGCCCACAGTCATGTTTGCTTGTTGTCAAATACAAACACAATGCATTCAAATATTATTCTTTCCTAGTCCTGGAAAAGGCAGGATACTCTCACTGTAACCCTCACTTCATATATAACTGTTCATTATAAATGTTCCATGGCTGAACTTCCCTTTACTGTAATGAATCAGAAAACAACAATCAGAAAGTACTTCCAGACCATTGTGTGTAACCTAGCAGCATGACTGGAAGTGTTTAATATTGTGGGCATGCATAATTCGCTTAACTTTACATATGCTGGTGAATTTGCATGTGTGTGTGTGTGTGTGTGTGTGTTCCAATAGTGCTAGTAATAATTGAGACCAGCTGGGTTTGGTGGGCAAGAGTGAAATTTGCAAGTAAGCCAGGTTCCCACTCCTTACAAGATGATTCTTTCCACCTAGATCAAAAAGAGGTTTGCAGCTGGAAATCTGCCTGTTCACAGAGGTATGTCAACAGCAGACAACATAATGTTGTATGTATGTGTTTGTGTGTGGGGGAGACTGTGGATACCTCTTCAAAGCTGCCCCACTTTTGCCACGGAGGCAAATGCTTATGAATTCCATGAGTTTTAAAGATATGAATGAGTCCCGTGCAATGAATACAAATATGTCTGCCACAAAGGCAGAATTAGGTCAGTACCGAGCATCTTGGAAAATCCCATCCAAGGCCTATGCAAGACTGATATGTAAAAGCACTGAAATGCATTGCAAGCCTTTTTAGCAAAAATCAAAAGTAGGGATTGGCTTTAATGGTAAGGAGTGTGACCAGTGCTCATTCACCCAGAAGATTATTGCAAAACATCAAGGCAGTGAGAAAAATGACCTTTTCCAGCTTGGATGCCTTTTCCAGCGGGCATTACAGGCTTAGTGAGAGCGGCCTCCATAGCAAGCAGGCCAACAGACAGAGAAAAATGAAAGAACCCCCCACCCCAAAAAAAGAAAAAGAAAAGCGGACAAGCCAGGCCCAGGCCCAGGCCTACTGAGTTCATTTACAACTACAATTGCAAAAAGCTTGTACTTGTCTATACATTCTGGGAAAAGGTTCAGTCACCACCATTTCACACAGCAATGCCCTTCCAAGGCAAATAGGCAAATTTGTGATTGTTGCAGAAGTTCTCAGGACCCTTTAAAAGAGGCACCCAGGCTCAGTTCATCCACAAAAGATGAAGAACTGAAGGGAGTGCTGAACATCCAAGCAATTAACTGGAAACTCAATGGGAGGAGAGGTATTTGGATGGCAAGACGGACAGATGGAGGAGATAGCTGTTACAGAGGGATGAAAGTAAAAAATAATGTGGAGATGGATGGCTGGGTGAATGGGCAGACAGATGGTTAAGATAAGGATACTGATCAATTCTTATGAACCTGAGAAAGGCATCCAAGTTTGTTTCTGTTAAAAATGCTTAATTAGGCTAATTAAAGAGAAAAGAATTGACACAAATACTATTTTTTCCATGAACTCCAAGCACACAATTTTCTCCATCATTTGTCGTTACAGGCTGTCTGCTTTTTCTCCTCTCTCTCTCTCTCTCCTGCATGATTTTAATAAAGCCCCATGCAGATCTTGAATGCACACTCTCATTGAAAGTCAATCTATGGAGGTACAGCTGTCTGTAATAACATGTCGTCCCCTCCCCCCCAGTTATTGTCTGTCCAGTCAGTGGCTCTTGCAGTTGGAGATATATTGCATTTTTAGGTCAGCAACAAAACAAAAAAGAGAGACCAACAAAATGAAACTCTTAAGCATTGGTGTCTGAAGCTGTAAAAAATTGGCATGATCTATTCTGCCTGTGCATTCTCATTTGCCTCCCTTTAAATGCCTCTAGCACTCAGCACCCCATTCCAGTCTGCTTAAATAACTAATAAATGTTAACACTTGTATTAACCACCCAATTTTTATTCCATCTTTCTGCTCTCCCAAATAACACTAGCATCTTAAGGCACCAAAAGCATACCTTGGATAATCACTAAGCATATCTCAATATGGTATGACTTCATGAAGGAAAGAGGGAAGGAGAAAGGTGAGTGGATGGACAGATGGAGAACAGAATGGCTGACAGGCAGGCACAAAAGAAGCCAATGAAACCCCATTCAAAGAATAACAAAGCAAAGAGTCTCTGGCACAAGGAGGAGAATGGGAAGAGGAAGGGTAGATGGGGCTCTGGGGGATGCAAGCAAGCCTAGACAATAGATCATTGGGGTGTTTGACCTGTTCATGTTGAGGTCCTTTGCTTTCCAAAGGGAGGTAGCTACAGATGGATTGAGGAGCAGACAGGCAAGTGGGTAAATGACTAAATGGCAAGAAGGAAGGAGGAGCAAGCAGGCAAAACATACAAAAGGGCACAGATACAGGTGGCACTATACTTGGTTAGAGATGGAAGTGACATCCAAGCGCAAACCTAACATGACAGCCTGACAGAATGCTTATTCCTCCGAGATGAGATGCTAAAATATCTGTGCCGTGTTTTTGTTGTGAATTCTCTCAGGGGAGTGGATTTTACAAAGACTTCCCATTTTATATGTATCATACAAAGCAGAAATTACCATCTCTTTGCTGTAGCCAAGCCAAACAGATTGCCCTCTATTGTTCCTGTCACATGTCATTTTTCCCCCTTTCATTAAGTTTGAGGACAGGGTCACCACCTGGTTGCCAGGACTTCCCCACTATCCACTTAGCTACACATATAGTACATGTACTTTACTGATCCATTGCCATCTGGCCTACCCACTCAAGCTCCACTATATCACCTCTATATTTCAGGAATAATTTATCCAGGATTACTCCTGGTTATTAAACATAAACCTGTGCAGAAAAGATAAAGAGAAGGCAGAAGGTTCCAAGGAGATTATGTCATCAGGAGTGAGTTTCCACCCCATTTGCACTTTTTTTGGCAGAAGAAAAAGGCTATAGAACTGAGGACACTATCACTGTCTGATAATAAATGGTGCCCCCAAAATACAATCACTTAACATTTACTGTTTTCCTTTCTGTAAATAAAAAGAGCACTTTAAGTGTAAAACAAACCTAGAAATCAACTTGTTTTGCCATTGGGATACTCTTTTACCCCAACCTCTGTTTGTGTTAGGGGTTTTTGTTTGTTTGTTTTGCTAAGAAAACAAGGATCCAGGGAAGCATTTAAAGTGGTTTGGAGAGATACAGCTCTTCCTGATAAACCAATGACCCTTATGATAACCTGGCAAATATTTACTTCACTGCCAAAATGACAAGGAGAGCTAGCAAATTATAAATACCAAATGTTTTCTGCCTCATGTGAATATATGCTTTCAGGCTCCGGGTGTTAAAATATTGTGAAATAATGTCTTCTGTCAACAGAAACAGGGTTTAAAAAAAATGGGATGCTTTTTTCACCTCAAGACACTAGATTTTGGCTTGGGGTATGAATATTCTCTAGAGTACTATTTGTAACTGTTTTCACAAGCTCAGCAGTGGCATTAAGGCCCTTTCTGTATGATACAATACTGTGCAATATTACTGTGCAATAACAGTAAAGTTGTGCACCCCGTTCTGGCTTGCATCTTGCAGATTTCGGCATGTGCTAGGATCCCTGTGCAAGCAGAAATAGGAAAATAAAGCATCCTCATGATGGACACTTGCACAGAGCATAACCCAAGCTATTTTTATGTTTCCATAAGATATGCAAACACTGTAAGACAAGAAGGAAACCACTAGTTGTTGCAGAAGATCTCGCTCACGCAGAACGGTGCTTAAGCCTCAGGTGGGTAGCCGTGGGTAGTCAAACAACCTTATTATGCTGTACACTAATTTGCTGCTCCCCTATATGTATGGACTGGCAACTTTCATTTCAATGTATCTGAAGAAATGTGCATGCACACGAAAGCTTTTACCTTGAAATAAAAATTGTTGATCTTAAAGGTGCCACTGGATTAGTGCTTCAGTCTGTTTACATTTTTGCCTGCACACAGCCAGAGCCTGATCTTTTCAAGTATCCTTGTTATTTAATGACCGTGGCTGTGTGATTGGCACGAGCTCTTACTGAACAGTGCTTGTGCCTTCACTGGGGATACTCACATAATCCCTCCCCCTCCACTTATACTTCTTGCAGAGCTGGTTAGGTAGCCTGGCTTGGCTGGATTGTCCAGTGGCATTGAGAATGCACTTAAGATTGAGCCTGACATCAATCCTGACTCTGCATTCTTAGGAGAATCTACCAAAGATGAGGCATAGAGCAAACCTGTCCAAAGTTCTATTTTCACTATAAGTCTGCAGGGTAAATGCCAGCACTGTCCATATTTATGAGGCTATTTAATTCTAATAGTGACTTTTAAAATGCTGTATTTTATCTGCGAGCTTAGCAGATCTTTGGGAGGGGGCTTTAAGGAAGATCAGCATTAACACGCTGTTAGAAAACTCATTTCTCTGTGCAAAGAGCAACAGTGGAGGAGCACTGGAAGGATATCACTGCTGGCCATGATTCTCCTTTAGTAAAAGCTGCTATTAAGTAACTCTTTTCAATTGCTGTCATTCACATGGATTTGCCTACTCCTTCCAAACATTCCTACTCGCGCCTGAATTCCTGGACAAGAAACCCGCTGCAATGGAGTTGGTATAATGTAGAGCAGGGATAATCAACCTGTGGTCCTCCAGATGTTCATGGACTACAATTCCCACGAGCCCCTGCCAGCATTTGCTGGCAGGGGCTCGTGGGAATTGTAGTCCATGAACATCTGGAGAACCACAGGTTGACTAATCCTGATGTAGAGGTTAACAGAGCTTTAACTACAAGCACAGAATCGCCAGTTCAAATCTCACCTCAGCCAGCAATTATCGTTGTGCTTCTTTTTACTGTTCCAATATAAAACTGTCGTAATAGTGTAATGCTTTGCTCGGTTACTAAAAGGACTCTTGAGAGAATGTATGTATGTTAAGCCCTTTGAATGCTTTAAGAAAAACAATATTAATTTCCCAATATCAGGCTCTCCTTTTCTCCATGAACACTTGGGGGACTGTGTCTAGGGACAGAATCATGTGGCAAGAGGTACGGTCAGCAACACCCTGGCCTGGATGACAAGATCTAGCCAGATCTTGGAAGCTAAACTTTATCATCCCTGGTTAGTACTTGGATGGGAGACTACCAGTGAAGTTCAGGGTTGCTATCCAAAGGCAGGCAAGGGCAAACCAGCTCTCCTCGTCTCTTTCCTGGAGTCTTCCACGTCAGGAAGAAAAGCACCTGGAAGCAATTCTGAAACTACTACTAGAGGACTTACCAGCTTGGTTGGTGGTGATGTTCACTGAGACGTGCTGTGGTGGGAAAGGGCTTTTGTTGGAGACACCATTGACTGCTTGGATTTCAAAGGTATATGGCGTGTGGGCCCACAGATTGCTGATGAAGACCCGGGTTTCCGTGAGGCCCAGCTGCCTTGGCACAAACTCCACATTGTCGTCACAGCGGGAGCAGCTACGGCGATCAGAGCGACACTTCTTGCAAACAATGTTGTAGGACACATCATCACGTCCACCTGTCTCCCGAGGTGGATGCCATTCTAGTATAATCGATGTTTCATTGACGATGGAGATCACATTGCGAGGCCCTGAAGGAACGCCTGTTGAAAAGCAATGGCAGATAAAGGCTTATGCAAGCAATTGTCTAGGTATGATAGAACATACAGTGTTTCTGAAATGCTGGAGTCTGAGATGAGGAAGTCTGGACTCCACAAATTTAGAAGCAACTCTTGTGATTGTCTAGTATAGTGCTTCTCTTGAAGATAACTGGGGTGAAGGGAATTTTCCTCCTTTCCTATGATTTTTAAGTTTCTTTACAGCATGAACTTGTACCCCCTTCCCATTCTCTCTGAAGACACTTGTCAGAAAGACTCTTACATCGCACAGAGTTTGACTGATCACTTAAACAGTGAATTTTCCCTGCAAGTCAGAATGACTAGCAATTCTAGGGAGGTTTTTTGCCTTCTCCTTGGTATAGTGGTTAAGAGCAGCAGCTTTTACTCTGGTAAGCTGGGTTTGATTCCCTGATCCTCCACATGCAGCCAGAAAAGTGGCTTTGTGATATTTCCTGATATTGCTGTTCTCAGTGAGCAGTCTTGTCAGAACTCTCAGCCCCACCCACCTTACAGGGTGTCTGTTTTGGGGAAAGGAAGGTGATTATAAGCCACTTCGAGGCTCCTTTGGGTAGTGGAAAGTGGGCTACAAAAAACAACACTTCTTCTTCCTATATAGAAGCCTGGATTGGTTTTTTTGTTGTTGTTATTTTAGTTTTTCTTGAGCCCACTTGCTCAGAAAATGGCATTCTATCACAATTTGAAATTTTCTTTTTGGTTGGTTAGGCTAATTATTATGTATCTAGATAGAATAGTAAGGATATTTCCTTCCTCTTTGTCTTGGCTCACTTATTTGGATCACTGAGAGCTATTTGTTCTGCACAGACCTTAGTGCCTCACAGCACCTGCTTTCTGCATTAGTATGGATTATTTAGGTTGGTTTTTCAAGCGTGGACTTATAACTAGATGTCCCTTCAAGCTGTGATTCTACTAAATTATATCACCCACTGTCCCTTTCTGTGAAAGGCAACTTGCCCATGAATCCATTTTTAAAGTCTTTCCTTCCTTGGCTTTACAGGTCCCTCTAGTTTACTAAAGGTTTCTAGGCTGTTGGATTTGACTGTAGTTGCTAGAGGCCATTGAGTCACACAACACAATCCTCCCAACTCTGTGAGGTCCCTGAATCTTTTTAATAGTCACTCTGACAACCCTACTCCCGGCTCACATTTCCATATTTCCCAAATGTTGCTGACTTTACCCCTATAATTCCTGCCTTTATTTTCACAGGGCTGTCCAGAATATGGCTTAGGAGACCCATAAACTACCCTTGCACCAAAGGTGTGGCTCTGGGGCAGTTCAAGAAGCCAAACAGGAATGCAATTAAACGTAAAGGCATACAATACCCTCCCAAAAAGGAAGGGAATGGGAGAGAGAAATGAGTATGTGGGATGCAACAGCTGCCCTTCCACCCATTTCCTCTTCCAGTTAAATGCTATGTTAAAGTACGGCTGAACGAAAATGAGACAAAGCCCTGTATTATGTCCTAAAATGTGGGGGAATAATGGCAGTGGGTTCTGACCACGGGATAGTTGTGAGAGCAGAAGAAACTAAAGGCAGGGAATAGGAGAAAGATGTGGGAAAGATTTATAGGGAAGGAAGCAGTAATGTGAAAGAGGACAGTGTATCTTATAGCTCTTGATTGCATGAAAATTACCTGAAGGGCGCTGGAATGCTAACACTAAGTATTAAAATGCTTCTCTGTATAACACCAGGCATAAAGATTATCTTTAACCTATCCTGAAGTCCTCTTTCTCCAATAACTCAACTCAAAACCCCATATTTCTTATTAAATTCTCATTTTTATCAATATCTACTTTTCTACATTAACTAGTGGGATCCTACCATAGTAGCCACTTCCCTCTGCTAACTTTCACTAAATGCTGGGGCATCCAAGTACCGTCCAGATCTCAGTTCTGACATCATGTGGACAGAAGGAATCTGGTCTGTTGACATCTTGTCAATCCATCCTCAGCCAGTCTGTGTTGATAGATGCGGTATGCTAGGATGAGAATACAATCTGCAAGCTTATGCTGTTGGAAATCTATGCAAAGCTATACACCACTGAAAGTCAACTACAATCTGCAGGAACCATGTCGTTTTAGACAAATATAACAGAGGTGACATAGTGCACATTTTACAGTATCCCAATAAGTACTATCATTATTAGGGTAGAGGGGAAAAGCCCAAACAGCTACAGAACTAGTGGAAAATGTCAAAAACAGAGAGTAGCTATTAGCAGTTCAGTGTGTCAGCCTGAAAGGATGGATATTTAGTGGGGTCTTTCAAGGGTCTCCTTCTGCATCTGTTCTCTATACAGTTACTATTTATTAGCAACTTGGACAGTGGAGTTCAGAGTATATATATCAAATCCATAGGCAACAGCATCCTGGGAGTGCTTTGCAGGTTAAGTGCAACACCATTTTTATATGAGGGAGTGGGACTAAGATCAATTAATGGAGATTCAATATGAACAAAAAAACCCAGGGTGGATTATGTTGGAAATAAAGCTGCCTACTTAGTATTGGGAAATGTTTGAGATTTGGGAGTAGAGCCTGGGGAGGGGGGACCTCAGTGGAGTATAATGCCATGAAATCCACCTTCAAAAGTATCTATTTCCTTCTACCACCTGAAGAGTAGTTGTAATTTCAGGATATCACCAGGCCCTACCTGAAGGGAGGCAAACCTAGTTGGAAAGAGTGATCCAATGCACACACATATAATGGGATGGCTGAGCAGGCAGCTGTACCAGCCAGGTCTGATTTATCTATTAGGCACAGTACCCACACATAGCGCCTAGGGCCTACAATACTTTTTTAGGGGCCACAAAAATGTTTTGATTTATTTTAAACTCATTTGAATCTTTCAATTGGTATGTGTAGATCAATGTATACTACTTATTGCTGCATAATCTTTATGTGATGCGTTAACCTATTTGTTCCAAACTAACTATATTTCTCGTAGGTTCTTAACACTGTTGGTGTGACATCCTCAACTCTGATATCCCAAATTGTGTGATACCACTTTTCCTGCCAAAATGATGCATGTTCATGTGAGAACAATCGATTTCAAAGCTTTAAGACTATCAATCAAACTATGGAGAACAATACTGTCATGCAAAAAGATGAACAAACTTAAAAAAAAACAGCTTCTGTGAAAAGAAGGGAAGCGGCAGTGGAACAGAACATGGCAAAACAAGGCAAGATCATGCAATTGGGAATTGTGCTTTTGGGGTGGTAAAAAGTAGGGCCTGGACCTAGGAACACCAACAAGTGGTGAAATTACAGCTGATTCAATGTGTGTGTGTTTTTTTTTTAAATATCAGGGCAACATTTACAATACTTTTAAAAATTATTTACAGGGCACAAGCTTTTGTAGGTTATTACCTACTCGATGAGATGCTAATGGAACTGTGATCTGCAAGGTGGAGGAATCAGTTGGTGAATGTTTATGCAGGAGCTTTTCAAGGGATGTTCACTAAAAAGATTATTAATGGCAAAGTTACTCTCTCCTCTTATTATGTGAGAAGCAACGGCAATCCCTGCTCAGGTCAAATTTCTGAGCAAATTCTGAACAAATTCCGGCTCCTCTGTTTAATGTACCACACATCACTTGAAATCAGCAGTTTGAAGATGTCTCCTCTCAGGTCTCTTATTTAATCACATACATCTGACATAAAGAATAATAATATCCTCAAAGCTGGGGAGTGAATATTTTAACCTCTCATCATGGGTTGAGCACAACATTTAGGTGGTGCAACAGCTCCAGGAATTTCAATGTAGGGACAAACCAGCAAGGTTGCCGAGTTCCTTGAGGAAAGTACATTCCTTGAACATGCTGACCAGTCTATTGAGATCAAGGAATATAATTAAGAGGCAAACGTTTCAGCACTGTGCTTGGAAAAAAATGAATCCAATGCAGTTTTGCTGAAACGACCTACCTCTGCTCGAGCCCTTGAGGGTTTTTCGGCTGTTGTCCCCATTCCAAACGCCCCTCTTCCCTTCTCTCTCTCCCCTTTTCTTCATAATTACATTCAGAAAGGCACTTTGAGAGAGCTTCTCTGATCTGTTGCCATGGTTACTGCAGATGAAAGCATTTTGTTAAAATTGCTAGAAAAATGCTATCTTTTAACGAAAATTCCATTTCATTTAATTTTTTTTCCTGTCAGCACAGTTAAAGCATTTGTCATGAGCTATCTAGCAGCAAAAGGTTTTGCTGTGTACACAGCAGAAAGGTGATGTAACAAACGTGATGTCCCAAAGTAATGTCGTGCTTAAACTGTTGTTATGTACACGTGCACGTAAGCCCAGTGAATTTTGCAGGTTTTATTCTCATGGATTTATTCTAAATTCCCTCACACTTCATACCCTCAGCCACACACACATTAGTGTCTTGAGGTTCGGTCCAAATACAACCAAGCCCTCAGGTACCTCCAGTCCCTTTCTTTAAGTCTCCCATTCTTGCTAAGAATCCTTACTATAATCTCTCCTTCTTCTGCAGATTCCCCTGCTTTCTGCAGAGCAGTACTTCAATGGAACATCTTTGGCCCTCACATCTACGATATAGGATAGTCAGTCCCCCTTACTGTTCAGTCGGCTTTTTTATCTCAATTCTTGCATGACCCTTCCCTGGGCCCCTGTGACTCTACAGCTGCGTAGCAAATAGCTAGGAGGGTGCTGGCTGTGCCGTGCCACTTCCGGTTGCAACACTACAGCCAATATCATAAAAGCTTGATTGTATATATCTCCAGCCTCTGCTTCCTGCTTTTAAAGATTATGTCTGAAGCTGGATTATTAAAAGTGATTCTATCAAGTGTAAATCAGGTGCTGTCAAGCAGAAATGGTGAGCCCTACATGACAGGTACTGATTTCAGCCTCCTTATGAGTTGCATCCAGCAGAGTATTTCTTCTGGCAAAAGAGGGGCAATTCTTAGCTGATTCCCCCCCCCTCCTATGGCAGATCTCCAACTCCCTCCTCATGGTGCTCCTGGAAGTCTCATGTCCCTGAGGAACAGCATTTGAGTTACAGCAGGAAGAGGAGTAGGAGAAATCTCACTTTGCTTCTGGCTATCCCTTCAGTCACTGGAGATGTTGTGCAAGGTACACTCCTGTGCTTTTGTGACTGCTAGCCAAAAGATAGTATTGCAAACTGTTCCAGCTGGACTTTCCCACCATAAGCCATAATCTTCAAGCCAGGCCATCCATTGTAAGAGGTGGATGCAAAGCTTACAGAACTGCTGGCTGCTCTAAATAAAAGCAAATTGTCACTGAGGGAGACTACGGGGTCTTTTCTCTGCTTGGTAGATCCTCAGATTCTCTCTTTGGGCTGTTACCACCACCACACTTCTGGCCTGACTCGAGGACTCGAACAGGCCCTGCGCCTGTTATTCTTTCCCTCCCCAAGGTATTTGTCCATCATTTGGCCTCACTAGACTGAATGAAAAATATGGCAAAATGCCCATAACCTCAAAGAGATACGAGACTGGACACCATGACTGGCCATGAAGGGTGAGGGAGAGGTAATTCATTCGGGGTTTTGTTTAAAATTCCTTCTCTCTGACATGGAACAAACGTACATTAAAGGATCTCAAAGCAAACTTCAAAATCAGAATTATAAAAAGGGCATGGGGGGAGGATGTGATTTATAACAACATTTCTGACACTGTCTTATATAGAGCTGCTGCAGCCACCCAGCAAGGAGACAACAGACATAATATTTTCCCAATGGGATTTTCCAGCAATTTACCCTTTCCCCCATTTGTTGTCCACTCTTGATTTACTGGTGTAATATTGTCCAGCATATGTAAGCACTATGCTAAAGCAGAGCTAGGGGCAGACAAGTCCTCCCTCAGTATCACTGAACCCTTCCTAGCTAGGATTTATTTAGGATATTAATCCCAGGTAGCATCATGGTGTGAATGCAAGTTAAAGAACTGTCTTGTGATCTGTTTTCGATACCAAGACTATATCTTTAAAGAACAAGTTGCTACCTTAGCGTTATTGTTAATGAGAACAGGGAATACAAATATTTCAAACATATATCTGCATCCCATGATGTACTTTTCCCTGTGTCATGAAAGAGCCGGAATCCAACCCCCAAAACAAAGACACGCATTTAGGAGAAGTATCAGAAGGTATAGATCAGACAATCCCCAGTGTCTTGTAAAAAACAACAACAATGAATGGCAGGCTTTAAATCTTGGAACATTGTCTTTCTGCTAAACACTGAGAGAGAGAGAGAGAGAGAGAGAGAAAGAGAGAGAGAGAGAGAGAGAGATGAAAGAGAGATGAAAGAGAGATGTATTATACAAGGTATAATACAAAGCAGTGACCTCAATAAATCATTTAGTTCATTCTAATAATAGGACAGGGTTGGACTACTTCATACATTAAAATGTTCCTGCATGGAACAGGAACTGTATGAGATGTGCATGTAGTTCATAACATGGAATGATCACAGATGTGGATTTTTCAGTGCTCCATGTGCTGGATGTGCCATCTGTCTCTATTTACCAGGGACAGTCTATATTTTCTGGGAAACCACTGTTCCTGTTTGTCCTTATTTCTGCCTTTCAGGAAATGACTCGTTAAAATGTCATTAGTGTGAGTAGCTACAGTTGTCATTCTTGAAGGTTTAGCTGCCTCTCCGGGGTCTTCTCAGTTAAACCACTGAGAGAGAAGTAGATACAACTTGCCATCTAAATGCAAGCGCGTGAACTACTAAGGTGTCATGCAGAGCACAATCTGCCATTTCATGACTGCCCCTGCAAGGATATATTTGGTACTGTTGCTATTGGCCAGGAAATGAATGCACACAACAATATTAGGGTCTATGTTTCAATGTATCTCACATTTGCATTCTAATGAAAGTCACTTCAAAAGGTCCAGAGTCACCTCAAAAGGTCCAATTGTTGTGAATCTGCCTAGCTCAACCATTCCTGCAGTGGAAAATCCTTTTCCCAACAGAGGTTTCCACCTTTGGGGAACTGTGCAAGACTGCTACATGGCAAACATAGACATGGTCCTGCTACTGCCATGTTTCGTGCCTGGTCTTCCACCTCTTCTACCAACTGCACTCAGCAACTCCTTATTCTTTAAAAAGTGCTGTTCCTTGCCAACCTCTATCAGTCTCTGAAGCAACCTCCTTGGAATTGGCTCTCCTCCGTGTCTTGGTCCTTCTCCAACCCTCCTGTTCCTCCTTGTAGCCCTTCCTCCTTTGGGTTTGAGTTTCTGCTGATCTCCAGCCTTCACATTTACAGACAAGACCTACCCCCTCTCTGCAATGAGCTATGCAGGCAATGTCAGGGCCCTGTATCAAGGCAAAACCAGAACAGAAGTGAGCAGATCACTGCAGTCTGGTGAGATGAGAAAGAGGATTTTGTTTGCTTTTGGGGGGGGGGGGGCAGGGAGAGAGAGAGAGAGAGAGAGAGAGGAGAGAGTTGTCTGACTGTTAAGTTGGCCCCTGTACTGTGACCTGTTCAAATGTGGCTTTACTGGTCAGATCAATAAGAAAAGATGACTGAACAGCTCTTACTGTATAGCTTGAAAAATGTACAGCATTTCAAGGCAGAGTACCCTTCAATGGTTTAGCTGGGATTCTTCATGCAGTCAAATCTCCATCTGATTCTCTTTTTAGCATATGAAAGACAGGATTTCTTTTAATGGATGTGCACATGTTGAACTGGTCTTATAACTGGGTTTATGCATTTGCAGTCAACTCCTTTTTTAAGAGATTTTTTTCATGCTGTGTCAGTTACCTAGATAAGTGTTGAGTTATCCACATGACTAGCTCACTATGTGCAAAACCACCCAAGTCACATCAAATTCACGCAAAATGGTCCCTAATGAGATGCTACTGCTGCCCTACTTTTCAGTAGCTGGCCTGTGAAAATCGCAAAAGCGAAAAGAAAATTGTGCATATTGAGCCAGCTGTGGAAATGCCATTCCCACTCAACTGCAAAGCTCTACCTACCAGGGTATACCCTGAAAAGGCAAATACATGTTTTTATTACACCAGAAAACAGCAGCACCCACAGATACACAATACTAAATTTATTTACTCCTATGATACGTAACAACTTGGAAACTGAACAGCTGGCACCTCAAATTAGAACATTTTAAAATTAAGCTTTAACGAGAAGAAATAAAAATCAACAAATGGACTTTTTTATATACAGTACTCCTCAAGTGAGGCATACTGTAAATCAGAGATATAACAAGAGGCAATAAAAACAGATTTATTTACTACTGCACTTCCCGCTATCAGTGATCAGGCAGAATATGGAAATTAATCTCTATTCCAGACACATATAAGGCATCTCCCGTAACCATATGTGTATTGCTACCTACAGGAGCATCACAACAGAAGGGAATATGCTGATGTGGGACTATAGAGGAAAGCAGAAAAAAAGATCAGCTTCTTTCCTTCGGCTGAACAGAAACCCACTGTGCAAGCCTAAGGACACATCCTGGGAGTAATCCCCATTGAGAGATACTTGCCAAGGAGTAATCCCCAATAAGATGACCCAAGTAGGATTCTGAGGAGACATGCTTAGGATTGCTCTTCCAGTAAACACCCCACAGGAATAACACAATTTTGCAAAATGTTATTCACAGGAACTAAGCAATTACTGCTCAAAAACTGCTCCCATTTTTCTTCCAAATTAAGCTCTATTTTATTTTTATTTATTTATTTTAATTTATATACTGCCCTCCCCGGAGGTACCATGCACAGCATCTAAAAGGTTATATATCCTTATCCTGCAGCTCCTGCCCTCCACCCCTGGACTCTAGCCTCTTTGCTCTCAGACGCACCTCAATGCCTGGAGCCAGCAGTAGGCAAGAGGAGAGGGCCCTGGGCAAAGGGTCGTGGTGGAGGGCCTGCTAACGAGCTGGCCGGGCGGGGGCCCTGTCAAGGCCCATTCTTAGGAACTGGCTTTGAAGCTAGTTAGAAATAAAATATAAGGCACAATTCTTAGGTAAGGTAATCATAATATATAAGGACTAGGTAAATTGAGAGTCCATCTTTAGTCCATAGACTCATAAGAAGAAGAAGAAGAAGAGTTGGTTCTTATATGCCGCCTTTCCCTACCCGAAGGAGGCTTAAAGCGGCTTACAGTCGCCTTCCCTTCCTCTCCCCACAACAGACACCCTGTGGGGTGGGTGAGGCTGAGAGAGCCCTGATATCACTGCTCAGTCAGAACAGCTTTATCAGTGCTGTGGCGAGCCCAAGGTCACCCAGCTGGTTGCATGTGGTGGAGCGCAGAATCGAACTTGGCATGCCAGATTAGAAGTCCGCACTCCTAACCACTACACCAAACTGGCTCTCATTGAGTCTCATAAGACTGAAAAAGTATAGAAGGCCACTCAATCTTTTCCTAAAGCAGGATTATCCATATACAGTCACTACTCCCCACAATCAACTTGAAACACGATCTGGGAGAGAATGTATTTCCTAGCTCTCAGCCCAGATCATCAGTAAACCTTATAAAATCCAAACTGATTGCCCACCCGCTATTGGATTGGCCTTCTCTGGGGGTGTGCACCAAGAGAAATGGAACACTCTACCAAAGAGGGCCAATCAGTTCAAATTGCACAATGTCAATGATGGCCCAACAGCTCAAATTGCATGCAAATAAGTCACTCCCTACCTGATTCGCCCCCCCTGAAAATATTCCCCCAATAGGAGATGGTTCTCAGCCAAGAATAGCCCACCCTGGTATGGCTCCCAATCAGGAGGGAACACTCAGCCAGGAAAGGCTAATAACTGATCAGCTCTCAGCCTCCAACTTCCTGGCAGTTTCAGAAGTTTGCTGGGTAGAAGAGGAGCCAGCCTCAGAGCATGCTCTGCTGCCAGTAAGTTGCCCTGCTCTCCTGGCCTCTTTCAACTCACAGGACATGGGGAGGAGGAAACAAGCTGCATTCTGGGGTAGCCTCTGCATGCCTTCTGGAGGGGTTGCTGTGGAAGGCCCATAAATGGCCCTCTGGGACCAAGGATAGCCAGGAAAAGCCTCTACCCTTGGAATGTTTACTCATAAGTAATACATGGCCCTGCCTGGGTGGAAGAGGAACCTCCTCTTCCTCAGAGCATGCCCAGCTGCCAGTAAGTTGTTCTGCCCTCCTGACCTCTTTCAACTCAGAGGAAATGGGTGGGGGGAGTGAGCTGCCTCCTTGCACAGTCTATGCATTCTTTTTGGAGGGGGGAGGGCTGTGGGACACCTAGAAACAGTCCCCTGCCAAGCCTCTGGGACCCAGGGCAGACAGGAAAAGCCTCTGCCCTGGTAGTATTTACTCATGAGTTAGTCATGTGAGGTTTGTAATTTGCAATCTGAGAAGGGAGGAATGCTTTGGGGGTAACCAACATAGGCAATTGCAGCAGGGAAAATAATGCTGATGTGGGTGGGAATGGGAAGTTGTGTATTTTCCCTTTCCTGCAGCCTTCCTTGCTGGGCCTTTGGAAAATGTGGGGTTGGATGGGAAGTTGAGGCCGGTGCTGACCTGTGTTCAGGATAGGAGGGCCAATTCCTCTCCAAAGCAGTTGTTTTCTCCAGGAGAACTGTTTCCTTCCTTCCTTCCTTCCTTCCTTCCTTCCTTCCTTCCTTCCTTCCTTCCTTCCTTCCTTCCTTCCTTCCTTTTTCCCCCTCCTCTTTCTTTCTCTATCTCATCCTGTCTTTCTTTCATCTTCCTGAAGGTTTCCAGGCCCCCACTCGGAAGCTGGCAACCCAGCTGGTTGCTTATAGCTCTTCTTCTAGTTTTAACTATACTTACTGTAAACACCATTTTTATGTTGGAGACAGAGGATTAAGAGTGCCGTGGAATTCCCAATGACAACTAAAAGTGACCATGTCATGAAGGAACAGCAGATAATTCTGAATGTCATCTACTAAGCCCAATTAACAGGAAGAGTAATGGATTCACTGAAGTAAAACCAAACACTGTTTAGAGAATCTTTCACTCTATAGATCCTCAGAATAGAAGGTTGTGGCTTGAACGTTTTCAGCAGCAAATGTTGTTTACTCACTGGTGCATGCGATCTCCGGTGGGTCCGAGTCAGCCCGGTAATATCCATTGCGGCAAGTGCATATGGGAGCAGCTTCTGACGTGGAACGACTGTTGGGGGGACACTGAGTGCAGATACCTGCACCTTGGTTTGCCTTGAACATCCCTGCTGGGCATGCTGGAATATCATGAGAGAAGGAAAGAAAACAGTCAGGTGGTCATTGTAGAGAAGATGAGAAGAAAGCCATATTGGGTTGCATTTTATCAAGCTAAAGGTAAAGGTATCCCCTGTGCAAGCACCGAGTCATGTCTGACCCTTGGGGTGACGCCCTCTAGCGTTTTCATGGCAGACTCAATACGGGGTGGTTTGCCAGTGCCTTCCCCAGTCATTACCGTTTACCCCCCACCAAGCTGGGTACTCATTTTACCGACCTCGGAAGGATGGAAGGCTGAGTCAACCTTGAGCCAGCTGCTGGGATCAAACTCCCAGCCTCACGGTCAGAGCTTCAGACAGCATGTCAGCTGCGTACCACCTGTGCCACAAAAGGCCTCTTTTTATCACGTTTTTATTTTATTTCTTTCTTTCTTGGATTTTTATACTGCCCTGCCATACAGCTCAGGGTGGTTTATGTGTAACATCACGGGGTGATACACTGAATGACCTAAACATATAACATAATCAAAGTAACATCAACAATAATCTAACAGTGGTTCTAAACATTTAGAAACCTTGTGGAAAACCAGAAGACAGAACATTTGCAAAAAAGTTGTGCGCCAATTTTAAAATAATCAGATGGCTGCGGGTAGGATAGCATTTTTAACCATGTCATGCAAGTTCCTTTACATTTGCAAGTTACCTGCTTCACAAAATGAATGCACCACTGTTGGTGCAACTACACATAAAACACAGCAGCAACAGAGCTTTACATAGCAGAGCTCCCCACAGCTCCACTCCTCAGTTCCCCTAGCCCAGGGGTAGTCAAACTGCGGCCCTCCAGATGTCCATGGACTACAATTCCCAGGAGCCCCCTGCCAGCGAATGCTGGCAGGGGGCTCCTGGGAATTGTAGTCCATGGACATCTGGAGGGCCGCAGTTTGACTACCCCTGCCCTAGCCCAAGGCCCCTTCCATGAGGGCTTTCCTCACATAAATCTCTAGAGACTTATTGAAAAAAAATAAAACCTGGAAATTCAGAGACATTTCTACACCTATAATGGCAACATTATAACAATGTTACAATATTCTACGGTCATTTTTTAAAACAAGAGTTCTGCAGAGGAGGTGGGAAATGGTTGCTACAGGGGCTCAGGCAGGGAAAATGGCTGCCATGAGGGCCAGAGCGTCTCATTTATCCTCCCCACAAAGCAGCCATTCAAGCTTTATTGTGATCTTTTCCAAGCCTTGGAGAAAGCAGATTTGAGAAAGACAAGAGTAAAGCCAAGAAACCCAGAGGTGCACTAATACACCATGATGGTTTGGAGAAATGGAGGATAAAAATACTTCCCCAAAGTTTGGGGCAGATAACCTGTGCAGAAGCCGTCCCTGAATTGCCATGACTTGAATTCAGTTCTCCTTGCTGCAGTGACACAATAATCAGTGAAAGCCTCCATGGACTAGCACTGCCTTTAGCTCACAGCTGCGCTATGTAGGCTGCACGTGCAACCAATGTTGAAAACCCTCAAAGCACTGCCCTGGTGCAATGCACATTCACTCTAACATGGCAGTATTGAGGTCAATGACAAGTTACCTCCAACAGCACTATCATGTAAGAAGACAAGTTTTTTAAAAAAATGATGAGTGCATTGCTAAAAAACATTAACACAAACAAAAGGCATTTTTTTCATTCTTTCAACTATATTAGGCATGGAGTGTTGGCTGTGGGTTCACAAAGGAGTAAAAGGATCACTTAAGGAAATGTGAAGACATCACAGGAACTGAATGAATCTTTTAAATCTTTTTTGCCACTCCTACCTAAAATTGTTGATCTTCTAGCCAGATTACGTAAATTGTCATTAAAATTGGCCTTTGTACTAGAGGAGCGAAAAACCAAAACTGGTTGTGAAGATCTTCCTGGCGATCAGATGAAGTTCAGTCTGGGTAACTACAACTTGACAAACAGTGGCGCAAAAAGCAGTACCTTTAAATATATGCTGATGAGAGCTGAGCAAAACTGAGAGGGCAAGAGACCTTGGAGCTGTAGCAGACAGTTCAACAAAAATGCTGACTCAGTGTACAGCAAAGGTGAAAAAAACTAAATCCCTTGCTGGGGATTACAAGGAAAGGGACTGAAAATAAAGCAGCCAATATTGTAATGCCCTTATGTAGCTCTATGCAGTAGCCACATTTGGAATCCTGTAAAGATCTGTATAAGAGATACTGCAGAGCTGGGAAAAGTCCAATCAAGAAGAACAAAGATTTGAATCACTTTTCCTGTGAAAAAAAGGTGTTAAGACGATCAGTTGAGCGAGAAGATGCCTGGGGGGGGGGGTTAGTGCATGGTGGAGATTTATAAATAGGGATGGGCATAAACTGGGAAAATATGTCTTGGTTCAAGGTTTGGGGCATGCCCAGTTTGCAAACTATGAACTGTCACGAACTTTTAGGCGTCAAACAAAACAATTCGTTTTGTGAGATTCACAACCTGGTACAACGTGCCCGCTTGCAGGGGAGCTACAGCTGACTCTCGTTCACCTACCTGGTGAGGAGTGGATTTACGAGATCCAAGTAACAATAAGAACAAGAAGGCTCCCCCTAGGAAAATGCTTTCCAGGGAAATGACAGATGCTTGTTCAGGAGGTTTCCCCCTCCCCTCCATCTCCAGTTTCTCTTTTGCTCATCCCTTTCAAATGACTCATGTTAATTTCAAGACGTCCCCCCTCTTGCCCGCATTCCTTTGTGTTCCCATTATCTTGTACTGAGCTTACATACCCACAGAGAACTCTCGGCTTGGATTTCTTGTGACAATGCGCTTTGAGATTTCTCAGTTCTTCTAAGCTTGCTTTGGCTCAGTAGTACTGGATTCTGCTGGGCATTCTGTACACTGAACTGGCTGTGCTGGACTTGCGAAATCCGCTGTTGCTTACCAGACTCAATGTTTGGTGCCTAGCCAGGTTGGTGCTAGGCAGACCAGTAAACATATTTTATTTTATTTATTTTATTCACATTTATATACCGCCCTCCCCCAAGGCGGTTTTGTGGAATGGCAAATCTTTTTGGTGCTGATCTACAAGGCTGTTTCAGATAATCCATGGGAAGCTGCCCACTAACTACAGGGGTTTGCTGAATCACCTTTAACTCTGCAGATTTAGAAAGTTTTTGGAGCTAGAGATCCATGCCCATGTAAAACTGCTAATACTAGCCACAAACTGTCAGGATAGGATTACTATCAGAAGCCCACACTACACACACATAAATAACACATTCCATGAGGTTTGTGTCACAATATTCAACCACCTCTGTCCAGCAATAACATGAAATTATTGCCAGCTATCATGACTCCAGTAGCCTACCACAACAGTCCTCTTAACACACAACTGCCTGCATCACAAATGACATTGCTATTTTCAGTCTAATTGGCACCTTTGACACATGAGCAACTCTTTTGCAGGCAAAACTTATTCAAGCCACTGAAGAAGCTGCTTCCAGGTTTCAAACTCGGAGATGCTAATGTGCAATGATATAGAGTGGGCCGAGGGAGATGGGATATTTGTCTTAATGAGATGGGTGAGCCGAAATGGGCTGTTGACATGAGTCCAGCATGAAATCTTTATATAATAGCTGGTTGTCTATGCAGCTGTAGAAGGGTGGGGGATTTAGAAGCAGAAATATATTTATAAAGAAAAAATAAAGTTAAGAAGCATTAGTTTGACATGGAATTGTCTCATCTAATCATATTGATGGATGATGCGCCATTAAGGACGGGAAAAATCATATAGCTTACTTTCACTTACACAGTTCTTTTCCCTTTCATTGGTTGTGAGTATCGGATTTGCATAATCACTGCATGGAAATATGCTTTTGCATGCAGAATATTCTAAGCTGTGTGTCACCAACCAAGATGGGTTACGAGATTTTCCAATCCCTGTCATGACAGGTAGATGCAGAAATAGCAAGGGGAGAAGGATAGAAAGAAGAGACAAGAGAACAACTTGGAGACTGCTACTTAGATTCATCCTTCAGGAGTTCACTTTGTTTTCAGATCCATTTTCCTCATTTATTTGGACTGGCAGTACACCGACGACAACAATAACCGTAAGGGTCTTTTGATTATCTCCTTAAAAACTCCACCCAGGGCTAATGCATTTCAAGGCCATCACCTTCTGAGCTTATTCAACCAGAAGCTACCAATTAATCCATAAATAGGAAACTTTCTCCAGCAAGAGGTATAATAATGCTTTAATCTTTGCCAATGTGAAGATTCATTAATCAGCCAGTTCTTTTTGGCTTGTGACTCTAGGTACACATCCCCCTCCCATCAATCAACAAAGAATTGCTCGCTCCAATATGGGTGTCAAAATGTGCAGTTCGAAACTGAATGGGCTCCCCCCTCCCCCCCATTTTAGTTACTCTGTGAAAATACACACCATGTTGCTGCAGAATAGAGCTCAGGGTTTCCTTCTTAATAGCATGTGTAATTCAGAAGGAGAAAAAAAAAGGAAAGACCCTGCTGAGCTATCCAGAAGGGCAGAAAAGAACACTGACTGAAGTATTTTGCAAAGAGAAAGCAGACTGTGCATTTGTTATGGTAAGAAATAGGAAATCCTGACTGGAAAGGAGACAGGGAGAAGGAAAAAGCCAAGACTTATTAATGCAGCCCATCTAAAAGTGCATCAGTTCTCCAAACTCTTACTTGAGACACCCCCATAGTAATAGCTCAGACTCTTTTAATAATTGAGTTGGAACTGGTGACAAAGTAGACAGACATTATTTGATGGCTTAAGGTGTTCTTGACCATATTTTGTCTTCTCAGAATATTTGGGATGAACTGCAGTAGATAATAGAAATGACTGGAATATTCAACAGCTTCCAGATTGTGGTCAACGAAGAACACAGAACTGCTGCTCAGATTAGAATTTGTACGAAGTTCTCTGTACCAAGAGAACTTCATATATTTCATCTCAATTCCTTATAATTTTCCCAATTCTACTACCACTTACCACATCTAAACTTATTCAGGAGGGGCTAACCCAAAACTACCTCCCCGTTTAGTGGGTGACTATGTAGAAATACCTAGATGCAACTATTTGCAACCAGTGTGCTACTGTGCACCAGAATTTGTGGATATGGAAATTCTGTTGAGTGTTTTCCTGCTTTCCCTTCACCTGCATCGCTCTTTTGCCCGGCTCCATGCCCTTCCATGAAACTCAGCTTGAGAAAGAGCGATAAAACTAGGCTAAATTTGACTGACTCCAATGCCTGGGGAAGGGCTAGCACTCCATAATCACACGGAAGACGGTCTAGTCCATAGGGATGTGAAGGGGAAAAAGGGAGAGCTTGCAGAGGAAGCTACGAAGGCAGAAATAAGGTACAGACTTCATATTAAACTATGTTTTAAAAAGCACCAGAGAGAGGAGACTTGTTCCTTTCCCTGCCAATTGTTTTCCTACTCACAATCACCCCTCCCCAAACTGTTTCCACCCACCCTGACTTGTAGAAGCATTTGAAAGTAAGATATAGTTGCCCCCAAGGAAAAAAAATGTTCTAGACATCACAAACTAAGTATTTGCTGCAGAGTCCTGCTCATGCCCCACACTATTATACTCACTGCCCTGCAACTTCTGAGGGAATTGGGACACGGTGCAGGCACTTCCACATGTCGAAAAAAATAGCGTTACGCCAGCGTAATGGCATAGCACTAAATATTATTGTACTTCCAGCCATTCCTCACCTTCTTGCTATCTCACTGTAGTCTGTCGCCTTTTTGCACTTCTTACACTCCACAAACACGGCTGGAAATGGTGGAAGAGAGCAACGCGGTTTATACGCAACTCTCTTCCACCTGTCAAGCAAGCCGGGCAGCCAATCCCCTTTCTCCTTTTTTAAACATCCCGCAATGCCCGCCATTTAAAAAAAAATCAATAGTTCTCCATTGAACAGCCTATGCATTTAATCATAGATGCATTGTGCTTTTTGTAATGCCATCCCATATGAAATCACAAGTCTTGAGTAATTTAAAAATTAATCACATTCCTGATTTTTTTTGGGGGGGGGAATGTAGAGAGGCATGCTTTGTGTGACAACTTTGAGAAAAAATTCTTTTTGCCTTTGCCTGCACGCTTGCACGCCTATTCATTGCTCCAGGCAATTTGCTTTAAAAGAATCTCATCCCCCAAAGAAGGGAGTGAGGCAGGTGTGAGGGCAGGACACTGGAGGTAGAGATAGTGCTTCTTCACCTCCATACATTTCTTTAGCATAGTGTGCTGGTTGTCCACTGGGGAAAAGTGCTTTTAGTTTGGGGAATCCACTTTATGCGATTACCCAACTAGCGCTTTAAAATGGAGGATGTAGCCAGCTGTTTGCTGCCTGGATGCCGGATATTGGTGACATCATGCAGAACGGCTGGAATATAATGAATGCCTAAGGTAAGCATTTCACTATATTTAAGGGGTGTGGAAAGGCCCTGCAAGTAGAAAAAGTGAAAGCTGAATTTTCCAGGAAGAAGCAATCTCCAATCTCCAGGAAGAAGCAATCTCCAATCTCCAGGAAGAAGCAATCTCCAGTTATTTTCTGTCAGCAGAAACTATGGCTTGCTTCTGGAGTCTTTGTTCTCCAGCCTCCAAAGCACAAATCCAGGCCCATCCTGCTATTTGAGAAACCAGGTAGTAGCCCTTATGACAAGTATGATGTAGGCAAGTGGCAGCCAGTAGAGAGATGGCTTAGCTGACACCACTCAGTTGTATTCATGGTTGAGCTCTACAGGGGATGGGGCTTAGTAGATAGGACTTCAGAGCCCAATCAAGGGTCCCAGTCCATGAAGGCCACCAGTCTAAAGGCAGATGTGATGCATCAATATCAAATTCCCTGGGGAATTCATTCGTAGCCTGGTACTAACACTGATTATTCCCACTATTATTAACAAAGATGTCCTGTTTGCTGACACACAGATCACCAATGACTTGGATCCACGTGTGCAGTTAGAAGATTCTGAAACAACACAGCTGAAGACTGTATATACATGGAGGTAAACCCATACAATGGGGAAGGGTTAGGGATGGGCACAAACTGGCTCATGAACAAATGCTTGTAACAAATTTTGCCTGGTTCATGGTTTGCAAACTACAGTGTGTGGCGGGTCAACTGGCATGAACTTTCAAGTGGTTTGTGACAGTTTGTGAATTGATACATTTCTAGACAATTTTCACTGAATAAAAATATTTCCCAAACTTCAAAGCAACATAACTTGGAAAGCACATAGAGGAGCATCAAAGAAGGTCCCCTGAGAATTTGTTGACTCTAGGATCCTTGTTGACACAGGATCCATTTAATACACTCCTGAACCTGCACTTGTCTTTTATCCACAAAGCACTTTCTTGGGGATACTTTAGGGCAGTGGTCCCCAACCCGTGGGCCGCGGCCCGGCACGCCTTGGCACCGGGCCGCAGCTCCCTCTCCCTGCCCCCCCGCAGTAAAAAACTTCCCAGGCTGCAAGCTTGCGGCCTGGGAAGCTTCTTACTGCGGGAGGGGGGGAGAGGGAATCAGGGCCGCACCCGCGCATCACGCATGCACGGGCAGGCAGTTGTCCTGCCGGTCCCCAGCCTCAAAAAGGTTGGGGACCACTGCTTTAGGGGGTGGGTATAAATTAGACCTTGTAACTCCAATCCTCACCAACCTTGGAGAGCAAGTAAAGGAGAGTCAGCTGGAGTTCATTAACAAGTTTGTTGTCTCTAGCTTGCATAGGGTCTATTCTATTTATGCCAATAAAGGTTGTGTGTCTGTGTGTTCATTCTATATACTCCTGAAACTCCTGAATCTATGCCTGTGAGTTCCCCAGAAAACACTTTCCTTGTGGTACCTTCTTTGGAGGGCCATAACTCGCACCCCGTAAATCCAATTCTCACCAAACCTGGATAGAAGTTGAAGGTTGAGAAGACTCATATGAAGATCCTCAATACGTTTTGTGTCTCTAGAATGCTGAGGGGCCATTTTACCACATGAATCTCACGAACCAAACTGGTTTATTTGGCACCCAAAGCTTCATGATGGTTTATGGCTCATGAACTAGAGATGCCAAAAATCACAAACCAAAATCTCAAACCAAAAGGTTTTGGTTTTAACCTTTAAGGCTTTACGTGGTCTGGGTCCTACCTGGCTCTTCACTCTGTGGGTACGGATTGACTGGTTGTCCCGGGCCCCCGGGATAAACGCCTGGCCTCAACCAGGGTCAGGGCTTTTTCAGTCCTGGCACCAACCTAGTGGAATGAGCTCCCGGAAAAGCTTAGGGCCCTATTGGAGTTATCAGCTTTCCGCAGGGCCTGCAAAATGGAGCTCTTCTGACAGGTGTATAGTTGAGGCTAGAGCGGTACCCAGTGTTGCCAGCTGAGGAGCTCTAAGTTAAGGCCAACTAGGCTCCTCGCTCCCAGGTAGAGAGAGAGTCTGACCCACGGTGAACGGGAGATTAGCTGATATTTTTTACTATCCGCCATCTTGTTATGTTATTATTCTATTTTATTATGTTTTAAGGGGTATCTTAGGGGATTTTATTGTATTTTACTGATCTGTAAACCGTCACAAGTCATTTGCGAGCAGCGGTATATAAATAAATTTTTTTTAATGATCTGCATTTTCCCAGTTCATGCCCAGATTGTGGGCAAAATGAGAATTTCTCTCAGCCTCCCTATACACTGTAGGGGAAAGAGAAAAGGTGAGGCCAATAAAAGTAGCAAGCAGACTATTCAGTGAATCCCAAGGATTACAGTTCAGGTGAGTCAGATGGCATTCATTAAAATAATATTACAGTTTTAAGGTTTAAAACAAGAAATTCCTAAAACATTAAGAATGTATACATTTCAGGATTTATTTTCTTTAAAAATGTAAGCATTACTATAGATAATAATTTAGTATAAAATCCCAAAATGCCCTGAAAAGGAAAAAAATAAGAAAAACATATTATTCACATGGACAAGAAAGCTGAACTTTCCATCATCCGAAGATACCCAGCCCCTTCATGAATGGATCAAATCTATCCCTTTCCTCTTCCTAGTTTCTCCCTCTGCTTTCCCAAACACTATCTCTGAAGGTTTAAGACAGCCTTTCTCAACTTTTTTACTGTTGAGAAACCCCTGAAACATTCTTCAGGCTTTGAGAAACCCCAGAAGTGGTGTTCTCATGCAGAATATGGTTGTGAAGCATAGTTGTATACACACCCATGTAGAGCTCCTCCCTTTCTCACTCCCTCCAGGCCCATCATTGGGCATTGGGGGGGGGAGCAGGTCAACATGAACATATACAGTCATATCACAATAAATGGTTACCAAATTTAAAAAATGTATACAAAATTAACTTCCACCCATTTGGTAAACCCCGGGCTGTCAAGAAACTCCAAGATTTCAAAAACCCTGGTTGAGAAAGCCTGGTTTCAGCCCTTCATCCTGGGATGCAGTGGGAGGGAAAGTTGAAAGAAGGGAGAATACAGATATCCTCCTGTTGCCTGACAAAAAATGGAGCAAAAGTTCATGCAAAGGAGGAGGGAGATTTCTGATACCCTCTCTTTTTGCAGCAACCCCTTCCTCCAACATGTCAACAAGTCTCACACCGTCGTGTTTTTGAGGGTCCTTCAGATATGGACATTCTGGAGACATGAGGGAAGGAGAAGGCAGACAAAATTCCCCTCGTGAATATCATCCAGTTTTGTAAGAACTGGAGTCAATGCATTATCATTGGCAAGAATTTTAAAAGAAGAAAATCCTAATATTTCAGGAACCCATAGATTGATTCTGTTTTAATAAAGGGGAAAATTGAGGTCATGCAAGCTGCACATTTCAAGGACAATGAAAACGGAGAAAGGTATAGGATAGGTTTGCAGCCTGATGCTGGAAAGATGCACAGATGGATGACATTCACTATTCAAATATCATGAAGCATCAACTTGAATGTGACAGAATTTTGCATTGTTTCCTAAGGAACAAGTAGAGGCACCAGAGGAGCTTTACAAGTTGATGGATTTTTTATAGGGAAAAAAAGATATATCTCCAATTGAAGAATTCTTCACTTTTAAAAGTTCAGAAGTTTTTAATGTTTAAAAGAAAGGCTTTTAGAGTTTTTTGGAGGGAGGGAGAAAGTTGAAAATTTCATTTTTTTGAAAGTACATATAAAATATACATTACATTTTCATTTTAAAAACAGCACATTTTGCATGGAATCAATAAAAATATTTAATTGAAATGTTATATTTAACATGAGAATAATGAAGCAGGGATTTAATAAAATAAAAAGGTAGGCATATTTTCCCCTACGGGTTTCCATTTGTGTAAATTTGCGACCCATCCATGTTTTATTTTTAGCCCCTTTGTGTGAATGCACGCCCACCTGGAATCTATCTCCCACAGCCACATCCCTTCCCAAAGAAACGTACTAAGTGTCTCATAAACAGTGCCATGATTGAGATAATGGAAAGTGCCTCTTATCCCCTGTCTGCTGCATCAGGATATGAGGCATCTCCTCACAGCCAAGGGGAGGAAATTAACAAGAGCAAGCTGGAGCAACCACTTTGATGCAATTTCCTCGGGAGATAGTGGGCCATCTAATCTTTATTGGAGTCCTTTAACCTATAATTCAAAACACACGCGGGTCTCTTGTTCTTCCCGTTATTTCAAATAGTAGAAAAGAACACAAAAGTATCCATAATGAAATACCCTTGTGATAGGCACAAGCTTCATGGGGAGTCCTCCGGCAGGACAGACTGAGCTATTGCCACCAATTGTTTTGAACATGGGCATTCTGGAAGCTACGGCATATACAAGGGAGATCACTGGCTTCACACTGGCCTGGCACATAAACCTTTTTCCTCCTGGGAACATATTTCAAGCGTTCAATGTAATCTGTATGCAGTATCTCAGTGAGTCTTCAAACATCCCTCTATAATGAGCTGGCATGATTGGGGGTAGGGGGTGGGGCGAGTCTGGGGGAATAATGGTTTGTTATGTAGGAGACTGTGATTTCAAGTTCTAATACTAACATGAAAAGCAATAGTGAAGACCTCAAATTGGATCAGGGCCATAGTATTGAGACAAGAGAGTTAAAATTGAATAAATAAAGTGTTCTTTCTGTGCCTTTTCTTGGATGCATCTGCTGTAACACCTACTATTAACTGGGGGGGGGGCAGTAATTGTGTTGTACTTTTCTTCCTTACTATGGCTAGTAATAAGTTTGAGAAAAGCCAAAGGAAAACAGCACAGGAAAATCCAAGCATCACAGCCCCAAACCAGTTCATAGTATGTACCCTTGGAACTGTGGTAGTGATACCCACCCAGACCATCCTTCAAAAAGACTTACTGGTGTCCTTTGTATCCACACAAGCATACCTTCACCAGCATAAGTTTTCTAGTGTTACAAGAGATACAGAGACTCCCCTGGAGCACATAGTTTGTCCCTCCCTGCGTTCATTGCTGGGATCAGAGCTGAGGCAAGGGTTTCCAGGGTTCCAGCTTCCACTCTGAGCCACAACTCTATAGCAAATCCCCACAAGGTTTTTAATAGAAATCTAATGTCTACTCCTCCTTCTGGACTAGGTTTGCAGCAAGCTAATTGAAATAGACTGTAGCTCTGATAGAGCTTGCTGGTGCCACAGAAAGAGAGAGAGGGACAGGGACCAAGATAGCAGTCAGATGGCACTTGGCTAACTGCTACGGACATTTCTTCTAAGCCTCTGCGAACAGGTCTCACCTGTTTTTGCGCCATGTGCACTTGTAATACACAGAACATGATTCAAGAGCCCACGTCAGGCCACTCTAGAACCAATTCCGTGATCAGAAACCAATTCCTTATCCAGCAATAAACAATAATCACTGCTCAGTTCTACAGCATTTTTTCCCCTAACGGATATGTTGTTGGTTAACCACCAAATCCATGCAGGAATTATACTTGCTTCTACTAAATCAGTGACTGAATTATTATAGCAATCATAATAATTTCAAAATAGAATGGCACACCGTCAGTGTTCCTGGCACTTTACAAAGCGATGTAGGCAAAACGCAGGTCTCTGCCACACATCCACACAGCCCAAACATGTCACTCGTCTCTTCCCTCCCTAAAGCCAACAAAATAAAACACGGACTTTACAGAACCTCTAGGCTGCAACATATTATGAACAACAGCCATTCCTAGCACTGTACTGACAGTATCTGCCAAAGGGTTAACCAAAGTCCCTATTTTGCAAAAAGCTGCCATTAGGTTCCCTACCCTGTCTCTTCTGTTAGCAATCAAAAAGTCAAATAGCAGCCAAACCATTCATTTTCTTTTCCTTTCTGACTCTGGAATTTTTCTTCTGTGGTTATTAAATTTATTTATTTTGGCTGCTATTCCTAATGGCAGGAAAGGAACCGTGCAACATAATAATGCAGCGCCAAATGGGCTGGGATTAGAGAAATCGATAAAGATATTTAGGGCAATCAATTGGTCACTTGTCAGGCTGTTCCAACCTTTGCTTTTCAATATCTATAGATCCAGTTCCCGAAAGACAAAATGTGGCATCTCATGAACTGCAGGGACAAGTGATTTATGGGTCCCTTTTGTATAGTCTCAACAATTATAGCCGTTATAGGCTCAGAATTATCTTTTAACGTATGTGCTATGCATTTTATATCCAACACTGAATGTAGCCTCCCAAGAGTCACCACAACAAATACACATAGATATAGAAGACACAAAGAAGCACAGGTATGCAATACTAAGCACACTAATTATGGAGTAAGTCCAACAAAACTTCATGGAAACTACTTCTCAGTAGCCAAACCACATATAATGCTATGGATCCAGGCTTATATTTCCAGACATCTGCACAGAAATGAAAAAAGAAAAACAGCTGAAGAACCCTGATATAGATCAAAGCCAAGGCACTAGGAAAGGGATGATTTCACTCCCCCCCCCCCATTTTTTCAGCTGAAAAGGTCCCTATCCCAAGTAGTTTTAAGGTCTGGTAGGGCAAACAAGCAGGCACAATACAGGTACCTCTCTCTTGGTGTAGTGGTTAGAAACACAGACTTCTAGGGTTGTGCTATGCGGCCAGCAAAGCGGCTGCTCCTGCCCGTGCCAGGGGGGAGGGGAGGCATGGGCGTCGGTGCACCGGTCAACACACACGGATGCAGGTGCAGAACTCCGCCCCTGTTTCTGGCATTGAGGAGATGGAAGTATCAGAGTGGCATAGGCCTACTAGCCTTATTTCTGCAGGCTTCCACTACAGGCTCCCTTTGGTGAAGAACAGCAAATTGGTAGCCAGCCCAGAGTTCAGGTACAGTTCTATTCACAAATCATCTGAAAATATTTGTACTGTCACTTCCTGTGCTGTGGGAGTGTCTGAGTGATGTCACTTCTGGTGACATGTGACTTCGAGGGGCATGGCAGGAAAATATGGCCTGCTGACATCACTTCTGGGCTTTCTTGAAGCCAGAAAAATGTCTCAGGGGTTTTTCAATGGTAAAAACGTCGAGAAAGGCTGCCTTAAGTGGCCTTATCCTCTCCCTTATAGACCGAACTTTTGCAATTTTCTTTTCATGGTCTTTGCCTGGCAAACTCTTAACAACCCTGGCAGACTCTTGACAACCCTGCAGACTTTGTCTGTTCCTGTCGTGAAATGTGCTGCCCAAATTCAGCTCAGCTTTAACTATTAAGCATGTTGAATTCCACAGACATAGAGGAGGAGTGAGCGTCAGTATGCTGGTCTCACCCCACCTATGTGCAATCGTCAGCTCACGCCATAGATGATGCATCCAGGCTTCGTCAGCATGGTTGGGAATGCTGCTTTTCTAAACAGTTCCATGCATGGGGAGGGTATCTATTTGTATACACGTCCTAAATATGCAGGCTCCATGCTCATAAGCCTGCATATGCGCATATATGAGGGAGAGGGCAACACACTCATGCCCATTCCCCTTCCCTACACATTGATATCAATCTGTGTGACTTCAACTTCTTCAGTCCCATCACTCTAACACCAAATATACACATAAGGATTCATATAAAACAGGGTAGAACATTATTGCATGCCCCCAGAATGTCATAGTTTATTTTATACTAAACTTCTGTTATGAACCACTGTGAGCCTCAGGGGAGGGCTGTGTAGAAATGAGATGGAAGGATGGATAGACGGACGGATAGATGGACAGATGGACAGCTAGATGGCAAAGCTGATTGCCTCAGCTTGCCGGTGGTAGCTGGTAGGCTCAGTTTTTAATCACAATTGCATTGTACTATGTGAGTGGGCTCACCAGCAAGAGAGAGGACTACACCAATCTTGCATAGGCTGTTGGCCTACTTTCAGAAAAATCCAATGGGTGTAGTGGAAGCAAAATGAGATCAGGCTAGCACCACTGCCTGCAAAATGCCAGCCTCCCCTCCTGGCTTCTCTTCTGGAGAAAGTTGGCTCGGCACTGTTCTCTTCCTTAGCAAATGTCTAAGGAAGGTAGGGCTGTAGTATGCTGTGTGTGTTTTGGTTGCTACAGCTGTGCTGAAATCAAGAGTCACTAAACTGTCTGGTTTCATGTAGGGCATTATGCATTTCGCTCCTGGTGGCTGCAGCATTTGTCTGGGGAAAAGGGGCCAGTTTAGATGTGAACAGGCCTCAGGGACTGCTTACTCGTGGCAATGATGGATGCAAACAGAGGAACATTTAGAGGTTCTTTACTATGTATGCTTGGTCATTTAAAGTCTACTGTTTATCCCAAGGGCTGTAAATTTATACTTAGGCCTTTAACCAAGGTCTGTTCTTGTCACACAATTTGGAAACCATTTTTAAACTCTACATCGATGGACTATCTGTTAGATGAGTCACTAGAACAGCCCCAGTGCAGTGTTTCCCAATCTGTTAGCTGGGACCCAAAACCCCTTTTTAAAGTGGATAGCAGGCCAGCCCTCTCTAATGGGTGCCCCTGTTCTTTCCATCACTCATTTCCTTGCCTCTTCCTCCTTGAAAAGTTCTCAACATTCTTGCCTCTCCTCTCCTTTTGCCACAGTAATCAGAGTTGGGCGAAGCCTTCTGCTGAGTCTTCACACATTTCTGCAACCCTTTGCCCCTCCTCCAGCATGCCTCCCAGCTGGCAGAGAAGTAGACAGCAGAGTAAAAACCCTCTTGCAGAGACTTGACCTCAGGGGAAATCTTGGGAATTCTTCACTCAGAGAGAAGACTTTATTGTAACTCCTTCTCCCACATAAGTGACATAAGGACTTGGTTGGTCACCATCATGGAGACCTTTTAACACTCAGACAGTCAGTAATATGTGGGTTAAATTTGTACTGTGGTATAGGCACTGATGGAGTGGTTAAATGTGGTTTAGCCAGCTAGCTGAGTAGCAGCCTCCAATCTGGAGAACTGGGTTTGATTTTCCACTCTTACACATGCAGCCATCGGGGTGACCTTTGGTTGACTACGGTTCTCTCAGAGCCTCATCTACCTTAGAGGGTATCTGTTGTGGGAAGAGAAACAGTAGGCAATTGTAAGCTGCTATGAGACTCCTTCAAGTAGTAAAACTAGAGTACAAAAAAGCTCTACTTTCTTAATGGTATAGTTTTGAGCAAACAGCTGTTGAGTAGCATCTACCCTCCCATGCATGACAGGTTTTGTCCAGCGGTAACAAAACCATGCCTGCCTTCTAAATTCAGAGATAAACTAGAGAGCAAGGTGATTAATAAAGAAGTAAAATATATCCTGATGGTTCCTAGAGTTTCTTAGAACCTTAGGGAGAAATAGACAGAATAATGGAGATGAAGGAGGCTGGAATGTAACCTCTGTATGAAAAGGTTGAAAAGGTTGTGTACTTTGGAAAGCCACTTGCTTGGGGGTAGCTGTGCCCTTTGTGTAATGTTTGTTGCCTTCTCAAAATCATCCAACAAAATGGGATGCTGGACTGGATGGATACTACAGCTATAGTTTGCTTACACATGTCAAAAAACCTTGGGCCAGCCCAGGATGGCCCCAGTAAATTTGGACTTGTGGGTGACCAATCCAAAAAGGTTGGGAATCACAATGTAATAGGTAAGGCACAGTCAATGTTTTAATCATACCCTGGAGCAGCAGAACAGTTAAGGCTGCTTGCTCACTGGTAGTCTTGGGTGCTAGTGACATGGTTGGCCAAAATAAATTAAAGAAGGTGGTTCTCTGGTATGTTCCGCCCAAGGGTCAAAGCAGATATACAGTGGGAAATATCCCAGAATTTAGCTCCATTTAATGTAGCTGCTTTTGCTCCCAAAGTGGCTGTGTGGGGTAGGAACGAACCCAGTTTTCCACCATCAAATCAAAATCCATCCTCCCCAAGCTATTTTTCTCCTTGAGGAGGGGAATATTGAAAAAGAAGAGTTGCCACCCGAAGGAATCTCAAAGCGGCTTACAATTGGCTTCCCTTCCTCTTCCCCTAACAGGCACCTTACAAGGGTGGTGGGGCTGAGAGAATTCTGAGAGCTACTGTGACTGGCCCAAGGTCACCCAGCTGGCTGCATGTGGAAGAGGAATGGGGAATCAAACCCAGATCTCCAAGCTTTGAGTCCACTGCTCTTAACCACACTGGCTCTGTTCTTTGATGGTGGGGATACTTTATTAAGGAACACATTAACATTTTGGAAGTCAAAAGCATGCTCTCCCTTCCACGTGCAGTCACATCAGAGTCAGAGCCTCTGCCTCTCTAGCTATATTGAAGTAAAATATAAATCTCACTGCTTCAAATTTGTGTCATGTGACCCAAGAAAATTTCATCTCTACTATAATTTCCCAGAAGCTTCTTTGGCTTTTTCAGTCTGAGCAACTGAGCACAACTCCCCTTCTAAACTGTGGGGTTCAAAGGGTGTAGCTCTGTTGAGGCTCGTAACATAAGGTAAATAAAGACAAGATTGCTTTCCAATTGATGGGTTTCTCCCCTCCCTTGCCTGCCTGCCCCCTTTTTAATTTATTTACAATATCTTTTTTCCACAAGATCCTCAGACTTTAAACAAAACCCTTTAAACATCAGAAAACCAAACACAAATGCAAATATAGTGCACTACCAAATCAGCAGACTATTTTCTCAATAAATAAACCAATCAGGAGGCTTGGCAGAACAAAAACAGTGTAATCATAAATTTTGGAAAAGTCATAATGGAGCAGGAACTGCCTCGGGGAGGCTATTCCACAGCAAAGGTTCCTCGTTCTTTGCCTCACCCTGGAGTCTGTCCACTGTCCTCCAGCCTGCTGCCCCCCACCCTCATCAAGCCTTGACCATAACACTGCAGCCTGTCTTCACATTCAGTATGACCCTTACCTGCTAACTCCACTGCTTCCTTTGCAAAAATAACTGATGCTTCCCTCAACCAGGGAAAAGGTTTAATAGTTTCCTATATCATCATTATAGCACTGCAATACCGCAACATTACAGCTCTTCAGCTCTTCCCTGTGACATTCATTGTGCAGATAACATTATGAAAGTTACTAAATACCATGCAGCAATTTGCCTACTAGCCTGTTCTGAAGTTTCATCGTAAAGTATTGAGCTACTCTTCTATGCAAAGCCCTCAAGGCTGTCCACGGCCTGGTACTTTTGAAGAAAGGGGGGGGGGCAGGATGTGTCAAGGCTGATAAAAAAACAATCATGGAAGGGGGGGGAAAGAAGGTGGGGCAGACAGCAGAGGGTATAGCAAGCCAGTTCTGTTTCCCATATGGGCAACTTGGTGGTGCAGTGAATGGAGTATGCTTGTTTATTTGTGATGGCAATTAGTCTGAATGACTCTTGTCAAAATAAATGAACAAAGTGCATTTTGTAACAGTGCATGCATGGGTTTATGTTACTACTTAACTTGCTAATTTGCAAATGTTTCTGATCTGCAATGTGTCTGCATTATTATTACAAATTAGCATCTCACTTAACAGCCAGTCTGCCTACATTCCCCGGCAGTTTCAGTTGAGAGCATCATCTCCCCCTTCCTGTGCTGAACTGTTTGACACCACTGCTGAGGGATGTCTTCGATTTCATTCCCATTAAGATGTGATATCCTTCTCCCTTCCCAAGAGCTGAGGGGCCACACTCCCTAAGAAGCGCATCCTTTTACCAAGTCACATGGCCACACAGCGAGAGTGTTGTAAAACCCGTAAAAGAGGCGGCGGAAAGGCAAGAGAAATTGGTCAAAGCTACAGTGGCACTGTGATCACATACACTTCATGCCAACGCTGGCACAAAGTTAACACTGCAGTCATTATAGGCAAAGAAAGGTAACAGTAAGGAGCCTGCTGTCAACATACTTGGCAAACCGGGCAGTGGGCATCTTTCCTGCATCGGGCTCAGAGGCCAGCTGTCTTTTTGGTTCTCAGGAGAAACTGGATTTGGACAGTGATGACAGGCTAGCCTGAGTGTCACTCAGAATTTACCTTTTCCTCTACCCCCCCTCCTCGCTATACATCTTCAAGGCAGGTTCTAGGCAGTGCGGAATGGCTGGGCCTTGTATTGGTCCCAAAACCAATGTCCTCCCCTCTCTGAACAAATTCTAAATATGAGGGTGTGCCTGTTTTATCCTTGGATACCGACAGGCTCTTCCCCTCCCTCTGTCACACATGGGACTGAGACAGCCTTTAGACTGCATCCTTACTTTTTCTCATGCTGATTTTCTCAGGCCTGATTTTAAAATGGCATGGAGAAGCATCTTAGTTTACATACATCTAGCATCAGATTGAAAATGAGTCCCCAGCCACTACTAAAGGGGCAGTACCAAGAGACCACGGATCCGTGGCCTGAACAACAGTGCTGGGATGTTAACATTACTTACAAAGCAAATGTGTGAAGATGATGTCACACTGAAATTAAACACCATTCTCTTTTTCCCTCAGAAAGTCACCAGCTGTTTCCCCTTTGTTGATATTGGCAGAGTTTAAATATGCAAAGGACTATGAAAGCACCGTCAGCTTAAAGGATAAATAATTTTATTGAGAAGAGAAAAAAACATTGTAAAGAAGAGTTAACTGTCTAACTGATGTGCTGCAGGCAATCAAGGAGTAAGTGTGCTCAAAGGAGCAGGAAGTCTTCAATTGAGCTAATCAGGACACTGGAGGAAATTGTCTGAAAAATACCAAGAAGTTCCTAATTTAAATATGTCAGATACGCCTAATGGAGTAGTTCTCAACCCTGGGTTTGCAACCCCATTTGGGGTTGCTTGTCTCCTTCTATAGGGTCCCCAAGTTGGTTGCTGCCACCGTGGGGAGTGGCCAGAAGGAGCAGTGGGCGGCGACAGGTGATGGTAGCAGGTGCACAACAGTCAGGGCGGCATGGAGGCGGCCATTGCCATGGTTCCTCCGCCACTGGCCGCCACTGCTTCCAGCTGCCAGGCTGCTTGGCTGTACCTCGAAGGAGCCCACCCAGGCCATTGGACACCCTCCCCCAGCTCCAAGCTGCCCCTGGGAGCAGGACTGGCCCCCCTGGCCCAGCCCCCCCCCCCAGGCGCCCCGGCCGACCCAGGAGCGCGAGCCACAGTTCGACCCCGAGGAGGCTGGCAGGGCAAGTGCTAGGCCTGGGAGTGTGTGTGTGTGGGGGGGGGGATTGGGTGCCACCAAGCAGCCAGCCTCAGGACGAGGCGTGAGGCCGGTGTGGGGGGAGACTCTCGCCCACGCTCACTTGTCGCAAAGGAACTATCTCCAGAGTTTTGTCCTTGTCCCCCCCCCCCCTCCAAGTGGCTGGTAAGCCTGGTAAGCTCGCAGTGAGCATCAATGTTTCTATGCAGAAGGAAATCCGGCTCCTGGCGCAACTAACAGTGTAGCTTAGGAACGGGCAAGGTGGGCAAAACAGCCCTCCAAGCATCTCCCATGGAGGGGCACCTGACGCAAGCTCAGGTCAGAGCTCTTAAAAGAGAAGGGAAGAAATCTCAACACCCAACACAGATCTCTCCAGAGGGCTTTAGCTGACGTTATTGATTTGAAGCCCTCTTCCAAATGGCCGGCTGCCGTCACCTTCCCCTGAAGCGCATGCAAATGCTTGCACACACTGCCCGCACGCGTGTTTGTACCGACCCCACTGCCACTGCAGTTGGGGTCACTGAGTTAGGGCGGTTGAGAACTGCTGTCCTATATAATGGTCTTCATACACTGCTGAATCATGCACACTGCAGATCTTGCATATGCCAACAGTTGTCCCTGTTATTCTATGTGGTAGCTAGGGTTAACCTTCCAAATCTCTTGTATGCGTCCAGCTAGTATTAGCCTTCCAGTACTCTTATATATTTTGAACTCTCTCCCTCTCATTTCAAAACCTCCTAAAAACCCAGATCCTCAAAGTAATGTTTCTGAGTCCACAGAAAATGCTACCGAATTGAGGAAAGTCTGAAAGTAGTGCCAGTATGAACAGCAACTATAATCCATCTTGTGTCTGAATCATATGATACTATGGCAGGTCTACAAATTATCAGTTGCTTGCCTCTAAAATATAAGGGTGCATCAATAAGTTGTAAATTCTATCACTACACCTTCCCCTTTGGCATTCACTGTCATACACTAACAAAGTAAAAATACAATAAAATATACATAACTGATACAATGAAAATAAATTATTTATTTAAAATATCTTCACCAGTTAGTATCATTAATTACAGTCTATTCATCATGCACTACGTTAACACGAGTCCTCGTTCTGGAGGTTGGAGCTGTCTATATTGGTTCATCACGGATATTTAATGTGCCCTCTTGTTGATGCTCACATTCCTCTTGATTGCATAAATTGTCAGTCCGTTAAATGAAACTGGAAGTAGAATGTGGAACCGCTTAGAACAGTTTTAATAAAAGCTGCAAGTGAAAATCATGTGCGGCAATCTCTGAAGGCAAATGGTGTCCTCGTAGCTACCATGCCGCCATTTTAAGGTGATTTTAAAATGCCATGAGGGCCTGATTCTAACCAGGCCCCCAGTACAACGGGCTGAGGTGTGTTTGTTTCCAACATACCTAATATCAGCCAAAATGTTTCTCCCCCTGCCCAAGCCCAATCAAGATGGGCCTCACAATATTTTTAATTCACTTTAAAATGATGGCAACCTAGGGGATGCCTACACATCTAGTTTGGCATCCAGGCTTGTACTAGATAAGGGTGCCAGCTCTGGGTTGGAAAAAACCTGGAGATTTTGGGGGTGGAGGACAGGGTTTGGGGAGGGGAAAGACTTTAATGCGGTAGAGTGCCCTAGAGCAGTGGTCCCCAACCTTTTTTGGGCTGGGGACCGGGAAGGGAGAGAGAAAGGCCCAGGGACTGTGGGGGAGAGGGAGGTGCGGGCACCAGCGTGCGCAAACACGCAGGCGCAGCAGCTCCGCACCTGGGCCCGCGCCTCCCTCCCCCTGGTTGCAGCCCGGTACCGAGTGTTCCACAGCCTGGTGCCAGTCCTCGGCCCAGGGGGTGGGGAAGACTGCCCTAGAGCAGTGGTCCCCAACCCCCAGTCCAGGGACCGGTACCGGTCCGTAGATCAGTCGGTACTGGGCCGCAGCTCCTCCTTGTCCTCCTCCCCGGCTGCTGCCTCGGGGGCTGCCCTGGCACTGTGCCACCAGCTCACCTTTGGTGCTCTCCAGTGGCCACGATGTCCCCAGAGGCTCAGGCGGCGGCGACATTCCTCAGCAAAGGACTACCCCCACCCCCGGGCCTCAGTAAAATTGTCAAGCGTTGACCGGTTCTCAGTGATAAAAAGGTTGGGGACCACTGTCCTAGAGTCCATCTTTCAAAGCAGCTATTTTCTCCAGGTAAAGTCATCTGTGTTTGCCTCGATATCAGTTGTAATCCTGGGAGACCTCCAGCTACCACCTGGAGATTAGAAACCCTAGCTCTAGAACATACTAAGATCATGTGATCTTGGGGCAAATTCACAAATCACCAGTTCCTTGACACATAAGAAAACATCTCTAAACAGTACATTCTGTCACTTGTCATAAATGCTTATGCCTGTGCAGCCTGCTTAACTTGCCATTACTTCTTCAATTCCTGCTACTCCTCTCCCAGATACTGTTCTTTAGGTCTTCACTGTCTGAGCTTCTCCACCCCGTGGGACAGTGCATTTCCACTGCACAGTGCGGAAAACAAAGTAGTGTGTGAGCCACTAATTATACCTAAAGATATTCTTGACCTGCCACAGAAATAGAACTTGTTCAATAGCCAGAAAAGTAAAATGACTCAGGGAGCAGACAGATTATCTAACTTTTCCAAATCAATATTACGCAGATAAAGAGTTGTCTTTGATGCAGACATTGAGATGTACTGCTGTGTTGTCTGAAACTCCAGGCTGCTACAGCACAAGAAAACAGCAAAAGAAAACCCTGACATCTCAGAAGGTTAAACAGTAGTCTAAATATTCTCAAACAAAATGGCCTGAGCACAGAGGACAGCTGCAACTTGACCAGAAGCATTGCATAATCTCCTATGCCTGTGGTGGCAAGCCAGAGGTGGCATTCAGAGCCCACTCTGTGGGCATGCACACTGTGGGCATGCACACAGCCTGGGGAGCGCAGAGGTGGACTAGACCCCGCCAGAGATGCCACACCCTGCTGCCTGCCTGCCTGCATCCCCGGCCTCATTGCCTCCCTTCAATGGAGCGAAGGTGAAGAAAGAAGGGAGGGAAGGGAAAGATGTGGGGAAAGGGGGGGGACCTAGAAATAAATGGCCCAACAACAAAGGGGCCCAACAACTGAGGGGAAAGAGAGGGGGAAAGGATCATAGAAAGGAGGGAGGGACAAAAGAAGGTTGAATTGCCGTGTGGGCACTTTGTGATAAATGAGTGGGTTTTGTGTTGCAGTTTGGGCACTCGGTCTCTAAAAGGTTTGCCATCACTGCCACTATGCAAAATGCCTCTGTACAATGACAAAATGTCACACAACTGCGCAGACTAGAAAACCTGACGGAACATGAGAAAAGGCCTGTCCTGCATACAATCACCACATATTCATCTGCAAGGAGAACGTTCCTTTTGTGAGACAAAATATATCAAGCAAATCAATCTGCAGTGTTTTAACTTGTAGGAAATATTCTCACCACAAACAAAGGCAGCAGATTTTCTATTTTTATTAGCTTCCGGGGAGAGGGGGGGAAGGATCCTTTAATCCCTTTAACAAAGTAGGCTGTAACTGAAAGGCTAAATCACTCTCACACACATCTCACAATCCTGCAATATCATATGCTGCTTAAAGGGATTATTTTGGCAAGCCAGATGACAATAAGGAGACATTTAAAGATGTGCAACTCTTTTCTATAAACCTGTAAACAACATTTAAGAAATAAACGGGGAGGGAAGTGGAACAAAGTGATAAATGCAAATGTTTACCCAAATTAGATAATGAGTTTGTTTAGTGTAAAACAGCATCCAGATAAGTCACAGAAAAGTTTGGGAATATATTTATGGACTCTTTTATTCCTGATTTTATGGATTTGATTACTCTTACTCCTTTATTGTTTTATGGCACCTTGACCTTTTGATGCTGTTTCTGTCACTGCAAACAGGGAGGGAGCTGCCTTGGGAGCTCATGGGTTGGGAGTAGGGGATATAAATACTTTGAATAATATATAAAAACCATAAGAATGTCAGCTTTCTAAATAACTGGCATGGCTTTACCAGGATGCCTTTCGTCCACTTTTCAGCTTAATCTGCCCTGTCCCCAGAAGTAATCAGTTGAGTGGATTTTGACATTAATGTAACATGTCCAGGTTAACACATGCTATCTAACAATGATGGACAGTTTTCACATATTTTCTTACTGTGCCTATGGACATAAATCTGTGGGCTAGCTGGATATAGCAATGCACAACCAATTTATGGAACTTGCAGATGAGACGCTTATAAATTGGCTCTGTGTCCATTCTAGCCTCAAGTGGAACTGAAGGTCAAACTAGACGTGACAGCAGCAGCCATGCTTGCTTATTGGTAGGTCTGCTTGTTCAAATAAATCTGGGGATGGGTAGGCCTGGTTCTGATGCCAAAAATAAAGAAGAGCTATTTTTGGTACCTTACTTTTCACTACCCAAAGGAGGCCCAAAACTGCTTACAAACACCTTTCCCTTCCTCTCCCCGCAACAGGAACCCTGCGAGGTAGGTGGTGGCTGAGAGAGTCCTGAGAGAACTTGTCTATAAGAACAGCTTACTTGGGCATGAAATTGGGGTCACCCTGGGTGGGCAAGTAGTTGTGAGTTCCTGCACTGAGCAGGGGGTTTGACTAGATGACCTCAAAGGACTCTTCCAACTCTATGATTCTATGAACTATGACTAGACCAAGGTCATCCTGCTGGCTACATGTGGAAAAGTGGGAAATCAAACCTGGTTATCCAGATTACAGGCTGTCGCTCTTAAACTACTATCCCATGCTGGCACGTGGTTGATGCAATTTTCCTTCCATTCCTCCTGCCTTACCTCTTTGTGGTCTATTGTTTTAAGCTCTTTCCTTCCAGCTTTGGCCAATTCTAGTGGATCTGGATCAGAAAAAAGTGCTTGGTTTGTCAGTGCACAGGGTGCAGCGTGGGAGAGTCCAGCTCCCTTTAGCTACACACCCCAAGAGGTAGAAAAAACAAATCCACATGTTACCAAGCAGAAACGTGGATAACAAAAGTAAATAAGTGACACCAATGATGCTGACATGCAAAATCTTCAGCAGGTGTGAGTGCAATTGCCAGTGCTACTGTTGTGTTGGCCTACAAGTACACAGAGTATTGCTGTCGTTGGATTTGATTTGATCTTTTTGGCATCCCCAACCTTTCTGGGTACAGTCACAAAATGGCTGCCACAAATGGCTGCTACAAGTGGGAAGGCTTCTTAAATAAGGCCTTTTGAGCCATAATAGACAAAAACAATCTTCTCATCAACCATCTCTAAACCAATAAACAAGAGTGAGCTACAATCAACTCCTTTGGCAGCAAAAGAGGAACTAAGAGTGAGGGTGCTGCCACATGGGAGCACATGCTCCTGGGCAGAATCAACAGCTTGGCTTGGTATACTGTGCCTTCCAGAGGCTTTTAGCTTACAAAGCCTGTCTATGGCAGGCCTGCTAATGTACAGTCCCATGTGTCAGAAGACTGACGATGAACTGTAACTATGATTTCCTTTTTTATATTTGCTTTTATCTGAGAAACTCAGATCAGAAAGTGCCTTGCCAAACCAACTACAGGCTTTGGAACCCTTGAGTCAGGGATTCTCAAATACTGTCAACTGTTCACAGTTCAATGTAGCCTAAACTAGATTGGAGAACCTTTATGCAAATTTTGTATTGCATGGTGGGTTTCTCTCCTTTTCCATCAACTTCAATGATAAAAAATTGTGTCGAGTTTTCAACTAATGGCAATTTCCTAAGCATCTTACCATTTCTGCCCTTGAAAACTACCTCTTGCATGAATTAGTGTCAGAATCTATCTTCCTCCAAATCCTGTGGCATAATGTGATTTTGTTTTGCAAGACAGGGAGACAGAAAGAAGCATTAGAACTCTCTTGCAACATTTCAAAGGGGAGGTATTTGAAAGTTGTTTTGTTTTTAATTCTCTCAACACTTTCTGAATTCATTTCACTTGTCAATAAAACTTAACCATAAGCATTTCTCTCCCTTATGGAATCTACTATGGAAATAAATCAACCCAGTTATGTATGGTGAGAAATGGTGCATCTTACATCCCAACCTTGGTGGGACCATAAGACTTCTTCCTAGTCTCTCCAAGCCCCAAGATTTCACAGAGCCTTGAAGTTAACAATTATCTGTACTCCTCTTATCCCCTTGCTTGTTCTGAAAGGGGCTCTGAATATCCTTCCTCTAGGTCTCTTCCTTCTTCGGACTCCATAGACAGATATCCAAAATGCACTGATTACCCACTCCATCCCAAGCTCATGTGTAGGATCTCACTCCAAAGCAGGCCTTTCCTTAAGAGTAGGCCCCTGCTGTTGAGTAGACTGTAGTTGCTAATCTTAGCGGGGGAGAGGGGATCATACTTTCACCTTGCTGGGTCAATTTGCAAGGCAGACATAGCTAGAGGTCACTTGTTACGTCCACACCAGGCCAGTGCTCCCCATGCTTACTCCTCCATACCTCTTTCAACTTTTAGCATGGCTCCTGTTCCTGTATCATTTGGTTTAGGTTTAGCAGGAGTATCTCTGACTCCCCCTCCCCTAAATTATGGAAAAGCTACTATGTCTCCAAGTTAGTGCTTGGTCTCTGAAATGCAACTATATTTAGAAGACCTTTATATGCCTGGCAATCACTGTGACGTGTCAGTCCCTAAGTATCAATTCATACAACCTTCAAACATTTACTCTCCTATTCCACCTTTTCACCAGACTGCCCAAAGTAGCTCAAAACTACAATAAAATACAATTTCATAATAAAATGTAACTGGACTGATGTAACTGGAGAGGCTCTAGTTGGGGAGGGAAGGTAAATGTATTGCTGAGAAAAGATATTTTAAATACAGAATTAAACCAAATAGATGAAAACCATAAAGTACAATCAATCTGAATTGGGATCAGGTAATGACAATGACATCTTAGTCTCTTTGTTTTTGTTGTTGTTTTTTGTTTTGTGCTTTCCTACATGGCAGTTGGTCTCACATTTTAGGATACTTCTATCTCAGTGCAAAGAAATTATCTGCAACACAAACAGATTCCATCCTCCAAGGGGGAAAAAAGTCTGCCTATATGTCAAATATCGTTGGATGATATAAAATGTGAGATCATCACAGGGCCTTATCCTCTTTGTTTCCAGTCTATCTATATACTATATTCTGTCCTGCCACCAATATACTCTACTGAATATAGGATATTCCATTTCACACATGCCTACTAGCATGCCAATTTTCTCTTCCAGTTGGGAATACAGTCATTGTTCTCACTTTGTCATAAGGGAATAGCCCTACACTGCAGGGTATTTTAAAGTCTAGATAATACCACAGACATCATCTGCTCACTCAGAAAACATGTGAGCCAAGGCTAGCTGCCCCATGAATCTCTATAAAGTTCCAACGTAGAATTTACTTGAGCATCACCAAAAAAGGTGCCAAGAGAAGTATCAAAAGAACCACACTATTTGCAACTGCATTTCAGCAAATCAAGCTAATTATTAAACAACCTATACCTGGGGGGGTGGGAGCATGACGAACCAACAATGTGGTGAGCAATTCAGCATCTCTAGGAACTTTCTCACCAGCACTAAGATTTATAATGGAAGCCAGCTGCAGCCACAACCAATAAGTGGTGATATGTCCTCTTTAACTTGCCAGCCTTAACTAATCAAGTCCCTCTGAAATATTTGTCAGAGTGATTCAGTGTTGTGAGGTCTATATAAATCTTGAGACACAAGAGTCTGTTAAAATACACAAGGAGGTCTTTGCATGGCAATTACTTAGACTGCCATAGGGGAAATCTTGCAGGTAAAATTTACTCCTGGGGTAACTCATCTTTTAAAAACAATTTCAGGCATCCACTCATGGAAACAAGGGAAAGATGAAGTGCATGCCACCACCTCCTATCCCCCCTCCCCCCAGTACAGTTGGCTTTGATAGATCAAAGCCAACATAGTTTACAAAGACAGTGGTCCGCAACCTTTTTCAGGCTGCGGACCGGTGGTGGGGAGGGCGATCCGGGCACCGTGCATGCGCGACAGCCCATGCGCAAACATGCATGCGCGGCAGGTCCGCATGTGCACGTTTAGGCCGGTGGCCGCGCTTCCCGCTCCCCCCCACAGAAAGAAGCTTGCCGGGCCGCGGTGGGGGGGCGGGGAGCGGCGCAATGGTTGGGGACCACTGTCCTAAGCTAGTACTATTATTATTATTATTATTATTATTATTATTATTATTTGGATTTATAGCCCGCCACTCCCCTAAGGCTTGTGGCGGGTAACAGCATATAACTCCCCCCCAAAAAAAACCCCAATACATACAAACCATGCTAATGCATAAACACATACTACAGAGGTGAAGAGACTGAGGCAGGAATTAGATATGTTTTGCCTGTGGCATGAACTTGGGAGGTGGCCACAGGCAAGTACTCCTCTTTTTCAGCCTCCTCTGAAATATGACAATTACTACTGAGATCCTTTAAGAGTTGCTGTAAGTTCTGTTGATGGGATATAGTACACAGAGCACTTAAAAGTACTAAATACACGGCAGCTACTGAGTACATTTCATATGAATAGATATGATAGCTGAACAATGAAGAAAACTGACAAGGGAGAAATTGATTCATTTGAATTTTGGCATTGGATGAGAGTTTTATGAATACCACAGAGACACCCCTGCAAAAAAAAAATCCATCCCAAATTAGTGGGTTCAAGATCAAATCAAGCCTGAACAACATGCCCAAACTGAGACTATTGTACTGTGGTCACATTCTAAGAGAAGACTCACTGGAAAATACAATGATGTTAGGAAAATGTGAAGGAAGTAGGAAAAGAAGGAAGCCCCAATATGAGATGGATTGATCTAGTCCAGGAAGCCATGGCCCTCAGTCTGCAAGACCTGTGGTATGCAGTTAATTATGGGATGTTTTAGAGTTCATTAATTCATAGGGTGGTCATGAGTTGGAAGTTACTTGATGGCACATAACACAAATGCTAAATATCTGGTTTTTAACTGGTTTTTTCATACTCCACTTTTTACTTCCCAAACAAGTCTCAAAGTGACTTGCACTTGTCTACCCTTCCCCTCCTTGCTGAAACTTAGAGAGCTCTGGGAACTGTGACTGGCCTTGGGTTACTTAGCAGGTTGCATGTGGAGGAGAGGGTGATCACACCTGGTCCTCCAGATTAGAGGCCACCACCATTAACCAATAAAGCAAGTATACAAGTTCTTACTAGGAAAGCAATGAATTTCTAAACAAACTGGTACAGCAGTCCAGCTTGCTGTATTCAGCAGTGATGATCAAATGTGAGCCAATTACTGGGTCTGTTCAGTTGGGCACTAGTAACTAAGGCACCAGCCAAATAGACTTGCATTGTTCACACACACACGCACTCAAACTGTACATGGCTAAAAACAATGCCAAAACAAACAGATGAGCAGCCATGAATTCCACTAAGGACTATCATATAAACACTACATGGTAGGATTTTTTTTGAAAAACTGTAGCATTTTTTAGTTATTTATATAATTGATGACTGTCTATTAAATTGTGCCATTTGCTTTGAATGGGAGCCAACTCCGTTGGGTTGTATGAGACTGCATGTGGGAGACGTCAGCTGTGCTGTACCTGTACTCTTGGGGAGGAATACATTGAAGCAACTGGCCAATCAGCCATGAATGGGCTGATGAACACGTACCATGTTTGTTTTGAAGGTCACAAGCCCTTATAACTGCATCATATCTTTTTTCTGCTGATACTGCTTCTGGAACTTAGATCTGTCTATAGAGACACAGCAACTTTCCAAGAGAAGCATGGCCACATGACACCCCCCCCCCCCGGCATAGGCATTGGGAAGCCAACTCCGTTACAAAATCTAAATCTATCTAAAATCTATGTAAAATTCTAAATAAAACAGTAAGAGGGTGCTGGGAGGAGCTATCAATATGGTAGGCTGTCTCGGCTGTCCCATTCCTCATTGGCTGTCTGTCCAATTAACAGCCAATCAGGAAGGATGTCCCACCCTGGTCACTTCTCCCTCCAACTTCTTCCATTTGGAAAAAGAACCAGCCCAGTAAGCAGGAATTGGGAGAGAGGGTAGAGGGCGTGAGACTGTGGGACGGCGGGGGTGGGGAGAGTAGGGAGGGAGCCCCCAGCAGTGCTCCCACCACCCCAAGCACCTTCAACCGTGGCCTTGCCAGGCCTCGTAGGGCTGTAGGGGTGGCTGGAAGAGGAGCAGAGTGCCCGCCATAATCCCCCCCAAAAAAAGGCCCACTAGGACCTCTCCAGGCCTTGGCTGGCCTACCTGAGGTGGGGTCCTAGCACCTGTTGTATTCAGGGATGCAACAGGCTTTTTTGCTAGTTACATAATAAATCCAAAAATGAGACATTTTGTCTACCACTTTTGTCTTTGTAACTTGAAAACCTTTTAAAGGGCATACTATCACTTGAGAATAGGACCAACCCATAAATGCAGGTACTGTGGGAAATCTGAAGCTTCTAGTCATGCCTGCTTTCCTGCCTGCCTAGCCTGTTTTGTGCATCCCAGGCTATGACAGTGTTATATGTACCATTTAGTGCATTGTGAATAGTGTCATTTTCGCTTTGGTAAATGTATGTTATTACAATAGTGAATCAATATTAGGGTTGTGTGCAGCGGTGTCCGAATTGGCCGTTCCAGGCCGACCCCGCGGGGTGGGGGGCACGGGCACTGGTGCGTGACTTGGTACACATACGCAGGCGCGAAGCTCCATGTTACACACCGGCATCTGCACCTCCCCCCCTCACACTCACGGCGCAGTGCTGGCCGCGTGGGCCTGGAACAGCCAATTCGGACGCTGCCACACACAACCCTAATCAATTTGGCTCAGAGAGCAATACAGAAGGCATCTTCCCATACAAGACCCACAGCAGCTTTTCTTTAAATCAGCTTTTCTCAACTTTTTTACCACTGAGAAACTTCTGAAGCATTCTTCAGACTTTGAGAAACCCCAGAAGTGGCATGATCATGCAGAATACAGCTAGGAAGCATAGCTGTGTACACACCCACCTTGGGACCTTCACTTTCCCACCCCCTCCAGGCCCATCTTTGGCCATTTTAGGAGAAGGGTACAAGTTGACATGAGGAAACTGGTTGAGAAAACCTGCCTTAAATCATAATGTTAATGTAAACCCAACAATTGCTGGCTGCGATGACTACTGCTCCTTCTTCCATGTTCTGCCCCATATTAAACGTTTTCATGGCACAGCTACCAGAAGTGATGCACTAATTATTTTCATGCATAAACACAATCAAGAGTTCAAAACATTTCTCTGGGTGAGGCTTATAAACAGAAAGTGGTAGGTTTCTTTAAAGTAATAATGCAATGTGCAATTCTAAGAAATCCATCTGAGTTACCAAGAATAATTCCTGAAAACGGAGAAATCAAATGACCTGACATTTGTGCGCCTGACTGGAGGGGGATGCCAGCAGCAGAGTGTGATTTTAGTGCTCATTTATTTGCTGTTATTTATAACCCACTTTTCTCCCTGATCACACTGTTCCACCTCCTCCACTTAATCCTTATAACAACAATCCTGAAAGGGTAGATTGGGCTGAGAGATTGTGCCTGGCCCAACATCATCTGGCAGGCTTCCAATGGTGAGTGAGGGATTCCACCCCATCATTCCAGCTTCTAGTTCGAGACTCTGATTACTATGCCACACCAGCCATTCCTGGAAAAGAAGTTTCCATCTTGGATTTATGATTCCAGGGTATTAGATAGAAAAGGGGCCTCTCCATCAAGTTTGTATTTTTTCCCAAAAAGATGTTTCCCATGTTTTGGAAATTTGACAAGAAAACTTCCAGAATGTGGATTCTTTTGAAATTAAATATAGACTTGATAGATTCACAGAGAAGCATACACACAGCAATCATTTCTATAAATCAGTTTTGGCTGAGAGAGTGACTGGCCCAAGATCAGCCAGCAAGTTATCACACCAGACTGGAAATTGAAACCTGGGACTCCCAGATCCTTGTCTGACATTGTAACTACTACTTCACATTGCTCTCAACTTCCTCTGCTTCCCTCCATACTATGTGTCCTTTCCCTGGGGAAAGTCTAGTAATGTTACAAAAGTCACTCAGGTGAGTTGTGTTGGTACTGCCAGACCTGGTCAAGTTGCAGAAATTGTATGGAGGCAGTCACAGGGTCAAGCAAGTTGTGTGGAATCCTGTCGTTTCCACTGGTGAGTTTTGGAAATTGCATAGTAACAAGTTGTTTGGGAGTTGCTGCTCAGCCTGGCCCAGGACAGGATGAAGCGTAGCAGGGGGGCCCTGTACTATTCCTTTTGCTGACCAAAACCATGGCTGGATGTCTGCCATTATTTATATGGTTGCCAAGCAACCCCTGCAATACCCACAGAGATCTCAGAGGACATCCATGATACAGTTCCTGTTACTATTTTTTTTTGGAGGGGAGTATTAACGTAACACTCTAAGACCTATTATGCGCTGTTCTGTTGCAGCAGGGCTTTCCTGCGTGCACACGAGGGAGGGGCTACTCCGGCATATTCGAGCTACCCCGCCACAACGGCCCCGCACATGCAACTCAGGGCCAGAAAGGCCGGGAGCACTCTGCGGAGGCTGCAGCAGTGGCAGGGGGGTAAGGGCATGGGGCCTCTACCACATGATGATGGAGAGCAGCATGCTGCTCTTCCACCATGGTGTGGGTGGGTGCCCCTGTCAGCAGAGCTGCGGAGCTGGCAGGGGTGAGAGGCATCCCTGCAGGGATGCTGCAGGTCGGGGGAGGAGTGCGATTACGAACTAGGCTAGCCTTACCTAGCCGTGGTCAGTGCCCGCTGCAGCCTCGGGTACGCGGAATACTCTGTGTTTCCTTATCGCGGGCCTTCCGCGGTCCTGGGTCAGGCAGGGCTTGGTGGAGCCCTGGATGGCACAATGTCGGACATTAACCGGGGATTTTTCCCAAAGCAGAAGAGATTTTTAAAAGGTGGCAAAATTACCCAGAAGAAAAATTAAAGAGCGAGCTTGACATCCCTGATAACCACGATGGGGTAGTCACTGACCTAGAGCCAGACATCCTGGAATGTGAAGTCAAATGGGTCTTTGGAAGTCTGAGCAACAATAAAGCTAGTGGTGGTTACAGCATTCCAGTTGAACTTTTCAAAATCTTAAAAGACAATGCAGTAAAAGTGCTACACTCAATGCCAGCAGATTTGGAAAACTCAACAGTGGCCACACGATTGCTCAAAGAAGGGCAATGCGAAAGAATGCTCAAACTACCACAGCATTGCACAATTGTCATGCTAACAAAGTTATGCTCAAAATCCTACAAGCTAGGCTCCAGCAATACGTGGACCAAGAACTTCCAGAAGTACAGGCAGGATTTCGAAGAGGTAGAGGAATTAGAGATCAAATTGCCAACATACGCTGGATCATGGAGAAAGCTAGGGAGTTCCAGAAAAACATCTACTTCTGCTTCATTGACTATACTAAAGCCTTTGATTATGTGGAGCACATCAAATTGTGGCAAGTTCTTAAAGACATAGGAATACCAGAGCATTTTATTTGTCTTTTGATAAACCTATATGCAGATCAAGAAGCAACAGTGAGAACCAGGCATGGAATCACTGATTGGTTCAAAATTGAGAAAGGAGTTCAGCAACGCTGTATACTGTCGCCTTGCCTATTTAACTTGTATGCGAAGCACATCAAGAGAAAGCCGGGATTAGATGAGTCACAAATTGGGATTTTGATTGCAGGGAGAAATATAAACAACCTCAGATATGCAGATAATACCACTCTAATGACAGAAAGCGAAGAGGAACTAAAAAGCCTCTTGACACAGCTTGAAACTCAATATCAAGAAAACGAAGATCATGGCATCCAGCCCCCTCACTTTCTGGAAAATAGTTGGGGAAGAAATGGAGGTAGTGACAGATTTTATTTTCCTGGGCTCCAAGATCACTGCAGATGGGGACTGCAGCAAAGAAATTAAAAGACGCTTCTTCCTGAGAAGGAAACCTATAGCAAACCGAGACAGCATCCTAAAAAGCAAATACATCACCCTGCCAACAAAAGTGCATCGAGCCAAGGCTATGGTCTTCCCAGTTGCAATGTATGGTTATGAAAGCTGGACCATAAGGAAGGCCGAGCGTCAAAGAATTGAGGCTTTTGAACTCTGGTGCTGGAGAAGACTCTTGCGAGCCCCTTGGACTGCAAGGCAAACAAACCGGTCAGTCCTAGAGGAGATCAGCCCTGACTGCTCCTTAGAAGGCCAGATCCTGAAGATGAAACTCAAATACTTTGGCCACCACATGAGAAGGAAGGACTCCCTGGAGAAGAACCTAATGCTGGGAGCGATCGAGGGCAAAAGTAGAAAGGGACGACAGAGAATGAGGTGGCTGGATGGAGTCACTGAAGCAGTTGGTGCGAACTTAAATGGACTTCGAGGAATGGTAGAGGACAGGATGTCCATGGGGTCGCAATGGGTCGGACACGACTTCGCAACTAACAGCATATATCTATATATACACAACATATATCTATATACACACAACATATATCTATATACACACACATACACGTATATGTGTATGTGTATGTGTATGTGTATATATATATATATATATATATATATATATATATATATATATATATATACACCCACACACACACACACACACAGAGAGAGAGAGAGAGAGAGAGAGAGAGAGAGAGAGAGAGAGAGAGAGAGAGAGAAAGCCTCTTGTGGCGCAGAGTGATGAGGCAGCAGACATGCAGTCTGAAGCTCTGTCCATGGGGCTGGGAGTTCAATCCCAGCAGGTTGACTCAGCCTTCCATCCTTCTGAGGTCGGTAAAATGGGGGGTAAATGGTAATGACTGGAAGGCACTGGCAAACCACCCTGTATTAAGTCTGCCATGAAAATGCTAGAGGGCGTCACCCCAAGGGTCAGACATGACCGCGTGCCTGCTCTATGTACTAGTACTCTCTCAAATGTGTGCATACTGGCTGTATTGACCTATACTGTGCTGATTAGATATCTCTTTGTATGGACTGTTATCAATTTACAACTGTTCCACAATGAGTATCAGTTGAGAAAAGTAGACTATAAACACTGTAAATAAAATAAATATTGATTTCCGAATGAACACTTCGCCTGGGACTGCCACACTTGCTTTTCATGAACCTATTCTTGGATGTGGCTGTGATGAAGCAAACAAAGCTTGCCTAGTGCTTCAGAATATTTGTGAGTCTGTAACAGGTGTTCACCCACCTTTTTGAGCCTGCAGAGCCCTTTGGAAGTCTGACACAGGGTCATGGGCACATCCACAAAATGACTGTCACATGTGGTGGAGCCAACCAGAAAATGACAGGGAGTGAGGTTATGTGCTGTGTTTGACAGCAGTCCTTTTAAAATTAATATTGTTCTAAAACAATGACTTGCATATACACAGCTTATGTTCAGTCGCTGCAATAACTCATGCAGCTGTGGTGGCAACTGCTGCCAAAGCACAGCCAGTCAAAAGCCCTATCTGGCCCCATTCACATTAAAAAAAAACACTTGGCAGGTGCCAGGAAAATTGTCAGTGCCCAAGGGACCCCTGCTCTGTAATATTTTCATAATCCCAGCTTGGTGTAGAGTTTAAAAGCAGCAGCTGTAATCTGGCAAGCCGGGTTTGTTTCCCCACTCCCCCGCATGCAGCCAGCTGGGTGACCTTGGGCTCGCCATGGCACTGATGAAGCTATTCTGACTGAGCAGGAATATCAGGGCTCTCTCAGCCTCACCCACCTCACAGAGTGTCTGCCAGGGGGAGAGCAAAGGGAAACTGTTTTGAGACTCCTGGTAGAGAAAAGCAGCATATAAAAACCTATTGCTATTGGTTTTTATATTGGAAGGGACTTCTAGGGTCATCTAGTCCAAATCCCTGCACAATGCAGGAAATGGCCACAAGAGGAGGAGGAGGAGGAGGAGGAGGAGCTGCTGCTGCTCTTCTTCTTCAACATTAAAATCAACAGTTGCAGTATATCTCTATGGGGGTAAGTGTGGGATACAGTACTACAGTATCAGCAACCTGATGTCCCTCGGCTAACGTGGGGTGGTTTTTTGGGGGGGGGAGTTTAGTGGGGTTAGTTAGTGCTTGCCTGTTGCCTAACGTTGATAATGTTGATAGTGTGGATTGGTTTTAATGGTTTTAACTATGGGTTTTATTGCAATTTTTATCTTGTAAACCGCCGTGAGCCTAAGGGAAGTTTAATAAATAAATAAATAAACAATTTAAACTAAGGTGCGAGGTTCAGCTTTGTGGGGCTTGGGTAGAACGGCCAATGGAATTTGATGCCACTTCTCACCTCAATCATAGCTGTAACCCGCCATGAGACAATTTTCAATAGTGGTGGAAATAACTCCAAATAATAAATAAATAGGACTGGCGGGACTTATGAGAGGCAGAAGGACAAACTAGTCAACCCAACTTGTACAAAGTCAGCTTTTTGTCCTCCAAGCAGGCAACAGATCCCCTTAATCTGACTGTATCTGTGTCACAGGTTTAATGAGTGTATTTCCAAAGTGGGGTCACTGCTGAGACGCGATTAAAACTTAGGGGCTTTACGCACCGGGATCTTTGTTGCAAATTGGTCACTGAATGAAAAATCGCCATTTAAAATAGTGGAATTCGTCGTTATGCATACCTGCCTTTGTAGTGGAATCAGTTGCGTTTTGTAGCATTTCCCACAGCTTCCGGTCTCGGCAGAAATCGCTAGAAAGGAAGCGCTATTGCTGAGCTCGTCCCGCCCCTGGCCGTCAAGCAGCCAATGGGCAGCCGTTAGCATGCTCCCAAACAGCCCCTTTCCCTTTAAGAAAGGTTTTTTTTAAAAAAAAAACAGACCCATTGTAACGAATCTGTGTAGATTCGTTGCAACGGAGAGACCCATCCAGCTGCCTAATGTGTTTGAGCTGTTTGATCGTATGATCGTTGCCACGCTGCCTCGAGTGAAACCCCCCCCCCCTCTCACGGGCCCGATTTTCGGCTGAATGAATGTGTAAAAATTAATGGGAAAATACATCAGCAAACGGGCTTTTCTGTGGTTTGTGCTTAGTGACTAAAGGTGAAGGACTGAAGCCAGGGAAGCCTCTAAACAGAAAGAGGCTCGCTGGTGCGTTTATCCCCGCTCGCTCGGAGAAAAAAAAATGGCGATCGCTTCGCCGGAAGTTTGGAGGACAGGCTCAGGAGGAGGGACTTTGAAGAAACCGCAACAATGTTAACGCACAGGTCTTTTTCGCTAGTGTTGCAGATTGGTTGCAAGAGTGTAGCGCTTTCCGGAGGGTGAATCCACTTTTTGGGATTCCCCTGAAAGCGCTACAAGGAAGCGCTTTTTGCAGATTGGTTTCAGGTGTGTGGCAGATTGTCTACGACGTCGTGCGTTATGGCAAATCAATAGCGTTTCCAATTGGCAACCATTGTGCGATTTTGAAGGCGTGCAAAAAGCCCCTTAGAGTCTTCTCTTGCACAGGTTTGATATATTCTAGTCCACCAAATCCAGGTTTTCCTATTATGTATATCAAGCACAATAACTGCTTTGCATCTCCTCTTGTTTCTTGTTGCAATAAAAGGTGGGGCAGGACCACAGAAAGCGTATTGTCAGCTGCCCCTTTTGCTCATGCCAGGATTTGCTCAGGCTGTCTTCTGTGACAAGAGTGGAACTTGCCCTGGTGAGAGACAGAGGAAGCGAAGCCTGCTGGCCTGTGGCTTCCTTGCTCTGGCCGTTCACGGGCCTTGTTTGTTTTTGTCCCGAGCCTTGAAAATATTAGTCACTTAAACTCTACAAACACACAGACACACAAACCTCTTAAATTGTTATGTTTAGCTTTAGTGAGGAGTAGTGGAAGGACATCATAGCGGAAATAAGAGGCTTCTGTTTTGTGCACGCCAATCTCCTATTGATTTCTGTGGTGTTTCACTGGTTTTCATGACACTTACTGTCAATAAAGGATTTCCAGCCCTCTAGATCTGTCATAAGCCCTCCCACAAATGCCATTACATGCTCTGAAATCAATGCATACAGAAGGGGAGGGGTCACTCCCATGCAAGTGTGAATGCCAGCTCAGGGGCATAGAGTCTAGGTACAACAGAAATGTAAAACAATGATTCTATCCCCATGATCAGGGAAATTTTAAAAGTCGCTTTTCCAGTCACAGAGATGCAGCCTCCATGTGAACACTTCTTGCCTGCTCATGTGGTACTTTTTCCATGTGTAACTTCATCTTAATTTGAATAACTCTGGCTACAGCACTAAGGCTGAAACAGCCAAGAGCTCTTGCTGTGCACGATGGACACCCTCTTTTGTTTCTGATCCATTTCCCCCTCTCCCTCTCCTGTTTAAGCCAGCTAGGCTGTCCTGTATGGGACACAGTCGCTGGGGCTTTACTGGGCAGGTGAGGAGAAGGCTGGCAAGCAACATCAGGAAGACGCAGCATCAGGAAGATGTTTGTTGTGGGGAGGAGAAGAATAGGTGATTGTGAGTCACTCTGAGACTCCTTCAAGTAGTAAAAAGTAGGGTACAAAAAACAGTTCTTCCGCTTCTCCTTAAAACCTAATGTTCTGCCTGCATTGAATATTTTTGCTTAGAAAAGTCATGTGAACCCCTCTAGTAATCTGAAATGGTAGTGATATAACGTTGAGTTCAATAAAAACTAGGCTATGATCTCTAAACAGAGACAGGAGACTGTGGAGATCCTCTTGATTTGGATAGCAGGAACAGCAGACACATTACTGTGGTGAAGAAAAGGCCATTGTAAGCCATTTTGAGACTCCCTTAGGGTAGAGTAAAGCAGAACATAAAAACCAACTCCTTCCTTCCTTCCCTCCCTTCCTTCCTTGATCTTTTCCACTTAGGACTCTATGAGATGCTTTTCTTTGGATCGGGATACCCTTTTTCTTAGAATGCCTGAATTTCCTCATGCAGCTTCTTTGGAGTGTATATGTGAGAGCCAGAAATGTTACATTTCTCTTCTCCCCTAATATAGATCAAAATGTGAATCATGAATTTTTTCCCAACTCGTGGCTCACAAAATAAGATGGATTGACTGTCACAAAATTCCACAACTTTTAGAGCAGTTCATGAATGGAGTAGAAAGGTGGATTTAAAGGAATTCTTTAATCCCTTTAAACCCCTGCTTTATGTTCCCTGCTAAAGCCACAAAACCTTTTAAACTTTAAAAGGACTGTAGGAAACAGCCTGCAAAACACCTGTATAACAGGCAGGAACTCCCCTTCAAAGTTTAAAGGGACTGCAGTGAACAGGTTGAAGAACAGCTGTGTAGTGGGGAGGTACTCCCCACCATGTTCTGTCAAGCTGTCTAAAGCAGCGGTAGTCAACCTGTAGTCCTCCAGATGTGCACTGACTACAATTTCCATGAGCCCCTGCCAGCGTTTGCTATCCCTGGGGACTCCACAAGATAGCTCCAATCAGCTGAGTGGTGAGGAGCAAGCTGCTCCTTGCCACTTAGCTGGGGTTTTTTCTTTTTCTTTTTTTTGAGTTTTTAGCAAACCCCGTATAAAGAGACTGTGGTTCAGTTTGGGGTTTCTGCAAATCCCATTTAGAGGAACCTCCTGGTTGGTGGTTTGGTTTGTGGTTCAGCCACAAACTGAACCACATTCTCTCAGTTTACGCCCATCCCTATCTGTCTGAAGCAGCAGAAAAGACTTAGTCCAGTAGCATCCCAAAGACTAATAAAATTATTGGCAGGATATGAGCTTTCATGACTCACTGCTCATTTCTTCAGATACCTGAAGAACTGAGCAGTGACTCACAGAAGCTCATACCCTGCCACAAAATTTTGTTAGTCTTTAAGATTCTATTGGCCCCTAGCTCTTTTCTACTTCTGCTCTTTTATTTTATTTCTATGCTGCCCTTCCATATGGCTCAGGGTGGTTTACATACAACATTCTAGGGGGATACATGCAACGAGTCAACATACAACACAGACAATGTACAACAATAACAACCCAACAGTGGTTCTAAACAACAACTTCAGTGACCCCGACAATAACAACATAACAAGCTAAACTCCCTAGAGAGGTCAGGCTGCTTCAGGCCATGGAGGGGATGTCAGAGGTGGGGGGACCTGTGGTCGGTCTCAGGCAAATGCCTGGTGGAGGAGCTCCCTTTTGCAGGCCCTGCAGAACTGTGGGAGTTCGGGCAGGGCCCTGATCTCTTCAGGGAGCTCGTTCCACCAGGTGGGGGCCAGGATGGAAAAAGCTCTGGCCCTCGTTGAGGACCAACGTGCTTGTGTGGGACCAGGGATCACCAGCCAGTTGGCAGTGGCGGAGCGTAATGCTCTTTTGGGTGTATAGGCGGAGACGGTCTGTCAGGTACACTGGGCCCAGATCACATATAGCCTTGAAGGTAAGAACCAAAACCTTAAGCCTGATCCTCCATTGTTTAGTTTCTTTCTTTCACACTGCAGTCTCTGTCATATCAGTTCCCTATGTTGCAGGCAACCTATTCGATTCCTTCATGTTGTCTGATTAAATGGAACGAATCTTCTTTCTGTATGCTGCTGGCTGGTAATAAAACTCTGTTCTATAACCATGAAGGTAACTACAGTTATGTTGATCTGCAAAAGAATACCTATATTCAAGTCCAGTGGCACCTTACAGACTGGCAACATTTGGGAGGTACATTTGGGAGGCAACATTTCTGAGAGTCAGATATACAGTGAAGTAACAATGAAGTTGCTGATGTTATACAGCAGGGGTAGTCAACCTGTAGTCCTCCAGATGTCCATGGACTACAATTCCCCTGAGCCCCTGCCAACAAATGCTGGCAGGGGCTCATGGGAATTATAGTCCATGGCCATCTGGAGGACCACAGGTTGACTACCCCTGTTATACAGCACAATGCTGGTGTTTTTTTCAAACAAACAAACTTTTTTTCTGCTGTGTATTCCTGCAAGGAAAAGAACACTGTGCCCTCTACCCTCCCAATTCGGTCCCTCACTCCCACCTCTGAAGCCTGACAAATGTTATTGTTGCTCCAGGGCTGGAGGGCTGAGGTAATGCTCTCAGTCACTAACTGCAACAGTGTGAACAGGTAAATCACAGTGGTGGGGCATGAGTGATGGCCTTCTGAACACAAAATACTAGAGGGGAGCCAGATTGCTATGGTAAAACCATCTGTCTCACAGAAAAACCATAGCACTGATTAAAGTAACAGCCTCCTGTGTGTTCCCTCCTCAGCAGCCAGCTCCGTAAATCTTGGATTTACTATCAGGATAAAAGCATTTTTGGTCAGGACTTTGAGTCAGCCCAACCCCTGGCAAGCCTGAGATGGGTTGGTCTTGCTCTGGTTGCATGTCCATCTTCATAAAAACCCATAAACTTCACATCTTTCCTGATTGGGAAAAAAAGTTTTTCCTTTACCTTTTTTAGCTGCTTATAAGGGTAAATGCTGAGTTCTTATTTTCAGCTTCAGTCCTTTAAACTCCCGTGTGCTAACAGAGTTACTAAGAATTAGAACTTTTTCTTAGAAAGCAGTAAGACATTTGTACATATTTACAACAATCATGAATGAATTTGGGGCAGGGTAGAGAGAACCTCAAGGCATACTGTTTAAACTTAAGATTTCTACCAGGAAGAAAAACGGTTCTTAATCATGATTCTCATTAAATGCTTCCAGCTGATCTAAATGGATCTTTCCCTGTGGAGAGCATCTGCAAAGATTATCCTTTGGAGTCTGCACAGAGTATCTCTGGAAATGAACAGTACCTAAATGGAGCAACTAGATAAGACGTAGAAGGTCCGAGATTAGATCTCCAGCTGGTTTTAACGTTCTTTCAAAGCAGATAGATATGTAGAGGTGAATTGGTGCTATGGTGCTGGGTTATGGAAGCATGTAGAAATCACTTCTCCTGCTTGGAGCTGTCATCTATACTTTCCATAGCTAACGGCAGCTGAGAGGTGGGATTTCCCCCCCTCAGGAAAACACCATGGGAGGAAATGACCGTCCGCCCCATCTCAGTGTCATGGCCCTGACTGAATTCCCCCTGCCCCCGCCATTGGTTGGTTTTAAAGTATTTTTAAGATATCTGGAGGTCCAGCTATGAAACTCCAGTGTCTTAACTAGTTGCTGTTTTACAGCATCATCCTATCAGATTCTGTTCCATGGTAGTAGCTATGCTCAGCATATGAACCTCTGGACCACAACAATCTGCCTACCCCAGTCTTTGCCTTACAGAGCATCATGAGTGGGACTAAGAATTCCAAAAACTGAATGGCTAAAGAACAGAGCTGGGAGCAATGGTGAAACCTATACTTTTATTTCCTAGCAGTGTAGCACTAGTGATACGAGAAATTATGTCTCTCTCTGATTTGCCAACAATGGATTTAGTTTTTCCCTGAAAACTATGATTGTTGCCACAGCACAAAGTCAATCTGCAGGAAGGCATTTAAGAATTAATAGAGATTTTTTCCTCTGGTTTACAGTGGCATGCAGGATTCTCTGCAATATTTCTGGAAGCTAAAATTAAGGGAATTAATAGTTGCTGCAAAGATAGACTTTAAAAAGAGATAAAAATGTAACAGGATATGAGATAATTCATGTAATTGGTAGTTGATGAATGGCATACAGTTATACAACCTTGAAAATATTAGATAATACATTAACATTAATAAGAGTGTTTCTATTTACTGAAAAATTTCATTATTTATTATGGAGTCTGTTCAAATCACTGTGTTTATTCAGAAGCGTGCACAATCAATTTCTGATTGTTTGCCTATTATGCTTCATTGCCAGTGCCAATGCAACATTTCCACAGGCTTACATACATTTTCTAATACCTAGCAATATCCATTCACCCTTAATTAAATGAATGGGACATTTGCCCAAAGTGATGTTGCAAATTCATGCATTAGGAAGACACGAATGCTAAAAGTGCAAGGCCGCTAATTGCAAATGACTGGCATCACTCTGGGAAACTTGAATGTAAATCTGAAAGAACTTTGAGGCCAAATCAATTTCATTCTAATTCATGCAAATTTACCTGATGACACAACATATGCTGAAAAACATACATTGCAATGTCAGAACGATAAACTGACTTTCCCTCACTTTAATTATTTCTTGCGAAGCAATCACCTCCCCCACCTCTGCGTCAAGGTCGCTGGTTGCATTTGCCACATTTTGAAATGTTAAATTCTTAATAAATAGCAAAGATGCAATTCAGACATTGCACTTTTAAGAAACCATCTCCTTGAATATGAATGCATTTATTTCTCACATATGAAGTAAAATAGTGGCTTCCCCTCCCTTTTTTTGTTTTTGTTATTTTGTTTTTTGCATTCCCTGCTATTAAATGTGATTTATGAACTACACTCCAAAGTGATTCTCTTCCACTTTGTGTCTCACCTTTACATGTACACATGCACACAAATCAGGATTAGATTATGATTAGAGTTTTAGACCACCCTATGATTAGAGTTTTAGATCAACAAGCCGGCTGGAAATGTAGAACCCTATGCTATCCTTATCCATGATTCCTCTATATATTTGTGAAACAGCCTGGGGGGGTGGAACATTTCTGGCTGTCCAAGCTGAAATAGGGCCAATCAGTGTGCAGCCAGCAATGCTGATTGGCCCTGCCCCTACAGCTTCCACCCTCCCTCCCTGGACGTTAGCCACGTTCCTCTCAGACACACCACAGACAAAGAGCCCTGCAAGACCCAATAAGAGCCCTCATTCCCTCCTATCGCTCCTGCTGCGAGGGAGGCAGAGAGAGACGTAGAATGAGGTGCCCCAAGCTGCTGACAGAGATAAGAAAGAGCAGGCCCCTGCTGCGAGGGAGAGAGAGACAGAGATGCCCCAAACTGCACACCAGCCCTCCTACAAACTGCACACAAACTGCACACAAGCTCTCCTAATTACCTGCTATGCCTTCTGCTGTGAGGCACACCAAGACACACAGGGAGAGGGAGAGAAAGACACACAGAGAAAGATCTGCACCTCTCGGTGTCCCCTGGGTCCTAGCACCCATTGCATCCCTGCTTGCAATGGGCTTTCTTGCTAGTTGTTGGGATAAATAGCATCCCACACCTGGTTTCCTCCTACTTCCCCCCCTCCTTCCCTCTGTCCTTTACATCTGTACCACTGATGACAACAGAGTGGATCAGAGGTTTTGAGGATGACATAACAATTAGGTAAGAAGCCCTATCTCCTGCCAAGCCAGTCCTATTCGGTTAGAACTCTTTACAAAGCCTGAGTTTTCTATCAATGTAACTTTGTGAACCAAGATGCACTACTGTCTACTTATCTACCAAGACTGCCTTTATTTCGAGGAGTCCTCAAAGCAAGCAGCCAAGATCCTCCTGCCAAGCTTCCCGGTACCTTAAAGAGTCAGAAACAGCTGTCAGATAAGTACAGCCTCTCCCAGGCAATGTTTGCCATTTCCCCATCTTCAAAGGGCAGCAAAGGACTTCACTCACCCGGGCCTCTTTCATCTCTCTCATTATTTTTCCAACAGAATAGGCGAAGTGAGTGTGGGTACTGATTGGCTAGGATTTAATTGGAACTCTGGGAAGGCACTTCTGATTTCTCACAATTACATTTCTTTTAAAACAACTTTTTAATGATTTTATACCCTTTCATTTCACGCCAACTCCTGCCTGCTTGCTCCGAATGCGGCACCACAGCACCACACTCCGCTATGAGAGATCGCGAGGCTAAGGCTGCGGGACTTGTCAGATGCCAGTTGCAGCAGGCAGCCCTGCCAAAACCGCCAGAAATCACCTCTGAGACAGCCCTTGCTTCAGAGCAATCCGGCCAAGCTGGCTTTTTAGGAAGGCTGTCAATTTAAGAAATCAACACAATGAACCGTAGTCAGTCAATGGACTGATTAAACTCGCATGGCAGTAAAAGCAACAGTACTGAAGAAGGCATGTGAACAGGAAGAAATGGGGCTTCCTAGTAACTGTTGCTGCAAACTGAGATTTGGGGGAGGGCGGGGGCACAACGAGTACAATATAATTAGCTCTGCATGAAATATCTCCCGTCTCATCTTACAAACTGCAGACAGGAACTCGGTCATTATTTCCCATTATATCTCTTCCTCCCCCACTTCCTGTGGCCTGAAAGAGAGGCTAGGTGAGCCTGAAGACTTTGTGCTGTTTTAGTTGGTCCTAAGGTAAGGTGACCAGATTGTCCCACTTTTGGAGGGACATCCGGGGGTACCTGGCAAATTGTACTTCTGTTGAAATTAAAATATATATAAATATATATTACAATACTATTTTTGCATTCTATGAAACTTTTTGTTGCTCCATATACACCAATTTTTTAATCAAGGACCGCCCCCCCAGTCAATGGTGTCCCGCTTTACCAATGTTAAAATCTGGTCACCTTATAGAGGAAGGTATAACCCTCTTGTTGTATCTACCATGTGCAGTTGTTAAACTCTTCATACTGGGATGAATACTACAGATCTCTGGACATGATTCATTCCTTTTCTATTTTGCGTTGCTCTCATTGCATAGGAAGGACTTTCCAGCTGCATGGCTAAATCATCCTCTCCTGGCTATCCGAAGCTCTATAAAATTGTCCCCACTATGGATTTGTGGCATGCCCTCTAGGGCTGCCAAGAGCTGCCGTGGGCTCCTGAACAGAGATTCTACGTGCCCCTCCACAGGATCCTAATCCAAACCAAATACTACAACGAAACAAATCACTTGATATGCTGTTACCACATATCTATAGAAATAAAAAAATCTGTTACTTATTTGCTTTATTTATATCCCATCTTTCTCCCTAATAGGGTTGCCAGCTCCAGATTGGGAAATGCCTGGAGATTTGGTGGGGTGGAGCCCTGGAGAGGGGAGGAATTTCAGCAGATTGTAATTCCAGAGAGTCTTCCCTCCAAAGTGGCCATTTTCTCCAGGGAAAATGATTCTGGTCATCTGGAGATCATCTGTAATAGCAGGAAATGTCCGGGTGCCACCTGGAGGTTGGCTTGCCTAATGGGGATCCAAAGCCACTTACATCATTTTTCTGTCTTCCATTTTACCCTCCCAGCAACTCTGCCAGGTAGGTTAAGCTGAGAACATGCGTCAGGCCCAAAGTCACCCAGCAAGGTTCTGTGGCAGTTTCTCAGATCCTACTGAGACACTTTGACCACTATGCCACACTGGCAAGCAGGAGGCCCAACACTGGCCAATCAGGAAGATTGTGGGAGTTCCCGTGCCAAATTTGAATGCCAAACCTACCCCCACATGGTGGTTGTGAAGCATAAGATGGAGGACAGGAGAACAATTAAGCATTGGTTTCCCTTTGGGGAGAAAGACTGGGTATAGTATTTGTCATAAAACTAATTTTTAAGGACTTTAAAAGGATTATGTCATTTGCCAATTCTACTGAGAGGGGCAGTCTAGAAATCTCCAAACCAATCAATAAATATAGCAAAGTGGCCATTACAAAGGGCTATTAGATCTCCCATGAACACAATAATAACCACCCAGTGCCTGAAGTGGAAGTGCTACTTGCGTCTCACGTACATAGCCACTAAAACAGAAGGTTCCATCACCCTGCATGTAAAGGGTGGAGGAGGAGTATCTTTTTACTGCTTTGTTGGACCATGGGGAAATATTACCCCCCCCCCTTCTCTTCATAACATTAACAAAGGTTTGCTACTGGATGAGAAAGACTTGAGATAAGGATGAGAAAGACTTGAGACCAAGACTTGAAAATAAAGGGGGGATGTGGAAAAACTAAGTGGAAGGAGAGATACATTAATGAGAAAAGTATGGGAAAGATGGAGGGAAACTGAGGCAGATTGGAAATTGTTTTATCTTGCTGCAAAACCCTTACCATCTTACTACCACTTTGCAAGACCTGGCTGAGCAATGAAAGGAACAGAGAAGGGCTACGCTGTTGTAGAAAATCACCTATCAACCATCAGTGTGTTGACTTGTCTTGCTCCAGTACTGGCTTTGTTGATAGGCTTATCATGAAAGGCAAGTGTAGCTGATAGTAGAGCACTTTTTACTGTTCTCAGATTCCCTGGCACCCCTAGTGACTGCACCCAGAATTACATTAAAATAAATGTAAAGACATCTGGCTGGGTGGAGCACAACCTTGCTTCTGAGGCTCCCCAGCTGATTTGGGGCCCCTAAATTCCCCCCTCAGTTTCCCACTGTCAGCAGCCTGGATACAGAGGTATGGCAGAAGGGAAGCTAGGGTGAAAGGAAAGTAATCTGGGTCAGGAAGAGTGCGCCTTTATTTTTTTGCACAAGCTACTGCTTCTTCTGCACATGACGAAACCAAGCTGGTACTATTGGAGAAGAATGGCTGGGGTATGTTTTTGTGTGTGTATGAGCTAAGAGAATGTGTGCATATGAGTGAAAGAGAGAAGAAATTATACTTTTGACTAGCCCACTGGTCAATTTAGGTTTAGCAGTTTGACCACCATACAAAACCACTCCCAGAATAACGCCTTCATGTAAATAATGAGGAGGCAAAGAAAGAAGGCCTACTGCTATATTTGGGTAACTGTATGCAGTGATCTCCTGCTATGTGTGGTCCTTTGGACAGCTGCCACCTGAGACCTACAGCAGTTTAAAAACACATTATACGTGACACTCTATTTTTATGCCATGGAAAACTTGCCATTTGAAACATATAACTTAGAACTACATCTGTGTTAGATGTGATTCTTGCTATTTTAAGGCTAAGCTGATTACCAGGAGCTATTTACAAGTTTGGAACCAAGAGCTATTCCTACAGATAATTGCAAACAGTACTCATTCATGGCTTTTTTGTTTCCATATTTTGAAAATATATACAGAGAAACTCATAAGATAAACATAAATTTGAGAGCAACTGGCTTTGTCCCCTACAGGCTATGGTACATATTTATCAGAGATGTAAAAAGGAAAAAGGGGTCCTGCCCTTGGTGTCATGGTGGGTTAATTAAATCAGCCTGTCCCTCTTAGAAAAACAGGATCAAATCTGCCTTGAGTTATAAGTAAATTAAATTGCCTCTCAACTTGGTCCACCACAAATGCTTGTTCATGTGTAAAACATGAAATGTCCAACCAAGGATTTCTACAGTTCCTTTATTTACCAGCATGTGTCGTTAATTTAAGGAACTTTTGGGTGGCATTTCAAAAAGCACAAAGCCACAGTGTTAGGTGATGAAGTCAACTGAAAGACTTTTGTTTACCAGGTCCTACTTCTCATGCCTTAATGTGCCCCATGTTAAATTCATTAGAGAACACCTACTCACTGGTTTCACTAGGGATTACTAACATATTGGGCTAAAGAGGAAAGGGTCTGATGCAAATATTTTAAATATCTAAACAAATATTTACACTGGACATAGCTTTTTAGATGTTAAAGCCTTGCACATCAACCAAGAGCCCACCAACTGTGCATTACTCACAATCCTCCAGATATGTGAAATCATTGTGTTGTGTAAACAGAGGTAACACATATATTTATTTACACTGTAAGGCACAGCCTTAGTACACATGAATGGAAGCCCTGAAAAAAATCTCAGTGAGTTCATATGTACCAAAGCTATGCATGGTAAAAACAAGCACTGCCATATTCACATAACATAGCAAGCACACATATTGGGCCGATCATGGATAGTACACACTTCCATTACGTGTGGTTGTTACATGTCGCTGTAACATCTGAAAACCCCAGTGGTCAGAACTGGAAATTCTTAGCTTAATCTGAAAAGTCCAGATATTATTTTTTATGTCTTTATAAATGCTTTTGCCCATCCGCCCTACAAGACAGCTCACAAAGATAAGCCCGTATAATTAAAACGGCAAAACAAAATGAACAGCAGCAAACATGGTAAAAAGAAACCTGATAAAGATATTAAGAATTAAGCATAAGCTAGGGTTGCCAGTTCCCAGGGCCATTTCGCACAGAGCTCAAAGTTGCTATTTGGTTGCCGTTTGTGAAAGCGCTACTTCAAGTAGCGAAATGTAACTAGCCGTGCCCGTAACGCACAGCTGCGGTTTTTGCGGAATTTGGCACTTTCACTTCTCGCCACTTTCGTAACCCACAGGCTTCCGGTTCTCCGTCTTATCGCTACAAAGGAGGTCCCTTTTTAGCGCTTCTGGCCTCCCGTGCCCGTCAATCAAACTGCAGGCACACCTTTGACCTCGACCCTAAAGCCGAACTTGTCGGGGTCCCCTTTTTTTTTAAAAAACCCAGGAAACCCCGTAGCAACGCGTTATCGTCCGATCATTGGCGCCCTTGGAACGTGTTTTCTATTGTTTTCTAGGAACCAGATGCATTGACATGTTTGATTGGTTAATCCCCGCCCACAGTACACGCCCACAGGTTACCTGCTTATATGCACCTGGGCAGACACGCGGTCGGCCTCACTCTTTTGTTTGCGTAGCCTACTGCCCGCAGCACAGGTCAACGTTGCAATGGAGAGGCTTATTTTTCAATTGCTGGCTTACATGCTCGCGGTGCTCCAGCGCATGAATACCGCCTTGTCGCGTCGGACGTCTGCTATCGCGGAGTACCGAGAACGGGTGCCCGGAACGCTGACCAGCAGCAGAAGACGTTCTGTAAGGGTAACCATGGCGGCCAAGAAACGCTGGCAAGCACTGGCAGAGGTCCGGTTCCCCAGACAGTTCTGGGTGGACGAACGATCCTCTGACTGGTGGGAGAATTTTGTGTGGACTCGCTGGGATGATGACCACTGGATTGCCAACTTCAGGATGTCGAGGGGGACATTTTTTGAACTCGTGGAGGCTCTACGTGGACGCATGGAGAGGCAAGTCACTGGCATGCGGCGCCCCGTTCCAGTTGAAAAAAGGGTGGCTGCCGCATTGTGGTACTTGGCCACCCCTCAGTACTTCCGGACAGTAGCCCAGCAATTCGGACTCGGAGTCACTACGGTTGGCGATATCCTTAAGGAGTTCTGCCTCGCCATGGAGGCGGAATTGTTCAGCAAAGTCGTGTGCCTCGGAGACCGGCTTGGAGCGGTGAGTGTCATTCTATCCCCTTTGCCCTTTAAATTTTTTTTCTTGTTTGACAGGTCAGCAACGAAGACGCGATACACCCCACGCTGACATGCAATGGCTTATATTCTTTTCTTTCCCTTATTCAGAGTATGGACGGGTTTGCCAGGCTTGGATTCCCGCATTGTTTTGCGGCCGTCGATGGAAGCCACATCCCTATCCGTGCCCCCGGGGGAAGCATAAAAGAGTACGGGAACAGGAAGGACTTTTGCTCTGTTCTCCTGCAAGGAACAGTGGACTTCTCCGGCCGGTTTATCGATGCCGAGGTGGGGTGGAGTGGCAGGAGGCATGATGCCCTTGTTTTCAGGGAATCCAACCTCAGGAAAGCCATGGACGAAGGGGTCTTTGTTCCAGGAAACCCCACCGCCACCATTGAGGGCGTGCGTGTGCCGCCGTTGGTGCTCGGGGACGGAGCCTACCCAATACGACGCTGGCTCATGACTCCCTACAAGCGGCCAAGGACAGACGTGCATAGCCACTACAACCTCACTCACTCCCGGGCAAGGAATGTAGTGGAGCGTGCCTTTGGACGTTTGAAGTCCCGGTTCCGTTGCCTGATGTCCCGACTACACGTGCATATAGACAATGTGACTCCGCTGATCATCGCGTGTGTCATTTTGCACAACATATGCGAGGACAAGGGACATAACATCCCCTTCCCTGTGGATGAACCTGATCCTGTTGTCCTTGAGGACACACAAGACATCCCTGAAGCAAGGAGAAGAAGAATCTATGCAGAGGGGTGCAAGGTTCGGGACGCCATAGCCACCCACATCTACAGAAACAGGAGGCGTGTTTAATTGTTTTTCCCACTCTCTTGTTGGTGAATAAAGTTTTGTGTTATTTGTTTAACCTTGTCTTGTGCGGTTTGTGTACTTTGCCAGCAAAAAAACGGGGATTCTCTGGTCCAAAAGCACTTTGACAGCCCTAAATGCTAACTCCCAACTGAAATTGACAAACACAATACGGAAGCGCTGAATGGGGAAAGTTCGGGGAGGCGGGTAGCCAGGAAGTATTGGCGACCCCTGTCAAACCGGAGGATCAATCCACTTATGTTCCAATGAATAATTTTATTGGTGGGCAGCTTTGATACATTTAAAAAACGGGGTGGTCTATCGGAGCAACGCACGTTCGTTCCCTAACCGTCATTCCGAAGATGCCGAAGCCACGGAAGGGCTCCTTCTGGCAGCGCGCCGAGGCTGAGGCACTTCTGGAGCTTGTGCTCCAATCGAAAAGTGTTGGCCGCCTTATGGCCAGCACCCACTGCCACACCAAGGGTGCTTACCTGGTGTTGGCTTCAAAGCTGAGGGAAAGGGGCTACGTCCGGACCTGGGAGCAGGTCCGGACAAAATTCAAGCGCCTTAAGCTGGACTTCCTAAACAGTCTGGAACAGTGGGGGGGGATCCCGCAGCCAAGTGGGAGGACGGTCTTCCACGACCAGATGGTAAAAATATGGGAGAAGGCTGGGAAGCCCCCCCTGGACATGAGGAGGCATATGGGTGAGTGCTGCCCTCGTTGTGTTTTACCCTTAAACATGCATGGAATGACTAGCTGCCTCTTTCCCCTACTGTCCCCAATGAAATTCGAGAAAGTATTTAGATGCTGTCAACCCCCTCAGACTTAGCCAGCCAGTACTGTAGAACCACTTTGGTTATGCGCTTAGACTCTAACTGTGGTGTGTCCACCAGCTGTGTTTCATCTCTGTTTTGTGTGCTTTTAATTATGATTTGTCTTTTTCTTTGCCCAGCCACACAATCACCATCCAAGCTGGCAACAGCACCTGAGCGTGAGGAGGGGGAGGAAGAGGGACCTTCCACCTCGGGACAGGCTGCAGGTGAGAGTTTTATGCCTGTGCGGGAGACCCATGTGTGTGTACCCCCATGGAGCCATATGGGAGCCTGCTGTGATGCTCCCATTTGAAGTGTTATTAAATTCTTTGTTTGATTTCTATAGCTGAAACTGTGGAGGCAAGGCTGCGTGCGATGGAGGCCAGAGTTACTTCCCTGGAGGCTCAAGTGGCAGAGCTGAAAGGGGAGATTGAGCAGCAAAGGCAACAGAGGGAGGCGGAAGAACGTAGGTTATGTTCCCCACTGCCCAACTCTTCTCACACTGTGGCTAAGGCCACTTAAAAGTGTATGCATGTAAACTAAAGAAATTTGAAAATATGTGTGGCACTAATGTGTACTTTTTCTCCCTCCCCACACAGTTAAGAAGAAGGAGGATGAGGACCTCTTCCGCCGCAAAGTCCGGGGGTCCGTGGGAAGGTTGAGCAGGAGAGTGAGGGAGATGGAAGGGGCTGGGCAGGGGAGCAGTGGGACCTGAGTTTTGTTTCCTGTTTGTGTTTTGGGGTAGGGGTTGGGGGGGGGCTCCAAGTTTCATTCCCTAATGTTTTTCCCCTGTTAAATGTATAGTTTTGTTAAAAAAAATAGGTTTTCCAGGGGGGTGGGGGGTGGTGGTGCTGGTGGGGCTCCAAGTTTCATTCCCTAATGTTTTTCCCCTGTTAAAATGTTTTTTAAAATAAAATGTTATTGCAAATTTTATAACAAGACTCCAGTGTGACTTCTTAAACTCGCACATATTTAACCCCACACCACACTCCTAAAACTCCTTGAACTAACACCCCTCCAACCTCCAACCCACACAGCAGTACCACAATATAGACAATCACTAGAGAGGCCGCTTTCGGCCTTGCAGATTCTACAGTAGGGTACACAGAGACAGAGTCAAAAATATAAACTTTATTCAACAAACAACAAAACACAGATAACATGAAATAGAAAAAGTGGGCAAAACTAGGAGGGGGAGTACTTGTCTGCTGGTTTTATTTTCCTCTTTCCGAGAATAGTCCTCCTTCGTGTTTGGGTGGAGGCATTCTGAGAGGGAGTCGGTGGGGTGGGTGCTGGAAGTGGTGGTGTTGGTGTGGGTGGTGGTGGGGGTGGTGGTGGGGGGGCGGGGGCGATTTGTGGAGGGTAGGCCCTTTCCATGACCACTACAGCCCTCTCCATGAGTCTCCTTATCAGTCGCACCTCCTCCACGCCTTCGCGTAGGATTTGGTTTGTCTCTCTAAGGACTGCCCTCAATTTTCTCCCCTCCTGGGCAATGAGTGTGAGCATGGCTTGGTCAGCGGCAGCGGCACGCCGTGACTCCTCATAGCAGTGCTCAAGGAGCCTCTCTCCCACGCTTGTCAAGACGGAGACGCGCCTCAGCCTGCCGCGTTCCCTCGTAAGCCTCTCCTCTGCTGGGAGCGCACCTCTAGGTGGTGGGCTGCCTGGAGCCAGGGGTGGTTCCTCCTCCTCATCTGAAAGAACCTCTGTTGGCAAAAAATGAGAAACAAAACTGTTAGTGACATCAATAAAGTCAAAACACACCATGGTGGACATGGTGTTCTTTTTTGTCCCCGTGTTTTCCTGCCAAGAATTTAAACAATCCCCGGCGAGCACATGGCTATTGTTTGTTTGCCCATGGTGTGCTTTTACTTTTGCCTACTTTCACAGCAGGACTCTCAACAATTAAAAGGGAGCACATGGTTAGTGCCTAGCGACATTGTCCTGCAGCTATGGCTCGAAAGGAACAGGTCATGCACGCTCACCATCTTGAATCTGTATCCGCCTGCGCCGTGCAGGAGGTCCAAGCAACCCAGGCTGTTCCTCCTCCTGTGTTCCGGGTATGAAATCTGCAAAAAAAGGAAAAAAAACAGATCTAGGACCAAAGGGTGGCAAAGCCAGCTTCAAAGGCTACACCAGCAACGCAGAGGGACTCTCTTCTTTCTCTTAGCAGTGCTGCTGCCCTGCACAAACAGAAAAGCACAAAGCAGTCAAAACAGCCCCCCCCCTATTTTAACTAATACTTACCAATGTTAGTTGATGCCCCCGAATCACTATCCACGTCAGGTGCTGCTGGAGACTCGAGGGGCCCCGTCCCTGGCAACTGTGTCTCTGTGGACAAGAGCAGAAAATAGTGAAAAATGAGCAAGCATACACCATGAACCACAAAGCAAGCTCCCAAAGTAGTGAGCCAAAGTACTGCAGAAGGCCTATGGGCGAGGCATGCAGCAAATATTTTGGGGCTGTTGGTTAAACATGACCGTTTCAAATACTAACCACATCAAGCACTCCACAGCCAACCATCTTTTAAAATCTTTTAAAAATTAAAATTAAATTATAAAATTAAAACCGTTTCAAATAGTAAACACAGCAAGCACTCCACAGCCTACCATCTTTTAAAATCTTTTAAAAATTAAAATTAAATTATAAAATTAAAACCGTTTCAAATAGTAAACACAGCAAGCACTCCACAGCCTACCATCTTTTAAAATCTTTTAAAAATTAAAATTAAATTATAAAATTAAAACCGTTTCAAATAGTAAACACAGCAAGCACTCCACAGCCTACCATCTTATGCGTTGCAACGAACTGACGAGAAAACGATGGCCAAACGTCAGAACACACATTTGCTCAAAAGGAAATATAAAATAAAAATAAAATCACTTACCGGAGGCAAGGGGCGTTTGCTCAGGAGCCTCCTCTGGCTCCCCAGGAACGATGGCGATGAGGTCCAGCGTTACCGATTCCGCGGCTCGTTGCTGGACGGGGGGTGGAGGGCGAAAGCTGGACGAGGTGCCCTCGCCGGGATCCTCCTCAGCGGGTGGTTCCTCGACCGGGGCAGCCGGCTTCCGAACCACCTTAAGGCTCCGGCCGACGCGCTTCGGCCTGCCGGATCCTTCCCCGTCTCCATACAGCTGGCGCTGCTCCTCGAAGTAGGGGCAGGTAACCTTCTCGTTGCCGGAACCCTTATTATGGTTCACGGCACGCATATACTCTGCCCTCATTGTCTTGGTCTTCGACCGGCATTCAAGGCCGGTCCTGTTGTGGCCCAGGGCGCGCATCTTAATGGCCACTTGTTCGAATACCTCCCTATTCCTGTGGGAGGACTGGAACGCGTCCTGGATTTTCTCCTCCGAGAAAATCCCGATCAGGTCCCTGATCTCCGCGTCCCTCCAAGTTGGGCCACGGCCGGTTGCAGGGACGGACGAGGCTTGAGAAGACGATTCCATGTTGCTTTCGCTGGTAGCTGAGCAAAATGGTGGTGGAAGGTGCAGGGTGCAACGGATCATATACCTTCCCGCACACAAAGACAAAGGGACTAGCCGGCTCCTGATTGGTAGAGGGCAGTAGGGGACACGCGCATTGGCCACATTAGGTCACATGTCACGTTCAAAACTCCTCGCGCGGGAACAGGATCTGCTCCTAATGGCCAGATTGGCGCCCTTGTTGTTTGACTTAACGCATGCGCTGATTCGTTTACACGAGAGAAGAGCAGTTTGAACATGCAGCGGGAGCCATTTTAGGAAAATGTCCGCCATTACACAAACGCATGCCGGTGTTCAACCGAGAGCAAGTGCGGCAGTACTCGGCAGTTCCCCAATAATATTCACCAGCCACAGCATAAATCAACCAAACATGACATGTTACTGGCGTACGTTCGTTGGCACGCTCAGAGGAATGTTTTTTAAAATGAACGGGGGACGGCGACTCCGCTTGCCGGAGGTATAGCTGCCAATGGAAGGGGTTGTCCGCACCCAAGCACAAGCACGCACCGGGAACCACACAAAGACCCACTACACATAAGCCGCCCCTCATGATATCACCACGAATCATGTCTATTGAACCCCTCTAAGCTAAGCAGGAGACTGCGAGCGGCGACCGTTCGTTGGCACGCTCAGAGGAAAATTTTTTAAAATGAACGGGGGACGGCAACTCCGCTTGCCGGAGGTCTAGCCGCCAATGGAAGGGGTTGTCCGCACCCAAGCACAAGCACGCACCGGGAACCACACAAAGACCCACTACACATAAGCCGCCCCTCATGATATCACCACGAATCATGTCTATTGAACCCCTCTAAGCTAAGCAGGAGACTGCGAGCGGCGAATGTTCGTTGGCACGCTCAGAGGAGAATTTTTTAAAATGCTCCCTGTACGTTGACTCCGCTAGGACTGGCCGATGGTAGACGGGGTTTTAAGCTTTGGCCAAATTTAGGGAACGTGACGGTGTGTGCCACTGTGCTTGTGAAAAACTCTTGTGGTGTCCGGGCAGAATTTCCTAAAGTGATCGTGCTTGAAAGCCAGTCGCTGTCCCGTTGCCTCGTAGATCCCCGCTCGCTCGGAGAAAAAAAAAATGGCGAACAGTTCGCCGGAAGTTTCGAGGACAGGCTCGGGAGGAGGGACTTTGAAGAACCCGCAACAATGGTAACGCACAGGTCTTTAGCGCTACTGTTGCAGATTGGTTGCAGGAGTGTATCGCTATCCGGAGGGTGAATCCAGTTTTCTGGATTCCCCTAAAAGCGCTACAACGAAGCGCTTTTGGCGGGTCGGTTTCAGGATTGTTGCAGATCGTTAACGACGTCGTGCGTTATGGCAAATTAGTAGCGTTTTCAATCAGCAACCATTGTGCTATTTTTAAGCCGTGGGAAATGCCCCCCAGTCTCTCCTCCCATTTTCAGGCTCTCAAGAACTGGGGAAACTTACTAGGCATGGAGAGGGAGGAAGCAGGAAGTATAAGTGACATGCTGACACAGGCACATTGGGAAGTGAAACTGTTTTGGGGGCAAAACTCTATGGTATGAAGCTAATTCTACCATAGAGTTTTTGCCCAAAAGTCAGAACATTGCCCCCAATGTCACTTCTGGGTGATGTTAATGCATCTCATTAATTTTTAGACTTCCTCCCCACTCCCTGAATGTGTACCACCCATCCCCCACTGGCAGCTATGAGGGACCTGACAACTCTAATTAAAAAACAGAGAGATCCTTTTAAAAACAGTAAAGGCAAAATAAGCAGCAACCTTAACTCAAAAATATCTGGGTTGCCCAGATAAGCATCTACAAGCACAACAGTTCACTGGAAATAATGCAGGATCCCAGCACCTCTACGAGAGCACCATAGCTACACCTAGTACACCTAGTACAAAAGACTGCACGGAGCCAGTGAAGTGAATTAACAGCACAGGAAAAGGAAAAAGCAGCCTAAAGATTTTTTTTTAAAGAAGAATTTTAAAATAGAAAAGACTTTTGTCACCCATTAATTAACATCATGCCAACCTTAGCCAACTGAATTTCATTATTTGTAAGCTTTTTATCTTAAGATCTTGTTGATGCTGTGTTAACACTTATTTGTTCAATTTTGCAAGGGGCAGAAGGGAACATTTAATCATGGATGGGGGGAAAGGGGGAGCCGACAATGCAGCTAATATGCTCACACTGTTTACAAGCTCCCGACAGTTCCTCGGTCTGCATATTTTTAAGGCACTACATCTGGGAAAAGTACATTGTTCATTTATTTTGACAAAAGCAATTTCAATTATTAATGATAACGCTTCTATAGCACATGTGTAAATGTGCTGTAGTATAATTTGTAAGACTATAAAAGGCTTTAAATCAAGAGTTATGCGCTGACTCAGCTGCAGCACTGAGCACCTACCATTCTCTTGGACTTCAGTGAATGCTCACTTGGATATGCATGCGTGATGTTCCACTGATTGATTATGTACTGTTAGACAAGGTTCCCCAACCTTTTTGAGCCTGTGGACACCTTTGGAGTTCTGACCTAGGATGGCAGGTGTCACCACAAAATGGCTGCTGGAGGCAGAGCTGCACACATAGAGGCAGCCCAAGGGTGGGGAAGAAAAGGGACATTTTTTTTAAAGACATTGGGAAAGAAGAGTGAGAGGGAATGTAATTCAGCTACCAATGGAATAAGGTCAGCCATGTTAGTCTGTAGTATACAAAATTCAAGTCCTTAAAGACCAAAAGCATTTTCCAGGGTATAAGGCTAGCTCACTTCATCAGATAACTGAGATATGATTGGATTTGTGTCATTTTGTCATAAGGCACACAGCACCAAATCAGTGAGCGGTAGTATCAGGGATAATCAGTGCCTTTAATTGCTATTTCACACATTTTCTTCTAAGATCCTATACCAAAAACTACAGGAGAATGAGGGGGGGGGGGAGTAGCATGAGAGAACTGAGCTAGAGATGAGAGACATCAGCCAATGGATACTGGGAAGCCTTGAATTAAATCAATCATTTCAGTCTACAACTTATATAAGCCACAGGTCAGCCAAATGGCTGTAATAGAGAGCGTGCAGTATTTGGCACAACTGGGAATTTAGGTTCTCATTTAAAGGTAAAGGTAAAGGTAAAAGTAAAGGTATCCCCTGTGCAAGCACCAGGTCATGTCTGACCCTTGGGGTGACACCCTCTAGCGTTTTCATGGCAGACTCAATACGGGGTGGTTTGCCAGTGCCTTCCCCAGTCATTACCGTTTACCCCCCAGCAGCAAGCTGGGTACTCATTTTACCGACCTCGGAAGGATGGAAGGCTGAGTCAACCTTGAGCCGGCTGCTGGGATTGAACTCCCAGCCCCATGGGCAGAGCTTTCAGACTGCATGTCTGCTGCCCTACCACTCTGCGCCACAAGAGGCTCATAGGTACTCATTTACATACCCACAAAACTCTTCTTGGATACATTACATTATTTCCAATGTATCTGATAAGCACACATTAAAACAAATGAGAGAAAAGTTAAAGATGAGAGAGATCTCAGCTTGGATCATACCAAACCTGTGTGACCTAACATAAAACCGAGCAAATTGCTCTAGGTTTTCTAATTCTGCAATAAAAACTTTTATTTTAAAGGAGGATACAGCGAGCCAGTCAGAATCATTCTTCATTTCACTGATCACACTGGAACTTATCCATCTTCATCAGATACACAAAACAGTGGTTGAGAAGGCTGGCAGTTGTCAAGAATAGATATGCATTGAAGGAAATATTTGCAGCCATTTCCAAATATTACACAGAGGTTTTACGCAGGAGGCTAATTCAGCTTTGTATAAAATTGGTCTGTAATGTCCATGTAGCCTATATTAGCTACAATGCACAATTTACTTCTCTTCATTCTGTTCAGCATTAACAGCTTCTACCTAACAAATTCAGTTGAGCCAAGACTGTCTATTCATTTTCAGTTTTGTTATTATCAAAAACATCTCTGTTTTCCAAGTCTTTTTAATGCCTCCCTTGATATTGTTGCTATATTTTCTCTCCAAGACCTAGACAAAATACTACTGCTCACAGGAAACTGTGCTGTAAACTACAGAGGGCCATTATCAAGGTTCCAGACAGCTTGCAGCCACTGCAGTAACTCACAGAAGAATATAAAGGGAGGGCAGATCAGGGCTAAACCAGATGTGCCACTGGAGATCCAGGTCTGATCCAAAGACAAGCAACTCACTGCAGAAAGCACTAAAGAAGTGAATCTTATCTCTCCTTCAACCTTCCGGACAGGAAATGCTCACATGTGTTTTGTTTGTTTGTTTGTTTGTTTGATTTAAACCCTGAAGGCAGTCCTGCTGGGAGTCAACATCCAACTTGCTTAACTTCATGGGACCCTTGGTAAATAAGACAAACACACAGCTCAGCCCCTTTAATCACCCTACTATGGCCCTGCCTGGTGGTAAAAAGGCAAACATAAAAGAGTATTATTCACATGTCACATTGAATGTGCACATGGATCGTACATGTATGTGCATACATCTGTTTATACATCTGTATGTATGTGCATACATCTGTTTCAATCTGCTTTGAGACTGAAACCAGGATCAGGACCTAGATAAATGTGAGGTTTGTATACACATTCAAAAGAACATGTGCTGAATATAATATGAGAATCAACATTCCTATTTTTTTTATAAAAAATCAAATGCCATATACATGCCAAGACAGGATCATCCTGACAGGCTGGAAAACTGGGCTAACACTGACAAATGAATTTCAACAGAGATAAATGCAAAGTTCTGCATTTGAGGAAAACTCAAAAGCATAATTATGGGATGGGGAAGATTTATCTTGGCAGTAATACATTAGAAAAGGATTTAAGGATCTTAGTAGGCCACACGCTGAACTTAAGTAAGCACTGTGATGCAGTAGCTAAAAAGGGAAAGGCAATTTTTGGCTGCATCAAAATATAGGCCATTTCCACACAGAGGGGTAAAACGCGAGTGGCTTCCTGCTTGCAAACATAGGATGATAAATCTTGCAGCCCTCCTCACGGGGACACCCCTCCCGCGTTTTCCCTCTACCCTATTGCGGCTTATCTGCCTCCTGATGAGGCTGCTAGGGAAAACAAGCTACTTCTTGGCTTGTCAATCACAGTGAACCACCAATCACAGCACAGCAATTTTCTCATGGACTGAAACATTCTTCCCCCTCCCCCCGCCAGCCCTGAAATTATTATTAAAAAAAAGAAGAAGAAGGCACTTCTGCATTGCTATGTGGTAATGCCACAACACAGATGTATTTTCAACAGAAATCAACAATGCCCCGTTGCTATGGAGAAATGTCAGAATGATATGGCATTCCCCCCTCCTTTCTGTGCAATTCATGTTTTTTCCACTATTTCTGTCTGGGTGGATTTTTGAGACTGTGAACATGATAACTGGAGCCCAAAAAGACATTTTGTGCTAATGGTTGGCTTTAAAACAAGGTGCTCAGACCCCTGTATGATCAGGAGGAGGCAGCCAGGTCATCTGCCGCCCTCCTTTCCCAGCTCATGCCTCCAGAAAACTGAAAAGGGGCTATGCTTTGCTTGCCTGATCCCCAAACAACCTTGGACACTTTAAGAAGACTGTATTTCAACTTAGACAATGTAGGATTGCAGTCGCACTGCAACACAGACCGCACCATTTTTTTAAAAAATTACTCAGAGCAGGAAATGGAGAAGGGAGGGTGGTTGCAAGGGCGGGACAAAGCTGCTGAGACTATTGCGTGTTTTCCGCTACATATGGGCTTATCCCTGGTTGCTCTCCAATGGGACGCACAATTTAGGGATGTAAATCCAGTTTTGGCGATTCACAAAATTGTGAGTTAAAAATGGCCAAAACTCAACCCAGCTACTCAACAGCCTTGGGATGCAGGCGACGTCATGTGGAGGGGGCTCTAAAATCCGCCAACATTTGAAGGCTGTCCAGTAATAGATTCTTCATGCAGAAATGGCAATAGTATCCAGATCACACAAAGTGATGGTATCAGTTTATTCTGCCCTCCCATTGCCATTGACAGAGAAATGCTGCAGAGATGAATGCCCTCTAGACCAGAACTGGGGCTCCAAAGCAGATTCTCACCACGTATATGTGTAAAGTACCATCAAGTTGCAGCCAACCTATAGTAGCCTCAACAAGGGGATTTCAAGGCCAATGAGAAAACTAGAGGATTTGCCACTCTCTTCCTGTGCAGAGTCTTCCTTGGTGGTCTTCTGTCCTAGTACCAGACCTTCCTACCATGCTGCCAGAGTTATTTTGCATAGTTCAAGTGCAAATGTTGGGTTCCAATTAAGGAAATCCTTGTTGATTTGAGGCTGGGGCCTGGAGAAGGAGATGTTTGGGGAAGGGAAGAGTACAATGCTATAGAGTCTACTGTCCAAAGCACCCACGTTTGGCATTTACAAGAGCTGCTACAAAGTTCACTTAAAGAGTAACAGCAGATAATATTTTTAAATGAGTAGCCGTGTTGGTCTGAAGTATCACAATAAAATCAGAGTCCAGTCAGTTCATAGTCTGAGGAAGAGTGCTTGTACTCAAAAGCTCACGCCTTGAATAAATCTTTGTTGGTCTTAAAGGTGCTACTGGACTCTGATTTTATTGAGCAGAGAATATTGAACATACAGTCCCATTCCACACCAGGATCAATGTGGCAAATTGATCACGGAAAGAAAAAAACGCAATTTAAAATAGTGGAATTCGTCATTATGCATACCTGCCTTTGTAGTGGAATCCAGTTGCATTTCTATAGTTTCCCACAGGTTTCTGGTCTCGGCAAAAATCGCTATCCAGGAAGCGATATTTGCCAAGCTTTGTCCCGCCCCTGGCCGTCAATCAAATGAGCAGCCAATGGGCAGCCGTTATCATGCTCCCGAAAAGCCCCTTTCCCTTTAAGGCAAGTTTAAAAAAAAACACGTTGCAACGAATCTGCATTGATTCATTGCAACGGAGAGACCCATCTAGCTGGTAAGTGGTGTGTGAGCTGCCGTTTCATCGTTGCCACGCTCCCTCCGAGTGAAAAATAAATCCCCCCCCCCCGTGCATGGGCGCGATTTTCGGCCGAAAATAAAGGGAACCAGCAAACGGGGCTGTGTGGTGCTTAGTGACTTAAAACAGCTCTGTGGAGGGACTGCAGCTGGGGAAGCCTCACTGGGTGAATGAAGGCTAGCCGGTTCGTTGCTCTCCGCTCGCTCTGAGAAAAAAAAAATGGCGATCGCTTCGCCGGAAGATCAGAGGAGAGAGCCAGGGGGAGGGACTTTCCTGAAACCACATCAATGGTAATGCACAGAATTTTTTCGCTAGTGTTGCAGATTGGTTGCAAGAGTGTAGCGCTTTCCAGAGGGTGAATCCACTTTTTGGGATTTCCCTGGAAGCGCTACAACGAAGCGCTTCTAGCGGGACTGTTTCAGGAGTGTGGCAGATTGTGTATGACATTGTGCATAACTGCATTTTAGTAGTGATTACAATTTGCTACACTCTTGCTACAATGAATCTGTGCGGAATGGGCCACAGAGTTTAGACCAGCCAAGCAAAATTCTTCAGGGTAGGCTGAGGTGTCTCCATCCACCACTAATTAAAATCTATATGCATTTATAGTGGCACGAGGAAAAAGGAAAAACTAGCTGTTGGTTTAAAGTATACACAGACCATACTTTCAAACCAAATCACAAAGCTCATGTTCAACAAGTGCCTCACAAAAGTTATTAAATGGTACAGAAGTCTTTCGAGAAAACGTTTTGGCAATATTACTTTATCTCCTGTGAGACTCTTCTTTACCTCTCTCATTCTACTAATCCTACTATCTTGAGGGTTTTGTAATACAGGGTGAAAGAGGTTTTCTTTTCTGCAATTAAATCCCAGGCTGGCATCTTTGTGCCTTTAAGGGAATTAAGGTGAGGGCTAACCAATATGAAAGTGTTTCAGTGAAAATGCTGCTAAGGAAAGGGAAAATTTTGAATCCAGAATTTCTGCGCCAATGCAGGTTGTATTTCCTAGGGTGAATAACAGCTTTAAGCAGCCCAAGGAAATCTGTTCAAATTACAAGGAGAAGGAGGAGGAGGAGGAGAAGAAGAAGAAGAAGTGGTTATTATCTGCCACTTTTCTCTACCAAAAGGAGTCAGAGTGGCTTACAGTCACCTTCCCTTTCCTCTCCCCACAACAGACACCCTGTGAGGTAGGTGAGGCTGAGAGAGCCCTTATACAACTACTTGGTCAGAACAGTTCTGTCAATGCTGTGGTGAGCCCAAGAACATATATATATGACTTTGGACTCACCAAATATTTTTATATATATTTATATATATATAAATGCAGATTCTTGTAGTGCCCCCTGAAAATAGTAGCAATACAGGGTTGCCAGGTGGTGGGAGGCCTACCCACAGCAAACTGAGGCCTTGTCCTCTGCTGTGGTGAAGAGATGGCATCACTTCTGGTGCATTTCCAGGAGTGACATCAGCGATGACTAAGGCCCAGGCCCCAGTTTGATGCTGATACGTCCCCCTGCCAGCCAGATTATTGGTTATGGGGGATGGACCCCAAATAAGTTGTTCCCCAGTGGGATTCTGGACATCCCAGAAGAATAGCAGTGACTTATGAATACTACTGACCATGCACATGCAAAAAGAATTTGCACATTTTGCGCATTGCTGCCTGGCGACTGATCAAGTAAATGCTGAGAATGCAGCAAGATTGTGAGCATGTTCAAAATGGGTACTCAGCCACTCTCCATGCAAACTGTTGCCACAGTACAGAATGTAGAATTACTCAAAATCTTGCTCATTTGGAATTGTGAATCAAGATGCTTGAGAGGAAAGGGACACTGGGACACAATATAATTTTGACGTTTCTGAATGCCTTACTTGTGAGATTTGAATCATTCCTGATTACAGCTGCCGATTGAGAAGGGACAAAATTCTTCAGGAAGCTTCAGTACTTACGGACAAGACCAGGGACTGCACTGGTCCCTGGAGCTTTATTTAAATTTTTATTTATTCATTGTGTTTCTATACTGCCTTTCCCAGGGGCTCAGGACAGTTTGTATTTGTTGTGTTTCAACAAACACAATGCAAACCACCCATCAGTTTGTGGTTTGCAACACTGCTCCCAGTAAATAGTACTTTGCATGGAGGAGTTAAAGGAAACATAGTGAAACTGTTTTAGTTTTCACATCCTTTGCCTAAGGGTCTGACCAAAAAATTCTCTGTGTCCCTGCAGCTAACAGAATAGGCAGTATTAGCCAATAGCCTATCACATGTTCACTAAAATTCTGTCCAGTCTCACATGGGGTCCAGATTGTGTGAGAAAAATTGCAGTAGGCTGATTCTATAAAGAGAGAGCAGTTGTGGAAGCCACTAATGGTTGCCAGCTCTCGGTTGGACGAAAAGTGGGGACCTCAGCAAGGCATAATGCCATAAAGCTCCTCCAACAAAGTTGTCATTTTCTCCAAAAGAATTGATGTTGGTTGTTTGCAGATCAGTTGTAACAGCAGAAGATGCCCAGATACCAATTAGAGGCTGGAAACCCCTAAGCTGCTGGACCAGCTGAAGGTTGCCCACTATGCTCACACTGGTCCTGTTGGAATATGCAAAATCTGTGCCATGCATGAATCAGAAGCATGTGAAGCGTGTCCTGCAGGGGTCTTGGAGGATATGTGTATTCAGCATCAGAAACTTCCTGATATTTTAAAATACTCCCCTCAATGTCCCGATTGGCTTATTTGGAGACTTCTTGCACCCTGCTTGCAGAACAACAATTAGAGACCGTTAGATTTCTCTCCTTTCTTTCTATACAAAGTTGTTTCTCTTCTAAATAAAAGTATTTTACTCTTTTAAGCAGTCTGGTGATCAGACTCTCTTTGCATATTTGAACTCAGAAGAAAGAGTCATTTGGTCTCATTGCAGGCACATTCCCCCCCCCCCATCATTATTGCATTTTATTGTAATTTTTATCTTACTTTTAATGCTTGTTAACAATATTGGTACAGTGAACTAGGGATGAATTCAGCAAATAAGTAAATGATCTAATATGACCCCTTGTATGAAAATGTCCTTAGAGAAGAACTAAAATTGCTAGCTGATGAAGAGCCGGATATTATCTCTCTAAATTCTGACTGCTAGGCTGCAATCTGCCAGTTGCTTACTCTGGAGCATTCCCATTCAATTCAAGAGGACTGCTCAGGCATAGATGCTCTATAGCAGCCTTTCTCAACCATTCTATCATTGGGAAACTCCTGAAACATTCTTCAGGCTTCAAGAACCCCTGGAAGTGATGTCAGCAGACCACATGACCATAAAGCAGGCTTTTGACATGACCATATGTGGTCATCTCACCATATTTTTTTAAAAATTAACTCCCACCCAGTTCATGAAACCTTCCAGGGCCATCACAAAACTCCAGGGGTTCACTATAGACTGCAGCTTTATTGAATTTACGAATACAAGCTGGTTAGTAGGCAGTTCAGTCAGAAATAACTTTGGGGCTGGTGTCTTTATTAGTCTGCACATTTGGCTATGCTAAGGAAGGAGACACCAGAATACACACACAGTATTTTAAGAAACAGGAAGGAATTGGACTCTTTACTGCAGCCAGCTTCATTGATTAAATGTTATATAATTCAGTGTAATTCCACAGTCGTGTCTCCTAGCTTAATAAATGGCTGCTGCTTAGCAACAGCAATGATTACCATCTGCTTGTGCTAACTGCACTCTAACACTGACCAAGTTTATTAATCTGAATCAACAAAAGACAAGTGATGAAGTTCTCAGAAAGATTTCAGGATACTTAACCTTCTAATTATTCAATATATACTTAATCAGCCCAGCTCAGCAACATAGTATGTCCTTATCTACCTTGTAATGGCTAGTCCCAATTCTATAAAATCACAATCACAATGTTATGTGACTGGTTATACCCCTATTAAGTACTATGAAAACGGATCCTTCAAAACCCGACCATCATAGAATCATAGAATTAAAGAGTTGGAAGGGACCTTCACGGTCACCTAGTCCAACCCCCTGCACAATGCAGGAACTCACAACTACCCGCCCACCCACAGTGATGCCAATTTCATGTTCAAGTGATCCCCTCCACACCAAAAAGTCTCCAGAATCCAGCCTGGCCTGGAGGAAATTCACCAACCATCCCACAGTAGCAATCAGCAATTCCCTGGTGAAGGGCCACAAGAGACAAACACTGGCCAATCCCTTCCTGCCCACCCACTCAAAATCTGGCTAAGTTCATTAAAGCAGCATTTATTTCAGATGACTATCTAGCCTCTGCTTAAAAACTTCCAGAGAAGGAGAACTTACCACCTTCCAAGGAAGCCTGTTCCACTGCGGAATGGCTCTAAGTGTCAGAAACCTCTTCCAGATGTTTAGTCAAAAATTCTTTTGAATTGATTTAAATCCACTGGTTCTGGTCCGACCTTCTGGGGCAACAGAAAACAACTCTGCTCCATCTTCTATATTTGAAGATGGTTATCACATCATCTCTTAGTCGTCTTCTCTCCAGGCTAAACAGACCAAGCTCCCTCAACTTTTCCTCATATGACTTGGCCTCCAAACCCCTCAGCATCATTGTTAACCTCCTCTGGACATGGTCCAGTTTCTCTACATCTTTCTTCAGTTGTGGTGCCCAAAACTGAACACAGTACTCCTAGTGAGGTCTTACCAAAGCAGAGTAAAGCAGTAACAATACCACATGTGATCTGGACATGATAGTTCTTTTAATACAACTTAAAATCCTGTTCGCCTTTTTAGCCACTGAGGCACACTGCTCACTCGTAGGCTCAATCATTCTAGAACTGCAAGGTGGATTTCACTTACCAGCTAACACTTCTGTCTTCTGTGGCCTCGCTCTCTTTCTAGCTCTCCCTGTGTCTCAAACAAGGCTAGCCAGATTTCCACAGGCAGGCAAACCTGTACTATTACCATTAGGCTCTTCAGCAACCATTGGTAAGGGACATTTTTACATGATATTAGGGACTCAGATCATCCTACATCCAAGAAGCAATGGGAGCCAGGGATGAACAAATAAACCCCTTTTCATTTCCTTACGTTTCTGTATGTGGTCATTGTTGGCTCAGTACACCTATCCTCACTGTTAGTATCGATTCATTTACTTCTTTTTATACATTTACATTGCCATTTGGACATTCACTGCACCTTGTATGTCTCTCTGTGTATATAGTGTACATTGCTGATTGACTGAGAACCACAGTGAAAAGATGCATACATTTCATGGGAAAAGATCGGTAAAGAAAACAGTTAATAAAAACTAACACGTCTGATGTGTAAGGAAATGCCTTCTGAAGTGTCTCCTCTTAATGTTCTGGGAAGATGCCTGAAGCTGATAAAAGGTTAGGTTTTAATCTATATTTGTCATTGATTTTTTTAATGGCTCAAATATTGTTCTACCTTGTTTCCAAATTCCGATCCAGAAATTCTGCTAGCCACTATGCTTTGAACAGATCCACCTAAAAGATAATAGAAGTGCTTACCTGAATTAGCACCATGTATTAGTATGATGAATACCGTATTTGTGATGTTTCACACACCACCAACACCCCTTTCTTCTATCCCATGATATGGTTGGAAAAACACTTTGCTTAAACCAAAAGGTTGGACTTGTCAGTGTCTGCATGGTAAACCTCCTGGGAATCATATGCATGACACCCTGTGTTACCTGACAAAAGAAGAGACCATAAATATGTTTGCACACCTTTCTTAACCTATTGGTGTACTCCAGTGATATTTTTGCCCCGTCATCCCACTGCATCCTTATATTCATCAAAAAATGTATTTACTCAAGAGGTCCATTTATCTATGTGTTTCTTTTAATCCTGATCTTTTGCCAAGGAGTTCAGGACAACATACGTGGGCTCTGGCATCCTCCAGTTTATTCTACCACATCCTGGGAAGTAGACTCGGCTGAAAGGGAGGGACTAATCCAAGCTCATCCAGGGAGCTTTGGACAAATGTGGATTTGAACCTGACTCTACCCAGCTATCCTCTGACATGATGGATTACATTGGCATCTTAAGGCGCCCTACAGTCTTCAGACAACAAACCTGCAATGCACAATGTCAAAGGCATCCCAGCCTGTGCTAGCAGACAGGGCACACTCTATTTAAGACAAAGATAGAGGTTCCAAGACAGCAGAAAGTGGTTAAGAAACACAAAAATACCTTCAAGAGAGAAAAGCGTTAACCTACACCCTACAGGCTCATCAAATCCCCATGCACTTGCAGCATGAGAGCAATCAGGGGATTCAGTTTCCCTGATGACAGATGAACATGTAAGAAACAAGACTTATTGAACCAATTGCTGTGAACCTCTCCTCCTTCATTGGGCAAGGAGCCCTTTTCAAAAAAATAATCCTTCTCATTTTCTGCTTCTAGACTCCCGAGGCACAGCTTATTGCTGGCAATAAGCTTTGCAATCAAGCTAAGAATGAACCCCTCCTTTGATGCAATGCACCCAGGCAGCAGGATGAGGCAGCCATCAAAAACTTGCCATACTGAACACAGATGAGCCAGTAGTTGAAATGCACTCCTTCATCTCAATAGAAAGGATATCCTGTAATAACAGCAGTCAATCAGCAGGGTGCGAAGGGTCAAGAAAAGCCAGCAGGATGGGTTTTGATGTCTAGCAAGGCCTCCCATTTGAGCTCTGTTGTACCTGTGCATGCCTATTTGCTCAAGATGACACTGCTACTGAACTAGCACATAGCATTTCAGGTGCAGCGTGCAATAATGACTGTATCAAATCAGCGGTGTCTTAAAAGGCTGCGAAATGAAACAAAGATTGTACCAGTTAATGCACGTCCGGCTCAACCAGGGATGCATCCATCACAAAGCCTATATTTTCATGCTTAGCAAGACAAGTCCCAAGCAGGAAATAAAAAGGGCATAAAATGTGCAGCACCATCACACTATATTTTCACTGGTAAGTCCTGATGTGAGTGTACTTCTCCTTGCCCCCACAGAAGAACTACTTTCTCATGTGCAAATGGGATCCCGGAGCAGCTTTATGACATCTCTGCTGTTTATATTGCTAGCTTTCTGCAGTGTCTAGGATTTATCTGAAATAGGCTCAGATTTCCAGAAGCCACACACTGTTTTTCTTTTTCTTTACAATGGATAGGCAGGCATTTATCAGTGGGTGGTGCTTTCTGTGCCCACCCCCTTTTCACATATAAGGATTTGGGGTGATTTTGATGGTACAACTTTTTGTTCTTTGGACCAGGGAAGCGACACCAAACCAAGCTGCCAGGAAGGAAGCTCTTCCAGGAGTCCTTGACAATATCACCTGCTCATTACTTCTCCTGAAGGAAGCAAGTAACAGGCAACAAACTGCATCCCCCTAAAGCAAACCGTTTTCCCAGGACAGGTCTGCAGCAGCCTCTTCCCCCACAGTCAGCAGAGATTGCCGAACAGAGAGGTAAGAGAGGGTGGGCAGCAGCATCCCAGAAAGGAATTCTGGTCTTCTGTAGAGTGTGAGGAGGAGAGACACAGATCTCTGCATCTGTTATTGCCACATACCTGCAGTGTCATACAACAGGGAAGAGGACACATTGCGTATGAGAAATGTGGAAGCAAAATGTTACAAAACATGGTGAAGGAGAAAGGAAGAGACGCCCACAGAGGCTCAGTGTATAAAATGAAAGGGAACGGATGAGATATATTAGCAGCAAGAGCGGGGAAAGAAGGAATGGGCAAGAGATGTGGAGGTGCCGTTACTGCGGTAAAAACAATCCGTCTCAGAGAAGCCGGCCTGCCATGACTTCATCTTCATTCGCTGCACAATGACTGCTGGGTAAATATTGACCGAGGGAGTGTAGCGATAGCTCACTGCAGCCGTGAGGGGCCGATATGATATAGGCGATCAGTATTCAGAGCAGAGAAGGTGGATGAGGAATGAGCTCTTGAGGATCACCTAATCTCCTTTTATGAACTCCGTGGAAGCTAAATGAAGAGCACAGAGCAACATCCGGAGAGACAGAGGCAGGTGGAACATATTGCCGTGGGAAGAGCCCCCGTCCCCCCTCTGCTGCATCCTCACACAGGCCTCCCCCTTTGTCAAGCTTCCAATTTGCCTTTCATCGTTCTTGGTATCCAGCTATGCTTTACCTCCAGAGCCGCAAGAAAGTGCACAGCCTAACAAAGCATGAAGCCAGTGCTGGCCTCGAACGTCTGTGTACCTGGAATCGCCAAACGGCCTCCTTAGGCTGAAGAACTTTATTGTAAAAAATACAAATGGCAGCCTTCTTCAGTCTGTGTCTTAGAGCTGACTGCTGATGTTTGCCCCTTCGCCCTTTGAGGCTCCTCCGGTGCACACTCACACCACAAACAGAAAGGTCCTGAGGCATGAGGTGGGAAACGTCTTGTGTGCCAGGCCATTTGGCTCTGCGTGCAGGGCTAGTTGTTCTGTGCACAAGCAATCAAGAGAAGCCCTTCAAGAACACTGCATTGGTTGGTTCCAATCATGGAGCCATGCAGCAGCTAGCTTCTCTCAGTCAGGCTGGGCCATTGATCACCCTCATCTCTAGCCCCCTTCCTTTTGTTTACCAGCACACCAACAACTGCGTAGGCAGAGCTTCCATGGTTCAGCTCTCAAGCCTACCCTGTGCTAAGGGAAACGGATCAGCCATAGCATGGGCAAACCTACAGCTGCTGGCTTCTAATTTTTCACTATTTTATGCAGAGGCAATCAGAACAAAAGCAAGGGATGTCAGACATCTGCAGAGGTCATACCTTCAATCCTACAGAATCTGCCAGATGTGCAGGAGCCCCTCCAATTGCTCCCAGTACGCCAGCCACGCAGCTGTGCAACCATTGGCTCTACTCCACACTTCTACACTTTGACCCCGCTAATGGAGCCTAGGAATCTGACTGAGTGTATAAGAGACACTGACCCTATAATCAGACCGCATTAGCAGATCTGGTGAACATTCTCTATAGGGATATGAAGCAAGGGCTCATCAGGCAGCATACAGCAGGAAGGTATACAACCCATCTGATCCCTTCCCCTATTCTTGGCAACACAGTAGTGTTGGGGGGAAATTGCAATGAGCCTTCTAAAACATTCAAGCATTTGTTGTGCCATGAACCTTTATAGCTTAGCTCCTGCAGCACATGAAATGTTCTAGAATTACAGGGTGGTTGTCAGTGAAGGGGGGGGGATTGCTTTGCACAATGAAATGCACATATGTGGGGGATGCAACAGGCTTAGATGTCACCTCTGGGTGGCAATCAGAATGGGAAGAGAGTCATTACCCAACTTTTGCTAGATGTTAACAACTAGAGAGGGGTTAGGCCTCTGTACAAATACAACAGCATTTGGTGAGTAACCGTTGCAGACCTTCACCAGCTGGGATTCTGTTTCTCATACATCTTTTGTGGCATATCACAGAGTGCTCACACATTCATAGCTGGCAGGATGGTGTAGGAAAGAAGATGCTGGAGAGTTTGACAGCCATGCTGCTGATGGACAAAGAACCATGCACTCTACAAAGCCTTTTGGGGAAGACAAATTGCAGCCTCGTGCGGATGTTACCTGGAAGACAACTGTACACAGTAGAGGCCTTCTGAGTCACTGGGGCCTCCTATCAATACGGGTCTGATTGTCACTCTTGTTTTAACTCATGCATGTGATGCACTGGTATCCAGGTATCCATAAGATTCAGGCAACCCAATGCTAAGAATGCTTCTTCAGAAATAAGTGCTATTGAGTTCAGCAGGATTTGTCTCCAAGTAAGTGTGCACAGCACTGCACCAAATACATGGCTGCTATTGCCATGACAGCACTGGATTGATTTTGTACCACCCGGTTTCAACTATGGCATGACGTGATGCAGAGTTAGAAGATGATTAACTAACTAGTGGGGAAGCAGATAGTACACATCAGCTCTGTATAATTAAAATCCATAAATCTGAGGCCTCATCCACCAACACTCACAGCCAAAAGAAAACCCACTGCTGTTGCGGGCAATTTTGAGAAAGCTACCGTTTACTCTGCATACAGTTGTGTTTAAATGGCCTGGAAGGTGATGAATCAATTGTGTGTCTGTGATTAATAGCTTCTTGGGGGGGGGGCATGCACACTGAATTTGAAACAGGTGAATGACCAAAGGTAGGTCAATCCTCCAGCATTGCTGTAAGACACTTGCACAGCAGTGTCATTATCCAGGCATGGTTCAGAATATAACTTCTTGTGTTGGTTGACTGATCATTTCCAGCTCAGTTTTGAAGTGTTAGTTATTTTTATTTGGTTTCTGGGTCATAGCCATTCAGGAACAAGGCAATCACATTTTTAAGATTATCTTCACACCCTTAAGGGCTAGAGACATCTTTTTAAAAGTGTTATTGCCAGTACTGGGGATTCTTGCTGACAAAAAGGATGGGTAGCAATCGTGGATAAGAGTAAGACCCATTTTAAAATAGCAAAGGGGATCTTTCAATGAGGAATGATCCCCCCTAGTGGTGAGTTGTATATTTATAAGTGGATGACAAAGGTAAAGGTAAAGGTATCCCCTGTGCAAGCACCGGGTCATGTCTGACCCTTGGGGTGACACCCTCCAGCGTTTTCATGTCAGACTCAATACAGAGTGGCCTTGGCAGTGCCTTCCTCAGGGATGAAAATTAGGGGCAGTTAAAAGAATTGCTGATGAAAAAGTGTTCCCAATGAAAAGATTTTGAGAATACAACTTTCTGGGTTAAGGATGGGAACACAGAATCTTGGAACTTTCAAGACAAGAACCTGTGTACTACTTGCAAAGAGTCTGGAAGTACACTGAGCAGAAAGCAACATATTGAAACAAAGCAAATAAGAAAAATCCAAAATCCAAATGCCAAACTGTAAGTAGGGAGAGAGTGCACCCACAGATGTGGAGGAATTTTCCATTTCCTACTAAGCTTTTTCTTTAAAAATGGCTTCTCCTGTTCCAGTTCATGCATCATCTTTTGATCCTCCTCCCCTCCCTCCCTCCCTCTTTCTCTCTCACCGTCTAATTTTCTCCTCTGAATTATTTCACAGGCTTTTTGTTTCTCCAACTAGTATTGTTAAGTTATTCATCTAAGCCTTTGGACATCCACGATCACTTATTCCATGACAAGCAATTCATTATTCCATTGATGCTCCCCTTGGTGATGTGCCCATCATCCTTCCCATCATCACTGGGCCACAGCTCGCCTCTGCTTAATGGTGAGAGATCTTTGGGTTTTCTTTTAATGCTGCTACTCAATATCCATGCTGCTTTCTTGTACAACTTGCATATAAACCGTAAGGTGGCCAATACAAGACAAAGTCTGCTAATAATTACAGCTCCATCAGGTAAATCCCTCCCCCCAGCTCCTTCCCACCATGGTATGAGAAGCCCTGTATGGCCCAGCCAAATCTAATGGAAGAGCAGACTTGATGGGAAAATGCCTGCACCCCTATGTACACCTTCCAGCTTGGTGTAGTGGTTAGGAGTATGGGCTTCTAATCTGGCGAGCCGGGTTTGATTCCACGCTCCCCCACATGCAACCGGCTAGGTGACCTTGGGCTCGCCACAGCACTGACAAAGCTGTTTTGACCAGGCAGTAATATCAGGGCTCTCTCAGCCTCACCTACCTCACAGGGTGTCTGTTGTGGGGAGAGGAAAGGGAAGTTGAATGTAAGCTGCTTTGAGACTCCTTCAGGTAGAGAAAAGTGGCATATAAGAACCAACTCTTCTTCTTCCTCCTGCTCCTCGGGATTCACAAGTGCCAATTCTTCCAGCTTATTTCAGTCAGGCAACCTTACTACCTGCTTTTCCTGGTCTTAAGACTCCTTTAATATTTGAATTGTTGGGAGAGTGAAAGCCTCATACAGAAAAAATCAGAAACAAATAGATGAGTGTGCAGAGACGCCTGGTGAAATAAGAAGAAAGAGGGGGGATGAATACAGTGGTGCAAAGAGAGGCTTGAGGCACATAGAGAAAGTGCTTTAGATGGCAAAAAGGAGAGGAGTAACAAAGAGAACATTTGAACATATGAATTAGTCTTAACAGTCAGAACATTTATATGATGAAAGCTGCTTTGAGCCCTGTGAATCAGGAGGAAAATCGTAGATACATTTTAAAATAAATACATTTGCCCATCTAGATGAGTGTTCAACTGGAGCTGTCAGTACTGGGACCAGCACCTTGTATGTGCAGTTTCTTCTTCTCTTTCATATGAGGCCATAAAAAGCTGCCTTGTAGTAAGCCAGACTATTGGTTCAATATTTTCTCCACTCAGAACAGCAGAGACTCTCCAGGATCTTTCACAGACCTGCTAGTGAACTGGAAATTTTAAACTATTGAAGCTAGAACCAGCTCTACCACAAACCTGTGGCTGGAGAAGGAAGAGTGCCTTATGGAGCATGGGGAGGGGGGAGTCTTCATAGGTGCAGACAGACCTGTGGGGTATAGAAAGAGCAAGGAAGATAACAAATGAGGGTCAGACATGTGGTAGTGCAGAGAGAAAGAGTGAAGAAAGTGTGCTTGGTGGGGGCAGGTAGGGAGAGCAGTACAGAATGGAGACAAACTAAGAGAAAGTGCTGCCAGAGAAAATGGGTCAAGGAGACAAGAGGAGGGGTGGAAAAAAGGAGAGTCTGTAGAGAAAAGAAGGATTAATGGAGGATGGGTTAAAAAGAAAAAAAACTATAGCATAAATGCTTTCAATGCAAAGACTTGGCTCTTCTGAATTAATACGTTTATAAAAATGGCCCACAGTACAACAGTGCTACATCCCTACACAGCAGAGTCATGCACTGAAGGGTAGAGTGACACAAGCAACCTGCCTGCCTGATTTCTGCTGTGCTTTTCAGTGTTGCCGACCTCCCGGTGGTGGCTGAAAATCTACCAGATGTTCATCTGATCTCCAGACTACACAGATTGCCTATTATTGTTTAAGTATTTCAAACATTTGTTTCACTTCTGGAGAAAATGGCTGCTTTGGGAGGCAGACTGTATGGCGTTATATTCTACTGAGGTCCCTCCCCTTTCTAAACCGCACCCATCCTAGGCTGCACCCTCAAATCTCCTGGTTTTCCCAAACCCAGTGTTGGCAACCCTACTGCTTTCTAAAGCTGCTCACAAAAATAAAGGCCTTCCTTAACTTCTAAGGCTACCACCTGAATGGAGTGCCAACTTATATTATGCAACTGTTCTCTTTAGAAAAGACTGAGCTGCCCTTATTTCGACTCAGCCCGTGTCCTCTCCCCAAGTCTGCCTGCCACCACGATCACATGGAGCTGAACAGAGCAAAAATATAATAGCAGGGAAGCCTATAAAACTTCAAGTGGAGGCTCAATGCTCGTTCTCCTGTGTATTCGTTAGTCATGCTAAAGGCAAGCAAAGCTTTCCCCCCTTTGGATTAGAGGAAGAAACATTTGCTCACCATTATTATTATTTCATGGCCCTGGAAATTTACTAGCATCTGGTATTTCCCTTGGTAGCCTGAAATGGAAAAGCTCACTCACACCTTGTGCAGAGAGCCAGATATTTAATGTCTCGTGCAGTAAACCCTAAAGGCAAGGACCATTTCTGAATCAATGGGATTATGAGTGAGGTTGTTAAGGAAACCACAGACAGGATGCCACTCTTCACTGCCATGAACATAAGGCCCCCGCCCAGATCTCTGTAAACCTCCTGGATCTTTGGCTCACAAACATTCAATGATGCTCAGCATTTTCCAATCAAAGCACAACTCCACAGACACCTTTCTCCAATATCTTCCTATATGCTGCAAGAAAGGCACGCCAGCCAGGGCATCATGTTCTCTGCTGAGGCACAGTCACAAGCACTAGTCCATGTCAATGTTAACTCTAGTCCATGTCAATATACATACCAGTTCAGAGACAAAACACATGAGATGATGGGAGGTTCATGAATAGATCTTCCCGAGGGGTTCTTGCCCTGTGCCACAACTCCAGTCTAAATCCAGGTCAAGTGTGTCAGGTATGTGTTGGTTTCGATCCTCAATTGAAATGAACAACAACAACATGCACTGGACCTGAACCAGTTCAAGATCATCTTCCTGTCCGTACTAATTCTAACTGGAGTCTGTGCTCTAAATTAGATGCCTCGCTATGACCATGTGATTATGCTTTATACAGAGCTAAACGCTATATATCTCCCAAGTGTCCTCTAAACTGGCAACATCTTTTCAAAATCAGGGTCAGCTGCCTTTCTTAGTCTTGCTACTTGAAATCCTTTTAATGGGGGATGCTAGGAACTGAACCTTAGGCCTCATGCACGCAAAGCCTGCGTTGAACTAATAAGCTATAGCATCTCTATGACCCCAGCAAGCGCATTGCACTGCTGCCCAAAAACAACCCCCAGCATTTATAATATTGGTAAAGTTGATTAATCTGAGATATGGATTAATCTCTAAAAAAGCTATGAGCTTGTTATCTGGCAGTGACAAGCTGCCTGATTATTTCCTATGATATTACTTACTGTTTAGGAACATTAAAATGGTGTATGGACAAATATCTGAGCTATTCTCTTCACAAATGTATCAACAGCACTTTAACAACAACATTAAAGCCAAGATGTCCTAATTTGCTTTATTATATTAGCTTCTCCTTACACTCGTATTGCCCATAGCTCTTCTTTACAGCTGCACTTGTCCTGCACCAGCATATGCGGGTTTGATGTATATCATGTTTAACCATGGATGTCCTTAACTATGTATGCATCACCCAATGGCAAATCCATATTAAAAGGCCACCCATTCCCCTTCTGCTTACAAGACATTGCGCACTCCTTCCTTCACAGCTGCTAAGTAAAACACAAATGCACACACATGATAACACACACACTTGGTAATATTAACGGTTCTGCCCGGGAGGCAAGAGGGAGAACATGTGCACATTTTTTCTTTCTTGACCAGGATGAGGCTTTACATTTCCTCTGTTAAATCTGGGGAAAGAAACCTGATGGCCAAGAACTATAATTCAGGGTATTAGAAGTGATTGTGCGCAGGCCTTGTTTTTGATCAGCTGCCTGATGGGGTGAATGGAAGAGGAAAATTTAACTGGTGCAAAGTGAAGGAACCCTTTCTGATGGCTAAATGAAACTTCCATGGTTCGTCTGTGATATCTAATAGGTATATTTTTTATCCACCCATCCTTCAAGGAACTCAGCATGATGCAGCAGGTTTGGCTAACCAATTAGCCAAGGAAATTTAACATCAGAGACAGTGTGGCTTTCAACTCACATTGATGGGGGAAGCAATAAAGGAAGACTTGCCTTAAGGATAACTTGTGGACTTCCTGGAAGGATTTGGCTAGCAGCCATTGGAAATGGGATGCTGGACTAGATTGACCCTCACTATCTTTCTCACATGCCTACTTAGCACAACACTGTCTTCAGCCATTTCTGCACAGGTTATTTGTCCCAAGTTCAATGTTGTTAGAAAGCGGTTTCCTCACAGCATCGTGACACTCTCTCCATGCACCTCCAAGGATTTTGCCAGCATTTCTTCAATCTTTCCCAAACCTACTTTACTGCAAACTGTTAGGAAAAATTGCAGCAAAACCAGGGTGGCTACCATGTAAGGGGGAAAGTTTTGATTTTCCCAGTCCCTCCCCCATGGTAACCAGGGATGGACTGTCTACTAGATGGCCCTAGACAATTGCCTATGGGACCAGAGATGGAGGGACACAACTAGTCTTCTCCCAGTCCCTGACAGCAGCAATAGGGTCTGCCCTGGGTGGTCCCAGTGGGTAGCTGGCAGAGAACCTGCTCCCTGCCTCTGTCATGGGGGCAGGCCCAGCCCTGTTACTCCTTCATACACCCTACAGTCCCTCTTCTCTTCTTGCCTGACCTTGGCAGAAGGGAAGCAAGGAGGGCAGCAGCTTCCTATCCTGCCACAGAAAATGAGGAGAGTAGGCAATGCCTTGTCTCTCCACAGGGGGGCAAGAAGGGCAACTGGCAGCTTCTCACAATGGTGTTGGGGGAGGAGGGGAGCTTTGGTGTCCTGGCCTATGTCCATCTGGTATTGGTGTAGTGGTTAGGAGTGTGGACTTCTAATCTGGCATGCCAGGTTTGATTCCCTGCTCCCACACATGCGGCCAGCTGGGTGACCTTGGGCTCGCCACAGCCCTGATAAAGCTGTTCTGACAAAATAGTAATGTCAGGTTCTCTTAGTCTCACCTACCTCACAGGGTGTCTGTTGTGTGGAGAGGAAAGGGAAAGCGATGGTAAGCTGCTTTGAGACTCCTTTGACTAGAGAAAAGTGGCATATAAGAACCAACTCTTCTATTTCAGGAATGTAGGGTGAATAGCTCTCAAACAGTACTGGAGAATATCATTTTCTCGTTTTTCCACTAGCTTGCTTCATGGCCACTTCTGCCAGTTCTTCTAAAAGTTTACATTGGGGAGATGGAGCTCTCTGAGGAAAAGGTATCAGAAGGGAGGTCCGTTGGCACTGAGTGTTGGAGAGCAGGCAGTGTTTGTCTGTGCTTAAAAAAAAAATACTCTAACCCTGATGGAAGAACAGCTACATGAGGTTGGCCCGTCCTTTGTGCAGCACAGTGGCTTTGGCAGACACTGGCTGAAGAACTCAGTGGCTCTATCTCTGTCAGGCGGCCATGATTCATCTATCTACTTAAAAGCTATCCATAAATCTGTCTTTGCTCACTGGTCTATTACACTGCTTCCCAATCAATCTACATCTCCTTGCGCCATCAATCAGTCCATCGGTATGTCTTCACCTCAGCACTGAGGCTGGGCAACCCTCTTCATCCGCGTCTGGAATTTCGGTGACTATTAATCGCTAACTGGGTGGGTGCCTGGTTGTAGTTTCACTCAGCTGACTCTATCCATATCAATATGTCAGAGCTCTTTCATTTTTCTGTCGTAGAGGCAGGCCTGAGGAACAGGGAAATATCAAAGGAAACAAATGGTCAGCCGTACAGAATGCAGCTGCCTAAATTCTATGCATTAGGGACCTCTGCAGGTGGGGTAGGGGCTGATGGATAGACGTGAAGCAACTAGGCTGCCTCTTTGCCCTGTAGCTGCTACCTCAAGCTAGGGGAAAACACACAGCTTTGCTTCTCCCTTATTGAAGGTAAGACTAAGCATATGTAAGACTCATTTATCTCTTTCCCTTCCCTTTTTTTATCGCTCTCGTGGCAAAGTTTTGATTTTAAACTCCTTAGGGCATCATATTGACATATCCTATGAAGCACCTTGCACTTCATAGGTGTTAAATAAATAACAATAGCTACCAGTGTAGGGTTATCTGGTGGGAAATGGCTCCTGAGCTTTCTCTTAAAAATTTGCACACCAAAATTCTCCAAGAACTTTGCCCCTTCCTGAGAAGCAGGGATACCACCAGGTGTCTCTTTAATAATTATCATTCTAGGCATGCTCTGAGTAAGGCATCCAAATTCCAGGTGATTGCCAGACTACAGAGGTCAGTTCCCTGGAGGATATCGCAGGTGTGAAAAGAAAAGGCTATGGCACCAGATTCCTACTCCCCTCTCCAACCTCGTCTTGCCTAGGTCTCCAGGAATTTACCAAGTCAGTGCCAGGGAATTAACTTTGTGAGTGCTGTTGTGATTTTAGTCACAGACACACCTTGTGCATCGCAACAGGCTCACTGGATCTGCATCAGCAAACAACCCAAGATCTTTGCAACAGATAGAGGGATGCAATAATTATGCACAAGTTATACCTCCAGAAAAGAACAAAAACTAGCACCTAGCCAAGGCCATGCTCAAATTTGCCTTTTTACGAACAATTTCTTAAACGAAATCAAATCAATTGGAAACGTGCGAACAACTGAAAACTGGATCATGTATTACCGTACTAGGAGCTTTTGCCTGTGCTGATGCTTCAAATAAGAAGTGTATACACATAATCCTATCACATGAAGCAATCACAACGCATCAAAAATCTCCCCATTTGGGGAGGCAAACCACAGCAATATAGAAATCAAGGAAGCTATAGTCCAAAATACGTTGTCCATCTCCTTACAAGAGCGGCTCACAGTACAATGTGTCACAGCATAGGAGTTAATGCGTTGAGAGAATACATTTTAGAACCATGGGATCACCTTGCGGCGCTCTTTTACTAAGCCTTTCCTGAGAAGCAGGGATACCACCAGGTGTCTCTTTAATAATTATCAGGTTTGGAGATTAGTAATGTTCTACTTGAGAAGTATAATTATCTGGGCAGCATGTCAGTCTCCCTAGTCAAATTACAATCAACTGCTTCTGTATCAACATCTTCCTCCTTATTTCTGTATCAATCTTTGCAAATTAATAATAAACTCGGACCATTGTTATGACAAAACAAGGTGTCAAAATCAAGCTCCGTATTTCTCCCCACCCTTTAAAAAAAGTTAATACTGTATTGTAAGATGATTCCTGGAAATTATGCTCCTTTATTCAGTTCTCATGTTCCTAATTTAAGAAATCCTTCCATTTTAAAAGCCTCAATTCATACCAGCACATGATTGCAAGCAAATGTTGATTTTCATTTGAAAAATGAGGTTTGTGGAACCCTCTATGCCTTCAGGCACAAATGGCTGGCTTTAAAGAAAAATCAATTGAGTTGGAAATCCAGAAGGCAATTTACAAGAATATTTACAGGATTCTTTTCGGTATTTTTAAAAAAATATATCAACAACAATCACAGCTGAATTTTGAGGCATTGGCAATACAGCAGATTACATGATCAGAAAAATCCCACCTTTATGAAGCAGAGAGAGCATGAACAATCATGCCTAGTCAGGTACAAGAAGGAGAAACTCATGGTCTCTGAATTCTTCCACCAGCTGGCACATATGTTAGCAGACACTGAATGAACCGGTCTCACCTGCACCACAACAGCATTCTCCTCTCTGCTAATTCATTAAAGTGCCTGCCAATTCAATTCATATGCTAATGCATTAAAATGCACATCAATGTAATATATTATTTTTCTATTTCGTTGTCTTTTTGCTATGACTGATCGTTCCTTCATTTAGCTTTGCTCAGAACAAGCAAAGCTTTCCTCTTCCCTCCACATTCCCTTTTCTTTTGTCTTGGGTTTTAAGTTGGATTGTAAGCCTGCAGGCAAGTTCTCTTTATGTTTTACCTAGTAAAGACTTGATATATTGTGTGCGTGTGCGTGTATGATGGTCGGAATGATGCTGTTTATAGACAATCATTTACGGAGGGGGAGACTAGTCGTATCAGCTTAAAACATTCAAGTGGAAGCCACAGGAGTATACGATGGCTTTTGCCTGGGAAAGATGGCCTGCACAGCTGGCAGAGTCATACTCTTCACCTTGACTCCCCCTGTGGATTTGGCCAGATCTGCTGACTAGTGAAAAATACATGGTTTGGCTCCCCTTTCCTCCTGTCAGCACTGCAGACCCTGCTGAGCTCTAGGGCATGGAGCTTAGATTTTCTTTGTGCTTTGCACATCATCAACTGAATTGCTAACAACCAGTGTGTGCATATGCAGAGCTGGTCATGCAGTCCCCCTGCAGCAGACATATATCATCACCTATCACAAGGCAGGAAATGCAGAGAAGGGTAGGCAGAATGCAGGTGCAAGTAAAATGTGGCACTGAAAACAGACAAGCCAGAGGCTTACAGAGGCCTACTTAAATAGGATATCAAGAAGAATCTGTAGCATCAGAAGTGTGCCCCTCCAAAGTACACTAGTGTGAATGAGAGCAGCCCTAATCATAGGAACTGATGCTGATTACCACTGCATACTGCAATGGTTCATGTGAGCACAGTCCCAGGGATGGATGGGACAGTTTGCATAGAGGTCCAGAACACAGCAGCCAGAGTCCTTACAGGAACATCTTGGAGGGCCCACATCCTCCTGGTGCTCTGGCAACTGCACTAGCTCCCAGTTGAATTCTGGAACAAGTTTAAAGTATTGCTACTTACTCATAAGTCCATCCATGGTCTGGGCCCAGCGTATCTAGCAGACCACCTCTCTGTTTATACCCCCCCCCCAAAAAAAAAAGTGTTCTGTTGATACCAACCAGTTGGTAGTTCTTGGGCCCAAGGAAGGATACTAGGTTCAAACTAGTGCTAGTTGTGAATTTCTTGCATTCTGTGGTCAGATGGACTAGATGACCCTGGAGTTCTCTTCCAACTCTATGATTATACTAGCTTCAAAGCCCGTTCCTAAGAACAGGCCTTGAAAGGGCACCCTCCCCTGGACCCCAGTCAGGCAGCTTAAGGTGGCCTTGGGCGGCAGCTTGCAGCCGGATAAAGTGGGATGGGCGGGGGCTGTGTAGCTCGTTAGCGGGGCTGAGACAGAGCTCCTTAGCAGTCAGTTAGTCAGCTACTTAGCAGTCCTTAACAAGCAATCAGCAGGCTCAGCCTAGCAGGCCAAGAGGCCCTTGTTAGGAGGCCCTCTATCACAATCCTTTACCCAGGGCCCTCTCCCCTTACCTGCTGCTGGCTCCAAGCACTGAGGCTGAGAGCAGAGGCTAGAGTCCAGGGACGGAGGGTGGGAGCTGCAGAAGCAGGGCCAATCAGGGCAAAGCTGGCTGCTCCCTGATTGGTCCTATTCCAATTTGGACAGCCGGACACATCCCACCCCCTAGGCTGTTTCATAAATATATAGAGGAACAACAATGGATAAGGATGACATGTTCTGTCCTAGTCCCTACCTGGTGGAATGAACTCCCAGAGCAGATCTGGGCCCCACTGGAACTAGCGCAGTTCCACAGGGCCTTTAAGACAGCTCTTCCACCAGGATTTGGTTGGGGCCAGTGAAATAACATCTGTTGGGGGGGACCCTCCACCCAGGGACAGATGGGGCAATTTCCATAGAAGTCAAAGTCCTTACAAGGACATCTTGGAGGGCCCAAATCCAACCTGTGCTTGAGCAACTGCTCTGGTGAGAACCACTTCATTTTTCTTATGTAGCATAAATCACCAGCTTAAGTACCAGTCCTTAATTTCCAAAGAACACTGGAGGGCTGTTAATTTGGTGCTTGCTTTTGATTTTACACTACATCAGATGCTTCGGTGCCTCACGGCCTGAGAAAATGGTAAGGAGAACTCTGACTGTAGATGGGGGTCTATGCTTGCTGTCATTCTCTTGTCCCATGATGAACTGTGACTGTTTTACTGGATGAGGTTGTTGTTTTGGGCAGCAGCCACATAGAGGTTATTTCAGAGAGCTTCCATGAGACAGTTTTGACATCTGGGATCGCCCACAAAAGCCGTAGCGTCAGAAATCACAGGTGTGTTTTATTCCCTGGTAGTGTGGCAATAAGATTCATGCCTTGTGACAGGTGGAATAAGGGAGACCACCCTTTGAAATAAGGAATGTTTTTACAGATAAGGAATATTTGATGGCCCTAAGCCATAACTGCACTGATAACTGTAAAATGGACACCACACAACTGTCAGGCTCCAAACAGCTTGCAGCATGGGTAAGTAGAAGCAACATCTTTTTCCTTGTAAATTTGCCACACAAATTGCACAGCATGACAACAAACCATAGGTTTCTCTGTATTAAGGTGACCAGATTGTCCCACTTTTGAAGGGACATCTGGAGGTACCTGGCAAATTGTTCTTATGTTGAAATTTAAAAATATATATTACAATACTATTTTTGCATTCTATGCATTCTATATAGAGCCTCTTGTGGCGCAGAGTGGTAAGGCAGCTGACTGAAAGCTTTGCCCATGAGGCTGGGAGTTCAATCCCAGCAGCCGGCTCAAGGTTGACTCAGCCTTCCATCCTTCCGAGGTCGGTAAAATGAGTACCCAGCTTGCTGCTGGGGGGTAAATGGTAATGAAAGGGGAAGGCACTGGCAAACCACCCCGTATTGAGTCTGCCATGAAAACGCTGGAGGGTGTCACCCCAAGGGTCAGACATGACTCGGTGCTTGCACAGGGGATACCTTTACCTTCACCTTTACCTTTATGCATTCTATGAAACTTTTTGTTGCTCCATATAGACCAAATTTTTAATCAAGAACTCCCCCCCCTCCTCGGTCAATGGTGACCCACTTTATGTTAAAATCTGGTCACCTTACTCTGTATATATCTATTTGCTTTCCAGGTACAAATGCATTTTAATGTACTCTCCTGGCAATAGTAAAATAATGAAATACTGCAAACATATACATTGATATCAAGCCTTTGTGTTCAAGACTGGCCTAAAGAGGGGTGGGGATGCAGGATAACATGACAGAGTAATGCAAGGCCGCAGTAAACAGTAAGGGTAAACCAGGAAAGTAATATCAGAAAGAAAAGCTTATTAACAGGAGAGCTGGGTGCTGTATTTGCTACTTTCATAGGAAGTCTTCCTTAGCATGAAGGTCAGCATGAGGAATACATCATGGAAAGCAACTGGTTGCAACCTTTGTTGGCTGTTCATACACGGAACAATTGTACACATAAGCTATTTTGTCCTTCAACAAGCCAAGTATATAGAAGCCTTCCCTTCTGGGCTACCATTTTTGAGTATGAAATGATTGTCATTTCAAAGTTGCCAATTTCTACTATATCTTCTTTTCATCTCAGAATCAGAGTGTGTCAAATGCTCTCACTGAATGTACTATATTCAACTAAGCCCAAAAAGTTACTGAGGAAAAATAGCTCCCACACCAAATGTGCATGTTATTTCAATGCTGTTCAACAACCTTTTGTTCTCTGGGCTGCCACTGTTTCAGTATGCCATTTACCTTCTTCTTTAACCTCATTGTTCTTGGATCCCATTTACTCACACTGCTGTTTAATGTGACCGGCTTTACCATCCCATGCAGCTTAATTTAAGACCATCTATGAAATCATTGTCACAACTGACCTCGTCAACAAAAATTACATAAGTCACTACCACCAAATCAGTGAGACTAAATGAAGCCAAGGGCAATGAGGATAAAGAAGTCAATCAATAATTTATAACTGTCATGGACCAGCAAAATAAAACCTACTGGCCAAAGCCAAAGTCAACAGAAAAGACACCAGAAATCCACAACATCCTTCAGCTGGCATCCTTAGTAGAGTACAAATCTGAGGCGAAGGCAGATTGTAGGCATGTAAGCAAGGGATAACTACACTAGCATGGCTTCATTAGGCTATGACTCTATGAGGGTGACTAGCACAGAGGCACAGAAACCAGGAGAATGGATCCCAAAAGGGTAGAGTTCCAAGCACATTCTTATAAGATGTACAATGAGCCAAAAAAACCCCCCAAAGCAATGGCACATGAAGCTACATAAGCACACATGAATTGTTCTGCATAAATACAAATAGGATTTCCATGCCTTCCCTGGCCACTAGTGGGGGACAGGGGGTGGGGTTCACAAATCCAGGTTGGGAAACTCCTGGACATTTTGGGATGAAGCCTGAGGAGAACAGGGACCTCAGTGGGGTACAGTACCATAGAGTCTACCCTCAAAACTATCCATTTTCTGCAGGGGAAATGATATCTGGAGATGACTTGCAATTCTAAGAGATCTTCAGATGCCACCTGGAGACTGGCATCCCTAGTAGATATGATTCCCAAGTGCTTAAATCATTTTACTTTATTTTTGCACTTATATCTAACACAAAAGAGACATGGTTGTGTGAGTATCAATGACACACATTATTAATGTGTCAGCATAACAATGGACACCATATTGCTGCATCATGTTTGAGACAATGATAGGGAACTGCTGTTACTTATTTGTTGCATTAGTTCAACACTGATTACATTTCCAAACACACACACACACTCTCTCTCTTGTCGAGAATGTCAAAATGTGTGTCATGAGTTAATGTTTTGTCAAAATTACCAAATCTGGGTGGCCACTAATGCACTAAAGATATGAAGATCTAGCTTCACCTTACTTGAAAAACAAAACAAGCAGTAATATTTAGAATGTCAAAAAAGTTATTACATATCTCCCGCAACACTATGCTGTGCAACTCTAATCACATGTTTCATCAAATGAAAAAAATGTCTCAATTCATTAAGACTGGGCATGAGACTGTAAGATTCCATATATACACAAAGTCTGTTTGGTAAAGCGCTAGCTATGCAGCAAAAGAATAAAAAAATATTCTGCAACAGAAAAAGAGAAAGAACAAGGATGGAAAGGAAAGGAAATTAAGGGCAGCAACAATGAAAATCATCACTGCATAGCATGCTCTGCAGGGTACCAAACATTCAATCCACTGAACAGCACTGCTTGGTTGGCAGACTGTAAACAGTCCATTACTCTCAATGAGACTCTGCTCAACATGGCCTTCTCTGGACGAGTCATCTCAGGGACTGCTGTTTTAGTCTCCAATAGAGATGAATGAGGACCCTCAATCCCTTGCTCCTGATCTTCTCAATTAAAAACAAAGATCCTTACTTCACCTGGATCCATAATTGCCTTGCTCTGCCTGTTGAGAATTTGATAGTGGTTTTAACAGGCCCCATTAAGGGAAGCCACTCTGCACCAAACCATTGGCACAACCCATGGGGAAATCTATTTAGAGAGGAAAGGTTGTCCAATATCCAGCAATTCTAAGCACACGGCTGCCTCTCTTTCTCTCTCTTTCCCCATCTGCGTATATCACTGACAACGGGCTGCTGTATTTGGCTTCATTGCCAGCAGACTGCTGGGGATATTTTAAGGACAGGATTAATTCACCAGGGCTGGAACTAATCATCTGGGATATAATCATTCTCCCACATTTTTCACCCTCCCCACAAGACCCTGTATATGTAATTAATTTAAAAATAATTAAGAAATGTTCCCCCATGAATATTAATAATGGAAAAACCCATAATTGTTATTACATGGAACAACTTTATTTTTTTTAAGAGGAGGGGCGAAGGGGGAGGAATGTTGAGCTAATCGAGTGATCGGAGCAGCAGAGTGACTATTATTGCTCTGTAATTTATTCACTTGCATGCGTAGTCCATTTATCACGGGCTGCCACTGTTGCTGGAAGCTCTCGTTCAGCTTCGCACAGACATTTTTGCCATCGAGTCACGCAACCAAACATGCACGGGGCCAGATGAACACAGCATTGTTGAAAACGCCTGCCCCAAACTACTTGAGGGATCAGCAGTGCTTGGGGCCAAGGAAAGCCAAGAAACCACCCAGTGCTGAAAAGCTCCCTGCTTCTCATTATTGCTAGGGCTCCCCTTACACCATATGCACAGCCGGAGGCTACAAAAGGAAGGCTGACTGGGGAACGGTAGAACCATTCCTTAGCAGGCATCCAACAGTTTTGGATGGAGTCTGTGCACAGCATGGGCACCTCTAGGCTGTCAGTGTGCTAAAGATTCCTTCCTTTCTGAGTTAAGGAAGATGCATTCCCTGTGTTTTTATTGTAAAACTGTTTTCTGTTTCTTCCAAGCAAATAGAATGCACATTAGATAAAATGACCTCAGCTGGCCTGGAATAAAGCAGTAGCTCTGATGATAGAAGAGTCTGCGAGAAATGCAGATGGGAATCTCCATTGTCTACTCTATACTAAGAGAGTGGGGAGAGGCATGGAGCTGATGTGATGAAAGATGTTAATAATCTTAATTCTACAAAGTTTTACATGCAAGTTCAGGAGTGCTGAGAATCATTATAGGCCCCTGGACTCTGATCCAGACTATGTTTAGTTTTGTAATTTTATATAAGTATAAAAACACATACCGTATTTGCCAGCGTATAAGACGACTCCCCAACATTTCCACTCAAAATATAGAGTTTGTTACATTACATTACAGTACTATGGGCCACTATGGGCAGCTATGTCTATCCCAACTGAAGTGCACCCAGCGTATAGGACGACCCCCCCACTTGAAGGCATGTTTTTCAGGGAGGGAAAGTAGTCTTATACGCCAGCAAATACTGTATATGTAACAATATAGGACGCACTTCCTATATACGCCAAGGGACCAAGCCCTATGAAGGTAGTTGAGGGACTTGGGAATGTTCAGCCTGGAGAAAAGGAGGTTGAGAGGGGACATGATAGCCCTCTTTAAGTATTTGAAAAGTTGTCACTTGGAGGAGGGCAGGATGCTGTTTCTGTTGGCTGCAGAGGAGAGGACACGCAGTGATGGGTTTAAACTTCAAGTACAACGATATAGGCTAGATATCAGGAAAAAAATGTTCACAGTCAGAGTAGTTCAGCAGTGGAATAGGCTGCCTAAGGAGGTGGTGAACTCCCCCTCACTGGCAGTCTTCAAGCAAAGGTTGGATACACACTTTTCTTGGATGCTTTAGGATGCTTAGGGCTGATCCTGCGTTGAGCGTTGGACTAGATGGCCTGTATGGCCCCTTCCAACTCTATGATTCTATGATTCTTATGTCTGATGAAGTGGACTGTAGTTCACAAAAACTTCATATAACCATAAATATTTATTAAGTAAATCAGTAAAAAAAAAATACATGTCCACCAAGGTTTTTAAAAGACTACCCAAGTCTTGCAGGTAGCCTTCTCCCTTCCATTTTCTCAGGCACTGCATAAATCATGGCCAAATCACAATTCAGCCAACGCTTATTGTGCCCATTTAAACAGGCAAATTGTCACCAATATGCCGATGACACCCAAGTCTTACTCCTGATGGATGGCCACCCTGATTCTCCCCCAGAAGCATTAGCTGGCTGCCTGGAAGAAGTTACGAGGTGGCTCAAGCAGAGTCGTCCAAAGCTCAATCCTTCAAAGATGGAGGTCCTGTGGCTGGGCAGGAAGGGTCCAAGCGAGGAAGTGTGCCTACCTAACCTGGACAAAGCTATCAGTAGTTCACTCCAGCAGGAATCTGGGCATGATCCTGGATGCTTCCCTCTGAATGGAGGCTCAAGTCATGATAGTAGCGTGGCTGGCATTTTATCACATTCGCCAAGCCAAACTACTAGCACCCTACTTGGCTCCAGAACACCTAGCCACAGTGATCCACGTGATGGTCACCTCTATACTGAACTTCTGCAACTCGCTCTATGCAGGCCTGCCCTTAATCTTGATCTGGAAACTACAGCTGGTCCAGAATGCAGCAGCCAGGGTCCTCACAGCAACATCATGGAGGGCTTGAGGAGGATTGAGAGGGAAAGACAAGAGGTGGTTTAAAGTGAGAGTAGGCTCCACCCCTTCCCAGATGTGGAAACCATGAGAGAAGTCACTGATGCTCGGGGAGGGGGAAGCAATGGTAGCAGTGTTTCCCCAACAATAAGACTTACCCATAAAATAAGCCATAGCAGGATTTCTAAGTGTTTGCACAATATACGCCATAGAAGTAAAGCTGTGGCTTCCTTTTTACTCAGAACTGACTTAGGGGTGTTTCTCCTCTCTTCAAAGGAGGAGGTGGAAAAGCACAGCCAAGAGGAAACAAAGGGAAGAGCCACCTGCCCTCCCTCCCGCACAGCAGATTCCAGTGCACGCCACCTACTCCTTGGTACAGCGGCAATGATCCCGGCTTGCTTTCAGCAGCCGGAGTAGGAGAGGCGAGGCAGTGAGAAGGGCATTTTTGTAACCAGGGACACACCAGCAACACACCAGCTGACGCTTGGCAGAAGACTTGGGTACCTGCAGCCAGGCAGGCTGCACACCTGGCACATTTCCACCCCTACCCCACTTTTCTCCCTCCCTCCTTTCCTGCTGTGCACACGCTTCACTCCCCTGGCCCTTTTGGGGGTTGCTTTCCTGGTGGGAGGAGGTCTGCGCCCGTGGGCGGGCACTGGCTGGCATGTCACTAGCATCAGCACTCCACCCCTCCATGCCATGGCGCTGGCTGCCTCACTCGCTCTCACCCCCCACAAATACCAGTAAAGCTGCTGCTCCCCAGCACTGAACAGCAACAGTCTGTGGGTCTCTTTCACTCCACACAAAAACCTTTGTTGATGGCATTTACTTTTCTAAATACCAATAAGACACCCCCTGAAAATAAGCCATAGTGTGTCTTCTTGAGGAAAAATAAATATGTCACTGTCTTATTTTCGGGGAAACATGGTAGTTTGTGGTTGAGTCCATTAAGGTGGGAGGGGAAAGGCTGCAAACCCCCTCTGAATTTCCTGCAGACCCCTGGGGGTCCATGGACCCCTCGTTGGGAATCCCTGAGCTAGAGCAACAGTAACCACATTTACATCATTCCCTATCAGAGTAGGCCTCTTTTCCAATGGATTTTGATAACGCTGGGTAGATTTTTGACAAAGTTGGGTAATATTTTTTTACAAATTACAGGTAAGTACAGGTTGAATGGTAACAATATTTAACGGTAAAAAAGCATGAAGCAAATCAGTGAAATAGCTCATCTCTTTTGTCGGACTGCCTTGTCAAAACGCAGGCTCCAGAGCTGAATTCTGTTAACTTAAAAAAAGAAATTGCAACTCAAAACAATAGGTTCTCAGACAAGTCCCCAGAAAATCTTCATTTGAAATCCCAACATAAGCAGTGTATAAAAACTCCATGTTCTTCTGAACAGAATAAAAGTAAAACACTTGCTAATGGTTCGGCATGCGTTACATTGACGGTGAACTCCAAAGCTCTACGCCTAAAGATTCACTCACTACTTCAAAGAGATATGTAGACAGACACAAGAACACACATCCCTTTTACTTTTTTTAAAGAAAAAAATCACAAAGAGCTGCCACACTTGCTCCAAATTGCTCTCCATTCATCAGCAACAGCAGAGGACAAGCACCTGCAAGGGTAGGGCAGAGATTCTGTACATGACAAACCTCTCAGCCTTTCCCATGGGATTGACATTTCGCTGGCCAGCCAATTAAGACCCATGCCTCATTTGAACGTAGAAGAAGTTGGGACAATTAATCCAAAGGCTCCAGTGGCTGTTAATGAGTTTCCAAAAGTTTAGTATACAACTATTGAACAAATATTTTGGCGGAGAAGGACAGAACAGGGAGGGTATGGGGTTGACTACTTTGCACTGTGGAATCTTCTCATAAGCATTTGTCTCCAGCCAATCTACCTTTCCCTCACCCTAAAGAAATTATAACCAGCAGGAGCTGCTTTTCAGAATATGCAAATTCACTCACTGTCCCACCCCATTTCAGTTTAGCTCTACCCGTAAACATGGCTTCTTCGGTAGACCTGTTTCGTTTCTGAATCATATTATTTGCTGAAAGTGCCTCATCAACCTGTACATATATTGAGCCATACAACCCAGATGCTTGCTTGCAAATTAAAATTTTACAGTATGGGATTTAGAGGCTTTTTCTTTTACATACAAATCTTCATGTTTTTATTTTACACCCCCTCCCATAGTATGATAAATTGTCCCTCGTGTACACAATATGAAGCAATATTATTTTTTAGAGATACATAATAAACTCTTTAATATCGTCTGTATGCATGGATATCTCATTTGCAACAATTCTGAAGAAAAATAGCACCTTATTTCACACAATTTATCCTCTCCCTGTTATTTCTACATATGAACATCATTTATATAGATTTGGTGTAATTTGTCCCTTTTTAATAACATCGTCTATTTTCCCCTAAGTAGTTAAATGGATCTTGCCTGGCATCCACTTCCATTGATTTCAGTTACTCCCATGGAGAAGCTATTATCAACCTTAATCTCAGGAACTGTTAGGTGCCAATAAAGCCTGGAAATACACAGAAGCAATTTCTGAAACTTCCGCCTTCTTTCTCTACTTTCTACATGCTTGCTTGCTTTTCTTCAGCTTTAAAAAGAAAAAAAAAAAGCATGTCAAGTTAAAAACCGGAACTGTTCTTTCTAGTCCAGATACATATTACATAAGATGGCATGCTGTCTTTTAACAGTCTGCTAATCATGAAGTTTTCAAAAAATGTTAAAAAGAGACAATACACAATATGAATCTTTACGTATTTATTTTTACAGCTTGTATACTGCCTCTCTTCAGGGATCAGTTCAGGGCATTTCACAATACAAAACAAATAGCAATAAACATCATGATCATTCAATAAAACCATCATAAAAACATAACAATAACAGTTCAATTCACACTCCAACCCATCTCTCTCCACCATCAGGCTGGTCATTCATTGGTGGGTTCCCAAGGAGGGGGAAAGATCACTCTATGAAAATATAGAGGGGAGAGGGGAAAGGGGAGGCTTAACTGGAGTTTAGGGTGCCTTGGTCTCAACCATTAATCTGGTGGAAGAGTGCCGTTTTGCAGGCCCCGCAGAACTTAGATAGCTCCATCAGGGCCCAGATCTTGTGGTAACTCATTCAAACAGGTTCGAGCCTCTGGTAAAGACCAGGCAGACCTCCCTAGTAGCAGGGATCAAGACTCAAAACTACAGAGAGAAGTTCTCCTGAAGAAAATTGATGTTTTTGAGAATGTCCCTCATCCTCAGGCTCCATCCCCAAATCTCCAGGAGTTTCCTAACCGGGATATGGGATCCCTGCCCCCCAGCCCCATTAGTGGCCAAGGAGACCTGGAAACCATGTAACAGCAGCATTTAGAAGCAGGGGCAAAGCATGTCCAGTCTTTCACCATTATTCATCAACAGCAATAATTATATTTCAGTGGGAGATCTCAGCATAAAACTAATGAACTAGAGTGCATCAATCACCAGGTGTATATCATCTCACTAGGCCTCAATATATACAGTAGACTCCTTCAGCTGTTAGTCTTTAGAATTAGAACAAAATCTAAGTCCAGTAGATTTTTTCTATCAGTTTTCATGAGTCAAAGTTCATTTCATCAGATACAAAAAGAATGAAGGTCCATCAGTTTTTGTATCTAGATCAGAAGGGGGGGGGGCTGTGATAAGGAAGAGGGGTCCCAAACCAAGAGGTCTCCTGATAAAGTGGCCTGTGACCCATTTCTTGCAGAAACACAGTAGGGTAGGGGGAGGAGCCAACATTGTGAAGCCAGAAGTGTTGTCATTACATTCATATAGCAGTCTGAGATTTACTACAGGTAACAGTAGAGTTTATGATGAATCCTAGAATATCACCCAGGCACAAATCCATCAGTTCTGGTTTCATTGCAGAAGTGACAGAAGCACAATACCAAGCTGGCAACCCTAGTCTATGACCAAATTAAATAGAGCATTATTGTAAACTGCAATCAAGAAAAAGTCTGCCTCCATAGCTATGACAAGAGTATCCAGTATTATAAGGTCATTAATGATGGGCTGAACTTGTCTGACAGCAAATGACCGCCAGTGGTTGTTTTTGTTTGGGCTATCATGTAGGAAGTTATCCCCAGGTAGCATTCTGGTTTGTTAATCTGTTTCCTGAGTACATCAGGTGGGTTCTGCAATTCCAAGATATATGGCAATTCCAGCAATGACTTTGTATCACTCTATAGGTTTTTAATTAGCTTTCCATTTTTATGAAAGCTGTGTCATCGCCTGATAAGATAAGGGATCACTCTGCTTATCTTCTGCACAATGGAGACCTGCATAAAAACATTACAGAAAATATTGCATTGCCTTTTGTTTTCAGTGTTCACAATTTTTGTCCCTTACACCTATTTCTAAGAACATTCTCTGTGCACCTGATGAAGTTCAAGTTCATGAAAGCCCATGTCACCATAAATCTCAGTCTTTAAGGTGCCACAATAAACTCCTTTGGAGGAAATACCCTAAAAGATTGTGTTACTTTCTAAATTTTCAATATATCTTAGATTATCCAATCTTAAATTTTATCACTGATGTTATTATTTTTAGCATTTTCCTGTTTTATTTCTTTTTAAGTTTTTATTTATTCTATTTGGATATATTATGTATGTTGGTCAAGTATCTTAATAAATCTAATCATCAATATGCTCTTGTGTTTCTAAAAACTAGAAACAAAGGAAAAGAGGTAGAATCCATATTAGAATGAGTTCCTTTAAATTAACTGAGACACTGTCAGCACACTCCTATGCAGAGTTACTGCAGTAAATGGTTTTAGATTGCATAGCCTTTTCTCTTTTCCTAGCATCTAAAAAACAAAAATTAATCTCTGTGTCTTTGCATCTGCTCCCCTCTTATTCTTTGCCTGCAGTTACTTAAGAAAATAAATTTTCTGTATTCCTCTTCTGTTTCAATGTGGGATTGCAATACTGAAAGAATATTGGCCAATCACAAGTAACAAGAAAGAGACAACTTTTCATTTTATCTTCAGCAGTTGATGACTTTTAGTTGATGACTTTGAGTCAGGATTCACCACAGTAGTACGGTAGGGGTACACTTCCTCATCAACTTGACAGGTCCGGAAATGCCTGTGCAGCTGCGTGTGTAGATAAGAATAGCCAGGCTAAAAATATATATAGGAATTTCTGACTGCCCCTCTTAAAACTGATCAATTAAAAACATATAAACAAAACCGTGGAGGGAGTCTCGCCTGGGAATCACTTAGTTCAACAGAATGTCCATGGTTGGCACTTAAGCAGTGTTTTTTTTTTTATACTTGTTAATTTCAAAGTACCAGCCCCCCTATGCTCTTGATACAGAGAGAGATCCTGTGTATACAGCCAGCACTTTGAGAGCCCTCTGATCAGGAAATCCTTGTGGCCGGCTTCCAGCCTGGCTCCCCCGACTAACCTCTCCTCGACTAAACATATTAAAGGATGTGGAGAGACCTAATGGTGTGTGGCTGGATTTGGGCTGCCCCTCTCTTCCCCCCCCCCCCCCTGAAAAGGCCTGGGTAGATAACATTGCTTAGCTGCAGCCTTCTTTATCGTCCTGCAAGTGTGCTTTGATGTAATGAGCAACGTTTTTTTCTATTGTTGGGGAATATCTGCTGGGTTCATCACTTAGGTCAACAGAATGTCCAGGGTGGATGCTTAAGCAATGGCTGTATTTTCTACCCTTGTTAATTTCAAAGTATCATAGCCTGATTAAAATAAACATATTAATTTTGGATCTTTGATGGTAAAAAAACAGCCCTGTGCTCCTGATACACAGAAGCCTGATTTATTTTCTCTCTTTCAAACACACGGTCTGCAATGGAATCCTTTGCATATCTCTCAACATTGCCCCACAGTTAACCCCCCCCCTCCCAACACATATTAAACAATGTGCAGAGACCGCGCAGGGTCTGACTGGATTTTTAAATGGTAGATCCAGGATATTTCAAATTGTTTTTTTAAATTATCCAACCCTCTTTGAATGTATCTCTCCTTGCACTAGATTTGTGTCATTTAAAGGCAATATCATTATTACCAGCATGTAAAAAAAGCACCTACTCTACACTTAGTATCCAACTACCACTTGATTAAAATAACAAAACGAATTAATTTTGGATCTTTGATGCTAAAAAGCATACCTGCAGAGCTGACTGCTGTACAGATTTACACATAGGGAGTGCTCTGGGGGTTCCAAGGGGTTTTTTTCCATGTGGGGTGAAAGAACTCTCAGAGAGTGTGGCAGGGGCTGATCTTTTTGGGGGGGGGACCTCCAGGGAGTGCACGTGCTACCGGACTCCCGCGCCATAACGCGCGTATCCGGTGACATCTGAATGCACCAATGAGCGTGCAGGGGGCTGGCAGCGGTTTGTCTTTAAAATGGGAGAAAGGAGAGGCATCCACCTAACGTTCTGCTGCTTTTGGTCTCGCTGCACCATGGAAGAGCCGATTTATGAGGAAACAAAATCAGCGCCAACGGGGACAGAGTCAATGGAAGAGCCGACTTATGAGGAGATGAAGCCCGTGCCTACGGGTCCCGAGATTGCAGAAGAAACAATATGTGTTGAGCGGAGAGCACCACCCATGTGTGTTGCGGATAAAATACCGGCAGTAAGTAGTGAGAGACGACTTGGGGGGGGGGGGGGAATGTTATACAGGCTGAGAAAAAAACATTTTTTTTAAATCTTATAGTTAGAGAACTACGAAGTGGAATACCGTGTGTTTGCAAACATAGTGGCGGCTGCCCACTCGAGAGTGTTCAGCGGGTGCTGTAGGTACTGTGAGGAAATTGCAGAGTGGCAAGAGATCTGTTGCCTGGGAAAGAGTTACTCCACTGAAGATGAGGATTCCTCTGATTCAGATGATGCAAACACAACCAGTGATGAGACTGAAGAAATGGGGGATTCCGGGGTCGATACAACTGATGACATGGCGGGAGATGTGAAAGAACCACCCCCATCACGGGCGCAGACACCAGAGCCGCCAATGGGTGCTGATTCTGTAAAGGGTGAGGAAGAGCTGAGGACATGTGTTCAGACTATATTCCCTGATGTAAGTGTGGCAAAAAAACAAACAAACAAACAAACCCCAAAGCAGAAATAAGAAATTTTTAAAGAAAAAATTGCACTTTTATAAAAATGTTTTTCTTTTAACACAGGTGTGGGACAGCACCATTGATTTTAACGTTCTGGCTAGTACTGTTCATGCTGATATAAACCCTGCCTGTTGCTGGCGCTGTGGTTTCATCACTCTAGCTAAGGAAATTCCAGGGTTAAAGGTGATTGAGATAAAAGCGGAAACCCCATATATATTCCTTAAAGTGACGGAATGTGCTGCAGGTGAAAAGCAGAAACAATGCGAAGAAAGCGGCCTATTGCAAGAAGATGACTGCGAAACCCGGAAGTCCATCTGATGACGGGGACGGGGTAGTTCGTGTGGGGATTCACATAAGCTGTATATTCAATGTCTAATAAAAATGTATTCATTGCGATAAAAGAAAGAGACTAAAGCATCATGGTTCGGGACGTGGGTATATTAAAAGGACTATATTATAGTCCGGGGGAGGCTGGAAGTTTTGGAGGTGTCGAACCACTTTTTAGGGCTGTTACTAAGAGGGGGTATAGGGGAAGTAGAAAAGATGTGGAATCATGGCTCGCTGATCAGGATGCGTACGCATTGCATAAAACAGCAAGAGTGCATTTTAAAAGAAACAAGGTAATCACCGGGGATATAGATGAACAATGGCAGGCGGACCTTGTGGATATGCAAAAATATTCTAAATACAACGGGGGATTCAAATACATTTTAACGGTGATAGACATATTGTCTAAACACGCGTGGGCAGTGGCTCTGAAAGACAAGAGTGCTTCTGAGGTCTCTGAGGCCTTTAAAACTCTATTTAGTGGGGAAAGAGTCCCAAAGATGCTACAAACAGATATGGGGAAAGAATTTTTAAATAAAAAACTGAGTGGGGTATTAAAACAACACGGGGTTTACCACTTTGTCACCAACAATGAGGTGAAGGCTGCTGTGGTGGAGAGGTTTAACAGAACTTTAAAGACCAAGATGTGGCGCTATTTTACAGCCAATAACACATTTAAGTATACGGACGTGCTATCTGAGCTAATCAAAAGCTATAACCACAGCTACCACAGAACTATCAAGACACGCCCTGTCGATGTCAATCCTTCTAACGCACTGGCTGTGTGGAGACGCGTATATGGAACAGTCTCAGGGGCTCTCCAAAAAGAACCTGCACTTCGGTTTAAAAAAGGGGACCGTGTGCGAGTCTCTAGAAAAAAAGACAGGTTTGAGAAGGGTTATGAACAGACTTTCACGGATGAAATTTTTATTATAGAAGAGGTGGTCGGCGGGGGTGAGAGGTCTGTGTATCGCCTGAAAGATTTTGATGGTGAGCGTATATTAGGAGGGTTTTATCCAGAGGAGCTGCAGAAAGTGACCAATTGGAAAGACCGAATATACAGGATTGAGAAAATTATAGAAACCAGAACAAAAAAGAAAAAGAAGTTTTGTTTAGTGAAATGGAAAGGCTGGCCGACAAAATTTAACAGTTGGGTAGATGCTGAAGACGTTACAGAACCGTAAAGAAGTTTTTCATAGGTTCGGTGTGTGTGTGTGTGTGTGTGAGTGCCTTAAATTTAACGACAACAGGGGGGGGGGGCGCTGTAGCCAAAGCAGAAGGGGATGGAGGAGGACGGGTTTTACATAACCCTACCCAGCAATGCTTCATTGAATCTCTTTCCGGAAAACACCAGCGCATCTTTCACGGTGCGCCTGTTTAAACCTCTGGATTTGCGTGGAGAGTGGGAGGTGGGCCTGGCTGAAATTCAGTACCCTCTCACATGGTTCACCATCACCCATCCCCAGACATTTGTAGTTTATGATGATGGTAAGGAGGCTAAGAAGTGGAGCTATCAACTGCGCCAAGGATATTATGATAACATTCCTCAGCTCTTAGATGCCATGAATGCGCTTATACTGAAAGCGCCGGCGCCACGCCCCACTGTGCATTTCGTTTATGATGAAGTGGCAGGGAGAATCAGATTTAAAGGGCCCCAAGATTACACTTTCTCAATTGACGACCAACTAGCAACCTTATTGGGCGTTCCAATCGAAAAAATAGTTAAAAAAGCTATATTTCCCCCCGATATTACTGGAGGGTTTAATTCTTTGTACATCTATACAGACATCGTAGACCACCAGTTAGTGGGAGATACAGCAGCCCCGCTTTTACGCTGTGTTCCTGTACGAGGGGCAATTCATGAATTTACTACGATCACCTATGACAAACCCCACTATGTCGCGATCAATAGACATCACATCGAAACCATCAGCGTAGAAATAAAGACCGATCAGAACCGCCACGTCTCATTTCGCTACGGGAAGGTTATTGTAAGGTTGCACTTACGACAGCGGAAAAAATGGTGATTGTGAAAGATTACGGGGATCCGGCGCTGTTTAGGAGCTATTATCAATCCCAGGCTGGTAGTGGGCTCCCGGGATTTCATGGTGCGCCTGTTATGTACGGGAGGGGGGTGGGTGGGATTTTTCGTCATCTTTTCAGGCTGGCCGTACCGCTTTTTAGAAAAGGTGTGGATATTGTCAAGCCACACTTGAAAACGGCAGGTCGTAATATCGCTCAGGATGTTGTGGGACGTGTTACCCACAGTGTTATGAAAAAAATCACGCCCCAGGAAGGGTCAGGCTTTCTGTATCTTAAAAGAAGGGGCGGTATGAAAAGAAAAGCATCCGCCACACGCAAGGGTCCCCCAAGGCCCGTTAAAAGAATCCGCAGGGACACTAAGAAGCAGAGAGCTCCGGGTAAGAGGAAAGGACAGAAGCAGAAGGCTAAAAAGAAGAAGTTGCTACACAAGCGTCTCAAAGACGTTCTATAAAAAGCCATGGCTTTCATCCACTGCGGCTCGGGTGAGTGTGTAAAGTCGGAACTGGACTTGTTCCAAATAGCTCCAACGCAGACCTGTATTGAAAAAAGCCTGTATATCGAGGTGCCACCCCTTTCAGCCCTTGCTGGATCGACACCTCTAGAGTTTTACATAGCGGGGAACGGTGAAGATTACCTCGATTTAAATAACACCCTCTTGTATGTGAAATGTAAAATTACTCAAGAAGATGGCACCAACATTGCTAACGACGCTAGAGTGGCACTGGTGAACTATCCGATCGCTTCCATTTTCAGTCAGCTGGATGTCACCATAGGTGACCGCCTCATCAGCCAGAGTAACAACTGTTATCCATACAGAGCATTTATTGAAGCGATGCTCAACTACAGCGGGGAAACCCTAGCTACCCAATTTTCTACAGGCGCCTTTTACAAGGATACAGCAGGACATCTCGAGTCCACTGTCTTAGCAAATCCTACCAACGAAGGGTTTTCCAAGAGAGCAACACTGACCGCAGCAAGCAGAGTGGTAGACCTTCTAGGCCACCTCCATGCTGACATATTTTTTCAAGAAAAATTGTTGTTAAACGGCGTGGATGTGAAAATCAAACTAACACGCAACAAAGACTCTTTCTGCTTAATGAGCGGAGCTGGTGATGGAGTACGCTTTAAGCTCCACATGGAGTCTGCATCCCTTTTCGTGAAAAAGGTGAAAATAGCCCCTGGTATCCGGCTTGCCCACGCTGAAGCTCTGCTGACATCCCCGGCAAAATACCCAGTAGACCGCGCAAGCATGAAGGTATTCAGTATCCCGGCGGGGGCCCGTGTGAGCAACCAAGACAACTTATTTCTTGGTCAGCTCCCCAAAATGGTGGTTATGGGCCTGGTGGACAACGACGCTTTCAGCGGAAGTTTCACCAAAAACCCTTTTCACTTTAAGCATTACGGCATTAACTTTGTAGCCTTGTACATGGATGGAGAGCAGATCCCAGCCAAACCCTTCCAGCCTGACTTTGCAGCAGGAAATAGCGTGAGAGAATACATGAGTCTTGTGCAAACAGCTGGGAAGCACCTTCAGGACAGACCTCTCCTAATAAACCGTGATGAGTTTGGGAACGGGTACACACTCTTCGCTTTTGACCTGTCTCCAGACCAGGAGTGTGCAGATCATTACTCTCTGATTAAAACAGGAAACCTGAGGGCAGAAATACGGTTTGCTGCGGCATTGCCGCAGACTGTGAATTTGATAGTGTACGGAGTGTTTGACAACGTGATTGAAATCAACCACAGTCGCAACGTGCTATTTGACTACATGTAATATGGACACACTCCAGTTATCAAGAGCCTTGCTAAACAACCCTAGCACTCGAAAAAGCTTCTTGGACATCTTCCCAAGCGATCAACTCCCTGCTAAAAGACTGACACAGAGACCTGCATCTTTAGTGGTGAATACACACCCACACTACCTCCCTGGAGAACACTGGCTGGCGATATACCTCCCAAATCATAACACGTCTGAGTTTTTTGACTCTTATGGGAATCCCCCCTCTAGCCAGCTCTTTCCCCAGTCTATTATGGATTTTTTAAAAAAGAACTCTAATGAGATTTGTTTTCAACGGAAAATGCTCCAAGGACCACTGTCTACAACATGCGGCCACCACTGTTTGTTTTTTCTACACCATCGCTGCAGGGGAGAGACCTACGATGCTATCGTGAAGATGTATTCCACCAGCCATGAGCAGAATGACAGGATGGTCAGGAGTTTTGTGAAAACCCACAAGAATTTGAGGACTTTACAAAACATGTACACCCATACCCAATCATGTGTTTCTTGTACCTTCTAATAAAAACCACTTGAAAAATATAAAACGAACCAGTGTATTTTTATAGCGAAATAAGTAGTACCAGAGAAATGCTTTTTCAGAAGTGCAGTTTTTATTATTATTCTTCCGTCAGCCAGTTTGTCAGTCTTTGTTTTTTTCTTTTAGAAGTGGCAGACAGGGGTGAAACTTTTTGCTTTTTAGAAGAAATAACAGATGCGAGCTTAACAGGCGAGCGCTTTAGAAATCGAGACGGTGAGCTTTTCAGGTCATCCAACATTTTTCTAATGGAGGCTGTCCCGGCCACAGAAGTAGGTACGTTGAGCTCCGCCAGAGCCGTCATAAACACATCCAGACCTTTAGGCTGGGAGGCTGAAGAGGGAACACGGGTTTGTGTAATAGCCTTTATGAGATCCATCACGTGGCTTCCCATGACGGGTGTCCCTCTGTAAAGAAAAGTACCTCTTTCATCCCAAGAGGCTACTTCCTGGTTTTGATCCATTTTCTTTAGCAGCACTAGCGCTTTGGTCCTGTATCTGGGGTTTAGACTTTCTAAAACCTCTTCAAAAACATGAGCATTTTTTTCATTAATGCCCTGTGTTGTCTCAGGTTGATGTAGATGCAGATCCAGTTTGGTTTTTTCTTCCTCCCCCATTCTCACATGCGTTAGATATTTCTGAAGGAGAGATCCGTAGAGCTTGGCTTTCTCATATTCAGACAGGTCCCCCCTCTCTAAAACGGTTTTCATGTCATTATCCAACGAATGTACAACCGACTGCCTGATGGTTTCATCTTCCCGAGGTCTGTGAATATTTAGCCGCTCTAGTTGCTGACTTGGAACCAAGTACATTTTCTCTGCATGCTCCATCAGGAAGATGTTAAAAGGCTTCCAATTAGCGGGATGGCAAAGCCCAACAGTGATCCTATAAAACCTCCAAACTGCTTCACGACACGGCGTTTCTTTGTAAGTGACGTTTTAGAGCTGCTTAGAGATTTGATCACCGCACGCTTTTTCCTCAACACGACCTTCTGACGTGGTGTCAATGGAATCACCCCCTTTAATATATTTAGAGAGATCTCACTGATAGCCTTGATTAGATCATTCGGGGCAGCACACAAAATAGCTTTCCTGAGACGTGGTGGTGATTTGGAGACTATTTTCAAAAGAGTCCCATTTCTTTTTAAACACGTCGACATCCTTCTGCAGTGACAGGAATCCTCTCCTTAAAAGCTAGAGGGAGCTGTGTGTCACCGCCTTTTGAACTTCCCCACTGCTGATTTTTTGATAACGTAAGATGCAGGCCAGTCAGGGGGGAACATCCCGGTGCGTAGCCTGTAGGACTCAGGCGTTGCTGCATTTAAATCTACCAACAGATAACCGTAGGGTTTTGCTGTGGCATCTTCGTAAGCCTCCATAAAAAAGGCTGCTTTCCCAGGGTACATCTGACGCGCCAGAGTCGCAATTTGTAATTTGTCGCGTGGATTTTTAAATAAAACAATATACTTGGCATTCAAATTAATAGTTCTGCTGCTTTTGCCCTGGCAGAATAAATTCTGCACTATGTAAATAATACTTAGATTTCTGTGATGGACATACTTAGTAAAAGCATTTTCAATCTCTGCACTATCAGAAGCACACGCCATCAAGTCATCCACGATAACAAGATTTATTTTATTAGGAGGCAACAGATCATCATCATTTAAACTCGAGGGCAAGCCCTCTACAAATTTGATAAATCCATATCGACTACGCAGCTCGCTATACAATGGCTGCCACATGGTAAAAAACCAGACCATATTTTCAGGCATAACAGAAAGTGTAGACTTTGCATTCAAAAGTAAGCACTTTATAAAATAGCTTTTCCCACAGTTGCTGGGACCTGCAAGGATAGCTGAGAAAGGGTGGAGCCAGCGTGTATCCATTTCAATAGCCGTACGGCACGCTCTTAAACCCCTCCTTAAGCACCCGCTTATCATAAACCACCTTCTGGGTTTTTGTAAGATTTTTTGTTTTAATGACAAAGTTATTTCTCCCTCTTACGATTCCCGGATGGCTCACAGTAATTTTCCCAGGTTCAGAGCCAGAAACGTGTGTGAAAACAAGATCCTTTAAACTGTCGAAAGTTATCTTCTCCCTATTGGCAGAATTCAGAGTGATTCCCTTTACTTTCAAGCATACCTTTTTATCTGACAATTGATAAGCATAAGTCTTGGGTCCCGCTGAAACAAACTCTGTTATGTGCTGCCCTGCCGGGACTTCGCTCGTCAGTTCGCCTAAATAATCCCCAAGAGGGGGGTTCCAGTCGCCTTCACCACTCACAAATATCACTGAATCTGTGTCATGGTATAAACATCTACTCCCTAATTTATCGAGGAGGTCATAGAGTTCAAGCCTTGCATAAGCCGTGGTGAAAGCTGCAATGTACACATTTGTGTTTCCTGAAAGTGTCAGACGGCCCTCTGCGTGTTTCCAAGACACACAAGCCGCATCATCGCTGATGAAACTACAAGCCGAAGTCTCGTAATTTTCAGAAAATACCAGTTCAAAAAAGCGATCGGGGTCTCTCACAATTTCGGTGGTTGGCAAGTTTGTTCTCTGTGCAAATTTACCCCACAGAGAATTGAGAAATAGTTTAGCAATCTGCCGTTTGGCAGGGTTTGGGGTTATATGGGAGGGTCGCAGAAGGACACCCTCATTTTTCTGAAAATCAGAAATGTACTTTTCCTTATCGGCATCTGTTACACACCACGATGGGTAGCCTGAAGCTTCCTGTTTCTGCCTGAGATGTATTTTTATGTACTCTGAAAACAATTGATCGGATTTCCTCTCAAAATGCCAAACCTCAACAATTTTCACAACTTTGTACCCCAGCCTCATTGCAACATGTAATTCAGGTGTGCAAAATGTGCCTTCCAGAGCCCTTTCTTCATCGCTATGCTGACATGTTTCCTGCTGATTTGTTTCAGCACAGGTCCTGCAAAGTGTAAAAAAGAGCTTTCCCCTCACCCTGTAAGGTAACACGGGGAAAAAGAGACCCCTGGGAGGGTAAATTTTAACTTTTGCAAATCCAAAGTAGTTTTGAAGAGGGGCGAAATGGCTCTGAATAATCACAGGATGGCCTAGAGGGTACATTTTCGTGGCATTCACAAAGGGATACAGGCTGGTGAAATCATAATAAAGGATCTTTTCCCCAGGCTCTACTTTGTAGTAGAGTGTTATGGCATTAGTCCTCCCCCCAAAGAGTGCGTCTCTAGGGTGTAGGGGGTCAGGAAACTGGGCTGTCTTAAGGAATGCTTTCACAGACTCGTCAGTGCTTTTTAGATGATTCCACTCATGCTCCCAAATGCTCCTGACTTCAAACCCCATTCTTTTAAGTTCATCACACCTCTTCCTGGTAGCAGAGTAAAGCTGATCAAAGGTTTTCCCTATTAATTTATTGAAGTGGTGTGGATTTTGACATTGCAAGCAGCCATTATGGAAACAACCCAGGAAATCATAGGCTGTCTTCTTACCGTTAACACACGAATACCCATCTAAATAAAATCTGTCAACCCTGTATTCCCCACCCTTCAGTGCGTGACGAATTTGGATATTTTCAGTTTGCTCTATGTAGCTGAGCCATTGAATGGATGAGGATGAAAACCTCTTTGTCTCCCTGTGATATTCATCAGGTGGTGGAATAGCCACAGACAGGGGTGCCAAGAAATTAAACCTGTACATCGCCAAACAGACCCCCGCCAGGGTGAGATATTGTAATGGGTCTATGCAGTGGTGGTCTTTATATGTCATGTTCATAATCTCTTCTCTATATAGAGTGCAGGCTTGTTCCAAAATGTGAACATCTAACTTGCAATAAAAAGCTAGTTCTTTTTGGAAATCAAAAGTCATCGATTTGTTTTCCTCATACCATTTTAAAAAAGCATCGCGATCTTGACCCATCATCTGATCTACTCCGTAGCATTCAATGGGGGGTAGTGGCCCCACATAATTCTGATTTTCTTGCGTGTTGAAAAAGTGTGGGAAGTAACCTTTGCACCCTTGAAAACCTAGAGCTTTAGGAAGTTTTGCCAGGGCCATGGGTAGGTGATTCAGAGAATCAACGAACTTTATGTCGTGACTTTTAATAGTCACACACATCAACTTTCCCCCTACAGCAATTATTTCGGGATCCAATCTCTCTAAAATCAGTTGTTTTACAATAAAGTGAGAATCATACCCCTTGGCATTATGTGCTATGAAGGTGCAATGTCTAAACTGTTTTTTTGTAGTAAAAGTTTTAACAAACTGGTACAAGCATGTTTCACCCTTAAACTCCCAAGATTTACCACATGCGGGCCATTTAGGGTCTCCTCCAAAAGCTTTCGCAAAGGCATAATTGGGACAGTGCTCCCCATTTTCTTGTGTGCATTCAAAATCATAAAATATATACTTTGACGAAGCATGTGGTTTTTTCAGAGGCTCTAAGTAACACCTGTCATGGTAATCTTCACCTTTTTCCAGCCTTCTCCCACATTGCTTACAGCTTCTACCAAAACACTCCTCATATTTATGTCCCATGTCCCTGTAACGTTTGCATTTACTACACCAGAACCTAGAGGGGCAATCAATTTCATTTTCTACAGCCAATTCGCAATGCCTCTTTAAGCAATAGTCACTACTACAATACAGACAACAGTTTGGGCACTTCCGTGGTGTCCCCAGGATTGTTTTGCACTCTGAAGTACCACACATTCTGCAGAATATGGAACAGTTATGATGGTGATTGTATATAGAATGGCAGTGTTGGCAGAAATTTCTTGACCCCATAAATGCTTTTATATTAATCACTCCGTAGTAATGCTGGTCATGGAGAAGTATGAAATGTGTGTCAGGATATCTCAGAGGCCGTGTTTTAAAAATATGCCACCCCTTGTCTGAGCACAGCACCACGTGGATATTTACTTTTAAATGATCTTCAACTATTGCTATGTCATTCAGTCCCACTTTTTTCTGTGTAGACCATCCCAATTCTGAATGTAATTTCCTAGCTGCTTCTAACAATGTGGCATCATTCTCACCCCTTTTCATAACACCCATGAGCCCTGCTGCAAAGCAGAGGTTGTGGCTATCACTACTAAAATCTATTAGGAAGCGCCTCTTTCTTTGAACAATAGAACTGTAAGGGATGGATTTGATTTTTCGGAGAGCACCCCCCCTGGGAGGCCGTGATATAGTAACAGTTAGGCGCAGTGTGTCATTTAAAAGAATCTCTCTGTTACTCTGAAGCATGCTTGCAACAAAATCAAGAAACTCAGAAGCATCCAGAAGGGCCTTTGATTTCTTAAACGAAAAGACAGGGTTTTGTATCCCATCTCCGTCTAATCTCATTTGCACCGCATCTCCATCCTCGATGCGATCATTAATTTCATTCAAAATTTCTTGAACCCCCCTTGATAGCTCATCAATAGCATTTGCAAAAGAAATCACCCTGTTTAAATTAACAAAACGGAACTCTTCACTAACAACCAGAGAACGAAACCTTTCATACGGTCTCTGCCAGGATCTGACCCGTTCCACATAGACTTGGGGGGGAATTGAGGAGTTCAAAGACCCAGTTAGAATCCCACTTTCCCCATCAGTCTCATCTGCATCGGGGCTGGCTGCTATGTGTGGCGAGGATAACCCTGCCACACAGGCTTGGGGAGGAATTGGAGCAGCATCAACCAAAGACTGTGATACATGTGCGCTTTCCCTGTCAGCCTCATCTGTGCTGGGACTGGCAGCATGGTGTGGTGTGGATACCCCTGATGGGCCATTTATTTCCCCCTGTGATGCTTCAGAGAGATTCTGAGATAGAGCCCCCCCTCCCTGTGTGATAGCCGCGAGGGAAACATAGTGTTTATTAGTTTTAATAAGCTCACTTGCAAATTTGCGTGTCATCTTTTCCATCTGGTCAACTTGAACCTGTAATGCCGCACGCTCTTTTTCTATAAGAATTTCTCTCTCCTTGATTTTTGAGAGGCTCTCATAAACAAATAGATGAAATTCTTTTATCTTTTTAGATTCATCTTCAGCAGTCCTAATGTCCTGCTTCGTTTTCTTTGATTTGGATGGGGCCTGTGTATCGGGTGCTGGTGGGCGCTTCTGAAGTCTACTTCTAGCCTGCTTTTGCGGTGTGGCGCGGGAAGTCCCAGGTATAGCATCTAGGAAACAGACACACAGCAGAATTACATTTAAAAAAAAACCAGGGGTGCAATGGAAGGCTATGTAGAATTATTGAATGCTATATTATGAATGAAAGTAACGCTGAATACCCACTAGTTAGAGCTGTTTATGCTTAAATTCAGTTTTCTGCTATCTTTTAAATATGAAAAAACTATAATTAACAATCAGATTAGAATAAAAATGCTCCAAAACCCTTGCATTAAAATGGGGGCAACATCATACAAATAGTGACTTGGCATAGTTTTTCACTGAGACTTTTTTTAAACATAGAAAATTATCGTAAAATATAAAGAGTGTATAGAATTATTGAATGCAAGTATTAATGAGAACAAATTTAAAACATGTACATGTCTTCAGATAGAAAGAAAAAGGCTCTGCTTTTTTAGTTTTAAATATTACTTTTCCCACGAGTCTGCATGGCTTTGTACAAGATACATTAATTAATACCTTCAATAAATCAACACACCACACCCATAAAAGCTCTCTCCCCTCCACCCTTAGCTCTCTTATACACACGCACACGCACGCACACGCACACACACACACGATTTCTGTTAATATTGTATTTTTAAAGATAGTTTAACGGATTGATTTTTAATATCTTACCCCCATCTCTGGCTGTGGGTGTGACATGTGGCCGACGTGGTGTTGGTGTTTCACCTTCAGAAATTATGACTTTAAAATATATAGAGAGAAAAATGATCAGTCATGCATCTCTTTTAACACCATTATTACAAACATGCAGACAAACAAAATCACCCCTGATACCTATGTCATCAGCTTGGAAATTTTGGGGCCTTGTGTGGTTTTCAGCACCGGTTTGAGCAGCCTGATTGACATTTGGGTGGCAGACCGGAATAATCATATTCATATCACCACTATTAAACAAATCTAAAGAGAGAGAGAGAGAGAGAGAGAGAGAGAGAGAGAGAGAGAGAGAGAGAGAGAGAGAGAGAGAGAGAGAGAGTGTGTGAATAACAGCATTTGGGTGGGGGGGGGAGGGGGGGGAGAGAACAAATGTTTCAAACAATTATAAGTATTTTCTATTAATTAAAATTACTTACCTTCTAGGTCCTGCAATTCGCTTTCCATCCTTGGTATCGTTGTGAGATGGATACTTTGGGCTGTACAGATGTCTGCTTTTTAAAGGCAGTGTGCTCAACACGTCACTCCTTATCTCGCATTCACAGAGACCCTAAACACTATAGGAATCGTGACGTTTGAATCCTATTTCCCTTGAGAAATTGGTGTTCTGCTGACTTGGGAGATACTCACCCCCTTCTAACATCTTCCTGTTTCCTGTTTTTTCCAGCTTCTACAGATGGGCTGATAATTCAAACGTCACGATTCCTGCTTTCTCAGTGTTTGTCCTGCTAAGGCCTGGTGTCCTATATGTTTATCTTTACAGCTATTTATTCTTTACACTATGGGAGAAATCTCCTTGGGGATTTTAGTTTCATCTTAATGTAATTTTTTATTCCAAACCGTACATGTGGCGCAGCCCCTGTGAGGTAGGCCAAGATTGTTTCCTGATCTTGCAGCTTCTACAGGTGGACTGCTTAGGTAAAGCATGTTTTATCGTTTAGAGTACAACCATCTGAGGAAAACTGAAATACACGGTTCCAGCTTTCTCGGTGTTTGGCCTGCTAAGGCCTGGTGTCCTATATGTTTATCTTTACAGCTATTTATTCTTTTAGGCTATGGGAGATTTTAGATTCATCTTAATGTAATTTTTTCTCCACACCCTGACATGTGCAGCACTCCTGCGTGGTAGGGTAAACTGAAAATCCAATCACAGAAGCTAAAAACGGTGTGAGCGGGAGAAATGAATCTAAATATATAAAATCTATTATTCTGAATCTTTCTGAGCACATACAAAACAGGGTTGTTTTAGAATAGTGTGGTTTGTCACGAGTGGGGGGAGCCAGTCTTCTCTTCTTCCCCTTATTTTTGGGGTGGGGGGGGCACTGTTCTCAGACCTCTTTTATGGTGGGTGGCAGTCTCCCCACAGATTGTGACATGGTTGAGTTTCACTGGGGATGCTCGGTCTGTGGGGACCCCTTGTTGGGCTAAAGGCCTGTGTCCCTGGGGGTTGCACTGAGAGTGGTAGTGGGGCTGCCCCAGCATCTTTGCCTGAGCAGCAGTTTGTGCCGGTCGCCGTGCTACTGACCTAGTCAAAGGTCACGCAGCATCCCCCCCCCCCCCCGTTCTACCAGGGTTTAGTATCTGCTGGAAGAAACCAGGAGGATGTACATTCTTTAGTTCATATCTTGCATCTGCAGGGTGCTGATACTGTCCCAAAAGACCTTTGATCAAGGGATTTACAGTCAAAGGTCGTGTTGCCCCCCCCCCCCCAACAGCTCTACCGATGTTTAATGTCCTCTGAAGGAACCTAGAGGATATACATTTCTTTAGTTCATATCCTGCATCTGCAGCGTGCTGACAGGATTTCCCCTGTGTAATAGCAGTTTGCCAGAATCTCAGAATGTGCCCTGAACCTCTAGCATAAACACTACTTCCTGGGGGCTGTTTTTGCAGATTTGTCAGATACCTCCCCCCCCCCCCTTGCCTACTAGCCCCACTGAAAACACAAGACAGAGGATGCCCAAATGGTTTTTATTTTATATAAATGATATTTTTAATATACATTTATACACAGGATCATAGGAAGGTTGATAAGCAGTCATGGCTGTAAAATGTTTTATTCAAAAACTGGTCAGCTAGAGACAAAAATCTCGGGTGGCATTTCTGCAAAAGGCAGCTCAAGGCCTCTCCAGGAGCTGGCGAATCATGTATACCAGCTATCATTCTGCTCAGCGCTACAATGTGATTCTGATTCATTGTGAAACATTCTAGAGAACATCCAATCACAGTGATGACATAAATTAGAGGACCCATGTTCAAATGTGCACACACATTTTTTAAAGTTTCATCATAAAATTCGCTCCCCCAGTTCAAGCATTCGTGCCCCATTTGGTTACCCAAATCTAGAACACACCCTTCACATTTTGCATGTCGAAGATCCATTGAACACCTTTTAATAACAGAACAGAGTACAGATCTCAAAATTGCTGTCATCATTGCTCGTTTCTGCAAAGTAGTGAATGTGAGGTCTTCATCGGTCAATCCTGAATATTCTTGCATGGCTCTGTGAAACGGGATCACGGCTCCTGTCAAACCCAAAAGGGGACATTTCTAAAATACAAACAAAATAAATTTTGAAAAAAGCTGTTCAAGATTTTTTTTTTTTTTTGCTCCGCCCATCCCAGTACATATATTCAAACCCCTGCAGAGACTCAGTTAATACACACCTCAAATGTATTCTGTGGATGTTGGATCATGGCGTTGGAAGTCTCGGCAAACTGTACACTCTGATAACTTCTCTCAGGTGTTGTACACATTTTCACATCTTCTTCTTTTTTCATCATCAAAGTGAATAGTCGCTTGGCAATACCGCCTGGTACATTTTCTTTGTCAGAGTCCCCACTAAGGTGCCGTCTCCTCAGAGTTGATTTTCGCTTGGATGGCGCAGGTGGGGTCTTGGGTTCCAAAACTGATACAGGCGTAGTTTCCATGGTGCAGCGAGACCAAAAGCAGCAGAACGTTAGGTGGATGCCTCTCCTTTCTCCCATTTTAAAGACAAACCGCTGTCAGCCCCCTGCACGCTCATTGGTGCATTCAGATGTCACCGGATACGCGCGTTATGGCGCGGGAGTCCGGTAGCACGTGCACTCCCTGGAGGTCCCCCCCCCCCAAAAGACCAGCCCCTGCCACACTCTCTGAGAGTTCTTTCACCCCACATGGAAAAAAACCCCTTGGAACCCCCAGAGCACTCCCTATGTGTAAATCTGTACAGCAGTCAGCTCTGCAGGTATGCTTTTTAGCATCAAAGATCCAAAATTAATTCGTTTTGTTATTTTAATCAAGTGGTAGTTGGATACTAAGTGTAGAGTAGGTGCTTTTTTTACATGCTGGTAATAATGATATTGCCTTTAAATGACACAAATCTAGTGCAAGGAGAGATACATTCAAAGAGGGTTGGATAATTTAAAAAAACAATTTGAAATATCCTGGATCTACCATTTAAAAATCCAGTCAGACCCTGCGCGGTCTCTGCACATTGTTTAATATGTGTTGGGAGGGGGGGGGGGGGTTAACTGTGGGGCAATGTTGAGAGATATGCAAAGGATTCCATTGCAGACCGTGTGTTTGAAAGAGAGAAAATAAATCAGGCTTCTGTGTATCAGGAGCACAGGGCTGTTTTTTTACCATCAAAGATCCAAAATTAATATGTTTATTTTAATCAGGCTATGATACTTTGAAATTAACAAGGGTAGAAAATACAGCCATTGCTTAAGCATCCACCCTGGACATTCTGTTGACCTAAGTGATGAACCCAGCAGATATTCCCCAACAATAGAAAAAAACGTTGCTCATTACATCAAAGCACACTTGCAGGACGATAAAGAAGGCTGCAGCTAAGCAATGTTATCTACCCAGGCCTTTTCAGGGGGGGGGGGGGGAAGAGAGGGGCAGCCCAAATCCAGCCACACACCATTAGGTCTCTCCACATCCTTTAATATGTTTAGTCGAGGAGAGGTTAGTCGGGGGAGCCAGGCTGGAAGCCGGCCACAAGGATTTCCTGATCAGAGGGCTCTCAAAGTGCTGGCTGTATACACAGGATCTCTCTCTGTATCAAGAGCATAGGGGGGCTGGTACTTTGAAATTAACAAGTATAAAAAAAAAACACTGCTTAAGTGCCAACCATGGACATTCTGTTGAACTAAGTGATTCCCAGGCGAGACTCCCTCCACGGTTTTGTTTATATGTTTTTAATTGATCAGTTTTAAGAGGGGGCAGTCAGAAATTCCTATATATATTTTTAGCCTGGCTATTCTTATCTACACACGCAGCTGCACAGGCATTTCCGGACCTGTCAAGTTGATGAGGAAGTGTACCCCTACCGTACTACTCACCACAACACTGTCCGGGATTTTGCTCAGGAAGCCACTGCTCAGTCCCACAGTCTGGCAATTAACAAGTGAGACTAATTCTGTGGATGCTTTACTCACAACTAAGTAGTCACTATCAGTTTCTATCAGTTTCTGTATGTCTTTGTGGGTCAAGACATCCAAGTTAGATGACAAAACTAAAGAGGAGTCTGTTAGACTGACAGAATTCATTCCAGCACATCTTTAACACAGCCCCGCGGCGCCGCGGACTAAATAAAAGAGTAAGGGCCCCGAAGGTGGGCCCTGTCCGGGATGAGGAAGGGTGCCGATCGGCCCCTTCCCCTGGACTGACCAGTGGAGGGCCCAATCGGGAGGCGCTGGCCCCTCCACTGGTCAGTCCACCCCCAAGCTGATTGGCTGCTTGCCCGGCCACAAACCAATTGGGAGGCACAAAGCGCCTCCCAACCCACCCCACCCCCCACCAGAGCTTCCCTTCGCTCCGGCGGCCATTACTTTGCTGGCCGCCAAGAGCGAAGGTAGGCTCCCTGGCCTCTGCCCCGAAAACGGCTCCCCAGACCTTCCCAGGGGCTTGGGGACTGTTTTAAAGCATCCCCACCGCCTTTAAAACGCTGCCCAAGCCCCGGGGAAGGCGCTCCGCGGCTGCAGGAGCCGCGGAGCACCTTCCCCGGGGCTTGGCCAGCGTCTTAAAGGATCCACGCCGCCTTTAAAACGCTGCCCAAGCCCCGGGGCCTGGGGAACATTTTGCTACATGGGCGGAAGGGGAAGCAAACCCTCCCCTAGGGCCCGCTGTATTTTTTTTACAGCGGGCTCTACTGCTAGTGTCTTCATAAATCAGAGCTCAGAGCTGAATGAAGATTAGTCAGTTATCACCATTCTAAGTAGTACTGGAGGTCCTGAAACATGCAATTTTTGCAAGACAATGATGCAGGGGTTACTTATAACCACAACAACTGCCCAGAAGTATGAAACTACCACAATATTTGCCAAATCTTCTTCACGGGTAAGGCTGAAAATGGCCAAAGCCAGTAAAACAATGCTATTGCTAGGGCACCATAAAACCAGAGAGAGAGCACATACACACCAGAAAAGTTAATCCATTATGACTTCCTATTGCCTTCTTGACATCATTTTTACTCTGTAGCAGCAAAATTCCCAATCCCATTTCCCAACCCCTGCAAGCAAACCTAAGTGCACTACAACCATAAATCCATAATTCCATCTAGCATAGATGCTACCCTTCTTTGAAAATCATTTCTGAGCCACAGCATTTTTGCAGGCTGTGTCTTTTAATGTGCATTTTATCAAGGGAGGGACTGTGTCGATAGACCAACAGATAAGTCAACATGCTGCTTTGTGACCTTGCAAGTATCACTTCCCTCCTTTGTTTCACATATCTTGGAATGGAGTCTAATATGAATATCTGCACAGTTGACAAATGGCTACACACTACCACGAAAAGCCTCCTGAAGAACCATATCTTGAGGCCTTAGAATCATTCCCACCCCCATGTGCCTTGCAAAAGAAGCCATGCAGGCTCCTTACACAGCATCTTCATCTTGCTTCCAATGCTAGGCTACAGCCATTCCCTTTCTATTTTTTCAAAGTGTTTGATTTTAGTACTGGGGCTCCTACCTGTTAGTATGTCATGCATTCAGGGATCAAGCAGTAGCCCCTAATCCTAGTTGAGTGAGAGTTGGGACTGGTTAGACAATAGTTACCCGGAAATCATTCTGCACATGGTCAGAGGTCCTTTTTTTGTTGCACTTTTATATATTAACTGTTCCCATGATACATTGTCAAGCAAAGCGTATATTCTCTCTTGTAGCAAGCAGGATAAGGGCATCTGAACGCATATTCCATCTTACAGAAATGGTCACTGCGATATAATTGCAAGACTGAGCATGAATGTTAGCCCAGCCACAGACCTTGCTTTCAATTTCATTTCACTCAAAATGGACTTCTTAGTGCTCCGTTCCTTCCCCCTTATCAGAGCATATAAACCGAAGTATTTCAAACCTGCCTTTACAGTGGTTGGGATTTGTCACACTTCATTCTCCTCTATCAAGGTTAATAACATTCTTTCAGAGATTTCTGGCTAAAAGTTCTTGCTGGCCAGAATATGAAAGAGTGCTTTGTCCTCTAGGATTCTTGCCATAACTTAGTTTTAGCTTGTCTTTATGGCAACCAGACCAGCCACTCTCCTGCAAGTGCTCCCAAGCAGGAGAAAGTAAGCTAATAGGCCAAAGCTGGAAAGGCATTCAGTTTCCAAGATATAATATGAATGTACCAGTTAAGGAAGGACAATAGAGGAAGGACGCCTCTCTTCAGATTTAGAAGCAACAAACAAGGTTCACTTTACCAGCAGCTGTCCTCTGTACATCTTTGGAATGTTCAGAGTGACTGGCAGCAGGAAGGAACTTGGAAGGAACAATTCTTGTAAGGTGTGCCACCCATGGGTGCCGTCTTTCAGGTCTATCCATGCAGACTCAGAAGCCGTGAGGAGTCGGGGGACACAGGACGCAGCAAAAAGGCTAAGCACCAGCACTAGTACCAATAGAAAACTCACTTAAGGTTCACAGCTCTCTTGCCCCATGACTGATGAGATATCAGAAGGGAGGGAAATTAAAATGGAATGTAACTAAAGACAACTGCTGTGCTCAGAGAAGCTGCTTTTGAGGCACAGAAAAGGCTCATGTGAAAAATTAGTTATACAACAAATTTCTCTCAGCATATGGCAGTTACCCACCCATACTTTCCATTATATGGGGAAAAACTCAGAATGCAACTTGCCAGAAGAGGGAAAATTGCATTCTTGGTAATAGAGAACTAGTCCATGGACAAACTTTGGGTCACCACAAACCTAGTGCTGGATTCCAAATGCTTGAAAATGGTTGCAAGGAAAAGAGGGACCAGGTAAGGAGAACACCCATATGTGATTCTCCTTTTGTTTTAAAAAAAATAGCCCACAACTCCAGGATATCTACTGACATGTGTATTTTATTATCTATTTCAATATTCCTTGCGGAGGACATACCTGTGTCTTGAGGACAGAAGAGGTAACTGCTGGACTATCTGTGGGTGCCAATTTTTAGCCTCTCCCCAACAACATTTAGAAAAGTTATTTCACTGAAAATCATTAAAATCAGGAGCTCTCATGGGACAGAAGAGAGAGAAGCAGAGCAAAAGCTGGAGAAATTCAACAGGAAAGAAAAATGAAGCAGGGAAAAGAAGGGGAGGAGGAAAACTATTCCCAGAGCTATTTAACAGGAGAATGTTCTTAAATTAGGGCTCTGACCAACTCCTGTCCTGTCCCTGCCCTTCAGGAAGCTGCCATTGAGTCACCTTGATAATCCATTAAGCAGCAGCAGCAGCACCGTTCCTTGCCAGCCAAGAGGTGCTTCAGTGCCAAGATAGTTCACTCACAGGGACCTTTTCCCATTAAGCTGTTGGCCAAATCTCCACCCTACTAACTTCTTTATGTGTATCTCTCTCTGAGTGTCTGTGTAATTATTATAATGTGAGATACATAAGCCAGCTCGCCAGGAAGTTTCTCTTTTAGCATGTAAGGTGCAAAGCTTCTTCTGAAACTCTCTCTACCGAATGAAAAAATGCTCACTTGTTCCTTGCATACACCCTGACCTGACTTCACACAGGCCCCCAATAAATTGCCAGCCCAAACAGAGGTGCGTGTGCAAGCAAGGGCAGGCTGTTTTTGCTACCACCCACCCACACCGTTGTCACATCACGGCTGATTTTAAAGCAGTCACAAAGCCTGATGCAAATGACTTAAGGGCACCCTCACCTTGGGATTTTCCACCCTTGGGCTCCACTTACAATGGATGCTGATTTTCACAAAATCTGATGTGCTGGGTCCTACGATCAGGAAAGTTTTTAAAAAGTATATCTTTCATTCTCTCCGTCCCCAAGAAGAAACAGAAGGGCAATATGAAGTAGGGATGTAACAAACAAGATTCAAACCACAGAGGTGCCCTGTCTAATATAATCAAGAAAATGTTTTGTAGGAAAAGAAAAAAAGAAGCCATCCATAAACAACTTGGAATAAAGTTCCACTCAAGTGGCATCGCTACAATTTAACCATATATCACTTTTTATTTTCCAAAAAGGACTTTATTCTGTTTTATTGAGTTTGGACACCTACATATGGGTGTTTCATTTTATCATCCGGCGTCAAACTTAGTGGATGGATTTTCAAAAAAACCAAGTCTATGCATAGCTGCCTCTGCTAACTTGATCCTTGAACAGGGTCATTTCCCTCATTCAGAGAAACCCTTACATTACCACATTTAATTGAGTTTATTCATGCTGCTCTTCCTATATTTCATTTTATTTTACTGCATATCCTTGGCAGGCAGCCTCTGTCCAAGTTTAGAGATGGATCCTTGAACTTTATTGCTGAGCAACTAATAGCAGTCATTTCAGTGAGAGAGAGAGAGTGAGAGAGAGAGAGAGAGAGAGAGAGAGAGAGTTTCTTGGTTGCTCCCTAATCTTTAATTATTAACTCTTGTGGGTTCTTTAATCAGCTTTTTCTTCCTCGGGCTATTTTGCTACAGTAGATGGTATTCATTTCACTCCACACCAATGAATCTCTCTCTTTTTCTCTGCACAGTAGATTATCTGCAACCTGCCTTCTGCCTGGCCTGCTCTTAATTTCCCCCACAAGCCCTCTTGCTTGTCTTCCCAAGATTTGCCATAGATGTTGGCAGCCCTAATCCTAGGACTGGCCAATGGTGCTTTTCCTTTCTCCAGGTAGGAAACCTTTCCCACCTTGCTCTCTAGCTTTTGCCACACAATTTCTGATCCTGTTTCCTCCTCCTCCTCTTCTTTCACAAAGCCAAGTGAGCCTGAAGAGCTGATTTGAGGCTGCAGGTAAACATGCCGTTCTTCAGTGTCCCCCTACATTAAAGAGAAAACTTACAGGAAATTTAAAAAACTAGCATGTCAGGGATTAAACTCCCACAAAGTCCCCTTTCTGTTGTGCTAGTTCCAATCTAGCTAGCAGGTGGTGCTTGAGCTGCCGTTTCAGCTGCCACGCTCCCCCCGAGTGAAAAAAAAAATACCCCCCCCCCGCACGGACGCAATTTTCGGCCGAAAATAGAGTGAAAAATAAAGGGAAAATAAACCAGCAAATGGGGCTGTGTGTTGCTTCGTGCTTGGTGACTTTAAACAGCTCTGGGGAGGGACTGCAGCCGGGGAACCTCGCTGGGTAAATGAGGGCTTGCCAGTGCATTGATCTCCGCTTGCTCCGAGAAGAAAAAATGGCGATCGATTCGCCGGAAGATCAAAGGAGAGAGCCAGGGGGAGGGACTTTGCAGAAACCGCAACAATGTTAACGCACAGAACTTTCCCGCTAGTGTTGCAGATTGGTTGCAAGAGTGTAGCGCTTTCTGGAGGGTGAATCCACTTTCTGGGATTTCCCTGAAAGCGCTACAACGAAGCGCTTTTTGCGGATCGGTTTCAGGAGTGTTGCAGATTGTCAACGACGTTCTGCATAACAGCAAATCAGTAGCAATTTCAATTTGCAACCATTACGCAATTTTGAATGAGTGTGGAATGGCCCCCAGAGATGTTGGGGTGGAGTTTACAGACAGGAGGCACCACAGCAGGGTATAATGCCACAGAGTCTACCTGCCAAAGCAAAACTAATCTGTCATCTGAAGGTCAGCTGTACTGCCAGGAGATCTTCAGGAGATCTCCTGGAGGTTGGCAGCCCTATTTACAAAACACATCACCAGTACCTGCAGCTGCTGGACCTAATGGGTCATCTAGTCCAACCCCCTGCATTATGCAGGACACTCACAACTCCTAACCACTACACCAGGATGGCTCTCTTTAAATCCTCTTATGTCTACAGTTTCATAAAGGATGATTCACACAACTGAAAAGTCAGGCACAAGGCCATCCAGTTCTTACTGGCAAGGTCCAGCAAGCCCATGCTGAATTACGCAGGAAAAGGCACAGTCATGTGATTATTTGTCATGTGGCTAGCTAAAATGTTTAGTGGTATATTTAAAAAGTGGGCAGTGGTGGATAGCCTTCAGGTGTGAATTAAGGAATCAGTTCCAGTTAGGGTTCCAAAGCCTACAAGACTAAGAATGAAGATATTATACAACCTGCCTCAATACTCCTTGGCTTATGCCTATTCACTGTCACCACAGGTAGGGGAAGGAATAAATGAGTAGCCAGTGAAGAATTGGATTGGATGTTGTAAATTCATATGATCACTGGTTCAAGTATAATATAGACTGGTCAGGTTAACAGGCAACAATATTAAGAGAAATAGAATACAAAACGGAAAGGGGAGTGGTAGCTGGGATTTGTAGTTCATTGTATTGGCTGCAATAATATGAAGTTCAGCAATAGGATCGTGGGATGGATACTTCCCCTATCATACCACTCCACTGAGCAAAATTTATTTTTACCCCTACCTTTCCTTCTGGCAGAAGTTTCTTTCTTTGGCGGAAGAGGCATGCAAATTGAAGTGAGGCTCCTAAAGCTGGAATAAGGCTTTGTAGAGGATGGAGAGATCCACCCCAATAACTTTTTACAGGAGAAATGAAGAATGTTGGCTCTAAGTCTATAGAATATGTAGAATGCGGCCACAATCTGCCAGAGAATTCTCCTGACCATGCTTTATCAAAATGAATGAGAGCTGTGCATGAACGCAGATTGCACTCAGATGCTAAAAAGATCCAACTGGCTCCAAACGTAGCAATTCAGTAAATAATTGCATTCCTGGAGAGCCCTAAATTCAAAATTATACCTTGCATTCCAAGTAAGGGATCAAATTTGGCTACACTTGTTAAGAGAAAGCTTAGTAATTGGTAATATTTCTTTCATATCCTCTGCTGAAATGGAGAGAGAGGGAGGAGTAAAAGTATCTACTGTCCTTCTGTTTGACAGAAGCACACATACAGGCCAAAGGCAAAAGTCCCATGAAGACGCCTACTGTAATCACACCCGCAATGATTTCAGGGAAGAACAGGGGGAAGCTGCTGCTGAAGGTAATGTGGTGCTTATCTCCTCTGTAGAATGTACTCACCATACCGTGGAGGCGGATAAATTGTCTGCCCTAAGGCCAGAGAGCTGTAGCAGGCAGGATATCTTCAAACCCTTCTTTTATGTACAGAACAGCAAAGCAAGGAACAACTTAGAGTTAACAAGGGTTGGAGCCCTAACTGCCAGCTAGCCAGAAAATGCACCCATTAATCAGTGAAGAGAGGAAGTTCCACCAGGACCTAAGCCTGTCTTCTTAAAGAGACAGGTTCATATACTGCAGGTAATATTATTTGGCACCGGGTTCCACCAGATTGTCAGTTGTACCCTTGGGAGTTTAACCAGGTAGAAGTCCTTATCCACTATGTCCTGCATTGCCCTTTATACAATGACGTTCAAATCAGGTTGAACACAGTACTGTCCACCGTCTTTGGATCTGACGATGATAAAATAAGATAGCACTACATTATTTTACTATTATGTAACAATATTTGCTTTGCTACCTGGTTTTTCAGTTCTTCTCTTCAACGTTTTTGTAAACGCTTTATAAATAACAAAAATATATATTTTAAAAAGATAAAATAATATTTCTTCTGGCTGACATTTCCCTCCTGTCGCTTTAATGGTTGCTAATTTCATTCCCTCATCCATTATTATTAGAAAAAGGTTCGTTTCAAGTGTGGCTGAGGAATCCTGATTTTAGTTGATGTAAAATTCTTTTATTTCACTTCTCTTATTTTATTCGGCATTTGCAATTTCCTTACTGTTTATACTGTGACATATGTGTGTCGGTGTATGTATTATTGTATTGTTTTAACACTTTGTTTGCATGATTCTTATGGCTTCAACTGCAACAATAAATTCAATTCATTCAAATTAGAAGCACCGGCGGGAAAGGAAGTGGAGCAGGGGCTCAGGCAGGGCAACGTCCCTTGGACTACCCCCCCCCCCGGGCCTCAGTAAAATTGTCAAGCATTGACCGGTCCCCGGTGATAAGAAGTTTGGGGACCACAGCTGTAACTCATACCAAATCCAGATTCCTTTATGCTTCGTTGGCAATAAGCTTTGTGTTTACACTGGGGGTCACTGCAATGTTTCTTATCCTCAGACTTCAGAGGGGACTATGAGAGATAGATGGGTCATTACCCTAGCATCCTCTCTCTCGACTTTATGGCCAGAAATTCCTTCCTCTTACATTACTCTTTTCTCACATATTTTTTCCCTCCATCTTGCCACCATGAGAGCAGGACACGATCCCTGCATCTTCCTCCCTTCTAGTTAGTTAGAGTTCAACTCCCTCTCTCCACTATACTATCTAGAAATGGATTTCTACAATAAAGTAGTCATATTAGATTGATAAATAAATCTCAGGTTGCTTATTTGCTGTCTTGCCTGCACGCACACACAAAGGAACACATGGCTTATACAGTAGCTTAGCCTTTGCACACTCTGCTCATCTGTTCCACATAATATATTTCTGGTAAGGCCATGGAGGAGGAGCGTCTTCTCATGGCTTAAGTGCCACTCAGCACTTAACATCCACTCAGGGCCGTTGTCCCAACCCTGAGTGCCTAGGCTTGCCCCCTAGTTAATGGCATATTACCCCAATATTTCAATACTCCATTGGTAACCAAGTTGCTTGGGGTCTTTCTTAGCCATAGCCCTTAGAGCAGGGGTAGTCAACCTGTGGTCCTCCAGATGTCCATGGACTACAATTCCCATGAGCCCCTGTCAGCAAACGCTGGCAGGGGCTCATGGGAATTATAGTCCATGGACACCTGGAGGACCACAGGTCGACTACTCCTGCCTTAGAGGACATACAGCACAGTTCAGTTTCCAGTTATTGATCTTACAATATGTGCATACCTCTTAGTATATTTACATAAGCAATGGAGCTGCAGGAGTTTACCATATTCTGTTGTAAAATTCCCATACAGTGTTTTTGGGGATTATTCATTACTACAAGCCTAATTTCTAATGTTGTACACAAACAAAATCTATATTTGGGACAGCAGAAATCAACATACTTCACAACATCCAGAGCCCCTGTCTGGAACCTCCAACATTGTTAAGCAGTAGCAATTTTGATGGAGGTAAGGTGGCATGCTCTAGCTGTATCTCAGGAGCTAAGCAGAGTCAGTACTTGGATGGTAGACCACCAGGGTGGGTTCTGCAGAGGAAAGTAATGGCAAACTACCTCTGCTTCCCACTTGCCTTGAAAGCTCCTTGCTGGGATTGCTATAAATCCAGCTGCGATTTGACAGCACACACACACACTTTTGGTACCTGTGAGATTTTTCTATCCCAAGTATATAACTGTGCCTCGCTGATTTCTTCCAGTGAAGCCCATCATTTGCACCAATTTACAGACAATCATAACACTTCATGACAATACTCCTGTGTATCAGTTTTCTTTCGCAAAAATGAAAAGAACTTTTTAAAAATCCTACTTATGTTACAAAGGGTGGGACAAAGAAGCTCCCCAATATCAAAACCAAGAATTTTTCTGTAGATGTTGTTTTATGTCCCATGGCTGGCTGGCTGGCTGGCTTGCTTTCTTGGGGGCATTATTTATTAAGGTGTAAGTAATACAAAGTTTCTGAGACCCTTCTGTATGTGTTCTTCAAAAAAGTGTGACTGGGATATCTTTTTAACCTATGTGGTGGTGGGGAGTCTGGTCAATATATACCAAATTAATTTCAAGGTATACTTTTTTTAAAAGCCTTAAAAACACACACACATGCCTCTCCAAGAGTATCACATCTCTGTAGCTTTGTGTGTGTTAAGTGTCATCAAACTGCTTCTTACTTATGGCAACCCTATGAATTTCTGTACTCCCAAACATCTTATCATTTACAGCCACGCTTAGGTCTTGCAAACTGAGGTGCCTTGTCTTCCTTTACTAAGGACTTTGAATGTTGCATAGACAAAACAGGCTTGGCTCTCAGTACAGGATAGCAAGAAAATATCTATGGTGTGTATAGCTGATGTTTAGCGGCTGAGACCCACATATGTGCATAGTTGCAGGAGCTATATATATCTTTAAACCGCTCCTGCGGAGCGGATTAAATAAAAGGGTAAGGGCTGTCTAGGAGGAGTTAGGGCGGGCCCTGTCCGGGATAAAAACGCGGAGGGCCCATCCAGGGCCCAGCAGCCAATGGGGAGCCGCGCAAAGCGCGGCTCCCCATTGGCTGCTGGCCCCGCCCGGAGACTCACCGCACAGAATGAAGTCGCAGCCAGCGCGGTCAGTCCTCTGCCCCGGGAGCTCCTCCACCTTCCGAAAGGACCAGGGACGCGGCGTCCCTGCTCCTTTCCAGCCCACTTCACTGTCCCGCAGCCTGTCCTCTTCACAATGGGTTGCTGCCTGGGTTGCTGGGGGGGGTGCCTTCTCCCGACCTTCGGTGATGGTGGGGGGGTGCCCGCCGCTTTCTCTGAGCTGCGCTGCCTCGCCTTCTTCTGGCCTTCGCCAAGGGGGGGGGCACCCGCCGCCTTCTCTGACCCGCTGGAGCTGCCGCGCCGCGCCAGCTCCCGGGGCCCAGAGAAGGCTTCCTCAGCCTTACGGGAGGGTGGGGGTTGTCCACCGCCTTCTCTGCCCCGCGGGATCTGCCTCGCCGCGGCGAGCCGGCTCCCGGAGCCCAGAGAAGGCTTTCTCAGCCTTCGGGGAGGGGGGGCCCCACCGCCCTTCTCTGGCTCCTTTCTCACGCCAAGCCTGCGGACTTGGAGGGGAACGGGGACGGCGGCGGTAGGGTATGCGGCTGCCACACGCGAGAGCTGAGCGGCGGCTGGCCCCAGGAGAGGGGATGCTAGCGCCCATTGTATTTCTCCATACAATGAGCTTTAAATCTAGTACACATATAAAGCAAGTTTGCAGAAGAGGTAAAAACATCTTCTTAGTGTTTAACTATGAATGACTTTTCCTGCACTCATGCTGTTCCACTCCCATTCGTATACAGCACGTGAATTGTCATTTTTTGCCATAGTCTTCCCAAAACAGCATAAAGAATGGATGGGCTTTCTAATATTTTAACATGGACACCAGATTGTAATAGACCTGTTCAATCTGCAAATGTCAGGCACAGAAGTACCTGAATATTTCCAGTCATGTTCTTTGTGAAGAGGATTGGAAAGCAAACTGACTCTGCTTAGCAATAAAAAAAAAATCCCCCTCATTTATCATCTGCTGCACATATGATAAAGCCATAAGAGATTGTGGGGATTTAGTACACACAGGCAGCTCTGGAAGCAATTCTTAGTTGTGAAAAATAATTTGCATTTTGAGTTTTCTCTCCAAGAACTAAATAAAAAAAACATATGGTTGCGAATTCTTACAACCTTGCCCCACAAGCCAATTAAGGCAGAGTATTTGGATTTAAAATGCTTTAGTCTCACTGAAGTCAGCAGGATTACACTGGTTTAAATCTGAGCCTTTCTGGTTTAACTTGGTCTTGGATTGGGTTGCAAGAGTAACTTGGGGGAGGAGGGTAGAATATTCCCAAAATATGAAACATACACACCACCCATACATTTATGGTTACTAGAGACAAAGAATGGTGTTCAGATTTTCTGTCTTGAGATAATATTTTCAACACTGACTCATCTACCTAAGGAACCCCCACAGTTCTGCTAAGTCTTAAATGCTATGGAGGATTATTGTCGTTCGGGGTGTACAACTAGTTCACACAGTGGATGGACCAACTATGCAAGGCTGTATTGCCCCTTTATTAGTTACCCACCTTCTAACTGCATTGAAGCCAATGGGCCTAACAAGAATTGGCCCTGTTCAGGACAGAAAGGAAATGAATGTGTGTGTCCTGCAGCACTGGCAGCATTCTTTTGTGACTCCTCTGCTTTAGAAGGGAAGATGAATAGTGTCAGGCACGTTACCATTTAGGAAGTCGGTCATTACTGATCTTTTCAGGAACTCCCTGAGAATCCAGTGAGGAACCCCAGAGTTCCCTGAAACACAGTCTGAACACTGCTAGGAGTGGGCTCAGCCTTCAGGAGGGAGTAGAACAGAAGGCCAACAGACCATAACAAGAAGTAGGGCTGTCAGGCCCCTCAGAACAGCCAGCAGGGGATGGGGGAATGCTTACTAGGAGTGGGGAGGAATGCTGAAAATTAAGGTGATGTGCCTGTGTGACCTGGAAGTGAAGTGGATACTGGGGGGGGGGGGGTGTGCTCTGGTTTGGGAGCAAAACTCTATGCTTAAATTAGCAGCGTTACCCCCTGACATGCCAAGTCATTTCCAGGTCACATAGACACATCACTTTAAATTCCAGCTTTCCTCCCTTTAGGAGGCAATCCCCACCACCACCATTGTCCAGCTGCTTGGTGGCAGAGAGGAGGGGGCTGTAACAGGAGACCTCTACCTTCAAAATCTTTTGGACTGAGCTCCAGAAAACCAGTAGAAGGCAGAGGGTTTGCCAGAAGGAGTTGAGAATTTGTGGGAGATACTCAGGAGAAGCACTTCCACCTTTCCAGGGCAGCAAAAAGAGCGCAGACATAAAGGAGAAAGGGGTTTAGAAGGGCAAGCAGACAGAAAAACTGGATAACTTTGAATGGGTGGTGAAAGCATATAAGGAAGTTAGAAGTGGAACAGGTGATGCAGGGAGCACATTGCTTGCAGGGGGTTATGAAATCTGAACAGGGGAGCAATCTATAGCACAGCAGGAAACTAAGTGTGAGAACAGACTGGGTTTGCTGGTCCAAGCTGAAGGAGGCAAAGCATTTTGTGAGGGGGGAAAGCAAACAAAACAAAAACAAGATGATTGCCCTGGTTTCCATAGCTGCTGCTGAGTTTTACCAGTAAATGCATAGCTCCTTGTATGGAGTAGCAGCAACTTCACAACAGCCAAAGCTTCGTAAATGCTCTGAGGAAGAGAGTCCTGGGCCCAGGAAGCCAGGGGGTTTCCCCCGATAGCTGTGACGCCTAAGGGGACAAAAGCAAGCTAGTCATGTGTCACATATCTCCCCTCACTTTGTTTCATTGTCTATATAAAATGCAGCATATAATCAGCTCCCTTTTCTATTCTGTGCATTTTGTCACAGCAGTTGGTTGTGCTGCATTTGGCTGTCTTTTTAACTCTAAAATTATAACAAAGAGGATTTAAAAAAATATAACCTACAAAGCAAGCGTTTTCAAAGTGATTTGAGAATCAGATTTCTCCTTTAGTAATTGAAACTGGGAAGGGGTAACAAAGATCAAAGCGCAGCATATCAAGCGATTTCCTGCAAATCACAATTACAGTTTCATGCAAGGAAAGCAAAGACTCCCCGCAAGCAGCCTTATTATATGCTGTATACAACTGCATGGTAGAATAGTGCAGATTCCCCACCGGGTTGAGGATGTGGGACCTGGCGGTGGGCTGTGCCTGTTTGATGCCAACACAGCTTGAGTACCCCAATCATAGGGAGAGATTACAAAGAACCCCTGGGAATCTCTTGGTACAGACCACCTTGCCAAAAGATTCAGAAGCAGGAGGCTGATCCACTACACATTTTCTAAAGAAAAACCCAGCAAAAGGAACATGGATATGGGCTGGGAGGTTTGCGCGTTTCATATATCTCCAAGTTTCCCCATGCCCAGTGGTGCTACAGACAGGAAGAATGAGGCAGTCAAAGGGTCCAATAAATAATTGGGGTGAAAAGCCAGTGAATAACTGAATGTATGCTGCATCCCCAAAAGGGTAAAGAAGCAGATAAGCAGGCATCTTAGCATGAGACTGGGAAAGAAGTCATGGAGGGCATGGAGAAGATGCTAAATAGCAAAACAACCTCTCTTGGCCACCACTGTGTTGCTGGTTTACATTTGGAGAAGTCCAGAACAGGGGCTTTCTTTCCTCCCCCACCACCACCCTGGACCTTTCTAAATTAAAAAAACACACACACACATCACAAAAAGGAGAAAATAATAGAAGGGAGAACAAACTTAGTTTACTTAGCAAAGGGTTTTCTGAAAAAAGCTTGCATTAGCTCCATGTTCTTCCTTTGTCTGGGCTATTTTGTGTCTCATAGTCCTGATCTGCAGTGGAAGAAAATCTGGCCGTGTGATAGGAGTCTTGTACGTTCTTGCTGTTGTGAGGCACAATCATGCTTGCTACACCTGCAGCACTTTCTTTCATAATAGGCTGGCATTCATTAACAAACTAAAACAGATTTAAGCCATGCCACAAGCTGTTCCATCAAGTTACTTTATGATGACAAATATCCTTCCAGCAAAGCCCATCAGATTGCATGTTGGCATCGTCTTTTAGACAAGATGGCAGCACCACACCTCCTTGCAGCCAGCCCCATCAGATCACACTGAACTCCCCTGCCGCAACACGAGTTGGCAGGTTGCATTTTAAGCAGAAACATTCTGTTGCAACCTGTCACCACTGTGGGAAGCACTCTGCTGCGGAATCATGATACGCTGTTCTTGGGCACCTTAAAGCACATTTCCTTTTCATGCAGACTGTTGCAAACACACCTTAAAAGCAAATGTAAAGCAGTGTTCAGTGAATACTTATTGACTGGTTTTTAAATATGTCCTTCAGGTTGTAGAAGGGGATATAAATAGATGAAAAGTGAAATTCCATCTAATTGGCTGACGTCAGCAACACATGAAATCAATCAACAATTACTTGTTACTGCGCACTTGCCCCCAGGGTCAACATGTGTGTGTGCTTTCCAGAAAAAAAGTTCAAGCTTTAAAAAAAAAATTCATTCTCACTCCCAAATACACTTCTACAGAAACATTAAACCTCAGAAGAAGTGTTTACACACTGCAAACATTGTTTTCCACCTCCAAGTGGAATGATAAGTCCTGTGCTCAACAATGCATTTCAGTTATTTGCTTTGTATTACACCCTATTCAACATCCCTTTGTTTAATTATTGTCTCTCCAATGTATTCTCATGGGAATTGTGGACATATATACCAGATACTCAGGTTCCTTGTTTCTAGTGCCTTCATTCTTGGAGCCAAGGGTAAACATTTGCCTTTTGGAGAAGACATTAATTCTTAGATACTAAAGTATAAATTTTCTGAGCCTATCTCACAGATGTTTATTTTCCCCACAGTTTCTGTGTATATAGTCAGCAGTGATTCTTTGGTGTGGTAGAAAGGGAACTTTGGCATGAACTACTATGATGGATCCTGAACTACTTGCTCATGTTTTCGCAGGGCAAATCATAAACAAGATAACTGTTACTTTCCCTTCATCACAGGATTGGCTATATGAAACAAATATTGACGAATTCCCAGAGATTCTTAGAAAGGTATGCCTGCCAGCCCTAGAGCCTATCAAATACAGGAAGAGTTTTGTCTGTGGGTGGGGCTGCCTAAAGCTCCCTCCCTCCCCCAATGCATCAGGAAAAAGCCCAAGAAAGATCTACAGAGCTTATAAGAGGATAAGAATAATGTGGTAAAAGAAGGCTGTAGTCCTTTCTACTAAACACAGCACTGGTAACCACCATTCATGCTAGAGATCTGTCCACTGTAGCAATCTTTATGAAGACAATCTCCTTGAAAATTAGATTACAGCACTACCTGTATGCTGACTGAGATGGATCACCTGGAGTATGTGGCCCATGTGTTCCATGATTTCTTATAACATTGTAAGTACATATCAAAGTAGTGGTGTACTTAGTATATTTGACACCAAGAGTAAATAATGTTTAACACTCCCCATCTGTACATAACAATATTGACAGGAAGAGTTTTGGCTGTGGGCAGGACTGTCTAAAGCTCCCTCCCTCCCCCAACGCATCAGGAAAGAGCCCAAGAAAGATCTACAGAGCTGATCCCCAACAGGAAAGCAAAATAGCAAAAGCCATGTAAACCTCTGCTTTTGGCTCTTCACTAACTCCACAAACTGCACCAAAATTCATGGACATTTGTGGTGGCTGTTCAGTTTGCAAACATCATTTTGTGAACCACAAACTGGCCAAAATTCATGGTGAACTTCAGTTCATCAGCTGGTACATGCCCATCCCTAGTCCAGGAGGAGGACTGTTTTTTCCCCTCCTCCACGTCAGCTGTATACTGCTTCTGACCATGGCAATATCTAATATGCTGGGCTTACTCCTCTTCATTTGCATCAGGAGTTTGTCCTCTTACATCCAAATTTTATGCTGATAGCCAGCACCCTACTAATGAATAAGGCTTTGACTGGAATAAAATACACAAGACCTCAACTGGAGAAGTTTCTTCTGTTGTATTAGACGGCATTACCTGGGAAACAAAGCAAATTACAGGTTTTCAGAATTGCAGTTTATTTTCTATATAGGAATATATAGGATAGGACAATCCCAGTCTCAATTGTAAACACATGCAGCACACTTTAAACCATGTTGGAGGTCCATGATTTTGATGGTTACTAACATTCCAACTCAATCCTAAACAGGGACATAATTAGCATTAACAACTTTTAAATTGTTCATCTAGCTGTCACCTTAATATCAGTTGGTTCTGCAGCAAATACGAGGGGATATTTCAATTAATAGCATAAAAAAAAAACTTCCACTGTCCGTTGCCATTAGCTAAACCTCTATGAAAAGGACAGGACATTCTTTTTTCTTGACCAGCTGGCAACCCCAGACACAATCAAGGCAAACCAAAAACACTCTAAACTCCCTTTGACTGCAGTGAAGAAGTCATTTGAGTGTTAAAATCAATAGAGAGTATGCTTATCTCAGGGCCAGTCAGTTTCACTAAAGCTACAATCTGTGCTTTTTCCTGGGAGTAAGCCCCATTGAATGACATGGGATTTACTTCCAAGTAGACCATGGATACATATTTAGCAATGCAGCCCCTCTTTACCTGCATTGTAGTAAGGATGCACGTGTTTGATAATCTTCACATCTGTAACCATTAATAAAGCCGGTAAGGAATAAAGAGTTTGCACTCAATGAACAGCCAGTCAGGTAGGCTGTCCCACCCCTAGGCACATCCCCCTCCACAGCCAGCCCGCTCCACTCGATAAAAGGTAAGGCAGCCAGAGACCATGAGCTGGGAAGAGGGGGAAGGGCCTGGGAACACAGTCAGGACCTGGCCTGAAAGGGAAGGAGGGTGAGCCCCGGCCTCACCAGCACATGGGGGGGGCAGGAAGGCCGCAACCCCTGTCAGCGCTCTCCCCGCCCCCCAAGAAGGCCTGCTACAGCCTCACCAGGCCTCGGCAAGCCTACGCAGGATGGGGGGTGGGGAGATGAGTCCCCACCAGCACTCCCCCCCCCACACCCTGAGAAGGTGTACCTTGGCTTCTCCAGCCCTCAGCTGATCTACCCAGAGCGAGGGGAGAGAGGGTTAGCGCCCACTGTATTTTAAATTACAACGGACTATGTGGCTAATCTCATTATAAGAAAGGCAGCTCTTCTTTTTGAAAAATGACAAGGGAACTTAGCTATCAGATGAGAGGAAATGAGCTAAAATCAACCCCTGGCACTGACACTCAGGCCGCCTTCTTTAACACTGCTAGGCTGCGCACCAAACTCCTTCCCCAGGGACAGGAAGGCTTGCTGGGATGGACCCTTGGAACTTCCAGCTGACAGAAGAGCCAGCAGCAGCCCGGCAAAAGAAGTTTGGAAATGCCACCACCAAGATGAGCCAAGAAAATTCCAAACTCTGTAGCCAGCGGAAAAGCAAGAACTTTGCCTCCCCCATCTTGTCCTCTAGGAGTGTATGTAGAGACTAAAGATCATGGCCTGCTCCTCTACAAAGCCATCCATTGTTCCAGCCTCCCCAGGCAAATGGCAGAATTTCTTTCCTTAAGTGGCTTAAACAGCCAGTTCCTTGGTGGACTGCAGCTGGAAATAAAGGGGGACGGGCTGTGTTTTTTCCAAGGTGAGGATTGCCCTTGCCTCAGCTCCTCTCCCTTGGTCTCAAATTCAAGGACCTCTGAAAAACAAGGAGTCAGGCTGGGCTGGCTGCTGGCACCTTCCCAGGAGTTGGGCACCAGGACTGCTTCCACGAGCACCACCTCTCAGGGAGCCATGGATCCAGACCAGCTTGTAACCCTTATCACCTGCACCCAGGATGGATCAGCCCTATTGTGCTTCCCTTGGTATGCCACTGTACTGATGTGTTCATCTTCATTTGTACACTTTGGCAAACTAGACTCCATACACCGTAAATATGTTCCTTATTCAGTTGCAATCTCTACGGTCAGTCTGAGAGTTGCATCCTAATAGCTTTGCTGCCACTACATCAAAAACAGAGATTACATGGATAGAACTATACATGGCAACACCACCACAATTCTCAAACCCCTTCCTTCTAGAATTCTAACATATTCTGAGGTTGTTGTTTTTAAATTAATAATTTGTTTAATGGGTAACACAATCCTAGACAGAGCTACACCCTTCTAAGCCTATTGACTTCAATGCATTGAGACAGGTATAGCTGTGCTTAGGATCATCCTGGGAAAAAACACTCATGCTAAACACATTTTATATGTATTTTAGCTACATTTTATCTGTGAAAAGAAACCAAAGCTGGCTTGAAGAAAGGACAGCATCAGCCTTTGAAGACCACTGAAGGCCATGATTAGAAGAAAGGGGGGGGGGGGCGGACTACCAGACGAAGTCTCAAAGCGGCTAGCCCAAGGTCACCCAGTTGGCTGCACGTGGAGGAGTGGGGAATCAAACCCAACTTGCTAGTTTGGAAGCTGCTGCTCTTAACACTACACCAAACTGGTGTAGCACAAAACAGAGGAATGCCTACAAGAGTGCAAGTTAACTATTGGCGACGTTTTCACTGAGATGAGGAAATGCCAGTCAAAGACCATAAAACACGAATGCCTTTGGTTTACCATGAAAGCTGCATAACTATAATGCTTTAAAAAAAATAAACCAAAATGAGGCTTTAAACATGTTTTAAAATGGGAACAACAGCTTGTCCCCTAACACCCTATGAGGAATCATTTCTAATTCAGAAGGATACTAGGAAGCTGTTTTGAAATATAGAGTCTGTTTTTCCCCAATTAGAGTTGGTATAATGGGAATAATGCTAATAGAACATGAGTTTTTGGTCCACTTATGCTCCGTGACTACATCAAAATCTAAGCACCAAGTGTGCCTGCTTGGTGTTTGTATCAGCTGTGGCAGAGTTCACTACGATGAATATCCTATTCATGTTGCTTAAATGCAGCTGGAAATGCTGGTTCTTTGTACTCTAGCCATAAATGGAACTGAATGACTGTAGGGAGTCTCAACTTAAATTTCTGTAATTGTTGAGAACAAAGTCCTGAGAACTCCATTCTACCAAACAGTCAAGAAGTAGGCCTATGTTTAAATTTCCCTGAGGAACTTGGCATTCTCATTCCTGCCTCTTGACGTTCTCATCCCTTCAAAATGCTTTGTTTCCTGTTGGATTCCAGTACCTCATTTGGTAGAACAGCCCTGTATAAAAGGCTCTGAAAAATCAATTCAATGTTGTCAGTTTAATTCTCACTATAAGGAAAGTGTAAAGAAAATTAAGTGTAATGGAGTTCTTCAGGTGAGTAGATAACACAACAAAGGCAGACATAAAAACTACCTGACCCCTCTGGATCTCTTCAGAGGCCTTGCTCCAGAAGCTCCTGTTATCTGAGGCTATATGAACAGCAACCTGAGAAAAGGCCATCTTGGTTGTAATGACAAAATTTTGGATCTTCTGGCTGAAGGGGAGTCATCTATTTCCCTCTATCATTGTTTTCCACCAGCTGGTAAGACTTTGGGTTTTTTGACATTCCCTTACTTTTATTAACCCTCCCCCCTATTTGTGTGTTTTTATGGATTTATGTGTTTATAGTATACTTTGTTTTATATGTTACATATATTGGTACTTTGTTTGAAAAATGTTAGTGTTTGAAAGATGGTCATGTTTGAAATGGCTCCATGTTGGAGACTTTGAATTGAGTTGAAAGGTGGAATAGAAATGTTAAAAAAAAACAAGCAATAACTTTATGTGGTAAATTAGAATTGGGGAGGCATATATAGTCATTGCAACAAACAAGTCAGCCATTGCCACTGCTATAAGGTCTACGTATCAGCTAAGACCATGGCATTGGTCATTCATAAACACAACAATCTCCCCACCAGCCAAGGCTATTAGCCAACTACCAAACAATATGTTAGCTGTGCTATGCATGCCTTGGGTGCAAATCTAAGTAATGGCCTGAGCCTTTCTGGCAGGGATTAAAGTTCCAGAATCAGGAGCAATTTTGTTAAATATAATCCACAGTCAGAACCTTCTTTAGAACTAGCAGAAACAGGGATCCCACCTAATACTATTGACACACATTCAGCCTGAGAGCCCCAGAATTGATGAGCCAAGGACCAACTCTATGGGTCTGGCCTGGCCTTTAGCCCCTGACAGCCAGCAGAGTAGAGCTCCTGGCCTGTTATAGGCCCATTATGCACGGCCGCCGAAACGGCGATTTCGGGTCACGTGGAAAACGCGGAGGGGGAAGACGCGACGCATACCGGTTATGCACGGGGCGGGGCGCGACGGCGGCAAAACCCAGAGTAACCGATTATGCACGCGCCGATCCGGGCGCCGCTTCTGGTTGCGCCCCGCTCACCCGGAAGCTGCGCTTTCTTCCGCGTTTCACTGACGCGGCTTTTTCGGCGGCATGCACCAAAGCTGCAGCCGGTTGCAGCCGGCTCCGTGCGTTATCCGTGATTTTAGTCGCCGCCATTCCACCCCGAATGTGCGCTAAAACCCCCGTGCATAATGGGTCTTCCTGAGTGGACTTTGGCTGGGGTAATGAGAGTAGAATACAAAGAACACTTCCCTGGGAGTGAGTCCCATTCTATAGCACAGGATTTATTTTCCAAGTAAGCTTACTTAGGATTGCTCCAAAGCACTATAAACAGGCCCTGATCCAGAACTGGAGGCAGCTGGATATTTAGCAAGTCATACATCATGCAGAAGCATGTCAATTAAAATAGCAAAAAAAATCTCACTTTTAAATATATGCTGCAAATGATTTTACTTGCAGCCATGAGCATAAGCTCCACTGAATAACCTATTTTAAATTGTACCCTCTGTGGCATTTTACAAGCTCATGTGGCTCCTTTCCTTGATGACTGAAAGTCCTACGGGCCCAGGGGGGAAAGCAGCTGCTAGTTATTTTCTCTCTCTTTTTAGAAGAGGTTCTACAGTTCTTCCCATCTGGATACATTTCTAGTATTATTTGACACATACACCTTTTCCCCACCTTCCAAAATGTCTTTGCCTTTACAGGTTGATCTGAAAATCAATTGTTTTCCCCTTAGTAGGAATGAAATGTCATGACTCAGAATATATACACACATCTGTTGATGATTTTCTTGATTGGGTTCTTGGGTTCTAATGTTCTAACTTTGGACAGGCATGTTAAGAAGCAAAACATTGCTTTACAGGTTTTATTGACCTAGGACAAAAATGGAGAGAGATGGCTGCAAGTGTTAAGTAGCTTGCATTTTTGAACAGATTCTAAAAAGCCAACTAGGATTTACAAGGTGGTCTTTCTAGATAATTTCATCAGTGACTAGCTTTTGTCAGCACACAAGTCCCTTTTGTCCAAGGCCTGAACCCCAATTTTAAATGTATTAGAAATGACATAAAAGTTTCCCTTAACCACTTAAACTACCACCCCAAAAAAGTTTAAATCAACTGCTAATGCAATAGAACAAAGTCAACAATTTTGAAACAGCTTTATCCCACCATTTTTAAATAAGCGCGTGAAAAGTCCCCTGGGGGAAAAATCAATACAAGCTTTTTTAAGGCAAGAAATCAATATGACATTCAAACGTTCTCATTAAAACAAGAGAAGAGCTCTCGCAGTATCCCGTGCTATTGAGAGGAGCAGTGGGGGGGGGGGAGTAGCAGCCCCCTCTCAGGTCATCTTCCTGTCTTGCAGGGAGCAGGGTGGTTTTTATTTTTGGCAAAAACAACAGCAACAAACCTTTGAGACTATATTGCTTTGCAAAGTCTTGCCATTGATTTCACTTCGTCAGAGCAGACGGACACATTTATGATCAAAGGTGCCGATGTTACTGCATCTCTTCCACTCAAGCACATGCTCTCACACCAAGGACTGGGCGTCCAGTGGAATTCTCCTCTAAGCTTCAGCAGCATCAAAGAGGTCACTCTGTCTAGATTGTTTGCCTCTGTCTCCAGATGAGAGCGACTTAGAGCATCCCTTCCCCCACACCACACATATGCACATGAACACCCTGGTCTGGAATCGGAGGCCTGGACTTGAATAGGGAGATACAGGGATAGTCCCAAACCACTCCTGGGATGCGATAAGATACAGCAGGGATAACTTCAGACAAAGAACAAATTAATCAGATGCCAAGAGTGACTGATAACTGAGGGGGAGATTAATTAATATTAATTAATATGGAGATTAATTAATATTAATTAAAATGCATTCATTAATATGCAACACAACAGGAAAATATACAGAGTCATGGTAACACTACATCACTACCACTGCATTTTACCCATGGACTTCAATGGATGTCGATGGGTATGACTCTGTTTAGGATTGCACTTTATATGTTGCAGACAGAGAATGCAATCGAGGGGTGCCAGTTGTTCTGTAGCAGCACTGTAGCTCCATCTACAGTGTTAGCATCCAGAAAGTTGAATATTCAGCCATTTAAAACATGAACACTTCCTTCTAAAATACGGGAAAAGACAGAGAGCAGGGCAGGAGGTTGAGGACCAGATATTATTACTCCTGCAACCCTGCAGGAAAGAGAACCCAATGGAAGGAGATTACATACAGCAATGTTTACTGCACTGCTATAGCTTTGGTCCAAACCATGCATCGTCCAGAAACAGTGCAATGCATGCTGAACAGCCCTCTAGGGAAGAGGCTGCTACAGTTGCCTGTAGCCTTTAATCAATCTGGCTCCTCATCCAGAGACTGCCACTGTGAAGTAGAAATTCAGGGATGCTTTCCCGTCATCTAGGGGATGGGGCTGGGGCTGTGCTGCCACCTTGTGCTCCTCTTGGGGTGGGGGTAGGGCTTATCTGCTCGGACTGCCCACCTCCACCAGCAGCAGCAACATCAACCCCTCAGCAGCACCATGAACTCCAAGAGAGGACTGTGCTTCCCGCTTTCTCCTCATCCTGAGGTTTTACCAGTTGCTGGGTGCCCAAGTCTCACTACCCGGAGTAGTGGCATTGTAGTTGTCATTGTACTGTCAGGACAATGTTGCTTAAACACACAAAGAAATATTAACTTCTGCTTCATTGAAGTGCCAGCAGGGATACCAAGCAGTTGAAAATGCAGAGGAAAGGAGGGGAAGGGGCATTTCCTTTCATCCAAATGCAAAGTGTCGCTTCCCTTGTAGACACAAGAAACAAATCGTATGGAAAATGTCTTGTCAGGAAAACAAGCATTTTTCCTGCTGTAAAACAAAGTGGAGTTTTCAGAGGGAAAGACAAGGTGTTCACAGTTTGAACATGACTGGAGGATGATTTCATGAATAAAGGGGGGGGGGACATTAATCAGGTGGCTGAAAAGGAAGAAATCAGCCCTGGAGAGAGATTGTAGGTCACTGTCTGAAAGTGAAAGGGGCAAACAGTACAACAGTGGACACTGCTACTCAAAGCACCAGAGGTTTTATGAGCAATCCAAAATAGCTACAAAAATCTACCCAGATTTTCCTACTCCCTTGTACCTGAATCTGCCATGTTTCCTTAAGACGTTTTCTTAGCAAACTAATATTTACAGAATCCATATCTGATCACAATGAGATCATTTTAATGGCACAATTCTGTATTTAGCATAATGAGCAGCCCATGTTAAAGGCACCACTTTTCTTGCTATTGTTAACAGTTGAGAGAGATTCTTTGCCTCTACAATGGTTTGTATTGGAACCTAGCATGCTGAATACGGCAACCATTTTGTTCTCAGGGAGCTGTAAGTTTTGTGGAAAACAGAGCAGCCCTTCCAGATAAGCCAATCCAAAATATCAAGGTGATATGGCAATCATATTTCTGCTTGGAACCACTTACCTTTTGAAGACTTCATGTTAGAGGCCTATAAATGAACAGACAAGCAAACAATTGATCCAGCATCATTTCCTTGGCCCTCTTTCACTTCTATCCTCATGCTTTTAAGAGGCGGGATACCGAGAGAATACTTTCCTTCCAAGGCCATGCTAACAAAGACAGCAGCACGTAGCTCCATTCCATCAACTGAATCTTTCAAGGTGTGCACCATACATTTCCAGGAACACAAAGGGAAAAGGTTTCAAATCATTGCTGTAACATTTGTGCGAATAATTTCCAATTAAGATCCCCCATTAAAACTCATTGTACTCATTAGTAAAAATGGTAACTAGGTTTTCTTGGCCATTTCCCTTATGCAGTTATTACAGGTGTTAATGGATGTGTTCATTAACGCATCATTTAAGAAAAATTACATCTGGGTTTGTGTGTGCGTGTGCATAAGCATGATGTTTCAAAGTCATCTGCTTCCTGAATCTTACTGAAACTTGAGAGACAACCAAGAAAAGTGGCCTGCCTGTTCCACCCAGTGGTGAAAATGGGCAAAAATCGTAAGGAAAGAAAAGCATCAGGGACAATGGAAGAACTCTCCCAGGTGCCTTAAAAATCTATCAGTAACATTCTTCATGCCAAACTATTTTGCAGCAGGAGATGCCAAGAAAAACAAAAAGTGGGATAATTAGGACATTTCCTCTCCCTTTCTAGAATCACATGAAGATAAAGTGTAAATGACCAGCCAAGAAAAAGCAGTCAGTCATGATTAGCGGAGGATGCAGGAAACAGCAAGAAGGATGCAACATTTGCAGATGATAAAGAGACATGGTAATTAACACTACGAAAAGCCAGTGCTGGTTTTCATGAGTATACTTTAGAACATAAACAAACCATCAGTTTATATATATAATTAATATTGGGTTTACATAGAATTCAGTAAAGGCTTAAATTGGAATAAAATATGTATAATTTGCCCACTTCTAGATGTGTAATCATCATCTCTGGAACAGCACAGCACTATGGCTCGGTCATTAAGCCCCTTATTTTAATTTTAGCTCTGGCATGAACTAACTTGATAGCCTTCGGTAAAATGCAAACTTCTCAACGTCAGCATCCACTTGAAATAAGGAGATTGTTTCAGGCTTCTTGGAAGGGTGTCACAGGGTGGCCAAACTGTGGCTCTTTAGATGCCCGTGGACTACAGTTCCCATGAGCCTCTGTCAGGACATGTTGGCAGGGGCTAATGGGAATTGTAGTCCATGGACATCTGGAGAGCACAGCTTGGCCGCACCTGATAAAAGTACACTGCAGTCTAAATGCTATATGTTATAAAGCCCTAAAAGTTTGTGGGTTATACAGAACTGAGAGAAGAACAATTAGGAAATCTCCCAAATCTCCTCATCCATGATATCCAAGCTGTCAGGGGCTTGAGTAAGGCTGATTTCTCTCACAGCCAATTTTTTTTGCCCTTCAGTTAGCATTCAACACCCTGTCCTTTCTTCAGTAAGCTCAGTTATCATTAGGGCATTTTAAAAGATTTTTTCTGCATACCTGGAGCCTAGTAAATAACCTTTCTATGTCTGTAGGTAGTCCAGTTCTGGGCTTTCATAATCCACACCAGGGCCAGACAGCTTTCTACCGGGTATAGTGCCATCATTATTCTCCTACAACAACTACTTATTAGGTTCAATACAGACAAGCAAATTTTGGAAAGTTTCAGATGTTCATGTTTGTTTCAACTGCCCATGGAACCAACAAGTTGAACCCTACCAGCTTTCCCACTCAACCTTGCCTCATTCCCTTCCTTACCATAATGGTGGTTCCATGTGGCCCTTGTCCACAGGGGTCTCACAATCCCCAGCAATTTGTTTTTGGTGGTTAAAAGGACTCTCCTCTTTTTATTAGTGAAATAGCAAAGACAGAACTCTGCTTATGTTAACTGCTACACACCACACAAAACAGGGAGATGTACTGTGCTGTCCCAGTGATGTCTAAGAGATGTACATGTTTAAAAGCATATGACTGGCTACTCAACTAGTACTCAGCAGCCGCTATGGAAAATGTATCTCATAGCCCATTAAGCAGCTCTTCCTTATTTATCAAGTAGCAAGAACTTAAATGCATCATAAATCATATGAAGCGCCCCTGGACTGACCCAACAATATATTTATTTAACAGAAAGCAACATGGCAGTCCAGCCAGTGAAGCTTATTCCCTACACTAACAGCCATTAGGATGACAGACAGGCGGGTACAGAGTCTATGAATCAACTACAATCTACACTTTACCACCTGCTATTTAAAACAGCTATGGTCCTTTGGTAAACAATCTGTGTTTTACTCCCAATGCCATCTAAATTTGCTCTACAATATAGAGGTTGTTCTCTGCAAATTTAAGTGACCAAACTGGCACACAGATGAAGCCAAAATCTCTATGAAAGAAACAGGGAGTCAGTGCTGTTGCTAAAGCTCTGGTGCTATGTGTTCCCATTGAGTTTATCATAACGAGACATGAATCACCACATTCATACCAGCTGCAGTTTTCAAAGGGCCTTCAACATTCTGATACTTCAGACTTGAGTTAATGCAAAAACATCCCTTACTTTCTCTGGAATGCAGAGATGAGGATTGGTAAAATATGCTCAGTCAATGGATCAAGAAGTGCCTACAAGTCTTTATGGGAGAAGCTGAACCCCCATTTATGATGGAGCTTAAACAGTTCCGCAGGTCCTGCAAAAAAGAGCTCTTCCACCAGGCATTTGGTTAAGACCAGACATAACCAACAGCGACTGAAGGGCCCCTTGCTTCTCCCCTCCCTCTCAGAATTCCACCAGAATTTGGACCTGTTTGCACTGTTCATTGTTTATATTGTTTATACTGTTATATTGTTACATGGTTACAACTATTAGTTATTAATATTATTGTATGGTTATTCATATGTTATAAACTCTTTCATGTACTGTTTTTATGTTCTTATGTTCCATGTAAACTGCCCTGAGCCTCTGGGGAGGGCAGTAAATGAATGAATGAATGAATGAATGAATGAATGAATGAATGAATGAATGAATGAATGAATGAATGAATGTTGAGAATCCCTATTTGATGGTGCAATGCCTCATGGCCATTGTTTGAAATATATGAAATATGGAAGCAAAGTTTTCAAGTGTGTCATATTGAAATAATACCAGCATTACTGTTTACTGCTAAGACCAAAATGACAAATGGGAAGAGGCATTTTCTAATAATTGTAGGTCAAATTCAGATATAAAGAACACTGTAATTAAGATTAAAACATGGACCAAGAAGCATCTGGGAAGGGTGGAAGCTCAAGGAAAAAGGATTTTGAAACAACTAACATTTGGGATCTTGGCCAGTTCTTGGCATCTTAGCAGATCTAATTCTTGGAAGCCCTCATTATTTCATCTTTTACAAAGATATCAGGGAAAGTCTCCAATATTCAAATTGGCAGGCAGCCTTGGGAGGCAGGGGGAAGCATCCACATGCATATACTATATACGCACACCAAGCATTTGTGAAAATGATACACTTTACAGTTCTTTTAATAGAGACAATTGCAGAATGCATCCATTGAGAGAGTTCGGCAGTGGGAGTTAGTAAGAAACATTCTCTTTTGCATCTTTTAAAAAGTTTCCCCTTCTTTTTATGGTGAAAAGTTTTTAAAGCCATCTTTTCACATTAGAAAGACCTTTGTCACTTGTTTTGTCAAAATAACCCACTCCCACTCCTTTGGAAGAAAGACCTACTCCCCTCCGCCTTTAAAGACTGAGTGATTTGCATAGAGGCAGAATTACTCCCAGATCCCTGCTTTCTCTTCTCTACTCCCTCTTTCTTTCGCTCTAATTAGCAATTGCTTTTCTGTATGGATGTTCACACACACACACAAAGAGAGAGAAAGAAAGAACAGAGAATGTGTGTGAAAGACAGAGGCAGATGGTGTCTTCTTAAACCCCTCTTTGCGCCTGAGCCATCCTGTTGGCAAATAATGTACAATGTCTATCTAAAGATCACAGCATACTGATGGCCGTGAGTCTGTGATGGGCTGCACCCCATTCACACAGCAAAAAGGAAAAAAGGAAGGAAGATGAAACGCTATGGAAGCATGGAAATGGAGGAATGAAGGAGGGGGATGAGGGTGCCTGGAAAAAGGAGTTGTTCCCCAGCTGCCCAAGAATAAGTGGGTCACCAGCACATAAGCAGAGGCCTAGATCATCCACTGAACCAAGCATGTAACTCCTCGCACACTGACGGTATTCCTCACAAGCTCCGAATTTTTGTTCTGTATCCTAGGTCCAACAGTGGCAACAGCTTTTGGTTACCTATGAGTGTAAATTTCAATAGTGTTTGAAAACTTTTCCAACACAGTGAATGGTTGATATTTGGGGTTTTATAAAGAGCCTGACCAAGGTCATGAAACAATACTAAGCAGTTTGAGTTTGCAAGTCAACATTTTTGCATCATTGTTCTAATGAATTATCTAGAGGTTTTATCTAGAGGTTTGGAAGCAATGCTGGTGGGTCTGGGCCAAGCCCAGTGATGTGTAATTGCTATCCCAGAGACAATATATGAGTGTGAATAAGAAAAAAATAGGTCAAAAAGATGAGGTAACACTAAGTCCCTTCTCAAAGTGGCCGTTCAAAAAAACTAGATGCTTACAGAGTATCTCCTTTCAAATGACTGGAGGAAGGTACTGGTGGGAAAATGTATCTGGACATTAAAAAAAAAAACAATTCAGAAGTATTGAATTGTTGTTGTTATTGACAGCCATTCAGTTGTGTCTGACGACAATCTCATGGCATAGCTGCCACCACAATCCACAATCCCACACCACCTCCTTCAGCTGTGCAATGTTCTGACCGGTGTCCATTTTGATTGCGTCCAACTACCATACTCTTTGTCAGCTTGGATTCCTTTTTCCACTGGCCAATCCTACCATAATTGCTTTCTCCACTGAGTGGGATTGCATGATATTGCCAAAGTAAGTCAGCCTGAGTTTCGTGATTTTGCCTACCAATGAAATATCAGACCTTATGCGCTGTAGTATTTCCTTGTTTGTGACTTTTGCAGTCCATGGAACTCACAGAAGCCTTCTCCAACACCGGAGTTCAAATTAATTGATTCTTCTCTTGTCTGATTTTTTCATCATTCAACTTTCACAGCCATAAGAAGCTACTGGATATATGACAGATCTAACTAATCTACATTTGGTTGTTAGCTGTACTTGCTTTTCCATGTCTGGTTCAAACTCATCATTGCTGAGCAACCCAGAGCAATTTGATTATTTATTTCCATAGTGCAATCATCACTAACGTCAAATTTGTGATCCAAGAAAAATGAATTCTTGAATGCATTCAGTCTCTTCACCCTCAGTTGTTATTGTGGCATGTCTGTTTTTTGCAGTGGTCATTATGTTTGTCTTTTTAGTGTTTAAGAAAAGTCCAAATTTCTTTATTACTTTATTGAGCTTTGTAATCAGCTGGTCTAGGCCTTCCTTAGTTTCTGACAGAAGGGTCGTGTCATCAGCATACTGAAGATTATTTATATTCCTTCCTTCAGTCTTAATTCCAGTGTTTGATTCTTGAGTTCAATCTCTCTCATAATGATCTCAGCATACAAGTTAAACAGGAAGGGTGAAAGAATACAATCTTGGCATACTCCTTTCTATGTTTTGAACTAGTCAGTGTCACTAAATGATGTACATAGAATGGCTTCTTGGTTTGCATAGATCGACCACATCAGTTTGATCAAATCCACTGGCATCACCAAATTTTGCAAGGTTTCCCATAATTTGTTGTGATCCACATAATCAAAAGCTTTCTTGTAGTCAATAAAACTTCCTTCTGATATTCCCATGATTTTTCCAAACTCCAGCACAGGTTTGCTATGCTGTGAAGTACTGAATATGGAGACTAATGCTAGACAACAGATTCCACTAAAGGAATAAAAGACCTTTTTTATTTGCTCTGTCCAAATTCAGAATATTCAGAATATTGGCTAAACTGGGGATTTAGGCAAGTACTCAAGTAAGCTTCGTTCTCAGCTGAAGACTGTTTGCATATATACAGGCAGAAAAATTCAGTCAAATATAACTTCCAGTGCTGCTTCAGCCATACAATACAGCCCATTAAAAATATTTTTGAAACTTGAAGGTTCTTCTGAGGAGAGGCACCTGCAGCTATTCTGCAAATTTGGTGCTTGTACCTCACAAAGCCCAGGCCACTGGTTCCCCTGTGGAGGCCACTGACCATTATGGTCCCCATAGGCTATAATAGAACCAAAATATCCCAAATCCCGTACTAGTATTGAAATCTGGAAAAATTGGGAAATAACAATATTTTTCAGCTCCATTACACCTGAATCTTAAAAATCCCATTAGATGTGGGTGTGGGTGTGTACATGCGCACCCAAGCTGAACAGCCAATTTCATTTAGTTATTAAAAATCATCATCATCATAGAATACTGTATTCGTAAACTCATCTAAACATCAAATAATGGCATCCTGTCATAGTCATATAGTCATCCCTGATACAGTGAACCATTCTAAGCCCAAACCTATGCCTTTATCACGAGAAAAATGAACATGGGGAAAAGGCTATATCAACCATCTCCAGGGAAAGTACAAGAGCAACTTCTGAAGCAACAGAGAACAGATAAATGCCATGACACGGACCCATTGTCCACATATGCTTGCTTTCCTCTTTAAAAGGCACACAGATATTACTCTAACTGGAGATGGTACTTCTTTGGCCATCTTCCAATTACTGCTACAGTGACCCCTTACTAGTTCCCCTCCATTTTTATTCACTATGCTCTGCATTATGTGCTGTTTTCTTGTGTATCCTTCAAACATGTCACCCGTCATATATCTTTTTAGAAATCTATGCATCTAAGTTGCCTAAAGACAGGTTTGATCATGGTGGCTGAACATTTTTTGTTTGCTTGTTTTTACCTTCTCTAGTTTCAGTCAATCAATCAACATTTAGGCAGCTTCTCAGCAGGTCTTGCAAAGAAGTTTACAGGTTAGGGGACCAACACAAACATTTAGGCATGCTTTCCTGGGCTCCAAGATCACTGCAGATGGGGACTGCAGCAAAGAAATTAAAAGTCGCTTGCTCCTGGGGAGGAAAGCTATGGCAAATCTAGACAGCATCCTACAAAGCAGAGACATCACCCTGCCAACAAAAGTGCATCTAGGCTATGGTCTTCCCAGTTGCAATGTATGGCTGTGAAAGTAGGACCATAAGGAAGGCCGAGCATCAAAGAATTGAGGCTTTTGAACTCTGGTGCTGGAGAAGACTCTTGCGAGTCCCTTGGACTGCAAGGCGAACAAACCGGTCAGTCCTAGAGGAGATCAGCCCGGATTGCTCCTTAGAAGGCCAGATCCTGAAGATGAAACTCAAATACTTTGGCCATCTCATGAGAAGGAAGGACTCCCTGGAGAAGAGCCTAATGCTGGGAGCGATCGAGGGCAAAAGAAGAAGGGGACGACAGAGAATGAGGTGGCTGGATGGAGTCACTGAAGCAGTTGGTGCGAACTTAAATGGACTTCGAGGAATGGTAGAGGACAGGAAGGCCTGGATGACCATTTTCCATGGGGTTGCGATGGGTCAGACACGACTTCGCACCTAACAACAACAAAATCTGTAGCCATGTGGCACAAGTGAGTAGCCGTGGTGGTCTGAAGCGGCAAAACAAATTTAGAGTCCAGCAGCACCTTTAAGACCAACAAAGTTTTATTCAAGGTATGAGCTTTGTATTTGACATTGTATTTGAGGAAGGGTACACAAAAGCTCATACCTTGAATAAAACTTTGCTGGTCTTAAAGGTACCATTGGATTCTACATTTGTTCTATGTGTGGCACAAACTACTTGAATACTGAATTTCAGTTCTAAAGTACATAAGTACCCTTGGTCTTATGATACAGAGCAGTGTAAAAATATAAATACGTAGAGAGATTTCTATATGCATGACTGCCAAATCCTGGAATATCCCCCTCCCCCCGAAAAGGAGAACCCACAGAATATGCTCATGTGACTCGAGCATGTAGAAAAATATATTTGTACTAGAAATTAAGCCCATTTTATAAGAGAATAAAATGGGCACTAGGCTATTGTGGGGGGAGAAGCCTTCCCAGGGCAAAGGCTTCCCGGGGGCTGGGACGCCGTGGGCAGCGGTGCGCAACCTGGGGTGTTCTCCCGGAGCCGGGAGAAGGTCGCGTGCCCCCCACCCACCCAGGAGTGCCCCTGGGCAGTCTCTGGGGCCCAGGAGCAGCCTGGCCACGTCAGCGACGCGGCTAGGCTGCTCTCGGAGCTGAGAGAAGGCTGCAGCCCCACCCACCCACCTGGACGTCTCCCTCAGCCTTCTGCCGGCCCCGGGAGCAGCCTCACTGCATCCGCATCCATGATGCAGCGAGGCTGCTCCTGGAGCTGGGAGAAGGCCATGGCCCCCCCACCTGGACGTCTCCCTTGGCCTTCTCCCAGTCGTGGGAGCAGCCTCACTCCTGGAGCCGAAAGAAGGCTGCAGCCCCCCCCCCCCCCTCCCAGACGTGTCCCTCGGCTCTCTCCTGGCCCTGGGAACAGGCCGCGGCCCCCATCCACCCACCAGCATCCCAGGCCGTTCTTGGGGGCCCAGGAGCAGCCTCGCTGCGTCTGCAACATGGAACGCTGTTCCTGGGGCCGGGAGAAGTCCCCCACCTACAGCCCCCCCCCAGTGGTAAGGGACCCGGGGAGGTGAACCCGAGCCAGAGGACTCACCGTGTGGGCTGGCTGGTCTGTCTGCACGGCGAGTCCCCAACCGGGTCAGGCGAGGCCAGGCCAAACAGCCAATGGGGAGCCGCGCTGGATGGACACTCAGAGGGCCCAATCAGGAGTCCCTTGGTGGCTCCTGATTGGGCCCTCTGAGTTTTTATCCTGGACAGGGCCCACCCTAACTCCTCCCCAACAGCCCTTACCCTTTTATTTAATCCGCTCCGCAGGAGCGGTTAAAGATGAGGCTGCTTAGAAATAAAATAACAAAAATCTCACCATCTACAAACTGAAAAGTTCAGCAGTATTACTATGAGAGAAGAATAGGCACTGCCTGTTACTGCATATTATGCAAGGATCTTAGGGGCATAAAAACATAAAAATATGGGGATACAATGAACAATTTATTGTATAGCACAGTTCACTGGCAAGGACATAAGCCCCTCCTGAAACTAGCTAGGCCTATACTAGAAACCAAGAGCAGGGAATAGGGCATATTCTTATGACCCTGAAGCAACTGCCACTCCTCAAAACAGATTTGGAAGTTTCAAAAGAATGCAGAATCAAAACCACATCAAAATGGAACTTAAATGGAAAAGAAAGGCAGTCACAAAAAGAAAAATTCAGGACAGACACCTTGAATTTTATGCTTGGCATCCTGAAGCAAAGACATAATTCTCGCCTTTTGACTGATAGTAAATTGCCTCCATGGCAATTACAGAATGTCCATCTTTCCTAAAGCAAACGCAAACTGTCACTCTATAACTATTAACCATAGTATTGTTTCCATCTGCCTGCACACAATAAATGCAGGAAATCTATCATTACCAACACTATTCCTGAGAATGGGAAAAAGAGATATTGGCTAGGAATGTGGCCACCCTGTCATTAAAATTCCACCAACGGAAAATGTTGTCCGTTATCCCTTTCATGAGTCTGGCCTTGGGAGTGAACCAAAGACAGACTAGAGAGAAAGACAAATGAGAACGGCTGACAAAGACAGCAAAGACAGTGGGGGAAGTATTTGGGGGAGGGGTGTCTATGAGAGAGTAACATGGCAAAAACAGAAGATGGGGCGACAGTTCAAAGAGAGCAGCTAGATAGATTAGGAAGAGAAAATCTCAAGCAGTATTGAAGAAGTAGGGAAAAGAAAACTAGCCTGGGTAACTAAAATTCAATGACACAAAGCTCAGATATAACTTTGAAAGTGGTTAGATAAACCAAGGGGCAGTTATATTATGCTCTCCCCATTTTGCTCACTGAAGGTTGAAAAATGTTAGGAAAAATGACAAAGGTAACGTAACGACATGGGCCTGAATTACCCATCACTCTGCTGTTTTCACCAGGGGATGGAAGACTAGATAACAACAACCACAAACTTGCAAGGATATCAGGTTTTTATCCTACTCATCTTCCCAGAAGCTAAACCCTGCAAAGTAAGTTAGGCTGACACAGTGCTCATCCCGCTGCCAACCCAATAATTGTCCTCAGGATGTATCCACCCCCTCCCCCAATTCCGCTAAGCAAACAGAAAAAATGTTTCAAATCAAAACTGTGTCTTGGTGAACTCTAACAGACTTGCCCACACTCCCTCTTGCATGTGAGTTTTCTATCCCTATATGCAAGAATGGGCACTCATGTCTTCAATGGTGCTAAAAAGCTGTGGTGTACAGCAGTGGTCCCCAACCTTTTTCCGTCTGGGGACCGGCGGGGCAACTGCCCAGGCCGCGCTGTGCACATGCACGGCCGAAATCGTGCATGTGCAGCACTTTCGCGCACACAGCCCTTACTCCTTTATTCAGTCCACGGTGCTCTGCGCCGCGGGGCTGTTTAAAGATGGATGGATGGATGGATGGATGGATGGATGGATGGATGGATGATAAAGCCACTAGAAAATACAAGCTTAAGAGGGGGAAAACAAGAACATTGCTAGCTTGTTCTTCGTTGAATTGGAGTACAGCAGCATCATACTTTTTTCCCAATGTACTGGCCCCACTGACTTTAAAATCCAGTTGTGTTGGGGAACAAAATCTATCTTCTGCTCTGCAATGTATCATTTGAAATTTCTTATCTGGGCCTCAATAAGAATTAATGAGATCACCCCTTGTTCTCTGCCATTTCTTTTTGCATTTACAACAACATAGCTGAAAATTGCTTCACATAGACCATTTATGCACTGAAGGTTTCATGCCAGGCTGCAGGCTATAGTTTTAGTTGTGGCAGGTTGCCCCACCTCTTCCTGCACCCACATGGGGGAGCATTTGGCCCAGTGCACCTCATCCACCCCTGATGAGAGCTGGGGCAGTGAAGTTCCCAGTGCATAAACGGTCACAGTGTTTATGTTTGTTATAAATATATGACCAGTGAAGGAGACATACCTCCAAGCATTCAACAGAAATTCACTGGGGAACCACAGCTAACCGCTTTTTCCTAGCATATGTCCTTCATATAGGGCTGCCATCCTCCAAGTGGTGTCTGGAGATCTCCAAGTGGTGTCTGGAGATCTCCTGGAATCCAAGTGACAGAGATCAGTTCTCCTAGAGAAAATGTCCACTTGGGAAGGTGGATTCTCTGGCATGGTAAAGGTAAAGGTAAAGGTATCCCCTGTGCAAGCACCGAGTCATGTCTGACCCTTGGGGTGATGCCCTCTAGCGTTTTCATGGCAGACTCAATATGGGGTGGTTTGCCAGTGCCTTCCCCAGTCATGACCGTTTACCCCCCAGCAAGCTGGGTACTCATTTTACCGACCTCGGAAGGATGGAAGGCTGAGTCAACCTTGAGCCGGCTGCTGGGATTGAACTCCCAGCCTTATGGGCAAAGCTTTCAGACGGCTGCCTTACCACTCTGCGCCACAAGAGGCTCTCTGGCATGATATCCAACTAAATCCTGCCTTCCTCAGCCTCCACCCCCAAAATCTCCATATATTTCCCAACCAGGAGCTGGCAACCCTACCACATCATGTCAAGCTTCCATTGAGCCACAGCCCTTCCTTACAATGGTGTTGACTGTAGACATTAGCTTATGTGACTGAATAGGTAACACTATCTTGGCTTGCTGAAGTCCTTTCCTTGTTTGCCATTTAGGAGTGCGGCAGAGTATCCTCTGCTTCAAAAGCAAGAGTAGCGGTTTTCAGATTTCTCCCTGGCAGGATCCACAAGCTATGAAATTCAAAGAAAGCAAAAAATTACCAAGAGTACTTGTGAATAAAATCTAAAATAGAAACCAGCCAACTTTGCAAGTAGCAGAAAATATCGAATATAATGAAGAAAAGTGGGAAATACCTACAACCATTCTTCTTCCAGGGCCACCACAGTAATGGCCCTGGGTACTCTGACCCAAAATCACACTCCTGGTCTCCTAGGAGCTTGAAATGCCTCAGAGAAAGATTGTGCTCTGCCTTTGCCTTTCACTAAGGGACTCTGAGTGAGCAGCTAAGTGGCGATAAAAGCTGGTATTAATGGCTCCCAAAGTGCCCCTGAGTTTGGTTGTCAGCATGAAGCGCTTTGGTCTAATAGACCCATGATATCTGCTGCTTTTGTTCTAGGGGACGGGGGAGAAAGAACTAAACAATACAGGCGTATTTTCCCTCCATAGTGGAATTAGGCCCATTTTCTCAGCCTTCATATACCGGGAATTTTTTGTGACAATTCCCCAAGGCTTATTAAGTGGCTCATCTCAGCTGCTCAAGTTGACGATGGCTTTGAACAGATGTCTGTGTGCATGTGTGTGTGTGTGCGCATGCCTCTTGGGAGCCTGCAGAAGCAAAAGGGATGAATGTTCCAACTTACAGCACAAGGTGGATTCCACTCTTGATGGGAAACAGGAGCTCCTCTGACGCAGTCTTCACAACCCTTGTGAAAAACCAAACCTGGCAATCTGCTCTGACTTGCCGTACACATTAGTTCATTGCAAATCAGTGCAGAACAAGCGGAAGCATGCAGGAGTTTAATTACCTTTGCATTCTACAGCAGTGCTTATGTAAAGGGTCTCTCTGGAGACACTAATTTTAGGGATCTGATGATCCAGCAACTCTCATCTCCTCAGTTCTCATGTGCTAGATGCTCCAGGCTACCTTGGCTGTCCCACAGCCCACACTGGTCTAGGTGGTTGACTAAAACCAGCACCTCACATGGCTGGCTTGCTGCAGTGACTGATGCAGAAGAGGAGACCTCAGGGAAAAGGCATCCCAAACTGTCAGTGTACCATACAGTACTGAACTGAAAAAGCTAAAAGATGCTAACCAGATACACACCTGGGCAAGTGTTCAGGGAAATGTAAGCCTTCCCTTCAATGTATGCGTACGTTGTTGTCAATGAATATAGGATCCATCTATAATCCCACCCTAAACCATATCATACTATACCCCATTCTTTGTGTTGATCATCAGTGATGGAGCAACAGAGCAGTCACCTGTTTCTCATCTCATATGCAAATACCCAAAGTGCATAAATGAACTATTTATTACACTTTGGCAAGCTTCAGTATTATCAGTTAGGAAGTTTGAGAAGTCATGGGTCAAAAGCATGAATTAGTAATGGCCCTGAATCACAAGGTGAACTGGAATATGGATTTCCACTGTCTGTAATCATGGGTGACACAGCAGCTACACCAGGAGGGAGTTCTGCTATGCCAAAAGGATCCATGGAATTGTAGCTTAAGGCTGGTAAAAGATGCTGACACTGGCCAAGGTCAGGTCTTATAAAATATTTCCTGATTGCCCCCAAATGGATGAGAGTAAGTGGAACAAGAGCCTCTTGTGACGTAGAGTGGTAAGGCAACCGTCTGAAAGCGTTGCCCATGAGGCTGGGATTTCAATCCCAGCAGCCGGCTCAAGGTTGACCGAGGTCGGTAAAATGAGTACCCAGCTTGCTTCTGGGGGGTAAATGGTAATGACTGGGGAAGGCACTGGCAAACCACCCCGTATTGAGTCTGCCATGAAAACGCTAGAGGGCGTCACCCCAAGGGTCAGACATGACTCGGTACTTGCACAGGGGATACCTTTACCTTTACCTAAGTGGAACTCAGCAGCCAGGAACGTTTAGAAACGGTGAAAACAGGTCCATCCTGCCACTGAGCAGAACGTGGTTGACTGGCCAGCGATGTGGGGTGCAGCACAGCATTTCAAAACGTGATCTAACGGCAATGTTAATGCCTCCATGACTCACACTGCCTCCCCAACACACACGGAAAACCGTTAGCAGCTCCATTTAAGGAAGAAGAAATGAGCTCGGTCTGTACATATCTCATGTCATACAGCTGAGGTAGTTATGTCCTATATCTCATTAGTTTTCACTGCTTCCATTATTACAGCCGCTATCATAGCCGGCCTCACTGAGAGTTATGGGAAATAGATATTATTATTATTATTATCATTATTATTATTATTCAAAGATAAGATATGCAGCCAATCACAGTGGAGTGTTAACACACTGCATTTCATGTGCTTCCACAACTAAGCCACAGTTCCCAGTGTGCATGTGCAAATACATGAAATGATAACTCCCAGAGAGAAGAAGAAGAGTAGGTTCTTATATGCTGCTTTTCCCTACCCGAAGGAGGCTCAAAGCGGCTTACAGTCGCCTTCCCATTCCTCTCCCCACAACAGACACTCTGTGGGGTGGATGAGGCTGAGATAGCGCTGATATCACTGCTCGGTCATAACAGTTTTATCAGCACTGTGGCGAGCCCAAGTCTCCCAGCTGGCTGCATGTGGTGGAGCGCAGAATCGAACTTGGCATGCCAGATTAGAAGTCCACACTCCTAACCACTACACCAAACTGGCTCTCAATGGCCCATTATGCACGGCCGCCGAAACGGCGATTTCGGGTCACATGGAAAACGCGGAGGGGGAAGACGCGACGCATACCGGTTATACACGGGGCGGGGTGCGACGGCGGCAAAACCCAGAGTAACCGATTATGCACGCGCCGATCCGGGCGCCGCTTCTGGTTGCGCCCCACTCACCCGGAAGCTGCGCTTTCTTCCGCGTTTCACTGACGCGGCTTTTTCGGCGGCATGCACCGAAGCTGCAGCCGGTTGCAGCCGGCTCCGTGCGTTATCCGTGATTTTAGTCGCCGCCATTCCACCCCGAATGTGCGCTAAAACCCCCGTGCGTAATGGGTCAATGTGGTGATGCGCACATCGTGGAGGATGTACCATAACATTCCACTTCACTCCTTTTCAAGGATAAGTAGTAGTTATTTTAACTTGGTTCTGGTTTTTAGTCCTTCCTCCAAGTATCACACTGTGTAGAATGCATATTACATTGTTTAGGTCTACTTCATATCTGTAGATTGACCCCTATGTACAGTTACCCTGGGAAAAGTCCTATCATGTGCAGTGGTATAAGCACCCTTCCCTAAAACTTCCCAATTTCCTTTCTTTCCCTTTATATCAAATTCTCTTGCTGGTGTTCATCTATGTGTGATTACCGTATTTGCCGGCGTATAAGATGACTGGGCGTATAAGACGACCCCCCCAACATTTCCACTCAAAATACAGTACTATGGGCCACTATGGGCAGCTATGTCTATCCCAACTGAAGTGCACCCGGTGTATAAGCCCCCCACTTGGAGGCATATTTTTCAGGGGGAAAAAGTAGTCTTATACGCCAGCAAATACTGTACTTAGAGAATTAGTTCTCAGGTGCTTATTCTTTACATTTTCATTTATTTTATTTTATTTCATATACATATGTACAAGAAAGCTATTTGTGTTTACAATCACTCTCTTTATAATTTTATTTATTAAGAAGAAGATCCACCCTGGTATATACAGTCCAAGAGCCTATGGTTTTCCTTTCTGGAGCCCTTTTAATGTTAATTTCCCCTTCTTTGGGTCCAGTTTGTATAATAGTGGGTCTTGCTTCAAAGTAAGTGTGCAAAATATCACACTTTTTCTTTAATCAACATCTTTACTGGAAGAGAAATTTTTAAAGTACATAAACTTACTACAATTGCATTATTTTCCAATAGTTAAGAGCAACTTTTGTGCTTCCATTCACAATTACATGTAGCAATCCCATGGTGCACTGTGGTATGCTGAGAAATGTTGCAAGATTAAGGAACACTGATGAGTGTTCATCATACCATGCTCCAAGTTCAGTGCATACACCACATCAATCATGCCATGCTAAGGAACAATCTTAAAAACACACACACACACACACACATTGAGGCACCAACCAGGTGCCAACATGTTAAACCAGGAGAGGATTCCCATTCAGAAATGGATATTTTCTAGTCTCCTCAAAATGAGCTTGGTGAATACAGACAGAAAATGAATCAGATGGCAAGAGCAAATTCAGCACAATATGAAGTCAGAGTGTGTAGTGCCCTACCACTGGCCAACAGCTAAAAAAAACCCCTACAAATAATAAAAAGCCGCCTTCAGATCATGTACTTCTAAAGCACCAGCAATACAAGTGCAGCTTTCATTTCACTGCGCTTTCAGGAGGCTTGACCTTTTACCACACAAATATTTATTTTTATTATTGCTAGACAAGTGGTCTAGCACAGGAGTTCAGTTAGCTCAGAAGAAAGGACTGTACTTCAAATAGGCCTGACAGAGTGATTGGGCAAATACCAATCCCAATATTTTAGAACACCAGTGTTGCCATTTCATATTCTGAGGCTGGCCTGGAGACAAGCAAGTGAGTCAACAAAACACACTATATGGAAAGATGTCTTCTGACTCGGCAAGATACCGTGTGAAATGGTCACTGGAGTTACTTTTTGTTTTGTGTTTTTGCAGTGCAGCAGAGTGCAATATTCCAAGAAATCAACAATTGATCTTTGCTAAACTTTTATTTTGTGCATTTCAAAGGTAAACAGGGAAAAAAGACCCTGCTTCCCAGCGGGGAAAAATAATAGCTTCTTTCAGGCACAGGTCACACGGTGCATTCATCTGTATAAGCTCTTGGCTGGGAATTATCCGAGGTGTGCCCCATCTGCTGTCACTGCTGTGTCTTACCATGGTCCCTGCTAGAGGGATAAGGATTCACAGCCCATACTGTGAGTCCTTTGGACTCACTCCCAAGTCCTGGCAAACAACAACAAATGCAATCCATGAGAGCAAGGAAAGTAGTACCAACAGGAACAGATCTTTAAAGGGCACTCTGGTTTTATGAGCACACTCTATAAGTACACCCTTTGGGGGTTTTGGTTGAAAATAACACATTTATGCAACTTTTAGTTCTTACATTCCCAGTGTTTAATATGGCTTAGTGGGAAGAGGCAAGCATGCTCAAATTGTTCTGTGGCCAGTTTACACATTCTTGCTGTTTGTTACTAAACTTTAGTCAGACAGTGACCAGAACATTTTCTTGAGCACCCAGGGGAATCTGTGCACAACACTTCCTCTGGAAATCATTCAGCATTGTTAGAGAGAACGAGGCACAACCATCAACAGCATAGTGCAGTTGATTAGCCCAACAATGCATAGGTGAAAATAGGGACATTTTTACAGCATTCCTGTCCTTGTACCAAGGATCACTGCTCAAGGATCACTTCCCCATTAAACATGGCATGATGGACTGTACTTTCTAAAAGTTTAGAAGTACTGTAGAAACAGAGTAAAGGACTATGAAGGGTTAATTCTTCACAGAAACAGAGAGTCTTGGAGGACAGGCTGCTGCAAGCAATCTCATTGATCATTTATGCACTGGGAACTTCACTGCCCCAGCTCCCGTATAGGAGCACAAATTGGGGGTGGATGAGGTGCAAGAGGCCAAATGCTCCCCCATGTGGGTGCAGGAAGAGGTAGGGCAACCCGCCATGACTAAAACTCCAGCCTGCAGCACAGCATGAAACCTCCAGTGCATAAATGGTCATTGGTTAGTATCAGCTGAACAGAGAAAGTCTTGAGAGCTGCATTTGACAGGAGACAACCAGTCAGATTTCTACCTTGCCTGAGTTGCATCTGATTTCAGCCTCAGCTGAAAGCAGTTTACATAGATGGAGAACTGGAGAAAGTTGGCAAGAAAGTTTGGGGAATAGGTGAAGACTCCTGCTTCAGCCAGAGAAAGGGGACAGACCTTCTATTGAGAGAATTTCCATAACCAGTCAAACAGGGAGTTAGCTCTGAAGAATGCAGAGATCCCTGGTGTGGCATGAAACTACATGTAGAAACCTTAAGGGTCAGTTAAAAACTCAATATGAGTACTGGTGTTTCAAGAGAAGGGGCTGAGAACTGGAAAGAGTGTACTAGCTTTCTCGAAACCAAAAGAGTCAGAGATGGACAGCTTCTCAGACTCCACCCCAGAAGCATACACCAGTTGTTTGGAAGCAGTGATGATATGGATCTTGTTTGGAAGCAGTGACGATCTGGATCAAGCAGAGTTGTCTGAAATGTAACCCCTCAAAGACAGAGGTTTTGTGACTGGGTAGGAAATTCACAGTTGCATAATCCACTAGAAATTTGGGCATAATTTTTGATGCCTCCTCATCTATGGAGGCTCAGGTCACCAGAGTAGCACAGCTGGCATTCTACCATCTCTGCCAAGCAAAGCTACTAGCGTCCTACCCAGCCCTAGAACATCTGGCTACAGTGATCCATGCAATGGTCACCCTTCAGGTTAGATTACTATAACTCACTGTACATGGGCCTGCTCTTGTCGCTAACCCAGAAACTGCAACTAGTCCAGAATGCAATGGTGTGGGTCCTTCACTAGGGCTTGTATCTGGCCTGTACTCAAGTAACTGAACAAGCTGCTGGTTGAATTCCAGATCAGGTTCAAGATATTGGTACTACCCTTTAAGGCTACCCGTGGTCTGGGCCCAACATACCTGAGGGACTGCTAAATCCCTGGAAGAGTGATCCATTCCACCAACATAAACAAGCTGATGATCCCTGGCCTGAGAGATGTACAACCAGGGCCAGGGCCATTTCTGTTCTAGCCCCAACCTGGTGGAATGAGCTCCCAGAAGTACTGCAGGCCATACAGGAGCTCTCACAGTTACAAAGGGCCTGCAAAGCAGAGCTCTTCCACCAGGCATTTGGTTGGAGCGAATGAGTTATAAAACACTGGAAAGGCCTTCCTCCACAGAATTCCCACCCTATATCCAAGAAGGGAATAGAGCCCATTTGATCAACAAAAAGAGCTACAGTGAATAAGAATCGTTCTGAAGGTTTAAAATGTTTTGTTTTAATGCTTATTGTTATATTGTTGTTTAATGCTTATTGTTATATATATATCAGGGTAAACCACCCTGAGATGGATATGCCAGGAGGCATAAATAAATAAATAATCTGTGCATGTACTCATTTTACCTAAAGCTATCTATATTCAGTTATCTCAGAAATTTTTAAACCTTGATTTCATCTGATCCTTCTCTGTGTTAAATAAAATATTTAATTTGTGAATTTCAAAATGCCTCAAAAGTACCATTTACGTTGGATAGAATCATAGAGTTGGAGGGGGGCATACAGGCCACCTAGTCCAACCCCCTGCTCAACGTAGGATCAACCTAAAGAATCCAGGATAAGTTGCTGTCTAGCCTGCCAGTGACAGGGAGTTCACCACTTCCTTAGGGAGCTGATTGCACTGCTGAACTACCCTGTGACATTTTTTTTACCTTATATCTAACCAGTACTGTTCTACATGTAATTTAAACCCATTACTACAGGTTCTATCCTCTGTTGCCAACAGGAACCACTCCCTGCCCTCCTTCAAGTGACAACCTTTCAAATAAAGAGAACAATCATGTCCCCACTCAACCCTCTCTTCTTCAGGCAAAAAATTCATAAGTCCCTCAACCTTTCCTCATAGGGCTTCATCCTCAGGCCCCAGATCATCCTTGTCACTCTCTTCTGAACTTTCTCAATTGAAGTGAGGCCTCCAGAACTGCACACAGTACTCCACGTGCAATCTGGCTAATGCAATATAAAAGGTAAAGGTAAAGGTATCCCCTGTGCAAGCACCGAGTCATGTCTGACCCTTGGGGTGACGCCCTCTAGCGTTTTCATGGCAGACTCAATACGGGGTGGTTTGCCAGTGCCTTCCCCAGTCATTACCGTTTACCCCCCAGCAAGCTGGGTACTCATTTTACCGACCTCGGAAGGATGGAAGGCTGAGTCAACCTTGAGCCGGCTGCTGGGATTGAACTCCCAACCTTATGGGCAGAAAGCTTCAGACAGCATATCGCTGCCTTACCACTCTGCGCCACAAGAGGCTCTTTTTAATGCAATATATAGCAGGCATATGACGTGATTTCAGTGTGATGCCTCTGTTAATACAGACCAATACTGCATTTGCCTTTTTAATGCCATATCACACTGTCTGCTCATATTTAGCTTACAGACCACAAGTGCTCCAAGATCTCATTCACATACACTGATACACAGAAGTATATCTCCCATCCAGTATGCATGTTTCAGATTTTGGTCATCCAGATATAGAACGCTGCATTTCTCCTTATTTAATTGCCTCTTGTTCTCATTTGACCACTTTTCCAGCATGTTCAGACCACATTGAACTCTATCTTCTGGGGTGTTCACTACGCCTGACAATTGGATGTAATCTGCAAATTTAATGAGGAATCCCTCCACTCTCACATCCAGATCATTGATTAAAATATTGAAAGCCCGTGGCACTCCACTGCTTACCTCCCTCCAACCTGATGAAACAGCACTGACAACTATTCTTTGTGTGCAGTTATCTAACCAGTTCCCTATCCACCTAACTGTCTCAAAATCCAGTCTACAGTCCTCCAGTTTACCCATTAGAGCTTCATGGGAAGCCTTGTCAAAAGCCTTACTGAAATCCAGGTAAACAACATAAACTGAGTTTCCATGATCTAGTAAGCCTGTCACTTGGTCAAAGAAGGAAACCAGGTTGGTCCGGCAGGACCTGTTGGAGCCAAATCTGTGCTGACTTCCCTGGATCACCAAGTTGTCCTTCAGATGTTTTCAGATTGAACCCCTTAATATCTGCTTTATTATCTAATTCACGACAGAGATCAGACTCACTGGCCTGTAGTTACCACATTTCTCCTCCCTTTTTTGAAAATTGGGATAATGTTGACACTCCTTCAGTCTTCTGGCACATCTTCAGTCCTGCAAGAGGTCCTAAAGATGATGGACAAAAGTTTCCCACAAAGTTATTTGAGCACTCTCGGGTGCACATCATCCAGTCCAGGGGATCTGAACTCATACAGTAAAGCCAGGTGCCTTTTGACAACATCTCTGTCTATGTTTAAGTTAAAGAGGGCTCCTGATGCTTTACTTAGATTCTGTGGCCAAGATAACCAAAATATCATACTATGACAGAGAGGGACAAAATGAGTTCTTCAGCAAAGAAGAAAAGGGCAGCTCAGTCAGTAAGAGACACAGAGGGAATATCTTGCCTCTGAGGGACAGAAGTGAATGGGGAGGGGGACATCTTAAATATGCATGTAAAATGCCTATTACATGCTTTATTTGTTTTTTCTCCATCAGCCGTTCTTCCAACAATTTAGAAGTCAAGATGGTGATGATTCTTTTCATTCATCCAAAACTCGGAAAAATACATATATCCTGCAATATATTCTCTGCTTCAAAATATATCCTCAACCACTGCAGTATGCAGTTACACTACAAAGAATCACATGCATGAATATGCAGGGGTGTGTATCACACATAAGATCCAGCAATTCTGGGGAGAGAGCTGAATGACAACAACTGTAAGAATTCAATTTGCTCAAGGTATCAGAGAAAGGACAAGACTAGAGGCAAATTCACAGATGGAGATTTAACAGGAACGGGTACAGGGAAAAAGGATGGCCCTTTGAAAATTGAGACAGCTGATGAGTATGTCAGCCACAACTCTGTCGTTTGTTCAAAAACAATCATGCTGAAAAGATAGAGGAGATCAGTGGAGCTCCATGTACAGGTCACATCATGGCATTACCAACAGCAAACACAATGTCTACCACCACTTTTTTTTTTGCTTTCTGTACTTCCATGGAAACTGAAAAGAGGCCCTTGTATTTATCATTTACAATTAGTGTTAAATAATGATAGACAAGAAACAAAATCATGCCCTAAGCAAAACATGCAATTGTAGAATCTTCTATCCCGTTTATATCAGCCAGACTAAGCATCTCGCTCTCCCCAGCAAAACAAAAGGGCATGGCTCAATCAGTATGCCAGGTGACAAGGAGGCAAACTACAGAGCAACGAAACACTGAACTCTCTGATAGAAAGTGTTTTTTTTCCCGATGCTTCCAATATTTTCCAAAAAATACTATGGGCTTTTTGCCTTAATTCTTTGTTAGAAACCTCAAATATTTCTTAGTTTCACTTTTTTTCCAATGAAAGGAAAGCTTCTACAGCTTCAAGAACAAAAGAAAACAAAAAACACCAAATTGGGAAGAGCCTATAGAAAACTGGCGTATTTATATATGATTTATATTTGAAAGCAGTAATTTTGCACGGGGAGAGCAATTTCAGCCTTGCTTTCTCTGTCTGGTACTAGAAGAACCTTTTGCACTGGATTAAACTGCAAAAATGCCGCCATGGGTGATTGCACGGCTGTGAGCAGCATGCTGTGGCGGTGTGGTAATTGACATTAGGATAAAGTACAGGCAGATGGAAGGAACTGCCGAGTGTGACCTGGAAGAGGGCCCTTTTGTCAGCTTTACACCCTTAGTCTTCTTTGCAAAACACAAATAAATCTTTTAAGAAGATTACACTTTCACGCCTCGCCTTGTTCCCTGGAGACTGGAAGATCCTGGAAACCTGTAGATAGGCACAGAATCACACTTGTTTGGTATTATGTTTTTATAATTGAAAAGACTGGATGAGATCTTCTAGCTTTCATGAAACAAAAAAAAAAACCTACAGATTTGAGGACAGGTTTGATAAACACAAGTCTGTCCAGGTCTCAGACTGATTCCTATATATAGGATAGGGTCCTTTGTATTTAAGGCAGTTTTACCTGTAAACAAAATAAAGGTTTCCGCACACCTTGAACTCTGCCTCTCTTCTTTGTCTACTGCAAGACACACCCTCTATCTAACTCCACAGAGTGCACAGAGACATCTAGTGACTGAACGTCATACTGCAATGTAGCTTATACCAGATACACATCCAAAACCACATCTTTTGTGGACAACCAAAAATCTCTCTTAAATTGAGTACTGAAAACATTGATCTGTTACATGGAAATGTAGCCATGGAACTCAGCTATAGCTGGAAAGCAAAAAAAAAAGTCATATATTGGGGGGAAATCCAGTGTATTTTCAATTTCATCTTTTTTCTGCAAACCTGGGTTTTTCCCCTCAGATTTCTGGAAAGACCTGTTCATGGCTCCAATATCTGTATTTAAGTATCTACAGATTATACCATGTTGAGAATTGGAGGTACTGATGATACAATTCAGATATGATCAGGTAAGATATTATTATCTGCTTTCAGGACTACCTGAACATGCCAGGTCCAACGCCCCCAACATCTTATTATATTACTTTCTAGAAACTTTGGACTGATCCCTTTAAACTGACATGCAATTTCACAGTACAAAAAATGTAAGTAAAGCTAGTAGGCATACAGTAAAATTTGGGGAATTTTAATAGAGAGAAAGCAGTGACAGAAAAGAAGAAATCATATAATTTCCATATTTATAATCCAACCCCTCTGAGGATTCCAGCAGGCAGTATCAAATTGACAGCAGGCATGGCAAAGTCCAAAACAAGAGAGAGAAAAGTTCCAATTAAGAGAAAGAATCAGAGTGTCCTTCCCAGAGTTCCATTTAAATCAGAACCAATCAAGGCTTGTTCTGATTCCTGCAGCTTTGCTCAGGAAATAATGAGAAAGATGAAAGAAGCCCAGACAGCAAACGCAGCCCCGCACAGCCCTTTGAAGCCAGGAAATCACAAACATCACTTTGGAGAGTTTTGTGTTTGTATGGCAGCTGTTGCATGGCCTCCTTCAAGAGCATGATCTGCTGCTTGATTTTCCTTCGCTGCAGCTCCTGTTCTTTAGCGTTAACAAATAATCAAGGCAGGGCTGTAGGCTCAAAGGGTTGGAAACAAACGTACTGTCCGGACTAGCCATTTTCTGGGCACTGTCAGAGCTGCCCATTTCAAATCCATCCTAAATCAGATCCTGTCCCAGATCTGCAAAGGTTGTTAATTCCAATTCTCAAGTGCAGGGGTAATCAAACTGCGGCCCTCCAGATGTCCATGGACTACAATTCCCAGGAGCCCCTGCCAGCATTCGCTGGCAGGGGCTCCTGGGAATTGTAGTCCATGGACATCTGGAGGGCTGCAGTCTGATTACCCCTGCTCAAGTGCAATCACTGAAGCACTCTCTTCAGCACCAAAGGTAGGTTTCACACGGAAACCAGAAGTCAAGGAACAGTCTGGTGGTCGTGTTCTCTTTAATTTTTTTTTTTAAGGGACCCAATTCTACTGTGTCAGCTAGCCTTTAAAAAAAATGCAAGACGGGAGAGAAAGGTAAGAAGAAAAGGGATGTGGGCAGCCCCAGGGAGCATTTCTCAACACACGCACACGCACACGCACACGCACACACACAAGCACGCACGTTGTGTGATGTGCATGTCTGGAGTACGAAGGGGGGAATGGCTGTATGCCAGAAAGGCTTGTCTTTACTTAGAAACACTAACACTGAGACCTGATTATCGCAAGGCTTAAAGGTGGCTGTTAAATAAAAATAAAGGCTTATTCTGTAATTCATTTTCCATCCTGACCCCCACCTGGTGGAATGAGCACTCAGAAGAGCTAAGGGCCCTGATGGAACTGGAGCAGTTCTACAGGGCCTGTAAGACGGAGCTCTTCTGCCAGGCATTTGGGTGGGGCCAATGAATATCAAGAGGACTCTAGTCAAACATAATTTGGGCTCCCTCTTTGGAATTCTGGGAGATGGACGGAAGGAACATTCTGATGGGAAAGTCTTTTATTTCTTAAAAAAATCTACGCTACATAACACCAATGAATGTTTTCATCAGGCAATACACACTGCAGGTAGTCATACCAGACTTCATAACTGAGAATTTGATAAACTCTTTCACTTAGATGCCTAATCACTCACACGCTTGTACCATTACCACCCATCTAGCCTATCGATTCTAGCGCCTGTTCCTGTCACGATCCTGATGGTCATCAGTCACTGGTAAACTTGTCCCATCTTCCAAGGTGCCAGGTCTACCCGCCTCTTCTAATCAGTGTAATGCAAAAGATCCCAACCTCTCTGTGGGTTGTCACCATCAGCAGTCAAGGGGGCAACATGTGGGCACTGACAAATGTTAGAGAGGGATACCCGCATGAGGTGAGGCCAGACTGAGGTCAAATTCTACTTTACCATTTGCCATTCTGAGGATTAAATGAGATTTTAAAAAATCATTTCATGAACACAGACTTGTAGACAAATTAACTCAAAGATAACATTTCCTGGGGAAATAATGTGAGAAAGTTTGCCAAAGGCATGAAGAAGGCCATGTCATGAGAAACATTTTCAATAGGCCCAAAGTATACACCTACTGAAACGCAATAGTTGCATTTCATGGCACATTTTAGAACATGCACAATATCCTTACATGACACAAGGGCATTGAGTGATGTGACAATGTATGTATGTATGTGGGAAAGCACATTTTCTTGACATACAATTATGAAGCAGCTCTCATTCCAAGGTAACTTTCCTGCAATTTCTTAGGATCATTTCATGTAGCCGTTGTGGGAGTTCCAGAAGTTCTTCTAGAAACCACCTTCTGGATTTCATTTTGCCATGCAGCTCTGTGAGCTGAGAAAGAGGGAGGGTTTTTATCCACATTAGCATCTTACCTGTCGATGTGACTGGCAAAAGTGGATACGTTTCATGGTTGGGAGGTGCTCAGTATGGGAGGGCCCTAATGAAATGGCACCAGCATCTAGCTATGCATACCAAAAATACAGAACAGTATCATTTGGACTTTGAAACATTTTGCTTCGGCCTAGGGGAGCCAATTGAGGTCAATTTTAAGCCCTGGAGCTTTATATTCAGAATACTTCTATGCTTTATCACTTCCTCAAGTTTTGCTTCTCTTGATTATTCGTATTTAATCTTTGTATGTTATAATTTGCTTTCAATTTAATTCAGCACCTGCTCATGATGCCACTAGATGGTGAGTATGATGTGGCAATCAATTATCTCTTATGTCTTTTATGGCCATTTTACATTGCGAAGGATGGAGAGAGAGTTGTCACTATTATTTTACTGGTTTTTATTCACTGCACTTTATCTTGCCAGAGATCTTGCACTTCAATTATTAAATACTAATAAAGTATGGTTGATGCTTCTGCAGTCTAAAACAGCTTCCATTTTCTTCTAAAATCAGATAGGAATACTATTGTTAAGGACAATTTGAACCTCTGCAATCGGGGGAAATATCCTATCTTTAGAAAACGTGAAGCTCTGTGTAAATACAGTCTGTTCGGCTTTCTGGTCGCCAGATATGGGGGATGATTAATAGGGAATGGATCTCTCCATTCAGACCTGTTTTATGAGATTCCCAGGGACACCTGGCTGATTGCTGTTGGAGGCAAAAATTAAAGGAGGATTGTGGGGAGGCCATTGTGAATTTCAGCCACCCTGAACAAACAGCCAGAAGTCAGTTGGCATAACCAGTTCTTTCTTTTGACTTTTATGAACTCAAGCCTTTCTCTCTTTGAAAGCAGTGAGCAATGTAGCTAGCTTTAGATTCAGGTTCCTCCAATATAATTTTATAGAACTGAAGAGTTGAAGGAGGCCTTCACAATTAAGGCAGGCGATCCAAAGCTAGGCATACCCCAACAATTGCTGTTCAGTCTTTGCTTGCAGACCTTTAAGTGAGAGATACCTTATGTCCCCATTTCAAGCCTAGTCAAGCTGCTTATTGTTAGGGAGCTTCTACCAGTGGTTTATTGAAATCTAGTGTCCTGTAACTTGAACCCATTAGCTCTAACCTTACTCTCTGGAACAGCACACTGCAAGTAGTCATAGCAGACTTTACAACTAAGAACATGGTAAACAGCATAATTTAGACTTCCAATTGCTTGTATGCCAGTACCATATGCTTTAATACTGTGAGAAAGTTTGCCAAAGGAATATAGAATGCAATAGTTGCATTTCAAGGCACATTTTAGAACATGCACAATATCCTTACATGTCACAAGGACATTCAGTGCTGTGACAATGTATGTATGCATGTGAAAAAGCACATTTTTGTGACATACATTTTTGAAGCAGCTCCCATTACAAGGTAACTATCTTGCAATTTCTTCAGAGAGAACTAATCTTTCTCCTTTTGTACTCAAGAGCCAGGTATGAGGAAAGTGAAGTTCTGCCTCAGTCTTCTCATCTGCAAGCGATGCATATACAGTCCTTTCTGCCTTTTCCCATAGGACACATTTTCCAGACCCCTGATCACCCTTGTTACCCCCCTCTGAACCAATGCCAATTTATCCAAATCTTTCTGAAATTGCTATACCCCAAACTGGACACAGTAGTATTTGTATTTAAACAAAAATCTATATATAGCCACTAAATAGCATTTAGAAAACACATTTAAAGTAAAGCATATTTATTGGCATTAGACTGTACTGTCAGGGATTTAGTTTACAGACAACTCTGAATTGTGAATGAGAAAATAAATGCTCCCCCCAGCACCCACCGACCTCGGAGCATGGACGGCACTGCTGTGGGGCAAAGGCTGCAGAAGCAGGGGGGGCTGCTGGCTGGTCAGCCAGAGGGGGGGCAAAGGGGGGACACCTTTTGAGGAGGAGACCCAGGGCTAGGCAAGGCCTTTTGCCCCGGCTGCTGGATCTCTTCCCTCCCTCCCTGTTAACGTTATAGTTACATTATCTGTCCCAGCTGGCTGTTTGCAGGGGGCTTAAGATCCTTAAGGAGAAGAGTGCCCACAAGTGGTGTGGCTCCACCTAGACTTAGCAGCCTCCCTGTGAGGTTGCATATGTGCCAGAATAGCAGCAGCTGCCCAAGCAGAGAGATAGCTGCGGTGTGTGGCAGGATGGCTAAGAGGGGACCCCAAATGAGCCTGATGCCCATGGGCTTCCTTTAAGTAGCACCTTCCTGATGGTTTGGCAGATGTGATAGAGAGAAGGAACATGACAGGTGTGTCACTCGGACCCCACGAGCAGGCCTGCCAGTGGGATTTCTGCTCCTGTGAAGTGCAGTTGGCATGACCTTTGGTTGGGAGGGGATTGGCCTATTCGATCGGCCCCACACTGGTTTTATGCCTTCACTCATATGTATTTAATAAATTCTGTGGCCTCATTTATGCCAAAACATACTTAGTGCTGGTGTTTCTTTGTGTGCTGAAAATGTCCCCTCCCCACACAGCAAGTTCAATTAACTTTCCATTTTAAAATCACACGTATTTTGCTACTTCTTGAAGTATTTACTAAGCAGCTTTCCCAGGATTTTAGTGCCAATGTTTTTGGAGTATGTATTCAGAATGTGCTCTGTTGGATAGGCAGCTGAGGACATGCTGCTATCTGTATGTTCCTCTAAATGTTTAGTGGCAACTTAGAGAAATATAGTTGCACCCAAATACATTTCATCCCATTTCTCAATGCAAATTCTCTATTGTGTGGCACTGCACCTGCAGGCCCCACAACCTTACTGAGCTGTTGACATTTTTCTGGTGTGTTCCATGTTTTATTCTCTCCCTAACTCTGTAGAGCAGTTTCTTGGCAATGCCACCAATGGAGGAAAGCATATCTGCTTTGTTGTACCTTTAGTACTTAAGTTTCTCTCTTATCCTTCTTGGTTGCTTATTCAGTCTGCAGAAGACAACTCTCTGAACAGCATCTAAGGTTCAATGCATGCAGTGTAGCTGAGCCATTCAACTCAGAACTCTAATGTGTCATCACTCATTTTAGTTTATCTAAAGCATACACCATTTATAAAGGGAAGTTCACTGCAATGCACAGGTCTATTATCTGAGCTCCAGATTTGGAGAGAGGGATAGATGAGCTCTTTTCCCATTTTCACTGAGCAAGAAACAGAAGACCAAAAGAATACTTAGAAAATGATTAACCAAGTTCTTTGCAACCCTCCTGTGCTTATGAAAGAGTCAGGAGAACCTTCCGGAAAACAGGGTGTTCATATCTCACAACTGTGACAATGGATCAGTCCAATAGGAGTCGTCCAGAGTCTGACTTTGGGAGATTTAGGAAATGTGGCAAAATGGTTACTGACTTTCACCCTGGATAGGTCTGGGCAGGGACCATGTTTGAGCCCTATAGATACCGAAAAATATGAATACAGTAATGTTTCCATTATCTTCCCCCAAAGCTGTTTCACAAATATGATGCTAATAAAGTGTGTCCTCTGCAATATTTGCCAAGCAAAAATGAAAAACGGCAGGAAAAAACGCCAAACTTCCAAAGAAGTATCAGTTAAGCCACAACTGTCCTGCAAATGTACCCTACTGTACTGATGAAATGCAATTGTACTTTCACCACGGATGCTTCACAATAGGTCATGAATCATCCATGAACTCAGGCAAAGCAACTGCTATTTGCTGAGGCTATTGATGGCCCTATCAAGGACTTCACCATGGGATAACCATGGGATAACAATATGACAAATGGGATTTTCTGCTTAGCACTGTTACACTGAAGTCATAACCTAAGGCAAAATACAACACAGAGCAAGCACAAGAACATCATCGTCATTGCTCATCATACTTCATCTAGCCTCTGTATTCATTTGTTAAGGAATATCACCATTGGCTGTCTAATTTGGGGTTCAGGCATATACAACTAGAAGCCAGGTTTTAGCAATCCTTGTCACAACAGGAACAGCAACCTGGAGCTCCGGCTGTCAGAAATGAACATGTAAACATGTTCCCAAAAAAATCTGTAAAGCGACCATATTTGTGTTAATGATTGTTCAGCATTCTCAACTTGTTACTAGCAGAAATTGGTTTAAAGGAAGCCCTTAAGCAACCACCTTGGTCTAGTTCCATTCTGAGGACTTCTGAACAGTCCTTTGGGTGAAAAGGGGCAGTCACTATAAAACATTTGAGCAAATCATTATCTTACCTTTGCAGGCCACATTGTTCTCAGGCTCATATCCAGCCTTGCAGGTACAGCGGCCAATGGGAACCATCCACTCCCCATCTCCGTTGCAGTACAATTTAATGGGCACATCCACCTCCTCAGCATTGGGAATGCATGTACCTCGTGCAATCACCAGAGAGGTGCTTTCTGCTCCTGTCATAGTCTCTGGGAAGATGGCAAAATTTTGCACCACACTAGGGCATTTCTTAAAGAAAACCCTTACTGACAAGAGTGACATGCATGCCCCATAATCCTGAAAGGCAAGGTAAAAGCCATTGCGATGGAGAGGTCCAAAGCTCCTCACCTCCGTGTTCACTTTCATCAATCTACCACCAAAGTCAACCTGAGAGAAACTCTCATCTGCAGCAATAGTGTCCACTTTGAGGTAGGGGGCCTCTGTCCAGAAGGCTGACTTCTTGGTGGCAATGACAGAGTCTGTTTCATAATAGTACAGGTTGAATGTTTCCTTACAAGAGCCAGGGACATTGGGAAGGCTGCTACAGTCCCGCACAGTGAAGCGCATCTCTGTGTAAATGCGGTGCGCGCCCCGTCGGTTAATAAAAGTGGTGAGAAGCCAGTTGTTCTGGTTGGGCTCAAAAACATTGCACACCTGGTAAGTTCGGATTGTGTTGAGGTTCTCATCATAGCCACTGACTTCTTCCCACTGCATGGAACAAATAAGAAAGGGAGGAATCAAGCAATTAAAAAGGATGGAGATAAAGAAACACAGGAAAAACACTTTAAGCCATGGAGTCATTAATCATAGCAAGCTGGCAAGGATACATAGACTTGAAAAATCAGTGTATTCTACTTTACAAGTTCTGCAAATGTGAGAGACTTCTCTAATTCTAGGGTCTGTAACAATGCTCAAGAGTATGGAATCAACCCAAAAAATTAAAACCCAAGCTTTTGGCCCAGTTTCACACTTACACAAAATAGTTGTTTGGAACCAGCCAAGTGATACATACAGAAGGATGTTTTGCACTCATATGATAATCAGCATCCCGATGAAGCTCTGAATCATCTAATGCCCTCAAGATTCTGTTCAGTGATCATTAAAATCAACACATTTGTGCTCTTCTGGTAGTTTGACCTGTTTTAACCCCTCAATTGGCAAAGCCTCTTTAAAATTTGGCAGTTTCCTAAGAAACACTCTTTTGAATGCAGAGCTGGCAGATATCCTATAAAACCAGAATTGTGAGCCAGAATTAAATTAAATTACCAAATGTTCCAATACAAATTACTGAAATCTAGCTGATGATTTAATAATTCTTTTCAAATTATAGGATATTTATTTCTTAAACAATTATAGGATATTTCTTAAACAAAAGGAAGGAGCTCTAACCCAAAAATGGTAGGTGGTTTTCATAGGAAATGATACTTCTGAATTAAGAAAATGTTCTTGTCATTTAGAATTGCAAATTGCTGTATATAAGGCAAACATGGAAGGATGGACAGAAACTATTGCAACAAAGGGAGATAGATGCCTTTATAGAAGTCACTTTTCAAGAGAATTCAAGGGAATTACTTCTCTGTGCTATCCTAAGCAGAGTTACACCCTTCAACATACACTGTAGTCAATGGGATTAGAATAGAGTTTCTAGCTGCAGGATGGAAAATGCCTGCACAAAAGAGCACTCAATGAACAACAGTTACAGGTAAGTCAAACCCTGTTTGTCAGTCATCAAGATCAGTTCCTTATTCTGGAATTCAACCAGGGCATGGACAGAAAAGCACCAGCCATATTAACAGAAACATTTCCTAGAGCTCTCAGAAAGTAAGCAACCAGAAAATATTGCCAGCCTTCAAACCTTGGTACCTGTAGGGTAGCGGCGGCAGGGGGAGGGGAGGATCCTTCTCAGGGCTATTTTAGTCTACAGGCCACTGCTGCTCCCCTCTACCTTGAACTGAATGGAGGAACCATCAGGACCAGGTCTTGCAACAACCACCACACTGGGTGAGACGCTACCACACAATCTGTACAACTCTCCCAGAAGCACATGCTAAATATTCATGAAAACCCACTACAGAGCTATTAGCTCCAAAATTCACCACCCCCTACTTGAAGTTCTAAACTTTTCTTCGGAAAATTCTTATGACTACTGCATATGTTCACAAAAACTGGGTCACCACAATCTCTCCTTGGGAATTCTGTTGCCCCTCCGGCCCAGCCTCTTTGGGAAGGTAGGTAACACCTGTTGGTTTCAGCCTGCTGTTGACAATTAATGAGAGTTACTGTGGCATGCTGTTTTATTCTGTTATTGTTGTTGTTTTTTAATTACATTTGTTTGCTGGTTTTTACTGTTTGTAAAGTGTTTTCTTAATGATTCTGAAGAGAAGAAGATAGTGGGTTGCTCTTGTTTTTAACTGAAAATGGTATATCTCTGCCAGAAGAAGATAATACGTCACTTAACAGTTCCATCCTTCTGCAGAGCATTTATGTTAGTGAGATTCAATACATTCCCTTCGGCTATGGTTGTGGGCAGAGTATTCCATGTAATTAAAAAAAATGTCATTGTTGTAAAGAACCAGATTGTACTCACCATATCATTTTATGTTGTATTAATTATGACCAGCTATGCCAACATTGGATTATACCACTTTTGCCTTCTGTTAACATTACAGATGACATAATTATTAGCTTTTTGCTAGCAGATAAGTCCCCTGAAATTACCGAGCAGGTTGCTGAGTTCTTATCAATTGTTATATCACTTAGGTCTAAAAGGCCAAAGCGTTGAAGGCCTTGCATTGTTGCTTTCTCTGAATTATTCTTATAATTGTTTTTAGTTCACTGATATATTTAGCCTCTATGCTTTCCTGGCTCTTAATGCCATTAAAGGTCTCTTAAAATTAAAAAAAAAAGATAATATGTTCCTGACAAATTGGGTTCACATTCATAAAAACCTATGCAATCATAAATCTATGTTTTCAAGGTATTCTAGTTTTGCAGCTACAGACTAAGGTTACGTTATCCAAACCAGCATATTTCAAAAGGAAAAAAAAATGTATAAACTGTGTAAATGCTGGTTTGGATAATGTAACCTTAGTCTGTAGCTGCAAAACTAGAATATATTGAAAACATAGATTTATGATCACGGTTTACATAGTTTATAGGTATTTAGGGGAAATGCTTACTTTATGGGTTTTAAGCTACAACAGGCTAATTTCAAACAGGAAGCCCTATCGGTTAAGTACCATACCAACAAAAAAGGCCTGTCCTCCTTGTCTACATCTGCTAATATGCTAAAACACAATGTCTTTCAAGATTCAGCTAAGGGGTTTATTTAGTAGGTGTTAAGCGATCCTGAATTGGTTGGGGGGGGAGAGGTCATCTGTGCAATTACATGTAGGAAGTGGAAAGAGTGAATTAAATTGTTGTCCACATGTTGTTTGGGGAGTGAAAGGGGGGGGGGGAGAATATGTGAAAACTTGCTCCAGGCAGGACTCTCCATTCCTCACTTTTATGAGCAGCACATCCATCAAAACTGACAAGAAAGAGTATGCTGATATGCAGGTAGCTTAATGAAAGGGCATTAATGTAACGTTGGCTACTATGGCAATTAAGAGGCCGGCACCAAGTGTTTCTGGGCCTGCAACAGCATTAGAGGATCACCGTCCAATTTATAAGCCATTCAAATTGCTCTGTGTTTACAGGAGGATTGTTTGCAACAGCATTATTCATGCAGCAGCCTTTAAGTGCTGCTCTGGATGTGATGCATAATTCCAAGGTGCTCCGGTGCCACTGAAGCATGAATTAATGGTTATATCATAGCACGTTATCAGGGAAGGATTTTAATATTTTTATGGAGATGAGAGTATTACATATGTAAGCAAAACGGTACAGTGTAAAATGTTGGGCTGTCATGTACATCCACAGAAGTTAATGTGGTGGCAAGGCAGCAGATTAGTGTGTAAAGTGCTGAACATCTACTGCCTCAGGTTGGTTTTGGGAAAATGTAAGTTCTTATTACTCCACTTAAACAGTCAACCTAGGGTTGCTCCACTATTTCACTCATGTCTTGCAGCTCTGGAAGAAGATGATGAGCAGCAGCAGAAGCTTTACAAGGCTGCATATTTAGGCACCAACCAGTGGTTTACTTACATTGGATGATAACAATGGGTAACAATATAAACTTTATTCCAGCCCCCATAATAACAGAAGACGAAGAAGACGAAGAAGAAGAAGAAGAGTTGGTTCTTATGTTACTGCTCAATCAGAACAGCTCTATCAGGGCTGTGGCGAGCCCAAGGTCACCCAGCTGGCTGCATGTGGAGGAGCATGGAATCAAAACCCGTGCGCTAGATTAGAAGCTGCTTCTCTTAACCACTACACCAAGCTGGCTTATATCATGTATTCAAAATAAAGAACCCAGAATGCCCTGAGGAACTGTATTATCAGAAGGCATTTATTTACACTTGTATTCCCCTTCCCTGGTAGCTTAGGGCAGATCACATGTACCCTCTACTAAAATGGTGCATCCTATGTTTTTGCCTCAGCATATATTTTGAACCAGGTGTGGGAAATGATATTATTTAATTGCCAAGTAAGAACATAAGAAGAACCCTGCTGGATCAGACTAATGTCCATCTAGTCCAGCATTCTGCTTCACACAGTGGCCAACCAATTTGACAGGATGGCTAACAAAGAGGTCAAAGCCTTCCCCTGATGCTGCCTCCTTGCTCAATGCCTTTGAATGTGGAGATTCTCCTCAGTCACCATGGCCATTGATATCCTCCATTAATATTTCTTATCACCTCTTAGAGCTGTTTATTACTGTGGCCATCACTACATTCTCTGGCAGCAAATTCCACATTTTAATAACTCTCTGTGTAAAGTAGTATTTCCCTTTGTCCATTCTGAACCTACCTACCCATCAAATTCACCCATCAATTTCAAGTTTTGCGGTAGAGGGGGGAAATTTTCTCTTAGTCAACTCTCCACCTAATGCATAATTTTATGAACTACTAGCATATCCTCGGAAGAACTATGGACGGAGGATCACAACATTGTACAAGACGTAGCAACTAAAACCATCCCAAAAAAAAAGAAATGCAAGAAATCAAAATGGCTGTCTGAGGAAGCTTTACAAATAGCTAAGGAGAGAAGGGAAGTGAAAGGCAAGGGAGAAAGATACACCCAATTGAATGCAGACTTCCAGAGAAAAGCTAGAAGAGATAAGAATGCCTTCTTAAATGAACAGTGCAAACAAATAGAAGAAAACAATAGAATGGGGAGGACCAGAGATCTTTGCAAGAAAATTGGAGATATAACGTTTTATGCAAAGACTAGTTTCAAAGCCCCTTTATAAAAAGGGGTTTTGAAAGGGGAGAAGGCGCGTGAGTCCAGCAGGGAGGGAACCCCCAGCAGCCGCGCTTTGCGCGACTGCTGGGGGTTCCCTCGGGCGGCGGTCTGACACTGCGAGAGGCGCTTTGCGCCTCTCGCCGCGTCAGACCGGCAGGGAGGGAACCCCCAGCAGCCGCGCTTCGCGCAACTGCTGGGGGTTCCCTCGGGCGGCGGTCTGACGCGGCGAGAGGCGCTTTGCGCCTCTCGCCGCGTCAGTCCGGGAGCAACTGTGAGCCGCGCTGCACGCGGCTCGCAGTTGCTCAGGCTGGGAATCGGAGGGACCAATCGGCAGGCGCTTCGCGCCTGCCGATTGGTCCCTCCGATTGTCTGTCGTGAGGAAGGGTCCAACCCGGACCCTTCCTCATCACGGACAAAGCCCACCTCTAGGGGGCTTAACGAATTATTTAGTCCGTGGCGCCCGTGGCGCCACGGGCTGTTTAAAGATCGGTATGATAAAGGACCAAAATGGTAGGGACCTCACAGAAGCAGAAGAGATTTTAAAAAGGTGGCAAAATTATACAGAGGAACTATACAAGAGCGAGCTTAACATTCCTGATAACCACGATGGGGGAGTTACTGAGCTGGAGCCAGACATACTGGAATGTGAAGTCAAATGGGCCTTAGGACATCTGAGCAACAATAAAGCTAGTGGTGGTGACAGCATTCCAGTTGAACTATTCAAAATCTTAAAGGACGATGCAGTAAAAGTGCTACACTCAATATGCCAGCAAATTTGGAAAACTCAACAATGGCCACAGGATTGGAAAAGGTCAGTTTACATTCCAATCCCAAAGAAGGGCAATGCCAAATAATGTTCTAACTGCCATACCATTGCACTCATTTCTCATGCTAACAAAGTTATGCTCAAAATCCTACAAGCTAGGCTCCAGCAATATGTGGACCAAGAAATTCCAGAAGTGCAGGCAGGATTTTGAAGAGGCAGAGGAACTAGAAATCAAATTGCCAACATATGCTGGATCATGGAGAAAGCTAGGGAGTACCAGAAAAACATCTACTTCTGCTTCATTGACTATGCTAAAGCCTTTTATTGTGTGGAGTACAACAATTTGTGGCAAGTTCTTAAAGAGATGGGAATACCAGAGCATCTTAACTGTCTCTTGGGGAACCTATATGCAGGTCAAGAAGCAACAGTGAAAACCGGGCATGGAATCACTGATTGGTTCAAAATTGAGAAAGGAGTTCGACAAGGCTGTATACTGTCGCCTTGCCTATTTAACATGTATGCAGAGCACATCATGAGAAAGGCGGGGTTAGATGAGTCACAAATTGGGATCAAGATTGCAGGGAGAAATATCAACAACCTCAGATATGCAGATGATACCACTTTAATGGCAGAAAGTGAAGAGGAACTAAAGAGTCTGTAGATGCGTGTGAAGGAGGAAAGTGCAAAAGTTGGCTTGAAACTCAACATCAAGAAAACGAAGATCATGGCATCCAGCCCTCTCAATTCCTGGCAAATAGATGGGGAATAAATGGAGATAGTGACAGATTTTATTTTCCTGGGCTCCAAGATCACTGCAGATGGGGACTGAAGCAAAGAAATTAAAATACGCCTGCTGCTGGGGAGGAAAGCTATGGCAAATCTAGACAGCATCCTAAAAAGCAGAGACATCACCCTGCTAACAAAAGTGTGTTTAGTCAAGGCTATGGTCTTCCCAGTTGCAATGTATGGCTGCGAAAGTAGGACCATAAGGAAGGCTGAGCATCAAAGAATTGATGCTTTTGAACTCTGGTGCTGGAGAAGACTCTTGCAAGTTCCTTGGACTGCAAGGCGAACAAACCGCTCAGTCCTAGAGGAGATCAGCCCTGACTGTTCCTTAAAAGGCCAGATCCTGAAGATGAAAGTCAAATACTTTGGCCACCTCATGAGAAAGAAGGACTCCCTGGAGAAGAGCCTAATGCTGGGAGCAACTGAGGGCAAAAGAAGAAGGGGACGACAGAGAATGAGGTGGCTGGATGGAGTCACTGAAGCAGTAGGTGCAAATTTAAATGGACTGTTAGAGGACAATGGGAATTGTAGAGGACAAGAAGGCCTGGAGGATCATTGTACATGGGGTCGTGATGGGTCGGACACAACTTCACACCTAACAACAACAAGCATGTCCTCCCTTGTTCATTTCTTTTAAAAACTAAAAAGTCCCAGACTCTTTGGCCTTTCCTCATGGGAAGGTGCTCCAGCCTCCTAATCATCTTGGTTGCCCTTTTCTATACAACAGGGCATAGGGACTTGGAGGGTGGAGCTATTACCCTCTTCTCTGAAAGTGTATCATGAAGTAATTGTAAGATTTTAGTGAAAACAGTCAAATATTTGCTGACTAAGGGCTAGATCCCATGATCTGTCAGTGAAAGGCACTGATGGTAATGCATCTGTCCCACCTTCCCTTCTCTCCACAGTGGTATTCTCCAATCCTGGGAAAGTTTATTCCTGGGGTCATGGGCCCTATGTGGACTAATAGCCGTAAAGTTCAGGAGATTGCAGTAAGGAGAGGGTAGAGCTTGAAGTTGTCTTTTCTGTTTTTTCCATCAACACAGCTCTGCTGATGGATAAGAGAATAAGGGGGTCATTTTGTCCCCCTGTACCCTCCCAATCTCCATGGCTATTAGTTCATGCAGGTTCCCATCCACAGGCCAGAAAGGAGTAAGAGGAATGTGGGAAGGATCCATCATCTCTGCATGAAGACAACAGCCATCTCTGAAGTTTTTCCCCCATCACCTGACACTTCGTAGTACTCTGTGCTTGAGCATGCAAGTTCCATTTAGCTGTCATAGCTAAGAGCCATTCATTTACCTGTTATTTTTCATAACTTTATATAATCTCCTTGAAAAGCCATCCAACTGAGCAAACACTGAAATCCAGAAGTAATTTAAACAAATGCAAAAATTACTTTCTTTTGTCTGTCATGTTTCCACATACCCTCTATTTCATTGGGTAATCTCAAGTTCTAGTATTATAAGGGAAGGAGAAAAGTGTCCCTCTGTCCACTTCTTTCCATACCATAAATTTTTGAGACTGGCCATTCAGAACTCTACACAGTATTTTGTGTGGCTAGCCCCGCCGGTTTATATAATGGAGTTATGAGATGAGACTAGCCATTACATTCAATTTTTCCCTAATAATTGTCTTTTGCCACTATGCAGTCAGCATGTTATCAGAACCTGGTAACTGATTAATATATAAGAATTTTTTTTTGTATCCAGTGGCACCTTTACAACCATCAAAGTTTTACTCAAGGTATGAGCTTTCATGTGCACACGTACTCCCTCAGATACAAAGTCATTTAACTATCATAGCTGAGTGCCTCATAACCTATTATTCATAATAACTTTATATAATCTCCTTGAAAAGTGATCCAGTTGACATTATATCTGAGGAAGTGGGTATGCTCATGAAAGCTCATACCTTGAAAAAAAAAACTTTGTTGGTGCTAAAGATGCTGTTGGTCTGCTGCTTCAGGCCAACACAGCTACCCACTTGAATCTGATTAATTTATATTAATTTATAATTTGTCAGTGAGCCCCAAAGCTTCACTTTTCCATTGTGAACACAGAACTTTCCAGAAGTCTATCAAAGTTTTACTCAGTAGACTCTGAAATTTTATGACATTCATTACCTTAAAAAAATTAATTCAGTGTTCAGCCAATTTATGGAGAATGCAATAAGAATTGATTGAAGGGACCACCATAACTTGGTTTGATTCATGGAGAGAAAAAACAGTGAATTCTACATGTTTACTCTTTGGGTAAATAAGTATTTTTAAAAATCTGTTCTGAACCTACTACTCATCAATTTCATTGAGTGCCCAAACTATGAGTTCTTGTATTGTGAGAAAGGGGGGAAAGTACTTTTTTCTCTACCTTCTCTATCCCATGCATAATTTTGTAAACCTCTACCATGTCACCCCCCTCCATTGTTTCTCCAAGATAAAGAGCCCTAACCTCTTTAATCTGTCTTCATGGGGAAGGTGTTCTATTGTTTTCGTTGCTCTTTTTTGTACTTTTTCCAGTGCTGTAATATCTTTTTTGAGATGCAGTAAGCAGAACTGTACATAGTGTTCAAATTGAGGCCACACCATAGATTTATACAGGGCGTTATGATATTGCCCAGCATAACATCTGCCTTTGTTATTGCAGTCGCTGTTGCACATTGAGTTGACTTTTTCAGTGAGTTATCTACTGTGACTCCAAGATCTCTCTTCTGGTCAGTTACCACAAGTTTGGAAGCCATCAATATGTGTTTATAGTTGGGATTTTTGGCTGTAATGTGCATTACTTTGCACTTACCCATGGTGAGCCTCATTTGTCATGCTGAAGTGGCTCAGAATCCTCCCTGGTTTTTACTGCCTTGGACAACTTAGTATCACCTGCAAACTTAGTTACTTCACTCCAAGGGTCAGACATGACTCGGTGCTTGCACAGGGGAAACCTTTACCTTTACCTTAAAGATAAAAGGTAAAGGTATCCCCTACGCAAGCACCAAGTCATGTCTGACCCTTGGGGTGACGCCCTCCAGCGTTTTCTTGGCAGACTCAATACAGGGTGGCCTTGCCAGTGCCTTCCCCAGTCATTACAGTTTTACCCCCCAGCAAGCTGGATACTCATTTTACCAACCTCAAAAGGAAGGAAGGCTGAGTCAACCTTGAGCCGGCTGCTGGGATCGAACTCCCAACCAGATAGACAGACGGCTTCAGACAGCATTTCTGCTGCTTACCACTCTGTGCCACAAGAGGCTCTTTATTCCTAAATCTGGTGATTTAAAACTTGTTCATTAATGATTTGTAGTTATTCCTCACTACAAATCATTAATGAACAAGTTTTAAATCACCAGACTTAATACTGAGCCCTGTGGTACACCACTGCTTGCCACCCTTCAGTGTGAAAGCTTTCCATTTATACTTTTTATTTCCTGTTAATTAACCAGTTTTTAATCCTCTTGTCTTCTTATCCGCTGATTGCTGAGTTTACTTAAGGTCCTCTGATGAGGAACTTTAACAAAAGCTTTCCAATAAACAGCATCTACTGGGTCACTCTTGACCCAGATGTTTGTTCACCCTGTCAAAGAACTCTAAAAGGTTAGTGAGACAAGATCTTCCCTTGAAGAATCCATTCTGATTCTTCCTCAATAGATTTTGTTCATCATTTTTTGTACTAAGTCTATCATTAATTAAAGATACCACCAACTTATCAGTGTTAGACTGACTGGCCTGTAATTTCCTAGATCTCCTCTGGAATGTTTTCTAAAGATGGTAGTTACATTAGCTACCTTCCATTCCTCAGAGGCAGATTTCAGTGATCCCCAAGTTCACAACTGCATTCTTTCAAAATTCTTTAATGTATGCCACCTGATTTGTCAGTTAATTTTTCCATCAGTTGTAGGACCTCATCACCTCAATCCAACTCATATTTCAATACCCCTCCCAAAATTGGTGGTTCAACAGTAAAGTGGTTTAACAGTAAAGTCAGAGACGAACAATGCACTCAGCTTTTCTGCCATTTCCCTATCAACCTTTGGCCCCCTGGTTATCCAAGGGTCCCACTTTCTCCCTAGCTGAGTTCCTGCTACTAATGTATTTGAAGAAATGTTTATTGTTGGTCTTTATGTGTTTTGCAATATGTTCCTCATTGTCCCTTTTTGCTTGACTTATCAAAGTCTGTGCTCCCTTTTATTTAGCTCTCTCTGACTAGCCTTCCACCACTTAAAGGAATCCTTCTTAACTTTTACTCCTTCCATTTCTTTGTTCCTTAACCATGCAGGCCTTTGTTATACCTATTTGTCCCCTTCCTAACCTGTGGCATACATTTTATCTGAGCTTCTAGGATTATAAATTTAAATATTCCCCAAGTTTTCTCAAGATCAGCCGGACTCTTATTTTACCTCTGTTCAACGAAGGACAAGCAATTCATATGTAGAAGCCACAGTCAGCAAGATCTCAGAAAAATTCCATGTTGACTTCACAAATTATATTTATTAGTATATTTATTACTACAAGTACTAAACTTGATCATCCATCTCAAAAATGAGAATTTCCCTCTATCACAGATAAATCTGGAGAATTCAGTGCTTCCTCTCAAACATAGATATTGCATCATCATTCAGACACCAGTCCATTTTTGCAGCAAAGTTTAGGGCCAAACTGCATGCACTGCTGGAGTCTTATGACTAGAATTCTTAATGGTAACATCCTAAGCAAAGTTACACCCTTCTAAGCCTAGTGACTTCAGTAGAGTTATAGAAGGGTACAACTCTGTTTAGGATTGCACTGCCAGTCTCTTAAAAAGCAGCTGTAGGGAATCCTTCTGTGTATCCAGGTTGCAGCAGTAGAGCAGGCAACCGTGAGGCAAAGCAAAGAAAGTGGTGAAACTCCCCTTGGTCACTTGTCTGAGAATATTTTGTTGAAGTATGGCTTGTGACAGAGCTGGGTCATGTTTCTGTTCAAATCATAAAGAAAAACTGGCAGATGCGACATTTTTATAGTCTGAATTTATCCCTTTGATAATAACTTGGATTTCATTTATAGCTGGTTTAGACATAGCTTTAGGCCTGGCTCAGAACCCTACTCTATCACAAGGACCACCGGGTGGTGTGAAGGAAGTAGAGCCTCACACTGTACTCTAACTCAATGCCACAAGGATTGACATAAACAAGGACAAGAGAAAACTCATTTTTAAAAAACAATTTATGTATTTTTCACACACCTCCCATCACACAAGAAGAAAAAGAATGAGAAAAAAGACAGGTCCCCCCCCCCCCAAATCAATCTTTTAATTCTTCCTCTGATTCCTCAACCCTTCACAGTCTGACCCAATTAAAGAGATTAATGAACTGAAGCAAACCTCTACATACTTTTGCTGGATCAGGAACTAGGGTCTTGAATTGAATGGACTTTCAAACATAGATTCTGGTGTGGATTTTTTTAAAAATCTGCACAGCCTTACTTTCAATGGAATGCATGCTTCAGTGCTTCTCTAAACGTACCTCTTGATGTAGATGAGAAAGAATGCATTTATGTGAGCATGAGTGTGAATGTGACTGAACACAATGCATTTGGACAGAATGCAGCAGTACCCAGATGTGCATTTGGATGTGAATCTAATATTACATGCCCTCACAATTTAAAAGATCCTATGGAGAGATGGAATATGAATATTGATATGTCTTCTCCAAGGATGATTCTCCTCCCTTCCTAAAAGTATGCTGAGAAAGATAGCCTGGAGAAGGTACAAATCATGGTCAGCCTCTTCATAATTAACTAATCCCCTCCCCAATAACAGTTTCACTTAAACTACTCACAGTTTGAGTAGTCTGGGGTCAACAAATTGCATCCCCCCCTTTATGTCCTTTAAAAATGAGAAAGGGATTCATACCCACAGTTTCAAGAATCCTTTAAATAAGGCTTGAGAAGAAATGCTCCTATGGGTTTACCTCTTCAAGGTCAACTTTTTCCAACATAAATAAAATTTTCAGATTGGAGGATGACTTTCTCTAAACATGGTAGAAAGGCAATGGAGGTCAATTCTCAAGAGTCCAATACTGCCCTCCACTCAGGGATACTTTCAACTTTGGAGGTTCAAAGAACCAAAAAGTAAATTAAATGTTTACCCAAATGTGCAGCCAAGTACAGATGTGACCTCGGCACTGTATTGCTTTCAAAAGAATGCCGACTTGATGTGCATCAGTATTTGCATCTGGAAGTGTGTCAAATACATAGTACTTTGAAAATAAACATATGCTGACTGCATCTACACCAGGATGAGCCATTGGTTGCATATCTAATCTAACCTAGAGTCAGTTAAAATGGAAGATAGAGGAACCTCCAGTGCATCCATGCAAGTGATACCCACCTTACCTATAGGACAATATATTTTTCTAATTCTGAATTGTATATGTGTATTATCTGACGTTCAACTCAAAATCTGTATGAGGTCAGACAATGAATGCTAATGGAACTATCCCAAAATACATCTACTACTAAGTAATTGTTCTAGCCTAGCATTCCAAGGGGCAGAGTGGCACAGTGATTCCTACTAATGTTTGCTCAAGGACAAATTCCATGTTGACGGTGCCCCCACCCAGGGGTAAGCATTCCAGCCTGCTTTGGGTCCTATTGTTTGCACATACTCACATGTACTGATTGGCTGCAATAAGATTTACTTCGATCTGAAATGAATTTAAGAAATCAAATTACAAAAAAAATCTGAAATGGAACTTTGGAGGACACTGTGAGTATCAATGAAAAATAAGGGTTGCCTCTGCCTTTTTAAACCTAGACTCTCTAGAACAAGAACATGCAAGAACTAGAGGCAAACTCTGAACTGAATGGGCTGAAATTAAATCAAATGAGTTTTCAGTTAAACTTTAGGAAGGAAGTTAAACTTTCTGACAGAGTGGTATTGAAGTAGTTTTCCTCAGAAGGTAGTGGGCTCTCCTTTGGAGGTTTTCAAGCAGAGGTTAGCCATTTGACAGCAATGTTAAATTTGTAATTCACAATGAATTTAGGCAGATGGTAAGAGGGAGGGAAGGGATAAGCCAGTGCTCAGTTCTTATAGCCCCCCCCCCTAAATATTTGCCACTCTGGGGTCAGGAAGGAATTTTCCTCCAGGTGGGCCAGAGTGGGCCAGAGACCCTAGAAGTTATTTTGCCTTCCACTGAGTAAACAGCAGGAGTCATGGGGGATGGGGGAGAACTGGGAATTTCCTGCATTGCTCACGAGGTTGGAGTAGACAGCCCTTGGGATCCCTTCCAGCTCTATATTTCTATGACTACCTGGAAAAGCCCCTTCAAAGGTTGAAGAAGTAAGAGAAGGTATAACAAAGGCTGCCATGTGGTCTTTTAAGAAGAGGATGAAGAAGAGTTGATTCTTATATGCTGCTCAAAAGTGGCTTACAGTCGCCTTCCCTTTCCTCTCCCCACAACAGACACCCTGTGAGGTGGGTGAGGCTGAGAGAACCCTGATATCACTGCTCAGTCAGAACAGCTTTATCAGTGCAGTGGGGAGCCCAAGGTCACCCAGCTGGCTGCATGTGGGGGAGTGCAGAATTGAACCCGGCTTGCCAGATTAGAAGTCCACACTCCTAACCGCTACACCAAATTGGCTGAGGCCCCCAAACTGAGTGACAGAGAAGTCATCAGTAATTTTGCCAGAGAAACAGCATGGATTTTTTTTGCCGTTATATATTCTTGGTTTTTAATGCTGTTTGGAGGCTATGGTTTTATTCATTTTAATTTTATGGGAGCCATCCCAAGCAATTCTGTAAAGTGGCGGAGGGAAATTTTCTGAACAAACAAATAACAGAGAAGACAAAATCCAAAGTGAATGAATCAAGAAAAAAGAAAATGATATACTAAGTGCAGGCAACTCGTTCCCGGAACTTGAGGAAGAGATGACATGTAATGATAGCTAGAGGAGAAGAAAAGCTGTTGTTGAGAACAGACGAGGCAGTGGCATGGACAGAGTTTAAACAATCCAAAGGCCATGACGTGCAGCCTAGCAAAGGAGCAGTGGGAGTTTTATCAAGAGTACCAATGGTCAGGGTTTGTCTCTGGCCCTGCACTTGTATCCTGAACAGCAACTGCACACCAGAAAATCTGTCAGCTAAACCTTTGCAGGGTATAGCAATGAAGTGATGAGGAATATTTCACTTGTTTGATCTGTGGACGTCTGACTGCTTAAATTAAAGAGCAAAAGCAATGCAGAGAAAAACATTGGAAATCCTGGCTGGTGATAAAGAGGTGGGAGGAGATGGCATCAAGGCAAGAGAGGCTGAAGATAGAAATGTCCGGGGAAGGGAGGCAAGCTTCTGGAGGGGCAGGGCATGGAAACAGATTAGAATGAAAGGGCAATGAATGCTGGCCTTAGAGGACTGTAACACTGCAAACACTTTCACTTTCCAAAGGAGATGAGAAAGCTGAAGGACAATAGTCAAACAAGAAAGGGAAAGAGGCAGAAAAGATAAACCTGGATTGACGAGGTTGGTGTTGGGTTTTTTCATATTGTCTCTTAACTTTTGCAGTGATGGAAAAGCTGGTTCAAAAGTACATATCCATAGCTCAGTTATGTACCAGACGTGCACCAATGTGCATGTCTCCCAAGAAACCTGTATTCTGCAAAGCAATGTACACACCAGCGAGTCACACAATCTGGAATCCAGATGAGCACAACACCAATAGCGGTGCGAGGCATCAGGAACAACATCTGCGCTGGGTTTGCTTGCACCACACTGTTCTTTTAAGCAGTTACTCTCTGCCAGGAGGTATCGCTTCCCTTGACTGCGCTGGAACAGCTACAGATGGCAATACAACCTCAGTCTCCCTAGGAGAGTGGTAAGCCATGCTGTGCACAGGAAAGCATTTCACCGGCGCAGAGCGTTTTTGTTTCCAAAGAAGCAATCTGTACAGCCCTCTGGATCTCAACAGTCCCTTTCTGAAAGGCCTGTAAATGTCTTCCCCACCCCAATGCACCAGCTCCTACCTGTGGCAAAATCCCAGAGCCATTCCGACAGCTGCCTCTGCTGTTGACACTGCAACAGTGACAAATTCATTGTTCCAACAAGATCCCTTTAAATAATTCACAGGGCGCTGAGGATTAAGACAGTGTTTTTCTCTGTCTCCATTGAGATTTAAAACACTTCCAGCTGGGAGGTTTAAAAAGACTATAATGGACTGCTCCACCTCCAGGCTCCCCTCCCCCTCACTATCCCAGAAGCCAACTTAACAACAATAACACACATACACAAATTTGAAGGGAAAGAAGAAGAATTGAGGAAAAGCTTGGCTGGTAACCATGGAAATATCAGACATGCTATTCAGCTGTCATTATTCTGGCAGATCATACATGTCATTATCGAAGCATCAAATAAGTGCTGTCTATCATTCCTGTCCTCCGTAGACTGAGCACAAACAAGACAAGTGGGGACTAGAGGGTGTCTCCTTAACAGCAGTGCTCTAAATAGCATCTTGCCACCCAAACAAACACATTATTATTTATATATATATATTTCCCAATGTATTCCAGAAATGGTAGGAGGCTTCCTACAACGTATACTGTTCATGTTGGTTATTTGCTTCCTACTTAGCCATGGATGACATTTCTGATAACTTAACAATATTAGTCCTTAGGAAAGATAGTCAATGAGTATCCGCATGTTTCAGTTTTATAGAACTGTAAGAGATGTATACAGTTCAAATCTTGCTAATTTGTCAGGGCATTATAAGATTTTGTACAATAGTTTTCCATTAAAATAGTTAGGTTTTATACCCTGCTTTTCTCTGTCCTCTGCCACTGGCTGCTTTGCCTCTGCCATGAGTCATCTGTCAAGAGTGGGAGTTCAGTGCCATGGCTGGAATAGGGGGGGGGGGGAGGCTATGAGCTCATGCTAGCTGTGTTATTCTTTTGCTATCTCAAGTCTCTGGCCTTGGGTTACCAGGGAGCTCTGGATTCTTATGTCAGCATTGAATTATAGCCTATCATGCTTTTTTGATAACAGGGAATAAGTGGGTTATACATTGGGGGGAGGGTGCACCTGGAGGCCTGGGAACAGGCAATCAGGCTAGGGAGTGAGATGGGCCTGGTCCTAAAAGGAGGGGAACTTGACCTGGTCTGGCAGTTCTATCAAAGATCTGAAGCATGTCTGTAATCAATTTCTACACCAATCAATAAAGACTTCTTTATTGTAACTAAAGTCTTATTGTTGGCGAAGTTTGGCAGACACTTCACACCCAGGAGTCTCAAAGTAGCTTACAATCACCTTCCTTTCATCTCACTACAGCAAGCACCTTATGAGGGAGGTCAGGCTGAGAGAGTTCTGAGAGAATTGTGGCTGGCCCAAAGTCACTCAGCAGGCTTCATGTGGAGGACTGGGGAATCAAACCCAGTTCTCCAGATTAGAGTCCACCACTCCTAATCCCTATGTCATGATGGCTTTTTCAAAACTCAAGCTTAAGATCAAAGAGGTTTGCAAAACATCTTGATATGAAAACCAGAACCAACACAACCAGGAACTGTCTAATATCAAGATCAGAGTAAAAGCATGGGAGGGTAAACCAGTTATCCAAGAAGACTTCTGCTCCCTAAACTACCTACTTTTTGACACCTATGTTATACTATTTTATACACCTTCCAGAACGCCAGTATGGATGTACCACTTCCAAAAACCCATTCTACACAATCAGTAATATGGTGAAAAAAGCAAAGATGAATGAGCCCTGAAAGAACACTAATCACTGCATAGTCATAATAAACAAGCCTACTGTCGAAGAGCATGATTGGCGTGGAGGAATTCATGGAGGAAACAATGGTCCTTTACAGGTGTGATTCCCAGATCATGAAGGGCTTTTAATGTAAGAGGCAACACCTTAAACTCAGCCCTGATGTATATTCACCAACCAGCACAACTGTCACAAGAATCTATATTACTCATAGTGAGAAGGTTGCACTAGTTGAATAATCTGTGTTGTCTTCAAGGCAGCCCCACACAGCACATTACGGTGATCCAACTCAGAGGTAAAAGAAACATGTGGCCACCCCTGGCTTGATGCAGCTGGCAGTCAGAGCAGTCATTATTGCCATCATCAGCACACTCCTTCCAAGTACAAATGATACATTTCCTAAGCTTTGTAATAAAGGGATGTATTTCCTTTTCTCCCTTGCTTTTGGCAGCCCCTCCTTTCATCTAACACAATGAGCTTATGAATATTTATACTTTTTGAAATTATATTTTTACTATTTTTCCAGTCTTTTGAATGTTTAGATATGTTTCTCCCACTTTTCTTTTGTGTTATCAATACCGAAACTTCCTTTTCTCACTACTCCATAGGGCTTGGGAGGCTAATTTTGGTTTGCTGGTTCCATAAAATACATTTTCTCCATTTAATTAAAATTTATTTCTAAAGGGAAGGCACAGTGTGATTTCTCCCCTCTTCTGCTTACCAAACTTCTCAAGTGTTCCAAACATCTGTGGCCAAATTGCATTTATCTCCTTTTGACTTCACTTAATTTTCTAATTATCCTATTTCTATTGGTTATATCTTCAAGCAGGATATGTGAACTAATTTTTGTATATTATAGAAAGCAAAGGGCATAATAGAAGGCTCTGAAATGCAACCAAAATTAAGTTAAAAACATATGCATAAACTGGAAATAGCAGATCTCAATCCAAAATAATTAATTATGGCTGCATTCCTATGCACATTTGCCTGAGAATAAGTCCCACTGAATACAGTGACACTTTCTTCGGAATAAATATGTATAAGAATGAACTACGCAGCAGTTTAAACATGAGAACATTAAAAAGGCTTTTTTTTAGCATCAGGCTTGACTTTGTTATATGAATTTCACTCCACACTGCTTTTTTGTTTATTCATTATTTCGCTTTTGTACTTTTCTAGCAACCCTTAAAACAACTTTACTTATTAACAAGTTTCATAGTTTAGTTCTCTTTTCTTATTCGGTTTAATAAAGTGGAGATGGCAAACTGATAAACTGGACTAAGACATTGATCCAAACTTGTCTCTCTTGTTTGAATATTCATGCATTCATTCATTCATTCAGCTTATATACTGCCATCCACTGTGACATCTCGGGGTGTATCATCATACACCCACACATCCCTTCCAGTACCATAACCTTTAGTTATTCTTTGGTGCTCATATAAACATTTAGATATATGCCCTCCTGATTTTTCTCATGTCATCTGAAATTTTCTAGAGCTGAGATGAATTTATATGCAATTGATCACAGTGTATAGGCAGTGAGTTGTGAGTTTCCTGAATTGTGCAGAAGGTTGGACTAAACGACCCTGAAGGTTCCTTCCAATCCTATCTTTAAACCGCCCGTGGCGCCACGGGCGCCACAGACTAAATAATTCGTTTGTTAAGGGCTCTTGAGGTGGGATTTGTCCGTGATGAGGAAGGGTCCGGGTTGGACCCTTCCTCAGGACAGACAATCAGAGGGACCAATTGGCAGGCGCGAAGCGCCTGCCGATTGGTCCCTCCGATTCCCAGCCCCAGCAACTGTGAGCCGCGCGCAGCGTGGCTCGCAGTTGCTCCTGGCCTGACGCGGCGAGAGGCACAAAGCGCCTCTCGCCACGTCAGCCGCCTACCCGAGGGAGCCCCCGGCAGCTGCGCAGAGCGCGGCTGCCGGGGGCTCCCTGCCCGGCGGGCTGACGCGGCGAGAGGCGCTTCGCGCCTCTCACCGCGTCAGCCCGCCGGGTGCTCCCTCGGCTAGCTGGCTGACTCTCGCCGCATCGGGCCACATCTCGCAGCGTCGGGCCGCTGCAAAACACCCCGGCAGTCGCGCGGAGTACGGCTGCCGGCCCCTCCCTGCCTCCCCCGCCGCTGCTAGCAACACGGAGCCGACTACGAGAGACAACACAGACTGTATGTATCCAGAGCCCGCTGTATCCCTTTTACAGCGGGCTATATTTCTAGTGATTCTATAATACAGAAGTGATGTGAAAGTAAAGACAAGTTTGATTCAACCAAGGGAGTTATGGAAATAAAATTGGATTTTCAAAACAAACCCTAGAGGGATAAGGATATATCACTTGGAAATGGCTTGAATTCTACTTCCTTCAGCTATTTACCAAGCCTTTTGATGTACCCAATCAGCAGATCAAGGACCCAACTCTTTTCTTAGGAGAACATTATGGTAGAGGAATGTAGGATACCTTCATTAACACACTAGAGATGCAAATCCCCAAATAGCTATTTTTTCAAGATTTGAAGCTATAAACGCCCTGGATTTCAGGCTGAGGGGATCTGGATTCTGTTTATGGAGACAGATGGGCAGGATGCCAGAAAGAAACAAGATAGATCATTGTTTTTGATATCCTGAGTCAGTGTAATAAAAGTTGTAGAAGAGCACTTTGATAATATTGAACAAAGGTGCAAGACAAGATACGTAGGAACTCAAATGGAATTCCAGGATAGGTCAGAGAGAAACCCTTCCAGATGGGACAGTAAGAAGCTTTTTGGCCTGTCTAGACTCTTTCAAAGTGTGCCAGGCACAGACTAGGGAATAGGAAGAAATGCATTGAAGGCTGCCTTAACCTGCCTCACTTTTTATTCCTTGGAATGGAATAACAAGATAAAAATCAGTGACTTAAATGTTTAATGTCTTTTTCTTAGTTCTGTAACACTTCTGTAAAGTTTTGATAATAGTTTTTCAGTGCTCCTGTGCTCTAGTGAACATAGATGTATTTTAGTAAAATATCTCTTTTTTCTCTTTTCTAAAGATCTCAGACTGTGTTCAAAGATCTCACCCAGGTCACCTGGCTGCAAACATTCATTAGTAGGCAAAGGAAGAGAAAGTGTATAGCAGCTCACAGGCACATATATTTTCTTTCTCATATCAAGCCACAGGGAGCAGAAGAACACAGCACAGTTTGAATGGTGGCAACCTACCCAAAGCAAAAATCAAAGGGGAAGATTGGTGGAAGTCAAAGCCCTCTCACATGTTTGCAGATTTCCCATGACCTTTTGAAAGTTCTGAAGCAAGGAGAGCAAGAAAGGGGGTGGGAGAGAAAGAATGCTGAAATGCACATTCTGTTTAGCTCTACATATGAAGGCTATTTGTAAGCGAAAATCCATTAAAATCCCTTGTAAGTTACTATCATATTTGATGTGAGAAAACTAGAAGAATAACATGAAATACTGCCTGGGGTATGGTGCAACGTGGCCCACAAGCTACTAACTCAAATTAAAAATCCCTAAACTAGTTATCTCTGCCCCCTATTAATTGTAGACAGGGCTGGTAGATCTCAAAGTGTGTTGTCTTCCCATTTTATCCACTGGCATCATGTTCTCAGATAAGTGAAAAGCAAGCTATTCATTTATGCAAAGCTACACATGATGCCGAAGCTTCATATCAGCCTGATCTCATCAGATCTCAGAAGCTAAGCAGGGTCAATCCAGGCTAAAATTCAGATGGGATTCCTCCAAAAAATACCAGAGCCAAGACATCTCCAATGTCTCTTGCCTTGAATCCTATGTGGTTACCACAATAAAATCAGAGTCCAGTAGTTTACTGTGCTACTTCAGACCAACACGGCTACTCATTTGAATCTATCCTATGTGGTTACCATAAGACTTGAAGGCAAAAAATCCAAATGGGAAAAGGCAGGAAAAATAAATGTCTTTTTTCCCTCACCAGGCTTAAAATTAGTCCATGGAAGCCATTTCTGATGAGGAAGATGGCACAGAGGAAGCCAAAACCACAAAAAGTTCTTCACATTTTATTTTTTGATGCCAAATTATACTCATGGAGCTTCATTCATAGAACTCCTGCCTCACAGATTGTTTGGCCTCCAGCCTCTGGGGGTTTCTTTAGTGGTCATCCACTCATGCAAGTCATTTGAAAAATGATCAGTGTCCCTTAGTCCAAAATTGTCTTTCCTCCTTTCAAGGCCATTTGGCTATTCTTTGTTAGGAAGATAGATATAGGACTGTAACTTTGAAAAACCAAGTTCTTCTGTGTCTTTTGGGGTCCCTTGGTCACCTACAAAGACCTACTCCTGTCTTATTTTGGAGCCCTGCATACTTACATTATTAAAAAGTGTATTGACTGATGAATGGCTTTTTAAAATCATTTTCTTTCTTGTTATGAACACACCAGATCTGGTTAGTGAGTTGTTATCTGGGCAGCTTTACTCATGCTGCTACTACCCAATTAGATTTGTCCTGCAGTCCAAACCATTTTTGATCATTAATGTCATATAGGGAAAGAATGACCTTCTTCTCCCAGATAATTAAAGTCTACTTCAGATAAGATTACCCTATAAGAAGCATGTCCCTCCTAACCTCAACCCATTTCCCTCTAGACCAAGATGATCAAATAATGAACATGATGAATCTGTGGTATGTGTAATAGCAGAAAATATTTTCAGAAATCTATCCCTGCAGTTAGCATTTTAAACGCATGCACATTTTCAACTTCCCATTCATCTATTGGTTCAGTTGAGCTAGTAGGATTTAAGCCCATTCTAATAGGATAACAAAGTTACTCTGAGTGGGACAAATTCATCACACGCTACCCAACTTTTACTCGATGTATTAAGATGCTACTTCACATTCATGCTCATTGTCTCATTGTAGTCACTGATGGGAAATTAGGGACTCAACAGCTTGACTATTTTAAATCCAGATATCTTGAGCGTGGTGTAGTGCTTAAGAGCAGTGGCTTCTAATCTGGAGAGCTGGGTTTGATTCTCCACTTTTCCACATGCAGCCAGCTGGCTGACCTTGGGCCAGTCACAGTCCCTTTAGAGCTGTACTCACACAACAGGTTTGTCAGAGCTCTCCCAGCCCCACCAATCTCACAGGGTGTCTGTTTCTGAGGGAAGAAGGGAAGGTTATTGTAAGCCATCTTGAGACTTCTTCTGGTAGTGTAAAGTGGGGGCATAAAGCCAACTCTTCTTCTTCTTAAATCAATAAATACATTATGATAAGATGTGATATGATATGTCAACTCACAAGAATGACAAAGTAGGTTGATGTAAAAACAGTAGTCTGTGTAGAAACATATCATTGCTAAGGACACACCATTTGTGAATTTATAATAATGCCTATTGTCACATATGGTCAGCCAGACACATGAATTAAGGTCCATTTCCCAATTGGAGCTGCTACGTACTAGATCTCCCTCCCCTCTCCCCCCTCCCACACACATCTCTTGTGACTCTGCTTTGAGAACAGTCCTTTTAAATTTGCTGTGTCACAGTGGCACTAGGTTTTGCTAGACATTTTGTACTCTGAACCTTGACTCTGTTCCTTGTTACAGGACAAACAAAAAGATTCCTCTCTTTCTGGGCTAAATAATAATAACCACAACAACAATAATAACCACAACAACAATAATAGCCTGAATTAATTAAATACAGTCTTGTTCTTTGCAGGCCAGAATTATCATGAACCTCCTTGATCCTAGTCAGAACCCACAGAATTAGCAGCAAACCTCAACCCCAATACTAGGGGGATTCAGGGTAACAGCCCCTTTGGGCCCTAGTCAAATAGGGCAACCTTTGGAAAAGACAGAATTGGGATAGGAAAGTAGCATTGGAATAATACACTATGTCATGCTACAAAAGTATTTTGGGAAGAACAGCCATTATTTTCATCCTCCCCTCCTTCCTCACACTTACTTACCCAGCACCAGTCAGAGCTGAGTGCGTAAGCCATGGCTGATGATTCCTTGTCCTTTACTGGAGATGAGATTGATGGAGGAGGTGGCAGAGATGGCATGCTCAAAACTGGCAAAGACTTGGAAAGGAAGGGAAGAGAAGAGGTGATGGGAAAGGTCACAGAGCAGAAAAGCAGCAGCATCACTAGAGTCTCTGTCTTGGCATGGGCCACTGAAGATGCTCAACAATGCTGACGGCTAGGAAGGAGGATGCTAACATAGATATATGCAAACCAAGTCAGGAGAAAGAAAGGAATACAAGTGCTCCATTATTTATTTATTTATTTTGCTCTGTCCCTTCTATTCTTTGGACTTGCTTTTCCTTGTTATTTTCTCTTTTTGCTTCCTGTCCCCTCTCTTCCATCTGCCTTCCTATCTGTTCTGCTTTCCATCTCAGTCTTTCTTCTTTCCTCTGCAGCCTCTGAATGTGTTTTGTTTCTGTCTGCCTATCCATATGTTTGCTGCTAGATACCATATTTATATATCCACCCACTGTTTTTTTTGTCTTCATTCACGTATCTCATTGCTATCCAGTTGATGACATCTTTCCCTCACAACTCCTCTCTTTCTCTTTGAGCAACAACAAACTCTGTTTCATGTCACTAATAGTATTTTCTCCCAGAACTAGTAAACCGGAAAGTTATGATAGTTGCCCAGAGCAATGGCACGTACAAGGAAAAGGAGCATTCATTGAAACTGAATCGGAATCTCTGCTGAACATCTTTTAAAAGGTGATGGAGGAAACAAACGCAGCAGAGATGAAGCAAGCAGAGGAGAGGTGTTTAATCCTTCCACTCCCTTCAGCTACTTTCCAAGCTAGCACCCCTAGGCATATGTTTCCGGCAGTTTGTGGGGAAATTGTGGGTGGAAGGAAGTGCAGAAGAAAAGTGGAAAACATAAGAAGCACCCCTCACTATGTATGAAAAAGCCCTCCTCCACACCATCTCTACTCCAGATAACTATTCCCAACACTGGTTTTTAGATAGTCAGAGACTCAGATATCCCCATTTCATTCCTCCCTGAAGCAACTGGTTTATCTTTAATGTAAAGGTAAAGGTATCCCCTGTGCAAGCACCGAGTCATGTCTGACCCTTAGGGTGACGCCCTCTAGCGTTTTCATGGCAGACTCAATACGGGGTAGTTTGCCAGGGCCTTCCCCAGTCATTACCGTTTACCCCCCAGCAAGCTGGGTACTCATTTTACCGACCTCGGAAGGATGGAAGGCTGAGTCAACCTTGAGCCAGCTGCTGGGATTGAACTCCCAACCTCATGTAATGTAAGTGGAACTATACCTCTCGTACCATATCAAACACTGCAATGCAACTCTGTGAGTACTATTTTCAGCTTTCAGCTCCAATTTAAATGTTGTGCATCACATGTGAGAGTGTTTAATAGCAATTTCCCCCCAAAATTTGCTTTCATTCTAACAGTGCATTCCTAAATAGAGCTACTTCAGCCTAAACACACTAAACACACACGCTGGGGGAGATAATTCTGCTTAGCATTGCACTGTAAATTATGAGGAAATGAACCTTTGTTCTTTGTTCAGTGGGTTTGGAAGTTGTGGGGAGACAAAGATCTTTGAAGAAAATTTCAAAACCTTAACCCCTGTGTTCAGATTTGCAGATGTTTATGTTTATCAAACCATACTTCGATTGTGATTTAGGAACAAAGTTAAACAAAATAGATTTATCTGAAATCGCTGCAGCACACTGAAATTTTCCTGTCAAATGTAAAGCATCTCTTAAGTACAATGAGGAAATTGTAATATACACTGACAGTTCTATTTGCATTTCTTCGACCATTGGTAGTTATAGAACAGCTCTGAGCTAATAATAATAATTCAACACTGATTCAATATTTTAGATACATAACCATTTGCAGCACTGTGCTTTGTATTTTAATGGGGGATTCACATGTGTGATCTTGAATATGCCTGTTTTGTACAGCTTTTGAATTCAGGTAGAAAGAATTTTTACTAGGGTTTATTCACACAAAATATAATTCATTATGTAACCTATTGATTTGGGAAACCAATGCTCAATGGGCTTTTTTTGAGGATCTCAGTTACACAGACCAGTAGGCCTTCCTTATGGCATGCTTTCTGTTTTTCTGTATGGAACCATTCTTATAACCTAATTGCACCGATCCCAATAGAATTATATTTTACAGGCATGTATTACCATAGTGCTTATCATTGGGAGATTACTCTAATTTGTCTAATTATTTGTCAATTAGAAAGGCTATATCTACAGAAGGGCACTTCTAAGGTTGTTGTTTATACAATATGATAGTGCTTTATATCCCCTCTGTGGCTAACATTTCCTTAACCCACATGCATTTCTCTTTAAGCAAGACATACATAAGATAAGATCCCCAAAGTAATTTCAACAGTTTCCTTCAGAACAAGTAAAACTGTGTTATCCTATTAATCTGGCTCAGGACAGTCTGAATTGGAAACTGTCAACCATGAACTGGAAACTGCCAACCATGTTCATGTCAACCACATACTCTACCTGTTAGCTGGATATTCCCACATCTTAACTAGAGATGGTAAGGACAGAACACCTTACCTTCTACATGCAGAATACTCTCTGAGATTCCTTGGGTAAGACCTGATGATGTCATATTGAGTAGCTGTAATAAATCTAGTACTTACACATTACTTTGTACTAGATGGCATCTGGAAGTATCTAGACCACTTGTGTGGCTTTGAAGAGGACTATTCTCCAAAGAAAAAACTCCATTGACATTAACTACACTGAAGTCAAAATCTTAGTACCAAATTATGGTGTCCCTTCTCTGTTTAACATGTGGAGCAGTAACTACAGACACGCAGGCAAAAATGTTTTAGAAGAAGCTGCAAGGTAAGAGTGCTAGCTGACAGTGCAGAGATCTCAACCTGCCATCCTAAGGCTGAGCCCTACCTCTCAGTCTTGGGGTCAAAGGGAGGCTTGACAACCCTTGTTGGGATTGATGCTCCCCATAACCTTGTCCTCCATGAAAAGCAGCTTTCAGTGCACTCTGAATATGAAGTCAGAAATGGGAAATGAGGGAGAGAGGCAGTGATAAAATGGACAGGTAGGAAGCAACATGTCTACCCAATACATGGAGGGTGGATTCCAAGACAGTTATTTTCATTAAAAGGCGTAATCTGATGTAACTATTGTGAAGAAAAAGACAGAATCTAATATTCTTCTAATTTTTTTTAATCCAAATCTCCCTGGGCCTTCAATAGTGGCTTTGTTTCTTCCCATGTGTTTCTCCTCAAAAATAACTCCCACTCCTGCACAGAAGTCACACCCAAACCAGATACAAAACAATTAAACATTAAGGCATTAACTATCAGCCTGGGCACTTCCAGATTATACAGAGAGAAGGAAACACTCTGCAATTAAAGGAAGGAGAAAGATCTGGAGAGATCAAATTATTCCCAAGTATTTATTTCCTTTTTTCCTTTGGAAGTTATCAGTCCTTAAATCTTCATTCCCATGATAAAGTCATCCGTCTCTGGTCTCACCACCGCCTGACAGGACAATCATGTCTGGCACAGCGTCTCTCTCTCCAGCTAGCCCTCTATCACCTGTTTAAACCAACCTATTAAGCCAGCAACCATCTTTCTAACTGATCCTCTTCTCGTGCACCTGTCCCTGTCTTTGTTGATCACTTTCTCTGTCAGGGGAATGTGAGTCAAGGTATTTTATGCTCCCATTCCTCAAATACTTCTATTGTACCAAGAAGATGTTTTAAGTGCCTGAAGGTGGTTTGTTCCTCATTACTTCATAGAAGTGACATTAATAGCCAGAGAAGAGCACTGCCGAGTGCAATTACGAATGGTGTTCAGGTACGAAGGCTGCTTTGAGCCTGCTAATGTTTTCTAATTACAAACCTCGAGGTAGAGAGAGCAAGAGAAGCAAGAAAGGAAGAAGGAGCGCTGACTTATGCAGACCTAGTTCTCTTAATGACTGGCAATCGACATGGAGGGTCCGGCTTGCCTTTTGAGAGGCAGAAAACCCATTTCCAGGGAACACAACTCTATGAAATGACACTGACCTCCTGAACCAGCTGAAAGCATGTGGCTGATACCAACATAGCGAGCACAAAGGCACGTGGCAAACCCCAGAAAGGATGAACCCTCGCCACAGTTATTTGATCAGACTAGCAGCCAGTGAGAGAAAACTGCCCAGAACAAAAGACTCAGGAAAACGACGACATTTGATTTATATGCAGGCTTCTCATCTTCCCATCCTAGCTCTCACACAATGTTCAGTCCCACTGCTGCTACTCTGAAATATTTTTCAGGTTTCAGGGAGCCCCAGAACCTGCCAGGCTTCATCCCCTTTCCCAGGTGCAGTATCCACATGAGAACCACGGTCGGTTCCCTGCTTTCACTGCAACACCAGCAATACCTTGTGGCTGAGTCAGGATATTAGGTAAAGGCCGAGGAGCCCGTGGGGAGCTGTGATGGCGCCTCAGGACTCCAAGGAGCCCAGGTTTGGGAACCCCTGCCTTAAGGGAACTAATCAGCAGTAGCATAGCCCAGCTCTCCAGCATCATCGCTGAGCAGATGGCCAAGATGACACGCAGTCTTTGCTGAGACTGCAAAACAGCACCCTCCGGTAAATGCAGAGGCTCCATACCTTCTTGCTCAATCACCTGCAAGCTTCCACCACGCCATACCACATACACCAACATGATTCTGAAGGAATGCAGGCATATGGAGCACTGAGACATGTGTTCACACATGCACGCTTGAAGTGGATCTGCTTCCATGTCTCCAACTCTCAACAGCCTTGCTTCGTAAGTGCTGCCTTTCTCCCTCTTCACACTCAGCACTTCTCATCTTCCCATCTTCGCTCTCACACAACGTTCAGTCCTGCTGCTGCTACCAGGAGAGGAGTGCTCGTTCTCACTTGCCCCATGGTCCCGATTCCTTCTCTCTTCCTCAGGCGCTGCCTCCCAGCTTGCAAGAAGTCTTCCCCAGTGGTAAATCAGCCTTCCCTCATAAGGCAGCGAATGTGAAGGGATTCCCTTGGGCACAATAACCTACACTTCCAGCTTCCAGTGAGCCTGTAATGCTTCCTGATGGAGTATATTAGGCGGCATGGCGAAAACACAGGCAGGGGCAGACTTGTTGCTGTGCAAAGTGATTAGAAGTATAAATCCAAACAGTGGTTTGGACAAGGAGTTCCCGTTCTCTCTCAAGTAGCTGTTTTGCAAGCAGCCTATTGCTGGCTATGCTCTGTGTGTCCCCAGAAAGTGAGCTCCCTGGGGGGCCGTCAGCAAAAGTCAACAAAACAGACACACACACAAAAGCTGACTTTCCACATCAGGGAAAGATGACTGCGTTGGAACTCATCAGAAAGCATCATTAGCAGTGCCCGGTCTGCCTCCACTCTGTCAAGATGTAGGTCCGGAAAGGGGGTGGCACACCTGCCACAAGCAAGCACAGTCCTTCATGGGGAATGCCGTGGCTCAGTACTAAAGGCTGGCAAATCCATACATCATTTGGTTCTTTCTGTATCACGCTGCTAGGCACGACCAAGGAACCAGTGACAGGAATTACTTATTACAGACTGGGCGTTCATGCAGCAAGTGGGATTTCTTTTCATTTTCAACTTTTTTCAATGAGGAAAAAATATGACATTTTCACTCCTGATGACTGTGAGCCATGAATCAGGTTTCCTTCTTCTCTGTGATTTGGAATAATTCAATACGATCGTCAACCCCCTGGCTTTTTGAACAAACGCTCCAACCCCCACATCAAAAGGTTGCTTTCTAAAAAAATGTAACCAACTGAATAACACTCCACCCATTAAAATAGTCATGCTATTGGAAAAAAAGACACAGATTTGTGTTTGCATAAAATGACATATGTCAGTTTTGCTTTTGTTTGATCTGACATCTAAAATGGGAAATTAGTAATTCTGTTAATCGAGGGAAGACAGATTTCACACTCACACATACAATGTTATTAGCCTTTTGGAAAGAACTGGAAAGAACAATCCTATTCCCACCTCCAATCAATTCATAGCCAAAGAAATGTCACGCAGTCAACATCCACTTACCCCTGAAGGTGGGTTTGCTGTCCAGCCAAGTTCAGCTGTGGCTGTCCGAGTATCCATTAGGGTTTCTGGGGGGAAATTGGGGGGACAAAGTTACTGGGGGTAAATTGGAAAAAAATCTGAACAAAATGGTTAATGTATTACAAAGGTGTATTTGGGATACCATGCGTCAATCAAGATCAACACAAATTCTAGGTAATGGAGGTCAGTACAGGCTTAGGTAACTTCCTGTGGCTTGGAAACTGAATCACATGTCTCTCAATACATACATTTCATTTCAGTCAGGATTTCTGTATATCTCAGGACCAATCTGTTCTCCAGGCATGAACTATGATCAGGCTCCATAATAATGCTGATATAACGTTCAACTAAGGGCTCTGCAGATTCAGCACAAATGATATTATACAGCAGCAAGGTGCTCATAGGTGCTTTCCTGGTGCCCATCTGCTTCTTTGAGAAATCATCTATTTCCTAAAGCAAAGTACCTCTCCTGGCTTTTCTCTACCTTCTTTGGAGTATGACGGTTTCACAAGAGCCCAGAAAAACATTACCTTTTTCTCCTTGCCAGGTAAACTGTACACAATATCTTTTATCACTCTTTGCCATGTTCACAGTGGGACCAGATAAAATTGATTCATTCACTGGATCTATCTCATAGGAAAATTAAATCTTGGACAAATTGGATCAATAACTCCAGCTGTTTCACAACCTGCTGGCAGTTTACACTAAGTTTTATGCACTCAGTCCCAAATACATGGGGAGACTACATAGGGCTTCAGCAAAGTTCTTAAAAGAAACAGCGGTGTCAGTTGCAAAGCAGCAATTAAGATGTACCCTGAACATGCATGGATTTGGTGCATGAGTTGATGTATGTAGATTTAGAATGATTATTGCACACTAATATACAAGTGTATTCAAAAGTAAGCCCCACTATATTCACTAAGGCTTACTCCCAGGTAAGTTTTAATAATAAATTAGTTAATAATAAATCACATAATAAAATTAATAAATCTAATTATAATAATGCTAATGCTAATAATGCTAATGCTAATGCTAATGCTAATGCTAATGCTAATGCTAATGCTAATAATAATAATAATAATAATAATAATAAGGACTGGATTGCAGCCTTGGTCCTGTAAAACCCAATGTCTCTAAATCAGTGTAAATTCTAGTACTTCAGAAAAACAGAGTTCACAAAAAAAATCTTTTGAAAAACCAGGTCAAGGATTCAGATCAGCTGTTATCTCAACCTTGCATCTCTGATGCTATACCTCTAGCATTTTAATATATCTATGAAATATGTTCCCCCCCCCAAAGTGCAATGACTTCAAAGGCAACAACAGCACCATGGATCTAAAAATGCCAGCAGCTGCACCTCTGTTCACAAATGGCAATATTTTGCCTGGCCGTGAAGAGGAGGATGGTACCCTGTGACTACCGTGGCTCCAAATTAGTCAATAGTTAGCTAACCAAATTAGTCATATTCTTTTTCTATTGCCTAGGCCAGGGGTGGGCAAATTGTGGCCCTGCAGATGACCATGAACTACAATTCGCAGCGAATGCTGGCTGGGGCTCATGGGAACTGTAGTCCATGGACATCTGGAGGGCCACAGTTTGCCCACCTCTGGCCTAGATTGTCATGTTCACTATGTTAATATGACGCAATAATGACTAATCCATTTTGGATCCCCAAATCAGAAACATGGATATTAAATAATGCAATGTGCTCCCTCATATTTTTTCTTTTTTTTCCAAGAGGCTTTTTTTCTTCTGAACACAGGAAAGAGCAGTAGTACTGTGAATGCTTTCCCCCCCTTTCACTTTTAAGGGTAACAATAAAAACAAAAACACAGACAGACAGATGGGACTAGGGAGGAACATTCCTCCAAGTTTTATTTATTTGTGTTTAGCAGATTAAGTTGTGTTTCTGCCATAATCCCACCAAATGTGACTTTGAAAAGAAATTTCATTTGTCACCTGTGCCTGGCCAAGCAGCTGCTTCCATGGCCATGTGGAGTGATTTCACCTTCCCTCCAAGAGATGCATGCTTCAAAGTGGTGATCTCTTACTTCAAGGCAAAGTACCCCCTTCCCCTTCCAAACATCTTATGGAAACACACAGCCTGGGGCCTCAAAGAACATACTCCTTCACTCCCTCGTTCCCCTGTGAGTTACCACCTGAGGGGCTTTAAAGTAAGGAACACAGTGCAATAGAAGGGAAACTATGCATGTGCTGGAATTGTGAGACAGGACTTTATTAGAATATGCCTTCCTGGAGATGTATTGAATTTACTTTTCATAATCCTAGTACTTCTGTCTTTTGAAGAGGAACACACTGTTTTCAGCACTGCAGAAGAGCTCCACTGCCAGAAAGGGTTGCCATCATTAGAGCACAACTTTCTTGCCTCCCCTTTCCCCACTACTTCAGATCAACACCAGAGCCAGTTTAAGGATTTGCAGTACAATTGTGGCAGGAGCAGCCAGACTGTGGGTGGAGGGAAGGGGTGTCACTCTGAGTGTCCTTGAAGAGGGAAAATGCGGAAGGGGAGCGGCTATGGCGCTGATCCATAGAGGGAAGGCACCTTGAGGGTCCTTGGAAGCACTGGGCCCATAGCACGTGCTAAATGGGCTAAACCAGCCCTGCACCCTCTGTGTATTGTAGTTCTATTGTTACAAGTCATGTTTTGGGTCTTGTGTTTATTCTGTCACAGCTTGAGTGGTTTGGGCATTGGAATGTATCCTTTGCATGGCTGCTTCTCCTGGTTTCAGGACTCCCTTAAAGGGTTTTGGGATTGGAGTCTATCAGCCTCTTGCCCAATCAAGGGCTGCCAGCTGTTGTCCACCACAAGGTAGACAAGGGACCATACAACGGTTGGTGTCCACATGGATTCCATGGTCTTGCCAGTCCCAGTGCCATCCTTTGGCATGTGAGCTGGGGGTGAGTTTGGTTATCAGGAGGCAGGTAGGTCACCCAGTGCAGGATCCATCCCCATGCTGTGCCTATGCTCCTTTCAGTGGTATACAATGAAATGCCGCAGCCATGTTTTTACCATAATATGTGTCTGTGTGTGTGTGTGCCTTCTGCTGCATCGCCCTCTACCCCCTGCCCGTGCAACTGCTGGAGCACTTTGTGCCTTATCCCAGCGAGTGCCCTGATGAAGTTCTCCAACGTTTCCTCAATGTCTTGTGGGGGGACATTGTGCCTTGCAGGGAGTGTATGAAGCCGGCTGGCTTTGCCCTAGGCAGATACAAGTAGTCTGCCTGCCATGTCAAGCAACTTGGGCATGGCTCTACTAGCATTGAGTATGCCAGGTTGCCTTTTCAAGTCACAACAACAGCCCTTCTCACAAGGGGGTCTGCTAATGTATGAGGGATCCAACTTTGCATGGCAGTCAGGAGTCATCCCTGTGAATACATCTAAGCTAATCAGTGCCTCTACGTCACACCAAAGTCATTCAGGGTTGATGTTTACAGATGTTTGCCTCTCCATCAGGCAAAGGGCAAGAAACTTCCAGGACAAGAGGAGGTAGAAGCCCAAACTCAAAGCCTGTGATTTGTATGCTAGAGAAACTGTTCACTTCCACATTCCCCTGGCTACCCTTCTCCCTATCCCTGAACTGACAGTGTCTCCCCCACCCCCACCCTGAACAAAGTTGTTTATTTCAGAAGGATTTTCTCTCCTCCATCTTTCCTTCCTGTCTAGCAGTTCAGCATGCTTCTGACTGGCTTCCCCAGAGATTCCCCCCCCCCCGTTTCATATTGACGCAGGAATGTACTTTTGATAAACTCCAGCCAGCAAGGTGCTTCCTCTGCAAACAACTCTTTGCATACTGCCGTCTTGGCAGTACGGGGTGTTGTTTGAAAGTGCTGTCTCGTGCAGCTAAGGGGGTGGGGGCGGAGAAGAGGTGTGAAGGGAAAAGAGCTCCATTGAACAAATATGCTTTCTCCATCATCCCCTACCCGAGGAGGGGAAGGTCGGTGTTGCCTTCCCCTGAGCTCCGCTTCCTTATCTGTGCTGCAGTGCATGACTGTAATACACTGGGGGATTAGTGTTAGCAGACAGAGCTTGTCACACAGCCTTGCTCTAACATGACAAATGAGCGCTTGGTTCTATTATGGCACGGTTTGCTCCTTTTCTTCTTCCTTTTAGTCTGTTCAGCCTCCTCAGCCCCACTCGTTTATGCTGGATAAAAGCTTCTGAAGACAGTGGATTAGAACCTGACCTCTGGTAAGCCTCTGCAAGGCAGGGGAGCATGTTACCTAGCCACAGGTCACACCTGTGGTCAATTAGAGTGCCCTTTGCTCCAGGGCTCCATAGAAAACATCTGCGGAGCATTAGGCTGAGAGTTTCTCTCCTGATGACTGAACTTTATTGTGAATGAAGAGATGGCCTCTCTCTCTCTCTCTCTCTCTCTCACTCTCTGTGAGGTACCAAGCAGGTTTGCCAACTCTGACTCTGCTTCTGGAAAAAAACTGTTCTACATGCAGAAATCAAGCTGGTAAAGCTTTTCCTGGCATAAGAAAAATGAGAAGAACATTATCTGTTTAACAGCAGGCTGCTGATAAATTATAGGATCAGGGCCAGGGTTTTTATGGCTCCCCGGTCAGAAATCCATTTCAATATTTTATAAGAGGCAGCCGTAGGTTTTCCAACTGGACTCTTTGATTTTTAAAACTAATTTTCAGATTTAAACCTGTATTGTAGTCCATTCCTTTCTATTTAATTTTTATTGTAAGCTGCCCTGGACCCTTTCAGGGAATGGCGGGGCAAAAATCAAATGATAAATAAATAATTATGAAATCCTTTCTTCAAAAAGGAAAATGGATTTGGTTAGACTGCCTGGAGCCATAGATATCCACGAATGTGTCAGCTTCTTCCATTCAGACATAGCTGCTAAAGCACTAATGTCATGCTACAGACTTCCACCCATATCAAAGGCCATGAAAGGTTGTCAGTTGGATGGTCGGAGTCCTGTGTTTTTTCAGGAAGGGCATCAAGTTCAGCACCAACTAATGCACCACCTTGGCCATGCGTCCATCTGGACAACAGAGAGAGGACTAGGACAATCAATCACTGGGAGTGGGAGGAGGACAGCAGAGGAAAAGGTGGTCAGGGGCCAGAGTAAAATCACTTCTCACAGCTTGCTAATGAGAGGATTACAATGGATCACAGCCTGAGCATCATTAATCAAGCTTCAGAGCCATCTTTCCAATTCCCCTCGATGCCTTGCTGCTTCATTCTTGGTAGTAGCTCTTTCATCTGTTTTCTTGTTGTCAGAGGTTTCACGCCCTTTTTCTCTGACTTTTCCTCCTCATCCCCAATTTCCATCCCATCTCTCCTTGTATGTCCCTCCTAACAATCTGTTTAATAACTCTTTAATTAGAATCCCTAGCACCATTAGATGCTTTGCTGATTGGACTGCAATGCACTGTTACTCTCAGGGTGCTTTTCCAAGATCCTTCCCCCCCCCTTTTACATCCAAGGATGTATGTAAAGTGGTGTGTGTGGGGGGGGGGTCTAGTATGGTGAAACTAGTCCCAGCTTAGCTGCATGACTGGCACTATGTGTCACTGTTCTGAATGTGCCTGAGATATAATCTCTGGCAATACGCAATGCTCAAAAGATAGGTGGAGATATAAATATTTTAAACAAATAAAGCAAAAGCAATTTCAATTTCTTTTTCCATTAGGTTTGGTTTTACTGAAGTAAAAGATATGTGCATAACCACTTATACAAAGTGATACATCACACATATCAAAAGTTCAGAATACAGTGCCCAGACAAGAAGGTATCAGCAGATCCCTTCCTGGTAACACTAAATAGATGCTCTTGGCAAATAATGTTCAGCATCAGGTATACAGTCTGGAGTCCTCAGCAACTAGAATATTCAGTAAGAAAGTTAAGCTGCACTATGAATGTTAAACAGATACATCTGGAGAGTAGGGAATAAGCTAGATGTCCAAATGGCTGGAAGACAAGATGTTTTCCTAGTTTAATGTGAATCAAATATTCAGCTAAATAAGCATTGTGCTACTGTATACGGAAAAAGCCAGGATCACAGGTAGGTCGGTACAGAAGGAACTCTTATGAAATCCCCAAACACTGACATGAGAAACCTTAAACAACTGCTACCCAAACAGATCACCCAGCGTGGGGCCTACTAGGCTGAAGTAATACCAGAGATCACTTTTCTATTTTGACTACAAACCCAATGAAAGCAGAGATTTGAGGGGGGAGGGTCTGATTTCCCAACCTCTTTGAAGAATTCAACAAAGAAGTATTATTAGAAATCATTAGCCCATTCTGCAAAGTCAACACCAACAAACGTTTTATAGTAGGAGGAAGAAAAAAGAACACCTAAAACTCACATACTTTATATGAACAGTAGTCACGTTTGTGCAGAAATCACACACATTCTGTCCAGATATATATACTGAACCTCTCAACAAGCCTCCTTCATCAACTGCTCAAGTCACCCACACAAAGGCTCCCATGTGTCCCTCCTGGTTTCACAGCCCAGGGGAAAAAAGAAACCCTTGTGATTATTCTTAAGTGTTTGTTTTTCCTTTGGGGAAGTCCATGAGTAGCATCATACCACATTGAAAGGGGCATTTCCCCTTGTTGCATCTGCAACATAGCATCAAACCCGCACTAGCCAGAATAAGCACTGCTTAAAAATGTCCCTCTTGCTTTCTATCTCACATTAATAACATTCACACATGCACACAAAGGGCACTGCTGACGTCACAAGACGTTCTTCAGTGTGCAGATGAGACAGATACTCCAGGGAGCTGAGATACCTTCTCTCTTTCCTCAGAAATCCTCATTGGGGCACTTACTGATCACCAGCAAAGACATGGCCTTAACTCCAGGCAGCACCAAAGCAAAGCCAGCGTGCAACTTCTAAATTTCCAAAGTTCAAAAAGTCTAATTTGTTTGATGCTTTGCAATCACCTCCCAACACAGATACTACATTGATCCCCATGAAGATGCTATTCTTCCCAAAGATGCTGTTCCTGCTAGATACTCCCAACTATTCTCCATCAAAAGTTTCACTTCTAATGTGACTCCCCTTGAGAGCTTTCATTGGAGCAATGGATTGTGTGATCTCTTCCTGCTCTTTTAACATTGAGGGGCTTTTCACACACCTTCAAAATCGCACAATGGTTGCCAATTGAAAACGCTACTGATTTGCCATTATGCACAACGTCGTTGACAATCTGCAACACTCCTGAAACCGATCCGCAAAAAGCGCTTCCTTGTAGCGCTTTCAGGGAAATCCCCAAAGTGGATTCACCCTCCGGAAAGCGCTACACTCCTGCAACCAATCTGCAACACTAGCGGGAAAGTTCTGTGCGTTACCATTGTTGTGGTTTCTACAAAGTCCCTCCCCCTGGCTCTCTCCTCTGATCTTCCGGCGAAGCGATCGCCATTTTTTAATCTCCGAGCGAGCGAAGTTCAACCCACCAGCAAGCCTGTTTAGAGGCTTCCCCGGCTTCAGTCCCTCCCCAGAGCTGTTTATTCACTAAGCACAAACAACAGAGAAGCCCGTTTGCTGATGTATTTTCCCTTTATTTTTTACACTGTTTTCGGCCGAAAATCGGGCCCATGAGGGGGGGGGGGGATTTTTTTTTTCACTTGGGGGGAGCGTGGCAACACTTGGGGGGAGCGTGGCACTTGGGGGGAGCTCAAACACACCTGCCAGCTGATGGGTCTCTCCGTTGCAACGAATCAACACATATTCGTTGCAATGGGTGTGTGTGTGTTTTTTTTTTAAAAACCTTTCTTAAAGGGAAAGGGGCTGTTTGGGAGCATGCTAACGGCTGCCCATTGGCTGCTTGACAGCCAGGGGCGGGACGAGCTTGGCAATAGCGCTTCCTGTCTAGCGATTTTTGCTGAGACCGGAAGCTTGTGGGAAACGATAGAAACGCAACTGGATTCCACTACAAAGTCAGGTATGCATAATGACGAATTGCACTATTTTAAATGGCGATTTTTCGTTCAGCAAACAATTTGCTACAAGGATCCCGGTGCGGAAAGCCCCTGAGGAAACACAGGACTGCAGAGCCATCCTGCAGTCGGCCTTATAGAGACCCTCCAATGTGTCCTTCCCTCATCCTGGCAATCCAGGAACCTTGCCTTTGAAAAACACGGGGAATGGTAGAGGACAGGAAGGCCTGGAGGATCGTTATCCATGGGATCGCACCTAACAACAACAACAACTGAGCAGGAAATAGGGCACTGATCACCTTAGTGTCCTTTGTTATTCTCCTAGGCATTCATTCCTACATTTCAGGTGATGGGGCTTCCCAGGGCACAGCAAAGCTGTCCTGGGGATTCCCCTAGAAGTCACTTAGGCCTGGCAGCCTTACATACTGGGGGGTGTGCCAAATTTCGTATCAGGAGGAGACAAACTGGGAGCCATAGAGAATTCACTGGGTGATCAGCTCTCTTCTTCCCCAAAAGCAATGGTTGGGAAGGTAAATCATGGTAGTGTAAGGGTGACCTGCAGCATGACTGGCTCATTATAATAAGGGGGAGATTACTGTTCAGTCGGCCCACAATCCCAGCACTATAGCCCTGAGGGCTGCTTTGTTGCTGAATGTGCGGCTTGCAGCACAGCCTGTCCCAGTCTGAATAATTACAGAGAACGGAGAGAGACTGAAGCTCCTCCTCCCCACACCATATTGGAGTTTGAGGCTGGATGTGCAGCAAGCCGGTCCAGGAAGCTATTTCTTTTAAAGAGACTCATCCCAGATGCCCGCTTGCCTCTGAGCTGCTACAGAAACAACAGAATCCTGCTGAAAATGTGCAAAGGGGGGAATAAATGCATCCCCTGTATGCATATTCCCTATACTCTGGATGACTTGCCCCTAGAGAGCATTCTTCAGTTTTGCTGGAGAGAGGTGGATCCCACTCTCGGCCCATCTTAAGCCCCTCTTCCAGAGCTATAAGGGCTGTTCAGAGCAGCCGAGTTCTGCTAGAGTGAAGCCTCATCCGCTGCATACAGTAGATTTCCTTTAATGGACACATTACTTTAAACTAAGCCTTCGCCATCTGTTCTACTCCCTAATTATCAATACAAAAACAAAGTCTACTCACAATTACACCAGTAACAAGTAAAGATGCCAGCAATTAAAATGC